>NC_069372.1:53681071-54917500 GCF_021730395.1 Mercenaria mercenaria | reverse complement strand
AAATCATAGAAATATCGTAATTATCAGTCTAGTGGCTAGTCTAATTATTTAGGGTATCCTATTTGCAAAATGGCCAAATGTTTTTAGATTTCCAACAAAACAAATGAAGTATTAAGACAATTACTATTTACATCATAGATTTCAAATGACAATGAACTCTTAACTGTACCAAAGATCTATAAAAATAAATAGATGTGTATTTTATACTTCTTTGACTGTACAAACTATAACATCACAGCACATATTATTAAATGATATTTTTATGTATAAAACCCCTCATAAGTACCGAGTTTTAGATGCGTTTTGTAAGATTTACTGAGAAACTACTTTTAAAACTATGAGAGTTTTTAAGTAAGGTTATTGGACCCAAAAAAGTAAAATTGATACAGTAGTTTCAAATTCATAATTGTTGTAAAATAAAAAGATAGGATAAATATCTATCAATTTAATAAATTTGGGCAATGTGCCTTAATGTAAAAACAAAATACAACCATCATAATGTTTCAATTTTCAGATTCATTTTAAGATTTACTTAACAAAACCAACACTGTTCTGATCATTTTATAACACTCAATCCAAAGAGTAAAAAAAACATAATAGTTTCTCCACTACCCAATCAAGTACCGATCAAGCGATCAATGAAGCATGCACAGATAAATTTTTACCTGTGACATGTCTGGGGCTAATTTCCACTACTGGACACGGTTTTATGGCTCTTTAGTCTGTGTATTGCTGTCAAATCAAGCCAGTTGCGCTGGTGTATAAATTTGTTAATTGAGGGGCCCATAGTAATAAAAATCGTAACTAGCCAGCCAGCTGCGGGGGCGGGGGGGGGGGCCTGGCCCCCCCCCCCCCCCCCCCCCCCACCTGGACACGTGCCTGTGAATAGACACCGCTTAGATCTATGAAATATCAATACCGGAGAGAAATGATACTCCAGCTACTTCAAAAATTGATAAATTTATAGCAATAATGAACATCCTCAGGTAGTGGATATAAAGATTTAAGGACGACATACTATTTCTTATTCATTTAAGATAATTATGGGTTAATAATCTACAAATATTACCAAATTCGACAATTCATTTTTTAATAAAATAAGAGCCGAGCTAGAAAGTAATATGATATCAGAACTCCTGAAATCCTCAAACATGTGCTCGTTTATTGATTTGTTGTGTAGTACTTCTCGTTTTTAGCTGTCCATATTAAATTGAATATATATAAATGATATAACGACAGACTTTCATAAGGGCGCAACTTACTCAACATTTTGCTGAAGACTTGTACATTGCATTCTTGCAGTTTTCAATTATCGCCTTCATATTTAACTAAAAATACCGGCAGACAATTAGAGCATGGAAACAACAAAAAGAAAAGTAAACGAGTGTACATTTGCGATGGGCTCTTGCCAATATTCTGTGATCTATCTCTGTCGCATCTCCGAGATCGTTACATTTTTTTTAAAAAAGGTATGTATTGCCCCGAGGCACGCAAATGATGATAATAAAAATCAGAAACAAAAGTCTTTGTGTTTTCGTTTTTCGGCAAAGGCCGAATCTGATTTTACCAATTTTATCAAACTTTTATCAAATTTTATCAATCTTAACAAAATTTTAAACAATTTAAAGATATTTTTAACAGTAAAAGAACAGAGAAGATAAAATCATAATAAAGTAAATATCAAATTACATTTTATTTTTATTCAAAAGTTAGGCCAGAAGTTAGTATTATATGTAGTAGGGACCTATGGTGGCATAAACAACGCCCGGACCGAGAAAGCATGTACTAGAAAGACGCCACCATAGGAAGATCCAGTAGTGATGATGACCCGGAAACATACAGACGTCTACACACAATGGTAAACAAACAAGAGGTAAACAGGTAAATTTTAAGTAAGAATTTTTACGCGTAATTTAGGCGACGGGTACACAGGAATCGCGTGTAAAACATTTATTAATATATAGATTATCTTGAAATTTTCAGTATCGTTAAAGAACACATACAGCTAGATCGATAGATCATTTTTGGTATAATAATAACAATAAAATAAGCAAAATCACAGAGAAACGGTCGAATTATGATAAAATCAACCGCAAAATTTCATACAGCGCGATCGTAAATATCTTTTTTATACAATACGTAAAGTAATTAATACCGATATAAACATAAAATATAGACTTTGGGCAATAAAGTGCAAAAAACAGATCTGAAAAACATTAAAAAATGACAAAATGACAGCATTTTTAAAAACATAGTGTAAAACGATATCGGTAAATTACATTTAAAGACTCGAGAAAATAGATTAAACATATTTGTCGATATGACACATTTATGCAGTAGGCGTGGCGTGTAATCTATAAATAACCTGTGTACTGTCAACAATCGGACGTATAAATGTTATGTTTTATATGGGTTTTTAAAGTTTTAAAGTTTTCTTTTAATAAAATAAAGAAGTAGAGTATAGATGTAGTTCATTGACTGTGGCAGTTTTCCTTAGGCGTATCAGGAGTGTAAGTAAGGTTATCGCGGCGATTACCCTGGATGACAAAATTTAATAAATCTATACATAAATCTCATAATGTATTTATTATTTTGACAATTTAGGCATAATTTAGGGGGGCGGGGTATTACACTTCAAACATTACAATAACAAAACTACTCCAGCCAAAATCCAGACATGTTCCAAAATTAACACCCGGGCTTTGAATTAAGGCCCCCTTTTAATTATATAATATGAATCTAATTCTTTGGAATCAATCCAGGCACCGACCTGTAACTGGCAACGGGTCTCAAAATTCGAAAATCAAATCAGAGAGCGGTGCTAAGTTTGTTTGCTTTTTCTGTCGCATCCATGTCATTTCTTTCTTTACGTACACAGTATTGGCAATATTCTTTCTAAGCAATTTATGCATTCTCTAGTTTTCACTGAAAGTCATGTGCGCGGAAGCTGTATTTACGTTCGAAGAATGCCGCATTGCTTTGTGAGATTAAGTTTTAAAAAGTTGTATTATCGGAATCAATCAAAAATAGTATACAATTATTGTACCGAAAATCTTCATTCCCACTAAATTCGCGCTAATAAGAATATATTGGCGATTGAGTTTCTGCGTTTCAACAATTTCAAGAAGAAAGCAATTGTTAGAAATTGTCAAACATTATTCCGAGGCTAAGCGTTAGTCCGAATTGAACATGAAACTTGTCGATTTTTAATTACAGACCAACGGTAAACCAATAAACTGATAATAAAGAATTTGTCGCAAAATTTCAACTTTTGTAAATTTTCTTTTGATTTAGTTATAGTGACAAATGTATGTCTATTTTAGAGATTTTCAAAGAGAACTGATTGTATTATATATGATACTGAACATAGGATATAGACTGGCTACATCCACAATTTAAAATAATAACAAAAAGAAATACCATGGTCTAGGAGCTAGACTAGACCAGCTAATACTACTATTTAAAAATACATATTTTTAACAACCAGGTGTTTGTGTGAACATAATTAAGTTTCCTAAGATTAAGTATAGTGCATGTATATACAAATATGGAAGCCTTGACATATTAGATGACCGGTGACATTTCTCCCCGTCCTTGAATAAGTTTTGTTCACAGGACTGATACGGGTATAAAATAACAATAGATTAAGATTAATTTTCAAAATGTGTGATCCGTTTCTCGGCTTGCCACTATTAAAATATCAAAATATGTAGCATAAAATCAAACATAAATATTACACTAAGAAAAGACAGACATGATATCGGCTGTATTTAAAACATTACTAGTTTTCGTTTACTCCGCCGAAGTTCGCCGTCGGCAGTATAAATTCCATATTTCTTATTTTCAATAAATACTAGATTTATATATTTACATGCTTTCTGTATTGAAGCATTTGAATGAAGAAAAATCATAATTATCAAACACATCATTTTTAATAACCTAAATTTACAATTCATATAGTGCAATTGTAGCTGATCTATCATAAGCACAGACAGATGCCAGACATCACGTTGTATTTTGGAATTTCGGGCGACAATTGGGAGAATTTGAGGTATACAAGGGAGGAAATATATTTAATACGGCCGAAATTCCAACCAAAATTTATGTATTCGAAATAGTGTTTGAATGAATTGATACAATGAATGAATGAAATGATACAACCAGTTTTATATATTATGTCGATGTAACTTGCCACTGTATGTGCATCATTCAAATTGGTTCAAAACAGAAGGAAATTGAGCCGTTTTAATGACTTGTTTATATGTGTAGAAAACAGTTGCTATGCAACCATGTGTTTTTTTGTTTTTAAAACATTTCCAACTTTCTAAACCTTTTGTTTAAAGGCTATAGTTTAGATTCTTTATAACTTCCCCAGACAAACAGAATCTGTAACATGTGTTTGAACCGCGAAAAAAAAAACCCTATGAAATCAGAATAAAGCAAGAAATGATTTTTTCCCTGATAATTTCTTCAAAATTATAAATATATTGGTAAAATGTTCACACATTATTCCTAAAAAAGTGTGCATCCAGTATAACAACAACGTGAAGGATATTCTCTTCTCAAACATTTTCCAACAGCAAAGTTTGAAATTTCTTATATGTCAAATATTCCCATGCACACTTTAAATTCTTCATAAAAGATTCATTCTTCAGGATTTTTTTTTTAAATCTTGAATGCGGGATTGAATTCAAGTTTATATTAAGGTAGCTCTGCACGTTTGGTAAACCGGAAGTGATGGCGTAACGTCATTTGTCCGGAAAACGTAGAGTAAAGCCTGGTTTCGGCTTACGGAAATGAAAATCATTTCATGAATTAATGCCAACCTGTGAGTGCATTTATTACTATGGCATTGTTACTATCTTTCTAAAGTTAAAACATGGTATTAAAACATCTGAAACATTAAATAATTCAAAATAATGTCTTAAAATAAGCGAAAAATGTGCGGTTTACTTTGATCGTGGTCAAATATCTCAACAATAAGCACACGGACCTATACATTTTATTTCACCACATTATAGGCCATATGTTTATTTACAACTGTGAGAAGTTTCATTAAAATCTACATTGTAGAAAAATTTCTATTCCCGAAAATGTTATGAAAGTTATGATTTTCCCATAGACTCCCATTATAAAAAATTGCGTGAGGTCCAAATTTTTCAAATCAGTCTAGCAAAAAATCAAGCACACGACCCTATCTTTTTTATTTGCTGAATTTTCTTAACGTAGTCTGAAGTTTTGAAAAATCAGAGTTTAATCAAATTCTACATTGTAGAAAAAGTTTCGATCCAAACGTGCAGAACTACCTTAAGCCAGATGTTATTTTATAATACATATAATCATTATGTAACCATGTAACTTCATTGTGTAACTACGATAATTAGATATTTTAGAATCTATAAAATGCAAAAGCGTATTCTTCAACAGAAGAAATAAAACTTTTCGTCCTTCATGAAGACGTATAAGAGAAAACGGAAAATGCTTTCGACGCCACCGTAACACACACACACAAACACATCTTCCCACCCTTACCCCCTGTTTTATGACACATACCATCTCCCACAACCTCCCGCCATTTATTACTGATCTGTCATTCTTCCTAATCATTTTAATTTCAGTCTGTTGCAAAAATGATAACCACCTCTCCATGAAAATTATCATTTTACAACTTTGTTGATAGTTTCTAAATCTAGTGTTTTTCTGATAACTAAATACGGGGTGGAGCAGCAGGATTTTGTCAGCCTTATAGACACATCAAATATTCAGAGTCTTTACTACCGTCTGAGTGCGTATCGTCTAGAAATTTAAAACAATTGTATTTCATTCCGTTGAGAATAAAGGGAACAGATAAGCACGCAGAAAAAAATTATAAAGAACGAATGAAAAGGTATATGTAGTACACACACAAATTAAAAAAAAACAACGAACGAATCCTTGTTTCGCATTTTGCAAAACTGTTTAATTTCGAACAGGCGCCCTGTGACTGACACGCGGCCAATATCCGGTCCAAAAGAAGTTCAAAGTGCTATACCGCATGCGGTGCTTGTGATCATGTTGTATAATGAAAAATGAGGGTCCTCTAATTAGCGCAGGCTTGATCTTATCTTCCATGCCGGCTTCGGTGTACTTATACATGCTATATGGCTTTTAAATGTAAGATGAGATTCAAGTTCAATTTTTAGTGTAAATCTTTAAATAATAACTTACAATTTTTTTTTTCAGTATTCGACATATACACTTCGAAACGAAATTGTGAATATGTTCAAGTTCATTTTTCAATAAAATAAAATAAAATAAAAATAAAATAAAATAAAATAAAATAAAATAAAATAAAATAAAAATGATAATAGATAAACGATATGACTTAAGTATATATTTCTTTTGCGGAAGGTGGGGTGTATAAATTCTCCAGGACTATCTTCTCCTCTCCATAATCTGACAAAGGCAGACAAAATATCTTTTTGATCTTTATTAAGCATAAAAACAATACACATATATCAAATTCATTTCATCTAAAAATGGTGTCCAGGAAGGATGAAATTGGGAATCCGGCCCTCAGCGGCAACAAAATCTTCCAATAAACTCGGAACGACCGTTTAATATCATAAATAAGCGGTTTACGTCACAAACGCTTTTCAATTTTCAATGAAAATATTAGAAATAACAATCAATCCTTGTGTATTCCATAACAATAGTGTGCCAGTAAAAAGTTTCGATGGTGCCTTAAGAAATATAGCATTAACCTCCTGATACCTAATATGTTCTTTTTTTGCGGTAAGGTCTGGTGCCAGTGCCTTTAAACCTCACTTTGCGACTACTGATAACACCTTAAAATTAGAAAAAGAAAGAAATACGATATAGGTGAGATTTTGTCCACTTATTCAAAACCTAACGGAAGCAGTTTTGATCTACTCTCTAAAACATAGTTTTGAGTTTTAGATTCGTTAACTACTTTCTTTCTAATATAATTAAGAAAAAAAAAAATTGATCCGCTCATATGAAAATCCCAACTCAAATGCGCGTTTAAAGGAAATTTAATCTGCCGAATAGAATTCTGTTGGATTGAGGTGGTCCGGAGGGAGGACGGACGTTTTGGCCACGGACGTTTTGGCCCGGACGTTCCGGCCTAGGATCTTTCGGCCTAGGATGTTTTGGCCAAGAAAATTTTTGAGGTAGGATGTTTTGGCCAAAAAAAAATTATTTCCATAATATGCAAATTATGATCTGGACATTAATATGTTATCATATGTTACAGTATAATTGATCATTCTTTTTAAAAAAAATAATTGTGAATAAAATTTATTTTCATAACTCAATCTTTTGGTTTGTTGTAAATGGCAAATATTTTCACATACACATACACACATATACAATGTGTATACATATACAATGTGTATATGTTTTTGTATACATATAAAAGGATTATAAAAAATAAAAATAAAATACCATGAGTATGTTTTATTATCAGTTTAATGTGTTCACTTATACTATAACATTCTTTAGAATAATCTCCAGACCATATTTTGCACGATATGGAACCACAGTTTATTTTTGGCCAAAACGTCCTACCCCACAAAAATGCCTGGCCAAAACATCCTAGGCCGAAAGATCCTAGGCCGAAACGTCCGGGCCAAAACGTCCGCTGGCCAAAACGTCCTACATTCGGTCCGGAGAGATCTTCATGTCATACGTCACATGATTAACACGATTAGGTATTTCAAAAACTCACCAGTAGAATGCAGATGAGCACAGACTGCGAGAAACTTGGGACGCTAGACCCTGCGGCCGTGGTAATAGCTTTAACACTTTCTTGAAAGGAAGTGTCTAGGGGTACGGATCCGTACCTCTAGAATCTGGGTCTAGAGGTACGGATCCGTACCCCTAGACAACACTGTATAGGATTGTCTACGGGTACGGACCTCCCGTTTACCAGGTATTTTGGGTTGTTTTTGTCTTTATTTTTATTTAAATGTAATTAATAATGTAGCTTTAAAGAAATTTCACAATATTATTGCACTTACATGGTTTATTTTGCAGTATTTTACCGATTGTTTACATTCATCTCCGGTAAGGATAAAAACCGAGAACTTCCGAATGAGCGGTGTGTGGTATAATGTATTTTTATCGTTGTCATCTTATTGAAAAAGAGCGTGACTGTGTGAAAATAGCCGTGAAAATAACAGTATATTTTCAAGTTGGAAAATGTAGCATGTATATTTCATATTTATTTGTCTTTTAACTGAACAGTTTAGGTTCCAACCTTTTACAGATCGAATGATGGACGAGTATGAGGAGTTACAGATGGAAGAATCTGAGTTAAAGCAATAATAATATGCTTCAATGAAATACAGAGAAGAAAAGATAGTTCAACAGTTTATTTTACATATATACACATAGATGTATAAATACACATGAAAATATTGTTATGAATTTATAGTCTTTCTGTAACATCGATATACCGCAGCACGAAAAACTTTCATCCCACCTTCTCGATCTCCTGGATGGACCATATCTCGGTCATAGTGTCTTGGGAATATTAATTTTTTTCCAACATCCACGTAATGTTCCTTAAATTTGACACTAAGTTTGCAATTGATACTTCTTCTCACCTTATTAAACATGTTACTATTACATCCAGTCCAAGATAAGAATGATCCTCTCTCCAGGATACTCGCAACAAAAACGTGTTCCACACCAGCGTTCTTCAACTGCTTCACAATTGTCACAATATTTTCAAAAATCTGTTGAGGATTACAACTCGAATTTATGTCGTTTCCACCGAGATTTACGAATACGAATCTGAAATGATAATAATACTTGCGTAAATAAATTGGAGAAAAAACACAATATATTAAAAAATATCATAATGATAATTAATTATCATGATCATTTCAAGTTATCTCAGTTATGATATGTACTATACTTACTTTGGTTTATCTGCCAGCATTATTTGAAATTTATCATGGAACTTCCTCACAGTGGACATTCCTGGAACACCATAGAATTTTACTTCGCTATCATTAAGATCAAATGGGTGGTTCTTTACATATTTCTCCAGCCTTGAAACATAACTGTCTCCAAATACAACAAATGCCATGGTCAACAGACATACGACGTTGAAGGAATGCATACAAAAGTCTACTTGATCAACGTATATATTCGGTTTTTGAGTGAATTATTTCAACTCCAGTGTAATTAATCATTCGCTGTGATTTCTCCAAGCTGTAAAATATTTAACGCACAAACAAATTTTATTAAATTCGAGTTTGCTACCCAGAGTCAATTGCAAAGTCATCTTAACAAAAGTGCTAATTGAATTAGTTTGTTCATATGTTTGTATGTTTTATAAGTATATTCTCGTAAACAATTTATCAGCAATAATTTCTTCCAAATCCATCGATAATTGATTGTTGAACGGAAAAAAGGGCCAAAAAACATTTGAGTTTAACTATTATCATATACGGTGGCACAGAGATGACATGGATGTTTCTTTTTTCTACTTTATATGCGGTGATGTTCATTATACTAATACGTGCGCACGTGTGAGTCACAAAGTGCGTACGTATCTGTATAAAAACATCTATGCCACCTTTGTGCCACCGTAGCTATATTATGAGTATGGTTTCGTCTCTATTTAGACCTGTATGATACGAATGTATTTTTTTTTCACTGGTTTAATATGTTTACTGATATGCACTTAATTGGCACATGTGTATGTGTCCTTGATGTAAAACTGAGAAAAACCGGCACGGATAGAACAAATATTGTTTTCCACGATCACTTAATAGCGACCGCCGTGCTTGTCATCTTGAAATTAATTGTGTTGTAATTGCTTTTTAATAAGACCGATAATTACATTATAGACAATATGTACAACATAAGTGGATTTCGGGGAATTTTAATCAAAGACTACTTTAAAATGAGTAAAATAAGAGTACATACCAACGGATAGTATTTAAGTTCATTTTAACATGAACAATATGTCATTTGAGAAAAATCACATTCAATAATGGCTTCTGTGTCTTTCCAAATCGGGGAAAAATTCCCTACTTTCTTAAGTCTGCAAACCAAAATAGAACAGTATCAAAGTGCTAATAATGTTCAGTTGTACAGACGTAGTTCTCGCTCTCTGTCAGCTGCCAAAAGTAGGTGTCCAAACAAAGTGTTCAATGATGATATTAAATTTTGGGAATTACGCTGTAATATCCTTTCAAATGTCGGTATGTGAAATTTCTTGTATACATGCATGCCAAGTGTACTGTTGCTTTTCTCTTGGCGCGGCTTATATAATAGATAGAAGTTCTGTCATTTCTGAACATAACTATGTGCATCTGTATTGCTTTTCTCATGGCGCGGCCCATGTAATAGATGGAATTTCTGTCATTTCAAATTACCATGAATTTAACTGTTCGTATATTATGAACATAATTATGTGCATCTGTCTGTCTGTCTTTACCGTCCGTCCGTCCGTCCGTCTGCCTGTCTGTGAAATTTCTTGTATACATGCACGCCCGCTGTATTGAATTTAACTGTTCGTATATTATGAACATAATTATGTGCATCTGTCAGTCTGTCTGTCCGTCCGTCGGTCTGTGTGTGAAATTTCTTGTGTACATGCACGCCCGCTGTATTGAATTTAACTGTTCGTATATTATGAACATAATTATGTGCATCTGTCAGTCTGTCTGTCCGTCCGTCGGTCTGTGTGTGAAATTTCTTGTATACATGCACGCCCGCTGTATTGACTTTCTCTTGGCGCGGCTCATATTTTACATCTTCTGTATTTGTCTAGAGGCGCGTTCCTATATCAGTATCAAATAATGTAACATTTCCTATGTATATGTTTTTGTTTGCAATACATTATTGTTAAGTGCAGATAATTACATTTTATATGAATTATGTTTTTGTTTGCAATACATTGTTTAAGTGCATATAATTGTATCAACAAAAGAAACAAAAGAAATATTGTACAGTATATTAATGTCTTTTATTTGGCAAACTTATGAAACAAAAATGTCAAAAAAGTCAGTTTATAGATGTCTAGAAAATTTCGATGAAAATAAAATGATTTAACATTTTTCAAAATTTTTCCATTTCGGAGTACTACTTCAAAACCAGATTAAAAAAAAATGGGCCATGAACAAGAGCGCCTCCTCGTGGTGTGGCCTGGATGTAGTCTGGCTTGATTACTTCATCATCTTTAATATGCTCTTTATCAATTTTCAAATACAGTATGTGGTCACTGCCAGGCTATAACTGAACGCTCTTTTCAATAAGATGACAACGATAAACATTATATTATACCACACACCGCTCATTCGGAAGTTCTCGGTTTTTATCCTTACCGGAGATGAATGTAAACAATCGGTAAAATACTGCAAAATAAACCATGTAAGTGCAATAATATTGTGAAATTTCTTTAAAGCTACATTATTAATTACATTTAAATAAAAATAAAGACGAAAACAACCCAAAATACCTGGTAAACGGGAGGTCCGTACCCGTAGACAATCCTATACAGTGTTGTCTAGGGGTACGGATCCGTACCTCTAGAATCTGGGTCTAGAGGTACGGATCCGTACCCCTAGACACTTCCTTCTTGAAATTGGCGTCTTCACATCGCTTTAATGATGATGTGTAAATCTGCAATTAATTTTATCTCTTAAAGTTTTGTTTACTTATCTATTCACATATTAAACATAGTAACAGGAGCTGATTATTAACAGAGCGTAGCCTGAAAAGTCCGAAAGAGGTTTTTACTCTTATATATTTTAATAATTCATCTTATATTGTTTAGTTTATAATAAATGTATATATACATGTATTTCTTATATTGTTTTATAATAAATAGCTTAAAGACCTTTACTGTAACTATCACTTAAAATCTTTAAACTAGAATAATTTTTCAAAAAAAAGAAAATTAAAGAAAACATACGTAATTTTAAGCCATTTTAAGGATAATTTTAGACTACAATTTTAAAACTAAGAGACATTTCCGTGCACCCACTTTACATTTCGGCAATGATGGTCACCTGTTTTTACTACATTAGTTTTAAATATAATTTTATATCAAATTTTTAAAACTTTAGGCACAAGAAATATCAGAAATAAGAGTCTTTGTGTTTCGTTCTTCAGTATAGGCCGCAATGATTTGATCAAATTTTAGCTAGTTTTAACAATTTTAACCAAATTTTACACAATTTTAACATGTAATAATAGTAATCAAGAAGTAACCACAGATAGTAAATATTATTTTAAATAAAGTTAGGCCAGCATTTGTATATATAATAATGTTAGGGACATATGGTGAGATAAACAACATACAGACCGAAGTAACAGGTATAAGTAAAAGACCACCATAGGATAAACTAGTAGTAAACAAGCAGACGACGACAGGCAACTGTAAGCATGCAACAGGTAAACAGGAAAGTTTTAGCTAAAAGTTATATCTCGAAATTTAGGTGTCCCGTACACAGGAAACGCGTGTAGAGCTTTTATTATTTAACAAATTTGCTTCAGACTTTCAACATTGATAAAGGATAAATATAGCTAGAATATCAGGGCATTTTCATTAGGATATAAACATTAAATCAAACAAAATTACATAAAAAACGGCCGATTTGCAGTAAAATTACCGGGAAAATTTCATACAGCGCGATCGTAAATAGTTATTATGTTTTAAAAGTAAATAATTTAAAACTACTGCGATCATTTAATTTAGACTTTTGGCTGGAAAAGGCAAAAAACAGAATAGAAAAATCTTTAATAATGAAAAAATGCCATCAATTTAAAAACATACAGTAAAGCGAAATTGTTAACTATAATGCGAACAGTAAAGTGCATAGAGTAACATATTTATCGATATGACATAGGCGTGGCGTGTAATCTAAAAATAAACCTGTGTATGGAAAAGTATCGGACGTAAATAAATTGTTTATATAAAGTTGTTTATAAAATACGGTGTTCCGTTTGGACAATCTAATACTAAACCGCGATGCACGATGGTACGATGATGAAACAACAATGGTATGATGGTGAAAACGCGATGGCACGATGATGAAATCGCGATGGTACGATGGTGAAATGTCTATGTAATATCGCGTTTTCATCATCGTACTATCGCGTTTTCACTATCGTACCATCGCGTTTTCATCATCATACCATCTTGTTTTCATCATCGTGTCATCGCGTTTTCATCATCGTACCATCGCATTTTCAACATCGTACCATCGCATTTTCACCATCCTACCGTCGCCTTCCGGTGGTCATGCGCAGTGGTACAGTATATGTGTCAGTAAAATACATATAGCTCGAGTCCTATGGCATTTTTAGTAATATATTAAAGTAAAAGAAAGCAAAATTGCAATTAATTTACTTGTAAAATTTCATACAGCGCGATCGTAAATAGCTATCTTGTTTTATGAGTAAATCAATCTATACCGCTACGATCATAAAAATTAGACCTTTTGCTGGAAAATGCAAAAAAAGACAGAATAGAAAAACCAGGGTTCAAATTTAGACAAGCATACAAGCTAAATGCTAGTGGAATTTTAAAATAGCTAGTGGGTTTGAAATGTACTAGCTAATTTCAGCTAGTCAATAATATAACAAGCAAATGTCTTCAGAGCTTTAATAAAGTTTAATTGTTTTGGAGGTACACATTTTTCTTCATGAAAGGAATGTTGTCATTTAAGTTTATGATATTTTATTGTTCAACAAAAATGGCTCGAGCTATTTTAAGCTAATAGAAAATATTTTTGTTTGTGACCGGCTACTAACAGAGATCATTCAATAAGTTTTGGCCAGTAAAATATTAACAGAGTAATTAAATATTATTAACTTTAACCGGTCGCTTTTCATTTTAGCTAGTGATCAAAAAGAGCACTAGCTAATTTCAGCTAGTACAAACTATTGTTAAATTTGACCCCTGGAAAAAACATTAAAAATTGACAGAATGGCAACAATTTAAAAACATAGAATAAAAACGATACGGTCAAAGTACATAGAATGGTTTAAGTATATAGAGTAAGCAAATTTATCGATATGTATATTAAATAAACTTGTGTACTGGCAATACTACTAATCGGTCGTAAATAAGTTGTTCTTATAAATGTATTTTTTTTGTTTTGATATATTATAATGGTTTTAAAGTTTATAAAACATAGATAAGTTGAGTATAGACGTAGTTCACGGACAGTGGCAGTCTTTATCTTTGTGTCTTATGTGTAAGTCAGGAAGGGAACCGCAGTGAGCTTACAGCGCATAGAGCTTAAATGTGAGCTCTATGCGTCAAACTGTGACGCAAAGAGCTTACATGTGAGATAAGCTCTATGCGTCGAAAAGGCATGATCGTCACGTATAGAGCTTACTTATGGATGATGATGCGCTATGTGAAATTATGCCTAGGTAATACGGTATGAATGATTTTATTGAAAGGAATCAGGGAGCATCGCTATGTCCGCCCATCTGTATGTCCAGAGCTCTTTTCAGGTATGTTTCCTGCGGAACTCCACAGGAAACTTCGCTGTCACAAATATATGCGAATATTACAGGCCCGCAGAACGAGGGACTAGGCACGCGATTACCCAGCACCACTGCCAAACAAACGTTTGCTACATACAAGATGACTAAAGAAATTACTGTTACATCGGACTGATAAACATCTGGTCTGTGGTCTAGTCTTTAACACGCTGGACTTTCATTTAGGGGACACGACTTCGATCCCCAGCGAAGATAATTGTCAGTTCGATCAGTAAAAAGATATAGATAAAGTTGTGCCAGCGTATGATCATAGTGTCATAGCGATGTCTTCATAAGTACAGGGTCTACGTGAGTTTTCTGTCCTATCTTTATTTAAAAGGACTGGCGAATATGGGCTCAAACCCATGAAATTCATTAGCCATACATGCTGTGTCAACCCTTACGGTACACATACCTCCAATTGGAGCGCGGCAAAATTGCGCAATTCTTTGCATGTCCGCACCCATTTAGAATATACTACGCACAACATACTGACTAAAGGTTAGAGTAACTATCACTATGGTTACAAAATATAAAATCTAAGATATTTTTTGTTTAAATTGCTTGAATCCGGTTTAGATCTGATACCGGAGTCTGTAATATATCACAGGCCCACCAGATTTGTTTTTAGTCGCAGCCAAAAGAATCTTGTTGGCACGTTTTATGAATTTATGTATTAACTGATCCGGGGTGCCCTGTTTCTCATGCAGATAACCAGTCTGCGGACTGTACATAAACCGGAACCGGAAAAAACATCTAAAAATTGCCTCAGTATATGCAGACAACAAAGATGAATAACTATATACGGACGTTACCGTCTCGGGATTTTCATCCCTTTATATGAATTAAGACACCGCCTAGAATGGGAATTTATCTTTTATATATTCGCCACTCATAAGAAAGTGAAACATCGCTCGAAACAGTTAACATTTATTGTCATCATACCTGTTACAGCAAATAACATACTTTGCAAAATTTACGGGCAGCTGGTGTGACGGTGACGTCATTCACCGCGTTCCCGCACTGGCATTAGGATTTTTAGTATTGTTTGCACTCGGCGCAGAAACTTGACATCATTTACACTTCCTTACTTTTTTTAAAAAGGTGTCTGCTTTTTTTCCGTTGCATATATACAGTTTTCATTACGAAAACATGTTGACACGATTTAGGAATATCTGTGACTGATTCATGGTGCTGTGTTGTTCTTGCAGACAACCAGTCTCCGGACTGTACATAAACCTAAACCGAAAAACATCGAAAAAAAAAATGCCTCGGTATATGCAGACAACAAAGAAGAATAACTATATACGGACGTTACGGTCTCGGGGAATTTCATCTCATATCATCTAACCGATGGTCTCTAGACTTGCTACAGTGCTTTGTTGCATCTCAAAATGGTAGCAACGCATTTTGGTAGTCGCTACCGAAATTCGGCCGAGTTTTGGTAATCACTACCAAAATGCGTTTCACTCAACGCAGTTTGGTACTTTACAAAAATATAGTACCAAAATACGATGGATATATAAACATCCAACGCAAAACGATATTAATAATAATCTCATGATTTACAAAAAGAACATTTTGTGACGAATGGACAATATTATTTCAAAAAGAGTCATGATGGAACTTAGTCGCTCATCCGACCTTGGCCTTTTGACCTTGAAAATATAACGACCCTAATTCAGTCCGAAAGGGCCATTGGAACACACGTGAGAGAGGTCAAAGCAAATCTAACTTTGACATACAACGAGAAATACTGAAGGAACTTGGCACAACTGTTCACCACAATTTACTTAGTGAAACAGGCTTGTCAATTTTCACAGACTCAAACAAGAGTGCGAAACTGTCACAAAATACGCCCGTAATGCAGGAAGAATCACAAACACACATTAAATCTATCAAAAAGCTAAAGGGAAGTGCTTTTTGCAGCCGGTCATTAAACTTGCGCGGGATATTATGACCATAAATATTATTACCAAGTTAGGTGAACATTGGACAAAAGAACTGCCCAAGTAAGAGAGCGGAAACTGTCAACATTCGCAATTTTGAGTTATTCGAGTGGTATAGCTCCAGAGCTACTGAGATGATCCGACTAGTTATCGATCTTGGCCGAGATATATTGCAAATCAGCATCCTGACCAAGTTTGGTGGATACTGGATTATAACTGCTCAAGTTAAAGAGCGGATGTTGTCAATACTTGCAATTTTAAGCAATTAAAGGGGTGTATCTCCAGAACTACTAGACAATCCGGCTGATTATCGAACTTGCCCGAGATGTGAACATTCTGACCAAGTTTAGTGGGTGAACACTGGATAAGAACTGCTCAAGTTAGATAGCGGACAACCTTTCGAGCAGCCCGCCCGCCGCCCGCCGCTCGCCGCAGGTGTTCTCATAATACGTCGTATACAAATGAAGAAAACACCAAATTCCGCGATAAATATTTATAGAAAATCATTCGCATTTATATATGTAGATAAAAAATATGATACATGACCTTTTTGCAGAGGAAGCTTCAGTTCAGAGTAAATGATATATTTCTAACCCATCTTAACACACAGAACCCACCATTTCCATGCGTTTTCCGGGGAGCACCCCAGAACACCACTCGCATGTATACACCAAAATAAAAATCTAAATCTAACGTCGGAGAATTCAGTTTTTGGAAAATTATTCGAGTAAGCCCCCGGTCACATTCTACCATTCTTATACATTGTGTTTCAAAGATATTTGTGGTGGACTGTCGAAACCCATCGCCTTTAAAGAGAAAAAAATCTTTTTGTGTCGGAATAATAATATCAGTCATGTGTTTACGAATCGGATAGAAGGCACCTGCGCATTGGGCGGTAATGAGGCTTGCATATCGTATACATTCTAGCATTTTATTCTGGCACATTATTTTCCTTGCATACCGTATTTTACAAATAACATGTAGAAATACTTAGGCCTACGCAGCACTATTTCTTATAGTAGAGAATGAACACAAAGCGCAGGAAATCAACGTCCGTAAGCAGAAGTGACGTCATGATTCTTTGCGTTATGCAGAATACTATAGTAACAAAGTTCCAGTTTAGTTTTATCGTTTTGTTGCGTAACGTTATGTTAAACTAACGTATTTTGAATCAAGAAATATACTATAAGGAATGGAGAGAAACTATCAAGGTACCTGCTTTTTTCGTATTTTAGGTTGTCATTAACAGCACGAGACTCATCTGGCATGGGGGTGCCAGATAGGTTTTGCCGGCAGACTGTGACTCAATGCAGACATGGAGCGCCGGTATAAATTACAGACTCCGGTTCATACCGGATTAACTAATTTTGAACGAAAAATATCTTAAATGTATATATTTTGTAACCATGCTGATACTAACCCTAACCTTTAGTCAGTATTTTATGCATATTGTACACTAAATGCGTGCGGACATGCAAAAATATGCATATTTTTGCCGTGCGCTACAATTGATATTCACTTTCGGGCATGCGCAGAAGACGCTCCAACTCTGCAATGAGTTACATCGTTGCCGGCATGGGTGAAATCACCGGAAACGCCAGTCCGGTGTGTAAGAAATATTTATCTAAGACCCCTAAAACACGCACAGAATTCACCATTTATGTTTATGTAGGATGTTTTAAAAATAAACCTAGGTGGAGGACCCACGTGTCATTCTCACAGTTATACTTCGTTTTACAGAATTCAATATTTTCGTGCTTTAAAACTCTCGATGGGTTATCCCTCCGACAACAATAGCACATTAAAACAACAAAATAATACAATGTTATTGCATAGGAAGCGTCGTATGAGGCCCTTTTCAAACGCCCAGGAATCTACATTTTGGTTGTTTTTATACGAAAACTATATCTCGGCAGGGGAACTCCAAACCCCCTCCCCCACCATTTTTATAGAAGACATTCCCTCCTTTTATCTCTCTCTTTTGTGCATTATGTAAAAATGAGCACAGCCCCTGATGTAAAAAAACCCCTACCAAAATACGTTTCAACCCATGGTCCTTAACTAATCATATGTACCCTTGCAACGTATTTTGTCGCTACCAAAACTCGGCCGAATTTGCTGAACTTCATTTCTTATAAATATGTAAGAACTCAAGACTGATTGTGAAGCCTCGATATTAGGAATACATTGATTCTTTATTGGGCGTTAATATTTAAAATTAGATTTTTTTTCGATACAAGTTATAATATGTAATCTCCGAAAAAAAGTACTCCGTGTTATTTAGAGATAAAAAAACTGGCCGCACACTACAAACGTAGTACTTTTGCGAACGAAATAAGTATGTTTTGGATTATAATAGCAACACATATTTAATAGAAGATTTGGGTAGAATGCACTTTAGCGGTCCCCGGAAGTTTACAATGCGCATGCGCAGCAAGTTGGGGGTGTAGGGTAAAGCGGGGGTGTGGGGGCTGCTGCCCCCAAATATATTCATCTCACAATAAAGTTACACTTTTTAACTTTTGATATTTAAGACATTATTAAACTACTATTATTATAGGGACCGCTAAAGTGCAAGTGCTCCGAAGATTTTAAATTAGCAATTTCTTTTTAGATTTAATTCAGTACACCATCTGCGTATAGATATAGATACTTATATTTTGATATGTGATAATGACAGCAAACCAGCATTAATGTGGATTTGTTTTAATCGTGACTGTTGCACGACCGTGTCACAGTGCAGACTCGCCACTACTACGATCAAATAATTTGAACAGGAGTTTGATGAAGGATGATACTCAATAGAGCCTATGTCAGTTTTTTTTGTTTTGTTTTGTAGTTTTGCAGTATTTTTATTGTATGCTAAACACAAAAAGGGTTATAGGAAATATGCATAATGAATATGAGTATGACTTTGGATTTAAATTAAAGCTAGTGTTTGTTTTATATTCGCTTTGGAGATTTTTTGGCATTAGAACGTATAAAGAAGAGAGAGAATATTAAACTCTATTTAAGCCCTAACCCCGATGAATTTCTACAACGAACTTGTCCATCTTTCACTTTGGACAGTACAATTAACTGTTAAAGGAGGTGCTTACAAAAGGACACCGACTGAATGGCGAACAGTGCAGATCATGATCAGACTGCACGGATGTGATAGTTGATCATGATTTACACTGGCCGCAAAGATAAGACTCAAACCTGTCCAGCATTATTACGGCTAGTACGAGTAGTAACTCCAGATCACAGCAGTGCGGTTTAGATGTAATTTTGCAGTAAGTAAATGTGAAAAGAAATATCGCCTGTAGAAGACACATGACCATACTCTATTTCCCATTTGACATACTCTATTTCCCATTTGATGCCAATTTAAACGATATTATCGAAGACTTTCATATTTAAAAAGGTATTATTCAGTTTAGAATATTCAGTTTCTTATAAAGTACTTTTCTGTAGAAAATTATACACATGACTTATTTTATATTTAATATTCCCACCGGAATTCATTCCCGTCGGAAATATTTCCCATGGGAAATATATCCCATAGGAAATATTTCCCATGGGAATAATCTAAAAGTCTTCCCATCGGAAATATTTCCCATAGGAAATGATTCCCATAGGAACGTCCTCCCATGGCCGAAATATGGGAACGGTTTCCCATGGGAAAATCTGTAAAATAATAAAATGACAAATAACTTTTTCCAGAGTCATGTTATGATGTGCCTGGTGTAGAATAAGTTTAAAAGATAATGATTTATCATTTTAAGAAACAAATATATTTCCCATGGGAAATTCCCATGGGAAATCCACTTTCCCATGGGAAAATTTATCACATGTTCTTCCCATGGGAAAGTTATTTTCCCATGGGAAAGTGGATTTCCCATGGGAAAAGACCGCATTCCTATGGGAAAATAGCATTTCCCATGGGAAAGTTAAGTTTTTAATGTTGACTGCTGCTTTGTTGGTGCCATAAAATCAAATTGAAAAGTATGGCGTGCATCAGAATTTGAAGTACTTTACTTTTGCGAAAGAATTTTTAAGATAGCGTGTACAGAAGTACTTGCTGTTTTTGCCACATATTGGCGTGGCAAATTAAAATTGGCGGCCATTTTTGAATAAGCGGCACAAATCTCAGCTAAATGGACACATGTGCTAAAACATAGACACATTTGCGCTCCAGGTGCACCCATCGTTTTCATTTGATTCGTTATTTAATGGGTAGAAATTCCTTCAAATCATACTTACAATACCGGAAATTTGTAGTATCGGCCATATTTCTCCATTTGATCGGCGTAAAATTCACCATTCAAACAACGTTGGAACCACTTGATCTGATAAAGCTATGGCCAGTGTGAGTGTGTCCACCAGTTATAAATAATGAACGTGTCTGTATATTCTCGACTGCCAAGTGAACTTGTTATTTAGTGTAGTCCATGAAATAAACTGGTTCTCTAAATTCAATCTTATTGCTGATAAACCTGTCAGTTATATAACACAGAAGACATACATTTTCTCCTGATAAAGTGAGTGGTTTCGTATTTTTAGACTGGTTCCCGTCCCTTTGTTTGTTCTGTCATATTTCTTTTATACATTTATGTTTTCTTCTAATTATGGAAGTAAACTCCAGCTACTCCCTGGCCACTGTGGTAATCTAGGGTTATATTCAACTTGCACCAGGCTGTATGGTTAAGCCGTCAGATAAAAATGTATTATTTTAGTGGTTTGAAATTTACTTATAAAATATTTGCAATATTTGCAATATTTATAAAGAAAGTAACCATGCAGCTATATCGTATTTTGTGAGAGAAAAAAAACTGATACAGCAGTATGATTTTCTGTACCATGTAGACAATGTGAAACCAAAAACTTTATTGTAAATGGCAAAATGTTTATTTCCGAACACTTCATCCTCTTCAAAAGTTAATAATAAATAGGTATAATGAAAAGCAGTAATAAGTTCTAAAATGAAAATGGAGATGGTGTGTTATCTTACTTGGAGTTAATTTTTATCCCCCGCCGATGAAATGGCGTTGTCCGTCCGTCAGTCCGTCCGTCCGTTCGTCCGCAGCCATTTCTCAGTAACTACTTGGTAGAATTTCATGAAACTTGAAATAAACATGAACCAACATACTGCGATGATGCCCGTCAAGTTTTTTTTTTGATTGGTCAATTTCCCTCAGAGTTATTGCCCTTGATTTAATAAAAAATGTCTGTCTGCAGCCATTTCTCAGTAACTAACAGGTAGAATTTCATCAAATTTGAAATAGACATGAACCAAGATACTGCGCTGATGCCCGTCAAGTTTTTTTTTTGATAGGTCAATTTCCCTCAGAGTTATTGCCCTTGATTTAATGAAAAATGTCCGTCTGCAGCCATTTCTCAGTAACTAGCAGGTAGAATTTCATCAGACTTGAAATAGACATGAACCAAGATACTGCGACGATGCCCTTCAAGTTTTTTTTCGATTGGTCTATTTTCCATTTAGTTATTGCCCTTTAATTGTTTAAAAATCCACAGATCTGTACATAACAAACCAACCAATTGGAAGAATTTCATTAAACCTCTTCCATTCTTTTCCATGCACATTTATTATAAACATGTGATGTTGTGT
Source organism: Mercenaria mercenaria (assembly GCF_021730395.1). Taxonomy (NCBI): domain Eukaryota; kingdom Metazoa; phylum Mollusca; class Bivalvia; order Venerida; family Veneridae; genus Mercenaria; species Mercenaria mercenaria. The sequence goes on along the minus strand of NC_069372.1, from coordinate 54,895,420 downwards.
ACCTACACCTGGTCACCACCTTACATTGGTCACCCCCCCTCCCCCTCACCCCCCCCCCCATTTTTTTTTTCATTTTTCGTTTTCTACCAATATTTATAATCTACATGTAAAGTGTTGTATCCTCGCCCCCCCCCCCCCCCCCCCCCCCCCCACCCAAACAAACCATTCATTTTCTTTTAATTTGATTTGACTAATGAAATTATTTGCTTCTTGGTAACATTCTTAACTTTTTGCAGGATATATTTTTTTGCCATTCCTCAACTCTGACCCTTTCGGCGGGGGATTCCAATTCATCGAATTTGCTTGTTGTACTTATTCTCAAAAATTCGGTAAATACATTTAGTATATTACTATACCCTACACAATCGTATAAATTATGAAGTCCAAGTTAGCCGCTACTTAACCAACCTATTACTACCAGAGACATAAAAGTCAAGATTAATTAGAGCAAAGGGTGCATGGACTTGTCTGCTGGTTTGAATTTATCTCTCGTACCATGGTTTTTGGATCATGCACATTATAATTGCATCATCCTTCATAAAATGAATTGTTTAATGATCAGACTGCGCGGATGCGCAGGCTGGTCTGGACCCATGCTGATCGCAAATGCACTATGTTGGTTTTCTCAAGGTGCGGCTAATTTATACAGAATTCAACAATATTCTGGTGAAAAATCTTTATCTTGGAAGAATAGACAATGCTATTTTGTTTCATATTTCAGTGACTTAAATGCATTGCCTTTGTTTGAATTGCACGTGCGTAGTAAGTATTCTTTTCAAGAAAAATGTTTAATATGCTGTTATAACCATTGAATAGTTTCTTATATAGGTATAGGGTACTTTGTTATATGATTATGTTCAAAATTAACAAAACGAGTTTTGATGTAAAAATCGATATATGCACCACGCCTATTATTTTCTTTGTTTTTAATAACTGCATACAGGAATGTTACACACTGTATTGTTTTCTTTCTTTCTTTCTTTTATGTTTTCTTTCTCTCTCGCTTTGCTAGCACATCAGTGAAAAGACTGACTCAGATCAATTGATCCGACACGTCTTTATTTCCTAGAAAAGTTGATCATAGAAAATGAAGGCACGAGTTCTCACTACTGACAAATTGAATCCAGTAAATTATCTTAATTCTGTTTCCCCTCGGAGCATCCGCCGAGAAGCTAATCTCAGATATTTTCTGGATTATAGATTTTGCCGAGGAAACTAAAGTGTGTAATTCTTGCCATTTGCAACAAGTGGAGAATTGACTTTATAAGACGGTTAAGATGAGGTATATATATAGTGTATTAGTAGCCGTATTATCTGGATATAAGTGTGCTAGTTAAATGGGGCTGTTATAGATATCGTTATTATTTAAAAAGATAACATCCATGTTTAATCAAGTAATCTTGCTTTATTAAGATTTTAAGGTTAGCCGAAACGCGTTACGTCAGCAAAAAAACTGGAAGGTGGGTTTGAAAATGTTTTACATCAGCGAACGGGGACATAAACATCAGAGAAAAATACAAATGGATCTAATTGACCACTGTTGATAGTTACAACTATGCCAGTTAAAAGTTTGAAGTTCCGCGTATGTATATACATACATATATATTTTTGGAAACGAAATGTTTGTCAGGGTTTCGAGTATGGCAGTCTTGTTGTAAGCTAAGAATGTTTCGTGGATATTTGACGATACCGGATTTTGTATATTGCTGATAGTTGAAGATGCCGGATTTTATATATTGCAGATATAGTTGACAGATAGTTGACGATGCCATACTTTGTACATTGCAGATAGTTGACAGATAGTTGACGATGCCATACTTTGTACATTGCAGATAGTTGACAGATAATTGAAGTTTCCAGATTTTGGCGATGGCAGATTTTGTATATTGAAGATAGTTGACGGTGCAAGATTTTTTATATTGCAGCTAGTTGACGATGCCAGATTGTGTATATTGCAGATGGCTGACAAATAGTTCACGATGCAAGAATTTTATTATTGCAGATAGCTGACGTTGCCAGATTTTGTATATTGCAGATAATTGACAGATAATTGACGATACAAGATTTTGATTATTGCAGAAAGCTGACAATGACAGATTATTATGTTGCAGATAGTTGACAGGAAGTTGACCATGCCAGGTTTTGTTTGATGCAGATTGTTGATGATGCCAGATTTTGCCACGGTATATTGCAGATAGTTGACGATGCCAGATTTTGTATATTGTAGGTAGTTGATGATGCCCGATTTTGTATATTGTAGACAGATAATTGATGATGCCATATTTTGTATGTTGACGAAAGTTGACAGATAGTTGACGTTACAGTATAGGATTTTGCATAGTACAAATATTTTTGACGATGATAAATTTTGTATATTGCATATAGTTGACAATGCCAGTTAAAAGACTAGATGATGGTACTGGAGAGACAATCAGGGTACTGGAAGTAGACGGGTACAATACTCCTACTTTTGATATGGTGGGAAATTATTTTTCTCTGTTAGAAAGTTTAATATTTTGTTCCAGTGTTTAATAATAATGAAAATAATGAAATAGTAATAACTATTATTAGAGATTCTATAAAAGATTTTCGCCTATTACCCCCTAAGGTATATACATTCAGGGCCGTCGCCGGCTTCGAAAAACTGGTCTTGCCGTGGGACGCCTTCGGCCTTTACATTTGACACCCGTTCTCTGCTGACGAGGCAGATATCTTAAACATTGTCTAAGGGAACACTCTGTAAAACTTTTGTTTTATTTGGGAAAAAAATGTCCGCGAACATTTGGGAACTGTCATCATTTATCAAAATCATTACTGAAATGTATTGCTTGGAAACGACAAGACAACTAATAAAATATATTTAGTGTTGTAAAATTTGCATAATCTTATTACTATAAACTAAACATAAATTTACAAAGTGTTAACAAAGACGTGTTTAAGCCATCCGTTGTATGTTGAATTTTGTTTAGGTACTTCAGAACCAAGAGGAAGAATTCCGAAGTATTCCGACATGGAAAATAAAACCAGGAGACATTTTCATTTGCGCGTACCCAAAAGCAGGTGAGATGTTATATGATTATGATTTCAAAATGTACACTACATTTAAGAGTCTTTTTGATAAAAGTTCGATCCATATTATGCGTAATACTGTTTCTACTCAAAATTTGTTAATTTGTATAATTACACTAACTATTTGTAGAAATTGTTCATACTTTCAGTTTTGAAATTTGGGTCTAGTATACATTTGAATAAAAACATATTCTGCGAATCTGAGTACTGGAAGTGTAAATACGTTTTCCAAAATACCTCCTTTAAGTACGTCCCTAAAAATCATTCCGATTATATGTCATAACAGGAAACTATATACACATGTAAATGTCAAGAATTGCTCTACGCTAAGTCTTTTTTACATCCGTTCAGAATTAGTTGTGCTAAATAACCATTATTGTATTTACAACGAAATTTTGACATCCGAAAATCGTTTATCATTATTTTTAACCTTTAGTCTGCTGATGGCTATGCGACAAGTACAGACCAAGATCAGCCTATACGTCCGTGCAACCTGTACGTCCGTGCAGGTTGATCATGGTCTGCACTGTTCGTTGTTCACGGTCAGTAAACACCCCTTCGAATAATAAATGGTATTGCCCAGGCTGAATGATGGACCAGCCCATTTTAGAAATAAAGCAGGCTAAAGGTTAAGGACATTGCTGTATATCTCTACATAACTGGTAAGGCATGTTTACATTTTGACTCGTAAGACTCTTACTAAAATAATAAAAAAATTACTCAAAAATTCGAGTATATTAAAATCTTAATGTTTTATAAAATCAAATTTAATTGTATCAACTGGCATATCAATGAGAAATTTGGAATTTTCTGCGGCACAGTGGTTGTTTAACTTGAGGAAATGCTCATAAGTCTTTGAAGCAAATTACTTTAAGAAACTAAACTCAGCGACAGAGATACTTTATGAAAGAAACTGTTATTTATCACTTTGTATGTACCTATTTACTGCAGATTTATGCATTATTTCTTTTCCAGGTACCCATTGGTTGTGGGAAGTTACATCAATGTTGGTCAACCAATCAGCGGACAGAGTCAAGCTGATCAAGGAGACCTCCATGTTAGAGGGAGTGTCTCAAAAGAATTTTGATAATGTCGTCTGCCCTAGAGTTCTGAATACACATTTACCATTAAGGCTTTTGCCTAAAGATACACTAAAAATGAACTCTAAAATTTTGTTTGTTCAACGAAACCCAAAAGATATTTGTGTGTCATATTATAACCATCATAAGAAAGTACTAGAATATGAATATGATGGTAAATTCGAGAACTACGTTAACAGATTTTTAGAAGGGCATGGTAAGGTTCCTTATGTACATGTAGATTTTATATTTATGTTCAGGTACAGTTTAGATTTATGTATGTGCATGATGTGTATATTTCAGATTTATGTACATGTATATTTTTGAAGGGTTTAGGTAAGATCCCTTATGTACATGTCTTAGTCCATTCCTAATGGGCACATCAACACGCACCCTAATGGACATCTTATTAAAGGTCCATTACTAAGGGAAAGTGAGTTGGCAATTTTTTTCATAGCCAGTGCATAGACTTTTGCAAGACACTAAATAAAATGAAGATTGACAGGTCAAAATTTACAGAAGGTCTTTGGAACTCAAAGAAATGTATGTGTATTATGTTGAAATTTCAATGAATCGACAGAATGACCCCCCAGGTCTTTTTAACTTTCTTCATACTTCATAGAAAAATAATTGTACATATACTGCGATTTATTTCGAATTTCTACATACCAACTTTCATTTTCCAATGAAATGAAATAGTTCCTGTGCTTTTTAAAAGAAATTAAAATGTTCACTTTCCTTAGTATTTGACCTTTAAGCAGTTGTCGGCGTAAATCCGCTTGAATCAGAATAACGATGTATAATCATTTCTACGAATACGTGCCTTTGCTAAATTTGGACGCATTAATTATCTACCTCATTATGGTGTATTTCGCCGTTGCACACTAACGCTCGGTAAGTCCACTTGACTAACCGCATAGAAAATTGTTTGAAAATGTGAATGTGTGTACTTTCTTTTTTAGTGGACTATGGTTCATGGTTTGATTACACCCTGGAGTGGGAGAAGGTAATCAAGGATAACAAAGGCTACCCAATCCATGTTATGAGTTACGAAGATATGAAAACAGTGCGTATTTTCTCTTTGTTAGCTTTAAACGCTTTTCATATTTAGTTGGCTTAAAGCGAATGTCCCATACTCCTTAAACGGTCGAAAATGGACCAAAATTAGTGTCAGTACGCCAGTTTATTAAAAATATATATATCAGACTTGTTTTGATTTTTCGAATAATTTGAATCAGATTTTTTTTAATACTTGTCGATATTTCACAGTCGGACAGAGTCAGTTTAATAATAAAAAGAATGTACAAAAATGTATTTCATTATCTCACTTCTAGTAGTCATTCATATATTAGATCTAAGTAGAAAAAAACTTCTGTGATTATAGTTGGGACACTTTGAAGATCAAAGATGTTATCAGTTAAGTAATAAATTGTGTAAATCCAGAATTTCAACAGAAGACTATAGCAAGTAGGTCGTGTTATATGCCAAAATTATAATAGTTCTACTTAAAAGCATTTCACCTTTCTGTTTAATGATACGTTTTAGTTATATGACTGACACATTCTTTCATTATTTAGGACAGTATTGGGGAAATAACTAAGATCAGCGAATTTCTCGGACTTAAAACCGATCCGACGCTTATTAGAGAAATAGCGGAAAAATGTGAATTTAGTAACATGAAGAAAGAAAAAGATCCTTTGGAAAATTCGGCTGAGTGGAAGGATGGGAAACCAGGAATGTACCGAAAAGGTAGTTAAATACACAAAAGATTGCCCGTCATTGATGTTGGTATTTACAATATGCTTGTTAGTCTCCTGCCAATGGAACACAGGAGGGGACTATAGGAAAACAATAGGAATGCCCTCCGTCTGTCCGCCCGTCCCTCCGTCTTTCCGTCCGCTAATCATGCACTTATATGACCCATAATTTAAGTTCATTGGTCAAGGTCACTATTGAAGGTCAAATAAAACTTGTTTCCGCTCCATAACTTTTATATGCATTGATGGAGTATCTTATTGCTACACACAAACGTTCCCCATGTTGAGATAATTTGTCAACACATGATCAGTGCTTGTCGGTTAAAGGTCAAGGTCACTGTTTCAGGTCAGGTAAAAATTTGTTTCCACTCCATAACTTTTATATGCATTGAAGGATTTTTTTTATATTACGCACAAATGTTCCCCATGATTAGACTATGTGTCACGCACATGACCCATGGTTGTCTGTTAAAGGTCAAGGTCACTATTGAAGCCCAAGTAACATTTTACGGCTCCATCTTTTTTATGTGTGTTGATGGAATGTCTTAGTACTGCACACAAATGTTCCCCATGATGAGACAATGTGTTGCGTACATGATCTACGCTTGTAGGCCAATGTCATTATTTTAAAATTTAAGTAAAAGTAGGTTTTGTGTCTTAGCTCCTATATACATTGCTCAAGGGACGAACACTAACAAAGTTTTCCACCAGTATGGGACCTCTGTATTGCCACTGCAATACTCTGTCGCATGTTTTATTTTGTATTGGGCCACAACAATACAAGTTTAGATTATATGGTTATGTGGGAGGTGTCCCCAGCGTTTACTGCGCATTCAAAAGCTGGAAACGTTGGCATATGGTCTAACGTGGGCCAATGTTGCTCTACACCAAGCAACAATTACTCTTAAGGATATTCATTTTGATCACTAGCAATACACAGCTGGTTTCAACAGAATACAACAGTAATCACCCTGTTGTGTTTTATTTATGCGTATTAAGGAACATAAATGAAAATCACGTAACATCTCACATGTGGGGTTTTTTGTGCAGCAAAACGAAGAAACTGTATATAATAGCGTTTTGACAATTTGACAAAATCATGATGTCACTTGAAAGGCCGGTTCGTAGGGACTGTTTGAGATAAGCATGCACCAATACGTAAAATTGTGAAAAAAAATCATTTATGCCGATTAAACATGGTAACGCCGATCACAAGTACACGTGGCTAATACTGTTACATGCGGGTTTATTGGTATTTTTAGAATTGTACTTTTTTTCAGTTTATGCATGAAATAAAAATAAAAATTAACAAGATAAAAAGATTTTAAAAAAGCTCCAGGTATGCCCAAACTAAGGTTTGAAGCAACACATATGTTTTTGATTTAATTTCGATGATAATATAAAAGTGAAATAAATGGGGGAAGCCTACTTTATAAAGCAAGTCTATGTAAATACATTTGGTAAAAGGCTAGCCTTATTTGAGCAATACGGATAGATGACACACCTTTATAGCTTTGGTTTTCTTACAACACTTCCAGTCTGTAGAAATATAATTTTATTAGTCTACCTTTCACGTGACCTTGAACTATCGAGCTAAATTCTAGATACCAGAACATTGTAGTTTTCTACTTTCAGGTCAGATAGGAGACTGGAAGAATTGGTTTACTGTGGCACAAAATGAACATTTTGATGCAATTTTTGCAAAGAAAATGAAAGACTCCTCTTTTACTTACAGATTCGGTTGAACTTTGTTCAGACAATTCTGATATGGAGCTGATTTTGTTATCAGAAACAGATAGATGGAAATAGTTCATACATCTAGGTTAAAACCCTTTACAGAAATTTATTTTATATGCAGAAAGTATTTGTCAATATTATGTGTATACAATGTATATGTGAAGTATGATTTTAGAAACAATTTTAGTATTTACATATGGGTTCATAGTTACGCCGACATAAATACTCGGCAGTAAAAATGTCTACACCTCGTGCTGCGTACTTAGTAACTATGTGTAGTGATCAAAGGCACTGTTTTTTTTTTTACCCGATCAAGATAAAATTCATCAAACATTTTAGTGATTCGACAGCTGCGGCTATCACCCGCACACATTTTTGCGACTTGTCCAATATGATACAAAACGCCGCTACGACTACTTTTTTGAAACTACCCGAATATCAAAGAATATAAACAGATATTTTCCCGGTTGGACGTAAAGGTAAAACTACCCGAATATCAAAGAATATAAACAGATATTTTCCCGGTTGGACGTAAAGGTAAAGCTTGTTAACAATCTAGAGGCCACATTTATGACTGTATCTTCATGAAACTTGGTCAGAATGTTAATCTTAATAATCTAAAGGTCAAGGTCCAATCTGGGTCAAGTGGGATCAAAATCTAGGTCTCGAGGTCCAATCAAAGGTAAAGCTTGTTAACAATCTAGAGACCACATTTATGATTGTACCTTCATGAAAGTTGATCAGAATGTTAATTTTTATGATCTTTAGGTAAAGAACGAATCTGGATCATGTGGGGTTAAAAACTAGGTCAAATCAAAGGAAAAGTAATTAACACTCTAGAGGCCACATTTATGACCATATCTTAATGAAACTTGGTCAGAATGTTAATCTTGATGATCTGATCTTTATGTCCATAGGTCAGATGAGCGATACAGGGCCTTCAGGACCCTTTTGTTTTGGAATATTTGTCAATATTTCACAGTCAGATAGAGTCAGTTTAATAAAAAAAAGAAAATATTTCATTATCTCACTTTTATGTCAAACTGGTGAAGTCATTCATGTATTTAGTAGAAAAACTTATGTGATTATAGTTACGACACTTTGAGGATCATAGATGTTATCAATTAATTGTAATAAGATGCAACAAAACGCCGCTACGACTACTTTTTTGTCAACATGCCCGAATCTTAAAGAATTCCCGGTTGGACGTAAAGAGAAGACAGAAAAATATGACTTTAATCAGCTAATCACAGACGAACACAGCAGTGCAACGTCACGCAAATGCGCAGAAAACGTCAGCATTACATGCCGCCTGTATTTCTAAGTAATATTCCCAACAGCTCAAAACTACCTTCTACCTCAGCTTGTATTATATATCAACTTATATAGATGTACGTGCACGACAGCTCAATTCGAGTACTAGCACATGAAGGACTGTTGCAGTATTTGTGCAAATCCATACAGTGATGCGGGGCTTCATATTATTCCTATTGGATTTTTGTCCTTAAACCTTATCCTGCTAAATTTCTATAGTGAACTTGCCCATCTTTCAGTTTGGATAGTACCATTAACCGTTGAAAGGGATGATTACCAAAAAGAAACTGACTAAATAGCGAACAGTGCAATCTTGATCAGACTGCACGGATGTGGATGCAGATCATGATCTACACTGGTCGCAAAGACAGTATCAAGCATGTCCAGCATGATAAGGGTTAACAACAGCATGCTTCCGGGACTGCTAAGAGAATACCGGCAAGGAACTGATACCACTGTTAAAATATATTCTTATAAAAATGTGTAGATGATCACTGAGGAAATATTTTTGTGAAATTGTTTAGAAATTTCGCCAAAACAGCTATAAATTTCCACTGAAATCATATACTCCCGGCAGATCTTCTAGCGCAACACTTGCTGTTTGACAATATCTTTTCAAATACGTAATTAATATATTTTACACACCTTTGGAAATATCTACAGTTAATTTATTCTAATAACTCGGTCCATTTTGAAAAAAGTATCGAAGTACGAGTTAGTAAATTAGTAGCATATATTTAAGTACCTCGCTCACATGTTAATGGTAAATTTGATTTGTAAAAAATGACATGGGAGATGAATTGCAGCTATTTTTTAAACGATATTGGTAGAGGTTATTTCATCCCAATACACTTTTTTTAGGAATTTACGTATGTTTGACAATTAATTTTTACGGGACCTCACTTCTTTTAACATCAGATTATAAATATATAAAGATTTTCACAATTTGAATGAGCAGTTTTTATCAGATTGGCAAACTGGTGTAGATACTAGTATTACAATTCTCAAAAGTTTAATTTTCTTTCCAACTTCGACAAAACAGTTGTGTTATTGTTATTTTTGCAAAAAGGTGTGGTCGTAAAATGTATAGAATCTTAAGATAGCTTACATTTCTGAATATATTGAAATTTCTTGATGAAATTGACAATATCATTGTTTAAACGTATGCCGAATTTAGAAATAAAATTGATGTAACATTCGTACGAACAAGTTACTGACTAATTTGCGCGCACAAATCCACAAACAAAGTTGGTTTCGACGCTGCGTTATATATACGCCAGAACTGCACTATAGACTATAATATATAAACGGTTCAACCCTACCGTAAGAAATGAATTTAAAACAATTAAAATAGTCAATAAAACAAACTTAAAAACCCACATACGATGCCTAGGGAATATCATTGGCATTACCAGTAATAATGATTGAGATCAAATGTGATATAAAGCAGATCGATGTCTATTCTCTGATCAAGACTCTTATGATGTGAGTTCGAGCCTCACTCGAGGCGTTAAATTCTTCATGCGAGGAAGCCATCCAGCTGACTTTCGGAAGGTCGGTTGTTCTACCCAGGTGCCCGCTCATGATGAAATAATGCACGGAGGAGCACCTGGGGTCTTCATCCACCATCAAAACTGGAAAGTCGCCATATGACCTATACGTTGCATCGTTGTGACGTTAAACCAAACAAAGTGAAATAACTGATCAAGAATCCAATATTACAATTCATATGCCCTGAGTTTCATGAATACTGGAATCCATTAAATACTTTTGCAGCATTCGTGGCCGAGTGGTTTAGGTCGCTGACTCCGAATCACTTGCCCTCACCGATGTGGGTTCGAGCCTTACTCGGGGCTTTGAATTCTTCATGTGAGGAAGCCATCCAGCTGGCTTACGGGAGGTCGGTGATTTTACCCAGGTGACTGCCCTTGATGAAATAATGCACAGAGGAGCACTTGGGGTCTTCTTCCTCAGCCAGAAAAGCTGCAAAGTAACCATATGGCATATAATTGTGTAGTTATGACATTAATTAAACCCAAACAAAAAATGAACACTTTCAATTTGCATCACGGGGGGGAATGAGTGGAGCATGGAGTAGTTTAACTCTAGCAAATGTCGCGCAAAAACAGATGTCTTCAAAACCCATTATCTACTCTATGGTCATGTCTTAGCTAAAGATCTAAACTGGATTACGCACATCAGAAGATTGTCTTCAAATGCAAAAGTGAACTATCATAACGGCTCTTATTATTATTATCTTATTTCTCGTGTAATCGTTTGTAAGACCATTATTGTGCCCCTTTTGAAACGCCTAGCTCAAAAAGTATTTGATAATTATAGATTCATGAAACCTTGCATGAGTCTTAATCATGATATGAACTTGCGCACCTCCTATTTTTTGTTTGGCTCCGCCCCCCTATTTTCAAAGTTATGGCCCCTGAAATAGTCAAAAATGCACATTTTCACCTTGTGACATGCCTAGCTCAAAACGTATTTGATATAGATTCATGAAACCTTGCAAGAGTCTTAATCTTGATATGAACTTGCGCACCTTTTATTTTTCATCTGGGACCGCCCCCTATTTTCAGAGTTATGGTCCCTGAAATAGTCAAAATTGCACATTTTCACCTTGTGACACACCTAGCTCAAAAAGTATTTGATATAGGTTCATGAAACATTGCATGAGTCTTAATGATGATATGAACTTGTGCACCTCCTATTTTTCGTTTGGGTCCGCCCCCCATTTTCAGGGTTATGGCCCCTGAAATAGTCAAAAATGCACGTTTTCATCTTGTGACATGCCTAGCTCAAAAAGTATTTGATATAGATTCATGAAACCTTGCATGAGTCTTAATCATGATACGAAATTGCGCACCTCCTATTTTTCGTTTGGGTCCACCCCCTATTTTTAGAGTTATGACCCCTGAAATAGTCAAAAATGTACATTTTCACCTTGTGGCACACCTAGCTCAAAAAGTATTTGATATAGATTCATGAAACCTTGCAACAGTCTTAATCATGATATGAACTTGCGCACCTCATATTTTTCATTTGGGTCCGCCCCCTATTTTCAGGGTTATGGCCCCTGAAATAGTCAAAAATGCACATTTTCATCTTCAGTATTTGATATAGGTTCATGAAACCTTGCATGAGTCTTAATCATGACATGAACTTGTGCACCTCTTATTTTTCATTTGGGTCCACCCCCTATTTTTAGAGTTATGGCCCCTGAAATAGTCAAAAATGTACATTTTCACCTTGTGACGCACCTAGCTCAAAAAGTTTTTGATATAAATGGTTGAAAACTTGCATAAGTCTTTATCATGATATAAACTTGCACACCTCTAATTGTTTGACTGGCTCTACTCCCTATTTTTAAAGTTATGGCCCCTGAAATAGTAAGAAATGCACTTTTTCACCTAATTATGTGCATAGCTCAAAAAGTATTAGATGTAAATTCAGGAAACCTTGCTGGAGTCTTTAACTTGATGTGACCTTGCACACTTGGCATTCTTGAGAATCTTAGTTCTTATTACAGAGTTATGGCCCTTGAAATAGCCAAAATAGTGATTTTTTTGTTTGTGATGCTCATAGCTCAAAAAGTATAGGGCCTAGAATAATGAATCCTTTTCATAAAATGTTTGTTGAGGCTTTACCCCATTAAGACTACAAACATTTGAATTATTGCCCCTTATTTGTGACAAATGTACCAGTGGTGGTGTGGAGGGGGGACACACCCTGTGTCCTACAGACACATTCTAGTTTAATTAGCGATCGACTCCGTCAGCGAATGTTCGTTAGTAATTCGGCGTGATACCCAATTCACGACGCATCTTTTGGCTCTTTGAAGTGCATGGTGTAATTTACCCACGTGTGGCATTGATTCTGAGATTTAGGTTCGATCATTTGAAATTTTGGGTGGGATAGGCGCTTTGATTATTCCTAGAGCCGATATGTCTGTATGAGAGACATGAAATAGCTTCGCAAATGTTTTGTCTTACACTAGCTCTAATATACTTTGATATGTATTTGGAGATCTCCCTTCCATACCCATCACAAAAAAATTGCTGATAAATGATAATAAAACATACTTGCGGAAACCATACACAGGCCAGATATAGATATGGTAGATAGTTGCTCTATTTGCTATCCTTTACACACCTGTATGGCTGCTGCAATATTAAGCAAGTTTGGTTGCTATACCAGTACACGTTCTTTTTGATAAAACAAGTATTAGAAACTCCATAAACCCCATCTGTGAAACAAGTTGGCAGATAAAAGACAATCGTGATAGTTTTGGTTTTTTTCCAATTTTCCAGGGCAGACAATTCAAGACTAAGGCAAGGAAACTGTGCATTTTAATTCATATTTCTGATTTAGTCATCATCTGCATTCAATACACAAAGTTTAAAGAAATTCGGTCCGTGGGAAAGATCAGGACTTTGAGGTATCATTTTGTCATGTTCGTAGTCAAGGACAATTGCCACAGTGTCTATATTGACATTGGGCAATTTTTTTCTACGGACAGAATTTATTCTTTAAACTGTGTTTACTGACAGAGAATCACATCAGAAACAGAAATATAAAATAAAGCAAATCATATGTACCCAGCCTTGTCATGATTGTCTGCCCTTGAAAGTCGGAAAATATATTTTCAAGGGCAGATAATTCAAGATCAAGCTGTTTTCTGATATTCCTGCCCTTAAACTGTTGAAAAAAAACAACATATTTATTCATTTTCCTGAAAACAAAGGTAAAATGCCCAAATACTATGAAAATCAACATACAGAATATGTTTACCATCTATGATCACTGTGTGTGCATCATTTTTGGACACTTTGAGGTTGTTGCTTTTTTTTAATCTTACTTTTTTGTCAGGTACTTATGGATGCTGTTTTAACCATGGTTAAATATGAAGGATCTCTTTTAAGCGTTGTAACCACATTTTAATAAATAAAATACTGTATAATTACATAACCAAACGTCACTTTTTCTGACGATTTATTTGGGTTTTTCCCTTTCGCAAGTGTCATGAATAATCAATTTTTTGAAGTCATTAAAATAAACCAGATTTCTATTTCCATTTCCATGGAGTGGCTATATGCTTTTATAAATAACGTTAAATTATTTTCACTGCCTCGCAGGTTAGAGAAGGTATCGAATGGTCTAAACTACAGTAGTGACGTAAAAAATAATACTGATTGTTTTTGTCTAAGATCAAGACCTATTACATATACATTTAATTAAAAGTTGCAAGGCATACATAGATGTTTGTGATAATATACAACAATTAAATAAAATATTTTGCTCCAAGCGATATACGTTTTTACTGTAGAAGTTTTTTGCCTTTTGAAATTTGCTTTTTAACAAATAAGTGTGAAACATGTCAGATAGATATAAAACGAGTTGTTTACTCAAAAATGGAATTTTTAACATTTTTATTAGGTAAGTTTCCATTTATGTTCTTTTTATCACATCTTTGTGTTTACCGTTACATTTTTATCCAATTAATATGGATATACATTTGCATCTTTTAAAAACTTCAGTTTTGTAGATTTTCAGAATGTCATTTTTTCTATTGACAATTGTATATAAATTATTATTTTTATATTTGAGATTTCATTCCAAACCAAAACAGCATCAGTTCAGCGTGACATGCTAAGCAGAATTACTAGGGGAAAAAATGAATTTGGTGTAATGCAAAAGTCAGTCAATGTTCGATTGAATGTCGATTTTCCTTAATGTAGTTCTTTTTTGTCTGCAAGATATACATTTTAGATTTTACCAGTCCATTGTAGAAATTTATCAGGGTAAGATTTAAGTGCTTTTTTTAAATGCCTTTAGGGTATTTATTACGCAGTTTTATAGTTTCATTTATTTTACTTCCTCACTTTTAAAAAGTAAAATAACAATGCATACAGAAGTTTTGTCTTAATGATGGGCACATTCTGTGTTTATTATACCTACCCTTTTTGCTGTTTGTAATTCTGTGCATTGAAAACCATATTTCTGTTGTTTTTGTTTTGTTTTTTGTAAGGAGTTGAAATGGTGAAATAAAAAAAAAATATGGAATGATGACATGGTCTGAATGTATAGATTTTTTTGTATCTTAATGGTTAAACAGGTTTAAGTATGCAAAATTCTTAGAAAGTACTGACAGTAATATATAAGACAATGACAAAAGATTAAACAATAGTCCAGTTATTTTGTTGACTTTGTCTTCAGGGTCAAATCTCGCTAGAAGGTTTTCCTGTGGCACTGCACACATTGCATTCATGCTGTTAATTCTTCTGTTCCCCGAATTACTGTAAAATCATTTAAATTCGTGGTCATGAAATTTCGTGGTTTTGGTCAAAACGGCAATTTCGTGGGGATATGAATTCGTGGATTTCAAGTTTTTAAATGAATGGGAATTTTACTTGTTCGTTCGGATTAGATTTCGTTGATTGACCCAACCATGAAATCCACGAAAATTAGTCCCACACGAATATTAATGATTTCACAGTATTGTCATTTAATTTTTAATCACAATCATAAGACTGAAGAAACTATTGCCTTCAAACTAAAATGTCATAAAAATTAGACGAATGTTTTACGATTTATATCGTTTCGAGATTATGTATTTAACCCTTTTCCCTGCTAAATTTCTATTATGAAACTGTCAATCTTTCAATTTGGAAAATACCATTAACTGTTAAAAGGGGTGCTTGCCAAAAAAAACCCGACTGAATGGAGAACATGATCAGACTGCACGGATCTGCACTGGTTGCAAAGATAGAATCAGTCGTGTCCAGCATGATAAGGGTTAAGTATACATAAGTGCAGTCCCGATGTAGCCATTTAACTTAACGCCGTGCCATTAGTATATATCTATTAATTCTTAACTTAAAGTCTTTGAAAATTCAAGTTCAGGCTTAAATATAAAGGAGTAATTTAATGCAACGTCAAATCAGAAACATCAACCAGTATTGATATACTGAGAAATCATTTTTATTGCGTAGGGCGAATTTTCGCGTATTTCGCGCTAGGACCGATGCGCGAATTTAAGACCGCGCTATTCTATTTTTTATTTTATTTTTCCATTTCTAAAATTGAAAATGCGCGAATTAAAGTCCGCGCGAAACAGTCCTTTTCACGTTTGCGCGAAATTTCATGCCAG
Source organism: Mercenaria mercenaria (assembly GCF_021730395.1). Taxonomy (NCBI): domain Eukaryota; kingdom Metazoa; phylum Mollusca; class Bivalvia; order Venerida; family Veneridae; genus Mercenaria; species Mercenaria mercenaria. The sequence goes on along the minus strand of NC_069372.1, from coordinate 54,879,305 downwards.
CGAATTTAAATGATTGCACAGTAAAATGAAAAAAAAAATATGACAGAACAACTAATGAGCAACAATCAAAATCAAAAATGTAGAAAGAAAGTATACAATATGATATACTAATCTCAGTTCAACGTAAAACCAAACATTCGTGTATCTGACAAAGTACTAAAAATATGTATGTGACAAGGTACTAAAATTATGTATGTGACAAAGAAATAAAATTATGTATGTGACAGAGTACTAAAATTATGTACGTGACAAAGTCACTAAAACATGTATGTGACAAGGAACTAAAATTATGTATCTGACAATGTACTAAAATTAGGTATATGACAAAGAACTAAACATGTATGGAACAAAGTGTTTTAAACATGTATGTGACAATGATGTGACAAAGTACTAGAATAATTATGCAACAAAGTACAAAAAGTACAAAAACGTGCATGTAACAAAACTCTTACTAATACTCTAACTCTAATATACTAGAAATATGCAACAATATATGAAAACATTCTTAACAAAGTTTATAACTTTGAAGATTGGTTTTGAAATTATTTGAATCAAGTAGTTATTTTAGTCAGGTTTACGCTAACGCCATTTAATTTTATATTCAATGTACGGCTACCTAACGCTGCGCATGCGTGAAATGAAACTTCTGTTCTTGTTTGTTTCAGTTTCGTCATTGCTGTCAGCCTCCTTATACTAGCGATTACAATGTCCCGAGCTATTCCTTCCCGTCATTTTTACCAGCTTGCAGTTTGCGGGGACCAGATTATTACGGGAAACAAAAACAGTTCAGACATATCCCCTGGTGAGTTCAAATATGTATGCAACGTTACTGCCAACGTCAATATGATAGATAACGTCGATTCTAAAGATGTTCAAAAAATGAAACATCATACATCGAAACAGACAGTCATGAGCACCATAACACCAACGACGAGTGATGATCTAGCAATGAAAAGATTTCATAAAGAATTCAAAAGAGCTACAAAGCTGGAAGAAGCTTTTGGAAAAGGACTCAACAAGGTGTCTAAAAAAGAACCAGTGTCTCAAGAAGATCGAATTGCGGCCTCAAAAAGAGAGTTAGCGACTCAAACAGAATTTACAATGGCGTCGGAGAAGAAACCTAAACGTTCAACACAAGTCAAAAATACACTCCAAAAGGAACCTCAAAAAACGGCAATTAAACGGGAATCTCCATCTGAAACTGCATCGAAAAAAGATGATATCAACAGAAAGGCGAAAGAAAAAGAATCAAAGCACTTTGAAAATTACGTCAGTGATAGCGTAAAAAGAGAAGAGCTATCTCAAACTGATGCAAGTAAAGCTATCACTAAAGGGCCAAAAATTACACATTTTGCCTTTTTAAAAGTGCATAAAGCTGGTTCAACTACGATGCAAAATATTTTCTTCAGATTCGGATTGAGGAATAAGTTAACATTTGTTTTGCCGAGATACGGCCACTATCTTAGAAAAGCAAAGCTCGTGATTCCCGTGCAAGAAGGAGAGCACCACGACATTTTAGCAAATCACATTTCAAAATTTACGAATCATTTTTTCAGAAGGTTTATCCCTCCTGATTCAGTAAATTTAGCAGTCGTTAGGGAACCATTGGATAGAATGATAAGCGCAGCATTCTACTATCGGGAAGTCTGGAATGCAAAATACCTGATGAAAATACCAAAACAAAAATTAATTTTAAACTTAATAAGAAAAGCTGACAAATATGATAAGAATAATCTCTCTAAAACGAAGAATTCGATGGGCTTGGATTTTGGTTTCCCGGCTAGAATTACACGGCATGACAAGCACGAGATAGCACAACGAATGGAACGTTTGAAGAGAAAGTTTAAACTGGTGCTCGTAATGGAGAAATTCGACGAGTCGCTAATTCTTTTGAAAAGGACTATGAACTGGGATATCTCGGACGTAATGTATTTACCAACCAATAGCCATGAACATCAGAAGATGAAGCTCGCTGAACGTGACGTGGCAAAATTCAGAGCTACAAACTATTTAGATTACATTATTTATGACACTTTTAATGGTATCCTTGATGATAAAATCAAAGAAGGAGGACAAGACTTTCAAGATGAAGTTATGTATTTTAAAAAAGTATTGCAGTTTGCGAAAAGGTTTTGTGATAAAGGATCAACTAATAGCAAGGAAGTGTTAAAAATTGCCGCTTCGAAATGGAACAAACCATTTGATTTTCCTTACACAGAATGTATCTATATAAAAATGAGTGAGCTTGATTTTGTGGAACGGCTTAAGGTCAGACATTTAAAAATGCACAATCTTAGCAGAAGCTTTATTAGAAAAGTTTGACCTTTCAATATATGGTACTGTCATATTTTATTATGGACTGTGCAATATGTAGGCACTTTCGAATAAAAGAAATGTCATTATCATTTATGTTTTCAGTGCTATACAAAGTTAAATCATTCAAATTTGAAAAATATATTGACTGGCAACTTGACTGTACTTTTCATGAATACGACACGGGTCCAAACTACCCTGAGCAACTTTCAGAATTAAAAGTGCACTTCCACTTTGACCTGTGTATTTAAACAATTATGGACAGAATAGTTATAGGTGGTCGTTACTGGCAGGCGGTCTTTATTTAAGGTTTAATTTTACTGAACGTGTTATATCGGGAATGAAACTTGATGTATATGATGCCATCTGGCGGCTCCATAACAGAGCATTTACAGTAAAATGTACTTCAGTTTGGCAGAAAGGTGCATCTGGACTAATACACGTAATGCGCAAGAACTATTTTGTAAATTATAGTTAAAGATCCTCTTCAATAATTGAAACAATCGATCTAAAATAATAATGTCAAATGTTACTACAAATGTTACTTTAAAGGGGCTTACCTGCAGATAAGTTGGTTTACATTCAGATGTACATCACAGTTAGTAGCGATCTCATCAAAATTTAAATGCTTCAGCTTACAGGCGTTTACCTACGGAGAACATTACAATCAGTTGCAGTCTCATTAAATGTTACAACTTTAAAGGGGCTTACCTCCAGATACACATTGTTAAAAGAACTAATCAACATATATAGAATTACTGTTTTAGGCCATACTAAATTGGATCTGCGTTTCCATCAAGTATTGAAACATGCAAATCAGACGGAAAACAAGAGCACAGCCTTGAGGGTACAAACGCTCATCTGATTTTTTTTGTCTCTGTATAATAGAAATATTGTCCTACTCGTGTGTTTTTATGATATTTTCTAAGTCCAAAAGGGGCCATAATTCTTGCAAAAGGCATGGTGGAGTTATGTTTCTTGCTGTATAGAGTCAGCTATTGATGGTAAACAAGTGTTGCAAGTTTTAAAGCAATAGCTTGGTTAGTTTAGTAGAAAAGCTGACCTAAACATAAAACTCTTCTTTTTTTTCAAAAAAAAAATCAGCTGAACTGAAAAGATGATATCAATGTTTTGGAAGAACTAGCAATGAAATAATTATTTTAGCCCATACCATATTTGATCTCCGTCTAAAAAAAGGAATTATCCTTGAAAAAAGATTATTATTTTGTATCTACGACATCCGTTTCTTGAAAAAAAATAAATAAACGCGTGTTATAGGGTGAAAAAAAAATGTGCAGCCAAACTGACTCGAACCTGGGGCCACGGAACACTGTTCCGATGCTCTACCGTCTAAGCTACCCGGCCACCTACACACTTTCTCCCCGTTTTAATATTCAAGTTCTATACCGTGACATATTTCCCCACCATTTTGAAATTCGTCCTCGAATTTCAGCGGGTACTTTACATATAAGCAATTGCAGGCGTCGGAGACTAACCAGTGTAATGCCGTCACGGTCCCATGGCGAGAAAAATGTGCAGCCAAACCGGAACTCGAACCCGGGGCCTCGGAATACTGTTCCGATGTTCTACTGACTGAGCTTGGTAGGCCGCCTATACACTTTCTTTTTAATATTCAAGTTCTATACGTGAAACGCATTTGATAACACAATATTTAATACAAACCAATACAATGCATCTTTTAAACAACAGACAAAGCCAATGACTAGATTTAATCTAACCTTACAATATGACCATACCCAACCCTTACAATAATAAAATAACACCATATTTGTATCAACATATGTAATTTAAGTACTTAAAAGAGAGATTATAATTTTTAAATGAATATATATGATTTAAACGTTATCACTTACAGTTACATTTTGAGACACGTAGTTGTTGCTTGTTTGTTTGTTAGTTCGTTGTTTTTTTTGTGTTGTTGTTGATGTTGTTGTTGTTGTTTTTGTTTTGTTGCTTTTTCGTTTTCTTGTGGGTTTTTTTCTTGTTTTTTTTTATCGATCAGACAACCGAAATCTATAAGCCTGAGGCCCCTAAACGTAGATCCAATTTGATATGACCAGTTATCAGTTGAAAAATCTAGATCAGCTTTATTACAGCTGATATTATATTAGTTTTGTATAAAGTACAACTAAATTTAGAATGCTTACAGCGTGACTAACTCAGTAGAAGCATATATCTTAAAGACTAAATATAGCTTCTAACTGACTGAACCACATTGAATGTAGGCATAGGAAATAGAGATCAATATAATTGCACCTTTACTAATCCTACCAGGTGTTCTGTATTACAAAAATGGTTCTATTGTGACATTTTGATACAAGCAAAACTGTATTATCTGCACTATTAATTACTTACTGGTACTTCATTTTATTATTGGCTTGTTAAAAGTTAATTTTTTACCATATGTAAGTTGACAGAATCATAGATGAATAAATCCTAAATGATTCTGTTGTGCAAAAAAGTATGATATTGTGTCTAAAACAGTTTTCATTTTCCACTCAATTGTGTAATTGCAAGGGAAGTAAATTAATAGATCACTACTTATAAGTACTAGCCCAAGTCAAGAGTTGTCATTCTTTGTGGATCACAACTTTAAATTAAAAATTAAAACTTCTCTTATTGATATTAACAAAACTATCATTAACTTCACATTTGTGAAATCATTTTTGGTTATTTCAAGGACTTGGAAATCAATTTCTAGACTTTATTTAATGTAATACTATCACTGAAAATTTTAGGGTCTATCTCTACACAATAGGTGTTAAGTTGGTCTGCAGTTTGCAGTTTGCAGTTCGCAATTCGAATTGCAAACTGCAAACTGTTTTGCATTTTGCAGTTCGAATTGCAAACCGCAAACTGTTTTGCATTTTGCAGTTCGAATTGCAAACTGTTTAGCAGATTGCGATTCGAATTGAAAACCACAAACTGTTTTGCAGTTCGCGATTCAAATTGCAAAATACGTTTTTATTTTGCAATTCAAGATTTGTATGAACCGCGTTGCTTTCCGAGAAAGCTGTTATTGTTTTGGGCTTTTTAGGATTGAAACTTTAACAATTCAATCTAATTTGTACATTGTAATATGAATTGCAAACTGCAAAACATTTTGCATTTTGCAGTTTGAATTGCAAAATGAATTTTTATTTTGCGATTCACGATACATATGAAGCGCATTTTTTTAGGCTTTGAAATTTAACACTTCACTCTAATTTGCACTTTGTAATTTGAATTGCAAACAGCAAAACATTTCGCATTTTACAGTTCGAATTGCAAAATGCATTTTTATTTTGTGGTTCAAGATATATATGGACGGCAATTCTCTTTCTAAGAAACAATCTATCATTTTTTGCCTTTCAGGCCTTATTATTGAAGATTTCAAATTCTACTTTGCATTTTGTAATTTGAATTGCAAAATGAACTTTTATTTTGCAGTTCGAGAGATATATATAACCCGCAATTCGCTTTCCATGAAAAATATTAATATTTTGAACAACTCGGGCTATAACATTGAATATTTCAGTCACATCGTTTTTTTTTTCTGCGATTTGCGATTCGAATGGCAAAATGAAGTTTTACTTATTATTCATTATATATATGAATTGTGATGTTTTGAGCTTTTCAGTATTTAAAAATGAATATATTTCAGGCTTTAAAATCGGACTTTTCAGTCACTTTTGCGCTTTGTATTTTCAATTGCTAACTGCAAAATATTTTGCACTTTGCTCAGATTGAAAAATGATTTTTTTTCGCCGTTTAAGATATAAATTAATCGCAATTCGCTTTCCGAGAAAGATGTTAATGTTTTGAACTTTTCAGAATTTTTAATTCAACGTTTCATTCTCATTTACGCTTTGCCTTATTAGTTTTCAAAATGAACGCATGGATAACGCACGTTTTTTTTTCTTGTTATAACATCTGCAGAATCCCAAGGGATCGGTTGGTGCCCAGCTCGGTATGGCGAGGGCGAGAGTAGCAACGTATCCCGAGGGATAGCTGATGATGTTATAACACGAAAATATAATGAACATGCGTTAACGCAATTCTAGCATAAAACGTACATATATTGAATCTAATGTAAAAATTCATTTTGCAATTCGAACTGTAAAATGCACAATATTTTGCAGTTTGCAATTCAAATTACAAAGCGCAATTGACATTGAAATCTTGAATTCTGAAACGCAAAACAAAAATTCATTTTGCAATTCGAACTGCAAAATTCAAAATATTATGCAGCTTGCATTTCAAATTACGAAATATCAAAATTTCAAACAAGATTTAAAAATGAAGTCTTAAAATCCCAAAGCCTAAAAATTATACCATCTTTTGAGAAACTTCACCACGGTTCAGTAAATAAATAAATATAAATCATTTTTGCAGTTCACACTGCAAAATGCAGTATATCACTTAGACCAACAATGTCTTTATTTACAGAAAGCTATTGAACATATTCGAGTCACCATCTAGTATTTAAACCTACATAAAAATTGTAATGTGTTATTTTATATAAATACTGATTTAATTTTTATCGTCCTTAAGTATTGACCCGACAGTCATGAATACTCCGTATGTTTAGCGTAAATTAATTGTCGGTGTCCGAACCTAAATAACGATATAACTATTGAAAGTTTATTATCAAAGCTGTTCAGCTACCAATTTCGTGATTGTGTGTTCGACTCTCTGCCCGCCCGCTTAGCTCAGTAGGTAAGAGCGTTGGTCTACGCATCGCGGGGTCGCGAGTTCGATCCTCGGGCGGGGCGTATATTCTCCGTGACTATTTGATAGAACAGAACAGAACAGAAGTTTATTCAGTAATTTGTACATATAGTACCTCATTACATAATATACATTGGCAATAAGATATGATCATGTGATCAAGTTGTTCAAAATTTATAAATGTAGAACGGATCGTAACAAGCTGTAACGGGATGGATAAATGACATTGTGTCTGAAATCGTTAGTCATCCACCTCTGATTCATGTGGGGAAGTTGGCAGTTACTTGCGGAGAACAGGTTTGTACTGGTACAGAATCCAGGAACACCGGTTAGGTTAACTGCCCGCCGTTACATGACTGAAATACTGTTGAAAAACGGCGTTAAACCCAAAACAAACAAACAAACAAACAAACAAACTGTCCGTCAATATCATTAAATTTAAAAGACGAAAAAATTGCCACACTTATCATGATTTTTTGTTCATCTATAAAAGAATACTGTACTATTCAACGCAAACGTACATGTCAATAAACCATTCTTCAATATGTCGGCTGAAATCTTTAACAAGTGTGTGGTTCATCTAACTTACAATTCACGAAACTCGCGTCAGTACCCTAGAAAAATAAAACGTTTAATAAAATATTGTGAAATAAAAAGTCATGTAGTACGGAAACATTATTATATGTTATAGTTCAAAAATCTTTTTTAACCAATGACAAGCGAAGGATTTTCAAAAAGTAACCAACTTATTTTCATATAATTTCACAGCGGAAAAAATGAGTCACTTAACGTCGTCATATGTGTTCACCGGTTGTCAAACCCGGAAGCAAGTTTACCAAAGTTGATTTGATCGAAATAAACTGAGTTTGGAGCAGAATAAACAGGTTGTAAGCTAACCTATAGATATATAGTTTCAATACAAACTGATTTCCTGTGCTATTGTGCTATATTGTGACTTTAACTAAATTTAAGAGTGATCTCAGCCAATCGTGATGGCAGCACATGTAGGGTTTGAAGAGAGTCAAGACTATGTTGAATGTATATTTAGCCACTCTCAACCTGTATTGTCAGCATTAAATAGTGTTACCCCATCTCGTTCACTTCATCGGAAGCGTCATCACTCGGATACAACAGAAGGGGCTACAGTCAAGAAGGCCAGGGGTAGTCGGGTCGTGGCGCATAATGACACAGAGCGGGTGATTGCACATGCGCGAAGGGCGTTATATGGTAAAACGCCAGCAAAGCAGCAAGGAGAATGTGATCTAGTGGTTTTGATGTAATTATTCAGAAAATTGACAGCCTGGCTGTGGAGATTAAGAATGTTACTCAGAATGTTACGGAGCGTTATTGATAAAATGGTAATAGACTTGGAGAAAAATTGACTGATAAATTGACAGATAAGTTTGCACAAGTGTTAGACAAACGTGTCAATACTGAAATGAAGAAGATCTCAAAATCTTTAGATGAACGCATTGATACGCTCAGAGCAGACTTGACCAATGATCTAGACACTTTGAATGGAAAAGTTAATTCATTGACAGATACAATTCAGACTGTGAACCCAGATTCTAGTGATAGAAAAGTGAATGTAATTTTGAGAAAACTCCCTGAGTCGGTCAATGAAAATTTGTCAGATAAAGTGAACAGTATTATTAAGGACCATCTAGAGATTCCAGATGTGAAAACTAAGTCCGTTCGACGTATTCCCAATACGAACACTGAGTCGTTAGTACCAGGGGTGGTGGTAGCAACATTTCACACTGAAATCGAACGGAACAGGGTGTTGAAAGCTAAATCGAAGTTGAACAAAACTGTGTATAAGGAGGTATACATGCATGCTGATCAAACACCAGAGGAGCGCCTTACAGCGGGTAACATGCGGACACTTGTGAATGCTGTAAACAATCGAGGGAGAGTTTCGCTAAGAGGAAACCGTGTTATCAGTTTTAATAATGATTCAAATAGGCATCAGAATTTCAGTACAAATAATAATGCTCAGCATCGTGGTCAAAGTGTTAATGGTAATCCTCAAGCTGGCAACAACAGTGATACAAATACAAATAGGAACGTTCCCGTGATACATCACAGGGAAATAGTAATTTTCATGAAGGTGCTGGCAGACGCGGACGTGGTCAGGCATATCGCGGTCAAGGTCACAGAGGAAGTCGGGGTCATAGAGGAAATGATCGTGGACAAAATGCATGGAGAGGACGTGGTGGCACTAGATAGGTGCAAATCGGGTTTTGGAACGTTAATGGCTGGAGCACCTTAGAAAATAGTGACAATTATTATTTAAGAGAACAGTGTTTATATTTTTTAGATTTTGATGTTTTAGCAATTTCAGAGACTCATCTGAAACATGATCAATGTATTATTTTACCTGGTTACAAATGGTTTGGTAATAACAGAAAACTATTGCATATTAATGCTAGAACTGGGTCAGGGGGTGTTGGGTTTTTAGTTAAAGAAGAATTATGTAACTATTATGATATTGAGATAGTTGAAAACAGTCATGATGGTATTTTGTGGCTTCGTTTCTTTGAAAAACACACATGTTTTGTTTTTCATATTTGTGTTTGTTATTTGCCACCCAAAAATTCCAGTAGACAGGTTGACGAGTGTGAATTTTATGATCAACTATTAACTGATATATATACATTTCAAAATAAGGGACCATATTTTATTTGTGGGGATTTTAACAGTAGAGTTGGGGACATAGATGATTTTATAGTTGGTGTAGATGAATTACCTTTGAGAAATGTCATAGATTTTACAAGTAATTCTTATGGAGATAAACTAATAGAATTTTTAATTGATAGTAATACATGTATACTGAATGGGCGTAATTATGTGAAAAATGATTTCACGTCAATTTCAGCAAAAGGTCCTGCCGTAGTGGACTATTGTCTTTTCCACATGATTATCTGTATATGTTTAGTGAATTTTCCGTAATTGAAGTACGGAGTTAATATCACAGTTGCAGCTGCATAATGGGTTCTCACCGTCGTCCGTGCCAGACCATTCAGTTTTGTCTTGGAAAGTCGATTTTCAGAAGTTTGTAATATCGATAAGAATTCTGTTACAGAGTCATAACATAAGCACATCTAGTTATGAAAAATTTGATGTGAAAAAATTGCCAGAAAATTTTATGACTTCAAACAGTTTTATAAATGCTGTCCACGATACTGTTTTTAAATTAGAGCAAAGGTTTACGGTTGCAAAATGATATTGCTGCTGCCTATGCTGATTTATGTGTAATATTAAAGCTGAAATGTTTGATAAATTGCAATACAAAACAATAAAGGCCCCTTATACTGGTTCTAATAAAAAGAAAAAGGTTGGAAAGCCTTGGTGGAGCAATGATCTTTCCTGCCTATGGACTAGATTGTTTGAGGCCGAGCGTGAATGGTTAAGATGTACAGATGGAACAAGGAGGAAAACCCTTAAGTCATTATTTGTCTCAGCCAGACGTGTCTTTGATAGGGAAGTCCAAAAGAGTAAAAGAGCTTATTGGGTGTCTTTTCAAAAAGAATTGTTATCGGAATGTGATAATAATAACACTGATTTTTGGAAGTCCATAGGAAGAATAGGTGTTTCACATTCCAGGTCTAAACAATACCGTTTGAAGTAGTAAATGATGATGGGTCTGTTTCAAATAATATTGAAACAGTGCTTGTTAAGTGGAAAAATGATTTTAAAATCTTTTTGTGCCTAGACAAAATAATTTGCATTATGGTAATAAATGTAACAAATGACGTAAGTAACAGATGAAAGTCTGCTAGATGTTCAGATTAAATAGAGATATTCTATTCTCGATGTTAGAAAGCTATTATGAAAGCTAAATGTGGAAAAGCATGTGGAATAGATAGTTTGCCTGTGGATATTTTAAAAAATGAGACATGTGTCTCCTTTTTACATATTTTATATAATGTTTGTTTTAACACAGGGGTTATACCATCAGAATGGGGTAAGATTATAATTAATCCTATACCAAAAAATAGTACACTTGACCCTCGAGACCCATTATCTTATAGAGGTATTTCGTTATCGTGCTCGATGTACAAAATATATTGTTCTATTTTGAATACCAGACTAGCTACTTGGACGGAGCATTATAATATTTTAGTCGATGAACAAAATGGTTTTCGTAAGCAAAGGAGTACAGTCGATCATATTTCTTCCTTAACAAATATTATTGACACAAGAAAAAAGTCTAAACAATCTACCTTTTGTGCCTTCATAGATTTTAAAAAGGCTTACGATTTTATAGATAGAGGTATTCTGTGGTTAAAATTATCCGACCCAGATGTAGGTATAAATGGAAAGATTCTAACTGCTCTGAAATCTTTATATAGCAATGTTACTTCATGTGTGAGAATTAACGGTCTGTGTTACCGACTGGTTTAATGTTCAATGTGGTCTTAGCCAAGGGTGCTCGTTATCACCTATGTTGTTTAATTTATATGTTAATGACCTTGCTGTAAGACTTAAGCAAGCAGATAAAGGTATAAGTTTAGAAAAAAGTAAACTCTGTATTCTTTTGTATGCGGATGATATAGTCCTACTAGCAGAAAATGAAGAGGATTTGAAATATATGTTAAACATTTTAAATGAATTGTGTAACCAAAATAATATGGTTGTTAACCCATTAAAAAGTAATATTGTACACTTTAGACCACAATCTGTTCACAGAACTGCATAAACTTTCACATGTGGAACCAATGATATAAAGGTGATTAAGAAATACACTTACCTGGGACTGCTATTGGATGAGTATTTAGATTTTGGAATAACTGCTAAAAGTGTTTCTCAGAGTGCGGGTAGAGCCCTTGGTCTGCTGATTGCGAAATGTAAGTCTGTAGGGGGTGTGCCTTATAATGCTTTCAAAAAGTTATATGACAGTACGGTATGGCCAGTAATAGCATACGGGGCTTCAGTTTGGGATACTAAATCCTACTCTTCTGTTAATGCGGTGCAGAGTCGAGCGATGCGGTTCTTTTTGGGTATGGGCAAGTACACGCCAAACAGTGCTCTCTATGGTGAACTTTCATGGAAACCCCCACATGTGAAACAATGGAGATCTGTGGCACAGCAATTTTATAGAATAAAGACTATGGATAATAATAGAATCAATTATAGAATTTTTGCTCTATGCTGTAATAAGAGTAATAGAAATTGTAAAAATTGGCAGTTTCAAGTTAAGTTACATTTGTCTAATACTGGTTTGCTAGATTACTATGAAAATTGTGACAGGAACTCGTCTAGATATTTTTATGACTTAGTTGAAAAATGCAATCTATGGACAAATAATTGAAATTTGGAAAGAAAGTTAGAAATGAAGTTGGTCCATCTGGTAGAGGTAGAATAGATTGAGGACCTATCGCCTGTTCAAACATGACTATGTAACAGAGAACTATGTTAAGTCCTTAATACCTTGAAACATAAATCAGCATTAGCAAAATTCAGATGTGGCGTTGCCCCTATTAGGCTTGAGACTGGTAGATATGAAAACTTACCAGAGGAGCAAAGACTATGTCCAATATGTAGGCAAGGAGTTGAGAATGAAATGCATGTATTGTTACACTGTAATGCTTATATTGATCAAAGAAGTACAATGTTTACAAAAGCAACTGATATTGATAATGGTTTTAATAATTTTTCTGACCAGGAAAAACTTGTGTTTGTTCTCTCCAGCAATAATGATAATATGCTTAATGTCACTGCCAAAACCTGTTATAATATTCTTAAAACTAGAAATAATCTGTTGTATAAGGAATAACTAGAATTATAATTCTTATTTGAGCTACTACATGGGAGGGTCTGCGTTGGGATATTTTTGGACTGGGATTGGTTACGTTCTAGGTGTCTGGTTTGGCCGTCTACTTGGTTTATCTGCACTGGTGTGGCGCATTTACTGTCGAATGTTTGAAAGGCGGTGTGGATCAAGAAGCACATTGATTGTTACCTTTTCTTGTCGTGTATATCTTTGATGCTGGTCTTCTCATGGCGTAGCTCATTTCCTACTATTTTATAGACATGTACAATATATTAAGCAATAGTGGTGAAACATGAGTTATTTTAAGACTCCGGTTACCAGAATCCAACACACTTGGTTCGATTCCCGAACAGCTTGGTCTGCTTTGCGTAATAGTTGTTTATGGTGGCCATTCATGTACATTTGGGGGAATCTCATACCCAAACGGAAGATTAGGTCTCCCAACAATAATTAAAAACTCAACAACTTTACTTCAATTAAAGACATTATTATTATCATTATTATCATTATTCATATCGGGCAAATGCCCACACAGTGATAAATTTATTACAGCTAGCACTATGAATTGTCACTTATTTAAACAGTCAGTGTCAATATGCTTATTTCAATAGATAGATCTTCTGCGGTACCAAATAGGTGACAGATAGACCAGATCCTCCGCGGTACCATATAGGCGACAGATAGATCAGATCCTCCGCGGGACTATATTGGCGACAGATAGATCTAGTCCTTAGAACACTGTTTTCAAATTAAACGTCTGTCCCTGTATTGCGTAAAGCTTCCTATAATTTGTCCTGCTGTCGTTGTGGAGATATGTGGCCGCTAAGTAATTCTGAAGTCGCGATAGAAACACAACTAAGCACATCTGACTGGCGCGTAGCGGAAACTCAAGCTTAAGGTGTTATGTGACAAACGAAGAATAAAAACTATTTTAAGCCATCCCCTGATTTGCTTGACCCAGTGGACTAATATGGTAAGTTATTAAAGTGTTACACAACACGCAAGATTTGTTACACCATGCACTACCGTGCTACACCATGTACGGACGCGCTACACCATGCGCTAACGTGCTACACCATGCACTAACGTGCTACACATGCACTGACGTGCTACACCACGCACTAACGTGCTACACATGCACTGACGTGCTACAACCATGCACTAACGTGCTACACCATGCACTTACGTGCTACACCACGCACTAACGTGCTACACCACACACTAATGTGTTACACCACGGACTAACGTGCTACACATGCACAACGTGCTACACTAGTATGCACCAACCGGCTGCAGGGCCCCCCAAAACATTAGCCAAACAACAAGGATTACTCGAGAGACACCAAAATATGCACGAGCGAACCTCGAGGCCCTGTAAGATCGTATTTTTAAATTTTGTTGTACGCAGTAACAGGGGAGGCTTAAAATACGTTCACTTTAACACGTTTAATGGTAAAAGATTTACTAAGATTATCAGTTTTAATGAATTTCGAATAGCTGGAAAATACATGCAACTCTAAAGCTAGAATTTCCGCTGGGCTTGAACCCTTCACTTAGCGACTTTGTAAATAGAATAGTCCTCGCAGATCATTTATACATGATGTACAGATACAACGTTCCACTACGTTTGTTGATAATCTTGTCCTCCATTAATTTTAAGCCCTTGACTTGTATAATGCTTATTCTCCGGAGCTTGATTCCTCTGCCCTGGGAGCCGTGAAATATTTAGACCGCTTGAATTCATCTTGGCACTGAAATGCAGATAAAACCTCCCGCAGTACTCTAGTAAATACTCAAAATTATCCAACATAACAATATATAAATGAGGTTTTCGATATTCACAAACAACAAAATAGCGTTATAGATACAAATGTAATAATAAGGTGTGGTGGGTGGGAATTTTGCTAGTCAGGCATTGGCTTCCTCGTGAAAAGAGGGTGCTTATGACGTCATTATTGATAATGACGACAAATTCGGTAATCATCGGCAGTTTCCGCCGTATTCGCTAAAGCTGGAGTGCTATTCTTATAGTAAATTATATTTCATTTATTTATTTACTTATTTATCTATTTAACTTCTGTACGATTAATATCTAACCAAAACGAATAACCGTCGCTAAAATAAACCTGGTTATTTTTTAGCAATAACCCTAATTATTTTAAGACTCCGGTTACCAGAATCCAACACACTTGGTTCGATTCCCGAACAGCTTGGTCTGCTTTGCGTAATAGTTGTTTATGGTGGCCATTCATGTACATTTGGGGGAATCTCATACCCAAACGGAAGATTAGGTCTCCCAACAATAATTAAAAACTCAACAACTTTACTTCAATTAAAGACATTATTATTATTATTATTATTATTATCATTATTCATATCGGGCAAATGCCCACACAGTGATAAATTTATTACAGCTAGCACTATGAATTGTCACTTATTTAAACAGTCAGTGTCAATATGCTTATTTCAATAGATAGATCTTCTGCGGTACCAAATAGGTGACAGATAGACCAGATCCTCCGCGGTACCATATAGGCGACAGATAGATCAGATCCTCCGCGGGACTATATTGGCGACAGATAGATCTAGTCCTTAGAACACTGTTTTCAAATTAAACGTCTGTCCCTGTATTGCGTAAAGCTTCCTATAATTTGTCCTGCTGTCGTTGTGGAGATATGTGGCCGCTAAGTAATTCTGAAGTCGCGATAGAAACACAACTAAGCACATCTGACTGGCGCGTAGCGGAAACTCAAGCTTAAGGTGTTATGTGACAAACGAAGAATAAAAACTATTTTAAGCCATCCCCTGATTTGCTTGACCCAGTGGACTAATATGGTAAGTTATTAAAGTGTTACACAACACGCAAGATTTGTTACACCATGCACTACCGTGCTACACCATGTACGGACGCGCTACACCATGCGCTAACGTGCTACACCATGCACTAACGTGCTACACATGCACTGACGTGCTACACCACGCACTAACGTGCTACACATGCACTGACGTGCTACACCATGCACTAACGTGCTACACCATGCACTTACGTGCTACACCACGCACTAACGTGCTACACCACACACTAATGTGTTACACCACGGACTAACGTGCTACACATGCACAACGTGCTACACTAGTATGCACCAACCGGCTGCAGGGCCCCCCAAAACATTAGCCAAACAACAAGGATTACTCGAGAGACACCAAAATATGCACGAGCGAACCTCGAGGCCCTGTAAGATCGTATTTTTAAATTTTGTTGTACGCAGTAACAGGGGAGGCTTAAAATACGTTCACTTTAACACGTTTAATGGTAAAAGATTTACTAAGATTATCAGTTTTAATGAATTTCGAATAGCTGGAAAATACATGCAACTCTAAAGCTAGAATTTCCGCCACAAAATTTTCTCGAGAAAATTTCCGCCAAATTCTAGCCTAAGTTCTCTCGTCGAGTCGAAGTGCGACGCAAAGTTTATCAAGTGAAAAAATTAAGGCCGGAGTTAGACGAATGGATACATCTGCGCGAAATAATGATTATAATTCTATCGCTTTATAAGAAATGTCAATTTTGAGAATCCTGTTTTGACTGTTCTGAACTATTTCCTTATGGCTATGTGCCCTATTCCATTTGTACGGCGAAGTTTATCAATGGACACGTGAAACGATACACAAGGAGAGGACCATTGTGGTACCAAGGAGGCCTGTTGTAGGAGTATGTGTAACCTGACAGTTCCGAATTGAATGTTTAGAGTAATAACATTGCCCAGCATAACCGTCAAACTAGGAATTAGGAACACTTCCATAGGCAAAACCTTGTTCACGCACTTAAACTGACCGTCAGAAACACAAGTAAACCAACACACGAGTTTACATAACTTAGCACAACTTCACATCATAAACCACAACACGGTTTACATAACTTGACACCGTAAACCACCACACAGGTTTACATAACTTTACACAACTTTACACCGAAAACCAACACACGGGTTAACATAACATTACACCGTAAACCTAGTTTTCCTACAGACGAGTTTACAAAAACCTTACCGCGTAAACCAACACACGGCTATACATAACTTCATACACAACTGATATGTACACTTTTATACACAACTGATATATGCCCTGACACACCGAGGATATATACATGGACACGCCCAGAACAGTAACTTTCTTGGATACATTATTACTTACACGGACAAATTTGCATTTAAATGGACAAACTGATGCTAGTATATACACAGGCACGGACACGCCCTGATTACTGACACAGACATACTGGCATTTGTATACCGCACAACCTACACATACCAACTGACATTTGTATACATTATTACTTACACGGACAAGCTTGCACTTTAACGGACCAACTGATGATAATATAAACACGGACACGCCCTGATTACTGACACGTACATGCTGGCATTTGTATACCGCACAATTACACATACCAACAGACATTTGTATACATTATTACTTACACGGACAAGTTTGCACTTAAACAGACAAACTGATGCTAGTATAAACACGGACATGCCCTGATCACTGACACGGACAAGCTGGCATTTGTTTACCGCCCAACTTACACATACCAACAGATATTGTATACATTATTACTTACACGGACAAGTTTGCACACAAACAGACAAACTGATGGTAGTATAAACACGGACACGGACACACCCTGATTACGGACACGGACATGCTGGCATCTGTATACCGGACAACTTGCACATACCAACAGACCTTTGTGTACATTATTACTTACACGGACAATTCTGCACTTAAACGGACAAAATGATGCTAGTATAAACACGGACACGGACACGCCCTGATTACGGACACGGACACACCCTGATTACTGACACGGACATGCTGGCATTTGTATACCGCACAACTTGCACATACCAACAGACATTTGTGTACATTATTATTTACACGGACAATTTTGCACTTAAACGGACAAAACTGATTCTATACACGGGGACGGACACGCCCTGATTACTTACACGGACATACTGGCATTTGTATACCGCACCACTTATACATACCAACGGACATTTGTATACCTTATAACTTACACGGACAAGCTTGCGTTTGACTACATTTAATTTACTATTTGATATAAACCCTGGCATTGAATAGGCAGACTGGCGGTACTCCTTTTGCGGACAGAATGGCGTTTGAGTACATAATTACTAACGGACAAACTTGAACGTTCCTACCTTTACGAACAAACTTGCGGTTGTGTACATACACGGTAAATCAACTAAGGCACTGACTTCTACTGAGATTGAAATCCCTTACAGTACATAAATAACAACTATGAACTACCCATGGAGAAATCAATCCGTAAACGCATATAATATTCAGTCTATAAAATTAACGAATTAAATTATCAACATATGCGCCTGCCCGCTTATCCGTTTTTCATTTTTGCCACTACGATAAATTTTAAAATTATTCACCCGAAAATTCAAATCAAATAGCTATCAATCCGAAATTGATGCACGATTAACCTAAATATTGCTTCAAACCTTAAATATGGTTACCGTGTAGATATTTTAAATACTAAGTATCTGTTATGGTGTCAAGTATGTCCTATAAAAGCGGAACAAATGTTAATCTTTGATCGACTTGATTGATTTATTTATGTTTTATGTCATGCTAAAATGACTGTCTTCCGGATGATAACATCTTCACAATAAGACCATTATTTGGTCCAAAAGCTTAGGTGACATTTATTATTGGACAAAAACCGCCAGCCACTTAAAAGTCGGGTATTTCATTTTTTAAAAGTTGTAGCTCCATCAAATTACTGCAAAATGTTGTGTAGGAACTGGTTCGTCTTTCATTTTATTGTTATTATTATATAATCGGAAGTGGCCTTGCAATAATTCCAGTGAAGGATATTGATTTTAATTTGAAAAATAATCCATACGTACAATGTCGTGTTTATTAAAATATATTTCGAAAAATATGCGATAAGGATAAGCTGGTGCGGGATGCGCGACACTGATCACCCAAATTTCTAATTATGGAAATACATCGAGTGCTGCGCCCTCAGTTTGAAAAGAAATTCAATTACAGGGGCAATTCTTTATAATACCTATTACTATACGTTGAAGATGTGCTATAGAGATTATAGCATGTACGATGCAAGGTACGAATCTGCTTTCGAGCTAAGAATGTTTTACTAATACGTGTATTTAATTACTGCCGTTCCTTATATTCACAGAGATGAGCTGTCACTTATTTAGAGTCAACTATTTAAAATAGGCGTAGAATCTAATTGAGGTACTTTGGTCTTTCAGATAAGATGTACCAGCACAATGAAGATTTAAGGGCGAAAAGAAAAATATTTCCAAATAGAACATTTATTCTTATGCTTGTTTTTGTGTTATACGCTATATGTCATGTTATGAGCACTTCGCACTACCTGAAGAAAGTCACTCTCTGACCTATATTATCGATTTGCTTTTCTCCATTGGTGATGTCACAGCTTTATTACGTCACGGCGCATTTCTTTCGCCGTCATGTACCAGTACTGAATAACAGTGAATAAGTAACGCATATTCATAGGCCAACTATATAGCTCTAAGTCTATTAGCGCTATAAGTTATATTTTTACAATGTTCTAACTTCAAATTACAACATTTGAAAGCAAAAATATTTGAGGAGATAAATTCATATCTATTCTTGTGTGCTTTTTCTTTCGTGTGCATCCGAGATAAAACGAACGTGACTTTACATTGTGCTAAAAGCTCTATGCAATAGGTTCATTCATAATTTTAATAGAAGCTAACTGTTTTTCTGTTTGATGCAGAACATGCTGAAGAAAGTTTCTGTTCACGAGATAAAAGTAGAGCTACCACCTACAGCAAATTATAATATCTACTTATATTCTATTTCGTTTCCTATAGAGCAATATATGGAACTTACAGTTTATTTTAATGTGAATCACTAATGTACGATAACGCCTTTTTTCAGACGTGGCTAATCAGACTGAAATGAAAGTGATTAATTGTAAAAATGTTGACATAACTTTTGGCCCAATCCATTTGTATAAATAATTAATTATCCTCCTTATGATTATCATGTTCATATTGTTGTTTGTATGCCTTGATAACAAATACAATAACTTATTATTAAACTAGATTCTATGCTAGGCCTAATTACTAAAGGCATTTGGATATCGGAATATTAAGGGAACGAATCATCGCCTCACTGTCACACGTGTCACGATTAAATTTTATCTATAAGACCTATGAATTCATTAATCACTTCCTTTCCCAGAATACTTACAGTGCAGCAATTGAAATTTAAAGCATGACCTACAGCTCAATACAGCTTTATATATTCCACCCACCATATTTGCGAGTTCGATGCTTTACAGTATTGGTCTATGTATAGGCATGTCGTCTGAGAGCGATTTCATAGGTTCGATACCTGCTTGGCCGGTCAATAAAGCAGAATAGGCATCTGTTGCCACAGAAGGCAGACTATCACCACCACACCCTGACATTATATTACTAGAACTATCTGTGAGTTTATTTAGCAAAGAATCACAGTCTATAACGTTGCAATCAACATTACCTGTATGCACCGAATCTTGTGTAACCAACAAACTGACATGTTCAGCTAAAACTTCAGAATTTTCTGTCGGACTGGCCTCATCCGTCTTCGATCGTTTGCTCTGAGAAGTACTAGGCACTTGTTTATCATTTGCCGTTCTTTTCTTAGCAAGTTTCTCCCTCATTTCAGCGATTAAATCGGATAAAGTTTTTTTTGTCAGAATTTTGCTAGTCAGGCATTGGCTTCCTCGTGAAAAGAGGGTGCTTATGACGTCATTATTGATAATGACGACAAATTCGGTAATCATCGGCAGTTTCCGCCGTATTCGCTAAAGCTGGAGTGCTATTCTTATAGTAAATTATATTTCATTTATTTATTTACTTATTTATCTATTTAACTTCTGTACGATTAATATCTAACCAAAACGAATAACCGTCGCTAAAATAAACCTGGTTATTTTTTAGCAATAACCCTAATTATTTCATGGAATCATGCCTTAATACATAAGCCTGTAGTAACATTTCTTTTTTCACCAATAATTTGAGGAGGTATATGTTTACAAATGGTCGTTTTTTTTTTGTTGTTGTTTTTTTTTGTATGTAATGTGAGGACTACCTTTGTATGAAAATGTGACTTGTTTTAGTAGTAAACCAAATTTTACGATGTAAATAATGTATTAACTCAGTTAAAATCTTATATAATGTAAAGGTATTCTTTTATGACAGTGCAGATTATCATTGCTAACCAGGCCCCTCATGATATGATCATGGAGGGTAATTGGTTTTTTTAAATATTTTTTATTTTGCGCACTAGTGCCACGATTTACAGTCCTCAGTATCTTATTAAGTCATAACTTTTTATTGCAGTTTTTTTTTTTTTTTTAATAATAATAAAAAAAAAGGTTAGCAGTGGTAAGCTGATTTTTAAGATGATTTTGTGTAAATATTTGTTTGTAGCTTGTGTCTGTATAATGTCCTAACAAATTAAAGCTCAGTGAGATTACCAGATCTATGACGTTTAGCAATTATGTGATATAAAATATGTTTGGTCTGATCAGAATATTTACTTATCTTACACAATATCATTGGCTGTGTTAGTTAGTGGTGTGAGAGTCATGTCTCTGGTTTTCCTCATTGATATGCTTTATGATAAAAAGTCTCTTATAATTCTATTTCAAGAATGGCCAGTACTATGTATCTTATGTTTTGTAAAATCTTTATGTGCATATGTAATGTATTGGAAGAGACTGAAATAAATAAATAAATATCATATTCGTATACGCGCGCCTGTTCCCCACGTTAAGATTCAAATTTGTTGCAAAAATGAATATCTCTATATAATTAAGCATAAAAGAAAAAGAAAATTTGTTTGTTTTTCGTGAATATGGAATATATCTCACCTCAAAGTGAGAAAATGTTCACATTTTCACTGGCGCTACGCGCTCGGGAAAATATCTGAGATTTTCTCACTTCTAAGTGAGATATAAGCCTATTCCATATTCACGAAAAACAAACAAATGTTTATAACGTGAACCGCAAAATAACAGTTCATTTTGCTATTTGAACTGCAAAATCGATATGTTTTGCAGTTTGCAATTCAAATTACGAAGTGCAAATTAGATGGAAATGTTAAATAATAAAGCATGAAAGGCAAAAAATTATAGAATCTTTATTTATAAAGCGAATCGCCGTTCAAATATATATATCTTGAACCGCAAAATAAAAAAAATCATTTTGCAATTCGAACTGCAAAATGCATAATGTTTTGCAGTTTGCAATTCAAATTTAAAAGTGCAAATTGGGTTGAAATGTTTAAGTTAAAAGCTTGAAAGCAAAATAAATAACATATATCTCGGAAAGCGAATCGCAGTTCATCTACTTATATATAACTCGAACCACAAAATAATTCATTTTGCAATTCGAACTGCAAAATGCAAAACTGCAAAATGGAAATCAGTTTGCGGTTTCATTTCGAACTGCAAAATGCAAACTGCAAAATACAAATCAGTTTGCGGTTTGCAATTCGAATTGCGAACTGCAAAATGCAAAACAGTTTGCAGTTTACAGTTTGCAATTCGAAATGCGAACTGCAAAATGCAAACTGCAGACCAACTTAACGCCTATTCTCTACACATTGTGCTTTTTTAACTTTTTATTTACAACTAACAAATGAAAATACACATAATATCCGTGGCTGAGTGGTTAAAATCGCAGACTCTCAATCACCCCCGACAGATGCCTTCTTTTAAGATTAAGGTCACAGACTTTCGATCACCCAAACGGGTGCGGGCCCTGCTCAAGTCATTATGCCAGGAATGTTTACGAAATTTGATGCTTCTTGAAATAATTCCCGGTGCATGTGCAATCTTCCTCCACCGTTAGAGTTTGAATGCCGCCATATGATGACCTCTATCATATCGGTGTGACATACAGCCCAATCATAAAATTTCGAAAACCTTGAATTAACTCTGGATCCATGTCCATTTAATTGTGTTAATTTATTTGATAATGTAATGTAACCTTATTTATCGTGTTTTCGTGTCTTCGTGCGTCCGTGTTGGCAGGGCGAAAACACAAAAACACGACACATTTTACGTGAAAACTTATCTGTCAAGTTTTCGTTTTGGCGGGTGTGAATATGTCGTGTTGGTGCCCTTCATTTGTCGTGTTGTCGTGACTGCCCGCTGACTTGAAAACATGTAAACACGAAAAATACTTTATATGTCGAGTTTTCGTGTTTTCGTTTTGGCGTCTCCCGTTAGACATGCGCACAACAAAAATCAGCCAATGCCTAACAAATTAGTACAACAAATCAGTTTTACCTCTTTCATCAAATTAATGGCGGTTGACACTTTTTGAACAGCCCGCAGAGCTAGGAGATCCCAGCTCTTTTAATGGAAGAAGAGCTGTAACAGAATAAACTTTTATCATTATGATCATATACTCAAGACATTCGCCGTTAACTACGCAAAAATTGAACGCTATATAGGCGGGCTTGCTGTGCTCTATATTGACTGTCATCAGTCCAGATCTCTATGCGCGTCTTGCATATGTGTAATTGTTGTACGCATGTCTAACGGAAGGCATCAACACAAAAACACGAAAACTCGACAAATAAAAAGAATTGAACTGCTGGCGGGGCAAATATAGGAAAATACGAAACTCGACAAATAATATATTTGTCGTGTTGTCGTGTTTTCGTGTTTTCACCCCATCGACACGAAAACTCGACAAATAAGGTCCATGTCGCGTTTTCGTGTCGGTAGGGCGAAGTCATGACAACATGAAAGCACGAGAAAAAAAGGACGCCAACCCCGCCAAAACGAAAACTCGACAAATAAATATGTCGTGTCGGCGCCCTCTCAACGTCGCGTTTTCGTGTAAAATGTGTCGAGTTTTTTTGTGTGTTTTCGCCTCGCCAGCACACCAACACGTTATGACAGAAATCAGCCACCATATTCTAAGGAATAATTAAAAAGGAACGCGCTGAAGTTCTTTAAAGTTATACTATGCCCACATTTCATTTATGGAAAACGGAAATGAAACATTACTGCAAGGGCATTAGTAACAGGTGTGTTATAGTAAGTCACCCATTTTGTGTAATTTTATACTACAACACTGCGAAAACTAGACCTAATGCAAGGAAAAAACTAGTTCATTAATAACTCATGGCAAGACAGTGTGCACTATCAAATTAAAGAAATATTTGCTTGTATGGTCGAAAAGATAAATAAAGAACTGATATGTCATGCAGAACGGTGACCTAAAGGATTTTCAGCACATAGTGCATGGCAAATGTTAATGGTTGTATGTATGTTTGTAAGTTTTCGACAGAAAAACAATATGTACAATATTACCTATTTTCAAAAAGAGTTTAACGACAAAATCAATTTTTCTATAATGCTTCAATAATCAAAAAGTTATAAAAATGAAACGTGTATAAGGATTAAATATATTACTGGATAGAGACATATGAATGAGCACTTTTTCACTCTTTAGTTGTAGAGAAGAAATTCTGCTTTGATGAAAAATGTTTTTCAAAGGTTAGACCGGCAACTGTCACCATGACTTAAGAGGTTCAAATTTTCTCTGTACGACTTTATAGTAATATTAAGCAGAAATAGCAACAAGACACTTATCTATGCTTTCATTCTTTTTACAGTCTAATGCCAATTAAAAAAAATTCTAGCATCCTGAATTTCATGTGGATTTGAATGAATTCGTATTTTAAGATGTTAACTTTTAGCCTTTAGCCTGCTGGTGGCAAGTGATTCTGCCTCTACGACCACTGCTGACCAAGATCAGCCTGCACATCATGGTCTGCACCGTTCGCTATTCACAGTCAGTACATTTTCAGTGAACAACCCTTTGATAAACAAATGGTACTGCCAAATTGAATGATGGACCATTCCATTTTAGAAATTTAGCAGGGTAAAGGTTTAGATAAAAGATGAATCCTATCTAGATCTCCGCTTCTTAGGTTATCCACAGCACCAGCCAGAACGGACTGTCTGACCGTGTTTCTATACTTTTATCAGTAACAGTACTCTTCACTTTTTTTTTAATTTGTGGTCTTTGACCTGTAAAGTAATGGACTATGTTTGGCCTTTTCACAGGTAATAACTTCTATACTTTTTATCTATAATTACTATACTTTTTATCTATAATTAGTACCCTGCAATTTTTAATTTGTGGTCTCTGACCTGTAAAATAATTGACTATGTCTGACCTTGTTCACATGTGATAAATTCTACACTTTTATTGCATTTTTTTAATTTGTGGTCTCTGACCTTTAAAGTTATGTTTCCTATCATATTCCTCCAATTTTATCGATTTATTGTCAAGCATGAATCAATACCATGTTGTGAGGTAGGCCAATTCAGTTATTTGTAAATTTGTTTGGATGCTGAATTACGATTTATTATGTAAGAATAATTCTGAACATTTTCCGACAATACAGAGAATCTTTTTAGAGAGTCAAAAATGAGTCTTCAAAGTTATGTTTTCAAAACAAAAAGAGAGAGAAGAGTAGGCACACCTGTCAAAAAATAGGCAATTAACAAAATACTCAAATTTATCGCATATTTTTGCATAAAAAACGTATTTTTTACATGATTTGCAACCAATTTGTGACCATGAAAAAATGAAAAAATATAATAATATGTTGGTTAAATGCAATTTACCTTTTATACAAAGGAACCATTTATGAAGTTACGCAAGTTTTTAAACCTGGAAAACTTTGTGGAGTTACAATATTTCTGACTTTTAAGCCAAAATAAATACGGGTTTAAAATGATTCAATTTCGTATTATCTCATTTAATCTTTTTTTCAAATGCGGGAGATCTTTATGTGTATTCATGTATATAGAGCGAATTTTCAATGACCATTACATTATAAATGATTATTGTATACCTGTGACCATTAACAGTGCCAACTATCAATATTGAAATATTGGTAAATCTTTACCTATAGTATATGATTATAAATCGGAGGTTTTACTAGTACGGTTAAAACGTTTAACACAGATTATTGCCAGACATGTATTGGAGTAAACCAGGACACCAATTTTGATACAAGGTAAGATTACTTGCTTCTGTTTATGTAAATGTATGTTTATAAATAGCAAACATGCACCAGCACGTATGTAAATGTTTATGATAATTAATTATTCATACTGATTCGTCGTTTAACTTGTACGGAGCGTGACAGTGTTATGAAACGCCTTAAAATGCTGTTAATTAAGACCGATAGCTGAGCCTTTTAATATATATATCAAACATAACGAGTGAACGTATTCATGCAAAATAAAAGAAGAAACATTTGCATAGATAGTGCTAGTGGGCGTGTGGGGTGTTGTACATTCCATTACGTCTCATCAACAGACTCAGTCAAACTTAATCTGCTTTCAGTATGTTGCTTGGTTGCGTTATAGGCTTCCAAAGGATCTTGTTACATATTTTATTAGGTTTATAACATATACTTTCCATATAAAAATGGGGTTTAGGATAAAACTACATATATTACGTTTAAAAATTACCATATAGTAGAAATTCTGAATTCCGATGTCATTTCAAACAGTACCCTTATCATAATTGTTTTTTTTTTTTAACACGATTTTATTTTGATAAAAAGCGCAAAAATAAAGACAACACCAGGTCAAACATGTTTGTATAATCGAGAATGTATACATGTAATCAAAATAACCATAAACTTAATTCCCTACTATTACATTTTCTGACATGCCTGTAATTGAATATATAATGACCATGTTGCGATTATAAACAATGACTCAGGGAAAATCCATCCATGAGTGAAACCCACACTGAATACTACGGAATCCTGTTTGGGCCATTTATAATGTCGCCGTCGCGTTTGCGGGGTCGACACACGACAACGCGAAGTGACATAGCGACATTACGAAGTGACACCCGACAATCGCAAACGACGGCGACAATCCCAAACGACAATGTCGCGGTATCCACTTTGAAATGTCGCCTTTCAAAAGCACGATATATCGCGATGTCACTTCGCGTTGTCGAGCGTCGTTTCGCATTGTCGCTATGTCACTTCGTATTGTCGCGATGTCACTTCGCGTTGTCGTGTGTCGACCCTGCAAACGCGACGGCGACATTTTCAAACGACATGCGATATCACAAACGACGCTCGACAACGCGAAGTGACATTTTCCAGATGTCGTATCGTATGTCGCGTGTCGCGGGTTTGGGTGAGGGTCGACGCGCGACAATTCCAAACGATACACGACACGCGAAGTGACACTCGACAATACGAAGCGACATTTTCATAATGTCGTATCGCATGTCGCCCGTCTACCGGTGAAAGTGTAAAATAAAAAGCTGTATTTCCGTACTTTTCCGTACGTAAAATGTCCATGTTTTCATTAATTTTAATTAATTGTAGAATGTTCCAAACACAAGATATTTTAATGAAATAACTTTCGTTATTCGTCGGAGGACCGTCTCAAAATGTATCATTTTTCGTGAAAATATGCATACTTCATATATTAAAAAGAGAGGTGGTCCTTGTCTGAGGAGCCATATCTTCATAACCTGATGTCCGATTTTAATAAATGATACCTTGTTGCAAAGGGCAAGCCAGTACCTAGAGAAAAGAGGCCACGTCAGGTTCGAACCCGGTCGGCTAGGGGTCATGGTCAAAATCCGGTAATATTCTCAAAATATGAACTTGTCAGAGCAGTCAAGACGGTCCTGAAAACCCAAGCACTACCTTCACTGAGTCCAATGACACCATTGGAGCAATTTTCATGGCTCCCCGGGTCGAGTCAGCTTAGTCTTGGCCAGCACCCTACCACATATAACAAAAGTTTGATCATTGTCTGATACCTGTCCAGAGCTCTGATGGCCTCATATGGACTTGTAAGCAGCTTAAATGTAAAGCCAAGTCATTAAATTTGACCTATGACCTTGACCCCTAGCCGATCGGGTTCGAACCTGACTCTTTTCTTTTGGTACTGGCTTGCCCTTTGCAACAAAGTACCATTTATTAAAATCGGACATCAGATTATAAAGATATGTCTCCTCAGACAAGGACCACCCCTCTATTTAATATATGAAGAAGTATGCATATTTTCACGAAAACTGATACATTTTGAGACGGTCCTCCGACGAAACCGTCGGCGGTAAAATTATACAATTACATATCCGTTTAGATAATGTTTGAATTTAATTTATAAAAGTTATTATCTTGTGTTTGGAACATTCTACAATTATTTGAAGTTAATGAAAAACACGGACTTTTTCCGTACGGAAAAGTACGGAAATACAGCTTTTGATTTTACCCTTTCACCGGTAGATGGGCGACATGCGATACGACATTATGAAAATGTCGCTTCGTATTGTCGAGTGTCACTTCGCGTGTCGTGTATCGTTTGGAATTGTCGCGCGTCGACCCTCACCCAAACCCGCGACACGCGACATACGATACGACATCTGGAAAATGTCACTTCGCGTTGTCGAGCGTCGTTTGTGATTATCGCATGTCGTTTGAAAATGTCGCCGTCGCGTTTGCAGGGTCGACACACGACAACGCGAAGTTACATCGCGACAATACGAAGTGACATAGCGACAATGCGAAACGACGCTCGACAACGCGAAGTAACATCGCGATATATCGTGCTTTTGAAAGGCGACATTTCAAAGTGGATACCGCGACATTGTCGTTTGGGATTGTCGCCGTCGTTTGCGATTATCGGGTGTCATTTCGTAATGTCGCTATGTCACTTCGCGTTGTCGTGTGTCGACCCCGCAAACGCGACGGTGACATTATAAATGGCCCCAACAGGATTCCGTAGAATACTCCCTTATTTCCATTTATTAATATTGAATACCACATTATCATACTTAAATAACCACTTGTCTCCGAGGCCCATGCAGTGGATATGACTCTTTTATTTTGAAAACCCACCAGAAACCACTTTTAAAAAAAATCTTTTCCTTCAGCTTTGCACGAAACTATAAATATCATTTACAGAACAAGTATAGAAACGAACATTTTTCATCAAGACCAGGGGTGTCTGATTCTTTGAAAATCTTTATCCAGAGCGAAATCGATGCCCCATCGATACAATTTACATTATGCTATGTTTTTTGCCCCACTCGCTGTCACAAGTTTGAAGTCGATCGTTACGTTATAATCAGCCTTACTTTAGTAAGTGCATTTATTGCACGAATTCAAAAGCCAAGTGCACTGTTATTGCAACTTCAACATGAGCTTGTCATTAATTTGTGTTATTGAACGGTTTTCTATTAAAATTTGCATTGGATTATAGTAATTCATGAGGCCTTTGAGAATTATATAAAGGTGTATTCAATGCATACGTACATATCTGAAGCGAAATTACAGTGTTTTGCATGCACCTCGCTTTGTAATACCCCAGTCACACATACGGCGCGAATAGCTACGTCTAGCTACGGACCGAAACATAGTAATCCGTATCGATCCGTACCTGAGCCGTACCTCAGAGCAGTCATTCGTATTAATCCGTACCAAAACGTGATCAAAACGTATTCAAAACTTATTCCAAACTTGCAAGTTTCTCCAACTTTTGAACATGCACAAAAGTTTGTGCGAACCGTAGCCATTTGAGCGTGACTTTAGTCCAACTTGGCTGAAACTTATTCATCCGTAGTTAAACGTACTTAAACGTAGTTATCCGTGCTGTTACGTACCTCGCCGTAGCCGAACGTAGTTTGCCGCAGACCCGTCCGTGCGCTGGGCAAGTTGCAAGGCGCAGTCAAACGTAATTCAACGTAGTACCTCGTACCTATCCGTACTTACTCGCGTCCTGTATTGTTTTGTTTGTTTTCTGTTTCTCACCATTTTTCCCGTACTAAGACGTACTGCTCTGTAGTTAAACACCCACAGACTAGTCCTATCCGCACCGTACCTCAACGCACGGACATATCCGTATGTGTGACTGTAGCTCTATATGTTTTAACTTACAGTTTAACCAAGTTGATAGCGTAGTCAACCAGGTGAACCCAATGGCGTGCATGCGGAAACAGTTCCAGTCCGGCCCGGACAATTCCATTTTATCATTCCTCGCCAATCTGGGAATAGTCGTTCTGTGTTTAATCAACCTAGTCTTCCTGGTATGTATTATTTCTTCTACTCTAATCCTTATTCAAATTCTTAAAAAATGTCAGAATTCCATGTAATCTACTCAGAAATATGTAAGAAATAATACTTCAGTGACTTACTCGGAGATAGACCTGTACAACCGCTTAGGTAGTGTTTTTTGTTAATATTCCCAGTAGTATACATATATGCAATCTTACAGACATATTTATACGAAGACCACCTCAAAATCAAAGAATTTGCCATGAGAAACCATCCATAAACACACTCTGAAATGTTTTATATGTACAAGTAGGTTAGACTGTATTGTATCCTGGCAAAGTTTACAAAAAGCAGCAGAACATGTCGAATGTTGTTTTTCTTTGTTTGTTTTTACGGAAAATTTCGATCTCCTGTACTTAAGAACACAAATAACGTGAAAACTTACATTTAAAAAAAATCGACCACCATAACATGGCTCATTTTAAAGGTCCGCTATTACTTTGCAACGAGCCTATCCAAAAGTAAACTTCACAAGTTACAATGCTACCATTATTTTGATACATGTATTGCTGATTGGTAAAAATACATTGTGTCTGAAATCATTCGTCTTCCACCTCTGATTCATGTGGAGAAGCTGGTTACTGAGTTACTGGCAGAGAAATGCCGAGGTTAGTACTGGTATAGAAACCAGGAAAGCTGGTTAGCTTTAACTGTCCACCGTAAACAGCTTAAATACTGATGGAAAACGGCTCTAAACTCAAAACATGTATTCCAGACAAATTCAGTTTTCGAATGAACTCTACTGGTAGCGCTTACCGCTCATATTCTAAACTTTGACGACTATCAATCATTTTTAGCTTCTAGGTATTGGCGTCATAATCATAGCAGACCGGTTGGATAAAGAAATTGACAAGCATGAGGACATTATGAACCTGCTAGATCTGGTGGAGTTTGGAACATTTACCCTGAAACAACTCATCAATGCAATTATTGTTGCCGTCATCTTGTGTGGCGTATTTGCAATCGTGACATCACTCATTGGTGGAGTGGGAGCGTTCTTTACATTAAGAATACTATTAATTTTGGTGGGTAGACCCTCATTACCCTATCTATCTTGAGTGATCTTGCTTAACTTAGTTAATGTTCTTTAGACTAGTTTAACAAAGTTAGAAAATGATGGATTTGGTTTTATTCATGAAGACGTGAATTGAATTATAAAGAAGAGTATAGTTTCATCTGCAATTTTAAAGGGGAAGATCTTTTGTTTTTTGACAAAACATAAAACCTTTTTTGAATACCCCCGACTCCCGATTGGGATTTACATTTCGATTGACTTTTGAGCGTTGAATTTCATATCCCATACAACATCATTAACTATTTCACAAAATATGTCAACATTTAAGAAAGTAATTTCAAAGTTTAAATATTACATATCATATTAATTTGTAATTAAATAGCAAATATCCATCCAGATTAAATCTGCCCAGTTACCCGAACAACTGGTTATGTATATTCCTGACAAACTCTGTATCAACTTTAATGTTCGTGAAAATATTGGTTGTCTCCCTTTGCAGTGACGGATAATTGTCGTATCGACGAAAATTAACGAATATCCTCTATGTATAGTTTTGTAGCTTCAGTATAAGGTGGTAGTCATTATGTATTTTTGTGTATTTACAGTATACAATGACATTAATTATGTATTTTTGTGTATTTGCAGTATATGGTGATAGTAATTATATGTATTATCGTCGAGCTTTACGCACTATCCCTCTGGATTGACCTTCTAGAAAAGGTAACAAGTATTTCCAAAGTCCTAGATGTGGTAATTTTTTATCAATTCATGCTTGCATGTTAGATAACGGTGAAATGAATCAAAAGTCTTTCACGTTACATCTAAACAGTTTCTGCTTGTTCGACACATTTTTGGGCCATCACCAATAGCTCGCCTGGCAAAGACTTGTGCAAAATCAAATGCTGATCACCATATTTAGCGAAAAGGATGTGCATATGTTTTTACAGAAACGAGTTAAAAGTTGAAATCTTTTTTGAGTTTCTCTCGGATACTTTCCTTTTTATTTAGATTAGGTTTTATTATGAAATCGAATATTTTAATTGCCTCCAAACTTTTCAGGTTGATAACACTTTAAGAGGCTGGTTTGAGAAATTGTTAAAGGAATATAAAGGGTCAGCAGTAGCAGACGTATACTCATTAGGATGGGACTTCATCTTTATTTTTGTAAGTCAAGATAACTTTTTATACAGACAATAGAGCTGTTTATACTTCAATACCCTGGATTAATTACTAGATTAATAGCTTAATTGATGGAACGGCTTACCAGACGTAACATTAGTATAGCAAACTAAATACATGTACGACGTTTAGATGTGGTTAAAACCGCAATGATTCAATGTTCTTTATTTTGACATTATATAAAAACGTAATAAAATTCAAAACGCACACCTACGTCTGAACCGTTCCTTTTTATCTAAGCGAGAAAACAGAAGATTAGGGCATGACTATAAAAGAAGAACAATCATTAATTCAGATTAGAATATACATGAAATATAAATATCCTTTTTCGTGGAGTCATACAGTCACTTCATAGATATAAACACACGCTACTAAGTGACTTCCCTGCAAAAACGCCAGAGAGTAAACAGTAAGCTACCTTGCGCATAACTCCGCTGTTCGACTCTAACAACGGGGGTGTACTATCTTTAGACCCTATCCCTGTGTCTGTACAGGTAACAACATATCAAACGTCCGAAGCCGGACTACCTTCCAGATAAGAGACCTGTTTAACTCTATATGTATTTACGATTGAATGAACATATTTAGAATAAAATGTAATTAAAAAGATGCTAATTAATTAAATATTTATGGCAGTTTGGTTGCTGCGGTGTTGATCCTGTTACTATGGCGCACAACGACTTTCAGACATTGCCAACAATATGGTGGTCATCCGGGGATCACGGAAGTGACGTCATACCTGCATCATGCTGCCATGATGTTACAGTTGAAAACTATCTGAACTACAACAATACCGACTGCACAGTAAACATGAACAGCTATCACACGTCGGTATGTTCTGTTTCAAACTGCTTAAGAAATCGTATTTCAAAACTTGGATAAGAGGTTATTAGTAATAGTCCGCACGGTACCGAATATAAGCATTGCTCGAGTCGAGTTTGCTTAATTCAAATATATTTAAATAAACAAATTACAGTGGTATATAACAGTGCTGTCTCAGTCCGCTAGAGGGATATTACACGGTTTCCCATGTTGATACATTATTAATAACTAATATTTTAGGTATCACTTTATGTGCTGAGCACAATAAAAAATGGACCTCGGACATACAAAGAAAAGTTGTGGCTAACAAATAATGAAATATATAAAACAGCTGTATGTGTCTCTTATACAGTGTGCCCATACCACGTGACTTTGACGTCATTTTATGGCTAAGACGGCAAGCCAAATTCCGTCGATTCGATTCTTCGAAGTGGCGTAAGTTCTTTATTTCTTGATCAAATATGACCAAATAAAGTGCAGGCTAAGGAAAAAAGTGAGTACTTCACTCACAAGTAAACGGTTTTATCAACAGATGAACAGTTTTGGCCTGAAAACGGGAAAACTGTTTTGTTTAGAGAAAATGAGCATGGTAAGACGGCAAGCAAGAGCCCTTTTTGACAGAAAACGGATGATTGTACACATCAAAGAAGTCGCACGTATTACCGATTCACAGGAATTTAATGCTGGCTCTCTTGGAGGCCTTAATTGACAAAAATGTAGCCGAATTATTTAAAAACTTTTTAAAAATCCAAAATATGCTAAGACGGCAAGTCCGCTAAGACGGCAAGTCATTTTTATTAGATATACCTGGTTGCACCAACTTACGTAATTCAACACTTCCGTGGTTACAGGCCGTCCATCCTTCTATCAATCCGTCCGTCAATAACATTTTGACTATGTTCTATCAATGCTTATAAAATAGTGGAAACTTTACAGATCGCCCAACACGACAAAAACGAAAATGTTGCAGGCTCGGTTTGACTGAGCCTGTTCATGGACGGCAGTGGAAATGCATGCTACCGTCCACGCCCTCTAGCCCCGGGTTGAGCAGAACTCAACATTTACACATGCTAAAAGTACAAAAAGCAATTTAGAGACATCCGCAGATGTTTTCAAACGGCGGTGAACATGGAACCTTCAATGAACACTTACATGAAGTTCAGTGACATTCATTGATCATTTTCACTTCTACCTTAAATCACAGTGCTGGCAAAATATTATGGCGGTTTATCTCACTGTTATCTCTTAAGGTAAAACTTTATTTTAATTAACTTTGGACCATACATCAACGATTTGTGTGGTTACATTGAACACTATCTATTGAAATACCGACTGCATCGAACATGACAGTATCACATCGGATGTTGCTAAATGCATTTAAGTTGAACCACGAAACTGGTAGAGACTATAATAGTACCGAGTCCAGAACTTGCAAAATATCGCCAACCATTTTGCAATGAAAAAATTTAAATACCAAATTAAGTGTTTTGCCCGTTTTCGGCACGTACAGATATTCTAGGTTTTTTGAACATTATTACATCGTTGATATTTTCAGTACATATGTTAAATAAAAAGGTTAAAGAATGCGGTCATTTCGTATTAAAAATTATGTGTTTTTAAGTCGTGATCCATCACGTACTGACGTAATTTATGAAAGCGAAGAAATCCTTTAACATTCCGAATAACCTCAGTACGTGACAAATGCGCAAAAAAGTGCCATGAAAAATATATTCAAAACTAAGAAACGTTCTCTATTATCATAAACATTTTGCACTCGTCATAATAAAACAGCTATTTTTTGATCGAACATTTGAGTCGGCTAAAGGCTGCAAAGCCTTTTGACAGATCCTTGCTACCATCGATTCTCTAATACGATCCGGAATTAACTGTAGGGATGTAATTCATTAGATTATCTAAAATTTTCAAACATCACTGCATGAATAAGTTAAGTTGGCAATTCCCTTTGCTAAGACGCAAGTACATTTTATCTTCAGTATATGGTTGCACATTCGTAATTGTGCAACATTCCGTGGTTAAGCGTCATCTAACATAAATCGTGTCATAACTTTTGACTATGTTCTGCAATGCTTAAAAGCATAGTGGTAACTACAGTCGCAAAGACAAAAAAAAGTTCATGCAGGCTCAGATTGATGAGCTATTAGGTAATGACGTTAGAAATACATGCAACTCCAGCTCATATTTCTAACGTATAGCAGATATAAATTTACAATCGCAAAAGCTTTTAAAAAGCAATATTAGAACTCGCAGATGTTTTAATACGGCGTGACATTAACTTCTCACATTGAACTAAAAGTCAGTGACATCTTGATATTTCTATAACTTTCTCGTTAATTATGCGGCAGTAAACGGAGAATATGAAGAAGAACTCTCACTGTTTGTTATTACGTACGATTTTTTAAAATATTTAATTCTTAGTTTTCGGGAAAATACAAACAATCTGGCGAAACATTAATTGATTTTCTTTGATTTTATTGAAATCAGAAAGTTGAACTCTATAGTATTGGCGAAACGAAAAAACTCTTTTCATGAAAAGATTAAATCAGTAGGTTTTTTTTAAATTGAACCTAAACTTCAATGTTCGATATGCCATTGCTGCTAATGTCGTTGTATTCATCACAATTGTAAAGTAATAAGTTCAAACTGGAGTATAAAAGTTTAATCGTTATCCGGATAGATAGTTGAAGGTAAGTTATTCTCGATGCAGAAAACTGATAGAAATTTTAAAAATGAAAAAATACAAAACGTATAACGAAAGACTGTAGTTATCCTAATACCATAATGCAACCGCATTAGACGACCAGGCATTTTGATTGAATCTTTTCTAGTTGTATAGGATATAGATCTGTATGCGATTTTTTCTACCTGTCCTGATTCGAATGACAAGGGAGATCGCTGTGTATGAGTAAGTTAAATTATAAACTGCTTTATTTAATTTAAAAATAGATTTTCTTTCTGAATTACTTCCCTTTATTCTTATTTTACCCTTATTTTTGTACAGCTTTTATAACGACTGATTCATATTAGTTATTATTTAACATTTTGCTTTATCGTTTTAAAATCTCTGTAAGGCTGAGTCAGAATATTTGTTTAAGATTTCCTTTTTATAAATAATTATATATGTAGTATATTAATTGCTACAGTGCTCCACTGTTACATGGAAAGCTACACGTTACAGGTAAAAGCCCTGCTCCGCGGCTATTCACATTCTTTTGTGTGTATGCAACCCATGATTACAATAGGTAACAGTTAACGGCCACGTGCCAACCTTTAGCACGCAAAACCACAGGTATTTCATATACAATAGACTCTATTTTGACAGACGTCACTGTTCATAGTCAGGATTTTCATGCTTTTTCAGTGACAATTCAAGTTAAAAGGTAGGATGGGAGCAGGGCTTTAAGGAAAATGGTCGTGATGCAAGTACACGTTTGGTTAACTTACCTATTTGTCTCGATATTTAATGTAATAACCTATATTAATACTTACAAGACAAATAATTGACATCCCTTGCAAATACTGAATACATTTAGATGTTAGGGGTACTTTACTATGACTTTTAACAACATTACATCAGTCCCGGATTATTATAATTGTTACTGAATTGAAAAATTTACATGAAAGTTGTCATTTTGATAAACGTTAATAAAACAGAGTAAAAGCTACAGAGTTTTTAAAATAGATTATGAAGCAAAATAGAATCATAACAGTACATAACGAGAATTCCTAGTCGGTTAAAAATCTCATCAGAGCTAATGTTACTTGTAATTTGACTTTCCGACTCAATTAATAAATCTTATCTTAGTATATCAAATGTTGATGTTTGCCTGATGTGAAGTTTCTAAGTATGTGTGCCCGATAAATGAAACTGTTTGATTTCTTTTAAGCAAAATTGAATCAAAGCATATCAACGGGGCATTTGCGTCTTCTCCCGATGATTTTCATGTGTATAGTTCTTTTTCTTATCTCAAAACTGCATGGAAGTCGAAACAGCAGGATCTTGAGGTAGTTTCCAGTTTGGCGGACCCCACTGACTTCTACTGTTGTTGAAGCAGGGTCGGTCGTTTGTACAAACATTTTAACAAGGTAGTGGAGTTTAAAGACAACAACCCATGAATTAAAGAAGTAGGGTTGCAACATTTTTAATGTTTTGGTGTCAAGATTACTTAAAATAGAAAAAAGTGGAAACTTCACACGTCGTTAAGTCGTGACATCAGTACATTTTATTTTATTAGGCTCGGCTAAACAAGTAGTTGATTTTGCAGAAATGTGTAGAATTATACAACCCTTTCTCCAAGAATTGTGAAAGTTGGTGTATTTGTGGGTGTTTCCAATACTCCCGCTTTCATAGCCTTGGGTATTGTTTAATCACCCCTTGGATATGGTGTCTGCTTTTTAATTTTGTCTTTTGACTGTTCCTGTGAAACGCAGGTTCCATAACCTCAGATCCCCTTCCTACGTGTATCACGTGAAGGTTCCATGTTCATCATCGTTTGAATACATCTGCGGATGTCTCTAAATTGCTTTTTGTACTTTTAACATGTGTAAATGTTGAGCTCTGGTCAAGCCGGGGCTAGAGGACTTGGACGGTAGCATGCATTTCCACTACCATCCACGAACAGGCTTAATTAAACCTAGCCTGCAACATTTTCGTTTTTGTTGTGTTGAGCGACCTGTGGAGTTTCCATTTCTATTTTAATATGTGATATCGTGTTAAATTTTGGGGAAAAAATAAGATTTTTCTATTCTACTCAATACTTTGAACACAGCTACATAGAAATACTTTTTAAAGCATGTCTTCTAGCTTATAGACTGAGTTAAGCATAAGATTCTTATTTGTCAAAACATTATTCTATATATCTGAAAATTGTGTTTTTGATTTGTGGAAGTCGACAGAATGGCTGTTCTTAATAAGTAGCCTTATTTTTAATACGTAACGATTTGTCAAGAAAACATTCACTCAAACATATGA
The DNA here is from genome assembly GCF_021730395.1 of Mercenaria mercenaria. Classification (NCBI taxonomy): domain Eukaryota; kingdom Metazoa; phylum Mollusca; class Bivalvia; order Venerida; family Veneridae; genus Mercenaria; species Mercenaria mercenaria. Next base: position 54,841,244 of record NC_069372.1, on the reverse strand, counting down.
ACAACAGACTTGTGAACATATAAAGTAGTATTGATTAGGTCAAAAATGTGTATTATTTGTTGTTGCCTGCTGCATACTGTATATTTATTCTTTAGTTTTCGAACCGCTTTAACATACTTTAATCTTAAATACCGACACGCAGAGGTACATCCAAGATGGTATACATGTGTAGCTTTTGAATTCTTAACCTTTCTAGAACAGTTCTCACCTATATGCCAATCCTGCTAGAGCAAATCAGAATTCTCGTTTAATTTATCTATTAAGCCTCACAATTTAGCAACTGTACAAAAAAAGGCATATAAGGTAGTTCAAAACATCATATGGCTTCACTTATATAACGGTTCTTTGATGTTTACCTATAGTTTTGACAAGAAGTAGAATGATCTACTATTGCTAAACATCCAGTGACCGCTTATAGAGAAGTGCGACTCCATAGACGATATTACTATAAAAAATGACTTGCCGTCTTAGCGGACTTGCCGTCTTAGCGTATTTTGGATTTTTAAAAAGTTTTTAAATAATTCGGCTACATTTTTGTCAATTAAGGCCTCCAACAGAGCCGGCATTAAATTCCTGTGAATCGGTAATACGTGCGACACCTCTGATGTGTACAATCATCCGTTTTTCTGTCAAAAAGGGCCCTTGCTTGCCGTCTTACCATGCTCATTTTCTCTAAACAAAACAGTTTTCCCGTTTTCAGGCCAAAACTGTTCATCTGTTGATAAAACCGCTTACTTGTGAGTGAAGTACTCAATTTTTTCCTTAGCCTGCGCTTGATTTGGTCATATTTGATCAAGAAGTAAAGAACTTACGCCACTTTGAAGAATCGAATCGACGGAATTTGGCTTGTCGTCTTAGCCATAAAATGACGTCAAAGTCACGTGGTATGGGCACACTGTATACGCACATACAAGTGACCATATGTCAGGAGAGTGTGTGTCGTATTGTGACAATGAAATCACTTAAAATTAATATACTCATAGTATATTACACTAGTTACACGTACATGTTCGTTCTTGTATTTTTATGGTATTGAATGAACGTAAGTAAATTCCTTTTTGCGTAAAAGCCCGTGTTTTTGTTTTTTGGGGTTTTTTTTTCTTTCGTTTAGTTGTTGATATTGCATCTTTTCATGAAATAGAACTGTCCTTTGGTTTTAAACTACGGAAATGAAAAAAAAATGTTGGACAAATTCTGTATTATTGCTGCAAAAATGCAGCATGGAAACGATCAACATCATGGCCTAGAACATTTTGCCTATAAATCATACACTGTAAATTTTGTTATTAAACATAGGATTGTGTGTTTTTCAGGGTTGTTATGATATATTTGATGAAATATTTACACGACTAGCATCCGCTGCCATCTCGATAATAACGATCATCTGCATCATAGAGGTAGGTCTCATCATACATTATTATATAGTTGATACCCGAACGCTGATTGTATCTTACTGAAGCGAGGAATGTTCGATAAATTTGTTGACTTCTGCTGTAACTTATGTATTACAGAATATGTAATTGGGTATTGTATATATGCACATAAATATATCTCAGATAGGAAAATGAATATATTGTCACAAACTCCTACCTTTTCTATGAAAGGAATACAGCCTGATGGTTGAGCCCATAAATATTTCTAAAAGTAAATCATTTGCTTTCTATATTGTTAGACTAATATGCAAGAGTTATAGTACCTGATATAAGCAGTGGGGGTGGGGGCTGAGTATCAGAAGAATTACATAATGAAATGTTTCGGAATTTCTTGTCTCAAAACTGTCAAAATTGATTTTTGATATTTCTACTTTAAAGTCCCAGCGGCACAGCATATGTGAATCAGCTATTAATTGCATTTATGAAGCCTAATCACAGCTGTAGAGCTTTAGTTTAATCTCATTGATGTATCGAATGTTTTTCGTTGCTTCTACTGACACTTTAGAACCTCCGTGGCCGAGTGGTTAAGGTCGCTGACTTCGAATCACTTGCCCCTCATCTGATTGTTAGCTTGAAACTTCGATTTTGTGTAGAATTCTTTAATATGAGGAAGCCGCACAGCTGGCTGGTTCTAGCAAGGTACCCGTCCGTGCCGGAAGCGCACGTGGGTTTTTTTTTTCACCATTAAAAGCTGGAAAGTCGCCACATCACCTATTATTGTAAGACGTTTTAAACACAGCAAAATAATCTGTCAGAACTTTTAACACTGAAACCCATGCAGATAAATATAAGGTGTTAGCAAACACACTTTATTGTATATTCCCCTTAGATGTCGAGCCGATATAAATCTTAAAATGGCATTTTTTATTCTTTTCAGGGAGTAGCGATATTTTTCAGTGTGGTTATCATTATTGCTGTTTCAACTAGAAAGAAGGTGGGACTTGTGTGACGACATTTCCTGGATTTTTGTTTACATTAAAACGGCTGTGTAAGAAGATCTTGCCGCAAAATATTGACTTTTCCTCCAGAAGACTGTTATTAATGATAGTGGAAGAATACGACAAGATTTCAGAAGCTTCCCTGGTTCTTAGCGTGCCAGGTGTAAAGACATATACACGGGACTCTATCCCAAAGTTAGTAATGTTGGAGGAGAGGGGAATCGAACTCACAGCCCTTGGTTTTGTAGCTAGACAGAGTTACCACTGGACCACTGCGTCTGTACATGATTACCGACGTTTTGGAGATGTCGTGAATCTCTTTTCGTACTTACCAAAAACGTTTCATTGATTTCCGGCTCCGATTTAAGATCTGCAGTTAATCCTTTTCAAATTCTTTTACAATTGAATCATGGCATTTTGACAGGTTTTGTTACAATATCTTGATCTCAACTTTTTCCCCAGCTTAAATGCCAGGTAGATAGAAATGCGCTAAACAAGACTTTAAAGAATGATACAATCTATGAGTCTGCTGCAGAGATGTATGGTGACTAAATAAAAAGAATATACAATGTGCCTTATATATATATGCTAAACATGTAACATACATTGTATATACAATGTATGCTGCGTGTGCCACAGTATGTTGTGAGGAACGGAGAGAAATGTTTCAAAATATTTACATTCACTTTACGTTTTACTTTAGATGAACAAAATGGCGTCGTTCGAAAAATTCTTTCAAAATTAGACGCCAAAAATGTAAAAAGAACATTAAATTATAGCTTTAACTATTTTTTCTTTATATGGTAAAGAACTGGATATGTTTTAATAAAAACCAGGAACTCTATTTTTTATCGGAAGGCGAATTACATATGAACGTGAGCGGCTCTTTCTAGATGTTGAAAAGATCGATATGTTGACATTTACTCATGGAAAGCATATGTCATGGTAACAAACTTCCTTAATAGCATTCAGTGAAAAATTATTTGTTTTAAAAAGTATATTTGTGATGAACTATTATATTTGTATGCGTTTAAGATGTTTTATGAATATGTTCATATAAAAATGTTACATTTCAAATATTTTTTTTATCTTATGTGCATAATGTTACATTCTTCTTCTTTTATTTTCACGATATTATATTTTTGATATTATTTATTTTCAGTTTCAGTCGTTCTTGTGTGATACTGGTGTTCCGTTTACAAAACTAGTTTGTTCCAGTACTGTTTCGTTATTTCTGTTTTATATGTTTAAATTATTTGTTGTTGTTGTTTGTCGTTGTTTTTTAAATTTGTTTAGTGTTTTGAATGTTTATTTTACTACTGTGTATTTAACCATTTTAACAACATTTTAATGTATCAATGCCAAATTGCCTAATAAAACACAAAACCATTCTTGTACTTGCGTCTGTGTCTCATATGAAATAAGGTGCATGACGGGTGCGCTCGCTAATTATGTAACAAGCACACTCTGTATACCAGGTATGCAGGTAGTAATTTGCCGGATATTCCACCGTAATCCATATTAGTATATAGAGCCATTTTCCCGCTTAGTAAAGGCCATTTTTATGCCAGATATTTATTTATAAGCTTTATTGATGTATGATTTTAAAGAAGAATATCTGCGGATGATTTTAAGTTATGTTATATCATCAATATATGCTTCCAAGTTTGCATCGAAGATGCTGGGTATTTTTTTGTAATTTAATTATACTTTATTGCTTTCTTCACATGGTAACACAAATTTACAAGACATGCATGGAAAAGGCGAACTAAATTGAAGAATTTCATAAATACATGTGTATACGGATTATATATGAGGCAAAAGGGTCGGTAGGGCCACAAGTTTTAACAACATTAGAGGGTTGGCCATTCCCACACAGCAATTGTTGAAATGTATTTTAATTAAAATGTAGAGTATGTTTAGTCATTTTGTAACCTTCTTTTCGATTTGATAAAACAATGAACATGTTGCAATAGCCTTTTATTGTCTTCGTCACTAACTTTATAAACGTACAAAAATATTTTCCTGTGCTGTGACAACTAAAGTGTACATTGAAAAAAAAACATAATCATATACTTGATAAGAATTATGAATCTGCCGGGTTTTTGTTAACCTTTACACACTAAGCATTTATTGTCCTGGCAATTCCAGGAGGATATCAGAGTTTTAAATTGGCTAATACTACCTTAATGTCAAACCACTCGCAGGGACGTAGACATTTGGCTCGTCAAAACACAAAGAATATTAATAGACTGAAATGTAAAAAGATAGTTAAAAGCAAGGAAAAATAGCCTTGATAATAGTAAAAGTATAAAAGCAGCTATCAGACAGTTTAAGATGAAACATGGTCAAAACAGCAAATGGCTGCATTGACCTTCTCATCGGTTGGGAGGTGGACAAAGCAAGATGGAGATAATTCCATTGATACATGTACTGTTCTGGGGAAGAAAGAATAATTTAATTAATCTGTAGTTGCTGTTAATATCTTGTAACTGAGGGAATGGAAGTGGCGTGTTGAGCGAGTGAGTGGAGCTAAGAAGCCTTCTTTGGGGATGGCAACTAATTCATGGACTTTGTACATAAGGGAAAGTCTACTATCAATACGTCGGAGATCAAGGCAACGAAGTTTGAGAGATTGTAACACGTCTGTGAAGCTGGAGGTTTGACGGCAGTCATCCTTAATCCAACGAGCTGCCCGTCTCTGGACAACCTCTAGCTGGTATATGAGCTGGAAGATTCCTGGCAAACTGGACAGAAAATGTGCCATGTATGGTATAGGTTGACCACACTTCAGAGCCATATTCCGAATATCCTGGCAGGATATAGGAGCATTTTCTAACATTTCCTGGCAATGAATTCCGCTGCACAAAGCAGCATATCTAAACGAGTTTCTTATCAAATTTTGTAGAGTTCTCTTGTGGTATCTGCAAAATATTTGAGTATCTTAAGTTGTATCTGGAATTTCATTTTTTCTACCAAGATTGGTGGTTTCCTTTTCTTTTTGCGTAACTGGTCGATGTTATACCAGAATATGTATTTCCTAAATCTTTAAGTCTCAGTTATGTTGAGCATTAGCATAATGAATGGGCCTCTAACTAACGTTAGCGTTTACGTAGAGCAAACATTGTGTTTTTGAAAATAATTTAGTTAAATATAACCTATGTCTCAAATAAATATTTAGTCGTCTATGCCCTTTAATTACCTCCCTTAGAAGCTCTTTAATTTAATGTTGTCTAAACCAAAACAAAACAAAATTGCAATAATGTCTCAAGACGATGAAGACTGGGAAAGGCATACAGAGCATATAAATTCGGTAACCTTAGTTTCTATTTCATAAGCTCAATGATAGACTCGCCGAAAGGTGTAAAAAATGTAAATTTGGTGAGTGGTATAGTATTCGGATAGCTGCTAATGTTATCTAAACTCTGGACGAGGTTGTTTATTTTAACTGATACACGAAAGTCTGCATTTATTATCTGGTAATCTTATTTGCTGTGGAATAATTTGTAAAGTCTATCATACTTGTGTAGTTGTCAATAGATGAATTTCAATATAGCTGCCCGGGGGGACAGCTACATCTTCGTAACAGGGTATTCTGCACAATCAATACATGTTATTGCAGAGGCGCAAGTCATGTGAACAGTATGCCAGGGTAAAAGGCTTTATAAAATATTGCTAAACAAAAGGAAGAAGATAAATAGGAAGACAGGTAGCTCATTCATTAGGTCATCAGATGTTACCTCCAATCCTAGTCCAACTAATTTGATGCAAATTTATCCTAGGAAATATTGAGATAATTTTTTCATATGGGCAATATCCCCACTCACGTCAAACACTCAAAAGACTAAAATAGTTGAAGCAACTTCCGATGAAATTTTCATCACTGCCGATGCTTTACAGGATATAGGTTTAAATGCCGATTATTTCACGAATTGGCCATAAATTCAAATAAAACTTTCATGTAAAACCAGTAAGTTTACATGACCGTGTACTGTAATTATCTTCCATTATTTTGGTCCTACAAAGTTTTGACGTTTAGATTGCCCCTTCACAAATATAAAACAATCTGAACGTCGAATTATTTTGACTAGCTCCAATCCATGATTAGGTCCAGAGTCCCAGTTCCAGTCTGAATGCACATTATCTCAACCTGTGACATGTTTATTAAAGCAGTTCTGGATTAAAACAATTTCTACAATGTAGAATTTAATTAAACCATGATTTTGCAAAACTTTTCATCATGGGAGTGTATGGGAAAATCACAATTTTGATGACATTTTAACAAATATATTTTTTTTCTACAGTGTAGATTTTAATGAAACTTCTCATAATTAAAAACTGACATTATGCAGGTTATAATTTGTTGAAATAAAATGTATAGGTTTTTAAGACATCTGAGCATGATTTGAAGAGATGTGCACATTTCAAGCTGAATTTGAGACATTATATTTGAATCAAACATTTTAATAACATATTTTATCTCAAGAAAGGTAGTAACAAAACTGTTTTTATAATTGTACACATAGGGTGCGGTTTATTCATAAAATTATTTTCATTTTCATATGCTTAGTCTAGGCTTATCACTAAGTTAATCGGATAAAATTTTAAAATGACACTATGCCATTATTTCCAGTTAATTAGACATGCAGAATTACCTTAAAAGTGAAAATGTATTTATATATATTATGAAATTGAGAACCGTACTGAAACATGCTGATACTGATAAGTTGATGCTTTATCATTGGTATATCCTTACGGTTAAAGCAATCTTTGAAAGAAAAACCATGTCTTATATTGTCAATATCAGCATTTTTCAGTGAGCACTACATTGTGGTATAAATAGGAAAATATCAAGAGGCCATTGAACAGTTCTGACACCATTTAAACAATGTTACAGAAAAAAAGCAATAGTACTTGATGTACAGACATTGAAGCACAAACTCATTTTATTTATAACATTCTACGATTGTACCACAACCCTTTGGCCAGAAAGGTGTATGAGTGTATGCTTATGGTATCCCAGACACCTGCTAGGTTCAACAGACTTCAGCATTACTGATTTTGTTAACATGGTGGTGAACAGAAGAAACTTAACATGGCTTAAAAAGACTGCATGGTTCTCTGGCCTGATAAAAATATTTTTATAGAGTAACAGCATGATTTGCCAGAACTGATAAATACATGCATTAGTTTAAAGAATGTGCTGATACAATACTAGATTGTAATTAAGAGCTGCAGCAAGACTGTAAGCAAGGATATGGCATGTAGCAAGCTGGAAGAATTGAAGCCTGGGCATCAACATGAAGTTGTTATCATAAAGTTACAACTTCTTAAATAAATGTCTCCAAAACATGCAAAAAATAAGCTCAGTGGGACATATCCCTATACCCTACTAGCTTCATAAGGCAGACAGTAAAAATCCAAGCTAGCTATGCATCTGAACTTTGAAGTGAACACAAAAAAATAGGCCTTTTCTAGAAGTGAACAAAAGGTAAAATTATGAGTTCATCTACCAGTATTGACACTTGTTTAAACTGTCAAGATGCGCATGTGCAATGTATGCATAGAAGACTATGAATAGAATTTTTTACATTATAAATGTGTCCTAACAGCTATCTGTTACCTTCATATATCTTTGACTGAAGTGCAAATTATGTATTTTTCAGTTTCCAAACATTATAAACTTAAATGTAGGAGGTAAATTATTTGCAACAAGATTGACTACCTTACAAAGATTCCCAGATTCTATGTTGGCTGTGATGTTTAGTGGACGCCATGATGTAGACAGGGATAGCGATAACAACTTCTTCATTGATAGGTATATTTTAGATTTCTCCGGTAATCTCAAGTAATTGAATAATTCCAACATTCTTTGTCAAACAATGTTTGATTGGAGCAAGGAGGTCATGTGAATGCTATGATTTTTACAGCTGATGCCACTAAATTAAAAGACATTTGAAGCACGCCATGAGAAAACCAACATAGTGGGTTTGCGACCAGCATGGATCCAGACCAGCCTGCGCATCTTCGCCGTCTGATCAGGATCCATGCTGTTCGCTAACAGTTTCTCTAATTCTAATAGGCTTTGATTTTTACAGCTGATGCCACTAAAATAAAAGACATTTGAGCCACGCCAAGAGAAAACCAACATAGTGGGTTTGCGACCAGCATGGATCCAGACCAGCCTGCGCATCTGCGCAGTCTGGTCAGGATCCATGCTGTTCGCTAACAGTTTCTCTAATTCTAATAGGCTTCGAAAGCGAACAGCATGGGTCCTGACCAGACTGCGCGGATGCGCAGGCTGGTCTGGATCCATGCTGGTCGCAAACCCACTATGTTGGTTTTTCGCATGGTGCGGCTCATTTAAAAAGCGAAATGTTACTTAAGTTTCTTATCTTACTGTGAGATGTGTTATAAGGAATAAAGATAAATGGTAAGTAAGAACAATGTTGAAAACAAAATTTGACATCATATTTGTTATAGAAATAAAACAAAATTTATATGGACAATAACTTCCTTGTTTCTGCACAAAACATATGTATATGACCACTCAATTTCCTGGTTAGATCATTCATGGTTGTGACTTGGAATAAGGAAAAAAAGGTTGTTTTTCGAAGTTTTTGTTGGAATTATAAGGATTAACTGCTGTATTTTCTGGATTTTATGCATGATATTACATTTGCAAAATAACATGAAAAATAATAATGGGTTTTGCCCTGCACTTAAAGATTAAGTCTTAATACATTTTGTATGTGATTGTGCAAATATTAAACAGGCATAAAAGCCAGAAAAAAATCAGAAATTAGTCCTATAGAAGAAAATGCATAAATCAGTGTAATGTACGAACGTCTTGGGAGTCTTATTGAAATTAAAATGCCAGTGCTGGATTTCATGTTCTATTTAACATGACTGGGTGTTAAATGAAATCTCTTATTCAATATATTTATTTCACGTACACTGTAAGATAAGCAGTAGCATTGAAGATGGGGGAAAATTCAGGTATGTTATCCGAAAATAGAATGTTCGACTGATTCCCTTTTTGAAGTTTTCTTATTATTTGTTGCTTAACTTAAATTTCCGTTTACTTTTGGTATATCATTGAAGAAGAACAAGCATTGATGATGTCAGTTTCTTTGTCTGTATTCTAGAGATGGTACATACTTTCATCACGTTCTGAACTACCTTCGTGATGACATTCTGCCACCAGTCCACTGTGCTGAGGAGGTACTCAAGGAGGCACTGTATTACGGAATTGATGATTTGATTGACATCTTAAAATCTTCTCCGTGTCTTTTTGCAGAATATACTGTGCGTGAAAATATTCGAAAAAGACTTGTTTGTTATAATTACGTTCGAGATGAGCTTGTACGTTTGGCAAGACTTGAAGCCGAGGAGGACGAAGTTCTTATTTCAAATGTTAGACTCGTAACTACTAAAAATCAACCGATACCTAGAGATTTGCAATTTTCAAAGCAAGCATATAAACAATATTATCGAAAATTTAAAACATATGAGTCATTTGAAAAGTGTTATGGACAATATTACGTACATATACCAGCGGAGGATGTTGTCGGACATCCTGATGAAGTGATGAATAATGTTGCAGCATGTTTGCATCATGATTTGACACATATTGGGTACAAGTGTACCCAGAAATCAGAAGGTTCTTATGTTGATCATAAGATACGAACTGTTACATGGTGCGACGATGAATTTCATGTGTGTATGAGCTGCCATGTGTTCAAATTTGACTGGTTGAGTTTAAATTCTACGTAACATGGAAAAGAAGTTTGATTATACCTCAGCATACTGAGGATATGTGATTTATGCTGCACAGTGTACACCTAGGTTTATTTATGGTTCCTACCAGATAATAATATTGCAGACTTCTGCAGATGAATGCTAGTAATTATGTCTCCCACCACACAGTGGTGTGGGAGACATACTGATTTACTCCTGTCTCTGTGTGTGTCTGTCTGTCACAAATCTTGTCCGCTCTCTAAGTCGAACATTTCTCATCCAATCTTCACCAAACTTGAACAAAAATGTGTTTGCCAATAAGTCCTCGGCCAAGTTCGACACCCAGGCACTTCGGAATTATGGCCCTTGAAACTTGTTTTTTGATAATCAAAGCACTGGAAGTCTGATAAGGTAGTTGAGGTCTTGGTGCACGGTTGACTCATATACTACTATTCAGATGATTAGGCAGTTGTGGGAGACATGCGCTTTTCTCAAAAGCAGCTCTAGTTTTAGTTTGAGGATAGTGCAATAAATAGAAAATGCTGCAATTTCTGAAGCTTCCTTGGTGTAAAGCACCCATATTACAGTACTCAACTCTTATCTGAAATAGTGTTAGTAATTTTGGATAGAAGAGCATTTTAAGATAGAAGAGAAGGATATCAAAGACAAAACTTTTGGTTTCATAGTCCATTATGCTACAGTCAGAGATTATTCAACAGTTGTATGCAGCCAATTTTATACCAAGGCTGCAGCAGAGGTTCATTTATGATGTTGTAGATTTGCACTTGTTTTTATACTTAATAGAAAGATTAAACAGCTTTTATATACACCACAATTTTGTCCCATGCCTGTGTTAGATGCTTTTGTAAATTATGTTGTGGATTTGCGCACAAGTTGAAATAGTATTGCATACATTTGACTTAGATATTTATTTGTTATTGTTTACATTTTGTTTTTAGGTTGTGATAGTTCATAAAGTGGTCAGATTGATAAGTAAATGGTCAATGAATTCCATTGCATCACTTTTTATCTTAACCTTGCATTTGTTATCAAGTTTGTTGTTGAGTTTGTTCACCTTATTACAGATTTAAAACAATGTATGGTTCAAGATTTTTATCTTTTACTATCAATTAGTTTTAATCAGGTTCATTGTTCTATTTATCTAAGCCAAGAGAATCATACCAACATTAAATTTTTATATTTTTATCATTAGATTTATTTAAGACATTTAATACACATATTTATTATACTACCAAATAAAACATTGGAGGCATGTGCTCCAGTGCATTGGTTTGACTGTCCGTCTGTAATTCTATTCCAGAAGTATATATCTCCGAGACTGTTATATGAATTTTCAAATAACTGCATAGAAATGTTTTATGACAAGATACACACATGACACAAGCCAGTATTGTTTATATCAAGGTCACACTTTGAGGTCAAAGGTCAAATACTCCTTGAATATGCTTCATATTGTCTAAACAGCTGGAAGGGCTTTTCACAAAAAAGCTTTAATTGTTAACCTCCTTGAGACAAGGTGCCACACAGCACATACCCTAAATCCTTACCCTGAATCAAGTAAAAATTTGGGATATACATGTATAACACTTTCAGTGAAAGCTCTAGTATTTGACAGGATGTTAATATGAACCTTTTTTTGTAGACAATGAAATGGTTGTAAATTGGTAGCAAGATCAGGTATGTTATATTCAGTTAGAGTTGATTTTGCTAGGCATGGACCATAAGTCTCGCAAATGGTGACTTTGATCCTGCCTTGCTGAATCCATAAGAGCCAAATGTGTCCTAGATGAAGTTGCTCTTATACTGACCTTTATATTGAATACCTCCAGTCTTCAGGCTATTTTTTACCATATTGAGACAAATAGTTTTGACATTGCCCATGCATCTGTCTGTCCATCTTTTTGAAGACATATCTTTGTAATGGTTTCTGTCAAATATCCTTCAGTTCCTACAGCATCTGGAAAACTAATAAAATAGTGGCATAAATCGTGTGTTTCCATGGGTTTCAAAAGGGGTCATAAGAATTTATGTTTTTACCTGTGGTGCACCTGTGTCCACCAACTATTCTGAGAATGGCAGGCTGTGATTATCAGATAAAAACTGGTAATCAAAGTATTCTTATGACTCATTGGCTTTTAAACTTTCCAACGATACATAAATTTAACATAACCTGATTCGAAGAGAGCTCAATATATTTCCACTGCCCTGTATTGATAGATATTAAGGGAATTTATGTCATCTGCATTGAAATGAATGGAATAAACAGTTTAATCATTTCTTCCCCAGTTAAGGTAAAATAGTGTTGTGCATCACCTATACTTGTTTTATGAACACTTGTGAGATATTGTTGTAAAATTTTATGTAAATACCATCTTGTCAAAAACTCTTTAACAAAACATTGAAATGTTCTGAATCGGTACACTCTCATACATAAAAATTATGTATCAGTTTCTATGTGAGCCGTGCCATGAGAAAACCAACATAGTGGCTTTGCGACCAGCATGGATCCAGACCAGCCTGCGCATCCGCGCAGTCTGGTCAGGCTCCATGCTGTTCACTAACAGTTTCTCCAATTCCAATAGGCTTTAAAAGCGAACAGCATGGAGCCTGACCAGACTGCGCGGATGCGCAGGCTGGTCTGGATCCATGCTGGTCGCAAACCCACTATGTTGATTTTCTCATGGCATGGCTCATGTATATTCACAGTCATTGATTAAAGTTCAAGGTAAGTTATGCTGTCAGAGTTAAACCTTACCCTGCTATTAATTTCTGTAATGAACTTGTCCATTTCTGTTTGGACAGTTAAAAGGGGTGCTTACCATAAAGATACTGACTAAATGACAAACAGTGCAGATCGTGATCAGACTGCACGGATGTTACGGCTGATCATGATCAACACTCAGGTTACAAAGGTAGATTCATTCATGTCAAGCATGATAAGGGTGAAGTCAGTGCAGTATCACTTTCATTTGTCTTGCAACAACAAAGATAATGAAATATTTTGCACATACTGATGGCTGAAGAATGAGAATACAGCGGAACCGAAAAACCCTCTAAACCTAACGTTTACTCTAGTCCGGAGATTGTTCAGTTTAGACAGGGTTTTTTAGGTTTAGCGGGGTAACGTTGGTAGAATGTGTGCTACATCACATAAATAGTTATAGAATTAGCTTGCAATCTGATTAATTTTAAATCCTGATCACATTTAGTTACTGTATGAGACAAACCATTCAATTTTTTATGGATATTTTCTAACGTATAGAGTAAATCCAGGTAATCATAAATTAAAAAGTGAAGTCCCGAACTTCTGATTACCTTTAAAATTGTTCAGTTTTCAGGGATAATTTTATGTTTACAAATAGAGGTTCAATCTGGAAAAATTGTTCTGTTTCTGTAAAAGAGAAGTTATGGTTTACATGGGTATTTTTCAAATGAAATAAGAAGGTCAAATATTGGGACCATTTCAGCTGAAAGACATATTATGACAAAGCAGACAGTGATAGAAAGTTATTGACCTAAGTAATCTCTTGTCCAAATGTGTCACCTTTTGAATGAAACACAAATGATATCTTCCTGAACTTTATGCATGTTTTTGCCTTGACCATGATGACAGAACTGGTTTCATATGTATTACCCTTTATTTTAATGGTATAATCTTTGCTGTTGTAAGACAATTGAAAGTGACCTTGTATTATTGTTATGTTATTGATTTATCTCAGATAGGATATCTTACCTTGAACTTGAACTTTAGTCAGTCAGTGCTTGTGTAACTCAATATACATGAAAATAGATGCATATGTGTGGGAGTGTGCTCTTTTTACCAGGATTTACAGATCAACCAAGGTTAGGGTTTTGAACATGTAACACTGTAGGCACCAAAACAGTGCAAGGAAAGTTCCCTATTAAAGCTATAACTGAGTCAGTGGAAGAAATATCATAGTTTGAATTGGTATGCTTTCCAGATGAAAATATTAAATTAAATGTTATTATTTCATTATTTTTAAATGTGTCACTTTTAATGCAACTTAGGCTTCCTGTACATAACTATGTCAAAAGTGTACTAGTACATGACTTTGTGTATTTTTTTGGCCAACTTACAATATTTTCAGCAGTTTCAGGTTAAGTCATTTTAGACCATTTTGACGCTTCATTTAAAATATACATTTCATATGTATATGTTTGAAAACCTCAATGGGGCTCTTTACATAATGTATACATTTTAAAACTACAAAGAGAAGTCTTTTTATCTAAAGCATACTTTTCAAAACCTCAAGGGAAATTCTTTACCTTACAGATACATTTCAAAACCTCTAGAGAAATTCTTTAGAAAAATCTTAAGGCCATAATGAATAAATTGCTCAATTATCATACTGCCCTGACCCTTAATATTTTCTAAAAAATCCTTATCTCATGTATACATTTCAAAACTTTACCTAAAGTCTACATTTCAAAACCTCAAGGGATATTCTTTACCTAAAGGATGCATTTCAAAACCTCAATAGAAATTCTTTACCTAAAGGATACATTTCAAACCCTCAAGATAAATTCTTTATTTAAAGGATGCATTTCAAAACCTCAAGAGAAATCTTTACCTAAAGGATGCATTTCAAAACCTCAAGAGAAATCTATACCTAAAGGATGCATTTCAAAACCTCAAGAGAAAGCCTTTACCTAAAGGATGCATTTCAAAACCTCAAGAGAAATCCTTTACCTAAAGGATGCATTTCAAAACCTCAATAGAAATTCTTTATCCAAAGGATGCAAACCTCAAGATAAATTCTTTACTTAAAGGATGCATTTCAAAACATCAAGGGAAATTCTTTACCTAAAGGATGCGTTTCAAAACCTCAAGAGAAATTCTTTACCTAAATGATCGTTTCAAACCCTCAAGGGAAATTATTTACCTAAAGGATACATTTCAAACCCTCAAGGGAAATTCTTTACCGAAAGGATACATTTCAAACCCTCAAGGGAAATTCTTTACCTAAAGGATACATTTCAAAACCTCAAGAGAAATTCTTTAGCTAAAGGATACATTTCAAACCCTCAAGGGAAATTCTTTACCTAAAGGATACATTTCAAAACCTCAAGAGAAATTCTTTACCTAAAGGATGCATTTCAAAACCTCAATAGAAATCCTTTACCTAAAGGATGCAAACCTCAAGAGAAATTGTTTACTTAAAGGATGCATTTCAAAACCTCAAGAGAAATTCTTTACCTAAAGGATGCATTTCAAAACCTCAAGAGAAATTCTTTACCTAAAGGATACATTTCAAACCCTCAAAGGAAATTCTTTATCTAAAGTATACATTTCAAAACCTCAAGGGAAATTCTTTACCTAAAGGATGCATTTCAAAACCTCAAGAGAAATTCTTTGCCTAAAGGATGCATTTCAAAACCTCAAGAGAAATTCTTTACCTAAAGGATACATTTCAAACCCTCAAGGGAAATTTTTTATCTAAAATATACATTTCAAAACCTCGAGGGAAATCCTTTACCTAAAGGATACATTTCAAACCCTCAAGAGAATTTTTTTACCTAAAGGATACATTTCAAAACCTCAAGAGAAATTCTTTACCTGAAGGATACATTTCAAAACCTCAAGAGAAATTCTTTACCTAAAGGATGCATTTCAAAACCTCAATAGAAATTCTTTACCTAAAGGATGCAAACCTCAAGATAAATTCTTTATTTAAAGGATGCATTTCAAAACCTCAAGAGAAATCTTTACCTAAAGGATGCATTTCAAAACCTCAAGAGAAATCCTTTACCTAAAGGATGCATTTCAAAACCTCAATAGAAATTCTTTATCCAAAGGATGCAAACCTCAAGATAAATTCTTTACTTAAAGGATGCATTTCAAAACATCAAGAGAAATTCTTTACCTAAAGGATGCGTTTCAAAACCGCAAGAGAAATTCTTTACCTAAATGATACATTTCAAACCCTCAAGGGAAATTCTTTACCTAAAGTACAGGGGCGTAGGGATGATTTGGGCATTGGGGCGGCGGAGGGTGTGTGTTTAGGAGGGGGGAGGGGGTTCCCCTCCTATGAACGGGAAAATTTTGCATATAGCTAGAGTGAGTGGTGAATTGTGGTGACTTCTTGGACTGCTCAGTATCTGTTGAACATACTCGGGGGTTTTTTTTTCGAGTTTTCATCCCTATTTACAGTTTACTATGTTTATACACTGTAATGGCGGTACGATGTTAGATAGGACAATGTCTTGCCAGGGTAAAACCAGTAATGTCCTGAGTAGGGGATCGAGCACAAGAACCTGTCTTAAAGGGGTAATCCAATCCTTATGGCATTTTAGTCATTAAATGGCATTATAAAGGTAAAACGTAGTTCATTGTTTTCTTTGAACCATTGAGGGTTGAATGAACGGAGTTCAGGTTTCTTTTTTCCAAATGATCGATTTGGAAATGCAAAATTGCGAGGTTGATTGGCCTTTTTATACTTTTATGTAGAAGCTGTAATACTTGTTAATTTAACTAGATCTGTAAAATCTATGAGGATTTGTCTACATTTTATGCGTTGAATTTAATCATTATGATTGGTGCTTTTGATTTTCAAACAATATGTTTAAGTGTCAAAAATATCTAATTTAATATATTTTATGTAAAGACATCTAAAGGTCCCGATTTGCGTTAGTGTTTTACTCAAGATACTTTCCTTTGTCGGCAGAATTTGAGACACAACATTAATTGCAATTTTGGCAGTAAGCAATTAAATATGATTACTTTTCATCAATTAAATTAATGTATTGCCTATAATCCGAATCTGCGGGGCGTGAAACTACAGCGACCTAGGTTGTTGCGGATGTACAATACCCTGTCACCAAGGTGATCTAGCAATCGATATGACAAGATTCTGTGTACATATCAGTCGCCGATGCCCTACATGATAAATCTAAGACCACTGTATTTATTTTCAATTATATTTTCTAGCCTTTTCAAAAATTTACAAGTTCGGCATTTCGCCGCTCCTCGAAATATTGGGGCGGCGGGCACTGCCCCTGCCGCCCAAGCTCCTACGCCCTTGAAGTATACATTTCAAAACCTCGAGGGAAATTCTTTACCTAAAGGATGCATTTCAAAACCTCAAGAGAATTTTTTTACTTAAAGGATGCATTTTAGAACCTCAAGGGAAATTTTTTACCTGAAGTATACATTTTAAAATCTCAAGAGAAATGTTTTACCAAAAGGATGCATTTCAGAACCTCAAGAGAAATGTTTTACCTAAAGTATGCATTTCAGAACCTCAAGGATAACCTTTTTACTTTAAATTTTCATTTCAAAACTTCAAAGGAAAAACTTTAAGGGAAACTTGCTTTTTTTCTCAAGTTTACCTTAATTATACATTTCATAATCTTAGGGAAACTCTTTTACCTAAAGTTTTCTTTTCAAAATAATGCAGGAAATTCTTTAACCTTAAGTATACATTTCGCAATTTTATGGGAAACTCTTTACCCAAAGCAAACATTTCACAATTTATAAGAAACTTTCACCCAAGGTATACATTTCAAAATTGTGTGTGAATCTTTTATTTATCACAGGTATATGTTACAAAGTTTTACAGGAAACCCTTTTACCTGAAGTGTACAGTTCACAATATTGTTTTGAATATGCAGTTTGCAAAGTTTTGAGTTGCTCACTTTAGACATAATGCATCACAGAGCTAAATATATGTATACACATGCTGCTTTACTGTATGCTGGTTGTACTGTTTTGCTTAAAAAATGTTTAAGAATGTAATACCTGTCTGTTGATTAATTGATTGTATAGAATGTTTTAATATGATATATGGAGAGAGTACGAAGAGTTCTTCACATACTTTGATTTTTGTAATAGACAGTAATTTGTATGTGCACCAGCTGCGTAAATGTAAATAGTCGTCATTACAATGGACTTTATATCTAGGAATGAATGAGTGACAGTCAATGTTAGTCCTGAAGCTGTTTGACAGTGAGTGCTGATGCCTTTATGTGATGCAGGGAGGTATTTTGTTTGTAACTGTAATTTCCTAACAATTGGAATCCTATCAAAAATGTTGAAAATTGGACAAAGCTCACTGTCTTCACCATTTGCCTGCTGCTAAAGGGGAAAATATAAAAGGTTAGGGTGTGTTATATTTCACCAGTACTGCCAGTTAGAAAGTTCATAGTCTACAAAACAAATGAGAAAAATTTGGGTGGGCAGTTTTCACCAAATAAAAATGCTTGAAAAACTAGATTATAACTTTTGTTTTATAGGAAAACTGCCAAAAGCATAAATAAGTGCACTCATCAATGATCTGGAGTGTTGTGAACATTTCCTTGCCACAAAATGGTTCCAGTTCACATATAATAATAGTCGGGTTTAAAATAAGGTTGCACTGGCACTGTCTTGCTGTTATACTGCTGTTATACTGCTGTGGTAGAGTGTCTGCCTTATGCGTGAGAAGTATTGGGTTTGAGTCCCAGTCAGGGCGTAACTATTTGCAGTCTGTTACAGCATGTATATCTGCAGGGTTTCAGACTGTTCCATCGTTCTGCCCTTTCAGCAAACAGTATAATAGATTATTGTTTAGCAATCCAGTTCATTCTAATGACTTTAGTGGCTTGTTCTTGATCTTAACACAATTTCAAGATCGTGATAATGAATGCAGACTTGTTGTTGACCTTTACTTTTTACCTCAAGGCGAGTTGTGATAACCCTGTGTCCATTGTTTCCATCATCAACAGTTTGATTGTTAACGTCTCAAGGTCAAAATTTTTCAGAATGTCACATTCAATAAAATGTCAAATAAAATTGTGACTGGGTCATCTTGGGTCAAAACCTCCAGAGGTGACATTTCTGTGTTTGATTGTAATTAATCTGAGTCACATGACTGTTTGCCTGTGAAATCTGGGTCAGCTTTAAAGGTGGGGTACCTGAGATCAAAAACTAGGTCACAGGGTTAAATCGTAGAAAAACCCTGTTAATACTCTAGAGGCCACATTCCCTGCCTTATCTTCATTAAACTTGGTCAGAAAATTTGTCTGTTTAAAATATAGGAAATTTTTTGTAAACTGGGTCATTTGTTTTAATATTAATTGCTATTGCCTAATCTTTGAAATTCTCAGAAAATGCTGGCCTGAATTCAAAATAGTTTCACAGCAATATTCTTTAGGTAACCTTCTACCAATTTGGTCAATCTAGTTTTGAAACTCAGGTGAGTGATTTAGGGCCATGTTGACCCTCTCGTTTCAAGGTCATGTTAAATGTAGTGTCTGTATTTTAACCTTTCCCTTTTGTAATGTTAAAGAATACACAGTTATGTTTTCACCTTCTTATTTTTGATGCTATTATTATTGTATTATTGTCTTATTAGTGATCTATACTTTATCCGTAGGTCATTCACTGTCTTGATCTTCACCTTTACCTTTTCAATGTCAGTATAATAAACATACTGTGTTAGTAATAGATTTATCATTACCATAACATTTTAACATACGTTGTTGCGAATATTTTACTTTTACAGTTCTTTAAACTGATTTTATAAGTTTCAGTGTCTTGTGATATATGTTGTTGTTTGTACTGTTTTTTTAATGCCAGATAGAACAAACATTGATGTTCAAAAAGATATTTTGTTCATTGAACAGATTTATTTATAGCTGCAGTTTGTTATTATATGACAGTTGGTGCCATTATCATGACTTAAAATTCAGAATTTGAGCCGCACCATGAGAAAATCAACATAGTGCATTTGCGACCAGCATGGATCCAGATCAGCCTGCACATCCACACAGTCTGATCAGGATCCATGCTGTTTTTAGCTTTCAAAGCCTATTGCAGTTACAGAAACCATTAGCAAACAGCATGGATCCTGATCAGACTGCACGGATGCGCAGGCTGGTCTGGATCCATGCTGGACGCAAATGCACAATGTTGGTTTTCTCACGGTGAGGCTCAATTTTGTATTCACAA
The DNA here is from genome assembly GCF_021730395.1 of Mercenaria mercenaria. Taxonomy (NCBI): domain Eukaryota; kingdom Metazoa; phylum Mollusca; class Bivalvia; order Venerida; family Veneridae; genus Mercenaria; species Mercenaria mercenaria. The sequence goes on along the minus strand of NC_069372.1, from coordinate 54,821,163 downwards.
TTTTTCTATTGATATGTAAAAAAAAGCTGAAGAGAAGGAAGTTCACTGTTGAAACTGAGACTGGCCCAGCACTTTATTTGAAATAAATTTCCTAAACAGAAAAATGTCTTGCATCCTGATAAATATCTATAGTCAAGAAACACACTGGCATCAAATTCCAGCAAAAGTCATTTTCACATTTAAGAAAAACTATTTTGCTTATTAATGGTGGTTAATCTGATTTTGATCATTTATACATATTTTTGTGTTCTTCAAATGCTTGATATATGTTAAATTTGTACTGGAGGTATTTTTTGATAGTTTAATCTCTAACAGAATATACTTAAAATGAAAAATGTCATATAATTTGATTCCCCACCTTTAAGTCGACTGTTAGTGTCTGTGAAGTCAATGTTTTTCATTCATTATTTTCCTAATCTTTAAACCTTAACCAAATAAACCTAAGCTCCTGTTACTATCAATACAAGAGCTGTTTGTAAAACACGCATGTCCCATTGATGACTTGTTCCACTTTCAGTCCCATGATCACTACTAGTATGACCTTGACCTTTTACCTACTAACCCCAAAAACAATAGGGGTTATCACTTTCATAAGCCCAATCATGCTATCAAGTTTGTAGTTACTGAGTCAAGTCATTCTCAAGTTATTAAATGGAACTATTTTCAAGGTTCATGCACTTGCGACCTTGACCTTTGACTTTCTAATGGGGTTATTTACTTCATAAGCCCAATCATACTATCAAGTTTGAAGGTCCTGGCCAACTGGTTCTCAAGTTATCGAGGGTAAACCATTTTCAATGTTCAGGTTCCTGTGACCTTGACCTATTGACCCCTAAAACAATGGGGTTCATCTACTAAATACGCCCAGTCATGCTTTCACGTTCGAAGGTACTGGATCAAGTGGTTCTAAAGTTACTGAGCGGAAACTATTTTGAAAGTTCAGACTTCTGAGACCATGACCTATGACTTACTGATCCCAAAAACAATAGGGTACATTTTCTTTGTAGGCTTAATCATGCTGTCAAGTTTGTATGTTCTGGGTCAAGTGATTCTCGAGTTATTAGACTGAAACCCCGTGACCTTGTCCTTTGACCTGTTGAACCCAAACTTCATATAGGGGCCATCTACTTCATAAGCCCAGTCATATTTCCAAGTTTGAAGGTTCTGGGTCAAGTGGTTCTCAAGTAATTGGGCGGAATCAGTTTTCTGTGACCTTGAATTTTGACCTATTAATCCCAAAAACGTTAGTGTTAATCTACTTGATAAGCCCTATCATGCTATCAAGTTTGAAGGTTCTGTGTCAAGTTTTTCTCAAGTCATTCGGCAGAAACCGTTCTCGAGTTAGACCTTAGACCTTGACCATGGACGTACTGACCCTGAAAACTACATCATAAGCCCAATCATGCTACAAAGTTTGGCGGTTCTGGGTCGAGTAATTCTCAAGTTCTTGGGACGAGACCGAAAGGTGCAAAGCAGTATGCACCCGCTTCTTCGAAGGGGGCATAAATGTGACCGCTGATACCGTGAAATTAAAAAGTAACTTGCAGAACCTGTTTAATTCTTTCAGTACCACTTGGTACCTCAGCAACATAAAATTGTTACGCATGTGCAATGCAATCAGGCTACATGCCCCAATGGCATGGAAAATTATTTTGTAAACACAGGTGATATATCAACAGTAACAGATATGTTTAAAAAAAACTACAGGTACGAAAATAGAACATGAAAATGATCGGAATTAAGCTTTTTCATAATTAATGCCGAAATAAATGGTTAAATAACTTGTCCGGAAACTGGACCTGTCCGAGATCTGGATCGCAACCGGTATAACTATTCGTAAAAACATTACTGGGTGCAAAACAATGCACAGCATTACTGAAATTGATCCTATGAAACTGCTATCAAAAATACATATATCTTACTGTGACAAGTTAGGTAAGTAAAGGATTTAATTACTAAATTTGAATGAAGACATAAGTTTCAGTGTTGCAAGCGGATGTTTAAAAAAAAAGAAGTTCGTGATAATTACATCTGAATTATATAAGCAGATAAACAGAGTGCATGTACAGAAAACAGCATTTCAGGTGTGAAAATCAAAAGATTGCAGGAAAAAAACACATTTTTGGATATGAATGGGATAGGTATGATTAGGTACTTTCTGTACAGTGAAGTTTAGTGGAATAATTAAGGGCCCATAAGGCTTTAAATTTTATGTTAAAATGATAGAAGCAGGTGTGCAAATAGATGTTATACATAATTACGTGGTGAGAAAAGGGCTAGTTTAACTACTACAAATCAGTTTCAAAAGTTAGAGCTATAAAGGGAGGTAATCAAAAACTATTTTTTCAATAAAACATTCTATAATATTGATCAATATTCAAACCGTTGACGGGTAGTAGAGAAACAATTATCGGCAATAGGAATTAACAAGAATTTAATATTTTATGCTCATATCGGAAAATGTGGCAGGCACATTTTAAACAGTGGCATTAGAGATAAACCAACACATTTTAGGCGAAAAATAATTTCTCTCAAAAATCCATAAAAAGTGATTAATGGTACAAACTGAATGACGTAAAATTTTAGCAATGAATAACTAAAAGATGTTGTGCAGAAGCAACGCTTTTGAAATAATGCAGAAAATTTACATTCTTTTGGCATTTTTACCAATATCTAACATTTATTTTCACACACTTTATCATTTTCAATGTCGTATATACATTCTTCGCCAAACGTGTTAAAAAGATTCACCCAAACTGGCTGGTGGCGAGTAGCTTTAAGTCTTTCGGGGAAAATATATACTAAACTGCTCAAACGATACCCCATTCTTTTAAACTGAGACAAAAGCAAAACTTTCGGTCAAAGGAACCCAATGAATTTTTTTTTGTAATACAGTATCACATGCACAATACCGCCTAACTACCAATGTGCGTGCGGCGGATCTATCTATTCAATGCTATAGATGTTACATACACTGTTTTGTTCAAAAATGTACACAAATACGAATTTATAATTCAGACATTTTTAAATGTAAACCAGACCTTATTACGGCTTTAAAGGCGTACGCTAGAATTCGGGCAATTTTTTTCCCAGTAATAGAATTTCTTCAAACTTTGGCTAAGAAACAAAAATATGCAATGAAAATAACAGGTCACCGGTATTGAAAAAGAGTTATCTGCCCTTGAAAACGGCATTTTCCCCATCTAAAGTTTGAAGAAATTCTATTGTTGGGGAAAATTTCGCCCATCAGGGAATTCTAGCGTACGGAGATACCCAGTGTGGACCCAGTTTTTAGATACGCTCTCGTTTGTATCAGAGCTAATACTCTATATTGAAGTCGTCATAGCGCTTGTTTTTAAGCTGTAGATGATCAAAAGAATGATTGCAAACTTTGTTTTTGCTATAAATACGTTCCCCGAAGGTTCTACAGTAACTTACTTCAGCTTTAAAGAGTAATGTCATACTATGAGCTGTTCCATGCACAAAGCATCAGAGTGTCCTTTATCTAAAATATCAACTTTATTTAGACACAACAGCCCGAGCCGACATTTCTGGCCGCTGGTGAATGTGAAGCATGACATGGTTTGAAAAGTCTCCGGAAGTCAGCAATTATACTTCTATGTGGTCAGAGACCACCAGGGAACTTACTAGGAATAAGGTAATGTTTGTCCGTTCTGATTGGTCATTCATGTAAACAAACCCAAGAAAGGAATTGTTTTGTGTGTGTTTTTTTTTAATTGATTTTTTACTATATTTACAGTATTTGATTATACATTTTGACAAAATTTGTTACATTTTATGTGTAGGCAATTGAAAAAAAAATATTTAGCGAATTTCTCCAGCCATGCCAATAAACGGGTTCATCTCATTCATACGAAAATTGCTTGAATACAGTATTACTATTCATATGTTTTCGTCCGATATTTTGGTGGAACTAAGATAGTTCTTGAAAAACATGCGATTATATATACATGTTTCGATTTATGGAAGGCCGTACACGTCATTATGTTATAATGGAAGTCTATGGGAAAACATTTGGTATGGGGCCTCCGTGGTCGAGTGTTTAAAGTCGCTGACTTCAAATGACCAGCCCCTCATCGATGTGGGTTCGAGCCTCACTCGGGGCGTTGAATTCTTCATGTGAGGAAGCCATCCAACTGGCTTATGGAAGGTCGGTGGTTCTACACAGGTGCCCGCTCGTGGTGAAATAATGCACGCCGGAGGGGCACCTGGGTCTTCATCCACTATGAAAGCTGGAAAGTCGCCATATGCCTATAATAGTGTCGATGCGACGTTTAACCAAACAAAATAAATAAAAAAAATAAATGTTGGTCTCTTACCATACGGATGGCCATGACCCCAACCAGCAGGAGGTAATTTCCCTTTTAAAGGCTTAATGTCAACGTTTTAATGATCGTAAGCCTTTTTATAAATAAATGAAAGTTGTATTCATTAATTGAAGAGACACAGATCCTTAAATGAGATTGCAGTAAGTATTTATCATTTGTCTTTTCTTTTAGGTGACGGTTAAACAGTTTGTTTCAGAATAGTTTCGAACAGCTGAACAATACAAACTAAACTGAATTAAACATATATATAAATTTTGGCAATTTCTAGTGTAATGTGTGTTTTTTAAATGCCTAGATCCATTACTACATAAGTTCAACATTTCATTTAAGTCATCTTTGTGCACATTTATATTATACATACATTTGTTAGAAAAAACAACCCATTTTATAAATGTCTAAAAGACCTACTATCTTACATTTTACAATTAACCTAAAATATCTATTTGCTATTAAAAAGTATTGTATTACAATAAAACTTCGCTGCTTCACAATATTCGCAGTAATACCATAAAACATTTGTGAAGGGCTGTCCACCACGATAATCCAATCTAAAACCCCGTCTTATCTGCTGCTTATCAGCGATTATGTAATAGTCGCTAATTGATGGGCAATTTTGCACAACAGGGGTCCCCATTGGACCATGAAGATTTGTGGAGTAGGAATTAATTTTCCTTTATGAAATGTAGAATAATAATATAGTTATAAAAATGTCTTTGTTTTCATAAAAAATATCTGCCAATATCATGATCATGAAAAAGGTCATATACCGGTGAAAGTGATTATTGTATTTGATAAATATATACTTATATTTTTGTTTTTGTTTTTTGTTTTCAATTTGATTAATAAGTTTCGTAAAGTGTACCTTTTTTTTCATCTTCTATTGAAATGCATGCGCGGGTAAATAAATCAAATTATCACCACAGTTAATATGACCATCATTTATTAATTTGTAATTCATACTTTTACATTCACGCAGTGATCAGTGAACGTAAAGAAGCCATGGTTGAATGTAATATTTTAGGCCCATATATAACAAAATTTTCACGAAATGTTCCAGTTATTTATAACTCATGGAACAATATCGATATCTAGCAAAGTCCATAAAATACAATTAATTACAGTAGCTTAAAGATGTGTCATATTCTGCTTTTTAATTATTCTATCTAACCAAGATGCGTTGCTCAAAAATGTAGAGCCGAGTTTACCTATATATCAGGGGTGGTATAGTACGTCATCAACAGGTGCGCGCAACACTTCCCGGTGCGGCTTTTTTGTGTCAAAACATCTCGATTCGGTGAGTAAACTTGCGATTATTACATTGATAACTAATAGATTCGGAAATGACATATAGTCTAAAGTACCCGCACATGCGTCTAGTTTATCATTTACGTTTGCATTTTTCAAGAAAGCCTTCCGTTTAAGAGAACATTCTTGCACAATGCACTTCATGGAAACACTTCCCTATTCACCACACCATATTATGTCGCATAACAAGAGTTTACATGCATTTCTGATAAATCCAAGCATTGACGGATGTTCTTTTATGGTAAACAGATGTCAGTGGAACCTTGATTAGTCATTGGAATCTAAACTTTCCGAAAAAATCAGTAAACTGAAATTTTGCCTTCCCGGTTCACCAACTGAATTGATGTCCTTCCCGGCTCACCAATTTCCAGCATGACTAACATCGGGCTGGTGCTCATGTAAATGTGATCACGCTTGCCTGGAAGTTCTATTAATTCGGATAACTAATTGTTAGAGTGCTTGCACTAGATGGTCCGTAAACATCATTTAAGCATTTGAAGATAGTATTGAAAGAACGAGGCATATCTTGAACATATGTTGTATACTATAAACGTGCATATGTATGATATAATTATGTTCTATCATGTCCTTATATTTGTTATTTTAGGTACATGAAAGATGAAAAACTTTTAGTCTGCATCAGTGGAATTGTCAGTATATGTTCAAAAGGATTGCTGAGTGATCGGCATGCAAGACATGATTGACATATTATATTTTCCAAAAGCTGTACGACATAATATTTGAGAAGTGGAGAACATCCTCTAACGGAATTACCCTAGACAAGGATTTCAACGCTCAACTAGGTCTCCGTACCAAACCTTGTCACGACTATGTCGGTTGCTGTTTGAAGGTATGGATATAAATAACTGATTTAATTTCAATAATGTTACAGTAGTTAAACCTCAATAAGGGGTATAGTTAGATAGGCACTTCGCCACATGATAATATAAGTAGAAAGTATTTTGGAAACCATTAGTTAACTTGTTACTCTAAGTATTTTTTCATGATAACTATATATGGCGTTTCATCGAAAATAGTCGAGTATGATGGCTTTGATTCCGAACTTGAGTTCAAGGCCAGACTCGATGAGACAAATAACCCAGTAGGCATTTGACGTCGGTTAGACGTCGTATAGACGTCGGACCCCGACGTCGGATTAACGTTGGATTTTGGTTGGATTTGCAAACCGTTTAGACGTCGGATCCCGACGTTGGCTAGACGTCGCAATCCGACCATTTTCCAACCTAAATCTAACCACTTTTCAACCAAAATCTGACCAAATTTTCTACGTAATTTGCGGTCTAACAAGTGATCAACACATGTATTTTATCATCTTTATTTTATATTATGACGACGTAAGTCAAATACAATAAGTCCAAAAAGTAATCCGATAATTGAAACTTTCAAGTTTCGTCAGTTTTGCATGATTCTTCAACTCCGTTAATATTTCCATCTGAAATGTATAAAATTTGTCAGTTTCATCATTTCATAAAAATAGAAAATTTATATAAATATACTAGTGCTATTAATAAGAGCTTAATTACTAAGTGCAAAACAAATATGTAATATTTTAAATTCTATGAAAAATCTTCTATAATTTCGTAAAATGTAAAAGTTTGGTGTTAATTGAAATTGCTTTACAAACAAATATGCATCAGTCTGTGAAAAAATACGGAACATTAATCAGCATAACTATTAAAATAAGTATAATTTTTAAAAATCTGTTACTCACGTTGCGGATCCCTCCCTTTGTGTAAAGTATTTATAAACTTGCTCTATCTTATCCCAACAAATATCAAATTACAGGAAGACTGTGTAAACCGATGCAGGCTTATCTCGCGGATGTATGACTAATAAATTAACATGTGTAGAAGAGAAGATCCTTAGGTAGAATAATTTATACATGTGTATAGAATGCACTTTTATCTTGAACAGCTTAAAATTCGTGAACAAATCCGTTTCCGAAAAAAGACAATCTCATGCGATATTATAATATAATTAACAGTATTTGATGTGCGAATGAACTATTATTTAAATGCGCATGTCCAGGCTTTTATGAAAACATTATATAATAAATAGTAAATATCTTGAAACTATACTAGCAAAATTATACTAGTTTAAAAGTTTTATAATTCATAACATTTATCAGACTTTCTATCCAACCTAATTCCAACGTCTTCTAGACGTCTAAGTCTGACGTCTATTAGACGTCGTGGATATGATGTTGGTTAGACGTTGGATTCGAGTCGCCGACGTCGCGACCAAAATCCAACGTCTAACCAACGTCGATACGACGTCAGGTGTTTACTGGGAAGAATAGGCATTGATAATATGCTAAGTATGGAAACGTTAACTGGGCACCCGAATGTTGATACTTACCTGTGTTATGCTAAATACTAGTTTTGCTGGTATGGCAACCGAAGTACCATGCGTCAAAATAAATTGAAAGGCTACATATAATTAAGTCAAACACGATGCCACACGGGCGGTGAGCCGGGAAGTGCATCGTTTTACCTGGTGAACCGGGAAGGCGAAATTTTATATAACTGATTTCTTTGAAACTATAGATTCCAATAATTAATTAAGGTATCACTGACCTCTGTTTGCCATAAAAGAACACCCGTCAAGGCATTTAGTCATTAGAAATGCATGAAAACTCTTTTTATGCGATATAATATGGTGTGGTGAATGGGGAAGTGTTTCCATGAAGTGCATTGTGCTCGAATGTTCTCTTAAACGCAAGACTTTCTTCAAAAATGCAAACGTCAGTGATAAACTAGAGACACATGCGGGTACTTTAGACTATATTTCATTTCCAAATCTATTCGTTACCAATGAAATAATCGGGAGTATACTCACCGAATCGAGATGTTTTGACATAAAAAAGCCGCATCGGGAAGTGTTGCGCGCACCTGTTGATGACGTACTATACCACCCCTGTATATGTTAAACAGCAGGTTTATCGATATTTTAGGATAAAGGGAAACAACTACAACGGCGCATAAGGCAAAAAATCAATACCGACAAGAGTTGCGGTTCTCGTATATTTCACGCTCAAAGTTGGGGATGTTTTTAATTAAAACAAAATGTCATTTCGCACTTGGCATCAAGTTTATAAAGAGTGAGTGCTACAAAAATAAAGTATTTCATTTTGCTTTATTTGTTCTTTAATTTGTAAAAAAAAAACTGTTAGCATGCAAAATATTTTACCACTGGTTTCAGATGTAGATTGGAACATCCGACCCTCGGGTAACTGTTTTGACGGTAACTCGGCACAGCTTCGTAACCGCTAACCCAATTAACATTGGACCGTGTATTTCCATCTGCCATCTACAACCAGTGACGTTCTATTATGATGTAGATCTATGGGGGTTTTTTTTTTCGTAGAAAGTCAGTCATTCGGTATTTTAGGGAATAAAACTATTTTGAGTTTGACCATCATGCAGAGCAGTTATTTAACATTATATTTCAGTTACACTTTGAAACAAGTGTGAATTACTTTTGACCAAACAAAATAAACAATACTCTTTATCAACGCAAGGCCAATCGATCGGCCCAGTGGTCAGACTTGATAATATTTGCATTCAGGATGGATTAAAACCAAGGACAGGTCATTGCAATAAATCATTTAAATGGGACACCTCCCAGTGTAAAGTTCGACACTGGTTAACTAACGCGATTTTCTGTTCATCTCTAAGGATATTTAACATCTTCCAATTTTTGTGTGTGTGTAAATATATGTACTTATATGTATTTGTTTTTACATATGTTGTCAGAAAAGAGAATTAACAAAAACTGAAACAAAATGGTACTTTTAACACATCAGAGAGAAAATGGCCGTTTTGCTTCATCGGAGTTCAGCCGGACGGGACATTCTAACGTTTTCGGGAACAAGACGTTACGTTGGAGTTTTAGACGTAAACAGCTCGACACAATTCAAGAACAAAAACCTGATTATTATTTCAAACTTTTGCTGCTCGGCGACTGTGGTACAGGAAAAACGAGCTTAGCGAACAAATTCAGCTGCGATGCATGCAGTAAAGCAAACTATGTTCAAAAACCTGCCGTCGGCGACGTTAAAACTGTAGAATATGTTGATCGTGTAATTGAAGTGTCGGATAAACACATTCTGGCAAGGCTTTACGATACTGCAGGTAACACGTTCAGTTCTATCTATTCGATTAAGTTCAAAGCACCGTTTTCTGTGATTTTATTGTGGTATTATTTATTTCTTAACATGATCAACATAGGAAATAGGAAAAATTTTCAGCTGACTTTTGTAAAATTTGTAAGGGGTCATAATGGTTTTGTTTATGATGTGGCTGCCACGTTTTAGCACAGACACTCTGGGTTCGGAAGGCCAGGTGAACGACCCTGAACCCAATGAAACATTCAAATTATCAAACATTTTTCTCTTTATAATCGTTCCATGTTCATAGCTTTTAAAAGCCTAATACAAAATTCCTCTTAGCTCTGGGGATGAAAAAAAAATTGAATAGCCTCACGAGTTGTCTCATATCAATAAAACAGAGTCTGAATGCAGACTGGTGTAAGGGTTGCTATGAAAATCACTATTTATAGCTTATTTTGAGTTCCGACTTCCACCGAAGGTTATTTTTATTTTTGATTTCTAACCCGAGGTAGGTGACCGAAGGAATAATATAGGTAGCGAATACATACTTCGGTAAAAGATTGGAATTCAATATTGGCAGATTTTTTTCTGTTTTCGGTGGATTTATTTATGTACTGCAAAATCAGATTTTTGTGAGGGTTTTATTTTGGCAATATTCGCTAACTGTCCGTATTTGGAGAGCTTCATGATTGACTGGTTTTGTTGAATGAGTGTTTCCTCTTTAAAAAAGGCATTATAATAATTATTATTGTTGTTCATCATTATTATGATTATTATTATCATTCTCATTATCATTCCCGAAAGTGAGTACATATGTACTCGCGAGTGTTATTATTGCTGACCTTTCAACGTCACGAAAATATCTGATTGAGGTACCAGCTTAATCATACTTTTGCAACAAAAATTAAAGACTGCTTGCAAATGATTTTTAATGGATTTTATGTAAAATGGGGAACTGTGATCTGTCGTAGTTACAAGCGCATTATCCATCAGGTTTTATTTCAATGGCACGACTTACAGGATTTTTTTTTTATATTTTGCCAAACGGACGGTTCGTTTATTGTTTGAACAGTTTGAACTTTATTTCACCTCTTTTTATACCCAGACAACTGATAAGTATGTGTTGATATTTCAATATTTAATCTTTTATCGCTCTTTAAGAGAAAATGTAAGGTGAAATGAAATAATATATGAAGACTGCGTTCATGAGAGGGTAATACGAAAAATGTTAATCTTGAGAAAAATATGAATATCGTGTGAGTCGTCAGCCGACTGCTTTACATACTTCAATTGTATGAAAATAAAATATCCGTCGTGTCGTTTTTATTAACCTTTCAAGAAATTACTTAAATTATGTATATACAGTTCTCCACATTTCGCTTTAATTTATGGTTTATTGTTTTATGTTTTCGACTACTTCTAAAATGCATAAATATTTAAAATGTGCAAGAATCATGGCTTTTCCAGGAAAGCTCGCTTTACATGTTTACTAGGAAAGCAAAGTTTTCCTTTTTGATATATTCTTATCATGGTTATGACAACATTTTCATTTGTCTCACAGGTCAAGAAAAATATCGCAGTCTGACAGCATCATATTATCGGGGAGCGCACGGGTGTCTCGTGCTGTTTGACGTTACCAAGGATTCCACTTTCAGTAATATTTCTTACTGGTAAGCTACATTTCTGTATTATCATTGTGTATTAATATTTTATTTATGTAGAAATTTTCATGTATCGTATGATGGTCAGTATCATTCCTGACTAAAGCGGGTGGCATTTTACAATTTGACTACCGGCTTTTATCGTTTATAATTACCGTAAAAATGACTTTTTTTCGGAGTTCATGCGAAATGAACGACAGAATATGATAGACAAATTTACAATGAATCGCATGCGAAATGAATGACATACTTCCTGATATGTCCATTATTTTCCCTTTCCGCTTTTTAACAAGTTTTTTTTGGAGCAACTTGCACGGCCTTTATTTTAATTAAATTTAATATCGGCTTCCCGGTCACGTTATTTCGGACTACATTCGGGCGTCGTCTTAACAGCGGCACGTTATCACTGTAAGAGGCGTTATCGTACCTTTGACGCCTTTCCTTTTGTGGTTCATGTAAGAATAAACTTTTTTATGGTGCTCATGCACCAGAATAAATTGTTTAAGGTAACCATGTTTCCGTACCAATTTCATTTGTCAATGGTTTTGCTCTGCGCATCAAAAAATTCGAAAACATTTTATCAAATTATGAATCGAAACCACGACTGTTTGATAGAAAATGATCTACATTTGTAATTACAACAAAGAGTGATAATTAATATGTTTCGTTTAGAAATAAAGTTATCGCCGTTTTTTCGAATATTCGGTGAAATGAAACAATGCGCTCACCGATGTGTGAATGTCTCAGCTTAATAATATGTAAGCAATTAAATTGTTTGAATTAATAAAAAGTGAAATCATAGCAAAATGAATACTGAGTCAACTGCCGGTCAATAGTCAAAAATATTATCCCTCGGTCCTTTGGAGTAGAAGCAATATTATTACATGATTCCTTGTGTAAATCTCCGGTCCATAGTTTACTGCGCTTAAGTCATAACTTGAGAAGAAATCTAAGTTTATTTCTGATGCCATTTGTAATACATATATTGAATGGTTTGTCGGACCTCGGGCGATAGTTTTTACTACTGACCGGCAAGCCATTCAGTAAGTGCATACTATTTTTTTCCTGAACTGCCAGACTAAACGGAAAAGAGCTATCGACGTCGTTAATGCTCTCTTTAACGGTTGTCTGTCCCCGTTTTCTAGAATTATTTGTTTTGATTAAAACATTTGCTCCATTATTTTTATATCAAACATTTCATCATATTCAAAAGAATGAATCTTTTTGTGTTGCAGGCTTCATGATATCAAGGAATATTCCACCCATCCGGATATTCCAACACTTTTGGTAGGCACAAAATGTCACGTGGCACCTGAAAAGCGGGAAGTCTCGTTTGAACGCGCTTCAAAGTACGCAGAAAGTGTAGAACTACCTTATCTGGAAGTGAGCATTGAGGAAAACGAAAGTGTGGTGCCGGTGATAGAGAAACTTTTAGAACTTGTTTTAGAAAAGATAAATAACCACCAAACATTGAATACACAACAAGCAAACAGGATCATACTTCAAGAACAACAAAAGCCTACAAATAATATGTGTTCGTGCTAATAAGATGGCCACGCAAAGCAAATGCATATTGAATGTATATGTTTTACTCATTTGATCTCATTCTACATTTTGTGTTCATTACTCTTGCCTTCTGAAACGTTCCACGACTGTGATATATAGCCATCGTGGGAATATTTTCTTTTACCTTGCTTTTATTACGCGCATTGTGCGCTTATTATTTGTCGCCGTCACGGAATGCCTGACAAAAAGAAACATTTTTCTCTGAGCCAGTGAATATTTCTAAGGGAAATTCTTTTACTCACTGGGAACTACTTTCATTTTGTCTTTTGTTCATCTCCTTCACCTTTTAGGCACTGAATGGAGTGTTGTTATAAATATGCACGGAAAGAGACAATGCCGTCTGCTGGTTCGGACATAGTATGTCTGTGTTATGAATATTTCATGACGAAATATATTTATATTTTTTGTTTTCTGTTAATAATGTACATGAAATGTACAGATTTTGTTAAATGCTATTTCCTTAAAATGTTCAAAGGTTTCTCAATGTTTTCTAAACTTTTGACATTCATTTGGTGTATCTAATGTGCATCAAGCATGCCAAAAGACACTTAAATCTTCAATCACTTCTATGATCATTTTAATACTGTGAGAAATACAATGGACATTCTAAGAAATAATATATAGCAGAACAATGTTTAACATATCTCAACAATACGAATCAGTTATACGTCGCGTGTATAATCCCTCGTGAAATTATCTGTTTAACTTCATCGTATTGTTTCGGTATGTTTAAAACATTGTTCTGCTATATATTATTTCGACTGTAGTTGTCTTTTATGTTAACAAGTAGATGAAATAGAGATACTTTTTCATGGAGCATGTATGGCGCCAAATATAGTAGGTTGGAATGACGTCAACGCATAACTGTGTTTTAACAGTGTAAAACTACGGAGAGTAACACGTCAGGCGGAATAAGCTAGGAGTGCGTAAACGTCTAACGACTCGTTTTTCGAGCCAAATAACGCATTTAGAGTGTGTGAATTAAGTGTAACGCCATTCCGTTATATCATTTCGATTCTGAAACGTCTTTTATATAAAATAGATCAAATATAGCAGATCTCACGGCGCCAAATAATACGTCAACCTGGCTTCAGATTTCCGTGTTTTAATGGAAATGAGCATCCAGTAAGAAATAATATATAGCAAAAAAATGTTTTAACATACCAAAACAATTTAATGCGGCTATACGCTTGCAGAATAATTTACGTCCAAGTGACATATAAACGATTCGTACGGTTGAGTTTGTTAAAACCTGGCACTGCTAAATATAATTTCGATTCTAATATATTTTTTTTCTTGAAACAAGTAGATGAAATAGGAAAGAATTATTTCGTTGCGCATGTATGACGCAGAATATAGCTGGTTTACGTGACTGTGTTTAAAAAGTGTTACGATACGGGTAGTACTATGTTCCTGGAAAAGCTAAGGAGTACGTAGACGTGTATTGTTATTTTTTCGGGCCTGATAACCTAAGAGGGTGAGAACGCCATTCTGTTATATCACTTCGATTCTGAAACGTCTTTTGTATAACATGGTATATCAAATATAGTAGACGTCTTTCTCGACGTCTGTATTGCTCCAAATAATATGTTGACGTGACGTCAGGTAGTTTCCGTGTTTTAACGGAACTGTGTACGGATTTGTCATATTAAAATAGTACATAAAAAGCCTTTTGTTTTTGTCGAGGACATAATAAAATTTCTCTTAGCTATATTGTTCCCACTGTTTCTGTTAATTTTTAATGTTGTTTTTTTTTGTGAAACTCAACTTGTGTATAAAAAGATATGTCTTATGTCTCTCTATGTGTCATTGTCTCCTTTTGTTAGTCATCTGCATTACATGTATTCTCCTTATTTGTTAGGTCTGACACACGTGTGCATTACATCAATACAGACAGCAATGTCTAGAATGGTTCCAATATGGTATTTCCATTCCTTCCATTTGCAAAATACAGAAGCCTTCAAATAAACAAAGAACAATTGTGTGAAATTTAAAATTTTTACTTTTTCATGAAACTGTTTTAAATATGTCAACTGTCTTTTTTTTCAACAAAGGAAAAATATATAAAACAAGATGTTCATAGGTGAAGGAAAAATAATAAACAATAAAACTTAATGTGTAAGCTTTAAAAGACTTTTACAACATTTTGCCAGTCTTTGATTTATATACCTATCTGCCGTTAATAATTATTAATAATAAACAAGAAATGATCAATAATTCTAAAAGAAAGCATATTTTCTGCAAAATGAAGAGAAATACCAACAAATTAAGGCAACTTAAATTATAATATATTGCTGGCAGCTCCTTTAGCCGTGTAAGGAACCCTAGCACCTGAATAGTAAAATAGGGAGTATCATAGTGTGTGTGCAACTTCAGTATGTTTCGCTTTCAATTACTGCGAAACCACCAATATTCATGGGTGACTTAACTTTTGTAGATTTCATGGTTTAGTCAATCCACAAAATTTAATCCTGGGCAACAAAGAAGTTTGTATCATGGTTTACCTGCAGTGTCATTATAACTGTTAACTTCTATCTGTAATATTCTTCAACTGAGGAAAAGGTGTGGCTTAAGCTGTACTCTCACTAAGTTAGAGAACATGTCTTAGGTCCCCCATACATATAGAATACTGTAGGGAAATGTTGAACTTTCTGAAACCGTTCTCTATTTCAGTTAGAGTACGCTTGTCACAGGATAGTACCAATGCTTAAAATGGAATGTTAACTTGTCAATCAAAATTAGCAGCCGAATGCATTGTTCATATTGGCAGACCATGATACAAAACAGGAAGCGTAGGGGCCACTTGAATAATAAGGTTATTTCTCGAAGGTTACACCTTCTCGAAATAACCTAATTATTCTTGTGAACCTCTGCTCTTTCTGTTACATCTATTTTATGTTCAAAGATCAAATCCATGAATTTGTATTCCCACAAATACCCTTATTATATAACAATAACCTGTTTTGTCAAAACCACAATATTCCATGCCCACAAAACTGAATGATTTTACAGTAATACAAGTTCTGGAACAACAGATCTGACACACTTTGCGTTTAATGGAATCTGTCAGCGAGAAAAATCTTAAAAATAAGTATTTTGTTGCAACAATAAAAAAACGCCGATGTAAATGCTCAAAAGCAGTTTACTCTCCAATATTTGTTGTGGAGTGGATTGGTTAGTATAGACTTTTTGTTTTAATGTTTGATTCTACTTCTACCACTAAGAATAAGGTTAGTATTACGGTAGTAATTTATGAATTACAGTGGTTTCGTCAAATCACCGGTTCGTCATACTTAATTTATATAGTAAGTGAGAAGTGGTTTCGTCATAAAGACTTTATATAGTTAATAGCATATAATAGGTCAATACAATGGAAGATGATCGCACCTATTTAATGGCAGTTAATATCGATGATTGCGTTAAAGTAATTCGCACATACTTAATCGATAATGTTACTCAAATTGCAAATGAGTTATTAAAAATTATTGTGTATTAAAAACGAGTTCTTGATAAATATTACGTTTCTGAAATAGACGGCCCGATCTATACTTCATTTCATGAAAAAAAAAATGATTAGCGAACAATATAAAGCTGATCTTGATCTGCACTGGTCGCGAATGCAGGTACATGTATACTTGCGATTAAGATGTTGATAATTAAAGGATGCTGTAAGAAAAATGTACAATTTTGGTAATATGAATTATCGGACTTGTATTAAATTACATTAAAAATTTGGCAAACAGATATATTTAAATATCTAAAATATGAATGTTATAAATGTACCAATGGAAATAAATTGTGTCTATCTTCACATTTACTCTTATAATTTTATATTTGTAGAGTAAGTATTTGTTTGCCATAATACTTATTTTACACAACTTCAATTACGGCCTTTAATTAACGCAAACTATACGTTGTTTTTAGCTTATGAACATCGTTAGCTTGTATGTTTAATTATCCCCGCGTAAGTTTGTGAACAGATCTTCTTATCAGGGCCGCCAATCTTCATCGGCAGAATCTCCGACCAACGGACCCAACTACGCTGGACTTCGTGATCAATACCAATTTCATCGGGCCAGACTTCGTTGCAGACGACATCCGGGTAGACGACCAGAGGCACATACTTCTTGCCACAACACCTCAGCTACAGCAGCTTAAACAGGCCAGGCGGTGGTTCTTGGATGGCACCTTCAAACTGGTAAAACGCCCGTTTTACCAGTTAATGTCTGTCCACGCGTTCGTCCGAAAGGGTGAAGATGCCAAACAAGTACCACTCGTCTACGTACTGATGTCACGGAGAACAAAGCAGGATTATATTGCGGTACTTAATTCCTTTATATATTTATATATTACTTGCATAACGGATCTTTAATAGTTTAAGTACGTTTTAAAATAAAATGATAAACAGACCAAGCATTTTTGTCTATGTTTCAGTATTTTTTACCAACTAAAATATTCTTTTCTATTTTCAGGTGCTGACCAGTCTACGTAGTATGCTGGAACGCCCGCAGGTTGAATGGTTCATGCTGGACTTTGAAGCTGGTAAGTAGAAAAAATCGATTTTATATCATGTGAAATTCTATAATGGTTAAATAACTTTCATTAGACAACTATTATACAACTTTCATATAACATTTAATACATAATACAATCATCATTCATGCAGAAATATATTAATTTCTATTTATTATATTTTCAGCTGCCTGGCAGGCATTAAGGGAAGTTTTTCCGGGGTGTGTTCTGAAGGGATGTGTGTTCCATTGGAGTCAGCGGGTTTACCGTAAAATCCAGTCCGAGGGTCTTACCACTGCCTACCTGGAAAAAGAAGATAAGTACAGGTTCTTACGGAAACTGCTGAGTCTGCCATACCTCCCTTCAGAGCAAATTCCAGCGGCTTTCCACCAGTTGAAGCAGCAAGCTTTAGAAGTCGGCGGCCCAATCCTGCACGTGACGCAGTATGTCCAGGGTACGTGGATAGAAGGAAGTATGTGGCAGCCGAACCACTGGAGTGTGTTCAGGGAGACGGTCAGGACAAACAACGACGTTGAAGGTAACCAAACTTTTCAGACTTCTGTAAATTGATGATTCCATGAGATTGACATAAATTAACATAAAGCTGTTTTGTTTTAATAAATTTACTGACACTTACCTTTAGTTGTGTTGTGGTGCTGCCATGTGTTTTGCTTGATCTGTTTGATCATAAATTGTATGCAAGTTTATGTATGCAATGTTATCAACGATAAATGTAACATTAGTATTTCTTTTTACTTTCAGGGTGGCACAGACGAATCAACACCCGGGCTGGTCGGGCTGATTTGGGGTTCTACCTGCTTGTACCTTTGCTTCGCAGAGAGGCCGAGACGGTAGATCTCCAAATCAGGCTTGTATCAGCCCATCTACTGACGAGGCTACACAGAGCAAGATACGCCAGACTCCATGGGGCATTGTTTGACGCTTGGGACAAATACGAAGACGGTGAACTGACGACGACACAACTTCTACGTAGATGCAGCAACATCGCGGGGCTCGGACCTTCCACTGGATTTACCAACAGCGCGGTACAAGAAGATGTATAAATTAAAATCAAAGAAACTGACATTGAAAATGTGTGTTTTGTAGTGTATTGTATTGTACTTTGAATGTGTATGTTCTGTTGCTTCTTTCTCTTTTTCAGGGTTGACATGATATGTGTATTATAATGTATATAATTATATTGTATTGATATTGAATGTGATATTTTATAATGTATAAAATTATATTGTATTAATATTGAATGTGCTATTGTTTCTTTTTCTTTTCAGGGTTGACATGACATGTGTATTATAATGTATATAATTATATTGTATTAATATTGAATGTGCTATTGTTTCTTTTTCTTTCAGGGTTGTCATGATATGTATAAAAATGCATTGTGTATTGACTGTGATATTAATTGCTTCTTTTTCTTTTTCTTTTTCAGAGTTTACATGGCATATGTATTATAATGTATAATATTGTAATGTGTATTGAATGTGCTATTGATTGCTTTTTTTTTTCTTTTTCAGAGTTGACATGTGTATTATAATGTATAAAATTGTATTGTGTATTAAATGTGCTTCTTATTTTCATTGTTGAATGAGTGTCTTTTGTGATGATGTAAATAAATGTAAAAATATAAAACGCTTTGTTTTTCTTCTGCAAATACATTTTGATGATAAATTAATTTCTAATTAGAAACATCAATGAAATGTCGGGAATTTAATGAGCAGAATGTGCCACAATTAGCACCTCACTGACATTCTAGAAATGCAAGGAATTTAGCACATTTTAAGTATAATAATCATCGATCATCAGTTAAGCTTTGGGGACAGTTACGCTAACTTCTTAAGATAAGAATTTTAATTCTTTTACTATAAATATACATTTTGTATATCTAAATTTTACTTTTTATAGTATTTGTTTTTTTCTTATCAAATTCTTTGTATATAATTATATTGTATTAATATTGAATAGATTTAAAATGTTTTAATTCTCAATAGAAATTCTTAATTTTTTATTAATTCAAATTTAACATTTTGAAAAATAAATTGTCTTGCGTCGAACTTAACATTTGTAACCAGTAATATATACATAAGTTTCGTCCATAATAATTAGTTTAACAAGAACTAAATCTCTATATATCTTAATCGATCGGCAATTATATCATTTATTTTTCTTTTCATTTTCTGTATAAATAATTAGCTTTAAAATTATCTTTGCAAAATTAACAACTTGTTTGCCACACGAAGTACATCAACAATAAAACGACCAACAAACAATCATTATTACACTATAACAATAAGTATGACGAAACCACTTCTCACTTACTATATAAATTAAGTATGACGAACCGGTGATTTGACGAAACCACTACCATCCGTAATTTATGATCCATTACTGTGAAATCATCATTAAAATTTGTGCAAGACTAATTCTCGGAGATTTCTTTGTTGGGTTAATCAAAGAAATAATAATTTTGATAACATGACATTTGTAAAGCTCCCATATATCTTTAAATTTGAAATCATACATTCATATCCATACTGACCATTTTGAACTACAAAATTTTGTACCAACGAAATTAAATGATTTCATTGTATATTAGTTTGTTCATTCTTTTTTTTTGTTCAGACTCCCACTGACACAATATAGTCATCTTATATGCTTTTCTTGGTGGAGGAATATGCCTTATGCCAGCTGGATGGCTTCCTCACAAAGAATTCTACCCCACAGTGAGGTTTCAAAACCAAAATGGTGAGGTGCAAGTGATTCAAAGTCAGTGACCTTAACTGCTAGGTCACGGAGGCCCCTTCACAGTATATCAAAGAATGTTTTGATAATTTAGCTAAAACACGTGTTGTCAGCTAGTGAAGCAAAATCATGTATATAACTGCAGGGATCCTCCCAATATTAAAACAAGAGGACCATGATGGTCCTGAATCGCTCACCTATCTCCACATGACCCAGTGTTCAACTGAGTACGACATCGTTATTTCTATTATTTGACATAGTGACCTAGTTTTTGAGCACATGTGACCTAGATATCATCAAGATAAAAAATTCTGACCAATTTTCATGAAGATCCGTTGAAAAACATGGCCTCTAGAGAGGTCACAAGGTTTTTCTATTATTTGACCTAATGACCTAGATTTTGAAGGCACATGACCCAGTTTCGAACTCGACCTAGATATCATCAAGGTGAACATTCTCACCAATTTTCATGAAGATCTCTTGAAAAATATGGCCTCTAGAGAGGTCACAAGGTTTTTCTATTTTTCGACCTACTGACCTAGTTTTTGACTGCACATGACCCAGTTACGAACCTGACCTAGATATCATCAAGCTGAACATTCTCACCAATTTTCATGAAGATCCATTGAGAAATATGGCCTCTAGAGAGGTCACAAGGTTTTTTCTATTTTTAGACCTACTGACCTAGTTTTTGACCCCACGTGACCCAGTTTTGAATCTGACTTAGATATCATCAAGATGAACATTCTGACCAATATTCATGAAGATCTCATGAAAAATATGGCCTCTAGAGAGGTCACAAGGTTTTTCTATTTTTAGATCTACTGACCTAGTTTTTAACCCCACGTGACCCAGTTTCGAACTTGAACTAGATATCTTCAAGGTAAACATTCTGACCAATTTTCATGATGATCCATTGAAAAATATTGCCTCTAGAGAGGTCACAAGGTTTTCCTATTTTTAGACCTACTGACCTAGTTTTTGACCGCACATGACCCAGTTTCGAACTCAACCTAGATATCATCAAGGTGAACATTCTGAACAATTTTCATGAAGATCCATTGAGAAATATGGCCACTAGAGAGGTCACAAGGTTTTTCTATTTTTAGATCTACTGACCTAGTTTTTGACCCCACATGACCCAGTTTCGAACTTGACCTAGATATCATCAAGGTGAACATTCTGACCAATATTCATGAAGATCTCATGAAAAATATGGCCTCTAGAGAGGTCACAAGGTTTTTCTATTTTTAGATCTACTGACCTAGTTTTTAACCCCACGTGACCCAGTTTCGAACTTGACCTAGATATCATCAAGATGAACATTCTGACCAATTTTCATGAAGATGCATTGAGAAATATGGCCTCTAGAGAGGTCACAAGGTTTTTCTATTTTTAGACCTAATGACCTAGTTTTTGACCCTACGTGACCCAGTTTCGAACTTGACCTAGATATCATCAAGATAAACATTCTGACCAATATTCATGAAGATCTCATGAAAAATATGGCCTCTAGAGAGGTCACAAGGTTTTTCTATTTTTAGACCTACTGACCTAGTTTTTGACCCCACGTGACCCAGTTTCGAACTTGACCTAGATATCATCAAGGTGAACATTCTGACTAATTTTCATGAAGATCTTGTGAAATATATGGCCTCTAGAGAGGTCACAAGGTTTTTCTATTTTTAGACCTACTGACCTAGTTTTTGATGGCACGTGACCCAATTTCAAACTTGACCTAGATACCATCAAGATGAACATTCTGACCAACTTTCATAAAGATCCCATGAAAAATGTGACCTCTAGAGTGGTCACAAGCAAAAGTTTACGGACGCACGGACGGACGACGGACGACGGACACCGCGCGATCACAAAAGCTCACCTTGTCACTTTGTGACAGGTGAGCTAACAAGTTTGCATTTCTGTACACTGGATATTCTGTGTGTTATTTTAATATTGTGATTCTCCATACAACAGTCTTACACACATTGGTAAGAATTCCTGCTTTATAGCCTGTTATACTGTAGCATACTACTGTGAAATCACTTCATTTTGATGGCACAAACATTTGTGGTATTGCCCAAAACAGTTATTTCATTGGGATTCGTGCATTTTATCTTAAGAAGATAAAGTAAATGGGATTTTTATTTATTCATTTGAGATTTAATTTTATCAATTAACACAACAATACAATCCACAAAACTTGTCCCCCACAAAATAATAATGATTTCACTGTACACTGCTTAATATATTCACGACTATAACAAACTTGTGATTAGCTTTATTTATTAGAGTGAAAATAAAGTCACTGTGAATATTATCCAATCAACAGTTCTAGCTCTGACGTCTATAAATATCCTGAAAAAGACTTAAAAGATGAAAACCTATGTCCATGCAATTTATCATATACAAAGATTTTCAAAACTTTCATTTCTGGTAATTAATTCAATCAAGCACAAACAATCTATTTCTTTCTTCCGCAAATTAAGATTTTTTTCAAAAACATTTAACAGCAGAATTCAGATACAAGTTAAATACATAAAATGAGCCGTGCCATGAGAAAACCAACATAGTGGGTTTGCGACCAGCATGGATCCAGACCAGCCTGCACATCCGCGCAGTCTGGTCAGGATCCATGCTGTTCGCTAATAGTTTCTCCAATTCCAATAGGCTTTAAAAGCGAACAGCATGGAGCCTGACCAGACTGCGCGGATGCGCAGGCTGGTCTGGATCCATGCTGGTCGCACACCCACTATGTTGGTTTTCTCATGGCACGGCTCAAATAAAGTACCATTAAGTTATTCATTTTTGCCGAAGACTAATTAACAGGGTAAGAAACACTACTTTTAGTGGATTTCATGGTTGGATCAGTCCACAAAATTTAATCCAAACAAACAACTATTTTTCACATATATTTCATCTTTAAAATTTACAATCCACAGATATATATTGTCTAATGAATAGCTGATTAGGTAGAAACCACACAATCTATTTCAAGAGAAATTAAACGATTTCAAAGTACCTAAATGTTTTGCAAATAAAACCACACACCTTTAACAAAGATGCTGCTATACCTAGATAATGTATCAATTTAAAACAGGTTTTAACAAATCAGAGATTAAAAAAATACAACAAAGAACAAATCATAAAATTTACACCTTTCAACAAAGAAGAAGCATACTGTATACTGTAAAAGACTTAATATTTCCAGGGGACTAATTCATGTGGATCTCTTGGTGACATGCAATCCACGATATTTAATCTCAATGAACAAAAAAAAATGTCCGTTAACTGTATCTGAAACACTTAAAATGGACAAATTCATATTCCTATGAAATAGCCATTTTTGCTGATACCACAACATTCAATGCCCAAAAAGTTGATTGATTTCTATTTCAGTATATTTACAGGTATTGCTTAGTGCATAGTATATGGGGTATCACACAAATGGGAAGAAATATTTCAGGAGGTCATTTTTTTTATAAAACAAGTGATGCATATAAAAACAAAAATATTTGATCTATTAAAATTGAGTAATAGTGCGCCCTTGTCTGCAGTTAATGGTTTAGGGCCTTGCCCCAGACCCTAATGGTATGTGCACAACATATCTCATTATGTGTAAAGTTTTATTGGATTCCCTCAAATTGTTTAAAGGTTATAGGTGAAACGACAAATGTTTTGGACCGATTACAGGCAGTGCAATTAGTTGCCTCCCTTTGATGGCATAAAATCTGACCAATTTTTTATAAAAGATACCCAATGATGTATTCACATGAAAAATTGTGAGCAGAATAATGATTTATTTAAATCTTTTTCTAGGTTTTCCAGTCATAGGCATCATCTAAAAAATACATTAACCTTTAGCCTGCTTGTGGCAAGTGATTCTGCCTTTGCGACCGGATGTGCAGGCTGATCTTGGTCTGCACTGTTCACTGTTCAATCTTTAATTTTTCATAGAACGCCTCTTCGAACAATAAATTGTACTGCCCAAATTAAATGATGAACCAGTTCATTTTAGAAATTTAGCAGGGTAAAGGTTAACTATGTAAAGGATTAATATTCTGTGAGATCTATACCATGTTACAGGAACTGAAAAAATAATATGCTACCAAAAAGAAACTAGCCTCACTAAATAGCAACAATCTGCTAGAGAGCATTTTTTCTTACATGTACACAACCAGCTTATTTCAACAATATTCAAAATATTCTTTCTTATACTATTCACAGTTCAAATGTGTTTCCCGCAACAAAACAATGTAAAGTGGGCAAATTTAAATTTAATGATGAATAATATTTAACATAACAGAGAAGCATTCCAGAGGTCACATCACCTGATTGGCTGAATTTGTTTACATATAAAATGAGACATGAGAATCTGACTGGATGTTGCCAATTAAGTTACAAAGCATGCACTGTGCTGTGACAACAGAATGTTCTCTGCTTTAACAACCACAGTTAAAGTAAAACAATTTCGACAAACTTCAAAATGCTAATTATTTTCTTGAAATACAGAAACAAGGTATTTGTAAGCTGAAATGGAAGCAAAATATTACATCCAACACATTCCATTTTGATGTCTGGGTGCAATGTCTTTAAACTTCTCATAAATAACTAGAATTTTAATAAACAATTCACAATCATCCTGATGGAAGATCTTTCTCTGTAATTCCATGGACAGCCAGTTCATTTAGAACATTATCAAGATATTTTGGGTCTGGGTAACCGTGCCCGGAATAATTTGTCCCAAGTTCTGTCTTGTGATGAATCTCATTCCACGTCACAGTATTATCTTCACCCGTAGTTGTTGAATGTCCTATCGTGAAAGTCAGTCTTCTTTTCCATGCAATGATCAGCAACTGCAGCACCTATAAAATGTAACAGAATTACAGCTGAACCTTCCTCAGCAACCTCTTGTCTTAAATACAGACCTGCTTTAGTCAGTCACCTGACTATCCAACAGACCATTTGTTCTAATTTCAACTTGCCTTAATCAATAACCTATCTTAAAACAGGCAGACTGTGTCACTCCCTAGGCTGGCTGCTTTATACAGGTTTGACTGTATTTCATATTTATGTTATGCATTATTTTTCAATACTAATTCCATGCAGTAACAACAGTCCCTAAATCATGTTATGGGTTTCAAACCAATACTGCTTTCCTCTTCAAAGACCCACATTCTACTGTATAAATAAGAAGACCAGCACGAATCTAGATCACTCAGCCAAAAGTAGGTCATTTTGCGAAATGTGCAATTCTTCTTTGTTTATATAAAAGAAAATCTTAAAAGTGTTAGAATGATGAACATATAATGAGTTCTCTGATTTCAAGGTAGTACCTGGCATTATCAAACATGTCCTTTTAATTCTGTGAATTTCCCCATTTTGTAAAGATCACAATTATTTCCATGTCACTAATATACACCAGTTATTCAGTATGTTATCTTATACAGAATATCTCTAACTTACACCACTGAAGATCAGCTATTTTATCAAAATTTGACAGAGATAATTGAATATTCACGGTAGTTTTGACCTTGTAGATTGCACCTGTCATGCAATTAACCAAAATAATACGATTACAAATGACATTCAATCTACACAAATTTCCAGTTGTGTAAAGTTTTACAGAAGGATACTATTAGTCAGATTCTTTTACTTCCTCCAATTCTGAAGAGCATAATTTCCAAACTGCCACCAACTTCACCAAGTTGATTACTGGTAGTACAGGTGAGGAAATGCTGTTGTGACCAAGACTTAATATGACAACTCATTAATAGCTTTTTCAACTATAAAATTGTATTGAAACCAGAAAATTGTATGCCCACTTCAAAGTATCTGAACCATTTGTGAGAAGTTTTATCTACCTTTCTTCCTTTATCACAGTCAGGTAAGTAGCCTATCCTAGGGAACCCTCGAGTTGTGTATCTCTTCCCAGGGTTCGGATGCTCGGGCCCCTGAAAAAATAATTACTCCAGACATCGAAAACTGTGATCAATATTCATGAACAAAAGTGAAAAAGATATATTAAAGATTCCTTAAAATCGTCCTTAATAACACTTCAACATAAGAATTTAAAATACGCCTACTTCTGACAAGAATAGAAGTCACCATTTAAAACATGCACTAAATTTAAGGACAGTTCGGCACTTCTTAAGGAGGTAGGTTACCTTGTTACAAGGGTAAATTCAAATTAGTTGAACCGCAGCATCGTTTTGTATTTCGTGTAATATGAAGTTTTAACTGTTTAAATCTCAGTTTCGTTTGTCTCTGTCCCTTTAAGTTCAATTTTTATCCAGGTTTGAAGAGCATGGCCCTCCAAAGGTATTTCATATTGAAAGAAGAAGGAAAATACGGATATTTAACACTTTTCAGTGTATTTTAGTTTCATTGATATCCGTAGAAGTCAGCATAATCTATAATTTTACTAGTATGCACGTTAGCTTTCTAATATAAGCTTAAAATGTATATGTCGCGGGCCTCGTGTTTCCATGGTGACGCATTTTCTCTCATTTTTAAACAACTATGTATAAAAATAGGGGTTTTCGACGGCTTCAGTGCCATTTTGTTAATGACCAACATGGAATATTTGGGTGATATTATTAGCAAAATACCAAGCACTATACATGGTACCCTATTTTTCTTAAAGTTTAAAGTAACCATGGCAACAGAGATGTTTAAAATGGCTTATATCTTGCTTTTTGTTGTAATTTCTTATAAAATAATATTGAATAAGATTATCTTTCTAATTGATTTAGCTTTAACACATATTATTTCTAACGTAAGTTATATTTTCGTGTTATCTGCATTTATTCAAACAAATTTCTAAGCTTAGAATACTTAAGCAGTACCCCTCGTCTGGCATTTTTCATGGAAAAATCGTTCAGCATGCTACTATTATTCTCATGGATATTGTTGAAATGAAAATAAAAAGCCGAAGCTGTGTTTCTTAAATAGACTAGTGTCAACACTTTTGAAATTTACATTTAGATACATAGGTCACGGGCTTCGTTTCCATGGTAACATCAATTCAATTCAAGAAACCACAATTTTCTACTGAAATTTGAACAATTTTAGATCTTAGTTTTAGTATATAAGTAACAAATTATCAACGGAACCTGAAAAATAGGTATTACAAATCAAACTGCTAGATTTTTTATTTGAAAATGACCGTAACAAGTAACCTCTCACCCAACTATATTCCAAATAAGATTGGTTACCATCATCCATTTTCTTACATTCCGCATAACATTTCAATATAACTACATAAAAGAAGCAAATATGATTATTATTCAGAGCAAAAGACGCATAAAAAATATTTCAGCAAATAATGGTTATTTGAAAATAGTTTGAATAAAGAAAATGCACAGAATTACGTACTTTCAAGATAAAAGCTATTAATTTTGCGCGGTAACTGACACGTAACGTCATGACGTCAATGACGTCATTTTAAGGCAACATTGTTTTGAAGCGTTTCTGCGGCAATTTATTCATTATTTCTGCATTATTAAACCATAAAGCGTCAGATCGAAGACAGGTCTATGATTTGTTTTCAGAAGAATGAATATACAAACACATTTAGTTTGTCGTAAACGTCGTCGTAAATCGTCACGTTAGCTTCCGGTTGGACATGCGCACATACAAATATAAAGGTAACCTACCTCCTTAAGGAATTGTGGTTCATGAGATTGTAATCAACTTCAGCATTAAGTAACATTTCATTTTTGTAAATGCATGCTATACATCTGGTCCGACATGACTACAAAACTAGCTCCATGTGCACAGGTGACAGTGACCATGCTTCAAGTATCACTAATCTAATGAAACCACCATATCTGATCAAATTTGATAAATGCTGGTCATCATAAATGTATATAAAACTATTTGCATACAAGATGCAGTAATGAAATATTTGCCAAATATGGACGTTGCATATTTACGAAAATATACTTGTTTTCCAATTTGTTTTCTAAATGTCTACTACCATTTTTTGTTTGGTTCAGAGTCCCATTAACACAAGTGAGGTCATATGGTGACTTTTCCTGCTTTTGATGGAGGAAGACTTAAGATACCCCATATACCCAAGCAAGGTTTCAAACTTGTATCCATGAGGGGCAAATGATTCAATGTCATAGTGATGTCATCAAGATTTATTCAACTTTACTGTTTCAGTGAAATCTCATTAGTTGAGGCAGGCCTTTGTCTTAAAAGATAGGTAAAATATTTTTCATAAGAATTTTCTTTAAACTCTTTCAAAATGCTGAAATATATTGTGAACTACCAGTAACTACACATGTACAACCACCAAAAATTCTATTTTATTCTTACCTGTGTGCCACTGCTTATACTATACATGATCTGAAAGGTCCGATATCCCTCGTACCCAGGTAAATGATGGTCTATGATTTTGTACTCCATTTCACCTCTCGGACAATTACCCATTTTTTCACCATAAATTGTTTTGCATGTTGGACATTGTATATGACCATCCTGAAAAATCCCAACAAATGAAATCATAAAAGCTGACCCATATCTATGAAGGCTTTGCTCAATAATGCTTCATTGTACATGCATTTCAATTTATAATATAATGTTATTAATCGAATTATTTCATACTGGCCTTTTCATTTTCTAAGGCCCTTAAAAGGTGGTTGTACCTGGCCATTAGCCGAGGGCCAATACAAATGCCCAAGGAATAATAATAAGACCAATATAAAATCACTCGTTCAATGATAATTCTATTATTCATTTCCGTTTCGGCCACCTCAACTTAACAAATCAATGTGCTTGAATCTTGTATTGGTCCAGTATTTTTTCATTTTGACCCAGATGTTTTTATATTGGCCTTGATTTTCACATACGGGCTCAGATGCATTTGGTAGCTAGCGCAAACTGTTTCATATACACAATTTATCTAATAATGTGTCCAATATTGCATAACTGAATAATAATTTTTGCATTAATGATTAGTTTACTGGTAACACAGACATGTAAATTCTCAAGATGTGTACCTTTTACAGTGCTATCAAATATTAAAGATACATTCAAATGTACTAGACAAATGGATGTAAATGGAGTAGGGAAAACCATATGTCCTCTACAGTGAAACACTTAAGGGGACTAATAAAATAAAATAAATGATTTCTTTACAGCACTATCTTTTATAGTAGACTGTAGCACATGAGATTACACATTCATTCATCCAAGAGGGCCATAGTGGCACTAAGTCACTCACCTGACCTTGACTTTTTGACCTTGAATATATGTATGACAAACTGAATCAAGAAGGGTAACACCTGCGTTTAATATAGACTACTGGCCCCTAAATGTGGCCAAGTGCCACCATTTATAAACAAGAGGACCATGATGGTCCTGAATCGCTCACCTATCCCAACATGACCCAGTATGATGTTGTTATTTCTATTATTTGACATAGTGACCTAGTTTTTGAGCACAGGTGACCTAGATATCATCCAGATAAAAAATTCCGACCAATTTTCATGAAGATCCATTGAAAAATATGACTTCTAGAGAGGTCACAAGGTTTTTCTATTATTTGACCTAATGACAGTTTTTGAAGGCACGTGACCCACTTTTGAACTTGACCTAGATATCATCAAGGTGAACATTCTCACCAATTTTCATGAAGATCTCATGAAAACTATGGCCTCTAGAGAGGTCACAAGGTTTTTCTATTTTTAGACCTACTGACCTAGTTTTTGACCGCACATGACCCAGTTTCGAATCTGACCTAGATATCATCAAGGTGAACATCCTCACTAATTTTCATGAAGATCCATTGAAATATATGGCTTCTAGGGAGGTCACAAGGTTTTTCTATTTTTAGACCTACTGACCTAGTTTTTGACCGCACCTGACCCAGTTTTGAATCTGACCTAGATATGATCAAGTTGAACACTCTCACCAATTTTCATGAAGACCCATTGAGAAATATGGCCTCTAGAGAGGTCACAAGGTTTTTCTATTTTTAGACCTACTGACCTAGTTTTTGACTGCCTGTGACCCAGTTTCGAACTTGACCTAGATATCATCAAGATGAACATTCTAATCAATTTTCATGAAGATCTCTTGAAAAATATGGCCTCTAGAGAGGTCACAAGGTTTTTCTATTTTTAGACCTTCTGACCTAGTAATTAACCGCATGTGACCCAGTTTCAAACTTGACCTAGATATCATCAAGGTGAACAATCTGACTAATTTTCATAAAGATCCCATGAAAAATATGGTCTCTAGAGAGGTCACAAGGTTTTTCTATTTTTAGACCTTCTGACCTAGTTATTAACCGCACGTGACCCAGTTTCAAACTGGACCTAGATATCATCCAGGTGAACAATCTGACTAATTTTCATAAAGATCCCATGAAAAATATGGCCTCTAGAGAGGTCACAAGGTTTTTCTATTTTTAGACCTACTGACCTAGATTTTGATCGCACCTGACCCAGTTTCAAACTTGACCTAGATATCATCAAGGTGAACATTCTCACCAACTTTCATGATGATCAATTGAGAAATATGGCCTCTAGAGAGGTCACAAGGTTTTTCTATTTTTAGACCTACTGACCTAGTTTTTGACTGCCTGTGACCCAGTTTCGAACTTGACCTAGATATCATCAAGATGAACATTCTGACCAACTTTCATAAAGATCCCATGAAAAATGTGACCTCTAGAGTGGTCACAAGCAGAAGTTTATGCACGCACGCACACACGGACGGACGGACGCACCGACGGACGACGGACGTCACGCGATCACAAAAGCTCACCTTGTCACTTTGTGACAGGTGAGCTAAAAACTTATAGAGGATCTTACAATGATGCTACAGAACAAGTTTCATGAAGATCCATCTAGCTGTTCATGAGAAGAAGTCTTTTAAAGGTTTTTGAAGTTTTAGCTCTAGTGGCCCTTAAAAGGAATCAAGGGCCCCATTTGTACAAACTTAAAGGAGGACTTTATAAATATGTTACAGACAAAGGCTGATGAAGATTCATGAAACAGTCCATGAAAAAAAGTTTTTTAAAAATATTTCTCTTTTTAGCTCTAAAGAAAAGCCTTGAGAAGAAGTCATTTGAAGTTTTTTTTTCTATTTTCAGTGCTATCTGCCCCTGAGAGAGGTAAAGTAGAACCATTTGAACAAAACTGAGAGAGGACCTTTCCAGGATGCTACAAACTAAGTTTGGTGTAGTTCTGACCAGTAGTTTCAGAGGAGAAGATGTTTACAGACCATCCACCTATACTAACAGCTCACCCAGAACCTAAAATCAGTTTCTGGAACACCTGTATGAGCAAATCTGTATTATGACGCACTTACCTTAGCTCCACTGTCATACATTGCTGTAAGACACAGTTTATGGAACATGTGACTACATTTGCTGAGTTTATACACAACATGATCCTCCGGCGAGCCACTCCCATGTCCTGACGCCTCTATCAACTTCTCACAACATATACAACAATCCTGAATACAATACAATGAATATCATTTCCAAAACATAAATGTGGTTGTAAGATACATTGTACTGTAAAATTATGAAATATTGTTGCCACTGCATTTCATAATTTTGGCCAAAACATGCATTTTGTCAGAACTTGGACTCGTTGATTTTAAATTTCACATATAAATGGGTATTTTACTTGTTCATTTGAGTTTAATTTTGTGGATAAACAAAACCATGAAAGCCAAGAAAATTTGTCCAAAACAAATCTAAATGACTCCAAATTACTATAAATTATAGAGAATATTTGTTGTTTCAGTATAAGATTGAAATATGAGCCGTGCCATGGGAAAACCAACATAGTGGGTTTGCGACCAGCATGGATCCAGACCAGCCTGCGCATCTGCGCAGTCTGGTCAGGATCCATGCTGTTCGCTTTTACAGCCTACTGGAATTAGAAAAACTGTTAGTGAACAGCATGGATCATGACCAGACTGCGCGGATGAGCAGGCTGGTCTGGATCCATGCTGGTCGCAAACCCACTATGTTGGTTTTCTCATGGCACGGCTCAATTATTTTTTACAGAGTGAATATAAGATGCAATATTCCAACCATATAACATATAACTGCTATCTCCTTCAACTTGCATGCGGAGAGCAATAACATGTACCATTCATTAAAAGGATATAGGCACATATTATTTTCCTGCAATTTATTGAGGAAGAAATTATCAAAGCTAATGGTTTTATATTTGTTTTCTCTGTTAAACTGCAGCCTTATAAAACACGAAATAAACAAGAGCTGTCGGAGAACAGCAACGCTCGACTATTCAACAGCCTTGTCAATTGAATGAATACAAAAGTTGAAAAAAGGGCATAATTTTGTAAAATGCAAAGTAGAGGTATTGAACCTCTGTACTGCATGTCATATCATGACAGTGAACAAGTGTGTGAAGTTTCAATCCATTCCAATTAGTGGATACTGAGATATCAGATTACATACAAAAATTTAACCAAAAACTGCTAAGTCGAAAAAGGGGCATAATTTTGAGAAAAAAAAGAGCAGAGTTATGGGACTTGCTTAGTGCATGTCAGATCATGACAGTGAACAAGTATGTGAAGTTTCAATCCATTCCCATTAGTAAGTACTGAGATACCAGCTTACATACAAAAGCTTAACCAAAAATTTCTAAGTCGAAAAAGGGGCATAATTTTGTAAAAAAGCAAAATAGAGTTATGGAACCTGTGCAATGTAGGTCAGTTCATCACAGTGAATAAGTGTGTGAAGTTTCAATCCATTCCCACAAGTGGTTACTGAGATACCAGCTTACATACAAAACTTAACCAAAATCGGGACGCGGACGCGGACGCCGACGCATGGGCGAGTGCAATAGCTCTACTATTACTACTATGAATAGTCGAGCTAAAAAATGGATGAAAAATGTGTAGTTTGTTTTGTTTTTGGGTTAAACGCCGTTTTTCAATAGTATTTCAGTCATGTAACGGCGGGCAGTTAACCTAACCAGTGTTCCTGGATTCCTTACCAGTACAAACCTGTTCTCCGCAAGTAACTGCCAACTTCCCCCACATGAATCAGAGGTGGAAGACTAATGATTTCAGACACAATGTCGTTTATCAAATAGTCACGGGGAACATACGCCCCCCCAGAGGATCGAACTCACGACCCCGTGATCCATAGACCAACGCTCTACCTACTGAGCTAAGCGGGTGGGCGAAATATGTGGAAATATGTGTAACTGTTAACTTTTTAATAAAGTATACAATAACAAGCTGACCAATAGAGTACATGGTCAAACATGTCTTCAGCAGCCAGCCAAGGGAATGACACAATCTGACGGCTTACACCAGGTGAATGCTTAAAAGAAATTGAAATAAGAACAAACTGTCCATTTGGGAAGTAAACTGACTGGCTGCTTAACCTTTAGCCTTCTGACGGCAAGTGATTTTGCCACTGCGACCAGTGCAGACCAAGATCAGCCTGCACATCCATGCAGGCTGATCATGGTCTGCACTGTTCACTATTCAGTCAATAAATTTTCAATGAACACCCCTTTGAATAATAAGCGGTACTGCCCAAAATGAATGATGGACCAGTCCATTTTAGAAATTTAGCAGTGTAAAGGTTGAGGCAAGTGGTTGTTTAATACAGGTAGTCACTAAGGCAGGCTCTACAGTCTGTATGTATTACCTCATCTGCTGGCGGGGAGGTCAAACTTTCCACATAGTTATGTAAAATATCTTCTGCAGCAGAAGCTGAAAGAATACAAAATATTTTTTATAGCGACACACACAGCATTTCTCTTGTAAAGATAAATATAGCTGAAACTCATGAACTCGCTTATCTCAGAACTCCACATAATATCTCAAAGACACTTTCAAGTTCTATCCTGAAAACATGTGCACAAAATATCATTTAAAGTCAGATTTTGGTTATCTCAAATTAAAATGCTCGATTCCTTGGAGTCTGAAATACCGTTTCACCTGCTACTTTTACTCGAAGCTTGCTTGTTTTGTTCCATTATAAGGCATAACAACACAATTTAGATCAAATCATAACTGTCTAGCCTTTAAATGGAAAGGTGAAGAAAGATCCTACTGGGCCTAAGCTGCTCATTTGAAGAGGACCTTGACCATCTGATTGTGCTGCTAACTAGGTTTGGTGAAAATCCTTAAAACAGTTCATTAAACTAATGACATAGTTTCCTACACCCTACTTTTGAACTTGACCTAGATTTCAAACAGACAAACATTCTGACAAAGATTTATGATGATCAAGTTGAAAAAGTTGCCTCTAAAGTGTTAACAAAGATTTTTCAATGTTCTGACCTAATGACCTGTTTTTCCCATGTGCCCTAGTTAAAAATTTATCCTAATTTAAAATTTAAACAGACAAACATTCCGATCAAATCTCATCAAGATCAATTAGAAAATGTGGCCTTTTGAGTGTTAACAATGTCTTTCTATGGTTTGACCTTGTGACCTTGTATTTGACCTAGATAATCCAGTTTCAAACCTAATTTAGATTTGAAAGAGACAAAAATTCTGACAAAGTTTTGTGAAGATCAAGTAGAAAACACAGTCCCTAGAGTGTAAACAAGGTTTTTCTATGATTTGAACTAGTGATTTACTTTTAGATCTCAGGTAAATGAGTTTTGAACCTGACCTATATTTCACAAAAAGATAAACATTCTGACAATTTTTTATGAAGATCAAATGGAAAATGTGGTCTCTGGTTTTTCTATTAACTGACCTAGATTTCAGAAAGATAAAAATTCTCACAAACTTTTACGAAGATAAGGGAAAAATGTGGCCTCTAGAGTGCTAACAAGGTTTTCCTATTAATTGACCTAAAGACCTAGTTTTTCACCTCAGATGATACAGTAACAAACTCTTCTGAAATTTTATTGAGGGTTACATTCTGACCAAGCTTCATAAAGATTGGGCCAAAATTGTGACCTCTCAATTGTTAACAGTCAAACTGTTATCAACGAACAAGACACAACAGATGACACATGACAAACATCGGACACAGGGTGATCACAATAGCTCTTTGGGCTTATAAAACATAACAGAAATGATTACAAATATCAACCCGAACTCTTAGTAGATTTATATATGTAAACCATACCATAACTTAAAATTCAAGACAACATGCTTCTAAGTCTAAGACAGATAAGTGAAGAACTTACTAGTTTTATTGCCTCTTTTGCTGGCTCTAGGAGCCAGGTTGGGGATTCTATCATATGGAGGTAGCTGTGAGTTTGAGGTAGATGAAAAACTAGCTGGCTGGTTTGAACTTGAACTGGCTCCTGCAGTAAACATGTCCAATAACAGTGATTTAGAAAATTCTGAAAAGCATTTTCCCTAAATTCCTCAATGTTATATTTACATATTGTTCTTATTGCAATGACACCAGATATTAAATGATATTTATGATAACTTTGAAACACAGTTTGTAAAAATTTTAAGGATGTCCAACTACATACTACAGTTTTCTATATAGAATTACAACTGCATAATACCAATAATGACTGTATAATATCAGATAATAATACCAGCAAACTGCTGGGGGTAAGGTAAAATTGGTTTTAACTGTTCTTAAAATAGGGTCGCTCAAGTGCTCTACAAAGCTTAAAAATGTTAATTGTTTCACAAAGTGACGGTAAATAAAATTTACCTTTATTAATGATTATATGATATCAATAATAACTGTACAATATCAATAATGACTGTCCAATATCAATAATAACTGCATAATATCAATATTGACTGTATAATATCATTAATGATTATATATGATATCAATAATGACTGCTGAATATCAATAATAATTGCTCAATATCACTAATAACTACATAATATCAATAATGACTGTATAATACCAATAATGACTGTTTAATACCAATAATGTCTGTATAATATCATTAATGATTATATGATATCAATAATGACTGTACAATATCAATAATGACTGTCTAATATCAATAATGGCTATACAATATCAATAATAACTGCATAATATCAATATTGACTGTATAATATCATTTGATTTAATGATTATATGATATCAATAATGACTGCTGAATATCAATAATGCCTGCTCAATATCACTAATAACTGCATAATATCAATATAAATGACTGTCTTTCACATGTACTTTCTACACATATTTCTGTGCAATGTGGTCATTTAAAGCAGGTATTTGATTCCCTGTAAGTGGTACTTAACCAGATCATTAGAATAACCGGACATATTAAATATTCTTTTTTTTAGATAACTTCTGCGAATGTAGAAATAATGATATCAATATTTACAACTGATATTGAAAAGTTAAATTTAACATGAAAATTGACATCACACTAAACAGATCTATATGGAGCTTATATAATTATTACGTTTATTAATCCTGTCACAAGTAGATGGATATACACATCATGTATAACAAACAGCATACATTTTCGGTCTAGAATAGAAACCTTTCTAATCTGAAAACCCCTCTAATCCGAACTTTTTTTCTGGTCCGAGCATGTTCGGATTAGGGAGGTTCCACTGTAATTTCTTCTTTGAAATACTATTTTTATACTGCAACTGTTTTAAGGTAAATCCATAATGACAATCGGCAATTTATGTGAGATTACGTAATCTCCCGATGCTACCTGGCCTTCTCCGGCTGCTGATGTTGCTTGTATGAGCAACCAGACCAAGAATGCCAAATTCCTATATGGAAAACATGTAAACACCCGGAAATTGCCGATATATATTACGGTTCAGTATCTTAAATTGTAGATTATCTTTTCTGTACATGCTTTATTTTCCAGCATACAATGACAGATCTGTCTTATAAATAAACTGACATATTTATTTTGTATACATTGTAGATGTTTGGTCTTTTTATAACATTCTGACAGAGAAGTCATGTTCAGTGAAATGCAGTTTTTATAACTGACAAAGTCATGTTCAATGAAAATTAAGTTTTTATAACTATCATACAACAAAATAGTTAATAATTAAAAAAGTGTTTTCACAATGGTGAGATCTGTCCATTGACTTATAAATGGGAAAATTCAAATATCTTACCTTGTGATGGTCTAACTCTGCCTTGTCTGCCACCAGAGTACAGCAAATTCCTGAAATAAACCATAAGAATACTGAGATATACAAGTTCAATAGAGAGATAAACAATATGCCCCAAAATATATTGCTATATTGCTTCTGATGACAGTATAATGTAAGTAAGAATATATTTTTCATATGCTGATGAAATACATTTAAAACATAGATCACTCAGAGCTGGGGTTAAGCGAAATACTTGAGTTTGGATTCAAAAATAGAGAGTAAGAGAACTGACACAGATCTATGTGAATTACTCCTGTCAAGACTCAGGTGCTTGAGTGATTCATGCTCAAGTGAATGGTTTTCTTTGTTTTGTTGGGTTTAACGTTGCATTAACACAATTATAGGCCATAAGGCGACATTCCAGCTTTGATTGTAGGGGAAGACCATAGGTGCCCCTCCCTGCAATATTTCATCATGGGCGCGCACCTGGGTAGAACCATCGACCTTCCGTAAGCCAGTTTCCTCACATGAAGAATTCAATGCTCCGAGTGCGGCTAAAACCCATATCCGTGAGGGGCAAATGATTTGAAGTCAGCAACTTTAACCATTCAGCCACAGAGGCCCCCTCGAGTGAAAGGTACTCACTATAATATCTAAAATACAAAAGGTACCAACCTTAACCAGCCTAACATCTGCATGTTTAATTTCTTTTGAATTATTATAACTTAAATTCCAACATCACAAACCGCAACTCGTTAATTAATCTTATGATATCCGTATACACAGGAATATATAAACAGCAACAATTTCCTTGTGACTGTTTTGAGTAGTTTCAGTGATGACAATACTTTCAAGCCACTTCTGATTCATAACCACATATTGTACTGTACGTATAACCCATATGATTTATCACACAAACTTCCATTTTAAATTTCCAGCTCCTTATTTGGGAATTAACCTTTTTATATCCGAAAAAAAATCCATGTTTGTTTATTGCAATTTAACTCCATTGTAAAGTCAGAGCAAATTTTCCATCTCCATACTTGAAAACAGATCTACTCTCATCCTAATTAATTTTGAAAACTATGCCAGATTAAAAATTCTGCAAAGTGTTTGGGAAAGACACACAATGACTCATCAAAATTATAGATGAAAAACAAGCCATGTTTTCTGCCAATAAACAAGAGAACCATGTTACTGAGATCAAAGACTTGTCTGTATTGAGGAATCACAGGATTATTACAACAGATATAGTGGGTCAATATCAGCCAAATAAAATCAATGGCTTATACAGTAACATCCTATTTAATAAAATCTGAAACTCTAGTCTGGACAGAATGCATGCATGTCTCAGTCATATCAACTTCTATTTATGTTTCCTGCAAGTTTTAGCAAAAATTCTGTCATATAAAATTCGATAAAAAACCCAATAAAATTTGAAATGCATAAACACATGGCCACAAAACCACAACAAAAATGTCAAAGAAATCAGATGATTTCACTTTATTCTGTCACCAACAATTTTCCCTTAAGAGCTCTGAATGCCTTTTTCCACATACATTAAATCACTACTCAATCTATTACAGACTGGTTGTCTCTGTTTAACCGAGAAACATGCTGCTCAAATAAGCTGTGCCGATGACCTATATTAACTCCTTTACTCCCTTAAAAGTACTGTACTGCTGAAACTCCATAAACTGACACAACAGATGTTTGTAAATACATCCAGTCAGAGCTTTCTGGGCATGTAATCAATTGTTTGACCATGGCTACCATTTTAGGTTGCTGCTAAGGATCTGGAGGTCCTCACATGAGTAATAAGTCAGACTAAGTGCTCTAATGAAATACACTGATACAATTTACTAGTTCCTATTTTGCTGTTTTGCAGAGCTCAAGACTGGAAATAAGCAACCATGTCCAGCCATGCCTTTGGGCTGTGTTGAATGTGTGTGACACAATTATGAAATCACTTGCCGCCATCAGGCTAACTTGTGGTGTTTGTGTTTAACCTTTAGCCTGATGGCGGCAAGTGATAATCTGCCTTTGCGACCAGTGCAGACAAAGATCAACCTGCACCATCGTGCAGTTAGCCTGATGGCGGCAAGTGATAATCTGCCTTTGCGACCAGTGCAGACAAAGATCAATCTGCACAATCGTGCAGTTAGCCTGATGGCGGCATGTGATAATCTGCCTTTGCGACCAGTGCAGACCAAGAACTATCGTGCAGTTAGCCTGATGGCGGCAAGTGATAATCTGCCTTTGCGACCAGTGCAGACCAAGATCAATCTGCACAATCGTGCAGTTAGCCTGATGGCGGCAAGTGATAATCTGCCTTTGCGACCAGTGCAGACCAAGATCAACCTGCTCAATCGTGCAGTTAGCCTGATGGCGGCATGTGATAATCTGCCTTTGCCACCAGTGCAGACCAAGATCAACCTGCACAATCGTGCAGTTAGCCTGATGGCGGCAAGTGATAATCTGCCTTTGCGACCAGTGCAGACCATGATCAACCTGCACAATCGTGCAGTTAGCCTGATGGCGGCAAGTGATAATCTGCCTTTGCGACCAGTGCAGACCAAGATCAACCTGCTCAATCGTGCAGTTAGCCTGATGGCGGCAAGTGATAATCTGCCTTTGCGACCAGTGCAGACCAAGATCAACCTGCACAATCGTGCAGTTAGCCTGATGGCGGCGCAGTTAGCCTGATGGCGGCAAGTGATAATCTGCCTTTGCGACCAGTGCAGACAAAGATCAACCTGCACAATCGTGCAGTTAGCCTGATGGCGGCAAGTGATAATCTGCCTTTGCGACCAGTGCAGACCAAGATCAACCTGCTCAATCGTGCAGTTAGCCTGATGGCGGCAAGTGATAATCTGCCTTTGCGACCACTGCAGACCAAGATCAACCTGCTCAATCGTGCAGTTAGCCTGATGGCGGCATGTGATAATCTGCCTTTGCGACCAGTGCAGACCAAGATCAACCTGCTCAATCGTGCAGTTAGCCTGATGGCGGCATGTGATAATCTGCCTTTGCGACCAGTGCAGACCAAGATCAACCTGCACAATCGTGCAGTTAGCCTGATGGCGGCAAGTGATAATCTGCCTTTGCGACCAGTGCAGACCAAGATCAACCTGCACAATCGTGCAGTTAGCCTGATGGCGGCGCAGTTAGCCTGATGGGGGCAAGTGATAATCTGCCTTTGCGACCAGTGCAGACCAAGATCAACCTGCTCAATCGTGCAGTTAGCCTGATGGCGGCATGTGATAATCTGCCTTTGCCACCAGTGCAGACCAAGATCAACCTGCACAATCGTGCAGTTAGCCTGATGGCGGCAAGTGTTAATCTGCCTTTGCGACCAGTGCAGACCAAGATCAACCTGCACAACCGTGCAGGCTCATCATGGTCTGCAGTCGGTAAATATTCAGTGAAAACCCCTTCAAATAATAAATGGTACCGTCCAGATTGAATGATGGACCAGTCCATTTCAGAAATTTAGCAGGGTTAAGGTTAAGGATATTATACAGATTTATATTCACAAGTGGAATTATTTGCCAATATTAGTGAGAATAAAACCATCATGAATACTGCCAACTCTACAAAAACCAATGAACTTTGATTACTGAATGCTTATGCACTGTCTACTTCCAGGATATATATGAGGCTCTTAAACTAACCACAACAACAATCTGACATTCTAAAAGAAAAATCAAGGTCGATCACTGCCTCCTCTGTCAACCACTACCCCTATTTCTATTTAGTTTGACAGGCTAAAGCTTAACCATTCTCCAGTTTTTTTTCTGGAAACCGTTTGATGTCTCAATGTTACTAAGTCTTGACCATTAGAAATTTGATATCCTGACCCATAAAAATTTAGCAGTCATCTTCTCACAACTGCTTACCATAACAGAATGGAGACACACCTAAAACTGCCAATGAATACAAAACAGGGATCATCTACTGGCCGCAGTCAATGATGGACATGCTACAATTTTTAACAATTATAGGTCCAAGAATTCCATTTTTATTGATCAGAAGCTGTTTGGAGGCTCAAGGTCACTATACCCTTGTTTTCTGGTCCACTGTTACTTTCTTGATTTTGATTGCGAAGTTTACAATATCCACCCTGAAACTATAAGGATTTGGAGTTGCATACCGACCTTCTTGAGTCAATCATCCTATGAAATTTGACATGCATAATCTCCAGTTATTGATCCAAAATCAAATGGTCTACAAACATTAGCACAGCAACCAGACCTCCTATTCTTCAAAGGGAACAACAAAACGGAGAACAGGAAGGGCAAATGAAACTGTTCAACCCTCTAAAATTCTATGCCCAGAAAAATGCATGAACTGAAGAAACAACATGCTCTTAGTGTTAGCAAAATATTTCATGTGGATCAAATCAATAACGTGGCAAACAATCATCTGATATTCATTTTGGCACACTGTATTTTGATATTTTATTTGAACCATTATCTCTGCAAGTCTGGTAGTATGTATTTTTCTTTAAAACAGATGTTACTCTTTTAGAGATTTTAGTAAGGATTGATTGATCTCTTGCCATTATTTTAACAGATTCTGTTTGTTGAAATATTATAAAAATATCTATACTGTTTACTAACAGGGTTCTAAATACATAATGAAATATGTAAATATTGCAAAAAAAACAAGTATATAATTATATTCATGTATACTTAAAAAAAAAAGTCTTGGGATACAACTCACACTGAAGGAATACAATTTTCCTGGATTTGAATCAAAATGGAAGAACTTTGTCAGTTTTGAAGAATTCCTCTATTCTAAGAAGCAATTCATCCTAGTTTTGCTCTGCATCATGCTAACTTGTGGCAATGAATAATTCATAATGATTTGATTTTACATCCTGACAAGAGCTCACAGCACATGGCATTAATAATTCTGCCTCCCTTAAAGATCAATGGTTTAGAGATATTTTCTGTTTTCCAACAGAAACCTGCTTCTACAACAAATTTCAATGATTCTTACACAACATACATGCACAAAGCAAGCTTTTATTAATAGAAACTAAAAACTACAAGGACATTTGTGCAAAAATGTATGGCCTACACCTCCGCCTGTGCAGATTGTATAGGTATTGATGCACTAACCTTAAAACAAATAGTGGTCATCTACTGATCAAGACTAATGTGTGTACAGGTATTATGTTTAAATTATTCTCAAGTTATTGCATGG
Organism: Mercenaria mercenaria; assembly: GCF_021730395.1. Classification (NCBI taxonomy): domain Eukaryota; kingdom Metazoa; phylum Mollusca; class Bivalvia; order Venerida; family Veneridae; genus Mercenaria; species Mercenaria mercenaria. The sequence goes on along the minus strand of NC_069372.1, from coordinate 54,778,645 downwards.
AAATGATTTTCATTTTTCAAATTGCTACAACCCTGACCTACTGACAAATGGACTGATGGACAGACAGAGAGTTGGAATTGGTTGATGATCAGTGTGTAAGGCTATGGCCTATTGGAAAGATGTAGGGCTGTCATTGATTGGGTCTTAGTCGTATCGACGATACCGATATATCAGAAGACAAATATCGATGATACATCGATATATTGATTATTAAGTTAGATTAATGACCTATTTGTTCATATGCATACTATATACCTTCCTGTAAATGCTATTTTAAGTTTCATTGCCTACTTTTTATATTTCTGTTTGATTGTGTTGTATTTGTATTTATGAAATAAAAGAAATACATAAAAATTAATAACATCATTCATTTTTATTTTGCCTTCACTCCTTTTTTGCATTTATCCAAATTTACAACTTTGTGAACTTTAGTTGTTTTTTAGGGTCGGAGTGTTTATTTGGGTAGTTTTTTCTCTCTGCAAAAATTACTAAAATATCGATTTTTGAAAATGGGAATCGATAATTGATCGACAAAAAAAATATCGTTGATACATCGATATCGTTTCTATCGATGACAGCCCTAGAAAGATGCTATCTGTAGATATTTTACAGAGTTGCTACTCGAGACAGACTTTGACGAATTCCTGGTCAATCTTGGTTATTCACAGCATGTTCTTACACTTACACTTTATTATTAAAGCCAAAAAGACCAGTTACACATATTTGTTAGATCCCTAGTAGAAATATATGCTTTATTATTTTTCTGATTTTTTCTAATTACCACCATCCCAACTCTTTCATATAAAAATATTTAATACACAGACTATTTCTTCTGATTTCAATATAATTCTTAGATTTACATTTTCCATTTGATAAATATTAGGATATTTCAAAAACCTGAACTAAAAGGCAAGCTTAATTAATGCAGCTTCTGAATTCATGTATTTCCAATGTATGTGGTTGCACAACCAAGACGGGCAAATGGAGGTAATAATTATTTTACAAATTTGCTTTTCTTATGAATTTCCGCTAAACAAATCGAAGATGTCAGCGAATAAAATTTCATAAAGCGTTGTATGCTCCCTTAAAGCAAGTGCAAACAAGAGGTCATAGAACACGAAATGCCCCCTTGACGCATTCAGTAAATGCACAAGGAACAAAAATTATTTGGTCACTGTGCACTGGATGTTTGACGTACTGACCTCAGATAAATAATTTTTGGTCATTTACATGTCATAAGTGACCTCCAAACCAAATGTGTTCTTTGACCAAAGCATTCTCTAGTTTTCTGGCAAAAAAAGATCTACTGTTCTGGGTTACTGTGATCCTGACCTTTGACCTACTGATCTAAAAAATCATTAGGGGTCATCTGCTGGTCATGATCAACCTCCCTATTAAGTTTCGTGATCCTAGGCCCAAGCGTTCTCAAGTTATCATCAGGAAATGGTTTAACTTTTTCGGGTCACTGTGACCTTGACCTTTGACCTACTGAACTCAAAATCAATAGGGGTCATCTGCTGGTCATGACCAACCTCCCTATCAACTTTCATAATCCTAGGCTAAGTGTTTTTGAGTTATCATCTGGAAACCGATTAGTCTACCGGACCAACCGACCGACATCTTCAAAACAATATACCTCGCCTTCTTCGAAGGGGGGCAGAATTAAAAAAAACTTCAACGAACAATATATGCAAAGACATGACACATGCACATGTAACTTACCCAGAAAGAAAATGGCCAGGTTGTGTTGAACTGCCTGTGCTGGATGAATGAAAATTGAAACCATGAATAGGATTCCCTCCAAACACTGGCACCGGGCCTAGGTTGCTGGATCCTTGATTACTGAATACACCAGGCTGATAACCAGCAATACTTGTAAAAGTCAAGAAAGGGGAACCAGTCTGTTGCACTGATGTAGAATGAGATGGCATCGAGGAGAATGCTGATGCCATAGTAACTGGAACAGACTGGTTTGGTGGAGGAACCAAACTGCTTGACTGAGTTTGCTGGTTGAGAGAAGACTGGGACTGAATAAATCTTCTACGGGTAATGGGGCCTTGGTGGTGACTGTGGCTAAATGGATTCGGTAGTTGAGACTGTGGACCAATACCATTCAACATAGCTGGATTATTATTTGGAGTAAATGCACTATTCGTAAGCTGTGAAGTATTATTTGACACAGTCAATCCAGAAGTACTTGATGACACTGCTGATGTTGTAGCTCCAATAACTGATGATGATACTGTTGAAGATTTAGATCTTTTAGAAGAAACATTGTTTTTGCCGGAACTTCCAGCAGATTGCCTTTTGATGCCAGAACTTGATGGCACTGAGGAGTCTCTTGGATATGACACTGATGTGAACGTCCGCTGTATATTTCTCACACGCCCCGTTTCAACTCTTTTTTGCGTCATTGCCTTCAGATCAATATGGTATGGTAAAAAGAACTTTGATTTTGACAAATCTATAAAAGTTTGCCCTTTTACATAGCATTCATCCAGATAGTGGATAATTTCAATGTCAAAGTCACACCAAGATCCTAGAGCATCCCCCTCCCACTGCCAGGTGATTCCCTTTGCTAATGGACTGGATGATGGCAACACTGTGCGACGTACAGGACGCTGTGTGCCTGAAAATGTATAAGAAAGTACTGTAACAGTGCAGCAAAATATGCAAATTGTGGTACTAAGAAACAACAATGAGTTGAAATTAAAAATGTAAGGGAAAAAAAAAATAGAATTGACCAGTCACCAAAGGTCCAATAGCTCTGCCTTTGGCAGAGAAGATCACATAGTCTTAAAATGCAAAACCTTCAGCAAAAAAAAAAACACAAGAGGCCCAAATCGGACTAAGGTGCTCACCTGAGAAGGACCAAGACCTTGTGACTACTTCTGACCAAATTTGGTGAACATCTATTAAGCAATTCAGGAGTGGGAGTTGTTTAATGTTTTTTTTCTATTTTCAGTTATAATGGCTCCAACTTCCAGTAAAGCAAAATGAATTGAATAAAATTGACAAAGGTCCTCCAAAGATGCTACAGACCAAGTTAATCGAAGACCTTTCAAGCAGTACATGAAAAGTTTTTTAAAAGTGGTTTTTTTTAGCTCCTAAAAGGGACAAAGCAGAACAATCTGAACAAACCTTAGAAGGGTACAGACATGGATGCTACAGACCAAGTTTGGTGAAGAGTTATCTGGCATTTCGTGAGCAGAAGCTGTTTAAAGGTTTTCTATATTTAGCTCTGGCAGCTTTAACAAACTTGCGGGAAGTCAATGCAAGAATGCTACAGGCCAAGTTTCGTAATAATCCATCAAGAGATTGATGAGAAGTTGTTCTAAAGTTCTTACATTTTTATCTCTGGTGGCCTAGGCCAACCAGAACCAACTGAACAAAACTGAGAGGTCCATTTAAGAATGCTGTAGAAAACGTTTTGTAAAAATCTATCAAGCAGTATAAGAAGCTGTTAAATTTTTTTCTGTGTTTAGCTCTGGAGTCCAATGAAAGGGGCCAAGTTAAACCATTTGAATAAATTTGAGAGGGGAAGATACAAGGATATTACAGACCAAGATTGGTAAAAATCTATTAAATGGTACAAAGTTTTTTTTTTAATTTTAGCTCCAGGGGCTAAGCTGAACCATTTGAACAAATCTGAAAGAGGAAGATACCAGGAAGTTACAAACCAAGTTTGGTGAAGATCTATCCAGTGGTTTGCGATAAGAAGATGTTTACAGTAACTGTTGTTTAAGTCATTTTTCTATCTTAAGCTCTAGCAAGCAAAACCATTTGAACAAATTTGAGAGTTGTCCATGCCAAGATGCTACAGACCAAGTTTGATGTAATCCTGACCAGACGTTTCAGAGAAGATGTTTAAGTAGAAATGCTGATGCAGGTCAATGGATGTCAGACACTGGACCAACTACTTATAATTCTGGTAATGGCTCAACCTGAACAATGTTCAAATCTCTCTGATGACTTTATTGGACTAAACATCACTGAGACTAGTAAATTTTCTACAGCGTCATATATCAATTCTGTTTTGGAGTAGAAATAACACTAATAATGACTTTCTTATAAGATTAAAGATTTAAGAGGTGTTGCACGCATCTGACTGAGGTTAGTGTTTCAGAAATTGAATTGTTTCTTATGATACTGTTTGAGTTTTCTTCTCAATGGCATGTTTCTATTTAGTATCTGTAAAGCATATTCTATAATCCAACTATTTTTCAAAATCCGTGATTATTAAAATCCACCTCTTTCTCTCAATGCTTCTGTTCTACTTATGGAAAATGAATAACTGCAAAATAAACTAGAAGATGCTTTTGTAGAACAGCACATGTCTCCCCCAATGCATAGTCGTATAGGCAAGAAGTCAATAGGGGACGGAGCGAAAGTCAAAGAGACACTGATGGTTGGCTGCAACATGATCATCTACTTGGCATGTCCAATCATCCCACTAAGTTTCAACATTCTGGGCCTAGTGGTTCTCAAGTCAAGATTTGGAAATGGTTTTCCATTTTTCAGACCCCTGTGACCTTGACCTTTGATAGAGTGACCCCAAAATCAGTAGGGGTCATCTACTTGGCATATCCAATCAACCCACTAAGTTTCAACATTCTGGGTCAAGAGGATCTCAAGTATTGATTAGAAAGAGTTTTCCATGTTCAGGTCTCTGTGACCTTGACCTTTGATAGAGTGACCCCAAAAACAATAGGGGTCATCTACTCTGTAAGTCCTATCATCCTATGAAGTTTGAAGGTTCTAGGTCAAATGGTTCTCAAGATATTGACCGGAAATGGTTTTCCATGTTCAGGTCCCTGTGACCTTGACCTTTAATAGAGTGACCCCAAAATCAATAAGGGTCATCAACTTTGCATGCCCAATCAGCCTATAAAGTTTCAACATTCCGGTCAAGTTGTTCTCAAGTTATTGATCGGAAATGGTTTTCCATGTTTCAGGCCACTGTGACCTTGACCTTTAACACAGTGACCCTAAACTCATTAGGGGTCATCTTCTCTGCATGAACAATCATCCTATGAAGTTTCAACATGCTGGGTCAAGCGGTTCTCCAGTTAACCCTTTACTCCATAGATACTCCTTTTAACGCATTTATGCATTACTCCATAGATGCTCCTTTTAACGCATCTATGCATTACTCCATAGATACTCCTTTTATCGCATTCTACTACACTGATAGTTTAATTGCAAAATACCAATAAAATATATTGGCAATGAAGCCCACAAAAGCATATTTGTGAAGTTTAAACTGTTAATAAAAGATCAGTTTCAGAAAAACTTGTGGTTATAATTGTAATTTATTGATAATTATCACTTTTAATTCAGGTGGCATTTTCTGAAAATCACACTGACTTTATATATATTACTAATCCCCAATGATAACGTGATTCCCGCCGAAACGCGAGGACGAGTCTAAATCATGATAATTGATGAAATAACCATTTATAATGCTTGCACATTACTTGACAAGCAAATATTAGTATTTCTTTCATTTCAAATATCCACTAAGTATATGGCAACATAGCTCAGTTGGCTAAAATGCAGACAATAATTGGGTGTAAGCAGATCGTTTTGTGGGTTCGAATCCTCACAAGGGTTGTTTTTTTTTTCATATTTTTTTTTTGTTTTCCCTATTCGTTTTCATTTTTGCTTCCGTATTTTTGTTTCTTTCTTTGATGGTTTGTTGTCGAGCACGCTTGCGGTGAGCTCGATATAGTCGCCACTTTCGGTGTATGTGCGTGCGTGCGTCCGTCCGATTTTGTCCGGACCATAACTTTGACATGCATGGAGCAATCTTGTTTATATTTCGCATTAATGTTTAACTCAATGAGAAGGCGTGTCATGCACAAACCCCATGTTCCTATCTCAAAGGTCAAATTGAAGTTTGTCCGGAGCATTTCTCCTTCATGCATGGTAGGATTTTGATGTAACTTGGCATGAATGTTCACCATTATAAGACGGAGTGTCATGCGTAAGAAGCAAGTCCCTAGGTCCAAGGTCAAGGTCACACTTAGAGGTCAAAGGTGCTGTTAGGCTCGACATTCTGCTCGTGGGCATACTTGTATTTGTATATATGTCTTTATATAACACACTAGTATGTTCATTATTTGCATGGCTAAGTGCATGCATTTAATCAATATCATCTTTGTTATGTAATAAACTATTCTGATCTGCCATATCGCCTTTAGATACCTCTCTGTTGTGTTGTCACGGAGCTCATGAAGGAATCTTGATTTTTATGCAATTTAAAGTGAAATAAAAATTAAAAGAAAAATTAAATGTCGATGCCGAGTTTCGAACCCACATGGCAAAAGATCTGTTGAACTTGGACTGTATGCTTTACCACTGAGCTAATTCGTAATTGGTATAAAACCTGGAAATATTTAGATTGTAACATGTTAGGAAAATGTTGAATTCCCTATGTTCCATTATAATCTATTTATAGTCATGTTTGTAAATATCAAGTTATCATTGGGGCATAGTAGGACAGCTATTGATGGATGGAAAAGTACATAGGTGACCCAAAAACAGGTTATTATTTGCATTCTATCATTCAACTGTGTCAAATTATGTAAAAGTGAGACATAAGATTGGGGTAATAAAAGGTGTGGTTACCATAACAACCATTAAAATCCGATCCATAGATCACTTGTCCACATTATGGAATTTATGCTAATTGACCTGGACCCCTTGGAAGTGTGTTTATTGTGCACAGCTGTCAAAACAAAGCAATTAGGGTGTTGTTTGCATCATTATTTATGATGTGGATCAACAAATTTTATAGAAAGTGTCTTTGATCAGTGCTTCTTATCAAAACATTATGTAACTAGAAAACGCTTTTGTAAAAAAGCACATGTCTCCCCCAATGCAAAGTCCTATAGGCAAGAAGTCAAAGAGACACTGATGGTTGGCTGCAATAGGGATCATCTACTTGGCATGTCCAGTCATCCCGCTAAATTTCAACACTCTTGGCCTAGTGGTTCTCCAGTCACTGTTCAGGCTCCTGTGACCTTGACCTTTGATTAAGTGACCTCAAAATAAATAGGGGTCATCTACTCTGCATGTCCAATCATCCTATTAAGTTTCAACATTGTAGGTCAAGTGGTTCTCAAGTTATTTCCAAAAAATGATTTTACATGAACAGGCCACTGTCACCTTGACCTTTAACAGACTGACCCCAAAATCAATAGGGATCATCTACTCTGCATGTTCAATCATCCTATGAAGTTTCAACATTCTGGGTCAAGTGGTTCTCAAGTTATTGATCAGAACTGGTTATCAATGTTCAGGCCCCTGTGACCTTGACCTTTAACGGAGTGGCCCCAAAAACAATAGGGGTCATTTACTCTGCATGAACAATCATCCTATGAAGTTTCAACATTCTGGGTCGAGAGGTTCTCAAGCTATTGATTGGAAATGGTTTTCCATGTTCAGGCCCCTGTGGCCTTGACCTTTAACAGAGTGACCCTAAAATCGTTAGGGGTCATCTACTCTGCATGACCAATCATCCTATAAAGTTTCATCATTCTGGGTCAAGTGGTTCTCAAGTTACTGACCGGAAATGGTTTTAAATGTTCGGGCCCCTGTGACCTTGACCTTTCACAGAGTGACCCCATAATCGTTAGGGGTCATCTACTCTGCCTGACCAATCATCTATTAAGTTTCAACATTCTGGGTCAAGTGGTTCTCAAGTTACTGACCGGAAATGGTTTTCAATGTTCAGGCCCCTGTGACCTTGACCTTTGATGGAGTGACCCCAAAATCAATAGGGGTCAATTACTCTTTATGACCAATCATCCTATGAAGTTTCAACATTCTGGGTCAAGTGGTTCTCTAGTTATTGATCGGAAATGGTTTTCAATGTTCAGGCCCCTGTGACCTTGACCTTTGATGGAGTGACCCCAAAATCAATAGGGGTCATCTACTCTTCATGACCAATCATCCTATGAAGTTTCAACATTCTGGGTCAAGTGGTTCTCTAGTTATTGATCGGAAATGGTTTTCAATGTTCAGGCCCCTGTGACCTTGACCTTTGACAGAGTGACCCCAAAATCAATAGGGGTCATCTACTCTTCATGACCAATCATCCTATAAAGTTTCAACATTCTGGGTCAAGTGGTTCTCTAGTTATTGATCGGAAATGGTTTTCAATGTTCAGGCCCCTGTGACCTTGACCTTTGACGGAGTGACCCAAAATCAATAGGGGTCATCTACTCTTCATGACCAATCATCCTATGAAGTTTCAACATTCTGGGTCAAGTGGTTCTCTAGTTATTGATCGGAAATGGTTTTCAATGTTCAGGCCCCTGTGACCTTGACCTTTCACAGAGTGACCCCATAATCGTTAGGGGTCAGCTACTCTGCATGACCAATCATCCTATTAAGTTTCAACATTCTGGGTCAAGTGGTTCTCAAGTTATTGACCGGAAATGGTTTTCAATGTTCAGGCCCCTGTGACCTTGACCTTTAATGGAGTGACCCCAAAATCGATAGGGGTCATCTACTTTGCATGTACAATCATCCTATGAAGTTTCAACATTCTGGGTCAAGTGGTTCTCTAGTTATTGATCGGAAATGGTTTTCCATGTTCAGGCCCCTGTGACCTTGACCTTTGATGGAGTGACCCCAAAATCAATAGGGGTCAATTACTCTTTATGACCAATCATCCTATGAAGTTTCAACAATCTGGGTCAAGTGGTTCTCTAGTTATTGATCGGAAATGGTTTTCAATGTTCAGGCCCTTGTGACCTTGACCTTTGATGGAGTGACCCCAAAATCAATAGGGGTCGTCTACTCTTCATGACCAATCATCCTATAAGGTTTCAACATTCTGGGTCAAGTGGTTCTCTAGTTACTGATCAGAAATGGTTTTCAATGTTCAGGCCCCTGTGACCTTGACCTTTGACGGAGTGACCCCAAAATCAATAGGGGTCATCTACTCTTCATGACCAATCATCCTATGAAGTTTCAACATTCTGGGTCAAGTGGTTCTCTAGTTATTGATCGGAAATGGTTTTCAATGTTCAGGCCCCTGTGACCTTGACCTTTGACAGAGTGACCCCAAAATCAATAGGGGTCATCTACTCTTCATGACCAATCATCCTATGAAGTTTCAACATTCTGGGTCAAGTGGTTCTCTAGTTATTGATCGGAAATGGTTTTCAATGTTCAGGCCCCTGTGACCTTGACCTTTGACGGAGTGACCCCAAAAACAATAGGGGTCGTCTACTCCAGCAGCCCTACAACCCTATGAAGTTTGAAGGTTCTAGGTCAAATGGTTCTCCAGTTATTGCTCGGAAATGAAGTGTGACGTACGGACGGACAGGGCAAAAACAATATGTCTCCTGGGGGAGACATAATTAATTAATTTTATGATCTATGAAGTTCTGTAAGTTTGGTAGGGGTGTAGATTTTAATGATTAATAAAATGGGTTTGTTTATTTTGAAAATCACTTAATATAGACCTTTCTAGTCTTTCATTTACCTTCAATTAATAAAATTGTGCATTTGTAACAGTAAAAATATTTCTTTTCTGTTGTATCACATGCATAAAACAGCTAAATTATAATAATATTCTAAGGTCTTAGGTTTGTAGCTTTTCTATTGTGAAAAATATTTATCACAAAATTATGAAAAATATACCATCAGAAAGGAAATTTAATTCTAAAAATAAATTATGTTGGACACTAAATGGTTAAAACAAGTAATCATAGACTAATTTTCATCTGAGTAACACAGGTATAAATTTTGCATTTTTCTGCAATAACCTGTATGGAGATAGTGTACAGATAATGCTACTGAGTGTATAGCACACTCTCGTATGTAAGGATCTGTGACGTCACCGATAAGGTCTGCTATCTAAAAATAGCACAGGACTCAATTTGCGGACAAAACAACCAGTGCATTCATTGTACAATAGCATAAGTAAACCATAAATTTTGCATTTATTTCGTTATTTTTGTTCAGGTTTCTAGCCTGCACATCGCAAACAGATGTTTTTTTCTTCACTTTTTGTTTCACTAAACTAGCCGAGAAACTCCTTATTTTATATACATGTTAGAAATAACATACCGCTTATTTATCAATACATATGCATGAATGGATGATGTTATTATATTATTCTGCTCATTTTGTGACACATCCACTTTTAGAAAAAGTAGAATAACTCGGAAAAATGTAAATTAATACCAAATGGAAAGCATTATTTGAAACAAAAATGTATTCACAGACCCAAATTGTTCTTCTTAGTTACCGTCATAATATTAACATTATATTTTCGTAAAAAAATCCGTTTAAAGCGTTTATAAAGTTAATAGATCTACCAGTGAATGTAAAAAGAAGTTTTATGATCGCATAATTTAAATTCATTGAAATTTTGAAATGTGATGAACATCATGTATATTTTAAAGTAAACTGTCTTACACATTATTATTTTCAGCCACATATTCAGTTATTCGTTGAAACAAATTAACACCTATGTGATATACATATGTTGTGTTTTATTACAAATGACCCCTTAGTGTGACATAATAAATTAAAGATATTTGACCTTTGATAGTAATATTTAGTTGTTATCTGATAATAAACATGTTCGAATCTAATGCAACACCATTATTTTCAACCAAATCATGCATATCTGTATTTTTAATAAGGAAATGTTTGACGGGTCCACACCGACCACTGACATCGAGGATCATAAGCAAGTTTGCGTTTAGTGTTGTGTGAATCAGTAGTTTAAAGTGAAAACATATAGTTTTCGTAGTTACTAGTATGGTTTTAATTCTGCTGATACGGTCTTTCAACGTGATGAATCAAAATGATTTAGCATTAAAAGTTTCAACCACAAGTGCTCTTCAGTGTGTCGCATTCGAAAATATTGTAACTTGTTATTAAGACTGTAAACTGTTCTTCTGGTGCAAGATTTTAATAGTATAATATGGGGTAACAGACATTTCTAACGTAAACGTAAATCGGAAATGGATTACTGAATCCGTAAATGTTATTTGCAAATAATGGTCTAAGGGAGATACTATTGCAGTACTATTGGATGAAACTGTCTCCCCTACACCACAAATTAGCCTAAACTTTTACGGATTCAGTATTCCGTTTCGTAATTACGTTTATGTTAGAAAGGTTTAATATTGATGCTACATGCTTTTAAATGGTGCTCTTTATTTGCTTAGTCGGCCCGTTTTGAATCGTCTTGTTAAAATAGTATGACTGTATAGTTTGTATATTCCTTACATTTGTCCCAATATATTTTTTTAATTAGTAATTTATAGTTTCATCTCTTTTATTTATTCTGTTAACAGGTGCGACAATTTTATACAGGTGCCATATTACTTTTTTAATTCCCAGATAGTTGATGATTCGTTATGACAACGCTCCCTTGTCTGCAATTCGTGCATTGCATTGTGGTATACCTGCAGTATGTTCTATTTATAGAACACGAGAGAGTGCTATTGGGTATCAATAATCAATACTATTGTATCTGTATGGAGTAAAGGGTTAATGATTGGAAATGGTTTTCCATGTTCAGGCCCCTATGACCTTGACCTTTGATGGAGTGACCCCAAAAACAAATAGGGGTCGTCTACTACATAAGCCTTGCAACTCTGTGAAGTTTGAACATTCTAGGTCGAACGGTTCTCCAGACATTGATTGGAAATGAACTGCTGTTAAGCTATTTTATATTCGACCTACACATTTTTGGGCCTTGTGATCTGGGTTGTGTGCTCTGCATGGTATGTTAATGAGGTAAATAAGTTATGTCATTTTATGAGTCTTCCCTGTGGTTTTGAAGATATTGAGCAGACACAAAGTGAAGCTACCTCTGCTTTGACCTTCAAGTGGCTCTTGAACCAAGCAACCTGTACTGTGTGCCTCACAGCGTCTTGATGACGCTGAAAAACTGACACTAGTTTTATGAAAATCTTCTAAGTGGTATAGACAATATGGAGTAGATATGAGTTTAAGCCATTTGACCTTTGACCTCCAACATAGAAAAAATAAACATTTAAATGATGATAAATTTGTGACAGGACTTTATAAGGATGCTATGGATCAGTTTGGTGAAGATCCATCAAGCAGTTCATGAGAAGAAAATGTTTAAACATATTTTTTTTTTATTTTAAGCCCCTAAAAGACGCTAAGCTGAACCATTTGAATAAATTTCAGGGAGGGATATACAAGGACACTACAGACCAAGTTTGGTGAAGACCCATTCTGTAATTCCTGAGAAGAAGTTGTTTGAATGTTTTCCTATTTTTAGCTCTGGTGGTCCCTCAAAGGGGCCAAAAGGAGCCATCTGAAACAATTAGTTTAGTTTATACTTATTCATTTTAAGTCAATTGTGTCAATTCTACAACTTATACTAATCACAAGGATATGACAGAAGAAAAGTCAGCTTCCCTTCTAATGCTGAGCCCCAAGCAAGGGAGCTACTGGTACCAATTTTCACATCTTTGGTATGATGAGGCCGGAGATCTTTTTGGCATTTGACCAGCAGACCAAATTTGAGAGAGGACATGATACAAGGATGCTATAGACCATGTTTCGTGAAGATCCATAAAGTCTTTCATGTGGAAACGTTTTTCTAGTTTTAACTCTGGCAGCCCCTTAATGGTGCCAAGCAATACAATTTGCGTAAAATTGAGAGGTCCATACAAGGATGCTACAGCTCAAGTTAAGTGAAGATCTATTAAGTGGTTAATGATAATAAAAAGTTTAAAGCTTTTTCTATTTTAGCCATGGTGGCCGGCAAAAACATTTGAACAATTGTGAGAGAAGTCCATGCCAGGAGGCTACAGTCCAAATTTGGTGTGATTCTGACCAGTAGTTTCAGAGAAGAAAATGTTTTACAAAAAATTATGATGCAGGACGATGGACAACTGAGTGTGGTATCATGGGTATTGCCACACCATCCACCTACACTTATAGCTCACCCTTTAAGATTAACTTTCTTTCTTTCTTTTTTCTTTTTTAGAACAAGGTCTGACCTAAAATTAAAATTTTCATGCAAAAAATTATTAAAATTTCTCAGAACTTTCCTAAATCTAACCAATGAAATTCTTCACAATAATATAATAAACTAATAACTTTATAAATCAGGTTTTGATCAAGCAACGGAATTCTTTAAAACTTAAAAACCTGTCACTTATTGATATTCACTGGGAGCTTAATGCATGTTACATTTTCACTAGAGATATTTCCCCAACCAATGTAACAGTTTTTAAGGGGTACAAACTGCTCAAGGAATGATCTGATTAGAGAACAGTCATACATAATCATTAATAATTTACCTACATGTTTAGCTGAAAATTATGACAAATTTATGTAAGTTTGTAAAATTATTATTCATCAGTTTTGTCTATAGATCTAAGTTGCGCAACAAAGATTAATTGGAAATAACTCTGAATAATTCTGAAGCTAATGTAGTTTTAAAACCTGCTGTTTGGTTCAGAATGGCTTACACTGAAGTCAGAAAATAATGTTCATCTTTTTAAATGCTTTTACATAAAAATATGTTCCAGAATGGTGAGGCGGAGTGGAGGGCGTGGGGCAGAACTTACAAAATTTCATGAAAGTCAGTTAAACATATCTTTCTAATGAGGATTTAACTTTGTGTAAAGGGTCCTTTTGCACCTTAAACAAAAGTAAGAGAATATTCGAAATGTGAATAACACAATAAACTTTGATTGACCATCTTTTTTCAAGAAGAAAAATACAATCTGTTATCATTGTTTAAATTATGGCTTTGCTGACTTAATCAGTATTTATCAGAAATGACAGGAAGTCTATGACAGCTAATAAAATTGTAAAAAAAATCAGAACTTGAATCTGATAAAATCTTAAATATCTTTAAAACAATCATTCAACCCATAAGATGACACTTATTTATAACAAGTAAATATAATATTGCTAAAGGGAAAGCTTGTTTAAAATCTGTCACCACCTTTTAAATATGACTTGACTGACTTAATCAGAAGCTATCAGAAAGGAAAGGATGTCAGTAACAGCTACTAGAGATGTAACAAAAGAAATTAAAACTGATAAAATCTTAAATGTCTTTTAAGTACTAAGTGTCATAGTCAAGGTGACTGAAAACTGATAATCAAATATTGAGATACATCAATTTTTAAGATCTTCATTGAAATACAGAAAACTATAATATGTCAGAAAAGAATTTTGCAAAAATTCTACATTATTTCATTTTGAATAATTGAGTTAACATCCTGGTGTTTCAACTCCTGTGCATCTGAACTCTGAACAATGGTAAATACTGCGATGATAAACCATGTAAAGGCCTTGAGAACTCAATTAATAGCAATCAACAATTAAATGGATAATAACTGATTACATTAGAAATTAGTTTCAAAAAAAGGGTAACACACACATTTCCAGAAAAACTTGCAGCAAAGCGATTAGACTGCAGGGTTAGAATTTAACTTTTTTCTCTAGACTACTCGCAAATATTTGGTAGAGCAAGATATCTTAAACTTTTTAAACATTTTTGCTACCTTTTAAGTTTTTTCTTGAAAGAAAACAAAACATAAATCAAAAACCTATCTACATTAATTTTATTTCATTCATACATCTACTTGTTCTATCCATATTTATTTAATAAACACATAGATCTCTGTTGTGTAAAAGTAGCAGTGTATGTCAACAACTATGAAATAGAAAATGAAAACCATTGTATATTACATCTCTTGTATATGCTTCCTAATATACCAAATATCTGGAAAAAGTACATTTTGTTCTAGCAGTGCTCATTTACCACCTGCATTTGATCATTTTTAAACATGTGCTGAATTAGAGCAAGAAGTTCTGTTGACACAAGTTTCCAAAAACTTCCTTGAGGTTGAAGTGCCAATGATAATAAAAGCAATCCTTTTCACCTTAATTATGGGCATTGAAATAGAATTCTTATATATCATAAAATAAATAGCATTAAAAGCAAACATCACTTAAATGTTGCAACACACACATCCATGTATATATTGACATGTATGTATATACAAGTAAAATATCAGGGTTATTTACCCAAAATAATTACAAATCCTTTCTTATAAATATAAATTAATGCTGTTGAATATTCCTTTAAAAGGAACTCAGTTTAACTAAACAGACCATTTAAATCCAATAAAAAACATAATATTCACAGTCAATTTATAATACCAGACTTTGCAATACTTTAATTAATCCATCTGATAATAAAGTTTAAATGTTATTGTTAGAATATTTCTGCTTTTTCTTATTCTTCTTTATTGCTTGTAGAGCTGATCTTAATTGCTGCTGCTTAAACACCTCTCATCTCACCTCCATGATCCAGCAATACAATTATAAATATTAATCTCATTATATGTTGTAAAACAAAGTCAAAAATGTTACACTATTCTACACTTTATCTTCTTCTTCTTTTTCTTTACTTGTAGAGCAGCTTTTGTTGCTTGCTCAAACACTTCTCTTACACCATCCATGTTCTTAGCAGAACACTCTAAATAACAGAAAGCCCCAATACGTTCAGCCATTGCACGGCCATCGTCATATTTCACAGGTTCTTGTTTTGTTTTTGCAAGTTCACACCTTACAGCTTCATCGTTTTTCAGATCTTTTTTGTTTCCTACAAGAATGATAGGAACATTAGGGCAGAAGTGTTTAACTTCTGGTGTCCACTTCTCTGGTATGTTCTCCAAACTGTCTGGACTATCGACGGAGAAGCACATGAGAATGACATCTGTGTCTGGGTAGGAGAGAGGTCGTAGTCTATCATAATCTTCCTGACCAGCAGTATCCCATAAGGCAAGTTCAACCTGTTTCCCATCTACTTCAATATCTGCTACATAGTTTTCAAACACAGTAGGCACATAAAATTCAGGAAAGTGGTCTTTACTGAATACCATAAGAAGGCATGTTTTGCCACAAGCACCATCTCCAACTATCACTAACTTTTTACGTATAGCAGCCATAAGTCTCTCGTGTTCAGCTTTGCTTCACCAAAATTTTGAAGACTTGTGTTTAAACACACCCTTTTTAAGGAATGTATAACTATGGATATAATGCTATAAATAGATATGGTGACTCCAATCTAAAAATATCTCAAACTGCCTGCATTCATTGGTTGTTATCTGATACTAAATTTAGCCTTAAAACATGTTAGTTTTACAAGGCTATACCAAAAAATCATTTGTTATAATATATATGTATTACTCTTCAGGCAACAAATAATTTTATAGAGATTATCACTACAGTATAATTCATCCGAATTCGAACATATCCAGTTACATGTCACTAACATAAATAAATAATTTTTGTGCCCTAGTGAACAAAATTATAAGCTTTTGATAGTTTGACGAATTACAAAGAATATTTTTATTCGAATGAATTTCAATATTTTGTAATAACATGCCAAAAAGCTTTTCTAGACGAGCATACCAGGTTGCACAATCTCATTCTTATTTCTAAAAATAGAAAAAATTATCACCTGTTCCCTGTCTTGTTTGGCACAAATTTTTGACGTCTACTTGATACAAATACAAGATGGGATCAACACTACCGAGATGTAAAGGGACGGGAGAATATTTGTTGTTTTCCAAATAAGCAGTTATTTGCGGAGAATACGGTCTCCAGCTACCATATTCATTCTGCCATTCCCAAATAACAACCCCTGCAGCCATGTTTACTTTCGATTTGTTTTGATCTCGTCAACATCTCGGATATTTTAATTAAGTAAATTATTAAAATTTCTTGAATCTATTTTAAAAACATACATTTGAATTAATGTTAAACTTCTTTTGAATTATTTTGAAAAAATCTAAACGAAAAATAAAAAAATAAAATTGCACCCATAATGCACTAGCATTCTTGTTGTGAAGGGAAACTTTTTCGCCAAGATCAATAAATCTAAGAGAAATATTTTGCCTTTTCGGCAGAATCATGGAGTAACATTCTTAATCAGACAGGCAGTACATTTCAGATAGATGCGGGATTTATAATGGTATATATTTTGTAACGCTCAGGTGTTTTGAAATTGTACAAAATTCTCCTTTGAAACATCACTTTTGTCCAAATTAATGGAAAAATTGTGGGTGGGGTAACAGTCCTGATATTTATAATTTTACAGGTGTGCTAGAATAGAATACTGATGTAAAAAAAATTGTGCTGCACTAAGGGGCTTTTTTCACTATAAAACAGAAGCTGACATTTGTCTACTTCACAGTTATAATACAGTTTCTTCACATCTTAAAAACAGCCTCCTCACAATAGAAAACACATTTTTTATACACAAATCAACCATATTAGTGCATTCTGTTCTGGGTTCCACATACCAGGTTTTATCCTCTCTAGCTATTTTCATATGGATGTAATATTTTTTGCACCATACTAATCAGGTCCCAGAAAAGTCACAAATTAGCTATATAGCTAAATCTAGCTATATATAGCTAGAAGTAGCTGTAAAACCAATACCAATAATGCAAAATATGTGAAAACAAGATGCAAAATGGTCATAATTACGTCCAAAAGGTTTATAAGATGAAAGACAATAACACAAATCCAAGATCTTTGTAGTCACATTTTCAATAACTGTGGCAGTATTTTGCGATAAATCATCACTGAATTTTTCACTTGTGATAATCATCGTAGTATAAGACAAATTTATAAATGACTAATCGCAGAAATTCGCAACATGTATTGAATCTGAAACTGCATAGATCTCCATTCTTTGTGATTGTCTTCTGTCTCATAATCCATTTGAATGGGATAATAATTATTTTACATTTAATATACACATATGTTAAACAACTGTTATTGGTTTTACAGCTATTTCTAGCTATATATAGCTAGATTTTGCTATATAGCTAATTTGTGACTTTTCTGGGACCTGCTAATATACTTACAGAAGTTTGCTGCAAACACATGTTGCAATCATGCTGCGAATTTCAGGCGAACATGCCATAAACACTTCTGATAAAATAGATGCACAGGTTGTGGTATGTTCGACATTTACTTTTCACATGCAAATTAGATTTGCGGCAAACAAGCTTCTGTAAACTTCCCATAAACAGGTTGCTGTGAACATGCTTCGAACAAGCTAAGAACCATGACTGCCAAGCTAAACCCAGATGTCTACAGAAATGCCCAAATCATATCATGTACAAAAATAGTGAGAAAAAAACAATTAAATTTATAGGAATTAAAAGATAAATAGATAAATTAATGGATAAATTTATTCTATAAATCCCAAGAACTGAGGCTGTCACAAATTCAAACTGCCAGTGTCTAAAATTTTTCATATTGTACTTGCTATATTTTGAATTTTAAATAACATTGTGACAGTCCATGTATTTATTTCATCACAATAACATTATTTCTTCACATTATTTTTATGTATATGGCTACAAATCTCATGGTCAATTTTAGTTTTACATCTTATTATTCTTTATTATGAAACTATAGCTAAAATTCTCAATTTTGTATTTCCTTTTATATAATTTGATGCAGCTGCTAAAGTTTAAGCACTTGTAAGTTGTATCATTTTCAAAATGCATCGTGTTTATTCAGGCGTATGAGTATAGATATTAGAAATAAATTTTCTGACTTAAATACACTGCTCAGTATATAATGCACTGAAAAAATAAATTGTTGAACATGTTATGTAAAGTGCAGGCTTTACCTAGGGCTTTGTATCAGTGGAATGATCTATGCAATATTTGTATCAATTCAAAATGATCGATATATCATACAATATGTTTATATTCAGAAGTGTGTTTAACAGAGTTACACATTTTCTTATACTTTTAAAAATAAAAAACTGAACAAGGAGTGTTGTCTCCCTTGAATTTCCCATTTGATATCGCTATTCGTTGTCAGCAGCCTTAGTCACTTAACCAAGGAGGCCCTTTTGTATGGTTACGTAAACTTTTTTAACCATATGTTTTTTCTCTTTCACAGATTTTCATACATTAATCACGATACAAGAAACTCCCAAGAAAAATCAACAGTAACCATGGCAACTCAGGAAGCCATCCACAAACGTAACCTTGAGAGTTCCATACTATTTATGCAGCAGGAACATGCAGCAACATTAAAAGCTCTCCACGAGGAAATTAAGACTTTACAGAAAAAATGCTCAGGTATAGAATTCTAATAAACTTTGGTTACATACATGTAGTGGATATTTGTGCGATTGATTTATCTTTTTAAAGAGAAAATATCCAAGTATGAAATCTGATGTTCAGGAGTGAAAATATGTTTTGATCTTTCACAGTTATTTTTATGCCCCCAGCCGTATAGCGATTGAACTGTCCTTCCATCTGTTAGTCTGTCTGTACAAACCAGATTGCCTGTGCAGCGTACATTAATGACCTACAAACTGACCTAGTATGTCTATGAAAGAACCTTGACCCTCATATGACATTCACCTGTAAACTTAAAACCTTAATATACATTCAACATTTTTTGTCATACAGCCCATATAATGATCCAATTTAGTTCAGGAGGGGCACCTGGGTTCAGAAGCTTGAAAAGACGCCATATGACTTTAATTGAGTCAGTGTGTGTATTAACATAACAAAAACATAAAAAAATTGAAGCATGTCTTATTTATCTTTTCAGATCTAACGTTCGAGTTGAATATGGCTGGCTTAGATATAGGGGATGGTGGTAAGTGTGCAGTTTTGTAGTGTTACCAAAATCAATGTATATTAAGGAAGAAAAATGCATTGAGGTTTAGTAAATTCCTTAATCAGGCTTTTTCTAAGTTACAAAATTTCCTGTTGTTCTGTTTTTAACTCGCCTGAACTGTTGTTCATCACCATGTGCCTGTTATCGTGTGACACAAGTATGATGCTAGGTTGCCTTGTCTCAAAAACTAGGCAACTAGGTCAAGAAATAGGAAAACCTATTTAACACACTAGAGTAAGAGGCAATGTTTTCTACCTGATTTTTACAAAACATGGTCAGAAAGTCAGTATGAAATGTAGGTCAAGCTTGTAGTTGGATCATTTCAGGTCTAAAAACTAGGTAACTTTGTAAATTCTTACAAAGGCCACATTTTCTACCTTATCTTCAAGAAACTATGTTAACAGAGGTCATATTAATTTTGCGACCTGATTTTCATGAAGTTTGGTCAGAATGCATGTCTGTATTATGTAATTAATGTAGATCTTATATGAAAGTGGGTCATTTAGGATCAAAAATAAGATCACTAGGTTAAAATGATAGAAAATCCTTGTTAACACTGCAGAAGGCACATCATATTCATATATCTTGCCTTCTTGAATTTCACAATTTTTGTTTATATGAAATCTGTGTCATTTTGTTACTGGTTCATCTATACTTGGACTCTTGAAGGCCACATTTTATACTTTGTCATTTCATTTCATAGAAAAACTATCACTCTAGTCTAGAGATCACATTTTCTATCTGACATTTGTCTGAAATGAAATCTAGGTCAAATTGAATACTGGTTCATTAGTGATTGGTAGTGGTGTATGTGGGAGAGAACTAGATCAGGCGAGCGATACAGGACTTCGTTGTTTGATAGATTATTTTGAGGCATAAGAAAGGGACCAGTTTATTTTGAGGCATAAGAGGCATAAGAAATGGGTTTCAAGGCCGAATCACTTGCCCCTCACTAATGTGTGTTTTAAACCTCACTTGGCGTGAAGAATTCTGTGTGAGGAAGCCATCCAGCTGGCTCCCAGAAAGTTGGCAGTTCTACCCTGATGCCCGCCCATGCCTGAATCAGTGCCCAGAGGGGCACCTGGGATTTTCCGTTGTTAAAGAATTGGAAAAGGTTGCCATTTAAGCTAAATTATGTCAGTTTGACTCTTAACACAACACAAACAAGAGATCATACCTGCTTCCTTTTTGATATGCAGGTTAGACTTTGTGTTCTTGCACACTTTTATGCAAGTCTTTCCTAATTGGCCACGATTTTTGCAGTGTGATTTGGCAGTATCGTGTTGATATAGGAATAGGGATTTCCTTTTTGATATATATACATAATGGTAACATCCATGTGACTAAGGTCTGAAATTTTAAACCATCTTTTGTTGGTTTTATTACAGTTCCAACAGAAGTGGTAGAGCATATAAAACACCTTGAGAAAATGATAGATGCACAGAGAGAAACACAACACGAGTTGGAGGTCGAGTTGGAAAAAAAAGATAAGCTTATTAAAGAGAATGAATATACATACAAAAGGCAGAAAATGAAACACATAGAAGAGTTACGAGCAAGAAATAAGGAGATGGATGAATTGCGAGCTCAACTTGATGCTGCTTCAAATAGTAATGCTTATTATCAAAATGAACTGCTAAAAATTAAGAAAGAGAAATTTATAGCTAATCAAGCTGGGCCTCATCCACATGAAGGTGTTCGTGCTCCCGCTCCACCAAAAGAAAGTAGGTCAAATCCAAAACGAGCTTTTCATATTCGTAGAACATTAGCTGAAAAAGAAGATTTAACTGAACTGAATCACATATCTACCGGTTCTGCTGGGGCAGTGCGTGGTAGTTCTGGTGGAACAAGTCGGTCTGATTCCCCAGCTGAGTTAGCGAAGCCATTCTTGCGAACAGAAGATGCAGAAATACAAATCAAGACGAGCAATCCTCTGCCTCCAATCCGAACATCTTCCGGGCGGGTCCTTTTCAGGGAGCCAGTAGATGTTGTACATGTCAGTGTTCACAATGTCCCAAAGCCACCTACAAAAAGTAAAAAGCCTGGTACTGTCACACAGGAAGTAGAAACCCTTGCTGTTGGTCAGGTGTCGCATGCAGATCCCGCATGGAAACATCATCGTAGAAAAGAATCTCATAGTTCCGAATATCGGTAGCCAGTGATCGTCTCTAGATAACACTAAACTTTATTAAATGAACAAATTTTATGAAAGAAAAGTATTTTAGTTGTCTTTTTTTTGTTTTGTTTGTTTAAAGTTTTATTTTATTAAAGAAAATTTTGAAACTTTTTTATTCAGGTTGTTTATGTTTTGAATATTTTGTTATAGAAATTGCGTTTTAATATTGTATTTTTCGGTATATTGAGATTGTACATCATCATTTCAGTTTTACACATAAAGATTTTACAAGTAAATGCAAAACAGATCGTCCATTTAGACTTCGACCATTGTCTCTAAATTAGGTACCAGTATTAATTTGTATGTTTAAAGTGAAATTGTTATTAATTTCATTTTTTTTTTCAAAATTTTGTACTTTCGTATTTTTAAACTCTATTTCATTCACTTGTTTTAAATTCTATTATTTTCATTTACAAAAGTTTTCATGCTTTAATATTTGAGCCGTGCCATGGAAAAACCAACATAGTGGGTATGCGACCAGCATGGATCCAGACCAGCCTGCGCATCCGCGCAGTCTGGTCAGGATCCATGCTGTTCGCTAATAGTTTCTCCAATTCCAATAGGCTTTAAAAGCGAACAGCATGGAGCCTGACCAGACTGCGTGGATGCGCAGGCTGGTCTGGATCCATGCTGGTCGCATACCCACTATGTTGGTTTTCTCATGGCACGGCTCATATTTTTGTTCAAATTTCATTTTCAAACATACAATTAATTATTGTACAGAATCAGTTTGTGTAAAAAGTACTGTGTGTTAAGTTTAAAGTACTTCACAGTGATAAATTTAGAAGTAAATGCCGTATGAAGATGCTATGCCTCGAAAAAAGCTAGAAGTGTTTTAATGGATGTAACATTTAATTATGATTGCAACTCCAACTACACTAGTTAATGAATTTGTCTCAGTTGAATAATTTCAATAAGGATTTTCTAGATTAAAATCAGTATCTAAAGATTAAATAATTTTAGGGGTAAGTGCCAGAAGGCCGTATCTTCTTTATTGATATTTACTTAGGACCTTCTGGCTGAAACCTGTCGAGTTTTATGTTAGTGAAAGATGAGTATAATACAGTATAACTTAGATATAGGGTACTCGGATATAGTTGGAAAATCTCAAATATAATCAATGTTTTATTTCCTAGTTTTTGTCGAGCCTGCTTGCAGTGAGCTCAGCTTAGTCGCCACTTGGCGGTTCTGTGTATGTGCATCCATCCGTCCGATTTTGTCCGGACCATAACTTTGACATGAATGGATCAGTCTTGTTTATATATTTGGCATGAATGTTTATCTCAATGAGAAGGGGTGTCATGCGCAAACCCCATGTTCCTATCTCAAGGTCAAGGTCACAGTTGGAGGTCAGTGGTCAAATTGAAGTTTGTCTGGAGCATTTCTTCTTCATGCATGGTGGGATTTTAATGTAACTTGGCATGGATGTTCACCATTATGAGACGTGTGTCATGCGCAAGATTCAGGTCTAAGGTCAAGGTCACACTTGACAGCTGGCAGGCTCAACATTCTGCCCGTGGGCATACTTGTTTGCCATCTTTATTTCTTATAGAGTTTAGGGATACTGTGAATTTGGTTATAGTTAAAACTCTGCACATTTTTGGTAAGGTGGTAGTAATTTATGCAGAAAAGTAAACTTATAGCAAACAGTTTCAGATGTATTATTTTCATCATTTCATCAGAATCTTTTTTTTTCCAAACATCAAATTAATACCATACATATAATGAACATGTACACATATGGCATCCATATGTAACGAGCTGTTCACTATGCAGATACAACAAACCACGTTCATATTTCCAATGTCCTGATGAGTTAACTATATCTGAGTTTTGCTCCATCTTCAATGTCTTTTGGTAAGATAAAAATGTGAAACATACCTCTGTATCAATATCTGAGCCGCGCCATGAGAAAACCAACATAGTGGGTGTGCGACCAGCATGGATCCAGACCAGCCTGTGCATCCCCGCAGTCTGGTCAGGCTCCATGCTGTTCGCTTTTAAAGCCTATTGGAATTGGAGAAACTGTTAGCGAACAGCATGGATCCTGACCAGACTGCGCGGATGCGCAGGCTGGTCTGGATCCATGCTGGTCGCAAAGCCACTATGTTGGTTTTCTCATGGCGCGGCTCATCTAGTTTAAAAAATTACTCCTTTGAGGCTTTGTAAACCATAATGAAGATTTAGGTTTTCTTGTTTCCAGTCATTGCTGAATTAGAAATGTCAGATTATGTAAGGTTGGTGCGATTTAATTCTTCAAGTGTGCTGTGATATAATGTGCTGTAAATACATCAAAATTTCATACGTACAATAGTACAGTTCAGCTCTTTATAGTGAACCAATATCATACTTTATAATTTAAGGCATATTTTGATTAAGTATTTTGTAATGTATTTTTTTCTGTTAGTATGTTGATAACCTTTAACCTGCTTGCGGAAAACTATTCTGCCTTTTACGACCATGCAGGCTGATTATGGTCTGCACTGTTCGCTGTTCAGTCAGTAAACTTTCAGTAAGCACATCTTCTAATAAAAATAAATGGTATTGCCCAAATTGAATGATGGACCAGTCCATTTTAGAAAATTAGCAGGCTAAAGGTTAATTAAAAGATAATATATAGTTAGAGTGTGTTTAGATTGATAAAAACAGGACAAAGAGGTGGTATGTCCCATGGAATACATTCACAAGAGCTTAGCTTGAATGAATTATTCAGTATAGCATATAATTACCGTACTTGGGAGGTTTGAAATAAATTATTGCAAACTTTTTACTTTATACTATTTTCATTTCTAACTGTCTTTAAAGTAAGATTGTACACCAAAATTTAGCTCAATTTCGTGGCTGATATTAATATTTATGTATTAAGATACATGTTTTGTAACATTAGGATGTGACATGATGTAGCAGCGTTCTCATCCATCAGAGTTTGGACATCGTGCTGCAAGACAAACCATTTTACATTGGCCCCCAACATAGACTTCTGGTGTGCCAGAATGATAGTAACTGTTAACTGTATTGGTAACCAGTATCATTTGTTCATTGACCAAGGTCACAGTTACCACAATATTGAAAACATTTTTCTAATTTATAAGCATACAGAATGCTTCAATGGGCATGTAAGTATTTCTGGTCAGTGGTCAAGGTCAGAGATGTACATACACAATTATCAATAAGAAGGACATAATTTTTAACAACTTTTGTTTATACATGAAAACTCCACGACTTGTGATTATTTAGTATGTTAAATATTTTTGATTTAATTTAAATGCTTGGTTGTTGAACAGTGTATTTTATGTATTATGATCTCATTTAATCACTTTTTGGCTAAATATAATTGATTACTTAGAAAGATGTTAATAGCTGCAGATTACTTGTACATAGGAAAATATTTTGTGCTTAATAGCTTCTATAGAAATTTCCCTTTCGTCTTAAGTCTTTGGGTCTTTGCTTTTGTCTGAAGACTTTTCAGCTATACATAAACTTCTTCCTGTATTCTGCATGTGACTTAAAATTTGCTTAGCAATGTTAAGTGTAACAACTAAAGTCTAAAATTTAGACTCCAGATGTAAGAATGCCAAATATTTAGTTTGCTATAACTTTGTATGTAGTGAATTTATGCCACTGAAATTTTGCTTACATGTAGCTGTCCGAGTCAAGAAGGCACGTTTGTTCAAAGTCCGAAAAATAATAAATTTGAGTTGGGAGACCAGTCCAGAAACTGCAGTATCTGATTGGTTATTCTTTAGCACAGCTTAGGAATACCAGTGATAAGTTTTCATTCTGGGACTGGTCTCCAATGTCACGGTTCTGGGACAGTTTGAAAAGAATTGGAACCATTGCCTTATACTTGCATGGTTGTAAGAGATGACACAATAGGGTTTAAACTTGCCTTTTCTTTTTAGCCCATCATCATCAGATGGTGGGCTATTAAAATCGCTCTGCGTCCGTGGTCCGTCCGTCCGTCATTCCTTCTGTCCGTCCGTCCGTTAACAATTTCTCGTTATCGCATCTCCTCAGAAACTACTGGGGGGATTTTGACCAAACCTTGTCAGAATGATGTATTGGTACCCTAGTTGTGTCCCCCTGAAAATCAGACTGGTTCAACAATTTATGAGTGAGTTATGGCCCTTTGTTTATTTCTATATTTTACATAGATTTATATAGGGAAAAACTTTGAAAACCTTCTTGTCCAAAACCACAGAGCCTAGGGCTTTGATATTTGGTTTGAAGCATCATCTAGTGGTCCTCTACCAAGATTGTTCAAATTATTTCTCTGGGGTCAAATATGGCCCCGCCCTGGGGGTCACATGGTTTATATAGACTTATATAGGGAAAAACTTTGAAAAACCTCTTGTCCAAAACCACAGGGTCAAGGGCTTTGATATTTTGTATGTGACATCATCTAGTGGTCTTCAACTAAGATTGTTCAAATTATACCCCTAGAGTCAAATATGGCCCCGCCCTGGGGGTCATATGGTTTACATAGACTTATATAGGGAAAAACTTTGAAAATCTTCTTGTCCAAACCACTAAGCCTAGGGCTTTGATACTTGTAATGTAGCATCATCTAGTGGTTCTCTACCAAGTTTGTTCAAATTATGCCCCTAGGGTCAAAAATGGCCCCGCCCTGGGGGTCACATGGTTCATATAGACTTATATAGGGAAAAGCTTTTAAAATGTTCTTGTCAATAACTACAACATTCAAATTTGGACCACGTGTATATTTTTAAGTGGCAAAATGAACCTTGACATGAGTTGACCTTGATTTTGACCAAGTGACCTACTTTCACATTTCTGTAGCTACAGCCTTCAAATTTGGACCACATGTATATTTTTGAGTGGCAAGATGAACCTTGACATGAGTTGACCTTGATTTTGACCTAGTGACCTACTTCCACATTTCTGTAGCTACAGCCTTCAAATTTGGACCACATGTATATTTTTGAGTGGCAAGATGAACCTTGACATGAGTTGACCTTGATTTTAACCTAGTGACCTACTTTCACATTTCTGTACCTACAGCCTTCAAATTTGGGCCACATGCATAGTTTTGTGCACTGGAAAAAACTTTGACCTTGATTTTGACCTAGTGACCTACTTTCACATTTTTGAACGTACAGGCGTCAAATTTGGACCATATGCATAGTTCCGTGTTTCAAAATTAAATTCGACATTGATTTTGACCTAGTGACCTACTTTCACATTTCTCAAGCTACAGCCTACAAATTTGGACCACATGCATAGTTTTGTGTACTGAAAAAAATTTGAACTTCACATTGACCTAGTGACCTACTTTCACATTTTTGAAGGTACAGGCTTCAAATTTGGACCACATGCGTAGTTTTGAATTCCGAAATAAAATTTGACCTTGATTTTGACCTAGTGACCTACTTTTACATTTTTCAAGCTACAGCCTTCAAATCTGGACCACTTGCATAGTTTTGTGTACTGAAATGAACTTTGACCTTTATATTGACCTAGTGACCTACTTTCACATTTTTAAGGTACAGGCTTCAAATTTGGACCACATGCATAGTTTTGTATTCCAAAATAAAATTTTACCTTGATTTTGACCTAGTGACCTACTTTTACATTTCTCAAGCTACAGCCTTCAAATTTAGACCACTTGCATAGTTTTGTGTACCGAAATGAACTTTGACCTTAAGATTGACCTAGTGACCTACTTCCACATTTCTGTAGCTACAGGCTTCAAATTTAGACCACATGCATAGGATTGTGTACCAAAACAAACTTTGACCTTGACATTGACCAAGTGACCTACTTTCACATTTCTCAAGCTACAGCTTTCGAATTTGGACCACATGCACAGTGTTGTGTACGGAAATAAAATTTGACCTTGAGCTAGTCAATAAGTCTAGAAATTTGGAACACTCAAAAATGGCACATTGGTGGGCGCCAAGATCACTCTGTGATCTCTTGTTTTCTGTGATTTCAGCAAGTATAAACGTTACCTCGTATTTTTATTTTGATGTGAATGAATAGTGAAACCAAAATGTTTAGTCCAGTTTGGCAATATATAACCTGTACTGCATTAGTGCACCAAAAGTCAACATTTTTAGCTCACCTCAGCACAAAGTGCTCATGGTGAGCTATTGTGATCACACTATGTCTGTTGTGCGTCCATCATCAACAGTTGTGTTTAAACGACATCTCCTCCAAAACCACTGAATGGATTTTGATGAAACTTGGCCATGATGTTCCTTGGGTGGTCCTCTACCAAAGTTGTGGTCACTTTTCCCTATATGTATATAGTGGAAATTTAAAAAATATTCGTGTGAAACTGCTAGCCCGATTTTAAAATAATTTTACACAAATGGTCCTTGTTTGACCCTCTACTAAGATTGTTCAAATTATTTTGAATCGTCAAAAACATGGCTGCCAGAGGGCGTGGTCATTTTTCCCTATATGTATATAGTGGAAACTTTAAAAATCTTCTTGTGTGAAACTGCTGGTCCGATTTTAGAATAATTTTACACAATTGGTCCTTGTGTGACCTTCTACCAGGATTGTTCAAATTATACAAATGAACTTTGAGTAGCCCTCTTTCAAAGTTGTTCAAATGGTTCATTGAATATACGGTGGGGGGTTTGGTTAAAATAGGTTTTCAGCTATCAAGACTTTAAAAATCCTTTTCTCTAGAGCTTTGATATTTGGCATGTGATAGAAGGGTTTGACTCTCTACCATACTTGTCTAAATAACTGCTCTAAGGTCAAAAAATGGCCATGCCCCTGTGTTTGACATGTACTTACTATAGGCTTATATATAAGAAACTTTGAAAATCTTCTTCAGCTAGAGCCTTGATATTTGGCATGTGATAGATTTGTAATGTCTACCGCAATTGTTCAAATTATTGCCCTAGGTTCAAAAATGTGTGACATGTATATAATATAGGCTAACAAAGAAGAAACCTACCTTTGTACTTATACAAACACACTTAAAGCCTCGTACACAGGTGAGCGCTGTATGGTAAATGACCTTTTTGTTTAGACTTTCAATCCAAATTTCCTACCTGTAGGTTACATTCAGATTTCTGGAACATTTGTCATTTTAGTCTTCTACATTCATTTTCAATGCAATAAAATAGAACTATCCTTTTGTTCACATCAAGATTGGATGGGAGTCAAGACAAAGACTATTGCACCCATCTGGTAGCATGTGATTGCTTTAATAGTCTAAAGCAAATTTTATTGATAACAGTCTGCAAATGTTTCAAACATGTCAGAACAAGATCCGTTCTACTTCATTGAATAAAGAATGTATGCCAAGTACTAATTTTTAGTTGAGTAAGTAGGTTTCCTTTGTCTTTAGGCACCTTTTTCACTAGTTGACAACATTGACTGTTTTCTCTAAAATTATCATTGAACATTATTTTGTTTGTAATTTCACCATCTGTGATGCTTCATGTTGTTTAAAACACACAATGTGATAAAAAAATAAAAGAGAACAAAGCAGAAATTTTGTTTCATTTTATTAACTTTCCTAAACATTTCATACATGTAATTAGAGTTGATAAACTGAAAATGGCAGAAGACAAGACAGGCAATATTTATATCCCTCCTTGAACAAGACAGATATATTGTTATGCTCCTGTTCGAGTCCATCAATTCACAATTTGGTTTCTAATAAAATTACTACCTAGGAAGATTGTCAGTGGTTAGTGAAAAGTCCCTGCAGTTTTGAAGGTCATTATGTCAAGGTCATGGTGATAATGAGATAGAAGGCAGTTCTGAGCAGTAACTACAATGTGTTAAGCCTACAGTGTTGAAATGTGCTCATTCCCTGTGATCACAAGATGACCTCTTATTTTTTGGGGTTACTGTAAAAGCATATATTTTCGCTGTGTCAAAATTTTGCGAATTTGAAATTTTGAGTATGTTCACGAGGTTTAATATTTGCGAAATTGTAAAAATGGTATCCTACTTGAATTAGAATTATACTAATGGTGAATATTTACGCGAGGAATAATCTTCGCGAGATGTAGGGCCTCGCAAATATAGCAAAAATTAAACCCTCGCAAAAATTTCTGCTTTTACAGTATTTTATTGAGACAAAATGCTACAGAGACCTAAGGCTGCAAACAATTTCCTGTCAGTAACTGGAGACTGCTTTGGTATTTGATTTAAATTTCATGTGTTTGCCTGTGGTCACTAGATGACCCCTACTGTTTCAGGAGCCAGTTGGTCAATGGTCACTGACCTTACTAGAAATGGTTTCTGATCAATAGCTGGAGAATGCTTAAACCTACAGCCATCAAACATGACAGCCGATGGCCATTGGGTCTAAGGAGAAGGCAAATGCAAACTTGAGACCTCCAAAAGGTCATCATGGGTCATGTGTTTCACAAACAATCCTTGTAAATTTCAAGTAACTTGTTCCTTGCATCCATCTCTACTCAGACAAGGAAGTGCAGTACCTATGACCTTTCTTAAGACTCATGCTTTGGACCTTGGTAATAGCAGAATGGATTTTGTGCACAATGTTGTGATACTATTTCTACAGAGTTTAAATAAAAATTGCATTCTGTGAAACAAAGTTATGCCCCAAACAAGATGGAGCACATTTTAAGACCTTTCTGATCCCTCCTGACCTGAACCTGAAAGATTCTGTGCACTGCACGTCACAATGTTGTATTTAATACTTCAATGATTTTTAGAGCTATCACTACAACTTCAAAACAAGAGGGCCATGATGGACATATATTGCTTACCTGAGTTTAGTTCCTTGCTTAAACCATGTGCTCTCCATCCTCAGTGGCGGAGCCAGTTTTAACCCTAGGGGGATAATTTAAACAATCTTGGTAAAGGACTACTACACGATGCTACATACCAACTAGAAGATGTTTTTGTAGAAGGAGCATGTCTCCCCGAATGCACAGTAGTAGTAGACAAGAAGTCACTAGGGGACAGGCGCGAGTCAAAGAAACCCTGATGGTTGACTGCAATACGGATCATCTACTCGGCATGTCCAATCATCCCATGAAGTTTCAACATTCTGGGCTTATTGGTTCTCAAGTAATGGATTGGAAACGGTTTTCAATGTTCTTTGACCTTCACCTTTGATTGAGTGACCCCAAAATAATTAGGGGTCATCTACTCTGCATGTCAAATCATCCTCTGAAATTTCAACATTCTTGGTCAAGTGCTTCTCAAGTTTGTAATGGGAAAAAGTTTTCAATGTTCAGGCCCATGTGACCTTGACTTTTGCTCAAGTGACCCCAAAGACAATAAGGGTCATCCACTCTGTAAGTCCTATGAAGTTTGAAGGTTCTGGGTCAAATTGATTGGAAACCGTTTCCATATTCTGGTCCCTGTGACCTTGACCTTTGAAGAAGTGACCCAAAAATATCAATAGGGGTCATCTACTTTACATATTCAATCATCCTATGAAATGAAGTTTCTCAAGTTATTGATCGAAAACGCTTTTCCATGTTCAGGCCCCTGTGACCTTAAACTTTGATATAGTAAGCCTAAAATAATCAGGTTCATCTACTCTGTAAGCACTATCACCCTATGAAGTTTGAAGTTCTAGGTCAAATGGTTCTCCAGTTACTGATTGAAAATGAAGTGTGATGGACGGATGGCCCCTGTGACCTTGATCTTTGATGGAATAACCCCAAAAACACTATGGGTCATCTACTCTGCAAGTCTTATCACCCTATAAAGTTTGAAGGTTCTAGGTCAAATGGTTCTCAAGTTACTGATTGTGAATGGATTACCATGTTCTGGTCCCTGTGATCTTGACCTTTGATGGAGTGGCCTCAAAATCAATAGGGGTAATCCTATCCATGTCAAATCATCCTATGAAGTTACATAATTCTGAGTCAAGTGATTCTCAAGTTATTGATCGGCAATGGTATTTCATGTTCAGGCCCCTGTGACCTTGACCCTTAACAGTGACCCCAAAACAACAGGGGTCATCTCTCTGCATGTCCAATCATCCTATGAAGTTTCAACATTCTGGGTCAAGTTGTTCTCAAGTTATTGATCGGAAATGGCTTTCCATGTTCTGGTCCCTTTGACCCTGACCTTTGATGGAGTGACCCCAAAAACAAAAGTGGGTCGTCTACTTTATTAGCCCTGCCATCTTATTAAGTTAAAGATACTAGGTCAAATGGTTCTCCAGTTATTGATCGGAAATAAAGTGTGACGCATGGACGGACTGACAGGGCAAAAACAATATGTGGGGAGACATATATCAAAGCCCTAGGCCATGTGATTTTGCGCAAGGAGATTTTCAAAGTTATCCCTATACAAATTTATATAAACCATGTGACCCCTAGGGTGGAGCCATATTTAACCCTAGGAGGAAATTTGAACAATGGGTAGAGGACCATTATATGATGCTATATACAAAATATTAAAGCCCTAGGCCATGTGGTTTTGTACAAGAAGATTTTCAGTTTTCCCTATATAAGTCTAATATGAACCATGTTACCCTCGGAGCGGGGCCATATTTGACCCTCATGATATAATTTATACAATCTTGGTAGAGACACACTACATGATGCTACATACCAAATATCAAAGCCCTAGGCCCTGTGGTCTTGGACAAGAAGATTTTCAAAGTTTTCCCTATATAAGTCTATATAAACCATGCGATCCCCAGGACAGGGCCATATTTGACCCTAGGGGGATAATTTGAACAATCTTGGTAGAGGCCCACTAGATGATGCTACACACATCAAAGCCCTAGGCCCTGTGGTTTTGGACAAGAAGATTTTCAAAGTTTTTCCCTATATAAACAATGTGACCCCCAAGGCAGGGCCACATTTGACCCTAGGGAGATCATTTGAATAATCTTGGTAGAGGACCATAAGATGAAACTACATACCAAATATCAAAACCCTCACAGGACCATCTCTGTGAAGTTTCATCAAAATTTGCCTGGTGGTTTAGGAGTAGATGTTGTTTAAAGGAAAATTTGCACGGCTGGACGCTAGACGGCCGGACAGTGAGCGATCACAATAGCTCACCCTGAGTACTATGTGCTCAGGTGAGCTAAAAACTACTACAAATGATTCATACCCACCACAAAACTGCTTTGACATAGAAAAGTAGAACAGTCATATTTTCTTTTACTATAATCAATAGACAGTACATGTTTATGTAACTATATGTTACAAAAAAATTCACTGAGTCAGGTTATTAAGGCTTTCAACTACTCTGCAAATTGACACTATGTAAAAGTTTTCATTTAGTTCTCTTCAAAGAAGTGAATGTTAACAGTCCTCAACTTTCAAAAGGGTACTAATGTGAAAAATTCTCAAAACAGAAATGAGATATAATTACATACAAATACTTATTAACAACCAAATCGGGACGCCGATGCCGACACATGGGTGAGTCCAATAGCTCTACCTATTGTATCATTGATACTTGATATAATTTGAAACAGACTACATGATTGTCTAGGATTCTGATATACATATACTGATTTCAAACAGCCGGGCAAGCCAGTATTTTCCGAGAGCTCTACGAGTTAACATCAAGTGTATTTTCATTTAATAAACTTCCATGTACCTCCACATTTGTGTATGGTTAGTCATTAGACTATTACAAACATCATGAAAAACAATACACCTATTCTTTGAACAGTTGAGCTTAAATTGACAAGCCCCACATATCTGAAAGAAGACTGACTAGGTTTTTATAAATTTCATTTTTCCTATTTACAAATGCAACTGTAATGAGCTTGTGAGTAACATTTATTGAATGCTTTGAGGTGAGACTTATGGACAAATGTTTAAAATTTTGTTTTTCAGCAGTTTTGTGAAATATAGAAACACAGTACTGCACAAAAACTTATGTCTAATATTTGTATATTAAGCTTATTAAATAATTTCCTTTAAAACTTTTAGATCCATTTTATCTGATGTAGTATTTTTAACTACTTTGTTCAAAAACACTTATTTATCTAGTCTTGAAACAAGAATTAGAATATCCCTAGTGGTGTTACAAAAAACATAAAATTCACAGCAGCTGAAGTACATGTAACTATCTGTACACCATTTTACAGGAAAAATTAATACATAGTCAAATAATATAATTTATGTCTAAAATGAACAAGAGGACCATGATGGTCCTGAATCGCTCACCTCTTCCCACATGACCCAGTTTTGAGTATGACGTCGTTTTTTCTATTATTTGACATAGTGACCTAGTTTTTGAGCTCATGTGACCCAGTTTTGAACTTGACCTAGATATTATCAAGATATGAAGACCCATTGAAAAATATGGTCTCTAGAGAGGTCACAAGGTTTTTCTATTATTTGACCTATTGACCTAATTTTCGAAGGTACCTGACCCTCTTTTGACTTTTACCTAGATATCATCAAGGTGAACATTCTCACTAATTTTCATGAAGATCTCATGAAAAATATGGCCTCTAGAGAGGTCACAAGGTTTTTCTATTTTTTATACCTACTGGCCTAGTTTTTGACCGCACGTGACCCAGTTTCGAAACTGACCTAGATATCATCAAGGTGAACATTCAGATCAATTTTCATGAAGAGCCATTGAAAAATATGGCCTCTAGAGAGGTCAAAAGATTTTAATAATTTTAGACCTACTGACCTAGTTTTTGATCGCAGCTAACCCAGTTTCAAATTTAACCTAGATATCATCAAGATGAACATTCAGACCAACTTTCATACAGATCCCATGAAAAGTATGGCCTCTAGAGAGGTCACAAGGTTTTTTTATTATTTGACCTACTGACCTAGTTTTTGACGGCACATGACCCAGTTTCAAACTTGACCTAAGTATCACCAAGGTGAACATTCTGACCAATTTTTATGGAGTTCCATTCACAAGTATGGCCTCTAGAGAGTTCACAAGGTTTTTCTATTTTTAGACCTACTGACCTAGTTTTTGACAGCACATGACCCTGTTTCGAACTTGACCTAGATATCATCAAGGTGAAAATTCAGACCAATTGTCATACAGATCCCATGAAAAATATGGTCTTTAGAGAGGTCACAAGGTTTTTCTATTATTTGACCTAATGACCTAGTTTTTAACGGCACGTGACCCACTTTTGAACTTGACCTAGATATCATCAAGATGAACATTCAGACCAACTTTCATACAGATCCCATGAAAAATATGGCCTCTAGAGAGGTCACAAGGTTTTTCTATTATTTGACCTACTGACCTAGTTTTTGTAGGCACGTGACCCACTTTCAAACTTGACCTAGATATCATCAAGATGAACATTCTGACCAATTTTCATGAAGATCTCATGAAATATATGGCCTCTAGTGATGTCACAGGGTTTTTCTATTTTTAGACCTACTGACCTAGTTTTTGACCGCACGTGACCCAGTTTCGAACTTGACCTAGATATCATCAAAATGAACATTCAGACCAACTTTCATACAGATCCCATGAAAAATATGGCCTTTAGAGAGGTCACAAGGTTTTTCTTTTATTTGACCTACTGACCTAGTTTTTAACAACACGTGACCCAGTTTCGAACTTGACCTAGATATCATCAAGATGAACGTTCTGACCAATTTTCATGAAGATCTTGTGAAATATATGGCCTCTAGAGAGGTCACAAGGTTGTTCTATTTTTAGACCTACTGACCTAGTTTTTGACGGCACGTGACCCAGTTTCGAACTTGACCTAGATATCATCAAGGTGAACAATCTGACCAATTTTCATGAAGATCTTGTGAAATATATGGCCTCTAAAGAGGTCACAAGGTTTTTCTATTTTTAGACCTACTGACCTAGTTTTTGACGGCACGTGACCCAGTTTCGAACTTGACCTAGATATCATCAAGGTGAACATTCTGACCAATTTTCATGAAAATCTTGTGAAATATATGGCCTCTAGAGAGGTCACAAGGTTTTTCTATTTTTAGACCTACTGACCTAGTTTTTGATGGCACGTGACCCAGTTTCGAACTTGACCTAGATATCATCAAGATGAACATTCTGACCAACTTTCATAAAGATCCCATGAAAAATGTGACCTCTAGAGTGGTCACAAGCAAAAGTTTACGGACGGACGCACGCACGCACGCACGGACGGACGACGGACGACGGACACCACGCGATCACAAAAGCTCACCTTGTCACTTTGTGACAGGTGAGCTAAAAATGTGGCAGCCACATTTTAAAGAAAGGCATTATGACCTTTAAGAGGGGCATACCTCCAAATGTACACAAAGTCATCAACTTAAAAAAACAACAAACAAGAGCTGTCTGTAAGACAGCACACTCGACTTTTCTCAGTGCTTGACTCAGAATTTGAGCTTTGTCAGTAAAAGGGGCTTAACTCAATCAAATATATAATCAGAGTTATGTGGACTGTTTCTTCTGGTTTAGACTTTGATAGTAAATAACTATTTTAAGTTTCAAGTCAATAGCTTTGAGAGTAACAGAGATATTGGACATTATATAAAATTTTAACCTAAAAATTCTAAGTTAAAAAGGGGCATAACTCTGTCAAAATTCAATCAGAGTTATGGGGATTGTTTTTCTAGTGTAGCCTTTGATAGTAAATAACTACTTTAAGTTTCAAGTCAATAGCTTTGAAAGTAACAGAGATATTGGACATTATATAAAACTTTAACCAAAACATTTCTAAGTTAAAAATGGGCATAATTATAAATCTGTCAAAATTCAATCAGAGATATAGGAATTGTTTTTCCTGGTGTAGACTTTAATAGTAAATAACTATTTTAAGTTTCAAGTCAAAAGCTTTGATAGTAACAGAGATATTTGACCTTATCAAAAACTTTAACCAAAAAATTCTAAGTTAAAAAGGGGCATAAATCTGTCAAAATTCAAACCAAAGTTATGGGGATTCTTTCTCCTGGTGTAGACTTTGATAGTAAATAACTATTTCAAGTTTCAAGTCAACAGCTTTGATAGTAACAGAGATATTTGACTTTATCAAAAACTTAGACCAACAGCAGCGCCAGCGCCGATGCCGACGCCTGGGCGTGTGCAATAGCTCTATTTTTTTTTGGAAAAGTCACACTAAAAATGAAAACATTAAATCTTACACTTCATGAGTATGATACAAACTTCAGCTAAATTCCTTCAAATTTACGTCTAATTTTTACTTTTTGACTAACACAGTAAATAGATTTTGCATTATTCTGTAAAATCATTATTTGTGGGGGTCTAAATTTTCATGGCTTTCCTGGTTGAGTCAATCCATAAAATTAAATCCCATCAAACAAAATTCATGTTCATTCCTGTTAATTTTATCTTCATAGGTTGAAATCCATGAATTTAACCCTTACCCTGCTAAATTTCCATAATGAGCTTTCCCATCTTTCAATTTGGACAGTACCATTAACTGTTAAAAGGGGTACTTACCAAAAAAATACTGACTGAATGGCAAACAGTGCAGACCTTGATCAGACTGCACAGATGTACAGGCTGATCACGATCTACACTGGTCACAAAGGCAGAATCAGTTGTGCCAAGCATGATAAGGGTTAAATCCTATGAAAGAACCCCATTTCACAAAATTTCATGCCTACAATATTACATGAATTCACAATTTTACAAACTACACAAATGTGTTACATGTAAAAATACTGTCTCAAACCTACAGCATCACTTTGTTTTTACTTTTATCTAAAGTCAGAAAAAAATCAAAGTACATGCACTTCCAGGAATCAGAAAAATTATCCATTTATACAGTGAAACACTGCTCCCTCGAGCATCACGGGCTCCAGTACCAAGGCAGCAGGGATGGGCACTATCAGACATGTTTTATCACAGTTTAATATGATACGGCAACTCAGTACTGTAGTACGTACCATAATATATTTTTATCTAAAAAAGATTGTTTCAAATGAATTCCGAAGTACCTCTTTCTGTTGCCTGTCTGCTATAACAACATCATAGCTTGGTACGCTAAGCTTGAAGTAAATGAATATCAAACATACACCTAGAAATTGACAACAATTGCGTCTGTTGAACAAGCTATGATAAGAAGATATACTGGCCTCTTTATCCAAAACATCTACTGTATAACTGCTCAACACAACGCTATTCAACACCTTCTTGTCAATAAACCTACATGGTTTTCTTCTGGCCACCTTCTACAGACAGCACATTCAACACACATACACACCATACGTGAATAAACCATTGCCTAATTTCTTTACAAGTTCAATGTTTCAGTCCCAAAAAATGGCGCAAATGCATATTTACAGTGAAACCACATCATAACAAGACTGGTCATTTTGCATTTAGCATTAAAATTTTACGCAAATCGTTTAGAACAGCCAAACCAAGTGGAAATCTTCTAAACTCAAATAATGACTTTTTAACGTTAGTATCAAGCAAAGGTGATACCTTAAGCAGTTTCTTCATCCCCTTGTGACTTTCATCAATCAGTTGTTTAGTGTACATTATATATTATTTTAACAATTACAAGATCATTCTAATAGTATGACACTTTGTAGAATTAAACAAATTAAAAAGTCATACATGATAACAAAAAAGAAAGATATATAACATTTAAGTACATTGTGAATACACTAACCCATCTGAAGTACATTTTACAAATTCTAAAAGTAAAATAATAAAAAATTTAATCTGGTGCATAGTTAACAAATCTCAACACAATAAATTCATTTACAAAATGAAGTAAAATTTAATTTAAAAAACTAGCTTTGGTACTTTAAACATTGCCAAAAATTTAGTATATAACTTCAAATATAAAATATATTTCAAACAAACAAGACTATAAAATGAAGCACATCATTAATATCTCAAAGCAACAAAGCTTACAGCAACAAGTAGAGGAGCTTCAAGTCTTACAGGTGCTGACTCATCTTTGTCCAAGAAGTGAAACACCACTTCCAATATAAAGGCAAAGCTTCTCCTTCAACTCTGTCTCATTTTTGATGAACAGGTGTAAACCCTACTCTAAAAGCTGTCTCAACTACAATGTAAGACCAATAAGAGATCTGTCTCCAAGGACTGATATTCTTTGTCCAAGCTCCCCACCCTCAGAATCTATCTTATCTTTGACCTCATCCTCCAACAGCTGCCTCAGTTCTGACCATGAGGTGCAGCTCCCCTTCACCAACTTTATTATTTTTGTACTGGAAAGTTTAGCTCCTACTTCAGTGACTGCCTTATCTTTGTCTTATAAGAGATGCTCCTCCTCCCAAAGCTTTCTTATATCAGGCCAATAAGAGAAGCTCCACCTCCAAAAGCTGTCTCATCTATGACAGCTCTGCAATTGGCTTATATTTTTTGCCATGAATGTAAGTTCTGCTCTTATCTTAAGGACAAAGAAGTAACGTCCCATCTTAAAAAACTTGATATACAAAATGAAGCTCCATCTCGAATAGTTTCTTAGAGAGTTAAATTATGCTCCTAACAGTTTTCAAGGTTTCTAGAAATACATTACTACTGCTGGAGTGATAGACCCTGATTAAGTCTGAAATGGAGGTCCAACTTAAACTGCTCTCTCATATATTATTTGACCACCGATAACAGCTCCACCTCCAACAGCTCCACCTCCAACAGCTCCTTCTGCAGTACGTCCACCTGGTCGCAGCTTTGCTGAAGTATTAACATAAAATGATCACTAACATCAAAGAGTTAATACTGAGGAAAATTAATACCCTTAGATATCACTTTCATACAAGGAAATAAGACGACATTATTACTTTTCTTTTGTCAGCTAGTCAGCAGATAAAAACAGCAAAAAGATTTGCATTTCACTTTTTGTAACTTTGTAATGATCTGGTCAACTTTATTAAATAAGCTGATGATTAAGTCATTAAATGAAAAATACATTCAATACATAAAGTTTTAAGTAATACACCTACAACATTATTATATCTATCACGCATTATATTTAAGCTTAAAATTGCATTATGATAATTCAAAAGATGAAATGGGTCTATCTTATGAGTATGTTTTATTACTTGTTTGTCCAAACGCTTTTTTTGCCGTATGTCCACAATGTATACATATAAACAAAAGAAAGAGTGAATTTATCACTATGATATATATGTACATATTATATTCCCACCCACCTAGACTGTTCCACTAATAAGACCATTTTGCGTAAGAACCATTGGTGGGCTTAATAGCTGGATTCCGCTGTATATCCTAACAATTAATTAAATTCTACTTACAAGGAGTGGCAGTACAATCATACTGTACTTCTACTTCTTCAATCGTTTTTTTCATCAAACTAGCATAGCTATGAAGGAATTGCTCCTGTCTCACAACAGCTCCAAGAAGAAGGGCAACAGCATTGACAGACACCACAGTATCTGCATCGTCAGCTATGATAACTGATCCACTGTCACCTTCCAACGAGAAAGGTCCAGCTGAGAAGAAACAAGAGTAGTGTGAGAGACAGTAAACCCCTGCAGCTGTGTTTTACATAGGAATGAAGGTTTAAAGCATAACTTATTGTATTGCACATCATGTTATCATTATTTATATATAAAACATGTTCTCTTCTGTCTGCAGGCTCTGTACAAAAAGAAACATAATTTTAAAAAAATATTTCAGATCGATTTATGATTCTTGTCATACCCACTGCCCTACTTCTTACTGCCAACTTTTCAACCTATTCCCTTAAACGTTGTATTTCATACAAAAAAGAGAATAACAGTATTTAAATTACATTAGTACTCAAAAGTGCAATTTGAACATCATTCACAACAATGTTTGGTTTCTTCCTCTCTGAATCAAATATTCAAATTTTAACAAATGTATGAGAAATTAGTCAAAGAAAATAAGATTTCACAAGAAATTAGTATGTTTCATGTTAAAAAAAAATGTGGCAGCCAATTTGTATAAACATATCATTATTCATGTGTCAATAAATCAACTTCTTACCTTCTAATGGCTCTATGGGTTCATCAGTTAAAACATCCCTTATCTGTTCACCAGCTCCAGGTAAAGATTCGATCAAAATATTGTACGACGGTTGAAATCTTCCTTCAAAGGATCGAGTTCTCTTAAACTTTAATATATTATAATCCATAATTTTTTCTGTCATGTAGTCTGTAGACATGACAAGTCCCCTTGTAAAGCCTGTTCTGCATCCTTCCTTGTGGACATCTCTTCGTATCGGATCTACATCAAACACCTTCCAGTCCTGTACAGACACTCTGTCAGATCTTTTTAATCCGGAATCACAATGTTCAAGTTTGTCGTCTAAAACTTGAACTGATGCCACATCCAAAGCTTCTGGATTGTACAAGAAACATTTCTTAGTTCCAATATGGCTGTATTCGTTGCCACCACTTGTTCTGACTTCTATGTTTTCTTCACAGTCTTTCAAACAATGGGCACAAGTCAGGCAATGATCTTTTGCCTCCTGAATGGCATAACCAGTGCTAATCATTGCCCCTGTTTCCCCTTGACACATTCTAGATTTATCCCTGTTTGGCTTCAAGTGAAAAAAGCACCCCAGGCTTCCATAACTAAAATCATCCGCTCCCATCCGCCTTCCTCGTAACTCTTGGCCCTGTTCCAGCACCAAAGGCATGATGCGTACTTGTTCTTTTTTTTCTTCCATCATTTCTGATTTAAATCCTCCTGAGTACTTGTATTCCTTTAGTATCTGTCTAATGTCCTCTTTCCTAGCAGGATATAAAGTCTTCCTCAAGTGTAACATAAGTTCGCCAAAACATGTTCCACACCCAGTGACCTCTTCAAGCCTGAAATTACATAAATGTATACATAAATGTGAGTTGTCACATCAAGAAGGACTATCTGTAATACATTATACAAACATACTATACTAGTAGTTGAATTTTTCTATTTCTTTTTTTTTTTTTTTTTTACAAATTTTCAAAAATGTCTTTTTTCTGCTTTAAATATAAAATGCACAACAAACTTTGAGAAAATATATTGTGAACTTTTCATAAGGAATATGTATATTAGGAATTTCTAGTTACTGTAAACTGGATAATTTTCTTGTAGGCTTTAAAGGTCAAACACACACATTTTAGGCGAAATATAATTTCTCCCAAAAATCTGTAACAAGAGCGTCATGATGACCCTGGATTGCTCACCTGAGTAATATGAGCCACATATTTCAAATGTCAAACTGATGCTAAAATGTCAAGAAAGTAGGTCAGTAGGTCACATTCATGGTCACTGAAAGTCAGTTTTAAGATCGGTGTGTAAAACTGTACATGTTATCCAATTTTCAAGACGGTATCTTAAAAAACAAGAAAGTAGGTCAGAAGGTCAAGGTCACAGTCAGGTGACCCCTAATTACTTAGGACCATTAGGTAATTATAATTAATCAGTCTAGGAAATATGACCTGATAATTACTGAAGTATTTTTTCCTATGTAACTCATATAACAAGTGAACCCCGGGACAGGGCCTCTTTTCACCCAAGGGCATAATTTGAACAATTGTTAGAGATTCACTAGGCAATGCAACATACTAAATATCAAAGGCCTAGGCCTTGAACTTTCAGACAAGAAGATTTTTTAAAAAAATCCTATATATTAAGCCTATGTAAAACTTGAGACCCCCGGGGCAGGGCCTATTTTCACCCCATGGGCATAATTTAAACAATTTTGGTAGAGGACCATAAGGCAATGCAAAATACAAATATTAAAAGCAAAAGCCTTGCACTTTCAGACAAGAAGATTTTTAAAGTTGTTTCCTATATAAGTCTATGTAAAACATGTGACCCCCGGGGTTGGGCCTCTTTTCACCCCAGGGGCACAATTTGAATAAATTTGATAGAGGACCATAAGATGTCACATGCCAAATATCAAGGCTCTATGCCTTGAGGTTTTGGACAAGAAGATTTTTAAAGTTTTTTCTTTCGGTTACCATGGCTACCAGAGTTCTGCACTGAATTCAATTCTTTGAATAATTTTGAAAGGGGGCCACCCAAGGATCATTCTTATGAAATTTGGTGTAATTCTGCCTAGTGGTTTTTTGGAGGAGATTTTTTTAGAAAATGTTGACAGACGGACTACGCACGACGGACCTTGAACGGTCACAAAAGCTCACCATGGGCCTTTGGCTAAGGTGAGCTAAAAAGTGAGTACTCTGAAAGTGACTAGTAGAACAAACTTACTGACATAAGATTTTTGCAAGATATTCTTATAAATAACCAAAAATATTGTGCAGAAAGTATTAAACCATTGCAACACTTTTGAAATAATGCAGAAAATATACATTCTTATTTTCACTCAGTGCCATAAATACATTCTATGCCAAACTTAGTGGAAATGAACATGTTGAAAAATTTCACCCAAACTGTGGGCAAGTAGCTTTAAAGAGATTTCTTGGCTAGCAGTAATATTTTTGGTGCTTAAAATTCACAAACTAGATGGCCACAGGCAACATGTCAAGCCCGCCTTTTGACCCCTAACTGTGATCTTGACCTTTGAGATAAAATCAGTCTCTTTGAATTAAACATTCATTCAAAATACACACAAGATTACTCAATGCATGTCAAAGTTATCGGCCGGACAAGATCTGACATGACTTTAGACCTCCAACTGTGACTTTGACCTTTGAGATAGGAACCTGGGGTTTGCGCATGACACTCCATCTCACTAACTAAAGGTTAACGCCAAATATAAACAGGATTTCTCAATGCATGTCAAAGTTATGGGCCGGACAAGATCTGACATGACCTTTGACCTCCAACTGTGACCTTGACCTTTGAGATAGGAACCTGAGGTTTGTGAATGACACTCTGTCTCACTGAGGTTAACATTCATGCCAAATATAAACAAAATTCCTCAATTCATGTCTAAGTTATGGGCCTAAATAGATCTGACATAACCTTTGACCTCCAACTGTGACCTTGGCCTTTAAGATAGGAACCTGGGGTTTGCGCATGACACTCCATCTCACTGAGGGTAACATTCACGTCAAATATAAACAAGATTGCTTCATGCATGTCAAAGTTATGGTCCGGACAATCAAATTCGGACACACTGACGCACGCAAACAGAACAGCCATTTGAACAATTATGTCTTCACTTCTGCAAGCGGGCTCGACAAAGATGAGTGTGTTATAATGTGATTCACGAATATTTTGAATTCACAAGTAACATTATATGCGAATATAAGCAAGAACAAGAGCTGTCTCCATAGGATGACACATGCCCCCGATGGCACTTTGAATGAATAGTTATGGCCGATGTTAGAGTTTAGGACCTTTGACTGGGTCTTGCGCGCAACACATTGTCTTACTGTGGTACACATTCATGCCCAATAATTTTAAAATCCATGCATGAATGACAAAGATATGGACCGGACACGCCCATCAATGCACTATCATGAAATATGACCTTTAACGTCTAAGTGTGACCTTGACCTTTGAGTTACGGACCTGGGTCTTGCGCGTGACATGTCGTCTTACTGTGGTACACATTCATTCCAAGTTATTTGAAAATCCATCCATGGATGACAAAGATATGGACCGGACACAAATGCACTATCATGAATAATGACCTTTAACGTCTAAGTGTGACCTTGACCTTTGAGT
Organism: Mercenaria mercenaria; assembly: GCF_021730395.1. Classification (NCBI taxonomy): domain Eukaryota; kingdom Metazoa; phylum Mollusca; class Bivalvia; order Venerida; family Veneridae; genus Mercenaria; species Mercenaria mercenaria. The sequence continues at coordinate 54,734,265 of NC_069372.1, read as the reverse complement.
TACGGACCTGGGTCTTGCGCACGACACGTCGTCTTACTGTGGTCCACATTCATGCCAAGTTATCTGAAAATCCATCCATGGATGACAAAGATATGAACCGGACACGAAAATTGCGGACAGACCGACAGACTGATAGACGGTTCAAAAACTATATGCCTCCCTTCGGGGGCATAAAAACCTCAAACGAATTCAGTAAATTTATATCCCTGGCCGAATACCAGGGAGCAGGATGTTTTCTGAATGATGGGACTATAATTTGAAAAATATTTGATTTCCAGATATACACAAGTTATGTACAAAAAGGACCATGCAACAGTTCGCTGATTTTTTACAACACATAAGGGAAAAAGTCTGCGCTATAGTGATCTATAAATTTGTATTAACTTTCATATGATCCATCAATGTGTTACTTTGATTTGTGGGAAACTATGAATTTTAGAACAATTAAAAGGCAATAACACTGAAGTTTAATAAATACTGGAGAACCTGAAGAAATATGTGCATGCAACACAGACCTGTAGCGATCTAAATTTATGTTAAACTTCATGAAGATCCATCAATGGATAACTTTGTTATATGGGAATTTATGGATTATGAAATAATTAAAGGGCGATAACTCTAAAGTTAATGAAGTGATCCTGATAAAAATGCATGTGAATTTTTTAAACAAATGAAGGGATAAAACTCTGCTTTTACTGGGTCAAGGGGGACAATACAATATGTGAGCAAAGGTCATGCACTAATTAAAGGGAAAGGCAAAGGTGGTGTTGTTATGTTAATTTCGTCTGCTAAGATTTCTTAAATTATAATTTAAGGAAGTGAAAGAATTTTCAAAATCCACTTTAAAATGAGAAAGTTATAAGCATTTGGTGGCCATATTGTTGCCATGGCAACAAAAACAAAATGGCAGATTTATTAAATTTCTAGACACATAATGGAACTGTATTTATTTATTTCTGTAAAATAGCTTCTTAACTTTTTCAGTTATAACTAGAGCTATCACTGAAGGTGATGAATGTATCCCCCGCATGCACTGACACTGTATATTGCAATTTGATGCACACAAGATTGCATAATTCTGTGGACTGTATATATATATATATAGACTCTATGTATATAGTATAGTAACAAAAATCAAAGTCCCATAACTCTGCAGAATATTTTTTCTGAAAGAACCTAACATGCACCATGCACAAGTAAGGTTGGTACTGATCAGTTGTGTGAAGTTTCATTAGACTGTGTGCAATGGTTCGGGAGATTAAGCACACACAAGATTGCATATGCAGACTGTACGTATATAGTATAGTACAAAAAACAAAGTCCCATAACTCTGCAGAACATTTTTCTGAAAGAACATAACCATGCACAACTAGGGTTGGTACTTATCACTTGTGTGAAGATTCATTAAATTGTGTGCAAGGGTTCAGGAGATTAGGCATGCACAAGATTGCATAATGCAGACTGTAAACAAAAAACAAAGTCCCATAACTGTGCAGAATTTTTTTCTGAAAGAACCTTACATGCACCATGCACAACTAGGGTTTCTACTGATCACTTATGTGAAGTTTCATTAAATTGTGTGCATGGGTTCAGATTTAGCGCGCACAAGATTGCATATGCAGACTCTATGTATATATAAGTAAAGTAACAAAAAACAAAGTCCCGTAACTCTGCAAAAAAAAATTCTGAAAGAACCTAACATGCAGTATTGCACCATGCACAACTACTGTTGTTACTGATCACTTGTGAGAAGTTTCATCAAATTGTGTCCACAGGATGAGGAGAGATGGTGTGCACAAGATTGTGTCTACAGACAGACAGACGGACGGACAGCCTGAAACCAGTATACCCTAAACAACGAAGTACAATGCAAGAAATTACCATGTTTTACACCTTACACTCAAGAAACATATGAAATTAATCTATTTAAAAGGTTATTATCTAAATAAAGAATTCAGCAGTGTGTAAATGACGTCATAAACACACTAAAATGGCTGCCTCCACGATCAGCCATTTTCTTAAATTTCAAACTGCCATATCTTTTTCAATAGATGTCCGATTTTAAAAATTCTTTCAGCATTACGAAAGGCTGGAGGATGACTTTCATATTAAAACAAGAGCTTCCTTAAGACAGCCAAGCTCGACTATTCGAAATATTGTCCCAGAAGCAGGAAAATATTACCCAAAATGTTAAATATCAAACAAGTTTTAAGTTCAAAAGGGGACATAATTTGACCAAAATGCATATCAGAGTTATGGGACTTGCTGCTATCATGTAGTTTTATAACCTTGAAGACACGTGAAGTTTCAATTCAATATCTGCATTAGTTTTGGAGATAGTAACTTGCATGTAAAACCTTAACCAGAATTTTTTAAGTCCAAAAGGGGGCATAATTTGGCCAAAATGAAGGTCAGAGTTATGGGACTTGCTGCTATCAACTAGTTTTATAACCCCGAAGACACGTGAAGTTTCTATTCAATATCAGCATTAGTTTTGAAGATAGTAATTTGCATGTAAAACCTTAACCAGAATATTCTAAGTCCAAAAGGGGGCATAATTTGCTCAAAATACATGTCAGAGTTATGAACTTGACCCAGTGAGGTTGGTAATTGACCTAGAAAAAGAAAAAGTAAGTTTCAACGCTATATATGCCTTTAAATGAGAGCTGTATGTACCTGCATGCAAAAACTTAACCAAGGTGTGACGCCGACGCAGACGCCAGGGTGAGTAGAATAGCTAGACTATTCTTCAAATAGTCGAGGTAATAACTTATTGTCAGGCATTCCTTGCCCTTTAATAATTATGTGAGGCTTTATAGCAAACCATTTTCTTTTTAAGTATAGGTGATAGGCAGGGGAGGGGTGGGGGTGGGGGTGGGGGGGGAATGGTGGAAAACCAAACTACACAAATGAATAAATCTGAATGATTCAAACAAAGAAAATAACTTACTTTAACAGCTCATACTGTAGCTCCGGGGTAAGTCTGGGAAGAACAGGCACAGTCAAGGACACAGGAACATCAGCCTGGGACAGTAGTCCAAAAAGCTCAAACTGTAGTTTCTTCAACACAACCAATATTCTAAGCTTGGCTTTAATGTAGTCCTCTGTACTGTGTATTATCTTGGTCATGCTCATTGCACACCTGTACGAGAATATACGGCACGTCGAAACACCATTATCCGTTTTGTCACGAGGCCATTTGGGCAAATGGATGGTGCTCAATGACTCTTTCAATTTTGCTTCATAGTCAAAGAATCCAGCATTTAAGAATTCATTGATGAGCGAAGCAGAAATTCCGTATCGTTTGGACAGCGTATCACAAGCAACACACTTGGTTTTATAGACGACGAAGTCTGTTAGTTTCTTGTGAAATATTTCATCTTTCTGAAGATCTGTCCTGTGCCCCTCAAAAGATGCTGAAAGGAAATAGAAGTCAGTTTGAGTGTTTCCCTAACAAAAGTTTTCTAAAATTCCATCTCATCATATTCTCAATAGAAAACAAGAGTGCAAGAATGTCACAATATACGCCCGTCACAGCAAATTTCTTTACTCTAGCACCTGTATTTGCAAATGGAATTTTAACTTTATGGTTGTTTAGTAATAACTAAGTGTTTTGTTTTTCTAAGTCCACAAAAAAACTTCTTACCAGGTAGAGATACCTTAAAATACACCTAAAATTGGAAAGTAACATCTATGTTGTACCACAGAAAAGTGGTCTTGGTTTTTCCCTATGGTCAATTATAAAAAAGTTACAATATAAGTTATTTATAGCAACAACTAAGGGAAGTTAGTCTTAAAAAAAAAAAAAAAAATCAAAAAAAAAATTGTAAGTCCTCATAAAACTCTTTACCAGGTAGAGACCGGTCAAAATACACCTCAAAATTGGATGTAGCATGCATATTGTACTACAGAAAAGTGGTCTCGATTTTTCCCTATGACTAGTAATGAAAAAGTTACAATATAAGCTATTTATAGTAACAACAAAGGGAAGTAATTCGAAAGAAGGGAACTGCGCATGACACGTCGTCTCATGATGGTGTATAATTGTGTCAAGTTACATCAAAATCCCTCCATGCATGAAGAAGAAATGCTTCGGACAAAGTCATTCTTGTATCTGACCTTTGGCCTCTAAGTGTGACCTTGACCTTAGACCTAGGGACCTGGTTCTTGCGCATGACACTACGTCTCGTGGTGGTGAACATTTGTGCCAAGTTATATCAAAATCCCTCTATGCATAAGGAAGACATGCTCCGGACAAGGTTTTCATTCTTGTATCCTTTGACCTCTAAGTGTGACCTTGACCTTAGACCTAGAGACCTGGTTCTTGTGCATGACACTCCGCCTCATGGTGGTGAACATTTGTGCCAAGTTATATCAAAATCCCACTATGCATGAAGAAGAAATGCTCCGGACAAAGTTTTCATTCTTGTATCCTTTGACCTCTAAGTGTGACCTTGACCTTAGACCTAGGGACCTGGTTCTTGCGCATGACACTCCTTCTCATGATGATGAACAATTATGCCAACTTTCATCAAAATCCCTCTATGCATGAAGAAGATATGCTCCGGACAAAGTCATTCTTGAATTTGACCTTTGACCTCTAAGTGTGACCTTGACCTTAGACCTAGGGACCTGGTTCTTGCGCATGACACTCCATCTCATGATGGTGAACAACTGTGCCAAGTTTCATCAAAATCCCTTCATGCATGTAGAAGATATGCTCCGGACAAGGTCTGTGGACGCCGCCCGCCCGCCCGCCCGCCAGGGGCGTTCCCATAATACGTCCCGTTTTTCAAACGGGCGTATAAAAACTGGCTGAACAGAATGAATAATATGATAATGCCTTCAGTCATACAAAACCCTCAACCCACCAGCATTACAATGTTAGCTAAACTCCTTCACAAATTTTGTCTCCTGTTTTGTTTTTATATTGCAAAAAAATTATTGCACATTAATGATTATCGTCAATCTTTCTGACATAATTTAGACTATATGGTGATATGCCATCTGTAACTGTTGAACAACCAATCAGGTGCCCTACACAACATTATTTCAGGCATGGGCAGGGAGACCTAAGTAGAACTTTAGCTTCCTAACATATCAATACATGCAAGGAGCAAAACCACAGAGGTGGGAGGCAAGTGATTAACAATAATTCAGTCAGCAACTGCAATCATTTTGTTTGTTTTCCGTTTTCAACAGTATTTCAACTATGTAATAGCAAGCAGTTAACCTAACCGGTGTTCCTAGATTCTGTACCAGTACAAACCTGTTCTCTGCAAGTAACTGCCAACTTTCCCACATGAATCAGAGGTGGACCAAGGATTTCAGACACAATGTATTTTATCAAATCGTCATGGAGAACATATGCCTCACCTGAGGACTGAACCAGAGTCATGACCCAGTGATTGTTAGATCTGCGCTCTCCCTATTGAGACAAGGCAGTCTGAAAGACAGCTAAATCCCTCGCCACTGGTATGGATAGTGAAAGGGTAAACCTTTGACCTTGAGCTGTGACCCTGACCTTGAACTGACCCATGAATTCTGCACATCATCTAGATGAGGTGATCATTTGACCCAAGTTACATGAAAATCCTAAATGGGGTTTAGGAGATACAGAGCTAAAACCTTTGACCTTGAGTTGTGACCTTGACCTTGAGTTGACATTGCTGACTCATGAGTTCTTGATGAGGTGATCATTTGACCCAAGTTTAATGTAAATCCTTCAAGGGGTTTAGGAGATACAGAAGGAACACAAAATGGAAGGTTCAAACCTTTGACTCTAAGTTGTGACCTTGACCCGGCATGGCTGACTCATCAATTCTGCACATCGTCTTGATGAGGTGATCATTTGACCCAAGTTTGATGAAAATCCTTCAAGGGGTTTAGGAGATACAGAGCAGACACAAAATGGAAGGCTCAAACCTTTGACCTTGAGTTGTGACCTTGACCTTGAGCCGACATGGCTGACTTTTGAGTTCTGCACATCGTTTTGATGAGGTGATCATTTAATCCAAGTTTCATAATTATCCTTCAAGAGGTTTAGGAGATACTGAGCGAACACGAAATGGTAGCCTCAAACATTTGACCTTGAATTGTGACCTTGACCTTGAGCCAACATGGCTGACTCATGGGTTCTGCACATCGTCTTGATGAGGTGATCATTTTATTCAAGTTTCGTTATTATCCTTCAAGGAGTTTAGGAGATACAGAGCGGACACAAATGGAAGGCTCAAACCTTTTATCTTGAGTTGTGACCTTGACCTTGAACCAACATGGCTGACTCATGGGTTCTGCACATCGTCTTGATGAGGTGATCATTTGACCAAAGGTTCATGAAAATCCTTCAAGGGGTTTAGGAGATACAGAGCGGAAACGAAATGTTACGGAAGGACGGAAGGACAGGATGGAAGGATGGATGGAGACCATTCCTATAACCCCCACCACTTGTGGCGGGAGATAAATAAGCGGGTGTGCTTATCCACAGAGGTCCCAAATAAGATACCTTCAAAAACAGGAAAGCTGAAAACATCTGAACAGTATACACACTCCAGTCTTCTCAATCAGATAAATAAAGTGGTTTCTAAGTTCACTTTTTATAACTTAAAATTAGGATCTCCATACTCACTTTTGAGATCTGAAATGTCCATATTCATTTCTTCCATATTTCTAAATAGTTCCTTTAATGTAGCTTTGCTTCCCTCCTTCTTTCTCCATGTCTGTAACATCTGAATACTTTGCATGCTTATTGCACGAGTGTCCGTTTTAATATTTTCAATTTCTAGCTGGGTTATACCTAGTAATATCGCAAGCCCCTCCCAATGACGTACAATAACCTCCGCAATCTGAAAAAGTTCTTTGTCTGTGGGGATCCTCTCTGTAGTTATCTCTGAATAAGAAATTTTCAAACACTAATGTAAACATTGAGGGCAAAAAGTACAAGCATTTTTTTTTTCTTGTTAGCGATTCTTTTGCAATTTGTTGATAAAATGACTGTGATGTAGAAAGGTTGTTCACACTCCTACAGATCATAAAAATAGACTTTGGGGACCAAACTCAAAACCCTGGTATTTGATTGCTCAATCTTAGAATTCTGAGACTTGTCTCAAACCTCAAGTTTTATAACCTTGAATCCAGAACAAGGGGTTTTTGGAGCACTTTTATTTGAAACTGTACCAGTACATAATATCAGGAGAGAATAAAAGGACAAAATATTAACTACAGCTTGACCTTTTGTATACTCTCCCATCTCTGTAAAACAACAACAATGGGAAATGTTACACAGAGGTTGCTGATCTAGTGACATCAATATATCTTGAGCACGCAGCTGACCCAGACACACATATCTGCCTTTGAAGCCAGCTACTCTTTCATCAAGTACAACGATAACTGTTTGGTTTCCAACAGTAGATTAGCCGCATTACACTGGTAAGTTAATTTTATCAATTTTCTTGGACTGATTTGTTCTCTACAGCTACTATCAATTTCTTCAAATAAACCAGTAGTGGCTTACAAATAATTTCAGACATGCTTACACATTGTCTTCTGTCAATTCATCATAGAGATATGCTTGATCAAGAAAGCTGTCATACAACTGATACAGCAAGCTTAAAGCGCTCAATTTTATCAAGCTGCAATGAATAAGCAAGAGCTACTAAGACATCATTTAATTTTGTGGGCATAAAATTTTGAGACATCTGCAAAAATGTATATTTCACTGGAACATGAACTAAAGCTTGTGGATTTCAAATCTTAACCCTTACCCTGCTAAATTTCTATAATGAACTTGTCCATCTTTCAATTTGGACAGTACCATTAACTGTTAAAAAGATTTCATACAAAAAAGATACTGTCTGAATCATGGCAAATCTGCACTGGTCGCAAAGGCAGAATCAAACTGTCCAGCATGGTAAGGGATAAAGATTAAATAAATGGAAAATATTCTTATTTTTCAGCATATAATGTTTTTGATTCATGCAAACCTTGATATCCACGAAATTCAGCCCTTCACTGACATAAATGAATTCACAGTATATTTAAATAAGTCATAAAAAATCTAGTACTACCTTCACTATCTGGAGACAGATCTTTGACAACAAATGGATTTCGTAGACTCTCGATCAGTTTCATATGTATGGAATCTAATAGCGAACTATCCAATTCTTCTTCCTGTCTCGGTACAAACTCTCGAATGTAACTTGTTACTTTCTCTAATACTATAATAACCTTTTCCTCTAACAAATACTGCACCTGAGCCGTCAGAGATTTGCTACATTTCGCTGACTTGCCATCAACGTCCATCTTGTTAAGGTCAGTGTAAAGGACTGCAGCTTTGGTTTGATCATTGTATATTATAACATCACTCAACTGAGGTTCAGTGAATTCCGCTAATACTTCATGGACCTGAAAATAAATTTGAGGGTTTTTTTTTTAGGTAAAACGATCACTATATTAGAAATCAAGTACAATATACAGTATCAAACAGTTAAAAATGGAGTAGCATTAAAAGACATTACAACCAAAATACCATGACAAAGGCAACACAACAAGTCCAAAAACAATCTGCAAAATTAATGCTATTATACAGTATACACGACTTTAACTTATGGTCAAATACACATTATATCAATGGTGAAAGTTCACCAAATACTGCAAATACCATTATTTAATTTTCAAAATGTAACATGTAAGGGATGTTAAACAAATTTAACAGCCCTTTCCTCAGTTTTATTTTTGATTAAACACACAACATACCTTCTCCTCAGACTGTGTTACAATCACTGTCACTGATGGTTGAAAACTGCTGGTGTTCTTTAGGTCCTTAGTGTAACCAGTCCATTGTAAATCTTCTACTTTTACTCTACCAATCACAATACTCTGCTTTGGCAAGCCAAATTCCCTTTTCTTTAACCAGGCAGCATCAGCAAAGAGATTCACGGTAACCTCATCTGTAACTTGCTGAGCTGCTGATGTGATCTCCTTTACTTTTATCGTACCCTGGGAAATACAGTCTGGCAGACCTCCAGCATCTAAAAAAGACATTTATCATCAAAATGAAAGAAGACTGTAAAATCATTAATATTCAAGGGAGGACTTAGTGACTTAGTCATTTCAGGAAATTAAATCCAAATACATGTATTTTATCTAAGTAAATCAGTACCAAAAAGTTGTAGTTTATACTAATTTATTTTAGCTTGACTGTGATGAAAGCTAATATAAGCTTATTTGAACCACTCTCGAGTCCGCTTCCTGGAAAACCCAGTACAGGTGTCATATGAGAAGCCACGGTCGTGACCCCAGTGGGGCTAGCACCCACAACCCCAAGATTGTGTGGCCCACACCTTAACCGCAAGACCATCGCCCTTTAATTTTTTTATTTCAAATAATGGCTCCGTTACTGAAGTGACAACACACATTTATAAGAATAAAGATAAAAATTTACCCAAAATATTTTGCCATCTTGGAACCAATCTCTGCAATCGTGTTTGAAAGTAATGATAACGCGGAAATGCGAGACTCTTGTAAGTATACCGTAACCCGACATCCATCTCATAGGTCTATATGGCGATCTGAAATAAGTAAGATTGTCCTGGAATAATGATTTTATCTAAATGACAGATTTTTCAAACAAATATTTAAACAAGAGCTAACCAATGATAACATTACTGACTGTTTAAAACACTTCTACATTAGCTTACATACAAGACCTTAAAACTAAACAAGAATGATGTCTACATTGTATGATACATGCCCTCTGAAAATGCTTAAGAGTGTTGCTTGAAAAAAAAACCTAAATTACATATCAACAGTAAGCATGTATAGTACTGATATAAGCATGTATAGTACTGATAAAAGCATGTATAGTACTGATAAAAGCATGTATAGTACTGATATAAGCATGTATAGTACTGGTAAGAGAAAAAGTTTTTTTTTTAGTTACCTGTATTTTCTATAGAATATTATCAGCATTTAAAAAGCTTCATTCTTTCCTTTTTCTTTTGCAATATGTCGATATTGGGATTAAAGATGACAGCCCTACTTAAAATAATATTAGTATTAGCACTAGCCACTAAATATAAAGTTACAAATCTCCCCCTAATTGACAAAAAGTATTATTTTCGAAACTTAAAAGTTAGACAAATTGAACCTGTCTTATAAGAGGGTGCCGATTTTGGCGCAAACTTGGGACCGCATCTTATATAAAGCAATCCACCTTATAAGCAAGTAAATACAGTAGTATTTATATAACTCATTCAGATTTGTTAGGGGAAATTTTCTCTCTCTCAAAAACTGAGAAAATGTGGGTGCTGTAAAGGTGTTAATTAAGATGAAAATGAATTCTAAAAGGTTGATGGATCCAACATCAGCTAAAACAAAGGTAAGGGTGTGTTAGCATATGTGTGTCAACCTGGGTATAACAATGCCAGGTGGTAGATGCATATTCCAGCTGATGACAGACAAAAGTTTTATATGAAAAGGTTTTGACTTGTAATGTGATGTTCCATTTTATGAAGCCATGAGGGCATGTGGCTTGATACAGGATGTAATATCATTCCTGAATAAGAAAATACAGAGGTCCAAAGACGGAGCCTTGTGAAACGCTAAATGTTACAGGTACCCTATTGGGATGGTCACCTTCCAAGACTATAGACTGACTTCTGTTGTGTAAAAACACATTAGACCGTTTGAAAACTTCTGATCCAATTCCATAGTCTTAAAAGTTAAACAAGAGGACCATGATGGTCCTGAATCGCTCACCTCTTCCCACATGACCCAGTTTTGAGTATGACGTTGTTTTTTCTATTATTTGACATAGTGACCTAGTTTTTGAGCTCATGTGACCCAGTTTTGAACTTGACCTAAATATTATCAAGATAAAAATTCTGACCAATTTTCATGAAGATCCATTGAAAAATATGGTCTCTAGAGAAGTCACAAGGTTTTTCTATTATTTGACCTATTGACCTAGTTTTCGAAGGTACGTGACCCTGTTTTGAATTTTAATTAGATATCATCAAGGTGAACATTCTCATTAATTTTCATGAAGATCTCATGAAAAATATGGCCTCTAGAGAGGTCACAAGGTTTTTCTATTTTTATACCTACTGGCCTAGTTTTTGACCGCACGTGACCCAGTTTCGAAACTGAACTAGACATCATCAAGGTGAACATTCAGATCAATTTTCATGAAGATCCATTGAAAAATATGGCCTCTAGAGAGGTCAAAAGATTTTAATAATTTTAGACCTACTGACCTAGTTTTTGACCGCAGTTGACCCAGTTTCATATTTGACCTAGATATCATCAAGATGAACATTCAGACCAACCTTCATACAGATCCCATGAAAAGTATGGCCTCTAGAGAGGTCACAAGGTTTTTTTATTATTTGACGTACTGACCTAGTTTTTTAAGGCACGTGACCCAGTTTCAAACTTGACGTAGATATCATCAAGGTGAACATTCTGACCAATTTTTATGGAGATCCATTCACAAGTATGGCCTCTAGAGAGGTCACAAGGTTTTTCTATTATTTGACCTACTGACCTAGTTTTTGACTGCACATGACCCTGTTTCGAACTTGACCTAGGTATCATCAAGCTGAACATTCAGACCAATTTTCATACAGATCCCATGAAAAATATGGCATTTAGAGAGGTCACAAGGTTTTTCTATTATTTGACCTACTGACTTAGTTTTTGACGGCACGTGACCCACTTTCAAACTTGATCTAGATATCATCAAGATGAACATTCAGACCAATTTTCATACAGATCCCATGAAAAATATGGCCTCTAGAGAGGTCACAAGGTTTTTCTATTATTTGACCTACTGACCTAGTTTTTGATGGCACGTGACCCACTTTCGAACCTGACCTAGATATCATCAAGGTGAACATTCTGACCAATTTTCATGAAGATCTCATGAAATATATGGCCTCTAGAGAGGTCACAAGGTTTTTCTATTTTCAGACCTACTGACCTAGTTTTTGACTGCACGTGACCCAGTTTCGAACATGACCTAGATATCATCAAGGTTAACATTCTGACCAATTTTCATGAAGATCTCATGAAATATATGGCCTCTAGAGAGGTCACAAGGTTTTTCTATTTTTAGACCTACTGACCTAGTTTTTGATCACACGTGACCCACTTTCGAATTTGACCTAGATATCATCAAGATGAACATTCAGACCAACTTTCATACAGATCCCATGAAAAATATGGCCTTTAGAGAGGTCACAAGGTTTTTCTATTATTTGACCTACTGACCTACTTTTTGATGGCACGTGACCCACTTTCGAACTTGACCTAGATATCATCAAGGTGAACATTCTGACCAATTTTCATGAAGATCTTGTGAAATATATGGCCTCTAGAGAGGTCACAAGGTTTTTCTATTTTTAAACCTACTGACCTAGTTTTTGATGGCACTTGACCCAGTTTCAAACCTGACCTAGATATCATGAAGATGAACATTCTGACCAATTTTCATGAAGATCTCATGAAATATATGGCCTCTAGAGAGGTCACAAGGTTTTTCTATTTTTAAACCTACTGACCTAATTTTTGACCGCACGTGACCCAGTTTCAAACTTGACCTAGATATTATCAAGATAAACATTCAGACCAACTTTCATACAGATCCCATGAAAAATATGGCCTTTAGAGAGGTCACAAGGTTTTTCTATTATTTGACCTACTGACCTAGTTTTTGATGGCACGTGACCCACTTTCGAACTTGACCTAGATATCATCAAGGTGAATGTTCTGACCAATTTTCATGAAGATCTTGTGAAATATATGGCCTCTAGAGAGGTCACAAGATTTTTCTATTTTGAGACCTACTGACCTAGTTTTTGACGGCACGTAACCCAGTTTCGAACTTGACCTAGATATCATCAAGATGAACATTCGTACCAACTTTCATACAGATCCCATGAAAAATATGGCCTTTAGAGAGGTCACAAGGTTTTTCTATTATTTGACCTACTGACCTAGTTTTTGAAGGCACGTGACCCAGTTTCAAACTTGACCTAGATATCATCAAGGTGAACATTCTGACCAATTTTCATGAAGATCTCATGAAATATATGGCCTCTAGAGAGGTCACAAGGTTTTTCTATTTTGAGACCTACTGACCTAGTTTTTGATGGCACGTAACCCAGTTTCGAACTTGACCTAGATATCATCAAGATGAACATTCTGACCAACTTTCATAAAGATCCCATGAAAAATGTGACCTCTAGAGTGGTCACAAGCAAAAGTTTATGGACGGACGCACGGACGCACGCACGCACGGACGACGGACACCGCGCAATCACAAAAGCTCACCTTGTCACTTTGTGACAGGTGAGCTAAAAAGAAGTCTGTTGTGATAAACCTAGTCAAAAGCTTTACTGAAGTCAAGCAGAATTAAATCACGATAGTTTAATATGGTTGGAAATGTTGTTGATCAAGTTCATTTGCTATATCAATTAATTGGGTCTCACAAGATTTTCTGTCATGAAAGCCACATTGAAGGTATTAACCTTTAGCCTGCTGTCAGCAAGTGATTCTGCTTTTGCGACCAGTGCAGACCAAGATCAGCCTGCATATCCCTGCAAGCTGATCATGATCTGCACTGTTTGCTGTTCAGACAGTTTTTCATTGAACACCCCTTTGAATAATAAATGGACCAGTCCATTTTTGAAATTTAGCAGGCTAAGGGTTAAAGAATGTTCCAATAAGTAAGGTGAGAAGAAGCATAATGAAAGCAACTATGTGCCCTAAGGTTTTGTATAATACATATTAAAGATATAAGCTAGTAATTTGCTGAGTTACTGATGACTTGTTTTGAAGAGTGATCAAACAAAAGCCTGGCAGCCCCACATACAGCTGGTTGAAAATGGTCTGCTCATGCTGCTTTGTCTGGTTTCATGTTAGCTAACAGTTTCACCAGTTTGGCAATTTGAAAGAGGGATAAAGACTTCTGAATTTTTGAAGACAGCTTTGCTGGAGAGGAAATGGTGACTTTTTGGTCCAACAAACTGTTGATAAAAGAATAATAAGCGTGTCAAACCTTTTACATATGAAATATGTTTGAAATTCAGCAGAAAAACCAAAGCCCAAATAAACTGATAAAAACAAACTTTATGATATCAATTTTTACGGCATTCTGTCATTTTGTTGAATTATATTTAATTTGTAACATCACTGACACTAGCATACACAGATACTTTATTTCCTTTAATATACACATAGATTCGATAATTAGGGGAAAAGATTATCTAATATTACTGGCAAATAATTGCCGATCAGTTGTGGATTATCTACTGTGATGAAAAATAGGTAAGTTTGGCTGTTGTATAATACATTGCAAATCCCTGCTACAGATATAAAGTTTTATGTAATTGTTTTAAAACTAGTGGCTCAATTTTCATTTGCACTGTGAAACTGCAGATTTAATTAATCCATATTACTTGAAACAAGGAAATTTGTGCTCCTTAACAATCCTCTACAGTCTATTCTAGATGTACAGATCCCCATACACCTAGAGTCAGATTCTAAATATTACAGAGCCATACCCCTAGGCTAGACACTTCTAAATTTCAAGGGTCTAGCCATCGCACCTGTCCAGTGCAGCAGGTAACAATTCTTGATACTAATGTTGACACTCCATCAGAGGAACTATTTACTACACTAAATTGGATGAAATTTCCTGACAGGGTTAAATATAAAAAAGCAATCATTGTGTACAGATCACTTAATGACATATGCCCAGACTACTTCAGAACAAAATTCACATACTTGCACGAAGTCAAAAAAGTTAACTTAAGGTCATTAGATTCAAAACAAAATCTGTACTTGCCAAAGCCAAACATAGAAATATTTCAGAAATGTCTCGATTATTCAGGTCCTAGTCTATGGAACGAGTTGCCTGTTGAAGTCCGTACTGCAGAAAACTTAAGTTGTTTTAAACGAAAATACCTGGCATACTGGAAAGGGTCATGGGTCTAAAAATGGTTTTCAAGGGCAAATTCCACATTTAGTAATTATAGAAATATCTGCGTCATTTTCTACTGTTATAATTGTGCATTTTGTACGTATGTGCGCATGTGTGAGTGTATGTGTATGAGTGCCTGTGTACATATATTTCAAATTATTTATTGCATTATATAACTTTTTGTCATAACTGTAATAATGTATTTCATTGCTATGTTAATTTGAAAGTCTACACTGTTGTAAATATTGTATATATGATGAGGCTCACAGGGTTACCTGACTGTGTTGCCTCTTTAAATAATCTTTATTATTATTATTATTATTATTATTATTATCTAATTTATCATATTTTGTTTGCAAAACACAGCAATATTTACCTGTACACAAATGCTAAGCTTAATTCAGACCAAAAATTCAATATATTTTTAATTTCTGTTTCTCAACAACAGGTAAAACTGAGGTGTGACAAATACAATAGTGGTGTAGAAATATTTGATGACATTTTAAAAACAGATTCTTTTTTTTGTGATCATGTTTAGGGCATGCCATAAACATGCCGAGGGATTTTTTATAATTTATCATACCAGTAACTTTCTCTTTACCAAATATTCTGACGCAACACTTTATCTTTACATCTTCTTCTCGTTCGCAACTACACTGTCAGACCAATAGCCTCGATAAAATCTGTGGTTTGCCGCAGATCCTCAATGCCTCCATACAGTTTCTGGTACATTGAGGTATCTATCGGCCAAGTCGCAGCTCGCTCCTGGTCATGCCTTTTACATCTCTGAAGTATATGCTCCGCAGTCTGATCTTCCTCACCACATGGACAAGTTGGCGATGGTGCCAGTCTGTATTTCTTGTACATGTGAGCATTGACGTGAGCTTGTTGTGCCCTAAGTGAAGCCTGACCAGCATCACTTGTTCACACCGATCAAGGAGATGAAAAGCATCTTCCTCTATCCTTGGTCTCGTTAGTGCCTTGATGATGGTGACTTTCTCCTTTTAACTCACAGGTTTTGTTGGTTGTCCTGACTGAGCTCCCAACTTAGCCAGTTTGTCTGCCTCTTCATTGCCTGCAAGTCCACAATGGGATGGAATCCACTGAAGTGCTACTTTGCAGGTATACTCAGGCTCTGCATTCTCCTGGCTAGCTGCGGAGCTTTATTGTTGATCAGAGCTTCCATGACAGACAGTGCATCTGTGAGAAAGACGACTGGGGAGCTTTCTTCTGCCAAGTCTTCAACCATTGAGACGGCCTTCATGAGTGCTTCAGTCTTTGCCTTGTAATTGCTGCAGTGTTTTCCTGTGGCTGCATGTAGTGTTTTTCTCTTGCCTGATAGGTATTGACTAAAGACTCCTGCTCCTCTATCTTTGACGGCACATGTGGCTGATCAGTCTGTATAGCCAAGAATCCATGTTTCCGGAGGATAGTCTTCACTGATCATAGCAAGTGCAGACATCCCAACTTTTTCTGAATGCCAAGTGGGAGTTTTTGCTTTCCAAAGCGGGAGATTGAGGTGTTCAAGTGGGAGATTTTATACCGTGGTAATTATGTCCATGATAACGAAGCTTTTAACAAATCTAATGATAATATAAACTTATTTGCCCTAATAAAATCACTAGTCTTAAAACAAGAGCTGTCGGAGGACAGCAATGCTCGACTATTCAACAGCCTTGTCGTTTGAATGAATACGAAAGTCGAAAAAGGGGCATAATTTAAAAAAAGCAAAATAGGGTTATGGAACCTGCATAGTGCTTATCAGCTCATGACAGTGGACAAGTGTGTGAAGTTTCAATCCATTCTAATTAGTGGGTACTGAGATACCAGCTTACATACAAAAACTTAACCAAAAATTTCTATGTTGAAAAAGGGGCATAATTTTGTAAAAAAGCAAAATAAAGTTATGGGACCTGCTTTGTGCATGTCAGATCATGATAGTGAACAAGTGTGTGAAGTTTCAATCCATTCCAATTAGTGAGTACTGAGATACCAGCTTACATACAAAACCTTAACCAAAAAATTCTAAGTCGAAAAAGGGGCATAATTTTGTAAAAAAGCAAAATATAGTTATGGAACTTGTGCAATGTAAGTCAGTTTATCACAGTAAATAAGTGTGTGAAGTTTCAATCCATTCCCACAAGTGGTTACTGAGATACCAGCTTACATACAAAACCTTAACCAAAAATTTCTAAGTCGAAAAAGGGGCATAATTTTGTAAAAAAGCAAAACAGAGTTACGGAACCTGTGCAATGTAGGTCAGTTTATCACAGTGAATAAGTGTGAGAAGTTTCAATGCATTCCCACAAGTGGATGTTGAGATACCAGCTTACATACAAAACCTTAACCAAATCGAGACGCGGACGCCGACACATGGGAGAGTCCAATAGCTCTACTATTCTATGAATAGTCGAGCTAAAAATTCACTTGTCTAAATCTTATTATTCATGCATTTTTACTGTTTTGGAACAATAATACACGAAGCCTTCTGTGCAAAATTAAATAGTTATGGCACTTAAGCACTATGTCAACCAGTATTTAAAACCCCTAGCTCAAATACTTTTATTGATCAAAATCCTGTTATCCAAAATTGAATGTCCGGATATTGTTACACTTTCATAGACATTTGCCTAAATCTCCAGTTAAAAGGATGTGTTTGACAAGTTGTGATGATGCAAAGACAGTTTAACAGCATTTGATAGTAAGTGATATTAATTTACCATGCCATTTCCTCTTATCAAAATGATTTTAAGAGAAATGTTTTTTTAAACCTAGCAGGTTGACTCGGCGACCATCTACTTTCGATTTCAAAAAGTTACAGAAAAAGGTAAAGCTAGTATAATTTCTAATCTAAATTGATTGAATTTAATTAGATATCTTATGTCTGGATTTTAATTTCAATTGTGACACATTAATCAACACCTGGCTTTGTTAAATTGTGTAATAAACAATAATCAGCAAGGGTAGAATAAGGTGCGAAAATATCCGAAAGCTGTTGTTTACAGACTCGTCAGTAGTGACACAGATGTTTATGTTGTTTTGTTGTGTTTTTTTTTTTATCGGGAGATTGAGACTTCTGATCAGGCTGATCGGGTTTTACAACCAGAATCGGGAGAAACCCGATTGGATCGGGAGAGTTGAGATGTCTGCAAGTGTGAGGCTCTTCCGAATACCTTCATCCTCTTGCTTCCCGCGGTCAAGACGAGGAACAGCAAGTCTCTAAGTCACTGAAGACAGATCATTCGCTAGTGGGTTTATAATGTCTTCTCTACCTAAGTCCTAGGGGAGTCGTTGGTATGTTCAGCTCTGTTTTGAACTCTCTTTACATTATCTTCGAAACTTCTATTTGTCAAATATTTCTCAAGACAACAACAACAAGACAAATGAAATGCTTTTAAACAATGAACTTAACTTTATGACGGCATTTTTAACACAAAAATTGATATGAAGGTTAGCAATTTATTATCTAAATCAAAGTACAATATCCTACTAGACTTCAGTAAAGCCTTCGATAAGGTCAACAATCTTAAATTATTATTCAAACTCCAAGAATATGGTGTCCCCAAACAAATTGTGTCTTGGATCAGGTCCTTTCTAATAGACAGATCCCAGTCTGTCGTGGTCAATGGTCATATGTCTGATCAAATCCCTGTCACATCAGGGGTCCCCCTGCTCTTCCTACTGTACAATTTAACGATCTCCCTAATACAGTCAACTCCCAGGTACGGCTATTTGCAGATGACACAGCCATGTACCTTGCGGTTTCCTCCCTCACAGATTGCTTAAGGTTACAAAATGATCTCCTAACTTTAAGAAACTTGGGAAAAAATGTGGGACATGGAATTCAACCCCAGCAAGTGCCAGGTCCTTCATATCACTCATAGCAGAACGCCCATCCAGTTTCCCTATAAGCTACATGGTCAAACACTATCCCCAGTACCTTGGTGTCGACATCAGCCACAACCTCAACTGGAACACACATATCAACAGAATAACAACAAATGCAAACAGAACACTAGGTGTCCTTAAACGCAATATCAAAACAAAACACGAAAATGTCAAAGCACTTTCATACAAAACACTGGTCAGACCACAATTAGAATACGCATCATCTGTATGGTTCCCCGCCCCCCCACCCCTCCCCCACACACACAGGTTAACATACATAAGTTGGAAATGTCCAGCGACGCACAGTCAGACAGGTTAAAAACGATTATTCTTGATACAGGAGTGTAACGGACCTACAGAACACCTTAGGCTGGAGCACACTTGAGAAGAGACATCTAGACTCCATACTGGTCTTGTTTTACAAGATTTATCACCATCTTGTAGCCATCCCGCTTCCAACTTACTTAGAAGTCCAAACCAGGTTAACTGAAACTGTTGTTTTTTTGTGTTTTTTTTGTTAACCAGACTGATGCATGCCCTCAGTGTCTGCCAAATTCACGTCAACTCGGACTTCTTTTTAATTTTAAAAAAAGAGACTTAAATCTTCGAAAATATGATGTGACAGGTGCTAGGAGATATCTACCCTGACACCGGTTTCAGTAACAACAGACTGCCGATATGACAATAAATTACAAAAATAAAACACAAAATATACATTCATAAAATGTCAGCGAGGCAAGTTTATGCTTTAATGTCAACATAAATTCATTATCAGAGATGTTATCATTACAAATACTTTGTACATGTACCAGAAAGCGTTCCCAACAGATTTTAATTGGGGATTTCCTAACAGAAATATGCAGAATAAGTTTGGACATGACGGAGACAGCAACAGTCAAAAGTTATCACGCTGTCCCGAAACTTCCTATTATTTGGAATAGGCATCCAGTGACCGGATGGCTAGAATGCAGACTAAGCTTTCGGTTTCAAACCTTATTAATTTGCACTGCAAGACTGTCAGCTGTACAAAAAAAACATGCAGAAAGCACAGGTTCAAAAAAATAATCTGCCAAAACAATAACGTACAAAAATTTCTTCTAAAAAACATGTAGATCTAAGCCCACACCCTTTTTCAGCTGAAGGGGGATCCCAATAAATTTTCAGGGAGCTATTTATAAATTTGCGGTTGACTGAAATATACAATTTTCTGTCAGTTCTTAGTAAGACATCATTTTTTCCACTTAAACGAATGCTTTGTTATAACAGCAGAGGCTTCATCAACAACAAATGATGATAACTTTATATTTGTCAAAAATTCTATTCAGTCATTTTATCACGGACAGTTTGCACGACGTAATTACTATTTATAAAATTGAGAAAAAACTTCCAGGTTATTTACACTATTTCATATTCCTTAATTTTTTATTTAAAACAAAAGCTGTGGTCTATAACTTGCTCGATTAATTGTGAAATAAATAAGTAAAATAAATCTTACTTTCGTTTTCGGACATTTCAGACCCTAGAGCGTGTATAAATTCCGTACCGTTCCGTTCCGTCCTGGGTTATGGCTGAACACCACTAAATCCGGGTTTTCTTTATTTCATATAAAATCCACATACTTTATAATTGTTTTCCGACATTTTATTGCATATCAGGTTTTCAGACTTATATTCCCATACCGTAACGAACAATATCCCTAGTAAAGAAAAACAAAAAGAAAAAGTAGTGTTAACTTTTATATAAGAAAACTACAGATCGTTAAATACAACCAAAGAAGTATAAAATACACAGAATGGCAACTGGCTGTAATCTCGCGTGAGCTCGTGTCAGAGCGTGATTCGGCGTTATCTTACAAAAACGAACATCGGCGAGCATGGAGTTACAATTTGTACCTTGAAAAATACATTTAAAATACATGTTAGCTTCTAAAACAAAATTAGTTTAATTTGAAATGGTCTTAAGACACGAAATACACGTTTTTTTTTGCCATCAAAAGAAGCGTGGTCATATGGTGATAATTATTTTACCGATGAATAAATGTTTTCGCATACAAAATGGCGCGTGGAGAAAGCGCCACTTCTGGTAAACGAGATCTCGTTTTTTTGTCACGGGAGGTTGGCGAGATTTGCTCTATATGCCTTTCAAGTTGCCAATCTATTTATTTTTATAGCTCTTTGATACAACCAGCTAAATTCACTCTTTTTCGCTTCTTTCAATGTCTCCTTCCGAGACATAAAACTCTGACACCACCATTTTTACCTAGCATCCGATTTCAATAGAATGCTACACATACAAACTGAAACGAGGTAGAGTAAAAGAAAACATGACGCTATTGAGAAAGGGCACGAGGAAAGGAAGAAAGATTAGCAGTATTAATATTTGGACTATTTGTGCCCTGCGGAGGCTTACATTTGATTTGGTAGTGATCAGCCTTTAAGTCGTGTGGTCACCTTTATAATCAGTTAAATACTTAAATCTTATACAACCGTTTCAAATACAGGGATGATGCCCATATATGTGGGCCCTATATTTTATGACACAGAGTGGGACTTGACCTGAACATTGAACCAGGCTTGGGATTCAAATCCAGGACTGAACTAGGACCCATAGAATCACCAGAAAACATCAGATTGGGTTTTTATTATTTTCAATGAATTTATTGTAAAGAAAGTAATAATATTTGATAATTTTTGGCCTATGTGGTCTCATTTACAATGATAATAATTTCAAGAGTACTTTCTTGTATTGTGAAATGGTAACTATAATGATAAATTAACAAATATTTGGTGCAAATTGAAATGTAAAATTCCAAATTGACATTCAATGACAAGTAATTTTTATCTGTTTAGTAAGTGGTTTTGAATGATTAATTGAGCAATACAATTGATGAAAAACAATTTGATACAAAAATACTACAGTCAGTGCTTTCCGCTCTTTGATTAATGAATTTATGAACAGCTTTTTGTTAGCTGTTGTGACCATGGCTTACTATCAGAGAATCAAAGTGTTGTAATGAATACATTGCATTATATATTTTTTAATATATTCTTTACACACTTTCACACTGGCAATGTGTACACTTGTACTGTATATCTTTATGCTATCATAATAAATAAGACAAAACCAGCTTTTTTTTTTAATTTCATTACTTTTTCACTAATTAATCAATTTAAAAGACTTAAAAGGTGGTCAATTTGTTCTTTAATGTTTGATATGAATTCCGAGTGCTTTTCGGTGTTAAGGTGTTATTTGGTGATCCTATGCATGGAAGACTGAGTACTGGAATTGCCGAGATGCTCTTTGAGTGTCTTCCAACTAACTAATAGACCAGTAGTCAGTACTTGTTGAAGACTCATTAGAAAGAGGAACTGTATCAAGGCATATTGTTTTTTTTATGTAAGTCTACTTATAGTTGCCACTTGTAACCCATATGGGCGACTCCTCCGGAAGACTGTTAGAAATGTAAGTTTAAGGATAGTGAAAGATACAGAAAATGATCCAATTCTAGAAGCTTCCCGGATTCTTTAGCATGACAGGTGTAAAACACGCCTACACTGGACTCATATCCCATTGTAAGTAATTTTCAGTTGGAGCAGCAGAGGTTTGAACTCACAACTCCTGGTTTTGTAGTCAGAAAGTGTTACCAATTGACCACTGCGTCTGCTCTTGTATAAAGACAAGTATATAGAACTGTCTGTATATTTTTCTTTGTAATTATATTAGTGCATGCCTTAAAATTTATGTTCCAAAAGAAATCTGATTCACAGAAGTTTCTAATAAAGCAGCAGCTATTTCTGGATACATCACGATAGCTTTACAAACATGGATCATTTTTGTTGGAAGAAGACCACATAACATTAGTAGTCAACAAGAGGTCAACAAAAGGATACTTGAAGTCAAGTTTGGTGAAGATCAGTCATGTGGTTCATGAGAAGCTGTTTAAAAAGTTTATTATTTTAGCTTCGGTGGCATG
This sequence comes from Mercenaria mercenaria, assembly GCF_021730395.1. Lineage (NCBI taxonomy): Eukaryota > Metazoa > Mollusca > Bivalvia > Venerida > Veneridae > Mercenaria > Mercenaria mercenaria. Next base: position 54,711,421 of record NC_069372.1, on the reverse strand, counting down.
CTTAAAGGTATCAAACAAATTCAATAAAATTTAGATACCCAATAAAAAGATACTACAGATTAAGTCTGATGACGATCTGTCAAAAGGCTTACAAGAAAAAGTCAATTTAACTCTGGTTGACAAGCTGAAACATAGATATAAGGTATTGTAGGGTGAATTGAGGCCAAATTTCAGCTGCATATATTAAGGACGCCACAATGCAAATTGCTGAGTTCAAATTTTTGTTATAAAATGAATGAATATTTCACTTGTCCAACAAGATTTAATGTTGAGGGTTTATGCAACCACAAAAATTTGTCCCCCATGAATATTAATGATTTTAGTGGGTTTTGGCCAAGACGACCCAGTTTTAAAATGCTAAAGGTAAGAGAAAAACAAACCAGCAACTATTAACAATAACAAAGTTTATTATGAAAAGTAAATGTGTGTGTGTATGCGGTTAATGTCCTTTTTAACAATTTTTCAGTCATATAAACGACGGTGTCTATTTGTATCAGTGAGCACAATGCCAAACTTTATTGTGCTGCCTCACTGGAATATCACGCCATAGACACGTGACATGATACCCCACCCAGTCACATTATACTGACACCGGGATGACTTGCGAGGAAACTACTTGTACCATCTTTTACGTGTTTGGTATGACGCAGCCAAGAATTGAACCTACCAATTGAACCAATTTAGTCACCTTGAAAATTTCAACTAGCAGTAAAATCCAATTATAATATTCAAGAATAGTCCAAGTCCTGTCCTGGTCAAATTTAAATCCAGTCTGTATTAATTCCAAATTTGTCTTACAATCCGAACTGAATTTAATATATAAAAAAAAAAATCCTCTCTTTAAAATATAAATTTTTAAATACATAATCCATCAAATGTTAAATGTCCAAACTGGTACTGTAATATTCTGCTTTTAAGAAATACAGGTAAATTTGTCAGTAAGATCTTAATCAAGGTTCTGTCTTGTCCTCAGACAGCTCGTCACCACAATGCCGTAACTAGCTTTACGATAGTTTTTGGAAACGATGTTTGTAGATTTGAGTGCCAATGACTTTACACAACTTAAGCCTTGTTGGACTAAAATTTAGCCCGTTTGTGTTACAGAGGTCATAAAGACATTCATTAAATGACACTAAAATCTCAATTTTGCCAAAAATAGACTTCTTCGGTCAACAAACCACCACCAGCGATTATTATCCTTCATATGCTGTAGCGTTATCCAGGAAAACTGTGGCAGCAGCATCCTAAATCTGTAACATGATATCCTCCATAACCGAGTCTCATGTAAGAGTTCCTCCCCCGTGGTATAACTAAGAATAAAAGGATTCTTGAAAATCCAGAATAACCCAGACTTTAAAATAGTGAAAACACCCTGTTTATTGAACCTTCCTGAAACCCATAGCCTACAAATAACTTTTTGACATACATGATGTCTCAAAACTAGGACAGACTTTATCAATAAGAATGGGTCATCAATATAAAAGAATAATGATAAAATGAAGCATAATGTGAAATGACATGTACATAACAATGAATTCTGAGAAAGTTTCATGTAGATAACATAAAGTTAAGCCTCTAGGCGGTTAACAAGGTTTTTTCTATGATTTGACCTAGTTTCCAAAGAAGCCTATAACATTCTACGAAGACCTCAAATAAATCAGTAGCAAATGAAGCCTCTAGTATTAGTAAGAATTTTCTACGATTTGCCCCCAATGAGATGGTTTTTCACCCAGTTTTAAAACAGGCATAGATTTCAAACACAAACATTTTTTACCAGATTTTATATAAATCAGGTAGAAAATGTGGACTCTCAAGTCTTAATCATGAAGACAAACATTCTGACCATTTTTCATGTAAATCAGGTTTTTGTATAATTTGGCCTAGCGATCTTGTTTTTGGTTCTTAGATATCCAAATTTCAAACTTGACCTAGACTTTATAATGAAAATTATTCTGACCAGGTTTCATGTAGATCAGGTAGTAAATGTGCCTCTTAAAAGGTAATAAAATTTTTCTGGGCTTCAAAACACTTAAGAAGTGACCTTTTTAACTGGAGCAATGATAATAATAATTTCTGTCTTCTTCCCAGTTTTTAAGTAACTAGCTTTGATAAAAATGTGTATTCTGACCAGCTTTCATGCATACCAGAAAGAACATGTGGCCTCTAGAATGTTGAAAATACGTTTCTATTTATTAGACAGCATAACCTAGTTTTTAAACCTTGATGACCCAGTTTCAAGTTTGAACTTCATTGTTGCAAGACTGACAGTCTGGCCAAATGTATTCAGATGTGGTAGAAAATGCAGATTTTAGTCTTTACAAGATTTTTTATCTAGTTTGATCTAGTTATCTCTGATTATTAAGCCCAAATGACCCACTTGTATGTACCAACTGCACAAAGATTTCATGAAGACAATTGCATTGATCAGGTTTCGTGTACATCTGGACTGGTAATCAATGTGGCATCTGAAGTGTAAACAAGGTGTTTTTATGACATCACCTATTTGAGTCCCAGTTTGAATTTGGCCTAGATTTCGTAAGGACAAACATTCTGAACAGGGTCTGTATTCATCAATACTGAAAGTCTGAATCTTAAAGAGTTAGGCATGAGAAATCCTGAGTTTGTCATAACTTTGTTGATAGCAAATATTTATGACAAAATTGGTGGTTTGTACATTCAGAATGATCATTCATGCCAAATTTCAGTAGTCGGTCTGAATACCAAATGAAACTTTAGCATTTTGATATCTATGTCTAAATTTCTGACTTTTGAACACTGATGAAAATGGGCCAAGGAGTCATGAAGACCATGAAGCAAATGTTTATGATACAAAAGATTTTTCTAAAGCTCAATATAGTCACTTAGTTCTTAAAAGTGCTGAAGATTTATCTTCAAACTCATATGCAATTTTATTAAGGCAAACAGTCTGGCCAGGCCTCATTGGAATTGGGTAGAAATGATTGTAAAACTGTTGTAGATAAAATACCTTGATTTGAGCACATTGTGCTTGGGTGAGCTTATAAAATCTGAAATTCTCGAGTCTGATGACTGTAACCATTACCATCAATTTCAAAATATCAAAGAACTGAACAACCCCAGTTGCAGACTTGTAAATAAACACGAGTTACAATGCTATTGCAGAGTGTTGTTCTTATATATTTTTGCACAGTATAAGCCTACATAGCACAAACTTGCTTTAGAAGATCAACATGTATAACTATTTGAACACTTCCACAGCAATCTTAAAAGAAAAACAGAACAGTTTTGTAATGGCAGCAATTTATTTTTTTATTTTCTATTTAATAGGTTGGTTGTGTACAGATCATATAAACCAGTAACAAAACCAATTTATGCAACCACAACAAGTTTCAAATCTATACATATAGTAGCCAGATAATCAAAATCAAATTCAAAGGTATCAATTATGGCAATTTATTTAAGCCCCTAACATTTTGGACTTTGGACAACATAATTGTTACTCTAGTATTTCTCGGTAATATTTCTCTGACAGTTTATGTATTGCCAATGATATACAAATACAACATAATCTGTCTAAATAGAAATCATTTTACATGCACATTTATTAATAAGAATAGCAATTCTGTCAACATCTACATAACACCAGATTTAGTTCACTGTCAAAATTTGGTATGATGAAAGCTTTCATCCACAATCACACCATGAACAATATATTCCTGATTCAGTGACAGGATGAAAGATCAGTACATCACTTATATTGAACAGTTTTTGTATGTTTTCCTTACATATAAAAATTTCCTATTCTCAGCTCAACATAAAGATAAATTTTCTTAGATTTCCAGAACTCTATACAACTCTACTCTTCAGTTCACAATATCACAGTTTACTAATTTTCTTGAATTAGTCTTCTAATTGTCTGAACAATCCTTGTATAGCTGTGTTCCTGTATCGAAAATCATTGTGTAGAAACTGAAAATCCTTTCATCCTGATACATGTATTTGGTTTGTATAATGTCATCTTTCCTGGAAAAGGTAAAAATACAATTACTGTTTGATCCATCTAATCTGTAACAGATTTTTTAAATGAAGTTTTAAGTATACAAAGTAGAAGATGCTTTTGTAGAAAAACACATGTCTCCCCCAAAACATAGTAGGCAAGAGGTCAATAGGGGACAGGAGTGAAAATCAAAGAGACACTGATAGTTGGCTTAGTAACTGAAATGCAATAGGGATCATCTACTCGGCATGTCAAATCATCCTTTGAAGTATCAAGGTTCTGGGTCAAGTGGTTCTCAAGTTATGGATTGGAAATGGTTTTCCATGTTCTGGCCCCTGTTACCGTGACCTTTAAAGGAGTCACCCCAAAATCAATAGGGGTCATCTACTCTGCATGTCCAATCATCCTATGATGTTTCAACATTCCGGGTCATGTTATTGTTTAGAGCAATGTTTCACTTTCAAAACTTAAAAGATTGTCCATTAAATATCAAAGTTTTTTTTTTTTATGAATAAACCTAATGTTCATATCACAGGACTGTGATGATGCACTACGTTTATTAAAACTTTTGAGAAATACTTCTACAGATTTTCTATAATTTAGTTACCCATGTGTTGTCTGCGAGTCCATACTCCAGAAGTAATGCTATCATTCTTGTTACATCTGTTACTTCACAATGAACCTGAAAAAAAATAAGGAAACCTTGCTTTGAAAACAAAACAAGTTATTGAATTTGCACTGGATTTACTTCATGTTGGTGAATTTGTTGCACGAGACTGAATTTACTGCATGCCACTTAATTTGCTTCATGTGACTGAAATTGCTTCATGTCACTGAATTTGCTTAATAGAGCTTAGAAGGAAAAGCAACTTTTAAGTAAAGTCACCGGGTTGGCTGGTGGTCTAGTGGTAACACGTCTGACTGTCAATCCAGAGGTCCAGGGTTCAAATCCCGGTCCAGACACTGGAAATTTCTGAGCTGCTCTCGAGTGTCTCCCACCTAACTTAAGAGGCCTTTACTGGTTCTTCCCAGGAAAGACGGCTTCGCGTGTATAGGTGCTATACAACGGGCATGTTAAAGAACCAGACTGTCTATTCGCAAAGAGCTAGGCTAAGTTAGCCGGACAAGTCTGTATCTAAAAAATAATTTCTCTCTAGCTGTTATGGGGGCTTTATCTCACTCTGTCCCTCTGGTCAGATTGCTCTGTGTCTGTACTAGTAAAGGATCTTGTTTATCATGAAAAGGGCGCTATATAAATCTGATATAATAATAATATCTGTATTTTTTTGTGTACTTTGGTGACTCTGGGTAGGTCTTGATGCCAAAATCAAATTTTTCAACTAATAATTCTACTCTTAGTTTGTGACAAACTGTCAGTTTCAAGGTGAACATTTGTAATTTTAAATAAAGTTCACTTTTTGGAGTTCAGACAGACATAGCTTTGTTTCTCCATATTGCTTAGCATGACTAGAAATATACTTTATACAACAGTCTTTCAAGCATATTTCATAAAGACGTACCATATACACTGGGTTTGAGGAAGACTTCCGCGTACTGTGTGAACACCTGATCATCAACCGTCTACTGCTGTAGTCTCCACACATTGATACTGATGCCACCTGTAACATATATAAACTAGTGCTATCACTGATAATAATTCATACCATCAGAAGCAGCTTTTGTAAAGTGAAGGTCAACTATTGTGATCATGACCTTGGATGTAGTGGCCCTGGGTTGTGCACTCTGCATGACAGTTTGGTAAGGTTTTACAATTGATGCTGGTATTAAGAAAATCCTTCCAGTGGTTTATACTATGAACTGGACACAAAATAAAGCTATTTGACCTTTGACCTCCAAGTGTGACCTTGACCTTATACCAAGTGATCTGTCATATGTGATTCTCATCATTATATCAATGATTTGCAATTTGTGGTTCCAGAAAGCAATTATGAACTGTCAGACAAACCTATAGACCAATGAATGTGTGTGATTCCAATACAGCCCCAGGTCCCATACTTTATGCCAGAGTATAATGAAAGGTCACACAATATCAATGTTAACTGTAGCATGAAACTAATATTCTCACATTGAGATAAATATTAATCTGATAGTAAGTTGGTACTTGATGACTTAGATATATAGTGTCTCTCATATAGTCACAGTTAACACTTATTTGATTATGTTTCAAAAATGTTTGTCTTATTTCACTAATTCCTGCAAAATCATATAACTTCCTTGGCAACAAATTCCATGGATTCTGCCAAAACAACCTTTTCAAGGTTTAATCAATTTGTTGAGTGTACAGTCTAACAATAAAACAAGAGCTGTCGCAGGACAGCAACGCTTGACTATTCAACAGCCTTGTCAGTTGAATGAAAATAAAAGTTGAAAAAGGGGATTTTTTTTGTAAAACTGCAAAAGAGGGTCATGGAACCTGTAAAATGCAATTCAGTTCATGACAATGGACAACTGTGTAAAGTTTCAATCCATTCCCATAAGTGGCTACTGAGATACCAGCTTACATACAAAAAATTAACGAAAAACTGCTTAGTCTAACAAGAGCTGCCGGAGGACAGCAACGCTCGACTATTCAACAGCCTTGTCGATTGACTGAATACGAAATCGAAAAAGGGGCATAATTTAAAAAAAGCAAAATAGGGTTATGGAACCTGCATAGTGCTTATCAGCTCATGACAGTGAACAAGTGTGTGAAGTTTCAATCCATTCCAATAAGTGAGTACTGAGATACCAGCTTACATACAAAACCTTAACAAAAAATTTCTAAGTCAAAAAAGGGGCATAATTTTGTAAAAAAAGCAAAATAGAGTTATGGAACCTGTGCAATGTAAGTCAGTTTATCACAGTAAATAAGTGTGTGAAGTTTCAATCCATTCCCACAAGTGGTTACTGAGATACCAGCTTACATACAAAACCTTAACCAAAAATTTCTAAGTCAAAAAAGGGGCATAATTTTGTAAAAAAGCAAAATAGAGTTATGGAACCTGTGCAATGTAAGTCAGTTTATCACAGTGAATAAGTGTGTGAAGTTCCAATCCATTCCCACAAGTGGTTGCTGAGATACCAGCTTACATACAAAAACTTAACCAAATCGGGACGCGGACGTGGACGCCGACGCATGGGCGAGTCCAATAGCTCTACTATTCTATGAATAGTCGAGCTAAAAAGGGACATAATTTTGTAAAAATGCAAAGTTTTATGTAAACTGTGCATTACATGTCAGATCATGACAGTGAACAACTGTGTGAAGTTTCAATCAATTCCCATTAGTAGATACTGAGATACCAGCTTACAAACGAAAACTTAACCAAAAACTGCTAAGTCGAAAAAAGGGGCATAATTTTGTAAAAATGCAAAGTAGAGTTATGGAACCTGTGCATGTCAGATTATGACAGTGAACAAGTGTGTGATGTTTCAATATATTCCCATTTGTGGATAATGAGATACCAGCTTACATATAAAACCTTAACCAAAAATTGCTTAGTCGAAAAAGGGGCATAATTTTGTAAAAAAGCAAAACAGAGTTATGGAACCTGTGCAATGTAAGTCAGTTTATCACAGTGAATAAGTGTGTGAAGTTTCAATCCATTCCCATATGTGGTTACTGAGATACCAGCTTACATAGAAAAACTTAACCAAATTGGGTCGCCGACGTGGACGCATGAGTGAGTACAATAGCTCTACCTATTCTTTGAATAGTCGAGCTAATGAACCAGAATCATATCTGTGATCTTGGATTTTATGTTATGGATAAATGTAACCTATAATGAATCAAAATTACTCCTCGAAGAATAATAATGATCTAACCGTACAGTATGTATATGGAAAATTATTTGATAAAGCTGATATTTAATGTTATATTTTGCAAAGCATTTTTTATAAAGTTTTCAATTCTAAAGCAAGTTTTACTATTCAAATTTTAAACTAGAATGCAAATTCAAATAAACACTTTATTTTTTTTTCACCTGAAATTGTGTAGGACCATTAAGACAATACTGACAATAGTACACTTCATTATGATTAAAATTGGGCATGTGATTTCGAACAATGAAAAACATACTTTCAGATACTGTTGTAGACTGGGTACCCAGATCTGTAACTCTATTCTGTTCTCTTCTGCAGCAGTAAGTGAGCAGGCAGGAAGTGATACCAGTCTAAAATACATATAATGTAAAAACAGAGACAGAGTCAAACTGCATAAAAATTTAATTTGAAATTTTAAGTAAAAAGAAGGCATAATTCAAGAAATATTTGAGCTAGAGTTATGAATGTTGTGTCATGTTATTTCAGTGATAATTAATGACAAACATTTTAAGTTTGAATCAAATCCATTTAGTAAGTAGCAGAGATAAAGTGTGAGCATCAAAGCTTTGACCTGAAATTCTATGCAAAATGGAAATCATTCACGAAATAAATGTGCTAGAGTTATGGCCCTTGTGGATGATGATGAGCAAAAAGTATTTTAAGTTTGAAGCAAATCCAACAAGTAGTAACAAAGATAAAGTGAAAGTGTATCTTAACTTTAAACAAGTTGCAGAGGCTGACACTGGATGGAGTAGGATAGCTCTCCATATACCTTATATAGTTGAGCTAAAAGTGTCACAGTAAAAAAGGGGCATACTTTTATCAAAAATAAAAAAGATCATTTTCTTGGTATTATCATTTGGAAGGCATGTGTGAAGAGAATCATTCAGTTGTAATTAAGTAAAGGCATGGATGTGAGATTGCTGTGAATCATCAACAGTCTACAATAGTTACTGTAACTTTTGCTAGAGACTGTTTTTTTTTTCCTGTTGCAATTTACTGGTACTCTCCAATTTAAACCAAGCAAGCAAAAATTTGGTTTGCTACTGATAATTCATTGGAATTATGCATTCAGGTCTAAGTAAGGTTATCACAGGTCATCAAAGTAAAAAATATTGTAATTGTCAGAATTATTTCTCTCAAAAGTGAGATAAAATCTCCATAAAATTCTGAAGGATTTCAAAGGAAAGAAAGAGCTGCAAAGTCCATACCTGAAAGGTAGTTCAAACTGCTTATAAATATCAGTCAGTATATCAGTAAACTGTTCCATGACCTGACCACAGGATTCCCTGGTGCTGCATACCCCACACAAACACACCTGTATAGACTGCAACACCCCATATAAACCTGGTAAACTACTTGTCTCCGAGTTTTCTGAAAAAATAAAATTGCATTTATAATTATACCTGAACCTAAGACCAATTTTTTTTTTAACAATAGCAATGCCTATTATACAATTATTGACTTTTTCATAGGTTGATATCAGGACTTATCAACCCGAAAAGTTATATTTACCGAGCCGAAGGCAAGGTGAATATAACTTTTTGAGGGTTGATAAATCCTGATATCAACCTATGAAAAAGTCAATAATTGTTTTATTACATGAATAAATGTATAGTCAGTCTTGTTATTACAATTGTATCTTTAATAAAGAAATAAGGAAATAAATATAAAAGACCAAATCAGGTTGATATTCGTTTTCAAAGCACCTACTTCGATCTATTTTTATTTCCGTACTATTTATAACCCAAGATAAGTTGATATGTACTAATTACTTTTCGAACCGTTTTTAGCCAATCAGAGAAACAACAGAATACAGTCATGTAATAAACATAATTGTCTGTCACAAACATATTAATATTGATACCAAAAGTTAAAATAAGTCCATCATAACCAAACTAAATCTTGTTCTATTGTTCTACTGATCCACATTGTAATTGATACACACTATAATTTATCTACATTGTAATTAATCCACATTGATAAACCACATGCAAATATGTATGTATGTGGTGAAACTGAAAGTATGCAAAATTTTAATCCAGACATGTTCCTTACATATACAATTTTGCATATTTTTGTTTGGAATAAAAATATGTTGTTATTCATTATACATCTGCATGCAAACAATTAACCATCATTTATGCTTTGCACAGTATTTAAAACAATTGTATATGATTAGTAGTTGAAAACATTTCTTTTGTGCAAGCTGGGTCAGATAACCACTTTCTGTTCTTAACGTCACTGCTCAATGCAGTTTCTAAGTAATTACTTTCTATGTCATTGAAAACTGCCATCTTTTTCCATGTAAACCTACCTGGTATATAGTTCCTTCCAACCACAAACAGTTTGACTGGCAGGTCTTCAGAACTTATCAACATTTTTGCAAAGTATGCTGTAGCAAGATAAAATATTTTCTTGTTATCACTTAATTAAACATTTCTTTTACTTCATTGATAGGGAAAGTTCTTAGAACTTAAAATATGTAGACTACACACCATGACTGCTTTCTGGACTTCTCACCAGTACTCACATCTATTGTTTCATCATCTAATCTGTAACAGTGTTTTTTTTTTGTGTGAATTGCAGATTTATTCAGGGATGTAAACTAGCTATTTTTTTTAGGGGCCTAGACTGTCAAAAATAAATGCTTAACATTTAATTTAGGTATATGTTCATTTTATCCAACAATTTAGGGGCCCAGCCCAAAATCTAGAGGCCATGGGCTACTGGGCTCCTGCTAATTTATATCCCTGTTATTTTGCAGGATCCAGCTTAACTATGTATCATTTTTAAGATCTCGTAAGAATGAATGAGGATCTTTTGAGTCTTAAGTATTTTTTTTTTCATGTCAATTTTATGGCCAAAAATGTATTTTCCTATTGTAAAATCAGGCAAAACAATTTTGAAAATACTGACTTTAGAAATTTATGCATGGGACCTTGCTTTTATGCTAATTAAGATATCCTGAATCCATTCACAAATAAAGTCAAATCATTTTTTAAGACCAAGAGTCATATACAAAGGAAAATTCCTCTCAGAATAGTATTTTTGATGAAATATTTGAAACTAATCATGAAAGTTTGGGAATTTAAAAAGTTCCTATTATCACCCTCAGAGTACTTCATGTGGTGTACATATACGCCCGTCACAGCAAATTTCTTTACTCTAGCACCTGTATTTGCAGATGTAATTTTAATTTTGTGGTTGTTTAGTAATCATTGTAATTCTTTTGTTTTTCTAAGTCCACAAAAAAACTCTTTACCAGGTAGAGATACCTTAAAATACACCTAAAATTAGAAAGTAACAACTATGTTGTACCACAGAAAAGTGGTCTTTGTTTTTCCCTACGGTCAATTATAAAAAAGTTACAATATAAGTTATTTATAGTAACAACTAAGGGAAGTTAATCTTTAAAAAAAAATAAAAATAAAAAATACAAAAAAAAAAATTGTAAGTCCACACAAAAATCCTTACCAGGTAGAGATTGGTCAAAATACACCTCAAAATTGGATGTAACATGCATGTTGTACTACAGAAAAGTGGTCTGGATTTTTCCCTACGACTAGTAATGAAAAAGTTACCATATAAGCTATTTATAGTAACAAAAAAGGGAAGTAATTCTAAAGAAGGGAACTGCGCAAGACACTCCGTCTCATGATGGTGTATAATTGTGCCAAGCTACATCAAAATCCCTCTATGCATGAAGAAGAAATGCTTAGGACAGTCATTCTTGTATCTGACCTTTGGCCTCTAAGTGTGACCTTGACCTTAGACCTAGGGACCTGGTTCTTACGCATGACACTCCGTCTTGTGGTGGTGAACATTTGTGCCAAGTTATGTCAAAATCCCTCCATGCATGAAGAAGATATGCTCCGGACAAAGTTTTCATTCTTGTATCCTTTGACCTCTAAGTGTGACCTTGACCTTAGACCTAGGGACCTGGTTCTTGCGCATGACACTCCGTCTCATGATGATGAACAACTGTGCCAACTTTCATCAAAATCCCTCTATGCATGAAGAAGATATGCTCCGGACAAAGTTTTCATTCTTGTATCCTTTGACCTCTAAGTGTGACCTTGACCTTAGACCTAGGGACCTGGTTCTTGCGCATGACACTCCGTCTCATGATGATGAACAATTGTGCCAACTTTCATCAAAATCCCTCTATGCATGAAGAAGATATGCTCCGGACAAAGTTTTCATTCTTGTATCCTTTGACCTCTAAGTGTGACCTTGACCTTAAGCCTAGGGACCTGGTTCTTGCGCATGACACTCCGTCTCATGATGGTGAACAACTGTGCCAAGTTTCATCAAAATCCCTCCACGCATGTAGAAGATATGCTCCTGACAAGGTCTGTGGACGCTGCCCGCCCCCCGCCCGCCCGCCAGGGGCGTTCCCATAATACGTCCCGTTTTTCAAACGGGCGTATAAAAAATAAGAATAAATACAATATATACCATATTTTGATATCTCCACCCCACCAACCAAAGTCAGAATGTCCAATAAAATCAAGTGATTTACACTGCATTACTTACATAGAAATGACAGCTGTGAAGCCCCTTGCAGAAACATGTGGTCAGAATCCCAATCTGTTATCTGTTTGGTACCATGTTTATATTGCAATCTGTATACTGAAGCTGGATCCATTACATCAATACAGCCAGCTTCCTAAATTATGCAAAAACTGTGTGTTTAAATACCAATACAGTAACTTCAAACAGTTACATGTATTTCTAACGATTACTGCTTTTAACTTACTTTAATTAACTGACTGAATGACATTCAGCAATTTACTGATTTTGTTTGTTTCAGGTTTAACGCCGTTTTTCAACAGTATTTCAGTTATGTAACGGCAGTTAACCTAACCAGTGTTCCTGGATTCTGTACCAGTACAAACCTGTTCTCTGCAAGTAACTGCCAACTTCTCCACATGAATCAGTGGCGGAGGACAAATGATTTGAGACACAATGTCTTTTATCAAATCGTCACGGAGAACATACGCCTCACCCAGGGCTCGTACTGAAGAACCCGCGATCCATAGATCTGCGCTCTCCTATTGAGCTAAGGGGGCGGGCTTATTGAAATAAAACTGTTACAGTGGATAATATTTGAACTTCCACTTGCGTTGCTTTCACTCAAGAACAGCTTATTTTAATTTGTCACTCAATGACATGGCTGTACAACCCATGAAAATACTGTCTCTGATGCCACTGATATTGTCATAGTCAGGAAAATGTCGCATAACTAATGTTTTCCTGACTTAGGCAATATCAAACACAATGGCGTATGTTTTTGAGTGTGAGTTTTAAATTTTAGTTTTAGACAATGTTGCAGTGAAGTTTTGAAGCTGAATCCAAACTCATGACTACAAGTATTTCCTACAACCTCTGACTTGTTTATTAGTTTATATTCAGTTCAGAATGAATAATCTTATTTTCCATCTTTGAATCACTTAGAAAAATACTGACCTCTTCTGTAATAACCAAAATATTTCAATTTCTACATGTGTGCACATTATATCACTGATTTATTTACAATCAGACAAAAAGAAAAACTGGCAATAAGATTATAAAACTGAATTTGGTGACAAGTCTCAGAATTTAACTTCGGTATCCATAAATTTTGAATCTGAGCTAAAAATCAACCAAACTTAATACGGTTAACCTCTGATACTGGCAGCACTAAACAAAACCAATCTTAACATAAAATCATGCCACAAACCCTGATACGTATCACTCAAACCAATTCAATACTGAATCTTTTCAACCATAAGAAACCAAGTCTGGTCTTCAAAATGCCAAGCAAAATAAAATATGTACATTTACCCACCACTACAGGAGTTTTAAACATCTCTGGTGCCAACATCTGTGTTATATTCTTTGATCGGAGATGTGCTGAGAAATGGTTTACAAGTTCTTGTTCTAATACCGCTAACCTACCAGTTAAGTAGTATGCACTGTGTCCAACATTACTGAAATATCAGGAGATTAATTTTCAAGCATTTCATTTTCATTCAAATTACCGATCATCAGTCTTATCTTTAACAACAATTTTCAACATACCGGTAGTCATACCTCGTTTAGCTGAAGTGAAAATTTACTTTACATCTATTATGGACCTTCTAAGCTCTTTTCCAGTCATGTTTTGGTGACTCCTTCCTTCACAGACTTGGAACAATATTTATTTTCAAACATTAGGACTTGAAGTCATGGATATCGCCCTATGAAGATAAAATAAGTAGGAATTTTGTTGTTGGGATTTGATTTCGTGAATTGATGCAATAATGAAATCCATGAAAATTAAGCCCACACATATATCCATGACTTCATAGTACTCAATTACAACTTGCAGTATGGTAATTTTGAAAATATAAATCTTGAATTTGCAAAACAACACAATCTGGGCAAAACACCTTTTTTTCTAATAAGTACAAATATATGTATCAGTGTATATTATTATATATAAATATATCACAGACTATCCTTTTCTACAGTGCACTGTATAATCATAGTCAAAAAATCCATTATGAAAATAATGAAACCTGCTTGTTTGTCTTGTTTTAAGAGACAATGACACAGTTCAGGATAAAACAGCAACTTCCCAGCTTTTCATGGTGGAGGAAGTCTATATGTGCCCTTCTTGGCATTATTTCAGGCACTGGTTGATCCACTGATCTTCTGCAAGTCAGATGTTTGCCCTAGTGACAACCTAAACAGGGCTAGAACCAACAGTGGTCAGGACTATGACTCTGTACTTAGACTCACTTCAAGAACAAACCAGTTACACCATACCTTAATCTTACCATCTGTGATTTCCTCAATACTTCATCATGATCAACAGGTACAGCAGGCTTCCTGTCTGAAATATACCCTTTATAATATGAATTAATCTGCTTCTTTTTGAGAGAAAGACTTCAAAATACTGAAAAATCTGCGAATTTCATAAGAAATTTCCAATTTCACAAGAAATTTCCTGGTTTTGGCCAAAATGGCTATTTTATGAGGATATAAATTTGTGGATTTTGACCTTCGAACATAAAATAAATAGAAATTTTACTACTTCTTTGGGATTAGATTTTGTGAATTGACTCAACCAAGAAATCCATGAAAATTAGTACCGCACGGAGACTAATGATTTCACAGTAGGCTGTAGGCTAAAGTTTTGTGGATACACACAGTTCACTCCTCCAAATCCTATCCAGCTTCATTTACAGATAGCCTTAACTGGGACTGTCTACCAGTAAATAGAATTTTATTACACTTTCAGTTAAGGATTTTGTTTTCATCTATAATATAATCAGGATAATGCTGGACTTTCTACAGGTGATGAAGTGTTTATCACTCATCCAGTGGTCACAGGTGAGAATCCCACATTGCTCAAAAAGTGTCTCCTCAAATGCTGGTTACCGGTATTTCACAGAAAAGGACTTGAGAGCAATTCCGTAAACTTCTCATTTTATCTATAAATAAGTTAAAATGAAACATATTTTGCCAAAAAAAAAAAAAATTATCTTTATACCTTACCTTCAAAACATTCTTGAAGAACTACCAGCTTTTCAGGCTGAAAACAGAAAAAAGTCATCTTAAACTCTTCATGTTGTGCTAACTGTATCTTTAATATTATCATAGGATTGTAAAATTGGATATCTTAACCTGGCTATCTACCTGCATTTTAAACAAGAGTTACGGTAAGCATTCTTATTGGTCATTTTCAAAAATGAACTTTAATTTAACCAATAAGATGCTCGAGTTTTGAAACTGACCTTCAATCTCAATTACATAACCTTGGACCCATTTTCAAGTTAATCTCCAACAGTAACACACAACTGGTGTACATATATCAAATATAAATAATTCTGATCTATAAATAATCTTATTTACAGAGGTATATCTTTAAGTTGAGAAATTCATGACTATTACGAACTAAATAAAGGAAATAGCAGTTAGTGTTACCATTCCACAGCTCAAAGTTTTGTTTTTATTAAAGAGCTGTTAGAGGACAGCAATGTGCAGGCTGTTCATGATCTACACTGGTCGCAAAGGCAGAATCAATCATGTCCAGCATGATAAGGGTTAATATGTATTATTGTATCATTCTATAAAAAACCTAGAAAAGTTCATATAGCTTTATCTCTAAATTAAGGGATAGCATCTATAAATGCAAAACTGCTGATATGTTTTCAGAGGAGTCTCACTGCTGTTGTTGTTTTTCAATGCTGACTTTTTTAGTTGGGTTTAACATTGCACCGACACAATTATAGGTCATATGGTGACTTTCCAGCTTTGATGGTGGAGGAAGACCCCAGGTGCTGAATTTTTTTAGTTGTGCTAAAGCCTTAATGCTGATTTTTCCAGTAGTGGCTTGATGTTCATTTTTTTGCAGTATTTTCTTATTGCTTTTCAGTACTGCCAAAATGCTGGTTTTTTTCTTCAGTACTCAGCAGAGTCTTAATGCTGATTTTTTCAGATGTGCCTATGCTGACTTTATGCTGATATTTTCAGATGTGCCTATGCTGACTTTATGCTGATATTTTCAGATGTGCCTATGCTGACTTTATGCTGATATTTTCAGATGTGCCTATGCTGACTTAATGCTGATATTTTCAGATGTGCCTATGCTGACTTTATGCTGATATTTTCAGATGTGCCTATGCTGACTTTATGCTGATATTTTCAAATGTGCCTATGCTGACTTAATGCTGATATTTTCAGATGTGCCTATGCTGACTTTATGCTGATATTTTCAGATGTGCCTATGCTGACTTAATGCTGATATTTTCAGATGTGCCTATGCTGACTTTATGCTGATATTTTCAGATGTGCCTATGCTGACTTTATGCTGATATTTTCAGATGTGCCTATGCTGACTTTATGCTGATATTTTCAGATGTGCCTATGCTGACTTTATGCTGATATTTTCAGATGTGCCTATGCCGACTTTATGCTGATTTTTTCAGATGTGCCTATGCCGACTTTATGCTGATATTTTCAGATGTGCCTATGCCGACTTTATGCTGATATTTTCAGATGTGCCTATGCCGACTTAATGCTGATTTTTTCAGACTTGCCTATGCTGACTTTATGCTGATTTTTTTCAGACTTGCCTATGCTGACTTTATGCTGATTTTTTCAGAAGTGCCCAACTGCTTTTTCAGTGCTGACTTAATGCTGCATTTATCTAATGGGCCAAAATGATTTTTTTTTCAGTAGTGCCACAATGTTCACTTTTTAGTGGTGACTTTAATACTTCTTTTTTCAGTAGCACCACAATACTGACTTTCTTTTCATTACAGCCTTAATGCAAGCTAACTTTTTCAGTTCTGACATACCACTTTTTTCAATCGTGTCAAAATGCTGATTTTCATGAGTAGTGCCACAATGATTTTTTTCCACAGAAGTGTCAAAACTGATTTTTTTCAGTGTTGCCATAATGCTTTTTGTGTGGAGTCACACTAAATCTGAGGGAAACAGACAAAGTTCAACATATGAAAGTAGAGTACATGTATTTACCAGTTAAAGGATACTTACAACATCTTGTGAGAGGTTGCTAGGCAAGGATAATGCACTAATCATCACTTTCTCTTCAACATCCCAATACTTCCCCTATAAATAGATAGACACAATCCAACATTTTATAGACTGTATCAAATTTTGTAATATCTAAATATTTAAATAAGGTTTAACAAGAGAATAACTTTTTTAATGTCAACTGCTCATTTTAACTGACTGGAAACGGCAATAAAATTACATGCCTTAACCCATGAAAACACTAAATGGCTTCGGATTCTGAATTTTGAGAAGTTTTCTTAAGAATGCATTTATACATAATTACTATAAACTAACCCCATTGCACTATTTTGCATTATTTTACTGTCATATTCCTTTAGGCCAAACTTGCAATTGGAAATACAGGATTTTCTGTAACGTTCTTGGCCATTACAGTCTTAAGTCTTACAAAGTGTAGTTTTATGGGAAGTGCTGCAAAACTGTCACAGAAATACCATACAGGGACATTTACTAAGTTATACAGTTCAGTTGTTGCTTCAGTGTATGCTTGCGTGTTATGAAAATTTTGACCAAATCTAAATCTTCCTGCAAAGAAACAGCACTGGTGAGGTGTGGTCATGGAGGGTAGAGCCTAATACAACTTCCCGACACTTGGCCCTCTCAAATTTACTCTATAGGAAGTGAGATAATTTCATTGTTGTGTATACATATTAAATTACTTTTTTTGCAATCAAATGGCCTCTGGCTAGTACACTCCACCTGTTACTCTTTTTTAACAGACTCAAGATCTATTGACAGGGTCATTACCAAAGAGTATTCATTAACAATGTATGAATGTTTCACATACCATAAGTTCTTTCTGACGTGTCTTTGCATTCTTGCCTTTTTCAACAAGCTTCTTCATTTGGGAAATCTGTTCTTTTGACTGTAAGGTAGAAAAGTTTAATTTGAAACTCAAAGATCCAGTTGTCATTAACAAATACAGTAATTTAACAATCTCTTGTGATCTGGACATGGTAATATCTTGTTATTGTATGAACATCATCTTTCAAGTCCTCATTTTTTTTCTAAGTAATTGAATTTTGCCACAATCAAAATTTCTTTGTTTTTCTTTTTTTAAAGGCACCTGTGTAGAACCACCAGCGTTCCTGAACCAAGCTGGACATCTTCAACACATGAAAGAATTCTATTGCCAAACTAGAGTCTGAAACCCACAACACAGAAGGACAAGAAAGTCTACAACCTCAACCACTCAGCCATAGAAGACCCTCAGATTTGTATTTTCACATGTAAATAAAGTCACACTGAGAGAATCTCTGTAATACATCACAGTTATCTTACCTTTGTTTTACTTTCCTTTTGTTGAGCAACGATGACAGCAATCTGTCTGGCAATGTCTTCCCTCTCTGTTTCAAGTCTAAATTTCTCTTTATGTAACTCAACATACTCCAGGTAATCTCTCCTCTGAAACAGTAATATTGCAACTTATCATTGGGTTATTCAAACAGTTTCAGTTACATCGATCCGGGATATTTTATGTAAAATTACTTTTGCCAAAATTTGGGTTACAAAAATTTGGCAAAAATAAAAGTAAATAAAAAAATGAACTGTTTGCAGTTATGTATTTGCAAAGGAAAAATCACATGCCGCCAGCAGGCTAAAGGTTTAAGTATTAGCAAGCAAACTGCTAATTAAAAATAAACTTACGGTACCAGGACAATATTTTTGTCAAAGTATCGTGTCAAATCTTGGATTTCATGCTATTTTGCATTAGGTTATGCCTAATTTTTAAGAATGCAAATATACCATATAATATTTGCAAAAGTTGCAAACATTTCCACAATGCAAAATAAGCTGCCTATATTTAGTAGCTACAATACCAATGAAAATACTTTGCAACAAAAAACTTTTAGTAACAACAACTGCTTCACTAATTGATTTTCAAAGTATTTTGTGATCATTTCATTTTTTTTCCAAACACAAGTTTGCTGAAGCAGTGCCTCATGAATTTTAATGATTTCAAAGTATATTTTCATATAAAGCTGCTTTAAAGCAGTAAGTTTTCATGTGGTAAGCTTAGTAAAATGCTTACCAACTGTTCAACATCAATATGTAATCCTCTCCTTTGTAAATTTGTCTTCAACTTCTCAATGTCAGAAAGTTTTTCTTCAAGGTCATGGTCAAACTGGAAACTAGACGATGAATCAGAATGTCTGTCACTCACAAATACAGATGAACTGTAAAATCTCGCCTGTAGAACAATTTGGGCTGGAGGCATTATATCTTCTGTTCGAAATTTACCATTCTGACCTAATAATTTTGCATTCTGCACAAACCAATTCACACTCTGCATTAATTTTGCTCTCTGTATTAAACATTGTGCACTCTGGGTTACAAATTTTGCTCTCTGGTTTGTGTATCCTTGCTCTTGTGCACTACAACCTGTCAAAAGCTTTCTTGATGGACAACAGGTCAACTTCCTGCATGATGTTATGTATGTGTAAGTCAAAAGCCTTGGCACAACTTGGCCCTTTATATAAAACAATAATTTCGACTTGGAATTCATATCAATAATCACGTTTTTCCCAATCGTCACCTCTGCAATGTGAAAAGAAAAACTATTACACTTCTTCATACTGTTGATATTTAACATTCAGCGAAATCATTTAATTTTGCAGGCATCAAATTAATATGTGGTTTTGATAGAAACAGCTATTTCATTGGAACAAAAATAGAATCTATAAATTTACAGACTGAGTGTTTGAAAACTGCTGAAACTATATTTACACTCAATATTGCAGCTTGAAATTAACTTATTTACTTAATATGGTATGCATAAATAAAGGTCAATTGTAAATTTCAGTCATTTCTATTGATTGATTTTTCTGAAAATGCCAAAAACTCAAAGTAAAAAAAATTGCTGAAACTCAAAAATGACCTTTACCATAAAAACTTGAATATATTAGTATAATATTACGCAGTTTTTTTATGATTTTTTTTCATTTTCACAAAGGGGTGCGTATTATACACCAAAGAGTTTCATACATTTTTTTCCTAGTTTGATAGCATGTAAATGTCGCCAAATAGGGTTTTCCTTGACGCACAATTTTGTGCGTTTTAACACAATGAATTTCAAAATGACCCTCAAAATAATTCTGAATGCATCATTGATGGTGCAACGTAATTACCATGAATAACGGCAATGCGAAATTTTGTACCCAATATTGTAAAGAATTTACCGATTTGTGCGAAGTAGTAAGGTAGACTGTGTTGCGATTTAATTATCAGAGAAACCTCTACGTCTCTTTATATGGAAAACCATTCAACAAAAAATGGCACACCAACAGAAGATGACGTGTTTTCTGTCTTCTGCAGTCTGCACGTGAGGAAAACCCTGTCACTGACTCGTCCTCAAATGAAACTGAAACAGAATCTACAAACATTAACAAAAAGGTTTGCAGACCGAGAGGGTTTAACGAAAAATGGTTGTCAAAATACGACTGGATGTTTGTCGAAAACGGAAAGATGAAATGTTGGCCTTGTATTAATTTAATACACGCCAAAGTAAACCATTTGTATCGGGGCGAAGATTTTCGCAACACTACATTTACTCGTCACCAAAGTTCCATCAGTCACGCAGATGCATTCAAATGGTTGAAACTGCAGTGCAAGCATTTTCTCTTGGTTTTTTTTTTTTCATTATCTATTCATTTTTCAGGGATCACTTTTGGCAGATACTATTATGAGATTAATTCCCATTTGCCTTGAATCAATGAGATTTTTGACAAAATGAATGGGATTTTTTCTTTTTATAATGGGATTTTACATCGGCAGACAGCTTTTATTACACTGAAAAACAAACATCTGTTTATTTGTAAGAACAATTATCTTGTAAATAAACAAAACATATCCTTTCAGAGACACCTTTTATAAATCTAAAATTCAGTGCCAGGAATTGCTGAATAGGTTGATGAAAGTTGTAACCAAGTCTTGGGTCCACATGCCTTATTCCCCTAATGATTTTACTTCAAAGCTGCTTTGTCAAAGTTGAAGTTCAGTTATGTTTTAATCTTTCTGGACTTGATACACTTCCATTAGGTCAAAACAATGTTAAAGTCAAACTTATTTATGACCCTACCCTCAACCATTTCGTATGGAAATTCGGGCTTTCAGCGTTTTTTATGAAGGAACTTCAGCAGAGGTTTCTCCACCATCTTGTTATACTCATCGCTATTCGTCCGCGCGAATGGAGGCAGAAAGTTTGTCCTTCCAGATGCTTAAATTTCTGTTTCAATGGTATTTTGAAACATCGCGAAAACAGATTATTTTTGTCTGGTAGTCATAATCATTGGACGCTCTATGGAGATAAAAGCGAAATTCAAGCGCCTAAATGAACGTCACATGAAAATTAAGTAACGGCAAGACCGCATTTTAGCGAAAAGTTGCAATTTCGGCAAACGATCTACGGCCACGCGGATGCGATTTTTAAGCGCATTTGAGCAAAATTTATGCGATTTTCGCCAAAATAATGCAAGAATATCGCGGAATCGCGGCCAAAAGTGATCCCTGATTTTTGAATTAATATGTTACAAAAATGACCCCTTGAAATTGAAAATGACCCCCATGGCAAAGTCAAACATGAAGAGGTCATGATGACCCCCAATCAAAATTTCCAAGGTAAAACCCTGGCTGAAAATCGGACAATTTTTGTCATTTTATATGCTGTCTGCCGTTCACGTTATTTGCATCTAGCTCCTATTGAAGAGCGCTTTCGGCTGGGTCTAAAAGCAAGTACGGTGTCGTACTATAAAGTTGCTTTTAATTTTGTGTTTTCTTTTTTAATTTTAAGACGTAATTAATCGTTTAAGTGCCCATGTGCTCATGAAGTCGGTCAATTGTCGTACATATCCAACAGCGATGGATAATGGGCCAGTAGAATTAATAAAACCTTGTGAAGTGCCAAATGTCGCGGTTTGTAAAAACATTTCCAATCTGTTAGCGGCTGTTCAAATAAAATGCAATTATAACAGTTTGTTTGTTATTTCTGTATTAAAACTGTCAGAATGAGTGACTATATCTTCAGCAATGGTAGAAATCTTCCTAGGTGCATAATAATACGTCGCGAAATCTTATGACAATTCTTATAAAAAACAATATTTAAGTTTTTAACGTAAAATTTCGAAAAAGAAATTGCTGATAATGTCATTTACATTTTGTTACTAAATTCTCGCTGTAAAGCAAACGATATAAGTTACCTAATTATCCCAAAATCATCCGGAAAATCCTTAAATAACATCTTGGTCCGCCAGAAGCTTGCGAATACTTACAGGTCAGATGGAACTAAATCAATTTCCATAGGCCCACATTGTAATGTTTACGGTCATGGGCTTTTCCTAACATTTAAACTTTTGATGCCACCTACCCAGGATGAAAGATCTATCCAAGAACTATCGAAAAACTGCAAGAAATGTATAATGTTGACCGTCACTTTTGGGCACTTTTTTCTCATTGAACTCGGTTACCCCTAGTCCGGCAGTGATTTAAAAAAAAAAAAAAAACACGAAAATGCTCACTGATAAAACATGCATATTTCTCACACAAAATGCATCATTCCATATAATTTTATCCAGTAATCATGGATTAAAGTTTTAATTTATGAAATAAGATAGTTTTCAAACACATCCGTCATTTTTCCAGTGAACTTCCTGTACTGTCTGGAGTTCCCCAGGGGTCTGTTCTTGGGCCATGTCTCTTCCTGGTATATATCAATGACTTACCAGACTTGGTCAAATGTAACGCAAGAATGTTTGCAGATGACACCATAATATACCTTACCATCAACTCCATTTCAGATAGTGTATCTCTGCAACAAGACCTCATTAACTTAGAAACCTGGGAGAAGACATGGTCCATGGAGTTCAACCCGGACAAGTGTGAAGTCCTTAGAATCTTTAGAAAGAAAAATCCCGTGGTCTACCCCTACAAACTTCACAACATAGAGTTAAAAACTTGTGAGGCAGCTAAATACCTAGGCATAACCATTTCCAAAGATCTAAACTGGTCCAAACACATTGACAATATCACTTCCAAAGCAACTTCCACTCTTCGCTTCATACAATGGAATGTGAAAACTGACAATAAAAAGGTCAAAATTGCTGCCTATAACACCTATGTCCGCCCTCAACTTGAGTATTGTTCAAGCGTCTGGCATCCTTGGCAAAAAACCCTCACTAGCAAAGTCGAAAATGTCCAAAGGTCAGCTGCTAGGTACGTCATGTACGACTACAGTTACACCAGTAGTGTTACACAAATGCTGAAAACTTTAGAATGGAATACACTCCAATATAGAAGGTTACACAACTTATTAGTAATGTTTTATAAAATAAGGACCCAGACAGTTGCAGTCGACCAATCTCATCTTATTCCAACTAGAAACCTAAATTACTTAATCCCCATGTCTCACACTCAGTACTTTTCTAACTCCTACTTCCCAAGGACCATCCATCTCTGGAACTCCCTACCAACTTATGTTAAATCTAGCCCAAGTCTCAGTATCTATAGAGAGAGGCTGGCGGTGGTCAGTATGTAATTCTATTGCCTCTGCCCCATTTTATCTGTAGCATACTGTCTTTTTTATCTTTTATTATTTTAACATTGTAACATATCATTTCTTTAACAACTGTTTCTCTGACAGCGCCGCCCAGTGATAGTCGGAAATCGACGGTTGGGTGAAAGATGTAGATGTAGATGTAGATCCAACATATTTTACACCAATGGGAGATCACTTTACTTTGTAAATATACACTGCGGAATACATATACTTTTTCAACAAATCAGAAGCCTCGTTAAGTACTTCCAGCTGACTTAATGAGATATTTTTTCTTAATTAAGATAAGATTTATTTGAGTCGGCAAGACAATTACAAGTCTTTTGTAGTCTGTAACCTTAGAATTTCTTTTTATATGAACAAAATATTGCCCAAAATGATAAAATAAACATTTACGGAGTGAGATATTATTACCTTTTTACTCAGATACCCATATGCTGAAAATTGGTGGCGGGACATGCCTGTATTCTGAGATAGAGATAAGAGACTCAAATTAATTAAGAAAATCAGGATATATCAGTCGCCATACTCTATTATTTAACCAGAATGAGGAATGTGTAGTGATAAATGTCACGCCTAATTGCTTGCATGTATATTTTATGAATACGCTGATAGTTCTGTCCACGTTGGGTCTATTTCTCACCCCACCCACTGCCAAAATCGCGTGTTTTCTTAGATTTTGCACTTTATGCTCCTATCAGACAACATTAGGGTGCAAAAGTGTAATTAAAACTGAACGAATATATAGCAATAAGTGGTACAATCAAGAAAATTAATTTACTTAAATCTATATGTACATCAAATAGAACCCGGGGAACAGTCAAAGTAAGCACCTGATGACCAGAAATTGAAGGACTTTGACTGCTAATGCTACTTTCTATAGCATGTATTAGCAAATATGTCGTGCAGAACATGTTAAAAGTGTAATGTCATCATTAGATATTTACGTTTTACCAGAATGGCCAAAAACTGACACATAACTCTTCCTGTAGTCCCAAAAATAAAGCATAAAATAGGAAAAATTTCAAATGACCACTCTATTTTTATTGCTCTTTTCAGTTTCTACAAAAGAATTTTGTAGTCTGTAACCTAAGAATTGAATAGTCTGTAACAGTAGAATTTAGTAGTGTTTAACCTTAGAAAATAGTAGTCCGTTACCTTAAGAACTTAGCAGTCTGTAACCTTAAGAATTTAGTAGTGTGTAACCTAAAATAAAGAAGTGTGTAACTTAAAGAATTTAGTAGTGTGTAACCTTAAAAATTTAGTAGTGTGTAACCTTAGAATTTAGTAGAATATAACCTTAAGATTTTAGTAGTGTGTAACCTTAAGAATTTAGTTGTATGTTACCTTAAAAATAGTAGTCTGCGACTTTAAGAATTTAGTACTCTGTGACTTTAAGAATTAAATAGTCTCTAATCTGAAGAATTTAGTAGTTGGTAACCTTAAGAAATAGTAGTCTGTAACCGTAGAATTTAGTAGTGTTTAACCTAAGAATTTAGTAGTCTGTAACCATAGAATTTAGTAATTTGTAACCTTTAAAATTAGTAGTTTGTAACCTTAGAATTTAGAAGTCTGTAAATGTAGAATTTAGTAGTCTGTAACCTTAAAAATAATAGTCTGTAACCGTAAGAATTTAGTTGAGTGTAACATTAGAATTTAGTAGTCTGTGACCTTAAGGATCTAGTAGTTTGTAAACCTTAACCTTAAAAATTTAGCAGTCTGTGACCTTAAGAATTAAGTAGTCTGTAACTTTAAAAAATTAGTAGTTTGTAACTTTAAAAAATAGTAGTCTGTAACCATAGAATTTAGTAGTCTGTAACCTTAAAAATTAGTAGGTTAAAGCAGTCTGTAACCTTAAGAATTTAGTAGTCTCTAACCATAAGAATGTAGCACTCTGTAACCTTAGAATTTAGTATTCTCTTACCTTAAGAATTTTGTAGTCTGAAACCTTAAGAATTTAGCAGTCTGTAACCTTAGAATTTAGTAGTTTGTAACCTTAGAATTTAGTAGTGTGTAACCTTTGAATTTAGCAGTCTATAACCATAGAATTTTACAGTCTGTAACGTTAAGAATTTAGTAGTGTGTAACCTTAGAATTTAGTAGTCTGTAACCTTAAGAATTTAGTACTCTGTAACCTTAAGATCGAACTAACAACCCCGCGATCCGTAGACCAACACTCGCCCTACTGAGCTAAGCGGGCGGGCTATTTATTTTTTTATTGTAAATTTTCTAATTAAAACTTTCAGGGATAAGGATTTATTGTTCTCTCTTTTCTTACTATGATCCTTAAAAAGTTAATAATTATTATTTATTATATAATATTTTTATTACTAAAGGTATTTTTTGTTTTATTTCAGTAAATTGTCTTATATTTTCAGTATATTTCTTTTATTATTTAACCAACCTTATTATTTAAAGATAACCATTCCTAACATAACTCTGTCAAAACTCACGATTTTAAATACCAATTTTCAAAGTCAAAGATAAAATGCCTCAAATATTTAGGGGGACACCATTACCAAAAGGGGGACAAATTGAACAAAAGGGGGACAAGTTGACCAAATTTTATCGTGAGGGGGATGAAATGACCAATTTTGGGGGATGAAATGACCAAATTGGGGACGAGTTGACTTGGTCACAGACACTTGGGGCTTTGACAAGCTTATCTTAGTATTGGTCATCAATTTTCTGCAAATTACCATCACACAGACATATCCGATGAACATGAAAAATTTCTTTAGCATCTCAGGTAGCATTTTGAATACCCTAATATATACTATCAGGCCTAAATATATACATGTACTTAAGATTCCAAATTTCTCCTCATTGTTTACATACAGTGACCTTGTTCCAGACAATCTGATTTAACTTCATCGGACACAAACACACATGCTATTGGTGTACATCGATTCAGCCCATAAAAATCTTTCCATCCATATAATATATATATATATATATTATTACCTGTAATGGCCTAATACCAGCAAATTTCTTCGTTGTTTTCATCTCAGGCCAGAGATTTTGCGCTGGCCACATCAATTTTCCGTTGGATTTGTCCGTGGCGCCTGGCTGACATGCACAGGTATCGACAATGCAGAACAGGGGAACCATTTATCCATAAGTGTATCACAAACACTTGTCAATTTCAAGACACATTGAACTCAGAGTCAAGCAATGAGATTCTGGTGTTCTCAGACTAAGTTTTGTTTATTTTGGATTTAACACCGTTTCTTTTTCAACAGTATTTCAGTTACATAACGGCGGGCAGTTAACCTAACCAGTGTTCCTGGATTCTGTACCATCACAAACCTGTTCTCCCCAAGTAACTGCCAACTTCCCCACATGAATCAGAGGTGGAGGACGAATGATTTCAGACACAATGCCTTTACTCAAATCGTCACAGAGAACATACACCCCACGCAGGGATCAAACTCATAACTCCGCGACCCATAGACCCGTGCTCTCCCTATTGAACTGAGCAGGCGGACCCTCTCAGACTAAGTATCTAGGTCTTATCAAAGTTCTAAGTTATAAAATGGTTGACATGCCAACAGGCTAATTTCATAAATAATACCACCTATGTTGGTTGTAACCCATCTTAACACTACCGATAAGGTGAGATAATCAAACTGAATACCAGGTAATGAAGCTCAGTGCTTGAGCCAAAAAAGTAACTATAAATGACTGATGGATGAAGCATGTTTAACAGAAAACTGTTGCAAGTTTCAGTTGAATGTCAGTTATACATAATCAAACAAGAGCTCGTCGAACATGAAATGCCCCCCTTGATGCATTCAGTAATTGCACAGGGAACAGAAATTGTATGCTGACTGTAAACAAAAGTTCTACCGTTCTGGTTCACTCTGACCTTGACCTTTAACCTATTAACCTAACAAGAGATCACAGAGTGATCTTGGCACCACCACTGAGCCATTTTTGAACGTTTCAAATTTCAAGACTAGCTCAAGGTCAAAATCAAGGTCAAATTTCATTCAGTACAAAACACTGCATGTGGTCCAAATTTGAAAGCTGTGGCTTCAGAAATGTGAAAGTAGGTCACTAAATCAATTTCAAGGTCAAAGTTCATTTCGGTACATAAAACTATGCATGTGGTCCAAATCTGAAGGCTGTAGCTTGAGAAATGTGAAAGTAGGTCACTAGGTCAAAATCAAGGTCAAATTAGCATTTTGGAACACAAAACTATGCATGTGGTCCAAATTTGAAGCCTGTACCTTCAAAAATGTGAAAGTAGGTCAATTGGTCAATAACAAGGTCAAAGTTTGTTTCTGTACACAAACCTATGCATGTGGTCCAAATTTGAAGGCTGTAGCTACAGAAATGTGAAAGTAGGTCACTAGGTCAAGATCAAGGTCAACTCATGTCAAGGTTCATCTTGCCACTTAAAACAATACATGTGCTCCAAATTTGAATGATACAGGTTACGGTCATGAAGATTCTAAGTTTTTCCCTATATAAGTCTATATTAACCATGTGACCCCCGGGGTGAGGCCATATTTGACCCTAGAGGGATAATTTGAACAAACTTGGTAGAGAACCACTAGATGATGCTACATTACAAATATCAAAGCCCTAGTCTTTGTGGTTTGGACAAGAAGATTTTCAAAGTTTTTCCCTATATAAGTCTATGTAAACCGTGTGACCCCCAGGGCGGGGCCATATTTGACCCTAGGGGAATAATTTGGACACTCTTAGTAGAAGACCACTAGATGATGTCATATACCAAATATCAAAGCCCTTGGTCCTGTGGTTTTGGACAAGAGGCTTTTCAAAGTTTTTTCCTATATAAATCTATATAAACCATGTGACCCCCGGGGTGGGGCCATATTTGACCCCAGGGAAATAATCTGAACAATCTTGGTAGAGGACCACTAGATTTTGCAACATACCAAATATCAAAGCCCTAGGCCCTGTTGTTTTGGACAAGAAGATCATGACCAACCTCACTATCAATTTTCCTGATACTTGGCCCAAGCGTTCTTGAGTTATTGCCCGGAAACCATTTTACTGTTCCTGGTCACTGTGACCTTGACCTTTGACATACTGACCTCAAAATCAATAGGGGTCATCTGCTGGTCATGACCAACCTCCCTATTAACTTTCATGACCCTACGCCTAAGCATTCTTGAGTTATCATCCCGAAACCGTTTTACTAATCAGGGTCACTGTGACCTTGACCTTTGACATACTGACCTCAAAATCAATAGGGGTCATCTGCTGGTGATGACCAACCTCCCTATCAACTTTCATGACCCTAGGCCCAAGGGTTCTTGAGTTATCATCCGGAAACCATTTTACTAATCAGGGTCACTGTGACCTTGACCTTTGACATACAGATCTCAAAATCAATAGGTGTCATCTGCTTGTGATGACCAACCTCCCTATCAACTTTCATGATCCTAGGCCCAAGCGTTCTTGAGTTATCATCCGGAAACAGATTGGTCTACATTCTGACATACCAACCGACCGACATCTGCAAAACAATATACCCCTCCTTCTTCGAAGGGGGGCGTAATAAGAGATTTTGTTCCACCACTGATCTTAGAGCCATCAAATAATAAAAGGCGGATGAACAAAGTGTGATTATGGCAGTCACAAATTGTATGGGCGATCATATGACATTGAATGTTGGTCAGATGGTGATAATAATGAAGAAAAACTTTCAACTAAATGTAGATTTTATTTTTGGTATTGGATATACATGTACTGAATATGCATAATAATTCTGACCAAATGATCTTACAGAACTACAGTTTTTGTCTTTTGAGCATGAAAGCTTCAACACAATTAAACAAAATATTGAACTTTGTGTTTCCTAAAAGGCATACACAAAGAACAATAGAGATAACAAGAAGGCCCTGAAGGCCCTGTATCACTCACCTCACCTAGTTCTTACCAAAGATAACCAAGTACATGTATATAATTTTATACAGATTTCATTAAACATTCCTACTATGTTTTTGTAAGTCAGATGTTCATTAACCAAGTGTTTTTCAATGCTCTGACCTAGTGACCTAGTTTTAGACTAAAGTCACCCAATTAAAAATTTATCCTAGATTTTAAACAGATTATCACTCTAACCTAGTCTCATGAAGCTCAGGAAGAAAATGCGGCCTACTGAGTGTTAACAAAGTTTTTTTTTCTGTGATGTGACCTAGTGACCTAGTTTTTTTTTTATCTCAGATGATCCGGCTTCAATCTTCACCTAGATTTCAGAGACAAACATTCTAATTAGGTTTTATAAAGATCAAATAGAAAAAGTGGTCTCAAGGGTGTTAACATAATTTTTTCTGTGAACTGATATAGTGGCCTAGTTTTTTTTTTAATTATCAATATGTAGGGATAACGCATGTTTTTTTGTGATACAGCGTCTGCAGAATCCCGAGGGATTGGTTGGTGCCCGAGTCCGTAGGTCAAGGGTACCAACGTGTCCCGAGGGATTATGAAGATGTTACAACACAAAATGAACATGTGCTAACGCTATTTTAGCATATGCCGCGAAAAATACCCTAATATTAAATGAATAAATTCTACCTAAAAGTCATTAAATTTCCATGAAATGCGAGGGAATATCTGAGTTGTTTTTCACGTTGACATCATTTCCATTTGAATTATCCGTTTTGGGGCCATAAGACGTTTACGCTCTGCCGCGGAATGCGCATATATAAAAAGGTGTTATAATAACACGCGAGTGCAAGAATCTTTCTGTTAACACACGTTTTCTCCCTTGTTAAAACACCCACAAAAAGTGACAAGAACAGCAGTTTTATGCTAGAATATTGCATAGTGACAAACATTCTCACAAAAAAATCATGATTATTAAGTAGAAAATGTGGCCTCTAGGTAAAAAAAAGTGACTTCAAGGTATTAAGATGGTATTTCTATGATTTTAGCTAGTGACTTAATGTTTGACCTCATGCAGGTAACCTAGTTTTGAATATGACCTAGAATTCATAGAGACAAATACCCTGATAGCATTTATGAAGATCAAGTAGAAAATATGACCTCTAAAATGTTAATAAAGCTTTTTTTAAAGATTTCACTTAGTGACCTAGCTTTTGACCTCAGGCAACCAAATTTCAAGATTGTCGGGGAACTTTCTGACAAGTTTCATTAGGATTTTGCAAAAACTGCGACCTCAAGTGTGTTAAATTAACAGTAGAATAGTTGAAGGCATATGATGTCAGACACAGGGGTATTACAGGAATCTATCTTCATTCTTGAGAAGTGTAGTCTGTAAGACACAAAGAACAATCACACTGTTTAGATTTAATTCTGGAAAAAAACATGTTCAAAACCTGCCACGAATTGCTATATTTGAAAAATAATTCATCACCTGCAAAAACAAAGTCACTTTAAATATCAACCAGCCAATAATCAGAAGTAAAATTAAACAAGAGCTGTCACTAATGGTGACAAATGCCCAAACAGCACCTTGACCTTTGACCTGGTGACCCCAAAGTCAGTAGGGGTGGTGTACTCAATAAGTACTATCAGCATGTGAAGTTTGAAGGTCCTGGGTGAAGTGGTTCGCATGTAAAGTGCCTTCATGCAAAAAGTTAACATTGGCCCCTGTGACTTTGACCTTTGACCTGGTGACCCCAAAGTTAGTAGGGTTGGTGTACTCATAAAGTACTATCAGCATGTAAAGTTTGAACGTCCTGGGTGAAGTGGTTCGCGAGTAAAGTGCCTTCATGCAAAAAGTTAATGTTGGCTCCTGTGACCTTGACCTTTGACCTGGTGACCCCAAGGTCAGTAGGAGTGGTGTACTCAATAAGTACTATCAGCACATGAAGTTTGAAGGTCCTGGGTGCAGTGGTTCGCGAGTAAAGTGCCTTCATGCAAAAAGTTAACGTTGGCCCCTGTGACCTTGACCTTTGACCTGGTGACCCCAAAGTCAGTAGGGGTGGTGTACTCAATAAGTGTTATCAGCACGTGAAGTTTGAGGGTCCTGGGTGCAGTGGTTTGCGAGTAAAGTGCCTTCATGCAAAAAGTTAACGTTGGCCCCTGTGACCTTGACCTTTGACCTGGTGACCCCAAAGTCAGTAGAGTGGTGTACTCAATAAGTACTATCAGCATGTGAAGTTTGAAGGTCCTGGGTGCAGTGGTTCATGAGTAAAGTGCCTTCATGCAAAAAGTTAACGTTGTGACGAACAAACGAACAAACTAACAAACTAATGAATGAACGGACGGACAGTTGAAAACTAATATGCCTTCCTTCGGGGGCATAAACAATACAAACAAAGCTATAAATCTCTTTAACAATAAAGCTAAAACTACCTAAATGTTTTCTGATTGCCATGTTTTGACTTATTAATTTATTACAATGAAATTTAAGAAACAACTTACATTTATATATGTACATAATAAAATCATTATATAGTATAAGAAAAATTACTTTCTGTAAGTGCAGTCATCGGTAGATATACATATTTATAGTTGATCTGATTTGTATTGAGAAAAAGGCACAAGATGTGCAGAAAAGATACTAGCACATTTAATAAAACTAATGATCCTTTTATCACATACTCATTTACACCTACAAATTAGTGAAACAGAGAAAATCGATGTGAACTAACTTTTCATTCAAACACCACACATGAAATTGTTACAAATAATGCTGCAAAAAAATGGCATAAATAACTGGAATTATGCTCAACTGTCTAGCATTATAGAAGCAACATATATGCCAGACTATCACTTTTTAATAAAAGATCATAAAACAAACTAGAGAAATGTTTATTAAATACATAAAAATATATAATCAAATACTACGAAATAATTAAAATTCACTAGGGACTTATTTTTGTTGTTGTTAAATCCCAATGAACAAATAGTCAAACAAATAAAGGTGGCCAATCACATTTCAGCAAAGTTATAAAATTATGACATTTTCACTTTCCATGCAATCTATTTGAGATTTATCTAAGGAACAGACTGACCTATGTCATGTAGAGTTAGATCCTTATTAGAAATAGATGTTTTTATTGCAAAATTTGCTTTTTATAAAATTTTGTAATTCTCTCCCCCATACATTTAATATGAAAGTGTTTAAAAAATAAGAGTATTTCATTTTACTTCCATATAATTCCTAGTTTTACAATGACATCTGAGAAATACTGGGATACTGATTTTCAACGATCTAAACCAAAAGAAAAGTTCCAAAACTACATGTAGTTTACAAATCCTTTTAATTCCTATAAAATCTATCTTGGTTGTGCAACCAAGGCATAGAAAGGGTGGTAACAGTAACCTTACAAACTTGTGTTTGTAAACATATGGTTAAATAATACTGGTAGTAATTTAACTGTTGTCAATGTAAATATTTGACAAATATAATACAATAGTTCTTACATTTGCATCATTCCTTAGGCCAAATAATCTTTTATCAAATTTACACCTATGCTAAAATAACTCTATCTTGATTGGGCAATCAGGTAAGAAAAATCAAATTTTAACATTTACCTCCAATGAAAATCTAACCTAAATTAAGCACTCAGTAAACATAAAAAAGTGTTAATAATCAGTTGCTTAAAGTTTCAAACAATTCCATTACTTGACTAAATCTGATTAACCAACTTCATCTCATGAAATAGCCATTTTTACCAAAACCACAAATTTTAGCGCACAAAATTAAATTACTGGTATTTCATATTGCTAAGCAGTCTCCACTTAACAACAACTTAAGTATCACAGACAAGAAAAAAAACATACTGTTAGTCTGCAGTTACTGAATTTATATCACTTCACTGAGCTTGTATTTTGGGGAATGTGCAGATTGAGTTAGCTGGTGAACAAAGTTAGAACAAGCTCAAATAAAAATGTAGACAAACATATTTCAAAAACTTCTAGCAGTATTCTGCTGAAAGTTTGATGTAAAACATAAAACTGTGTAAAAGTATTGCGACAGCATGATGTGACTGATGGTAAATTTTCATTCATGACTTGATAATTTCAATCCTGATTTGCTTTGTTTAGCCTAGACGATCAAACATGAATAAACTCTTCGTTATCATTATTTTTAGTTCATATATTTTATAATATTTAAGTGTTCTAACATGGCTAAGTCATACAGCAGTAGAATTCATAAAGTGGGGATAGCCTTCTTATTGCTGAACAATTTATATATGTGAATACACATTTTTGGACCATTTTCTATTTGACCATGATTACAGCTTTATAAAATACATTCAAAATTTAACAAAGAGTGGTTTTTAGGTAAAATCATTTAAAAACTGTAACATCCTTGCTGAAATAAGTTTTTTTTTCATTACAAAAACATTTTTTCTTGTGTTAATGCATTTCAGCACACATGTAAAATCAAACTCTCTGAACATAATAAAATAACTATTTAAACAAGAAGAGCTGCACAAGAATAATAGGAAGTATACATTCTTAATGAAAAACATATATAGGTGTGTAACATATATCAAAACATAGCAATGGTAAGTTTCAAACCTAAAAATATATGAAACTACAGGTAAACTTCAAAGTTTTCTCACAGAAAGAAACGTGAGAACTTATTTTACACTATATGCATTTAAATCTGATATCAAAAGATAATGCAAATTAATAAACAAATGTGATAATAAAATAAACTGCTCCAAAAGAGACATTTGTAGTAACTGTTTTATAAAAAGATTTTATCAGTTTTGTATACATCTATAAGAAACAACAGATATGGCACATAGTACCTATATATATATACATACGTAGATATAATATATTTTTATTATTCGGTTACATTTATTGCAAACTAAATAATGATAAAACAATAATAGGGACAATCTATAACACTATTTCACAAACTATTATCAAATAACACTGTAATCATAAAACTATATACATGTACATTGAATGTTTGTAAAAATATGTACACTCCTATCAATGCTGGAATAGATAAACAAAACAAAATACACAAGATGTAAAGTACAAATGTACTGATACAAATACAATACTTTAGTTTGTAAATGGTTTTAAAATATACAACACCAAGGCACACTTCACTTAATTGACCAAAAAGGAATTCATTTGCCTACCACTCTTATTACCACCTCTGATGGTAACAGTTTATTTTCAATCATTTGCCTACCACGTGAGTGTAACAGCATATTTTCAATCATTTGCCTACCACGCGAGTGTAACAGCTTATTTTTAATCATTTGCCTACCGTGTGAGTGTAACAGCATATTTTCAATAATTTGCCTACCTTTTGAGTGTAACAGCATATTTTCAATCATTTGCCCCTACCACGTGAGTGTAACAGTATATTTTTATCATCTGCCTACCATGTGAGTGTAACAGCATATTTTCAATCATTTGCCTACCATGCGAGTGTAACAGCTTATTTTTAATCATTTGCCTACCACACGAGTGTAACAGCACATTTTCAATCATTTGTCTACTACGTGAGTGTAACAGCATATTTTTATCATCTGCCTACCACGTGAGTGTAACAGCATATTTTCAATCATTTGCCTACCACGTGAGTGTAACAGCATATTTTCAATCATTTGCCTACCACATGAGTTTAAGAGCATATTTTTATCATTTGCCTACCATGTGAGTGTAACAGCATATTTTCAATCATTTGCCTACTGCGCAAGTGTAAGTGCACATTTTTAATTATTTGCCTACCAAGTGAGTGTAAATGCATATTTTTTTGCCTACCACATGAGCATAACAGCATATTTTTAATTATTTTCCTACCACAAGAGCGTAACAGCATATTTTTAATCATTTGCCTACCACATGAGTTTAACAGCATATTTTTTAATCAATTGCCTACCACGTGAGTGTAACAGCATAGTTTAAATTGCCTACCACATGAATGCAACAGCGTATTTTCATGCTTAACAAACATAAAAAAATATTACAATACATCACAAAAGAAAGAGATCACTTGGGCTGACCAGCTGCCAATCAGTTGCACCAAGCAGAGCTTAATACAGTAAGCATTGCTTGGCAAATGTTTTCATTTTGAATGATTCTGAGTGGTCATGCATAAACATCTTTATAAACTGAGGTTTCTCTCCCTGACATCGTAACATGGCAGTGAAACGGTTTTCTACTAAGGTAGTGGACCCATAATAAAATTAGCAATGTTCCTGCAATTACATAAATAAATAATTATTTTCATTTGCCATTTTAGCATTCTTCCACCGTTAATGTGGCTTTCACAAACTCATAACATTCAGTATGATGAAATTATAATATTATGGAGAATACAAAATCGAAATGGAATATGAACGACATTATGAATCCACTACCTTAAACCGGAAGCTCCCTAACATAAATCATTGTCTCAGTGCAAAACTGGTGTAACTGTATAAGAAGAAGCAGGTTCAATAGTTTCAAGCCAATGCGATAAAATTCCCTACTGTTTATCCCTAACATACAAATTAAGCCTTCTAGTATTGATCAAAATTGATCATCCTGCCTTATGATATTAGTATGAAGCTGAAATTCAAAGAATGCTGGGGGAATAGAGGCAAATGAATTTGGAAGAGCAGAAGTACAAGTATGAATCTCTAGTAGATGAATCCAACAATACACCTGATTAAAGTCTCAGAAAAAAACATGATAAAAAAATCTACTTTAGACTGACGTTTATGTAAAATATAACCAATTCATCAGTAACATCTTTTAAAAGATTTTTCAAAGATTTTTATATAAATCTGTATGCACTAAATGTTTGTTTTGTTAAGTTAATGTCATGCCAACACAATGTAGGTTGTAAGGTGACTTTCCAGCTTTAATGGTGATGGAATACTTCAGGTTACCCTGCCAGCATTATTCTAGACATGGGTCAGCACCTGAGTAAAACCACTGACTTGGTTGGCTTCCTAACTCGAAGAAGAATTCTAAACCTTAAATGAGTTTTCAAAGGTTTCAAATGAATATCAATGAGGGGCAAGTTATTCAAAGCGATCTTAACCACTTGGGCCCTTTTATATGTACTAGATACACATGTAATGAGATTAGTAAATGAAGACCAAGAACATATTTAACAATTACATAATTAATTCAATAAATACATCCCATCTGAAATGAATTCCAATTCATTATATGGCCTGGGGACCAGCATCAACATGTCAAATATTGGAGTCAACAAAAATATCACAATGAAGCAGTGATAAAATTAACATAAATCTGACATCATCTGTACTTATTATTTAAAGACTTGCTGTCTATTACAAATATAAATAACATATCACATAATGCAGATTATGTGTTGTCCATTTCCTCCAAGATGTCACACAAAGTTTCTGCTATGTACCTGTTTAAACACATCAAACCTACAAGAGAAAGATAAAAATTATAAACTTTCACTAGTGGTTTGTTGCCGACCTAGGTTTTGACCCAAGATGACCCAGTAACGAACTTGTCCCAGATTAATCAGTGAAACATTCTTATAAAGTATTATGAAGATCAGGTAGAAAATATGGCCTCTACAGAGTTAATAATATTCCTCAGTATCTGACATAGTGAACTTGTCATTATCCTCTTAAAATTCAGCTTGAAACTTGACCTTGATTTCATACACAAACTCTGCCAAAGTTGTACATAGATCAGGTAGAAAATGTGGTTTCTTGACTGTTAACAAGCTTTTTTAATGACTTGACCTAGTGACCCAGATTTCTTCCTCTGATAATCCAGTTCAAATTTGACCTAAATGTTGTTCAGGTAAATTGTCTGACAATTTGAAGATCAGGAAGAATGTGTGACCTCTTAATTGTTAAAAAGGTTTTCTATTATTTAACCTAGTGACATAGTTATTGACTTCTGGCCAGTTTGAACTTGAACTAGATTACATAGAGACAAACATTCTGATAAAGTTCAAAAACAAGAAGAACAAGCTGCATTTTCAAAACGCAAAGTCATGTCCCCAGGGGTATGACAAAAGAAGTTTTTTTTTCAAGTTTTAAGTTTTAAGTTTCTTGCCACAGATTTGTTGAGTGTGAGTATGAACTAAATAGGGTCATTTATGTGGGCTGTAGGACCAAAAATATTGTTTATTAAGGTATTAAAGGGAATTCCGATAGTTTTTTATGCGCATC
The DNA here is from genome assembly GCF_021730395.1 of Mercenaria mercenaria. Taxonomy (NCBI): domain Eukaryota; kingdom Metazoa; phylum Mollusca; class Bivalvia; order Venerida; family Veneridae; genus Mercenaria; species Mercenaria mercenaria. The sequence goes on along the minus strand of NC_069372.1, from coordinate 54,673,428 downwards.
TTTCTGCGCAGCCGACACTTTCTATGGAAAAACTGAACTGAAGTCAACCGCCTTGCGGGTGCTGACGCTCATCTGATTTTTTTTGTGTAATAGAAATATTGTCCTACCCATGATTTTCTAAGTCTAAAAAGGGCCATCATTCTTGCAAAAAGCAGGATAGAGTTATGTTTCTTGATGTTCAGTGTCCACTTATGATGGTGAAAAACTGTTGCAAGTTTTAAAGCAATAGCTTTGACAGTTTATGAGAAAAGTTGACTTAAACATAATACTCAACCAAGAAAATGATTTTCTAAGTCCACAAGGGGCAATAATTATTGCAAAAAGCAGGATGGAGTTATGTTGCTTGCTGTACAGGGTCAGCTTATGATGGTCAACAAGTGTTGCAAGTTTCAAAGCAATAGCTTTGATAGTTTAAGAGAAAAAGTTGACCTAAACATAAAACTTAACCAAGAAATCTGATATTTTCTAAGTCCAAAAGGGGCCATAAATCTTGCAAAAAGCAGGATGGAGTTATGTTTCTTGCTGTACAGGGTCAACTTATGATGGTGAACAAGTGTTGCAAGTTTTAAAGCAATAGCTTTGATAGTTTAGGATAAAAGCTGACCTAAACATAAAACTTAACCAAGAAAACTGATTTTCTAAGTCCAAAAGGAGCAATAAATCTTGCAAAAAGCAAGATGGAGTTATGTTTCTTGATGTACAGGGTCAGCTTATGATGGTGAACAAGTATTCCAAGTTTCAAAGCAATAGCTTTGATAGTTTAGGAGAAAAGCTGACCTAAACATAAAACTTAACCAGGCAACGCCGACGCAGACGCCGACGCCGACAACTGCTCAAGTGATGACAATAACTCATCATTTTTTTTCAAAAAATCAGATGAGCTAAAAAGCTGAAAATTATGAAAATGTTGAAAAATCGCTAGCAGTTTCAGAAACAGTGGGTGTGTTCAAAACAATTTTTCACAAAAACAAGCCTAGTGACCTATTGTTTTTATTTGTTCATTGTTTTCAGCACAAATTTTCCTATCATATATGTGAATTTAAAAAAATTCTATGAAAGAAAAAAAACTATAGGAATTCTCTTTAAGCTTGAAAGTGAATGTCAGATGAGGGTCAAGGTCATTTATATATAGGTCAGTTTGTAGGTATTGCCACAAGGTTTGTTAATCATGAGTATGAACTAAACAGGGTCATTAATGAGGGCTGTAGGCAATCTGATTTATAGACAGATGAAGGTCAATGTCATCTAAAGGTCAGTTTGTAGGTCTTGCCACAACCTTTGTTGAATGCGAGTATGAACTAAATTGGGTCATTTATGTGGGTTGTAGGACCAAAAATGTTGTTTCTTAAGATCTTAACTTTAAAGGGAGGTCATATGACAGTCAAGGTCATAAACTTATAGGTTAGTTTGTAAGTCTTGCCACAACGTTTGTTGAGTGTGAGTATAAACTAAATCCGGTCATTACGTGGGCTGTAGGCAATCTGGTTAGTATGGACAGACAAACGCAGTTTAATTGCTATATGCCTGGGGCATGAAAAGTGGCATCTACAATGTTAACAAGGTTTTTCTATTACCTGACATAATGACCTGAACTTGACTGCAGCTACCCCTGTTTCGAAACTGAACTAGATTTAATGAAGAAATTCTGACAAGTTTTATACAGGTTAGATAGAAAATCACTGTTACCAAGTTTGTCCTTGTGTGACCAAGTTTCCTTTATCCCAGATGACCCAGTAAATGACTAGTCTGAGATTTTATCAAGGGTAACATTCTGACCAAGTTTAATTAATAATGGGATAAAAGTTTGACTTCTAGAGAGCGAAAAGTCAAACTGTTGATGCCGATAGAAACAGGGCAATCTCAATAGTTCAGCTATAAAAATCAAAACCCATAAATGAAATTTACTAAACCTAATAAGGATTATTATTAGGTCAGCATGTGATATCTATTAGATACAAGTACACAATTTTGTACAATTTTTTAAAATTTCACCCTGGGGTAGGTAATAATACTATTTTCAATATTTTAGGTATATATTGTTGTCAGCTAACTTTCAAGAATTTCTGCATTTTGTTCAAGGGTTCACTTATTCTCAGCAAGAAAATTACAAATTTTGCATTAAGATGTACAAAATGAGACTAGATGTTATGGTTTAAGTTAAGACATCATAGAGCATATTCAGTTTGTCTAAAGGTACCAGCTTAAAGTCTCTCCTACACTAGGAAGTACATGTCAGGTGACCTGACAACATAATAATTACAAAGTCAAGGTGACCCAAGCATCTAAGTCATGCAATATATGTCTGTAACTAGAAGATGTTTTTGTAAACTAGATGTGTGTCCATAGGATACAGGTGCCCCCACTCCTGCCACTGTAACATGGTTTAATATCTCAGGTCAAACAATTTTTAAGATGTTTGCAACACAAACTTTTAAGAACCTTATGTGTATTTTTCACTTATTTGGCCATAACTCTGGCCTAGCTGAGTAAAATCCTAAAGAGAACACTTCATAGGCTGTAAAACAATCCTCTAATGTTTTATGATTCTAGGACAAGTACATTTTAACATAATTGTTTCACAACCTTTTTTTTTTGAGTAAGTCTGGACAAGAAGTCTGGTCTTGTGTAGTGAAATAATGACTGTAGGTAAAATATTTTCGAAGCTACGCGCGACAAAACATTAAAATGACAATTTTTTCCTAGGTAAGGTGTCGTAACTCCTACACGACTGAATGAATCCGGATGCGAAACCCCAGTTGCACAACCGCATATGCTGACCAACATTCCTGTAAACTTTAGTGACTCTAGGTCAAATACTTTTGGAGCTACGCGCGACACAACATTAAAATGACCAATCTTTTACTAAGTCAGGGGCCATAACTCATACACAACTGAATGAATCCGGACGCGAAACCCCAGGTGCACAACTACACATGCTGACCAACATTCCTGTAAAGTTTTGTGACTCCACGTCAAATACTTTTGAAGCTAGGCGCGACATAACATTCTCGGACGGACGGACAAGAGCAAATCTATATGCCCCCACCACTCATGGGGTGGGGGGGAGGGGGGGGGGGCACAAAAAGCGTATGTCTCCCCCAATGCATAGTCGTACAGGCAAGAAGTCAATAGGGGTCAGGAGCGAAAGTCAAAAAGACATTGATGGTTGGCTGCAATAGGGATCATCTACTTGGCATGTCCAGTCATCCCACTAAGTTTTAACATTGTAGGCATAGTGGTTCTCAAGTTATTGTTCAGGCTCCTGTGACCTTGATCTTTGACCAAGTGACCCCAAAATCTATAGAGGTCATTTACTCTGCATGTCCAATCATCCTATTAAGTTTCAACATTCTGGGTCAAGTGGTTCTCAAGTTACTGATTGGAAAGAGTTTTCTATGTTCAGCCCCCTGTGACCTTTGATGGAGTGACCCAAAAAAAAATAGGTGCCATGCATCTACTCTGTAAGTCCTATCAACCTATGAAGTTTGAAGGTTCTAGGTCAAAGTGTTCTCAAGTTATTGACCAGAAATGGATTTCCATTTTATGTCCGCTATAACCTTGACCTTTAATAGACTGACCCCAAAATCAATAGAGGTCATCTACTCTGTATGTCCATCATCCTATGAAGTTTCAACATTCTGGGTCAAGTGGTTCTCAAGCTACTGTCCGGAAATGATTTTACATGACCAGGCCCCTGTGACCTTGACCTTTAATAGAGTGACCCATAAATCAATAGGGGTCATCTACTCTGCATGTTCAATCATCCTATGAAGTTTCAACATTCTGGGTCAAGTGGTTCTCAAGTTATTGATCGGAAATGGTTTTCCATGTTCAGGCCCCTGTGACCTTGACCTTTAATAGAGTGACCCCAAAATCAATAGGGATCATCTACTCTGCACGACCAATCATCCTTAGAAGTTTCAACATTCTGGGTCAAGTGGTTCTCAAGTTACTGACCGGAAACAGTTTTCCATGTTCATGACCTTGACCTTAAATAGAGTGACCCCTAAATCAATAGCGGCCATCTACTTTGCATGACCAATCATCCTGTGAAGTTTCAACATCCTGGGTCAAGCGGTTCTTAAGTTATTGATCGGAAATGGTTTTCAATGTTCAGACCCGTGACTTGACCTTTGATAGTGACCCAAAAATCTATAGGGGTCATTTACCCTGCATGATCAATCATCCTATGAAGTTTCAACATTCTGGGTCAAGTGGTTCTCAAGTGATTGATCAGAAATGGTTTTCAATGTTCTGAGGCCCCTGTGACCTCGACCTTTGATGGAGTGACCCCAAAAACAATAGGGGTCGTCTACACCAGCAGCCCTACCACCCTATGAAGTTTGAAGGTTCTAGGTCAAATGGTTCTCCAGTTATTGATCGGAAATGAAGTGTGACGTACGGATGGACGGACGTACGGACGGACAGGGCAAAAATAATATGTCTGGGTGGGAGACATAATTACTAGTCACTTTAATTTCATGTGCTTGTCTTACTGAGATTTTTTGAGAGCAAATTTCAATACATGCAGCCCATTTACATGTACAGGTGTGTGTAGATACACTTTGATGACCATGGTAAATGGACACTGCAAGACCAAGATGATGCTACTCTCTCAAGCATCCTGTAGCAAAACCTATATCAAAACTTGAACATAAACTAGCATAAACCAAATATGGTTGAGAAAGATATAGAATCAACAGAATACTGGTTAGATGTATAAGCATTTAAAGGCCAGCAGCTACAGACAAGGAATAAAAAAATAATTCTTAACTGCATGTCAAACTTGCTTTGTACTAAATGTCTGCAACAAGAATTTACCATGAAAACTGTTTGTTTCAAAGACCTTTGAATATATTCAATGCAACAAAACGTATGAGGAAAGGAATTTAACACTGTTGGTAATAATAATCATACCTTTTTAGATTTTTTTTTCTGCAAGACAAACCCATTCCCTTCAAGTTGCTGAAATGCAAAGAAACTCTGCATAAAATGAATACAACACAGTCAAATTTTAAAATATATGTTTTCCCAAAAGGCCCATTCATTTTCTGACAGATGTATATGAAGAGAAATAACATGAAATTGAAGAATCATCGAATATGTATGTTAATCTTAGCAGCATGAGGGTTATGGTAACCATCACTAACAAGAGCTGCCTGTAAGACAGCACGCTCGACTTTTCTCAGTGTTTGACTCTGAATTAGAGCTTTGCCGGTAAAAACTTTTTAAAACTTTAACCAAAAAATTCAAAGTTAAAAAGGGGCATAACTTCGTCAAAGCTCAAACAGAGTTAAGGGGATTGTTTCTCCTGGTGTAGACTTAGATAGTAAATACCTATTTTAAGTTTAAAGTCAAAAGCTTTGATAGTAACAGAGATATTTGACTTTATCAAATTCTGTAACAAAAAAATTCTAAGTTAAAAATAGGCATAACTCTGTCAAAATTCAAACCAGAGATATAGGAATCGTTTCTCCTGGTGTAGACTTTGATAGTAAATAAAAAAAATTAAGTTTCAGGTCAATAGCTTTGATAGTAAAAGAGATATTTGACTATCAAAAACTTTAACTAACGGCCAAGCCACGGCGATGCTATAGCCATAATTTTTCTTTGAAAAGTCGTGCTAAAAATGCCAATAGAAGTTTCATAGCTAAAATAAGTTTGTAAGAATTCATGGAAGCATTAGGTTTCTAAGTAATCAGATAATGTCAATCTTCATGAAAAGGTCCACTGGAGAATCAAATTTGATAGCAATAAGTAACAAGAGCTCCGCCAAGTGGGGCAATATATGCCCAAAGAGTTACATCACAGGATGGCAGCAAAATTTAAAGAACTTGACTGTTGAAGCCCAAAGGACAGGAACAACAAAGGGAAGAAACTCAAAAAAAATTGTAAGTCCACAAAAAAAATCTTTACCAGGTACAGGTATGTCAAAATACACCTAAATATTGGAGGTACCATCCATGTTGTACCAAAGAAAAGTGGTCTCGGTTTTTCCCTACGGCCAATAATAACCAAGTTTCAAAATAAGCTATTTATAGTAACATAAAAGGGCAGTAATTAAAAAAAAATTTATTGGAAGAGAACAAAAAAGGGATCTGCCAAATAAAAACAACAGCACTGGAATGCATATAGCAATAAACACAAAGCAGTCATTTATGACCTTTGACCCCTAAGTGTGACCTTGACCTTGAAGCAGGCATCCCAAACATGAGCTCTGCACGTTGTCTTGGTATGGTGAACATTTGTGTCAAGTTTCTTTGAAATCCTTCAAGGGGTTCAAGAGTTACAGAGCAGACACGAAATTGCTGACACGAAATTGCCAACAGACAGACGGACAGACGGATACCGGGGGTATAACATAATACGTCCCTTCGGGCATATAATAATTGTTTCCTTCTACAAATTGTGATCTTTGAACTAATCAAGAAGCATTTCTCCCCAATAACTCTGAAAGCTGAGACGTGCAGAGCCAGAGAAGATTTTCAAAGTTTTCCTTTGCAGACAAGTTTTTTAAACATTGAGACGGCTTGAACAATTCTGGTAGATTTTTGTTACCATGACAGCATTTTTAAAAGTAACACATTTACCATATTTTAACACAAAATTGAAAGGCAATTTACTGACCTGGTTCTATCAAGCAGTTATATTTTTGTTGCAGCACCTCAATAACTTTCTGGATGTTGGAGGAATAGCTGTACAAGAATTTGCCTTCTTTTGATCTTATATCACCGCTGAGTAAGGCCATTACAATGACATCACCTGTGTCTGTATTATCATCACAGACAACTGATCCACTGTCTCCGTTCTCAGAAAATACTTTCTCTGTAATAATAGCAATATATAAGACTTTTGTTGCTTAAATAAGACTATAATTGGTATCTACGGTGACAGATGTTTGTACAACATATCTGTCTCCCATGTGGACCTGTTAGAGGTAACTAAGAGTGTAACTTAAAATCTTATTCAAGAAGGCTTTGACACTGACCTTCGATGTTGTAACCCCAAGTTCTGTTAAATGTGTGCATGATAAGGCAGAGTTTAAACATGTTACCAGTAAATCCAGGTTTTGGATGTAAACTGTCAACAGTTCATCATCAAACACTACTGACCTTTCACATCCAAATGTGACCTTGACCACTGAGCTACTGTTCCAAGTGTTAAGCATGACAAATTGTCTCATTGTGTGGAAAATTTGTGCCAAGTAATCTTACAATCCCTAGATGGATGGTCGAGTTATACCAGAAAGGAAAAAAGCCCTGTTTACTTTAAACCTCTAAATGTGACCTTACTTTATAAGACAGAGTTGATCAATTAAAAAAAAATGTGATCTCAATCAAGGCAACTTATCGTTATTCAGATTCAGACTGCCAATGTTTTTCTATGTGGTCTTCTTCTTTGTCCATTTTGAATATAGCTCTGAATATAGTTATACATTTTGATGCAGGCCTTGTTGAGTTACACTTACCTTCATCAACTTGCATTTGCTGGTTTTCAGCTGCAGCAGTTGTTCCTTCTACATGAGTGCCTGGCTGCACATCTGCATTTTGGGCTATTAGAATATTGAAATCTCCATCAAAGTTTGTGTTTGAATTTCGATTCCAATGTTCCATCATCCCCTTGGTTTTATAATCATTACACATACAAATTCCACGAGTTAATCCTGTGGCACTACCATATTTGAAAACTGTCTTCCTAAGTATTGCTTCATGATTAAATGTCCACTTATGTCTAAATAGTGAATCTTCACAGGATTCTTGCATACTTGTTTCACAGCATTTAATCTTCTGTTCATGAATTTTAACAGTTGCAACATCCATTACTTCGTTATTAAATTCTTCAAAACTTTTAACACCCAGTGGTTTTATTTCTTTTCCTACATATACTTCAATGTGATTTTCACAGTTTTGTACACAATGAGCACAAGTGATGCAGTGCAATTTACCTTTATCTTGTGCAACATTGCTCGCACCTCTTTCATAAACAATGTTTGACTTAACCCTTACAAAGCATCCTATACTTCCGTAGTTATATTTCCCATCTGAATCAGGTCTCAACTTTGTTGCTCGTATCCCACTCCCCTGCTCAATCCAGTCTCCAGTCTGAAGGTTTGGTGGCTTAATAAGCAGTGTAGAGTAACCGCATGTGTACTTATGATGTGTCATAAGTTCTTTCACTTTATCTTTACTCTTTAAAGATAGATCTTCAGTCAAATGTAACTCAAGTTCACCCCATAGAGTACCACATCCATACACCTCTGGAATTCTGAAGTGAGAGATTGATTACAAACTGAATACTTGGAAACTTATGGCAATTACCCTTTTTTCATACTAATTTCTTTCTGCTAATAAAAGAAACTTTTGTTGGCTAAAAAACCCTTCAAACAGAATCTAATTTATACATGTATTCCTATTCTTCTCCTGTCTACATGACTACCTGCTTCAGAAAGCAGAAAATGACTGGCTCAAAATTGAACTGCGAAGAAAATCACATTCTGAAATCAAGAACCATCTAGAGATATCACCAAAAATTTACTCCACTTACCCAAAAACCACCTTCCAATACATGACCTAACAAGGTTTTTGGGTCAAACCAAGTGTGACATTTACAATGGATTTACTAACCTCTTATCCCTCGTCCCCCACAAAAATACAGCAGGAGCACTGCCTGCTCCTCTGCAAGTGTTGGACAATGTTGAAAAGAGTTATATTTCGGATTTTCTAAGTACAAAAAGGGCCATAATTCTAACAAAATGCAGGTTAGAGTTATGGTTCTTGGCATACACAGTTCCCTAATTATGATAAATAAGTTTGTTAAGTTTAAAAAATGTAGCACTCAAATATTTTGAAAACAAGAGGACCATGATGGTTATGAATCGCTCACCTCTTCCCACATGACCAAGTTTTGAGTATGACGTCGTTTTTTCTATTATTTGACATAGTGACTTAGTTTTTGAGCACATGTGACCCAGTTTTGAACTTGACCTAGATTTTATCAAGATAAAAATTCTGACCAATTTTCATGAAGATCCATTGAAAAATATGGTCTCTAGAGAGGTCACAAGGTTTTTCTATTATTTGACCTATTGACCTAGTTTTCGAAGGTACGTGACCCTGTTTTGCATTTTACCTATATATCATCAAGGTGAACATTCTCACTAATTTTCATGAAGATCTCATGAAAAATATGGCCTCTAGAGAGGTCACAAGGTTTTTCTATTTTCATACCTACTGGCCGAGTTTTTGACCGCACATGACCCAGTTTCGAAATTGACCTAGATATCATCAAGGTGAACATTCTGACCAATTTTCATGAAGATCCATTCAAGGGTATGGCCTCTAGAGATGTCAGAAGGTTTTTCTATTTTTAGACCTACTGACCTAGTTTTTTATCGCAGTTGACCCAGTTTCAAACTTGACCTATATATCATCAACATTAACATTCAGACCAACTTTCATACAGATCCCATGAAAAATATGGCTTCTAGAGAGGTCACGTTTTTTCATTATTTGACCTACTGACCTACTTTTGACGGCACCTGACCCACTTTCGAACTTGACCTAGATATCATCAAGATGAACATTCAGACCAACTTTCATACAGATCCCATAAAAAATATGGCCTCTAGAGGGGTCACAAGGTTTTTCTATTATTTGACCTACTGACCTAGTTTTTGACCGCACATGACCCTGTTTCAAACTTGACCTAGATATCATCAAGATGAACATTCAGACCATCTTTCATACAGATCCCATGAAAAATATGGCCTCTAGAGAGGTCACAAGGTTTTTCTATTATTTGACTTACTGACATAGTTTTTGATGACTCACGTTCGAACTTGAACTAGATATCATCAAGGTGAACATTCTGACCAATTTTCATGAAGATCTCATGAAATATATGGCCCCTAGAGAGGTCACAAGGTTTTTCTATTTTTAGAATTACTGACCTAGTTTTTGACCGAACGTAACCCAGTTTCAAACATGATTTAGATATCATCAAGATGAACATTCAGACCAACTTTCATACAGATCCCATGAAAAATACGGCCTTTAGAGAGGTCACAAGGTTTTTCTATTATTTGACCTACTGACCTAGTTTTTGATGGTACATGACCCAGTTTCAAACTTAACCTAGATATCATCAAGGTGAACGTCTGACTAATTTTCATGAAGATGTTATGAAATATATGGCCTCTAGAGAAGTCACAAGGTTTTTCTATTTTTAGACCTACTGACCTAGTTTTTGACCACACGTGACCCAGTTTTGAACTTGACCTAGATATCATCAAGATGAACATTCAGACCAACTTTCATACAGATCCCATGAAAAATACGGCCTTTAGAGAGGTCACAAGGTTTTTCTATTATTTGACCTACTGACCTAGTTTTTGAAGGCACGTGACCCAGTTTCGAACTTGACCTAGATATCATCAAGGTGAATGTTCTGACCAATTTTCATGAAGATCTTGTGAAATATATGGCCTCTAGAGAGGTCACAAGGTTTCTCTATTTTTAGACCTACTGACCTAGTTTTTGATGGCACGTGACCCAGTTTCGAACTTGACCTAGATATCATCAAGGTGAACACTCTGACCAATTTTCATGAAGATCTTGTGAAATATATGGCCTCTAGAGAGGTCACAACGTTTTTCTATTTTTAGACCTACTGACCTAGTTTTTATCGGCATGTGACCCAGTTTCGAACTTGACTTAGATATCATCAAGGTGAACATTCTGACCAACTTTCATAAAGATCCCATGAAAAATGTGACCTCTAGAGTGGTCACAAGCAAAAGTTTACGGACGCACGCACGCACGGACAACGGACGCTGCGCGATCACAAAAGCTCACCTTGTCACTTTGTGACAGGTGAGCTAAAAAGGAGACCTAAACAAAATTTTAACCAAGAAATTCAAATTTTCAAAGTACAAAAATGGCCGTAATTCTGACAAAATGCAGATTAGAATTATGGTTCTTGACATACATTGTCTCCTAATGATGATAAACAGGACTTTAGCTGCAAAGTTTCAAAGCTGTAGCTCTTACACCTTTTGATAAAAGGTGAGCCTAAACAAAAAGTTTAACCAACGCCAACGATCAAGTGACGACAATACCTTTAAATTTTTTTTAAAAATTAGACGAGTTAATAACAAAAGGATTCATCTTAACAACATTCTTTAACTGTTCCAAGAAGTTACATGAGACATGTGAAAGGCATCAACCAGGGGTCAGTACAATCAATGGCAGAATTTGATACTAAAGATAAAGAAACATATATTGACTTACTCAAGTAAACCATGCTGAAATTCGAGTGGAAGTTTCGGTACATCAGATATCTGTGTTTCTATGGCAACATCAGTTTGCTCGAGTAATCCGAACAATTCAAACTGTAGTTTCTTCACCAACATCAAAATCTCACTCTTGGTCTTGATGTACTCTTCTGTATCGTGTGTTATCTTTGTCATACTCAAGCCACACCTGTGTGCAAATGATCTACATGTTGATACGCCATTATCTGACTTGTCTCGCGGCCAGCACGGAAGGCTCATACTTGCCATCATCTCTGCCACCTTCTTCTCATAACCAAAGAAATCCTCATTAAGGAATTCATTTATTAGATTGGTTGAAATTCCATACTTTTTGGACAGTGTGTCACAAGCGACACATTTTGTTTTCTTTGCCACAAATTCCATCAGCTTCCTATGGAATGCTGCGTCTCTTTCTGAATCTGCTGTAGGGGCTGGTGATTCTTCTCTCAGTCCTGCAATTATAAAATATGTTTTGTTTTCATGATGCCTTGCAGTTTTATCATGTTAATAGATTCTATACCAGTATAAACCTGTTCTTGGACAGTAGCATCCTATTTGTTTCTGTTGGATCTAACGTTGCACTGACACCATTATTGATGATTAGATCATAGGGTGACTTTCCAACTTTGATGGTGGACTAAGACCCCAGGTGCACCTTCATGCTTTATTTCATCATGGGCAGGCACCTGGGTAGAACCACTGACCTTCTGTAATCCAGCTGGATGGCTTCCTCACATGAAAAATTCAAAGCCCCTATTTAGGCTCAAACCAACATTGGTGAGGGGTGATGTCAGTGACATTTACCACTCAGCTAAGGTGCCTCCCAGCATCCTTTTTAATGCCACTTTGCAACTATACCATGTAAATGGGTTTTCTACCAGTATAAACCAGTTCTTTGCAAGAAGCAACAAAGGTTGAACACAATAATGACTTCAAAGTCTTTGCAATCTTACCGTAAAGTAAATTTAATTAAAATTTAGATCAAATCAACTGTATTTGAATTGATAGTCTGATTTCTACTCTACTAATACCCTTCTTTCTTAAACCATTATTTTTATCAATTCACAAACTAGTTTTTGATCAACAAGTTGTAAAATTAGACAAAGGGTTATCAGTCTATTTGAACAGATTTGAGTCATATAAGGTTCACATCAGGAATGCAAACTTCTAATCAAAACAATACACACAAATATAAAAAGTTAAACAAACTTTGGATAATCTCCATGTCAACAGTAACAGCAAATGAAACAGCCTCCAGGAGTTGTAACAGGTAATTCAGTGTTGCCCTGTCCTTCTTCTGCCATGTCAACAGCATGTGGTAAACCTTTGACGCTTCACTTTGATGTGATAGTTTTATTTCACTCATTTTTGCTTCAGCTATTCCTAGTGGTAATCCCAACTTTTCCCAGTTTTTTCCTATGGCTCCAGCAATCCTGTTTAATTCTTTTTCTGTTGGCTTTCTCTCTGCTTCATCTGTTTTCAAATTATACAAATCAGAGATTTTTTCCTCGCTTCAAAGACATTTGAGCCGCACCATGAGAAAACCAACATAGTGCATTTGCGACCAGCATGGATCCAGACCAGCCTGCGCATCAGCGCAGCCTGGTCAGGTTCCATGCTGTTCGCTTTCAAAACTTATTGCAATTAGAGAATTTTCCGTTAGCGAACAGCATAGAACCTGACCAGACTGCGCATATGTGCAGGCCGGTGTAGCAAATGCACTATGTTCGTTTTCTCATGGCGCAGCTCATTTTAAACTGAAGCAGCTTGCTTCAGAACAAACATATTTGACATCTTCTAAGTTAAACAAAGGCTCTAATTTGGCATTATTATATTACTATTCTTCTCAAATTTAAATTTTATTGTAGCAATAACAACTTACGAGCAAAACTTCAACAAAATTCCTAAGTCAAATCAAGGCAATAATTTGAATTACGTGTAATTTCAACTAAGAGTTCTCAGACTTATTTATGTAAGTACATTTGATGAGAAGGATGTCTTATTGTGATATTTCGATCCAATCTATACAGTTGTTAATGAGATACAGCTTCAAAGTTAATTACACACACAAATTTTTCTAAGTTTAAAAGGGCCATAGTTTGTACTCAATTCCATCAAGTGTTATCTAACTTGGACATAGGGCCATAGTTTGTATTTAATTCCACTAAGAGTTATCTATCATGGTTATTTCAGTAGGTTTGATGTCAAGGAAACATTTATGAAGTTCCTATCCAATACATACCATGATATCTGAAATATGACCATGCATGAAACAATTTAACAAGGGTGTAAAGCTGATAACAATGCCTAGGTGAGTAGAAAAGCTTTCACTACAAGCCTGGATGAATAGAATAGCTTTCACTATTCTTAGAATAGTCAAATTAAAGACAGCAGATAGAAGCAACTTGTTTGTTTTGGGTTCAGTGCAATTTTCAGCAGTATTTCATTGACCTAATTGTAGAAAATTTAACCTACCCAGTGTTCCTGGATTCTGTACAAGTACTAACCTGTTTTCTGCAATTAACTGCCAACTTCTCCATATGAATCAGAAGTGGAAGACAAAAATTTAATGCTTTTTGTTCTGTTTTTATTGGGTTGAACTTCAAAACAACACAATATCTGTCAAACAGCAATATGACCATCGGCCTACTGACTTCTAAAACATATTGGGTCATCTGTTGACCACATGCAATAATTCTATGAAGTTAAAAGGCATTAGGAACAAGTGTTCTTTAGTAACTGAGATGAAATTGCTAACAGTCTCTTGGTCATTTTGACCTTGTCTAGTCCTTGTGCATACTGACCACCAAAACAATAGTATGAAGTCTGACGGCTGTTACACATAGGTGTTCTATACATACTGAGCAGAAGCTGATTATAACCTCAATGTCAATGGGACCTTTGTCCTACTGACCACTTAAACATTAGGGTCATTTACTGACCTATCCTATAAATTCTGATGACTGTAAGCAGAAGTGTTCTTTATTTAGTGAGCAGAAAATGCTTTTAGTCTCCATGTCACTGAAACCTTTGTCTTACTGACCACTTAAACTATAGGGTCATCTATGAAGGCTGCCAAATGTATGCTGAAGTGTTCTTAAGTTATCAAACTAAATTAGTTTTAAATCTCAAGGTCACTGTGACCTCAACCTTTGACCTAATGACCCCCATAACAGTTGGGATAATTCAATGATCACAGGTAATCATCCTATGAAGCTTGATCTTAATAAGACCAAGCATTCTCTAGTTATTAAATGGAAAACAAATGCTCTACCGAACCAGGGACCAACTGATGGACCAATCCCCAAATAATGAGTGAAACAATAAACCTCTTCTTTGAAGAGGACGCGGGGCAAATAATAGTGTCAGGGTTATGGCCCTAGTGTCATATGATGCCAGTGATCATGTGAAACTACTGTTTTAAGTCTGAACCTGATATGTTTGATGGAGCAAGTAGGATAGCTTTGCATACACTTCATATCTAGTCAAGATAAAAATGTGTGAAAATGAATAAATTACACATGTTGAATTTAGTTCATACTTGTTTTCATAACTTTAGAAAGTTTTTATAAAGCTTTCTACATCATAAATGAAATCTTGATAAATAATTACTTATTGATTTACAATGAGTGAAGCAAATGAATTTTTATTACCACTTATGTTATCAGGTGAAAGGTCTTTCACCACAAACGGATCATGCAGACTTTTCAGGAGCTTGAGGTGTACAGCATCCTGTAACGACTCCTCTGGGTCTTCACATTTCTTTGGAATAAACACCTTGTTATATGCTGCCATCATATCCAGCACAGCAACGACCATCTCTTCTAACACATTCTGTATCTGTTTGTTAAGGCATCTGCTACGATCACGGGCCTTGCCCTCAGGTAGATCTATATCTTCTTGTTGAAAGTTGACTTTCACCAGGTCAGTGTATGTAAAATTGGTTTTGGATTCCTCAACGTAGATTATAATGTCCCGAAGCTGAACTGTTGACATACCAGACAGTTTTGCCTGTAACTTTTTCACATTCTGAAAAGAGAAAGAAAGTTACTAAAATAATTGTTGAATACGTCCACACTGCTGAGTGAATAATATCAAGTATGACTGTGTTTAATGTACTTCTTTAAATGTACAAATTAATTGGTACAATTAAAATAGTAAATATAAGTCAGCACATTCTATGTAAAACAATTCTGCCAAAATGTAAGTCAGTCAAGTCAAACCTATGATGCCACAGAAGTTTTAACAAGAGGGCCATGATGGCCCTATATCGCTCACCTGAGTACCATTGCTTTTAATGATAAGATCAAGTAACTGACATAGATCACATAGGCACACACATTAAATATCATCAGGATAAATATTTTCTTGTAACAGTCCCTTTTGACCTACGGATCACGTACTAGTCATAGCCAATCTCCATAACAAGTTTGAGGGTCCTAGGCTCAAATGCTGCATTTTTGTACTAGCAAGACTATTCCTTACCCTGGAAGACTTACATAACATTTAAAACCAATCTCATTAGATGCTGCTGAGGTATATTCATTTACATAAAATAAAGGGAGATAATCTGTCATAAATTCAGTCAAAAGTTATCTACCCTGATTGCCTGAGTCCATCTGATGGCATAAATGACATTTCAAATCAGTATCTTCATTGGTTACTGAGATACACCCATTTTACTTTGAAACAAAGGGAGGTAATTTGACATAAATTCAGCCCATAGTTATCTACCCTGATTGTCTCAGTCCAAC
This sequence comes from Mercenaria mercenaria, assembly GCF_021730395.1. Lineage (NCBI taxonomy): Eukaryota > Metazoa > Mollusca > Bivalvia > Venerida > Veneridae > Mercenaria > Mercenaria mercenaria. Next base: position 54,657,363 of record NC_069372.1, on the reverse strand, counting down.
TAATGATAAGAATGAAATTTCAAATAAATACTTACTGAGATAAATCCATTTTTATTAAAATCAGGGAAGGTAATCATGCATTGGTATATGCATGTAGATGATACAGAGTACAAGCCTTTACAACAATATATTAGAAAAGTAAGTAAAAGTAGAAATTTCTTACCATGGAGGACATAAATAAAGTTTCAAACCAATCTCATTAGAAGCTGCTAGGTATATTCATTTACATGAAAAATAAAGGGAGATAATTTGTCACAAATTCAGTCAATATGTATCTTCACTGATTGTCCTAGTCCATCTGATGGCATAAATGAAATTTCAGATCAGTATCTTCATTAGTTACGGAGATATACCCATTTTAATTTGAAATAAAGGGAGGTAATTTGACATAATATCAGTCCATAGTTATCTACCCTGATTGTCTGAGTCCAACTTATGACAATAATGAAATTTTAAATGAGTCCTATAAGTACTTACTGATATAAATCCATTTTGATTAAAATCAGGGGAGGTAATCAGATATAAAATAACTCCAGAACCTATGATTGGATCTGAAAGATTCATCATGGAATCCAAGATTTATTGTTGTTGAAGATATTTTGCAAGTCTGTACCAAATCAAACCATAAATGAAGTCTCTATATGGCTGCAAAAGCCAAAATAGCAAATTTTTGACCTTTAAGGGGCCATAACTCTGGAACCTATGATGGGATCTGGCCAGTTTTCGAAAGGAACCGTGATATTATGCCAATACAAGTTTTGCGCAAGTTTGATTGAAGTGGATTGCAAAATGTTGTCTCTATCGTGTTCACAAGCCAAAAATAGCAAATTTTGGCCCTTTAAGGGGCCATAACTCTGAAACCCATGACGGGATCTGGCCAGTTTTCGAAAGGAACCAAGATATTATGCCAATACAAGTTGTGTGCAAGTTTTATTAAAGTTGATTGCAAAATGTGGTCTCTATCATGTTCACAAGCCAAAAATGGCAAATTTTGGCCCTTTAAGGGGCCATAACTCTGGAACCCATGATGGGATCTGGCCAGTTTTCGAAAGAAACCGAGATATTATGCCCATACAAGTTGTGTGCAAGTTTGATTAAAATCAAATACAAAATGTGGTATCTATCGTGTTCACAAGGAAATTGTGGACGGACGGACAACGGACGAAGTGCAATCACAAAAGCTCAACCTGTCACATAGTGACAGGTGAGTTAAAAGCATTTGGTCTAATACTTGATTAGAAACACACTTACATACAAAATTCTTCAAAAACAAGAGGGCCCTGAAGGCCCTGTAATGCTTGTCTGACCTGGTTCTTATACCAAATAACCTAGTATCTAATTTGGTCAAGATTTCACAAGGACAAAAATTTTAAACTTTTTTTTTGTAAATCAGTTACATCATTAACCAAGTTTTTCAATAATTTAACCTAGTGACCTAGTTTTTGACCCCAGGTACCTCACTTCTGAACCTGACCTAGATTTCATAAAGACAACATTCTGACAAAGATTTCTGACGATCAAGTAGAACCAGAGCTCGTCAAACACGAAATGCCCCCCTTGATGCATTCAGTAATTGCACAAGGAACAGAAATTATATGCTCACTGTAAACAAAAGTTCTACCATTCTGGTTTAATCTGACCTTGATCTTTAACCTAACAAGAGATTACAGAGTGATCTTGGTGCCATCCACTGAGCCATTTTTGAATGTTCCAAATTTCAAGACTAGCTCAAGGTCAAAATCAAAGTCAAATTTCATTTTGGTACAAAACAATGTGTATGTGGTCCAAATTTGAAAGCTGTGGCTTGAGAAATGTGAAAGCAGGTCACTAGTTCAATTTCAAGGTCAAAGTTCATTTCGGTAGACACAACTATGCATGTGCTTCAAATTTGGAGGCTGTAGCTTGAGAAATGTGAAAGTAGGTCATAGGTAAAAATCAATGTCAAATTTCAATTCAGAACACAAAAATATGCATGTGGTCCAAATTTGAAGCCCGTAGCTTCAGAAATGTGAAAGCAGGTCACTAGGTCAATCTCAAGATCAAAGTTCATTTCGGTACACAAAACTATGCATGTGCTTCAAATTTGAAGGCTGTAGCTTGAGAAATGTGGAAGTAGGTCACCAGGTCAAAATCAAGGTCAAATTTTATCCAAATTTGAAGCCTGTACCTTCAGAAATGTGAAAGTAGGTCACTAGGTCAATCTCAAGATCAAAGTTCATTTCAGTACACAAAACTATGCTTGTGGTTCAAATTTGAAGGCTGTAGCTTGAGAAATGTGGAAGAAGGTCACTAGGTCAAAATCAAGGTCAAATTTTATTTTTGAACAAAAAACTATGCATCTGGTCCAAATTTGAAGCCTGTACTACGTCAATAACAAGGTCAAAGTTTTTTTCAGTACACAAACCTATGCATGTGGTCCAAATCTGAAGGCTGTAGCTAAAGAAATGTGAAAGTAGGTCACTAGATCAAGATCAAGGTCAACTCGTGTCAAGGTTCATCTTGCCATTCAAAACTATACATGTGGTCCAAATTTGAATGATGTAAGTTATGGACATGAAGATTCTAAGTTTTTCCCTATATAAGTCTATATGAACCATATGACCCCTGGGGCGGGGCCATATTTGACCCTAGAGGGATAATTTGAACAAACTTGGTAGAGAACCACTAAATGATGCTACATTACAAAATATCAAAGCCATAGTCTTTGTGGTCTTTGACATACTGACCTCAAAATCAATAGGGGTCATCTGCTGGTCATGACCAACCTCCATATCAACTTTCATGATCCTAGGCCCAAGTGTTCTTGAGTTATCATCCGGAAACCGTTTTACTATTCAGGGTCACTGTGACCTTGACCTTTGACATACATACCTCAAAATCAATAGGGGTCATCTGCTGGTGATGACCAACCTCCCTATCAATTTTCATGATCCTAGGCCCAAGCGTTCTTGAGTTATCATCCGGAAACGGTTTGGTCTACATTCCGACCGACCGACCGACCGACATCTGCAAAACAATATACCCCTCCTTCTTCGAAGGGGGGCATAAAAAGTGGCCCCTAACGTATTACCAAATTTTTCTATGATTTAACTTAATGACCAAAGTGACCCAGTTACAACAATATCCAGGATTTTAAACAGACCATTATTACTGCCAAAACTCAGGAAGATTACGTAGAAGATCAGACAGAAAATGTGGCTAAATTAGAGTGTTACCAATGTCTCTGTATGATTTGACCTAGCAATTTAGTATCTGACCTAGATAATCCAGTATTGTACTTAACCTAAATTTCATTCTGACAAAGTTTTATGAAAATAAAGTAGAAAATATGGCCTCTACAGTGTTCACCAGGTTTTTCTATGATTCAACCTAGTGACCTAGTTTTAGATCTTGGGAAACCTAGATTTTATATACAAACATTCTGACGAAAACTTATGAAGATCAAGCAGAAAATGTGGCCTCTAGAGTGTTAACAAGGTATTTCCATGATTTAACCTAGTGACCAAAATGTCCTCATGTACCCCAGTTTTGAACATATTCTAGATTTCATTAATACATTCTGACAAAATTTTAAGAATATCAAACAAAAAATGTGGCCTCTAGAGTGTTAACAAGGTTTTTCTATGATTTGACCCAGTGATCTAGTCTCTGACCTCAGGTAATTCAATTTTAAACTTGACTTAGATTTCATACAGGCAAACATTCTGATAGTTTCAAGAAGATCAAACAGAAAATAAGGCCTCTAGTAGAGACTTACCCATAGTACCCCTCTTTATGCAAGGGAAACAATCTGTTTATAGAGTGATATTGCTGAGTGAACACCTTTGACAATCATAAACCTGACTATGTTATACCAGTGCAAAAGAAAAGTAAGCTATCTATGTTACCTGCTATACATGATAACAGTCATTCATCTAACAGTCCTGAAATGGTTTTCTTTGATTTTCTAATATTTCTAGATATTTTCCCATACTTTGACATATATATATATATGGGTAGCAGAGATCATTCTCTTTCAAGCAATAGCTTTCTCAACAAATTTTACCTTGTGAAATTCTGTGGGTTTTAACATTTCTAAATAAAATTGTGTTTGTTGACAAACATCACCACAAAAATGTCAAACTTTCCCCCAGGCAGTTAATGATTTGATCTTTACATATTTTTCTTTTCAAAGTGCTGATCTTTATAGTAACTGCTACTAATTATGCATGATTTTTTCCTGCCTAGAGTTAGAAAGTGCACACTTTGCATGAGATACTATGCACATAGCCATCTAAGCATACAATAAAGTTTTAGCAGAGTTGTCTCCATTTTTTCCAGATATTTTACCCAGAATCATTTTTTTCAGCTCAAATAACTCTTTTTCAGAAAATAATATCTAAAATATTTTTTCAGACTGCATACTTTGATGCATTTAGCTACATATATAAACTGAAATTTTTTTAACTGGCCAGGCAAGAAAAAATAATACAAATGTTTTGGTGGTAATTTTTCATTTATGCTCAGTATACTGTACCTTTTCCTCCAAAGATGGTAATACAATCACTGTTACAACTGGCATAATACTCTTCTTTTTCTCATAAGAAAAGCTGGACCAGGTTATTTTCTCGGTCCCTTCGTCACCAACCACATGTACAGGTAGCTCTAATGTACTCGTCTTTAAGAAAGCAGAATCGGCAAACAAATTAATTGAAACTTTGTCTCCAATTACTTGTGCTAATGATGTTATCATCCCAAGTTTGACTTTACCCTGAGAGATACACTTTGGTAATCCTCCAGCATCTGAAACAATAAGGGAAAGTAGTTGAACATTACTACACCACAACAGTTCCTAGCTTTTCTGAGTCATATTGGTATCATTTCAAACAATATCCAGCAAAATCCAGAAAATCTTACAGGATTCCATTTCCTTTAACCCTTAACATGCTGGACACAATTGATCCTGCCCTTGCGACCAGTATACATCATGATCAGCCTGCACATCTGTGTAGTCTGATCAAGAGCTGCAATGTTCACTATTCAGTCAGTATCTCTTAGGTAACAGTTAATGGTACAGTCCAAATTGAAAGATGGACAATTTCATTATAGAAATTTAGAAGGGAAAGGGTTAAAAATCCTCAATGGATTCTTTGTAGTTTCTAGCTAAACATATAGTGTTATATAGACATGCTTTCAGATGAACATCAAGAACAGCTCAAGTAAGAGAGCCCACAACTTCTGTGACACTGTATATCTACTGTGGGTGATCCAGTATAATTGCCTGTTTCACATTAATCATACATGTATTATAATAATAACTTTATTCATTGGGGCTTGCCCAATCTTCCCTGTGGTCCTCTTTCAAACATAATTTAAAACAATATACATGACAACAAATTAAATTTTATAATAGATCTAAAAAAGTAGACGATAGGTAATATGTTTAACAGTAAAATGAACATCATATTGTCAACAGTCAAACAGTATGTACAAGGCAAAAATTTACTAGAAGGGTAATACTTAGATACAGAATTTGAGCAACTTTAGAAAATATATATTCTGAGAGACATAGTATGTTGTCTTTAGATTTTTCATTCACAATTAAGTTATAGTTTTTACTGTTATATATGTTATTTGAATCAGTTCTATTATCAAGTCTCTGCTTATAATCGGGATAATTCTTTTTAAAACTTTTTACACTACCAGAGTTTAATTTGTTTGGGAAGAGAGTTCCAAGTTTTTGATCCTGTATCCTGTTTTCTCATATTCTCGGGGGCCTAAGGGGTTGTTTTTATTCCCAGTAACAGATTAAACATTTCATAAACAGTATTTGGGTGTTATTTTGTAGAACATTCACTTGTCTTTCAGATGGAGTCACAGAATGTTACTGAAATTATCCCATTTAATTATTTTGTTACTGTATTTGATACCACCCTCACCCGCAGAAATGGACCAAGAGTTTCTCGTATTCCCGTGGATTTAGATTTGACTTTTCATCACAAATTAGTTGTTGAATTTAAAACATTAAAATTACCATTGTGTTATAAAAAGATATATTCTGTAGTAAATACATCAGGAAATATTACAATTAATTGCATAATCAATAATTTATGGCAAATTTGCTAACACCACCAGAAATAGTAAGGATTTTTTTTTTAAATTGAGTAAAATGCCGATAGTTTCGTCAATATGCATTCAAATCACTTGAAATTTTCAGTGTGTCAGTTTTGTACCATTCCTGTCTAGAAAATAACAAACATTAAATTATATGACAACTTGAAGGCAAAAAACAAGAATATGAGAAACCCTGAGAATACGAGAAACAGGGATATATACAAAGGATTTTTGTAATATTCAAAGTTAGGTTTGGGTAAATATAAACTATTTTGATCACTAGATCATATCGATCTACTATGAATTTCGAATACATAGGTGAAATGTATATGAAACTTAAAACAGATAGGAATTGATACAAAATAATGAAAAAGATAAACCAAATGAATATCATCTGAGATGATATCATACCTGTCAAGACACGTGTCACACGCATTTCGGCCCTAGATCACGCTCACAAGCCTACTATTCTAAGTCACATGCATTTAAAAAAAATAAAAACTTAACCTCTATGATGTTGACACGTTTTTTTTTTCATACCATATAATATAATACAGCTTTTATATTCACCAGTGCAACATGTAATTTCTACCACATGAATAAACGTCACAAAAAGTGAACATGGAGGGAAACTATTCAAAACCAGGTCTATTTTGTTTTAAAAAAAAATCTAAAATTTCCATATAAGGATGTCTCCGGCTTCTAGGAGTCATTGCCCTCCACGAGGAATATTCTTCCCTTCGCACCCCGATCACACTCATGACCTTTATAGAGCCTTGACAGCTATGTGATATCTTATTGTTTTTTATAGAAATGCTAAATTCCTTCAAAATTGTTTTTATTATGTGACTAAACACTTTTTTCTATATATTTTTCAAAAAGAAACAAGTGTCTTTACCACACAGAATGACTTTTATTTTTTCATTTACTTTATATCATTGACAAAAATATGAAGGCATTTCCCTTTAACAAAATTGTGCTGTTTACAGTTGTATGTTGAGAGGCATGGATTTAAAAGCACATAATGAATCATATTTAAAAACTGTCTAGACAAATGGAAGGTTTTGAACACTTATTTGCAAATTTTTAACTTTAACTACCTAGAATTCTCTCCCATCTAGGAATTGCTCTTTTCAGCCTTTGGTAGAAGTACTTGACTCTTGGGAAAGCAGCAACAGAATACGTGTACCTAAATCCTTTGTCCATGGCCTCTACAATCCTCTGAAAAATAAATGCAAAAATTGAAATGTTAATAGCGAGTGTTGGATGAAGTACATTCAATCTGGCACCTAATCAAAATGCCCTCCTTTAAACATGTCCCCATTTTAGTCTTTTCAACTCCTTCAAGTTCAGAAATTTTGTTACAAATCCTACAGTTATTCCCTAATATTGACTTTAAATCAATATTCTGGCCCATTTTAAATAACTTTGGGAATGCCACAGACACCAGTGGAAACTGGAAAATGTTCTTTAAAACTGTCGAAATTGACTTTAAAATATCTGGATATTTTAGAGGATAATATTTGCATATTTGGGATGACATTTTAATTATTTTGTTAAACAGTGTCAGTTAATGACTATTTAGCCTGTTCTGAGCATTGTAACGCTATTTTTAACTGGCACAGTGTAGTTAATGTTTAGGTGGGAAGACTTTGGTGCGAAAAATGTGTGAAATTTATTCAGGTAGAGAGAAAACTACAGCTTTGTACGCCGTTGCTCGCTTGTTGTGCATAACAACACTTGCACTGGGCTTTGAAGTATAATTTTTCTGAAAGTTTATTCAATTGCCCAAAAGACGGCTAATTATTGATAAGGAAATATTTCAAAACCAAAATGTGATTCTTGTATTGGTCTTGTAGTATTTTCTTGAGTTCTGGTACCCGTCTTCTACATATATTAATGTATTCTACCTGTTTAATGTTACACTGCCGGTGTTAAATGATTTAAAACAATAGTCAATAATGATGGTTTATTAATTAATGTAAATCTAGTATCAACATGATGTCTATCCAACTGAGTTCATTTGTAGCACTGATAATATTGTCTGGCCAATTGTTCCACTTATCAACAGGTCCCAAAAAAATCACAATTTAGCTATATAGCTAAATCTAGCTATATGTAGCTAGAATTAGCTATAAAACCAATAACCTTAATGCAAAATATGTCAAAATCAAATGCAAAATGGTCATAAAGGTGTCCAAATGATCTATAAGATGAAAGACAATAACAGAAAACCAAGATTTTTGTGGTCACATTTTTAATAAATGCAGCAATATTTTGCAATAAATCATTGAAGAATATGCAACTTGTTGCACAAGACAAATTTTGCAATGACTTATCTCAGAAATTCACAACATGTATTGAAACTGAAACTGTATAGATCTCCGTTCTGTGTGATTGTCTTTTGTCTCATAAATCATTATATTTGATATTGACAGATATTGAACAATTGTTATTGGTTTTAAAGCTATTTCTAGCTATATAATATATTGCTAGATTTAGCTATATAGCTAATTGGTGACTTTTCTGGAACCTGATCAATTGTTCAAACATAAAATTTATCTTAAATGAGACATTTTCAAACACCTGGGTTAAATCAACTTTTAAGTATGACCTCTGGTCTGATCGTCTGCAAATTGAAACATACTATCCGTAGGAATGTCATCAATATTTTCAATGATTTTAACAACTTGTATTAAATCCATACGGTTTTATTTCTTCTATATAACAATGTGGGCAATTCCAATCCTGTTAATCTGTCTTTGTAAGAAAGGTTGTACAATTCAGGCAATATCTTGGTGATTCTTCACTGAACATTTTCAATTATCCTAATCCTTTTTCAGTGTTGGGTACCATACAACGTTACATAATCAAAAATGGGTATAAAAAGTGTTTTGTATAAAAATCAGTAACGTTTCTCTATTTAGGTAAGAAAGAGATTGTTTAATGAGACCTACAAGTTTGTTTGCACAATTAATCGTAAGGCTTATGTGCTGTTTAAACTTCAAATCATGTTCAAGATGAACGCAGAAGCAATGCACATGTAATAGAGATAGACCGTAACATTTGCATTGATAGAAATACATTAAATAAAGTCTAGAAATTGATTTCCAAGTCCTTGAAATTAACAAAAATGAATTCACAAAAGTGCAATGTATGATAGTTTTGCTAATATCAATAACAGAAATTTTAATATTTAATTCAAAGTTGTGATCCGCAAAGAATGTCAACTCTTGCCTTGGGCTAGTACTTTAAAGCAGAGATATTTATTAGTTTACTTCCCTTGCAATTACACAATAGAGTAGAAAACGAAAACGGTTTAAAACACAATAATATACATTTTTGCACAACAAAATCGTTTAGGATTTATTAATATGTGTTTGATTTAACCCTGAACCACTGGTTCCTATGATTTTGTCAACTTACTTATGGTAAAAAATAACTTTTAACAAGCCGATAATAAAATGAAATACCAGTAAGTATTTTATAGTGCAGATATTACAGTTTTGCTTGTATCGAAATGTCACAATAGAAGCACATTTGTAATACAGAACACCTGGTAGGATTAGTAAAGGTGCAATTATATTGATCTCTTTTTCCTATGCCTACATGTAAAAATTAGGGCTGTAACGAATACACTAAGGGGCAAATATGATACGTATCACGAATACAGGGTGACGAATACGAATATTTATTCAAGAATATGAATTGTATACTAAAAGGTCAGTGAACATTATGTGGCTTTTGCCAACAATATATTACAGTCTGCTGACTAGATTGTAGTACTTACTGGGTACTCAAAACACTGTGATTGTGAACTAATACTGTTCAAAAGTAAAACAAAAACACCTAGTCAACATGTAGTTTAAAAGAGCTTTGGATTCAGATGACTTAAACTGTCAACTGTTTGGCTAAAAATGACTAGAGAAGACCAAAAACTGACTATGTGTATTTGGCAGGAGGATCCCCCTATTTCAACGGTTTACTCGTTGCTCAACATGTTTATGTACAGTTTTCGGATGTCGTAAAATGGGAATTAATTCCCACATGTTGAAATCAAATATTAATTATATAAATCTGATAATGAATTCAATCACATTTCAAACCCAGAAAAATATGAAAAGCATTTTACAGTCAGGGGTGTAACTGTTTTAAGTTATGTAACCTATTTCAGTTACTTTTTCAAGCATTTCATAACCTGCATTAGTTATAAAATAAAGTTAACTCTGGTAAGTTATTAAAAAAAAGTCCTTTTGCTGTTCTCACAAAGTGACCTTTAAAGTGAAATTAGTAGCAAACTGTGGCTAATCAAATTCTCTTTTAGTCTGATCATAACCTGATCAGCATAGAGTTTTATAGCTTTAAAACTTTTGCATAAACCTTTATCAGCCTTGCTTAAAAAATTTTAACGGCATAGCTGGAAAGATAAAAGTTCAAGGACTCAGGAAATAACTGCATCAGTCTCATTCAAAATGAGGAATTGGCAAAGGAGGGCTTTGTAATATTTTATGATAACTGAAACAAGTTATGAAAATATAAGCAATAACTCAAATGGGTTATTAACTGCAATAACTTGAAACAGTTACACCCCTGACTGTTTTATGAATGGTAAACCAACATCAAATATCGGCCCTATGACTTATCAAATCAATGTCGTGAAAATATTTGTCTACTGTTGTGGGTGGGGTAATACGAGGAAAACGAATAATTAATGGGAAATGTGCTATGGAACGGGAGCATTTTCGGTAAATTTCTTGTGTTTTAGGTAATTAAAATTCAAGTAATTTTAGTCTGGATCATGCAGTTTTTATTTATATTTGTAAATATTAGGTTCGGGACATGGCTAATAACGAACACAATTCCGACAAAACTGTATTCGACTAAATCGAATATTCAAATGTATTGTTACAGCCCTAGTAAAAATGCTGTTTATGACCTTGTTAATGGCTCACTGTCACAGGGCCAAACATTTTCAAAATGACTTATTGGCAATGATTTTTTCTAGAAAACATTTTCATTGTAATATATTTTATATTTAAGTGTATATGGCTCATGGACCTATAGCATGGTTTTCATGATACCAGGGTACTTAACGTGCGCAAAACAAATGAAACTAAATAAAATAATTCACTCCAATTTTTTATTTCTTTGCTGCTTCCTACATCCTTCCTCATTATTATATGAATTGAAAACTTTAATAATCTGGTTATTGTTTATTAATCCCTGCTGAGTATGATGCCATATTGAAATTTGACAAGTCAAAGTTGTTTCCCATGATACCGATGTAATCATAAAAAAGTGTCAACTATGGAAAGCCTGATACACAATTATATTAATATTTCCCAATACCTCAGGTAAGTTTACAGTCTACGATTTCAGACAAATTTCAAAAGTTTTTTTCAACACAAAAAGAACACTGAATCATCTTACATTTAGAGTGCATATTACCAAAGATATACTTTTTACAAATGATATTTAGATCTATTCTTTTAGACCTAGATCTATCTAGGTCTAAAATTTTGGCAAGAATTTCACCAGCTACCATATTAAAGAGTAGCAAAATTATCTTGTGAGAATATACATTAAAATCTTTTTTAAATGACAGACCAATATATATCGAATGCACAGGTTGTACTGGAGCTTAATTGGATATCATTATATTTTGCATATTGCTGTAATTCCATTAATTTTGCCTTTACGACTTGCAATACTTTCATTTCTAAGAAATATCCTAAATATAGAAACAACATGGCTTCCACAGTTTGGTGACGTCATCAGCAATCTGTCAGACGATATTTTCGCAAAAAATTCCAGATGATACTTTTTACAGGAAATACAGAGGTTTTTTTTGGACATGTGGTGGGGACCAACTGTAGAAAATCGTGTTTTAAATGGTCTTGTATAAAAAAGGCTTGCAAATAATTGTGTGATACGGAAGAGTGGCTTATGGTTTGCTCCACTAATTATGTCAACATCTGGTAGGCGGGGCTAACATAAAAGTCTCACGAGAAAACTGTTTATCTGTATCTGTATTGATACTCGAAATTATCTCACTAATGAGCAAAAATTATCGAAGGTGTGTGTGCGCTTGATGTAAGATGTTAATCGCGCACTCTAATAGTCCAAGAGAGCACGTTTGAATATATCGTTTTTGGTACAAGTAACAATTGAGTCTGGTAATGTTCCAATCGCAGATGGTTTGAGGCACAAATGAGTTTTTGTATATGTCTGTATTACATGTCACATGTTTGATTAATTTAGAATTTGATCTTCGTTGTTGCCATGGGTTATATTCCAGGAAATCATCAGCAGGGACGCCCACGAGGTCGTAGACGATCTTAAGTAGGAATGCCAGGCGCTGGTCTCGTCGGCGCTCCTTTAAGGGTTTCCAATTCAGGTCACGCATCATGTTAGAAACACTACTTTTACGCCTATAATCGTTAGAAACGAAATGCGCTGCGCGCCTTTGTACACCCTCAAGCTTATCTATGTCTTTCTGGAGGTAGGGGTCCCAGACAACACTTGCATAATTAATCTAACACAGATCGAACTAGGGAAATGTATGCTTGTTCTTTGAAGGCTTTATTACTATGTCATATGTTTCTTGTTATAAATCCGAGGTAAACTACTTGAACGATTACAAATTTTGTTAATGTGTGTTGATCATTTCAGTTTACACGGGTATCATGGATGCCCCAGTACCATGAGAAAGGATATTACCTCAATATACTGTATCCTAGATTGTAAATCTTTCCACTTTTGGTTTTACACAAGTCACACTCATTTCAATATACTTCTATGGACAAAAAACTTAATGACCTGAAAAGAAAAATGATGTCAACATATAAGGCAATAAGTTTACCCTGTCTGTTAAGGTGACTGCACTATTTACTTCCAAAATTCTCTATAGCCGAAATTTGATACACTTAGCTTCCTCGAAGCGGTACTCGTGCGTCTGAAAAGTAGCTACAAACAGTTTTGTTCAACACAGGAAACTTAAAGTCAAAATTTTTATTAAAGCATACTGTTTTCAATGACATTACGTTAAACCAAGGTAAACTGTAAAAATAATTATCTTGCGACCGGAATTTTGTTGTTGTTGTTGTTGTTGTTGATTCGATATGGCGTGGGCTAAAGGGCGTGTTCCTTACCGTACCCGTACCGTACATAAATCGGATCGGTTTTGTACAAGGTACGGTTTTATTATAATACATTTCGAGGTAATTAGGAAATACCGTTGAGGGCAACACCCTCTGTAATAGGTGTTAATGAAATAATATATATATATATATAAAATATTAAGTTATTTACAATAGAGAACAAAGCCCAACATCCTGAACGATCAGTTTAGCTCAGTCTTTAACAAGAATGAATCCAAGACCTCACTCAAAGACAAGGGACCTAGCCCTTACCTTGCCATGCCCAAGATCAACATTACACCAGCTGTTGTTGAAAAATTATTCCGTGGCCTTAACCCACACAAAAGGCAACAGGACCGGACCAGCTACCTACACGGCTACTGAGAGAACTTGCGCATGAACTTACACCAGTGTTCACCAAGTTTTTCCAGATATCAGTTGACAGTGGCACCATACCTCAGGACTGGAAGACAGCGAATGTGGTTCCCATCTTCAAGAAGGGTGAGAAGTTCAAACCATCTAACTATCGCCCAGTATTTTTAACCTCCGTCACTTGTAAAGTACTTGAACATATCATTTCAAGCGCTTTAATGAAACATCTAGATCTCGACAAAATTCTCAATGTGCTCAACATGGGTTCCGGAAACGAAGATCCTGCGAGTCCCAGCTGATACTTACTATACAAGACCTTGCCAAAAACAACGTCAACAAAGAACAAACAGACATAATGCTACTAGATTTCTCAAAAGTTTTCGACAAGGTCCCTCATTTTCGGCTACTACACAAACTGGACTTTTATGGAATCCGGGGTACTACTCACCAGTGGATTGGTGACTTCCTAGGCTCTAGGATCCAGCAAGTCATCCTTGAAGTGTCAGTGCCCAGCACAGCCCCAGTTCTTTCTGGTGTTCCTCAAGGAAGCGTGCTTGGTCCGTTGCTGTTCCTTTTATTCATCAATGACCTGCCTGACTCCATATCCAGTCAATCTACTGCACGTCGTTTTGCAGACGACTGTATCCTGTATCGGAAAATTAAGACCTCTGATGATGCCAAGTCTCTACAATTTGACCTGGATAAATTGCAAGAGTGGGAATCGGATTGGATGATGGAATTCCACCCCCTGAAGTGCAGGTCATCCACATCTCAAACAGAAGAAACATTATAGAAATGCCATATAACATCCATGGTCACACTTTAGAATCAGTCGACTCAGCAAAATACCTTGGACTCAACATGCACAAATCTCTAAGCTGGAACAACCATATCAACTCTTCTGTGAAGAAAGCAAACAACACCAGAGCCTTCATCTCTAGAAATACTTACCAATGCCCGAAAGCATCAAAAGACCTTTGCTACAAGACATTTGTTCGTCCAATAGTTGAATATGGAAGTGTTATCTGGGACCCATACACCAAGGACAACATAAACAAACTTGAAATGGTCCAACGTAGATGAGCAAGGTATGTGACTGGTGACTACCACAGATCAAGTATCGTGACAGAGATGCTTCAGAAACTGCAGTGACCTACATTACTAGAAAGGCGAGCGCAGTCCAGGACAGTCATGATGCACCGCATAGTAAATCAGCTAGTGGACATCCAAAGACACACCTCACTCCAGCCACTACACTGCGAGGCCATTCCCAGAAGTTCTTGTTACCATTCACCAGAACACCAACATACCAGTTCTCCTTCTTCCCCAATGGTATACGTCTCTGGAACACTCTACCACAGGCAGTTGTCGACAGCACCTCCCTAGACATCTTCAGGTCCAGGTTGCAGGCAGTCCAGCTCCGATAGATGACCGTACCGTTTTTAACAGCACTGTAAAATAGATGTTTTTAACTAGCACAGGACGTTCTTGTTTCACTCATGTAAATAACACAGTACGACGGTACGCCAGAGAGCGGTTATTTACCTAACTGGAAGATGAAGAAGAAGAAAAGAGAACTTTCATATTGAAGTGAGAATTATATACGTCGTTTTGATTACGTAGTTACAAGAAAACTATTTCAAATGCATTTTTTTTTTTGTAAATTATTGTCAGCAAATTAGCACAGCAAATGCATTAATATCTATTTTGTTTACCATGTGTAGAACATTGATCAGTTAAAAAATTAAAGTATCTTACGTTTTTGTTTCATTTTTATGTTTTCACGCAATGCTCTTATAAAAATCTTCTAACACACAATTCGATATTTTTCCTGTATTTTGAATCTAAAACTATAAAACGTTCAAACCAACTAGTACTCAGTAATAACATTCAACTTTCAGTAAAATCGAACTATGCCGTCATAGGCTTTTACTCATTTTACAACATCGTCCTTAGTTTAAAAGATCACAAAAGTATACACACTTTTTTTTTAGAAATACGACATCTGATTCATATATACCAGCTCAAAAAATGTAATGAAAACCTGTGATGTAATTATCAGTAAATTTTAGTAACAACCTCTGTACATTCCAGAACAGAGAGAAAGTCGCTTTTCTTTCTTTTACGCATACGTTTGCAAATTGAGATACATGTAGGTCTTAAACATTCTGCTGAAGTTATCATTATGGCATTAAGATTTTAACTGTAAAAATGCTAAATCATATATCTTTATCAAATTCCTTAATTAATTCTTCTAGTATCTCATCTACATGCATATCTGGCTCGGAAATTTCATAGAATAAAACTTTCCGTTCATTTGTATGAAAAACGTTTCTAAAAAACCTTATTGTTTATTATCATCTTATTTAAAACAAATTACAAACCCTCTCTTCACCCTACCCTCTCGAGTCCTCAACCTCTTAAAAATTGACATTTGAAGCATATTACAGAAGAGTCTGACATTGTTCATGTTGCACATACAAATGTTGCTTTCTATAGTAAGATAAGATAGATAAGATAAGATTTATTTAAAGTCGGGCAAGATAGCAAATAAGTACAACAAAAGCTCGTGTGAGCTTTTGAACCGACTACAGAATAACATATAGTATATATTAAAACAATTGTGTAAAAAGCTGCGATTATAATGTGGAGATTAATGTTAGAAAAGAAATACGCAAGTAAAAAAGCAATGAGCACATTATAGAATAAAATATTTAACATTAAAAACTATGACATTTGCCTATCTAGGGTGTCACTTAAAAGGGGGAGAAATGAATCTCAGTAAATTACTAGTAAATTTAGCTGTAATAGGCGATTCTGTCCGCTTTGGGCAATTTGAGCTGTGGAGATTTTGTCTCTGTATATTCTACGTCACATCTGCCTCTCGGATGTTAAAATCGTAATTTTGATTAGTTTTGGTGTTAGAAAACGGGCTCGGATCCTTAATACTGCTGCAATGCACAACGTTCAGGAAGGCTTATGGAGGCGTTCAACAACGTGGATGTATTGCTGGGATGGTTTTTTTTTTGTGATTTTTTTTTCATGGAATAGATTGATACATCTAGAATTCACTGTGGTAAAATAGACAATATATCATAAAACAAATATAAATTCAATGTCAACATAATAAATGTGAACATTAAAGTGCAATTTTAGATGACATATAATCAATACCAAGGATAACACAAAAAGAGAGCATAAAGCTTTCTTATTTACATTGTGGTCCTTTATTCTACACACGGACATGAATGCTCTCGTCCACGTCATCTAGACATGTTACAAGTACCAAAAACAATGAGTTCATACGGCGGTGTACATGGAACCTTCAATGATACACAGAGTGTGATTCCATGAAAAGCGGTGTATGTCCTCAGCAAAAATAACTGACTTGCCCTAAACGAGAATACAATGGGCAGAACTTAACAAACTAGACTTCAGAGAGGGCATCTCTGGTTATGTAGTCTGCCTATCACAGAAACTGCCAATAGACAAAATAAAAAAAGAAGGCATTATATCCATGGGATGAATAAACAATACCCAAAAGCTATGAAAGCGGGAGTATTGGAACTACCTAAGCCGAAATGTTCGAACTGAAAATAATAAGCAGTTCCTCTTACACAACATAAATGTCGCGCTTAACGACCTGGAAAGATCGAAATATAAAAGTTCTTATTTAATGTTAGGAAAGATCTTTCAAGGCCCTGTCCAAATGTAAAAGAAGACTTCCAAGCTACAAAAAGAAAAACATTCTATACCAATAAAATTATCCATTCATCAATAGATGTGTAATAGAGTTGCTAGGGGGCGTGAGAGGTGTTGCATATTTTATTACCTCTCGTGAACAGACTCAATCAAACCGAGTCTGCTATTATTATTTTTTGGTTGCATTCTATGCTTCCAATGGATCGTTTTACAGATTTTATTAATGGTATATTTTTGAAACTGTCATATCGGCCAGATACCTGGGCGTGGATATATCAATTGACAACTGAGAAGAGCATGTACATCAGCAGGCCAACCAAGAAGGAAGATCAAACTCCTGGATTTCTCTGAAGAAATGTAAACATCTGAACCCTTCCAGTCCCTAGTTCGGCTACAGCTGGAATATGCATCCGAAGTCTGGTCTCCCCATGTTCAAACTCAAACTGATCAATTAAACTCTGTCCAGTGAAGATCTGCGCGCTGGGTCAAATCTGACTTCAAACACAAATCCAGTGTCATGTACACAGATATTACAATCACTAAATTGGCACCAGCTCATACTGGTATACGAGAAAATTCATGACCTAGTTGCCTCACCCCATCAGAGTGAGCCTCCTGACATGCCCATCTGCTGAGTTTAACAGACTACTACAAATTATCATTTTTCCACGGCCTGTTTACCACTGAAAAAGCCTCCCTGATATTCAGTCCTTCACAGCCCTTGAAAAATTCAATATGGCTGTCAATCACTCGCCCTAATCCTGCTGCTAGACTGTTCTTTACTTTTACTACAATATATATTTCATACATATTCTCTTTTTATCTTTTCTTTAACATCACTCGGCGCGCCACCTGTCTACGTGGAAGTGGACGCATTGGCCAAGAGGGCTAAGACGCTTTCCTACGGAGGTGAAGGCCCCCGTGTTCGATTCCTGGCTACTCCCATTGCGGTGTGCCCTTGGGCAAGGCACTTTATCACGATTGCCTCAGCCGACCCAGCTGTAAATGGGTACCAGCAAATTGCTGGGGGTAAGGTATAATTGGTTTTAATTGTTCTTAAAATAAGGTCGCTCAAAAGCTCTTACAGAGCTTATGTTTGTTTAACAAAGCGACGGTAAATAAAATTTACCTTTACCTTTACGTCCCGGCAAGGGGTTTGACAGAAACCTGAAGTTAGACTGAATTGCCGTTTCCTATTGTAAAAACATTTGTAGTTTTTGGTTTTATATTATAATAATGACAAAAATTATTACAAAATAATTTGATTGTAAAATTGCACTTTTAAACAATTTGATCCACTTAAATCGAAGCAATCTGCGTGATACGTGTCTATTTGCTTACCAAGCAATATGGAACGTGTCGCATATATACATGCATGTAAACATGTACAATGCATTGATGGTGTAGGGATTGAAGTTACAAATGTATAATTTATTCAATGCCGTAATTAGTAGGGATTGGTCCTGAAATATTCAATAGGATATAGAGCTACGATAAAAATACATGTATGTCTGGCGATCTATTTCTAGTCTTATCCTTATCACCACTTTATTCTTTTTGTGGAGTATGTTAGTATATATTATTACACAGTAGAAGTCCATTCGTGTGACCTTGACCTTTGAAATATAGACTGCGTCTTGCGTTCAACGCAAAGAATCAAGAAAAAACTGAGATAAACTCTAATACCAATTATAAGACAGATACTAATGCATTTTATGCAATCTATGGCGCGGAAAAGATGACACGACTTTTGACCTTTTCATATGACCCTGACATTTGAGATATTGTCTTGCACGCAACTCTTCGTCTTATTGAGGGAATCATTTCTGCCACATAAAAACGATTGCCCAGTGAATGTCAAAGATATGATCCAAAAGCTCTGACATGAGTTTTGACCTCCAAGTGCGACCTGGACTTATGAGATAATGAAACTTGGTTTGCGCGTCATATACAATCCGCCTCATCTAAGTACAGTTCTACTAATATGTCAACACTTTGAGAAAATTATGTTTTTACGTTCATATACTCACCTGTTTGAGCGTCTCAGCAAGTCCGAAATGTAAAAAAATGAAAGACATCTGCCATGTTCCTGGTTTCACATTTGGTGGTGGATAATAAATCTCTTCTGTGCACATTGTATTAGGTTCTCTACGTTATTCGCCTTAAAGTCTGTCGTAAATATATTACATCCCTTTGCAATGCTTTCTCGTCGAAATGAAGCTTGCTAGGATACGAGAGGGCTGTTACGTGTAAGAGGGAGAGGGCATGGAGGTAGTGCACTTTTAATTACCTGAACAGACTCAGTTAAACTGCCTCTACTTTTATTTTGTTTGGTTGCTTGTCATGCATTTTCTATATTTCATTTTGCTCATTTTAAATGGTTCAACTTCTGCAAATCTACAAACTTTTTTAAATGAGGACATGTACGAGAGATGTTCAAAATTAACGAAGACATTTGCTGTCAAAAGCCGCATAATGTTTAAAGAGCATTGTGAAAATGTAATTGCAATTCGCAATCTTTCTCGTATTTGGTCATATATTTTTTGTAACATTTTGGTGATAGGCAAAGCGCGTGGAACGTTTTAATTACCATAGCTACGCATTACTGGCGCAGTCGCTTTTTTACCTGTCATGCTTTGAATTTTGTCGCTAATGTTCGCACTGATAGAACACTTGCCAGAAAATACGTCAAAGTGCAGCAACACGACATGCACCGAGAGTATGGCATCATTCGGATGTGGAAGTAAACAACATTTAAACTAAGTGTGTATTACTGTTTATAATGCATGTTATGTCGTCATCGATTCGCATTGATAATCAGACAGTTGTTAAGTTTTGTAGAAATTTTGGCGAACAGCAACTAAAATTTACAAACTAATGATTTCAGAAGCAGACGCCGTGCAACAATGTCAATGTTCGGTCATCTGTGTCTTGATCTTCACGTGGTACGACGATTCGCAAATTGCCCAGAATTGCTTAAAGACAGCGGAAGTGGATGGTGAAAACATAAAATCCCTGATTCCATGTTAACGTCAATGTATCATGCCTTGGATAAAGACAAAGTCCTCACGTTTAGCACCCTGTCTGAGACGCTTGGCGTAAGTGTTCATACTTCTTTCAGTATTCTTACCAAACAACTCATAATCACCTAGATATTGTTCATTAAAATGAAAGAACTTTACGGATATTGATTAATGCAACTTAATGAAAGCATTTCGATGAAGGCACGACGTTGATAACGTCAATATGATCACCGTGCGCCGGGTTTGTGTAAGTAACTGTTTTCAAAGTGGCGTAACTCCTGACTTATGATCGTAATCACGTCAAAGCAGTGCAGTGAGCAAATAGATTGCGAATCATGATGGTATAAATTTTGTTTTGTTTCATTAAAGTATGTACACAGAAAGTTTGGCCATTTGTCACTCTTTCCTATTGTGAAGAAATATATTATCCTACTGATTTCAAGTAAGAACTTGTAAACATTTTGCAGTTGTGTATATTTCCTTTGAGATTCGTGATCAGTTTCTTATTTTCAACTCTATTATGGTTTGTCACTACTTTCAAGCACTCAACAGCTTTATGTCCAATATTTTGATGTCCTTGTTGGAATTATACGGAGGAGGCAAAGTGAACCAAATATTTCTCGACGATTATACTAGATAAGGTTAAATTAAGACTGGCATTGCTGTGTAATCAAACTCATAGAACTTGATATTTTCATACAAAGCATACAAGATATTAGATATTCACAGTCTCCATTAAGGACTAACTACAGAAAATAACACACAAAATCGTTTGAATTTATTTTCATTTCGCGAGCGGATGACAGGACACATCTTAATGACAGTACAAAGTCTTCTATACATAACACATTTTTCTACAGGATACCACTATAATATGTACAATTAACAATATAAAGTACTTTCAAGTCCCTATCACTGAACATTTACTTGGAAAATCTTTGTTTAAGAGAACTTTTCAGCATTTCTTAGTCCAACATAATCAACTTGGTCACTCTACTGTATTCAATTCTTCCACATCTTTTGAAGTCACACTGTTTTCCACACATGGCGGTTTTCAGCCAAAATATAATAATTGAATATATGTATATATATATATATACACACATCCGAAGTCTTCGTATTGTTTTATGCCGTTCCTGCGGTGCGAAAATCTGAAACAAGAAAAAACGTGACTTGAATCCTTTAATTTTAGAATAAAGTGCTTAAGAAACGGTCTTTGGTGATAATAAAAGGCCGTGGGCCTCTGTGGCCAACTGGGTAGTCGCATTGGTTTCAGATCACTTGACCCTCACCGCTACATACGTTCAAAACCTCGACTGAGAGTGGGACAGAAACAGCTCCAGCTGAATGTCTGTTTTTCTACACAGATGCTTGCACTTATCCGGAAAAATGTCTGGAGGGGTGCCTGTGATCTTCCTCCACCATTAAATGCATTGACCTCCAGACCGTAAACAACAAAAAAGGAAAACATTTAAGTACTTAACTACGAACAGACTGTATGTTATAGAAACACATGTCAATTAGTTTTTTACTTATTTTTACGTCTGTAACGGGTTACTCGATGTAAACTGTCTACATCATAAATATTTATGTTTAACGAAATTACTTACGTAAACCTCCGTGGTGTATTGGTCAAGAACGCGGTAAAGTTTTTATTGCCGTGGCGGTCCGGGTTCGATTCCCGACTGGGGCAGCTTTTTTTTCTTTATTTGGCATTTTCAAGATAGTTTAGAAATATTCTAATGTTCATAATATCACCAAAATTCAATTTTAAAGAAAGAAAATTTTCAGCCAAAACCTGGAGGATAGTGCCTTTAAAAAACTGTAAAACAAGTGAATGAAGTATTGCCATGCAATACAAAGTCCCCTACTTGAAGGAACCTAATATTCTCTACTGCAGTATAACACATTGAACTGATATCTGTCAATAATGTATAAACAATATTTTACTATATATACAATATATAATAACAAAACACTTGGATTAAAATTTGTATATATAGTTGTTTCATATAGTATTTATAGTAAAAAAAATCTATATCAGTCCACACAAAACTCTTTACCAGGTAGAGATAGGTCAAAATACACCTAAAAACTGGATGTAACATGCATGTTGTACCACAGAAAATAGGTCTCGATTTTTTCCTACGGCCTGTAATAAATAAGTTATTGTCATTGTCATTGTCATAAGCTGTTTATAGTAACAACAACGGGACATAATTCTAAAAACAAGGGTGCCTCATGGTGGTGAAAAATTTTTTGTGCCAAGTTACATCAAAATCCCTCCATGCATGAAGAAGATTTGCTCTGGACAAAGTCATTCTTGTATGTGGTCTTTGGCCTCTAAGTGTGACCTTGACCTTAGACCTAGGGACCTGGTTCTTGCGCATGACACTCCATTTCATGATGGTAAACAATTGTGCCAAGTTACATCAAAATCCCTCCATGCATGAAGAAGAAATGTTCCAGACAATGTCATTCTTGTATCTGACCTTTGGCCTCTATGTGTGACCTTGACCTTCGACCTAGGGACCTGGTTCTTACGCATGACACTCCGTCTCATAGTGGTGAACATTTGTGCCAAGTTATATTCAAAACCTGTTTTGCATGACAAAGTTAACAGGAAAAATGTCCCATTGACCATTGATCTCCAAGTGTGACATTGACCTTTAAGCTAGGGTTCTGGGTTTTGCTCAAGACACGTCGTCTCATCATGGGGAACATTTATACCAAGTAATATTAAAATCCCTTGATGGATGACAGAGTTCTGGACCGGAAAGGAAAAAGACCCCTTGACCTTTGACCTCCAATTGTGATCTTGACCTTTGAGCTAGGGGTCCGGGTTTTGCGCATGACAAATCGTTTCAACATGGGGAACATTTATGCCAAGTAATATTAAAATACCTTCATGGATGGCAGAGTTATGGACCGGACAGGAAAAAGACCCTGTTGACCTTTGACCTCCAGTTGTGACCTTGACCTTTGAGCCAGAGGTCCGGGATTTCCGCATGACACGTCGTCTCATCTTGGGGAACATTTGTGCCAAGTGATATTAAAATCCCTTAATGAATGACAAGAGTTATGGACCGGACACGAAACAGACCCTGTTCATGCCATGTTAACATTTGACTGCCAAGTGTGACCTTGACCTTTGAGGTAGGGGTCTGAAAGTTGTGCATGACACATCGTCTTATTATGAGGTACATTTGTGCCAAGTAATATTAAAATCCCTTCATGGATAGCAGAGTTATGGACCGGACAGGAAAAAAAAAACCTGTTGACCTTTGACCTCCAATTATGACATTGACCTTTAAGCTAGGGGTCCGGGTTTTTTTTCCGCATGACATGTCGTCTTATCATGGGGAACATTTGTGCCAAGTAAAATTAAAATCCCTTCATGGGTGACACAGTTATGGACCGGACACGAAATTGCGGACGGACGGAAGGACGGAAAGACAATGACGGACGGGCGGACGGAAAAGCGCATTCCTATAGTACGCGAAACTGGTTTTCAACCAGTTGGGGACTAAAAATCACCACATGCCCCATAACTGTAGGCAACTCCAAATCCAACCAAAATAAAAGTAGTAAATACCATAACATAAAAAAACATTTGTATATTCATTGCCATAAAGATGACATTACAAACGAGGCAATTTCAAAGTGTTTTCCGAGAAGGTTGATGAAATATTAATTTGTATTCGCCCAATACATGTAATAACATAATAAAACAAAAACATACAAAGAAGTAGGTTACTATACAGTTCCTACGAAAGAGCAAATTATCGTAATAAAAGGTTTCCAATCAATGACCATTCACCCTAACAGCCATCTAATGATGAAGCTTATTCGTAATAAACTGTTATCATTGTTATACCTTTAACATGGAAAGTAATCAATCTGCTCCAGCACCAATGACTTCACATGCTGAAAACATAAGGAACAAATTAGCTTGAAATAAAAACTTTAATCATGGAGAAATATCCAATTACGTAGTAAGTAAGAATATAGTAAGTCATCAATATTCTAAAAAAAATCTGTAAAAACTAAAAAGATCCTTTGGAAGCATAGAATGCAACCAAGCAGAATGATAGCAGACTCGGTTTGACCGGGTCTGTTCGTGAGAGGTAATGAAATGTGCAACACCTCTTACGCCCCCTAGCACCGGCTTAAGCTGAACTCTATTAGGCCTACAATCTATTGAATGGACTCCTCGATCCCAAAGGGCCAGAAAATATAACACTGAATCCAAGTACAACTTGCCCCAACCATCTTTGAAATGCATCTATAGGCCTACCACTGAAACCATATGTTTACCGCAAGCTTCATTAAAATCCGTACAGAATTTAGAGTTTCATACATAATATGATCGTTTATATGGACCCTGAAAAGTCTAATCCGCTTGCATTTATAACGGCTATTAAGTAGCTTGGTGGCAAGATTCTCTAAATAAGCTATGATCCTCTAATCAAAAAATCTTTTGCATGATACTTAGTTCCATACAAACTTAAAAGACAAACTAAATACTAACAGTAATATTGCGCTACACGATTACATTGTTTTGAATAGTAATTAATGAACTGTGGCTACAGTTCATAAATGTCAGTCTGTTTCATGCTCAGCAATTGTTTATTTTCATCTTTGTATAACCTTTTTTTAACTTTGAAAAATAAGCTGATTAGCTACCTGGACGATAGCTTTGTACAGGATTCCCTGATATTTGAACCAGTCGAAACATATTAAGACAAAACTTACCTGGTTCAATTATACGGTTATACCGCTTTTGCAGTTCTTGCACAGTTTTGTGTATATGGCTAGAGTAGGTGTATGTGTCCCCATCTCCTTGTTTCACTGAGCCCATCAGCAATGATAAAACTTGAATTCTTTCGTCATTTTTTGGATCGTCCATGCAAACCACTGATCCACTGTCACCGGATTGTGAAAACAGAGTTACTGGAAAATAAAACAAGAGCTGTCTGATGACAGTGCGCTCGACTATTCGAAGAACTGATTGAAGATTGGGGTCAAAATATTTCCACGGATATTCAGACAAAAGAAATAAATAGATTAGACAAACAATGTTCCTGTATTACTTTGATTTCAATAAGTCCTGCACTAAATGGCAATAAATAAGCCAATTTCAAAGTCCAAAAAGGGCCATAATTCAGTCAAAATAGTTATGTACTCTTGCCTACAGACGGAAATCATAATGATAAACAAGTGTTCAAAGTTTAAAAGCCATATGTCAAATAGTTTTGACAAAACATGGACTTGTATGAATACAGAACCAATTTCAAAGTCCAAAGAAGGGCCATAATTCAGCCAAAATAGATGACAGAGTTATGTTCTCTTTCCTACAGATAGAGACTATTATACTAAACAAGTGATAAAAGTTTCAAAGCCATATGTCAAACACTACAAAAAATATGAACTGGTACGAAAAACATAACCAAGATTTCTAAGTCAAAAGGGGCAATAATTCAGCCAAAATCCTTGATGGAGTTATGTACTCTTGCCTATAACTGGACATGGTGATGGTAAACAGGTGTTGCAAGTTTCAAAGCTTTATCTCAAAAGACTTTGTCAAAATATGAACTGGTACGAAATATTAACCCAGATTTATAAGTCAAAAAGGGCCATAATTCAGCCAAAATCCTTGTTGATGTTATGTGCTCTTTCCTATAACTGGACATGGTGATGGTAAACAAGTGTTGAAAGTTTCAAAGCTTTATCTCAAAAGACTTTGTCTAAATATGAACTGGTACGAAAAACTTAACCAAGATTTCTAAGTCGAAAGGGGCCATAATTCAGCCAAAATCCCAGATGGAGTTATATACTCTTGTCTATAACTGGCCATGGTGATGGTAAACAAGTGTTGAAAGTTTCAAAGCTTTATCTTAAAAGACTTTGTCAAAATATGAACTGGTACGAAAAACTTAACCATGATTTCTAAGACAAAAGGGGCCATAATTCAGCCAAAATCCTTGATGGAGTTATGTGCTCTTGCCTATAACTGGCCATGATGTGGTAAACAAGTGTTGAAAGTTTCAAAGCTTTATCTCAAAAGACTTTGTCAAAATGTGGACTGGTACGAAAAACTTAACCAAGGTGTGACGCCGACGCCGTGGTGAGTAGTAGGATAGCTCTACTTATTCTTCGAATAGTCGAGCTAATGAGTACCTATCAAGATTGCAGGCAAAATTATTTAAACTGGGCTTTGAATTACATGGACATAATTGAGGTCATACATGACGGACAACATTTCCAGCTTTCAATGGTGGAGAATGACCCTAGGTGCTATACCAGGCATTGTTTCATGCATGGACGGGCATGTAGGTAGTACCGCCGATATTCCATATATGAGGCAAATGATATTCTGATATATTCTAATGATATTAATATACTTCTTTTGAACTTTTATAACTGAATTTTTCATCAGTGTAATAGGCCTACTTTTTACTCTTTTTTTTGGCTCCTCAAATTTTAACCGAGGCAACTGCCTCGGTTTGCCTCAGTATGGCTAGGCGCTGTCAATAAGCGACAAGTGATTCGAAGTCTTCGACCTTAAATATTCGGCCACGGAGGCCAGTACTGGCGAAATATAAAAACTGAAACTCCTGGTAAGTCTGATCAACACTCACCTCTGTGTAAAATAAAAATCAATGTTACCCGATCTCACATTCCTGTTACCAAAACGTTTTGAAAATGACCATTCAACTTTGATTAAACCAGCATCACTTGTATATTTTCTTCCTTACCATTACATCAAAATTAAAGATGACATATTCCCAGAAAATCTGATGATAAAATTAAATTTCCTGAAGACCTAGAGCAAAAAAATCATCTGTTCAGTTTTTAAAACGTTTACCTCTATTATCACACTCCATTACTTCCTGATCTTCAGTCGGTCTGGCTTCCGGCTCGACTGCTATTCCTGATATCTGAAGATTTTCCTGAATATCCTCACGGCTAATTAATATGTTGTAATCTGGATCAAAGGGTTCATTTTTATTCTTCAGTTTTTCGTTCCAGTTTTTCATCATTTCCTTCGTCTGGTAGTTATTCGAGATACATGTACCAAGTGTTAAACCAGTCGCACTGCCGTATTTGTACACCGGTGTTCTCACAGGAGGTTTTTCGTGGAAATTCCATTTTTTAATCCAAGCTCGGTTCCCATTTTTCAATGACGTGTCGCACTTATTAGCTTTAGTTTGATCGATTTCTACAGTCGCCACATCAAACGAATGCGGTTCATAAATATCGTGTTGTTTTTGACCAAGTTCAACATACTGTTCTCCGTGTTTTATTTCAACTCTCGCATCACATTCTCTCACACAATGAGCACATGTGAGTCCGTGCAACCTGAAGTTAGTTGTTACAGCATTAGTTGCCTCCTCTGACTTTGGCTTCACACGGACAAAGCAGCCGAGACTGCCGTACTTGTATTTATGGTCCTCATCGGCATTTTCCGCATTTAACCTTTTGGCTCGAATCCCACTGCCATGTTCAATGGCAGTAAAGCCACCGGCATCTTCAGATTCCGATTCAATCACTTCTGTAGTATATCCGTACATGTACATGTATTTCGATAGCAGGTTCCTAGCTTCATCTCTTTTGATAGGAGGTATCGCTTTTGTTACGTGGATCAGAAGCTCTCCCCAGACAGTTCCACATCCATACACATCGGGCATTCTGGAAGAAAAAAATCATAAGTAGTGTCATCAACATACAGAAAAGAGGACTTAATACATGCTTGTAGCTTACTGCTTAAAACATGTTTGCATTTTAACCCATATTTGAAAATAAACCAACTTACATACTTATATGCACGGCGGAGTAATATAAAATCAACGGCAGTTGGCAGTTTTTAAGTTTTTAATTTTTCTTATCATTCGGCTAAATAAGTCCAAGCATTGTTAAGAGTGTTCAGAAACAAGAAACAATACAATTTTTTGTAATAATATATTGGTATGTTTATCTTAAGCCCTGCAATTAATATCTAACACTTCGATTACACAAAAACACCAGAGCATCACACAGACACAAGTGCTAAACTAACAGAACATATTATATTTTCCCCAAACAAAATCAACTTAAGACTGGTAATGTGTATTTCAGAAAAAAATTAGTGTATCAAAGCTTTGTCGGGCAAATGGCAAATGCATTCATCAATGTGAATACAACACTTCACTTACTCAAGAATAGCATGTTGTAATTCAAGCGGCAACTTCGGGATTTCCGGTATTTTGGTATCAAGTGGGATGTTGGTCTCTTCCAGAAGTCCTAACAACTGAAATTGTAACCTCTTTAGTGCAACAAGAACACGATGTTTGACTTTAATGTAGTCTTCGGTCTCACGAGTCATCTTGTTCATGTTCACAGCACACCGGTACGAGAACAGTCTACATGTAGATACCCCATTATCTGACTTGTCCCGCGGCCAGCAGGGAAGGCTCATAGCCGCCATAATCTCTTCCACCTTCTTCTCGTAACCATAGAAACCATCGTTGAGGAATTCGTTGATCAGATTTGCTGAAATTCCGTATTTAAGGGAAAGTTTGTCGCATGCCACACATTTAGTTTTCTTAGCCACGAAGTCTAGAAGTTTCTTGTGAAATATTTCATCTTTCTCAGAGTCTGTTTTTGGAGCTGGCGCTGCTTCTTCTATCTCTGCAATGAAAATCCAACTGAATAATGTAAAAGTTTTTTAAGTGGTATAAAATGAAAATATGGTATTCCCGAACAAGTTATAACGAAAAACTATTCACCTTGAGAAACATAAATATAACGATAATCAAATTTCGAGGGTGAACATATTTATATCACCCTCTGAGGATTTTTACTAAGACCTTTTACCTAAAATATAATGGGTCTAAATATCTATTGGAAAAAAAGAACGAAAGCAAGGGCTATCACTAAAGGCGATTAAGACCCCATGACGCCACTTGGATACCAGGAAAGTAAATTGTTGTAATCAAGACCTTTGACCTTGAAGTGTTACCTCGACCTTAGTGACATGGGTTGTACGCTCTGCAAATCGTCTTGATGCTTGTTCTATGAAAATCCATCCAGCTACAATGGACGCCAATTTCATGAAATTTATTCTAGTGGTTTAGAAAATATGGAGGTGACACGAAATCAAAGGGATTTGACCATTGACCTCTGAGGGTGACATTGACCTTTGACCTAGCGACTAAGGTTGTGCGTTTTGTACGTCGTCTGGACTGGGTAAAGCCCGATGTCAATTTCATGAAAATCTTCCCAGCAGTTTACGCAATACGGAGGGAAGACAAAGTAAAGCTTCTTTTGACCTCAAAGCCTGGCAATGACCTTGCGTCTGTGCGTCGTCGTGATGAGGTTAACAATAATATAAACTGGTGCTGGTTTTATGAATATCTTCCCTAGCAGAGCGGACAAGATGGACGAACAAACTGGCGGACATGCGTGATTCCAATATAACTCCAATATACTTTATATTTGGGGGTGTAATAATGGGCTAAAAGATTTATTAAAATAATCAAAATCAACAACAACAAAATACCAATATACCGCAAGTTCTTCTACTACATGTACCGTACAATACTATACTTCTTTTGATAATCTCACTTATCTTTATAGAAAAGAAAAATAATTATCTGATCATCCCATGTTATCATCTTTAATGTGAAGAATACTCGAGAGTAATAATATTCAATGCGTGATACGAAATAAAAAATGACATGAAATTACTGTCATAATGCGCGATATGACAAGAAAATATCACATATATAGAAACAAAAATAAATTGAAATATGCAATGCTGCGGAATATGATATAATATTCAAGTTGCCTATGTGAGAATTTAGACATAATGGATCAGTGCTGTACGAACATGTATATCAAATGTCAGGGATAACGTTTGACAGTTGTGACTCAAAGAAGGGCGATTTTATGTGCCATGCAGAAAAGCATACTCCGATATTTATTAGAGGATATAGTGAAATTATCTACCCCGTTTTGCTTTCTCTTTTAAGCCAGCGTCTTAACTCGCTTAAGTGTGAGTAAAGGGCACATATGACTACACAATTGTAATCTTCAGGGTACTACGAATGATTTAAAATATTTAAGCAATTGCCAAACAAATGCAGTTCCTGTGTGGAACTGGGGTATGATGTGACGGAAAGCTTATTCACTGTTGAACAGCAGGGAGAAATTTACACTTACCTTTGATAACAGTCATATCAACTGTGATGACCGAGGAAACATTTTCCATGAGTTGCAGTAGATATTTCAACGTTGATCCATCTTTCTGCCGCCACGCCGAGAGCATGCTGTAGATCTGTGCCGTTTGGCCTTCGTGCAATTGTTTTATTTCATCAATATTTGCTTGCGTTATTCCTAGGGACGGTCCTACCATATCCCAGTTACTACCCATGGCTGCAGCAATCTTCGATAATTCTTGGTCTGTTGGTTTCCTCGCAGCTTCGTCTGTAATGTATAATGAAAGTTCAGCAGTTTTGATACTAACATATCATCCTGTTGTGACCAACAAAGGGTGTGTATGGGTGAAAGGTTTCGAGTGAGAGATTTCTCAATAAACCTCTCTAAATACTGAAAAATGAACAACAGAAAAAGACACTGATATTTAAATGTTAAGGATACTAAAGATGAAAACAGGAAAATGTCTCTTACAAGTCAAATTGATTCGTTCACATATTGTGTGAAAATGGACTCGTCTAAAATATTAAAATCGTAATGTTTGACATAAACTTATTGATTTGTACATTTTTGCAAAGTATCAAAAAAGATATGAAAAATGATGCAAAAGCATCGACGCTTTTCAAATGACGAACAAAAGAAACATTCTATATCGACTTTTCAAACATTTACGGGTCTTCGCTTGAAATTCTTACCAACTTTATCATTTCCTTCCGGAGAAAGGTCTTTCACCACAAAACTATTACGTAGACTTGTCAGCAGTTTGATATAAACAGCATCCTCAAACGATTCAATGGAATCATCTTGTTTCTTTGGAATAAACACCTTGTTATATTGTGCTATCCGATCCAATACGGAGATGGCTTTCTCTTCAAACAAATATTGTATTTGTTGGTTCAGAGGTATGGAAAGCGCTTCAGCTTTGCTTTTAGTCTGATCTGCATCTTGTTGCTGGAAGTCGGCATTGGAAATCTCAGCGAATAGGACACTCGTCTTGGTATCAGCAAAGTAAATAATGAAATTGCCAAGTTCCTCTTTTGGTAACTTAGAAATCCTTTCCTTCACACCTTTAACTTCCTGAAAATGAAAACAAATACTGAATAAAACATAGTTTGCATGTTTCCTAGAAAGTTTGGTCGAAAAGAACCGTAATTGGTAAAGGCGTGGAGTTAACAAAAAAAAACATGCAAAACTGAAACAAGTGGCACTGTGTCAAGGAATGGCTCCTTCTTTTAAAATTGCGTGTGTAATGTTCAGACTTATGTTTAAATCAGTGATACTATTAAATTACAAAGAAAGCTGCAATTAAAACATAAATAGAAAAGTTGCACAATTCTCGCGAAGTCTTCTAACAAAAACTCAAGAATTAAATATCTGCAAGGTAGTAGATCGAGAGGTAAATATATCATAGAGAAAGATTCTTACATTCTCCTCTCGTGACCTCAGGACAACCACCGTAACCGTAGGCTCGTTAGCGTTCCTGGCCGACTGAGTAAAATCATCCCAAGTTAATATCTTGTAGATACCGGTTATTGTTTGGTTACATTGCAGTGGATCTTCCGAGATGCCCGTCTCCAAGAATTCACTATCAGCAAACACATTGACGGCAACATTGGCATCAACCTGATTTGCTAATGATAGGATCTCCTTCAGTTTTATTCTACCCTGTGAGATGCAGTCTGGTAGACCACCGGCATCTGAAAATTAGTAGAGTCGAATGGATTGTATTATTTAGTCCAACTACGGACAGTGATTTTAATCGAAAGAAAAAACATATCGATGCTTCAAGACCTTAAAATGACTGATAGAATTAAACAGAACTGGACATTACTCAATAACTAAGCACCGATTTCATGACAGTTCTGACGACGGTGTGCGAGTTTGAAGTGTCGAGTACACGAGGTTCAAATAAAGTTGTAACATTGTTAGGCATAACCGAAATAGGTAAACTGAAAAATATCTGTACTCCATGTACCTAATGGACCAGTAAATACTATGTGTCTTAGTACTGGGAGACTTTCTACGGCCACCAAATGGCATTTAAAGACTTCTCGCGTGATAATTGACAAATTCCATAAAGAGATCCTATGGAACCATATAATGCAAACAGCAGATCCCATCTACTCCATGTCAATATACCACATCGGTAGCCTAGTGGTAGAGCGCCCGCGTCGAGTGCTGGAGGTACCTGTTCGATACCTGGCCGCGTCATACCATAGACGTAAAAAATGGTGCTAGTAGCTTCCTTGCTTGGCGCTCAGTATTATGAGGGAAGTACTGGGACTAGTCAGCCCAGTGCCAGTATAATGTGACTGGACGGGGTGTCATGTAACGTGTCTCCGGCGTGATATTGTGCTCACTGCTACAAGTAGACGCCGTCGTTTATACGACTGAAAATTTGTCGAAAAAGACGTTAAACCCGAACACACACATCATGTCAATATATTTCTTACATACAGGAGCAATAAATAGTGTTTTATACCTAGGATTGTTTGCCATCTGTCAACCAGTCGCTTTAGATGTTGCTGGAAAAACCTGTACCTTGGGAAGGCGGCAGCTCCGTATATATAACAAACTCCTTGGTCCATTGTTTCTGAAGTCACCTAACTGCACCAGATATGAAAAATGTTTAACATATTAAACGGTAAAACCAGTCATAAATACACGTTTTATCCCCATGCGAAGTTTTGTGCACAAAAAAGAACTTTTGATTTTATCATTTTCATAACATTTAGGTCAAGTCACCTAACATGCAGCCTTAAATTATGTTACACTGTATCCTAGTTATACCACCTAATCAGACACAACTGATAACCTTGATATAAAAAGTGTTGATAATCATTTCTTTGATTTCATTCGAGAAAGTGGCCCTTTTCTGATGCGACATGGTCAATTTACCGTTTATTTACATCAGTTTAACCGAGACCTTGCAAGCGGACATTTTTGTAGTTGTAAATTAACCGCGTAGTTCAACTATATTATTATTATTGAACATCATGTTCATCCGTCAAGAGATCTTGCATACAATCCATGGAATACAACTTACCCCGTGTGAATGATAAGTTAACCAATAACATACAATTTTATCCACACTTTCCGCAAATTCCTTCATTTATTTACAAGAAACATAAATGTATATTTTGTTGTATCCGTCGGCCTAATCTATTTTTGTAACAAGGAAATCCAGTTCGTTACTAAATATAGCCCTAGCGCACACTTTCTTATAAATAGAAACATTGTGGGTTTCTGGGACAGCTTAAAATAGTAACATAAATGTTGATCAAACGATCGTACAACACTAAAATTCTGCAATAACTAATCTCCTGTTCAGCCATAACAATGTACTGTAAACGCATCTCAAATGCCGTACTTTTCCCCCAGATACTGTTTACTTAAAGCTGGGAAGAAGACAGAATATCAGAGCTATAAAAATAAATTATAATTAGATCTATGTCTATTTTATACTTCTTTGATCCAGCTTTTGTTGTCTTTGAAATGATTCTTTTAAATAGTTGCTAAATGAAGAATTTATGTTTTTGTTTCTTTTGGGTTTAACACTGTTTTCAACAGTATTTCAGTCATGTAACGGCGGGCACATGAGCTAACCTTACCAGTTTTCCTGGAATTCTGTACCAGTACAAACCTGTTCTCTGCAAGTAACTGCCAACTTCCCCACATGAATCAGAGGTGGTGGATGAATAATTTCAGACACAATGTCTTTTATCAAATCGTCACAGAGAACATACCCCTCACCCAGGGCTTGAACTCACGACCCCTGAGATCTGTATCATCTCGCGAAGCGGGCGGGCTCGAATATATGTTTTAGCACGAGATTGTGACACCTCTGAATATAATTTCAGGATCATATATCAACATATTGTGATGCTCAAGGTTTTGAAAATCAAGGACACATTACAAACACATAACATTAATACTTCTACCGACTGAATGGTAAGCTGTCTTATTTGCAAAACTGAATTGCCCAAAATCTACACCCTTATAGATCTACTGTTAATTAGTACTTATGTGAAAGGCAACAACTGAATACAAATAAAGAGAGACAGGCTATCATTTTAAAGATTTGTTTGAATTGTATTACATCATTTCTCCTCTTTTTTCAAGTAGAATGAAAGAATTTCTCATGCTTTACATCTTAACTAAAACAACTATAGAAATTTATCTCTTCTACAGAGTATTAGCTGAATAAATAATTCATCAGTGTGTAAAGTTTAC
Source organism: Mercenaria mercenaria (assembly GCF_021730395.1). Taxonomy (NCBI): domain Eukaryota; kingdom Metazoa; phylum Mollusca; class Bivalvia; order Venerida; family Veneridae; genus Mercenaria; species Mercenaria mercenaria. Next base: position 54,622,604 of record NC_069372.1, on the reverse strand, counting down.
TGATGTCAAAAATATTGAAATAGCTACCTCCTTTGGTATGCAATCTTTTCAATAGCAGTCAGTTTGTAAACAAGGGCTGCCACTGAAGACGGCATGCTTGACTATTTCAATGCAAACTAGTGACAAGAGCTGAAGCCATCACTAGAGTGTTTAATGACACCAATGTGGATGATGATAATGGATAATAATAGTTTAATCTGAGTAAGATATATAAAATGAGTATAATTCATGAAAAATTTCTACAAGAATTTTGTACCATCTGTTATATCATGTAGCTAGTAGAGGTGAAACAACTAATTTAAGTTTGAATAAAGTCAGTCTAGTAATAACTAAGACAGGGCGGAAGTGTATCACAACATGGAATTCTTAGTAAAAAGGGGGCATAATTCATAAAATGTTGGCGAGTTAGGAACCTTGCGTCATAGGATGTTGGTGATGATGTTGAACAATCATTTGAATTTTGAAACAAGAATATTTGATAAATCTCAGATTTATTTGAAACTTAAACAACAGACCCTTTACCTAATTTGTGTACACAGAGTTCTTAATTCATGGCAGATACTTTTAAAATTCCATTTTCCTATCTTGATTGCCCAACAAAGCTATGTAGCTTAAGTATAAATTTAATAAACATACTTTACCTAAAGAATAATATGAATATAAGAGCTATTGTATTATATTTGATAAGTATATTTTGCATAAAGTCATTAGAAAGGCAAGTTTGTAAAGTTATCATTAATATCGCCTTTTGCATATCTTGGTTGTGCTATCAATAAAGACTTAAAAAAGATGAAATTGGAAACTATGTGCGGTTCTTTAACTGGCTGCCACAATAAAATGGTTTTCCTTTGGCCTGCCATTCCCCGGCCAGATACCATTAATCACTCAAACAAAGTGTATATACAAAACTGTTGTGAAGACAGACCGGTGTCTAAGAAACTGAAAAATATTTCAGAAAAGAAGTTTTTATTCTTAAAAATATAATATGATGATAAATTACACATATCTATGTTTGGACAGACTGAATGGCAATAATTTCAAATCAATTTATAATCAACTTCCATTTATCAGTTATTGAAGAGAAATGATTGTTCAATAGTTTCTGGTTTTCATATGTGAATTATAATGTAACATCTTGCAACACTGATGAAAAATGCAGAATAAAAACTTGAAATTAAGAGGTGTTAAGTATGTAATGGAAAGTGCTTGTTGTATTTAAGCGCCAGTCATTTTGACTTACGAGATACATTAGTCATGTACACACTTTCCAATTCTTTTTTTGTTGGGTTTAAAGTCACACAATATGAAGTCATAATATGGCAGCTTTCCAGCTTTTGGACCTAAGGATCTCCTCCTGGCACTATTTCAGGCATAGGTGAGCATCTGGGTAAAACCACCGAACTTCCAAGTCAGCTGGGTCCTATAATGTCAGGCATCATACAGGTAGGCAGTCTGTATCCATTCTTTAAGTTGCTGGTTGCTCATCAATTTGCTACAATAAAACGGGTTTCTCATTTGACCTGCCATTCCCTGGTCAGATGCCATAAATCACTTGCACAAAGTGTATATACAAAACTGTTGTGAAGACAGGTGTCTAAGAAACCAAAATATGTTTCAAAATAAAATCTTTTTTCCTTGAAAATATAATATGATTTACATTTAAACAGATAACTTAAACAAATATATGATTGGACAGAATAGTATGACTTTAAACAATGACAGTGTAAACATAAGCTCTGAGAAATTGTGCTATTAAAATGAAGTCAGGTGTAAATTCATGCTGACAATAAATAGAACAGTTGTATAAATAACATATACAAAAGCACTAGAGATTATTGAAACAAAGTGTAAATGTCTGAATTTTAGAAGAAAAAAACAACTAAAACCTGTCAATTTAAGCATGATTACTAACAGTTAAAACTTCATCAGAGACACTTAACATCCAACACCTGATATACAGTAAAATCATGGAATTTCCTGGTTTGGGCGGAACTGCTATTTCATAGGGATACAAAATTGGTTTCAAATTTTGAAAATAAAATGAACTGGACATTGTTTGCTGTGAAACCATGGAATCTATGAAAATTAGTCCCCCATGAACATTAATGATTTGACAGTATAAAAGCAATATTTGAGCCGTGCCATGGGAAAACCAATATAGTGGGTATGCGACCAGCATGGATCCTGACCAGCCTGTGCATCCGCACAGTCTGGTCAGGATCCATGCTGTTCGCTAATAGTTTCTCCAATTCAAATAGGCTTTAAAAGCGAACAGCATGGAGTCTGACCAGACTGCGCGGATGCGCAGGCTGGTCTGGATCCATGCTGGTCGCATACCCACTATGTTGGTTTTCTCATGGCACGGCTCATTTAGTCTAGCTAGCCAGTTACACATGTACCATACAACTAAATGTTTACTTTATTAGCTTACCTATAATGGGAAGCAAAATTTCTAACCAACAGATACTTAAATATATGACTGTAAATACATCGCACAAAGTTGTCCAATGCACACTGATTTATTTCCTGTAAGATCCAACACATTTACAAAAACAACTAGTCAAATCTTGATATATCTCGTCCAAACAGTAATGTTTTTGTCCAGTCTAGGGGCACTTGCATTCTCAATCTCCAACTTCCAAGCTGAGTCAGATATGCTGATCTCCATAGAAACCAGGAGGGAAAACCTGAAAACAGAACAACAAATGTCAACTTTGGTTGTTTGTTTTATTTTCATATTTTGTTGCTTTTCTTGTCAAACAATATTCCAACAGAAAATTCAACAAGATCATCGCGGATGGCCATCTCGGTATCAATTGCAGAATTTCAAATTTGGTCTGAAGCATGGGCCCTTAAGTATTAACCAGAATCAGGAGACCTGTCTGGAAACACCAATATCTGACTGGCAGTTTCTGAACACAATTTTAAAACTGACCAATGACAAATCTGCATTACAAGACTGGTCTCAAAACTTGACTTGGTTAAACGCCACCCTTCCATTAAGCCAGCTGTTTTCTTCCTCTGCAGTTCCTACTGTTATTCAATCACACTGCTTTCTGGACAAGTGTAACTAATTTCGTAACCCTGCCTTTTGTGTTACTTAATCACACTGCTAGTTAGGCAAGTGATATAAATTTAGTAACGTTAACGCCTAATGTTACTTTATCACAAGCAAATATTTAAACATTGATACTTGACCACTGGAAATGATTTAAATTCTTTTTAACATAATTAGTTTAAAATTACCTTGTAGTTTTGTCTTGGGTAGATCAGTAAGCCCTTCATAGCTGCCTATATAAGCTAACATTCCTGCACTGGTGAAAGTGAACTCCTCTTTCTGGCCACCACTGAGCTGCTTTGCCCTGTCTTTCAGCAACCTACAGTAATGTATTGTTACAACCATACTGAATGACTTTTCAAAATATAAAACCAAGATGAGCAGGAGTACAGTAATAAATCGATCTGTGTTTTCGTCTCAATAGGTAAATTTTTCTTATACAGTTGAATCTGTCGTAGCAGCCATTTGTATTAACCTTTAGGCTGCTGGCGGTAATTGATTCTGCTTTTGCGACCAGTGCAGACCAAGATCAGCCTGCACATCCGTGCAGTCTGATCATGGTCTGCACTGTTCACTATTCGGTCAGTAAATTTTCAGTAAACACCCCTTCAAACGATAAAAGGCACTGCTCAGATTGAAAGATGGACCAGTCCATTACAGAAATTTAGCAGGCTTAATGTTAAGCCAGCTGCTTTAGACAGGCTAGACTGTACACAAAGTTTTGGTCATTTATAATTTATAGGCAGTACAATCTCTGTGAAGAAATACCAATGAGAAGACCAGAATATGCTTTTTGTAAAGACTGTTATTTTGAATGTAGAAATTTAAGGCTGAAATATCTGACCAAAGCTGAAACTAAAAGTACAGGTTAGTTGTGCCAAGTTTTAACTTTACATTCTCTAACAGAATTATAGTAACAGTCAGTGTTTCTGGATTTTGAACCAGTATCTTCTACCCTTGGAGCAAAACTTTTTCTTTTTCTGGAAGCAAAGAATCCTCCAATAAACCTGAATCATAGATTGGGTAATATTGTTATACTATGCGAAGTATTTGGAAACAGCTGAACTCAGGAATTTAAAACACTCTTTAATATTATTATGCAAGATCTCACAAAATATAAGCAACTACAATGCACACATTTTTCTCCTCATATAGTTTTCCAGTTACATTGTCTATTCTTAAGAGCATTAAAGATCACACTGCAAAATAAAAGCAAAATGAGATACAGTCAAATTTATGCTAAATAGCACTTCTGCCCATTTACTTATATATAATGTAAATTTACTAATGCTGAGAGATCACCTGTCAACGAAGACCACTTTTTCATTTCGCCTAAGGTCATAACAAACAAGTTTGACTGTACACTCATTATTTGTTTTGTTGGGTTTAACATTGCACCGACACAATTTTAGGTCATATGGCGACTTTCCAGCTTTGATGGTGGAGGAAGACTCTAGGTGCCCCTCCGTGCATTATTATTTCATCACAAGCGGGCACCTGGGAAGAACCACCGACCTTCCGTAAGCCAGCTGGATGGCCTGCTCACATGAAGAATTCAACGCCCTGAGTGAGGCTTGAACCCACACCGATGAGGGACAAGTGATTTGAAGTCAGTGACCTTAATCACTCGGCCATGGAGACTCCCTAATGTATACTCAATTTGAAGGATTAAGCTCTCCCTGCTGAGCCTGTAAATAAGGAAGGAGATAGTTTACCTGAGCTGTACAAGGGAGAGGGTAATCTTTTATATCAGCACAATCTCCTATAGCAAAACTATTTCCACTTGGATCTCCGAGAACGTTCAAGTAGCGGTCTGTTAAAATCTGCAATAGATGAAAAAGGTTTAATTTACCAACTCATTTTATTTATGTTTAAAGAACTTTGTTTGTACAAGACAAATCAAGTTTCAATCAGTGTAAAGTGACAAATATTCTCTAGGAATTTAGTGCTTTTTTATCTTTTTGCAAAAATGAGTAGAAGTGAAAAGTCAAGATTTTTATTACCTTTGACGGAAAAATTTACGGAAGTTAAAAGTTAAACGTCACATATTTAGACTTCTTCTGAATGTTTGAACTTCTAATTCAACCAATATCTGTGATAAAACAGTACACTGTGAATTCAAATGCAATCAGACATGTTTGTGTTATACCACAGAAGTGGATCAATACAAAGTAACAGTTTAATGAGTCATAAAAATCTCAGGATTTGCTTAAAAATGTGTGTGTGTGTGTGTGTGTGTGTGTGTGTGTTTGAGTTTAACATCTTTTTCAACAATTTTTCAGTCATATAAACAATGGTGTCTACTTGTAGCACTGAGCACAATGCCCAACTTTATAGTGCTGCCTCACTGGAATATCATGCCACAGACACGGGACATAATACCCCACCCAGTCACATTATACTGACACCGGGCTGACCAGTCCTAGTACTATCCTCTTAATGCTGAGCACCAAGCGAGGAAGCTACTAGTACCATTTTTATCTTCTTTTGTATGACGCGGCCAGGAGGGATCAAACCCATGACCTCCTGCACTCGAAGCGGACGCTCTACCACTAGGCTACCGAGGCGGTTTGCTGAAAAATGTTATGAACCTTTTGGTACAGACCATGTACATGTTATAATTTACTTCTGAGGTTCAAGTTCAAGAAAAAAAAACACATCAAAATTATTAGAAATTGATTTTAAGGGAAATATCCTACATACACACTTAGTAAAACCTAATTTCTGCAAAGAAACTGCTTCCAACTAGACCTATCAGGCTATCACTGAAGATGATGAATGTACCCCCCGCACGCACTGACACAGTACATTGCAATTTGATGCACACAAGACTGCATAATTATGTGGACTGTAAGTATAAAGACTCTATGTATATAGTATAGTAACAAAAACAAAGTCCCATAACTCTGCAGAATATTTATCTAAAAGAACGTAATATGCACCATGCACAAGTAGGGTAAGTACTGATCACTTGTGTGAAGTTTCATTAAATTGTGTGCAAGGGTTCGGGAGATTAGGGGCGCACAAGATTGCATATGCAGACTGTATGTATATAGTATATTAACAAAAAACAAAGTCCCATAACTGTGCAGAATTTGTTTCTGAAAGAACCTAACATGCACCATGCACAACTAGGGTTACTACTGATCACTTGTGTTAAGTTTCATTAAATTGTGTGCATGGGTTCAGGAGATTATGCACGCACAAGATTGCATATGCAGTCTGTATGTATATAGTATAGTAACAAAAATCAAAGTCCCATAACTCTGCAATTTTTTTCCCTGAAAGAACCTAACTTGCATCATGCACAACTACAGTTGTTACTGAACATCTGTGTGAAGTTTCATTAAATTGTGTCAAGGGAATGAGGAGAGTTGGTGTGCACAAGATTGTGTCTATGTATATAGTATAGTAACAAAAAACAAAGTCCCATAACTCTGTAAAAAAAAATTCTGAAAGAACCTAACATGCATCATGCACAACTACTGTTGTTACTGATCACTTTTGTGAAGTTTCATTAAATTGTGTCAAGGGGATGAGGAGAGTTGGTGCGCACAAGATTGCATATGCAGACTGTATGTATATAGTATAGTAACAAAAATCAAAGTCCCGTAACTCTGCAATTTTATTTCTGAAAGAACCTAACATGCACCATGCACAACTACAGTTGTTACTGAACACTTGTGTGAAGTTTCATTAAATTGTGTCAAGGAGATGAGGAGAGTTGGTGCGCACAAGACTGTGTCTACGGACAGACGGACGGACGGATGGACGGACAGACAGAGACAACCTGAAACCAGTATACCCCCCCTTACAACTTTGTTGTCGGGGGGTACAAAAATGTAAAAATTAAATACTTCTTGACCGCATCATGAAACTGTGAAAACAAACTGCCACACTGATGCCCAATTAAGGAGCACGATCCTTTTTAAAAATAATTTCAACTCTTAGCATACTAGCGGCAATTGTATCTGCCTTTGCAACCAGTGCAGATCAAGATCAGCCTACTGGTAGTCTGATCTGCACTGTTCGCTATTCAGTCAGTAAATCTTCAGTGAATACCCATATGAACTATAAATGTTAATGTCCAAATTGAAAGATAAAGTAGTCCATTTACAAACTTAGCAGGGTAAGGTATTCATTTACAAAGCTGCATAAGCCCCATCCTAACACAACACTGTAAAGTGCCACTCACTCTAGTATCAGTGGCTTGAGCATCAAGGCTCAGAGCAATTTATGGTGTCTCTCATTGTTTTCCTTATATCTTCTGTTTGGATCACTCAAAAACTTCTTGATAACTTCAACATTAAACTCATTCCCTGGAGATCTCGTGGGATCAGTATTTTACTGTATTTATATTCTAAATATGGAATATAATATAGTAATGTAAATGTTTTCTTACTTGTCCTCTTTCATTCTTTGCTATATCAAGTTCTCTAACAAAGTCCCGTGGAGCTAGACCTGTACTCCATACAACCATTCCACATGGCATTTTCTCTCCGCTAGCCAACTGTACGTGATCTTCAAATACACCTGGAAAATGATTCAGTTATAGACTGCAAACAGTTTCCACAGTAGAAAAACCTTACTAGTACGAACTGGTTGCCTATAATAAACTATTAAAGCTAACAACTGAATTCCATGACAATGTTCCTTCTTTTAAAGTCTACATTACACAAGGAATAAATCACAGCTTACTAGAAGCTTACATATGTGTATAAAATACATGGTCGTGTTTAAAGTGTGTGGTGGAGGTAAACCTCCACATTTACTATAAAACAGAACCATGTACTGTAAAATCATTTAATTTTGTGTGCATAAAATTTCGTGGTTTTGGTGAAAACGTCAATTTCGTGGGGATTTGAATTTGTGGATTTCAACTTTTGAAGATAAAATAAATGGGAATTTTACTTGTTCATTGGGATTAAATCTTATGGATTGATTCAACCACGAAATCCACAAAAATTAGTCCCCCACGTATATTAATGATTTCACAGTATTTCACAGGAAAGTACTAAACAGCAATTACTTTTTTATATTTAAACTTATTTTACATTGTTTAAACTGGTTTGGTGTTGTCTTTGTTTTAAAGCTATGTATCTCTGAAACACCAAAGTGATCAAGTAGAGGTAGCTGCTGGCATTGCTTATGTTCTAACATCTCATAACAATACAAACTTTTCAAGGGTAACATGCGGTAAAATGCATGGATATCGCAAAATGTGACGTATGTATAAATGTGAACAATCACAGCCAATGAAGCATTGTAATCAAGTATGTTTCCCCTTCTACAAAGTCATAGCAAAAATGTGAGTTTAGTTATCAGTAAATTAAGTTTATCACGGTATATGCAGAAGCAATGAAAACACATAATCACGGTATATGTAGAAGCAATGAAAACACATAATCACGGTATATGCAGAAGCAATGAAAACACATAATCACGGTATATGCAGATGCAATGAAAACACATAATCACGGTATATGCAGAAGCAATGAAAACACATAATCACGGTATATGCAGAAGCAATGAAAACACATAATCACAGTATATGCAGAAGCAATGAAAACACAAAGTATCCATAGTATACAAGAACAAGAGGGTCATGATGACCCTGGATCGCTCACCTGAGTAATATGAGCTACATGTTTCAAATGTCAAAGTGATGATTTTTAGAATTTTTTTCTGATGTACAATCAAGTAACCCCTGGGGCGGGATTTGAAAAAAGTTTGTAGAAGTCCACTAGGCAATGTTACATATCAAATATCTAAGATCTAGGCCTTCTGGGTTATTTTTAGCAAATTTATGAAGATTCAAGATTTGAACAAATTTTGTAGAGGTCCTCTAGGCAATGCTACATGTGAAATATCTAAGCTCTAGGCCTTCTGGTTTATTTTTAGAAAATTTTGAAGATTTTTCTATGTACAGTCAAGTAACCCCATGGGTGGGGTCATGATTTGAATTTTTTTTGTAGAAGTCTACTAGGCAATGCTACAAGTGAAATATCTAAGCTCTAGGCTTTCTGGTTTATTTTAAGAAAAATTTTGAAGATTTTCCTATATAAAATCAAGTGACCCCTGGGGCAGGGTCAATTTTGACCCCGGGGGTCATGATTTGAACAAATTTTGTAGAGGTCCACTAGGCAATGCTACATGTCAAATATTTAAGCTCTAGGCCTTTTGGTTTATTTTTAGAAAATTTTGAAGATTTTTCTATGTACAATAAAGTAACCCCATTGGGCGGGGTCAATTTGACCCCGGGGGTCATGATTTGAACAAATTTTGTAGAAGTCTACTAGGCAATGCTACATGTGAAATATCTAAGCTCTAGGCCTTCTGGTTTATTTTAAGAAAATTTTTGAAGATTTTCCTATGTAAAATCAAGTGACCCCTGGGGTGGGGTCAATTTTGACTCCGGGGGTCATGATTTGAACAAATTTTGTAGAGGTCCGCTAGGCAATGCTACATGTGAAATATTTAAGCTCTAGGCCTTCTGGTTTATTTTAAGAAAATTTTTGAAGATTTTCCTATGTAAAATCAAGTGACCCCTGGGGTGGGGTCAATTTTGAACCTGGGGTCATGATTTGAACAAATTTGGTAGAGGTCCATTAGGCAATGCTTCACACCATATATCTAAGCTCTAGGGCTTCTGGTTTTTGAGAAGAGGATTTTTAAAGTTTTTCCTTTCAGTTGCCATGGCAACCAGAGTTCTGCATGGAATTCAATTATTTGAACAATTTTGAAAGGGGGCCACCCAAGGATCATTCCTAAGAAGTTTGGTGTAATTCTGCCAACTGGTTTTCAAGAAGAAGATTTTTTTAGAAAATGTTGACGGACGGACGAAGCACGACTGACGACGGACATTGAGCGGTCACAAAAGCTCACCATGAGCCTTTGGCTCAGGTGAGCTAAAAAGTGAAGGTGAAATCAAACTGCTAAAAAATCTGCGAGTTCAACAAATTACATAAAGCACTTTTTCACCATGTCTAACATATACAGTTACATCAAAACAGAACTTAACATATTCATTCTACTGTTGTCTTAGTATTTAAAACTGCCTTTTATGAACTTTTCTGAACTGTTCTCTTTTTTCTACTTTGTACCTGTGACAAAGTCCCTCTTCAACTTGAACCCTCTCCTTCCCTGTATCTTTTTCTCAGCATACTTTCTCAGTTTGGCATCAAATGAGGACAGAATCTGGTTAGACTCTACTAATGTTACCCTTACATCATCCTTCTTGGCTTTGTACAATCTTGTCACATCCTAAAGAAGAAAGTGATCAGTATTACCATAATGCTCACTTCTTTCCAACTATACCAGTGTCTTTATAAATAAATACTGCCTAAAACTCAATAAACTCTTTGTTTATAATACTCATTTACAACATCAAACTTGTTGCGGTATGCCACTTTCATTAAAACGTAAGACCAGAAAGTAAGCAATCCATTCTAAATGTCTATCATAATATGAACAAATGCAGCTGATTTATGAAGATTAATACATTATTTCTACCTGTTCAACAAAATCATACACCTCTGCACCAAACTCTACCCCAGTCGGTCCTCCTCCAACTATTACAATATGCAGCAGCCTACCACTTTCATCCGGGCTTGAAGATGGCTGTGTGGCCAGCTCAAAGTTACTTAAAATCTTGTTGCGTATTCTACGAGCATCACCAACTTCCTGCAGGAAAACAAACCAAGTCAGTTTAAAAGAATACACAAGTCTAAAGGCATGTGTGAAGTTCATGTATAAAAATTATCACAAAACTAAAGTCCTTGTATGTGCTTCAAAATTGAGGTAGTCTGAATCAGTTCTTCATGAAATCTTGTGTGTGCATATTCTAGCTACATTCATATTTCAACAAGTTTAACCTTTACCCTGCTAAATTTCTAAAACGGTATAGTCTATTATTCAATTTGGGCAGTACCATTTATTACTCAAAGGGGTGTTCACTGAAATTTTACTAACTAAATAGCAAACAGCGCAGACCATGGTCTGCACTGGTCGCAAAGGCAGAATCATTACCCACAGCAGGCAAAGATTAACTCCTGAAGAAGAATACGAGACATCCTGGATCTTTAGGGTACAGTTCAACACATCAATGAGGCCCAGCTGTAAAACTTGCCTGACTATGTTTTTCAGTAAATAATTGAAATATGACAAAACTAAACTTGGTAATTTCACTGTAAAAATAAACCAGTATTTCATATCTAACCAAACTAAACAAGAGGGTCATGATGACCCTGAATCGCTCACCTGAGTAATATCAGCCACATTTTTCAAATGGTAAACTGATGCTAAAATATTAAGAAGGTATGTCAGTAGATCACATTAATGGTCACTGAAAATCAGTTTTAAGATCAGTGTGCAAAACTGCACATGTCATCCAAATTTCAAGGCTGTATCTTAAAAAACAAGACAGTAGGTGAGTAGGTCAAGGTCACAGTCAAGTGACCCCTTATCGCTTGGGGTCATCAGGTAGTTATAATTAAACAGTTTAGGAAATATGATCTGATAATTTTTGAAGTATTTATTCCTATGTAACTCATATAACAAGTGACCCCAGGGTGGGGCCTCTTTTTACCCCAGGGAAATAATTTGAACAACCTTGTTAGAGATCCACTAGGCAATGCCACATACCAAATATCAAAGGCCTAGGCCTTAAACTTTCAGAAAAAAAGGGCCTCTTTCACCCCAGGGGCATAATTTGAACAATTTTGGTAAAGGATCACAAGGCAATGCAACATACCAAATGTCAAAAGCCTAAGCCTTGCACTTTCAGACAAGAAGATTTTTTCCTATATAAGTCTATGTAAAACTTGAGACCCCACCCCCACCGGGGTATGGCCTCTTTTCACCCCAGGGTTATAATTTGAACAGTTTTGGTGGAGGACCACAAGGCAATGCTACATACCAAATATCAAAGGCCTAGGTCCTGTGGTTCCAGACAAGAAGATTTTTAAAGTTTTTTCCTATATAAGTCTATGTAAAACTTGTGACCCCCGGGGCGGAGCCTCTTTTCACCCCAGGGGCACAATTCGAACAATCTTCATAGAGGACCATTAGATGATGTCACATGCCAAATAGTGAGGCTCTACACCTTGCGGTTTTGGATAAGAAGATTTTGAAAGTTTTTCCTTTTGGTTGTCATGGCAACCACAGTTCTGCATGAAATTCAATTCTTTGAAAAATTTTGAAAGGGGGCCACCCAAGGATCATTCCTGTGAAGTTTGGTGTAATTCTGCCCAGTAGTTTTCAAGAAGAAGGTTTTTTTTAGGAAATGTTGACGGACAGACGACTGACGATGGACATTGAGCGGTCACAAAAGCTCACCATGAGCCTTTGGCTCAGGTGAACTAAAAATAAGTAAAATTTGCTAAGAACCATTAAAAACACAACAATTAAAAAGAATAAAAACATTTTCACTCATGAACACCAGATCTTATATTTTCTTGTAATCAGAAAATCTGGCATCTGTTGCTCATCTGACAAAGTATCAGTCTTACACTGAAACAAAGCACTATTTCTTTTCTTTTTTTTTTTGCATATCATATCCTGTTTATATTCACCTTTAGGAAGAAAGCGTGTTCATTAACACCAGGTGTATTAAATGTGTTGCTAAGTGATCCAACTCCAATCACTAGTTTATCGTATGACAGATCATATGTAGAATCTTGTTTCAGACCACTCTCAACGTGTACAATCTGGTTCTTGAAATCTATTCCTGCAGCTCGAGACAGGTGGAAGTGATCTGTCTGTCTAAATCCAGTGTTCCTGACTGGCTCAATTATTGACCTGAAGAGGAAATGTCATTAATGTATTAACACAATGTGACATTAACTTAACTGAAAATGGAGAAAGCTAATCTTCAGCACACATAATAGTTATGCTGCTTTTTTGTTATTATATGAAAGACACTGTCACTCGTAACTTTCAAAAGCAGAAATTGTCCGTTCTGGAAGTATTTCAGTCAAAAAACTGACAACAAGTTTAATCATGTACAACAGTTACTGTATAGTCAATCACCTGATTGTGATATTTCTCTCTGAAACATTGATTATGTAAATTCTGGCTTAAAACTAAGCCACACCTCGTTCTACATGAATAGTTACTTCCATTTACATTTCCGATCAGGAAGTATGTCAAAGATCATTCATCCTCCATCCTGATTCATCAATGAGTCATCAGTTACTTTCAGAGTAAAGGTTCGTACTTTCACTATTATGCAGGAACACTGGTCACCTTATATCAAACTGAAATACTGTAGCTTATATCAAACTGAAATACTGTAGCTTATATCAAACTGAAATACTGTAGGAACACTGGTCACCTTATATCAAACTGAAATACTGTAGGAACACTGGTCACCTTATATCAAACTGAAATACTGTAGCTTATATCAAACTGAAATACTGTAGGAACACTGGTACTGTAGGAACACTGGTCACCTTATATCAAACTGAAATACTGTAGGAACACTGGACACCTTATATCAAACTGAAATACTGTAGGAACACTGGACACCTTATATCAAACTGAAATACTGTAGGAACACTGGTCACCTTATATCAAACTAAAATACTGTAGGAACCCTGGTCACCTTATATCAAACTGAAATACTGTAGGAACACTGGTCACCTTATATCAAACTGAAATACTGTAGGAACACTGGTCAGCTGACTACCTTATATCAAACTGAAATACTGCTGAAAGACAGTAGTGAATCCAACAAAACATGCTATTTTCACTAATCAAAAATGAAAATGAAATTCTACTTGACAAAGAATAGCTTAACAAATTCAACTTCAGAGATGCTTATTTACTAGCTGTTACAAAAGTGACCACCAGACAGGACTAGTTATGGTAGTCAGAACAAGATAAAGTAATAAAGCTCACAGTTTGCTCACACATGCCTGATGGCTCGTTGAATTGCACTTGGGGTCTTTCTCAACCATTATTAAGCAAGTAAGTCACCATATGGGTGTGACTTAAAACCCCACAAAACAAACATTAAAATTTTAATGACAATTCTAACACGATCCGATTCATTTTCCTATTAAACAAAGAAGGCAGAAAACGGTGAATTATTATAAAACAAATCACTGTTCTGACGACACAATTATTATGTCATGGCGTCAAACGTCATAGGGCGCACTGGAAAAGAAACCGATTGAAAACGGGCAAATATTTCATGAATGTCATCAAGGATGTACTTTAAAATCCTTGGTAACGTGTTAGAATCGAAATAATATATATCTCATTTAGTGATTTGCTCTTGAATAAATCACTGTTTTTCGTTCAGATGCGTATTATTATATCTGAACTCCAAACAATGATTTATTCAACGACAAATCACTGGATGAGATATATTATTTCTTAAACAAAGAATTCTAATGTAAATATCGCACTATAACTCAAACGATAACATGTTTGATAATTTTGATTTTTTTTTCATTAAAATGTTTCAATACAGAAAATGTTTTTGTATAACATTACAGTATGCACTTAACTTCTATTATTGACAACCTCTTTTGAGTTCAACCATGCATGAGAACCATAAGAATCAAATAATAATATAAACATGTGTCGTTTAAATTATCGTGTGGGAGTGGTACCTGAACTCTAGGGTTCCGACAGTGGTACTGCACAGCAGTGGTGTAAACAGGAAGTGATTTCTGGGACTCACTACAATAACATCATACAGTTTCTTGTCTATTTTCTTCAACACACTGTAACTTCCCCAGCCTGTTCCAAGAATGATCAATCTTTGCCGCCCAGTAGATGACAAATCTCTCTTACACAGACCAGTAACTAACTGCCTTGACAATAAATATCCTGCTGTCTTTTCAATCATCATATTTTCTTATAATTTTACGAAAAACACTTTTATCAGTACCCTACTCTAGTAATACATACTTCCGGTTTATATTGCATGATTTCTTTGTAACATTATATACTTTGTCTTAAAAATTGTCTATCTATGTCCTATATCTTGAACTTGCTTTTAATATAATGAATAATCCAACACATGTCCTAGTTCCTGACCTTTAAAACACTAACATGTAGCAATCTTTAATTCAAGTTGCATTATCCACAACCTCCAAATGTAATATCTTAATATATTGCATAAAGATCGACTGTGGTATTGTCTGAAAATACAGAAGCAATATTAATGCTATTTTATCAATAACTGTCAACCTTTATCAAGGAATTGCTATTTTGTCATATTTATAACTTTTTTAAAGCACAATAAATATTTGTATATTTTTTCTTCATTTTATTCTCATTTGGAATCATAATCTGCCATTAAAAAGCCAAAAGAAAAGAGTTATCTAAAAGTCTATTATCAGTCTGAGTATACTTGTATGGCATTGATACTGGTAGTCCCAATTAGGCAAAACTCTGGTCCCTGGAGCTCTTGTGGTGCATATGAAAAATCTCTTTAAAATAATGTTCATTTATCTTTTATCTTTCTTTTAGATTCTGGTGCATTTGTGTTTTCTCCCTTATAAAAATCTTTCAGCAAATCCACAGCCCTTTCTGCCATTACCCCTTCCACACATTCAAACTTAGGTCCAAGCTGTGGCAGGCTGTCAGTGTGCACAGGAATCACCGAGCCACACCCTCCAAATCTTTCATTCCTACATCCATACACCACTTTCCCTAAACCAATGTTACGTAGAGCTCCTGTACACATGATACATGGTTCAACAGTCACATATAGCGTAGAGTTGTGAAACACCTCCCTCCAGTCTTTACCATTGTCTGAACACCATTCTAGTACTCTATCAATTGCTACAATTTCTGCATGTCTAGTTGCGTTTTTGGTCTCATTGACTTCATTTCTCCCACTGGCAAGAACAGTTTCTTCATACACTATAATACAGCCAACAGGAACTTCTCCATTTTTTAATGCGTCTTCTGCATATTCAAATGATTTCTCCATCCAAGTTTGTACAGATTCCTTCTTAACTGCCATTAAGCAGTGGCTACAGCTCTACAGCTGACTACAGTTTTTGTTCTGAAATAGGTTGGTGAATGGATTACACATGAAAGGCAATTATAAACTAATTGCTAGATAATCATCCACAATTTTTCCTTAAAACAGGAAGGTGGAGGATTTTTATTTTCATCTCTGTTTCTGATAGTTTCATGCATGAAAACGCAAAAACATTTAGTAAATTAAACAAGCAGGCCATAAAGACCCTGTACTGAACACCATGTACTGACTTACTTCTTGACCAAGCTTCAGAAAAACTGGCCTCTGTAGTCAATTAACCTTCAACCTTCTGGCAGCAAGTGATTCTGCCTTCACGACCAGTGCAGACCAAGACCAGCCTGCATGGAACCTGCACTTCCATGCAGGCTGATCCTACATCTATGATCTTGGGCCGCACTGTTTGCTATTCAGTCAGTAAATTTTTAGTGAAACCCCTTTTAATAATAAGTTGTACTGCCCAAATTGGCAAATTGCGAGATGGACCAAGATGGCCAAGGTGGCCCTAAGTCGCTCACCTTATGACCTAGTTTTTGACCCGACATGACCCAGTTTCGATCCAGGCCTAGAGGTCATCATGATAATCATTCTGTGCAAGTTTGTATCAAATCAAAGCATAAATGAAACTTCTATACAGCTGAAAGCGCCAAAACAGAAAATTTTGCCGCTTTCAGGGGTAGTAACTCTAGAACCCCTGATGGAATCTAGCCGGTTTTCAAAAGGAACCGAGATCTTATTGTGACTTCAGTTGTGTAAGTATGATTAAAATCAAACATAAAATGTCACTTCTATCGTGTTCACAAGGTAAAAATTACCAAATTTTGGCTCTTTCAGGGGTCAATCAGGGGTTGTAACTCCAGAACCTATGATTGGATCTGACAGATTCATCATGGAATCCAAGATTTATTGTTGTTGAAGATAGTTTACAAGTTTGTATCAAATCAAACTGTAAATGAAGTCTCTATATCACTGCAAAAGGCAAAATAGCAAGTTTTAGCCCCTTAAGGGGCCATAACACTGGAACCCAAGATGGGATCTGGCCAGTTTTCGAAAGGAACCAAGATACTATGCCAATACAAGTTTTGTGCAAGTTTGATTATAGCTGATTGCAAAATGTTGTCTCTATCATGTTCACAAGCCAAAAATAGCCAATTTTGGCCCTTTAAGGGGTCATAACTCTGCAAGCCATGATGGGATCTGGTCAGTTTTCAAAAGGAACCAGATATTATGCCAATACAGGTTGTCTGCAAGTTTAATTAAAGTTGATTTCAAAATGTGGTGTCTAACTAATTTACAGGATTTTTTTCTAGTTTTCAATTTTAAACACTCAAAAGTATGATTTTTTTTTTCAACATTGTTTTTTGATAAATTAGATAATTTCATACTTTTTACATACTCTTGTGAAATAATAGTATCATATATTACAATCAAAACAGGAAAACTCTGCATTTTGTACAATATTAGGAAAAGCATACAGAAGGGTACGGATAGACTAAGCTCCTGGACTATGATATATCTTTTTACATTTTTATGACTGAATGTAGTGAACTGAGCCAGCCTGTATCCTATGTCCAATATCATATCTGATAATTTTAACATCATTCCTCTGTGAGAACCTCTAAAATAGACTGGCTTTTGCCTCTATGGAATTGAATTTGACAAAAAAGGGGAAAAATGTAGAAACATATTTATTATCAGTCTAGTCAGGGTTGGCGACTACCCGCCCAGGGTGGATAAACCCACCTGGGAAAACCCCGGTTTTCCCGGGTTGGGCAATACTCCTAAGAATGAATGAAATGGGCAATACTGGGCAATAAGAAGTTTTTCTAAATTTTTTTTTACCAAAACAATTGAGTTTCTATGTTATAAAATGTGAGCTAATTCTTACATTAAGTTTTACTACTTTGAAAATTGGTGAAGTGATTATTAAGGTAGCTGAGTGACAGAACAGCTTCATTGACAAAATTACGCTTTACCATATTTACACATCAAAATATTTTTTATGGGAACGTAAACACCTTTCAACATTTATACTTAGATCTCTTTAGGTCACAACTAGATTTTGCTTAACATAGGAATAGTCTACCTGTCTAGTTCTTCTTTCTCAAGAAGCATTCCAGCGAACAAGTGTTGCAAGTTTCAAAGCAATAGCTTTGATAGTTTAGGAGAAAAGCTGACATAAACACTAGAGATGCTTTTGAGAAAAGCGCATGTCTCCCACAACTGCCCCTATGAAAAATGTCTAGTGTCTCTAGATGGCTTAGATGAGTGGATCCAATTAGATGGTCTGGACGAGTGGATCCAACCAGTAATTCAAGGGCCATCAATCAAAAAAGCCTGGGCGGATTTGGCTAGTTATCGAACTTGGCTAAGGTCTTATGGCCAAACATATTTTGTTCAAGTTTGGTGAAGTTCGGATGAGAAATGTTCGACTTAGAGAGCGGATAAGAGTAAAAATGCAGATTTTTCAGTAATTCAAGGGCCGTAACTCCAAAATGCCTGGACTGATTTGGCTAGTTATCAAACTTGGCTGAGGTCTCATGGTGAAACACATTTTGTTCAGGTCTGGTGAAGATCGGATGAGATATGTTCGACTTAGAGTGCGGACAAGAGTAAAAAGGCAGATTTTTCAATAATTCAAGGGCTGTAACTCCAGAATGCCTCGACCGATTTGGCTAGTTATCGAACTTGGCTGAGGTTTCATGGTCAAACACATTTTGTTCAAGTTTGGTGAGGATTGGATGAGAAATGTTTGACTTAGAGAGCGGATAAGAGTAACAAGAAACGCGGCAATGCCACGAAACCAGGTTTTCAACACTTTTCATAAGAATAAAAAAGTATACTGAATCACAGTGCACCACTTTAAAGCACAACCCTAACCCTAACCCTAACCCTAACCTAACCCTAACCCTATTTTTAGTAACAATGACCTTGACCTTGATCCCAGAAACCCCAAAATCAATCCCAAGCTACAACTTTATATAAGTTTTCTATACACCAAGTTTCATCATGATAGCTCATTCCTAAGTTAAGTTATTGACCGGAAACCCTTTTTCTATTTTAAGTAACAGTGACCTTGACCTTGACCCCAGAAACCCCAAAATCAATCCCAGCCTTTGTCTTGATATAAGCTACATACATACCAAGTTTTATTCAAATATCTTTACCGAAACAAAAGTTATTGACCGGAAACACCAGTTTGACGCCGCCGCCCATCCGCCCGCCTGCCCGACCAACGACATACCCCAATCTAATAACTCAGGTTTTCGTTGAAAACCTGGTTAAAAAAGTATATTGAATCACAGTATACTGAATCACAGTGCACCACTTTAAAGCACAACCCTAACCCTAACCCTAACCAAACCCTAACCCTAACCCTATTTTTAGTAACAATGACCTTGACCTTGATCCCAGAAACCCCGAAATCGATCCCAAGCTACAACTTTATATATGTTTTCTATACACCAAGTTTCATCATGATAGCTCATTCCTAAGTTAAGTTATTGACCGGAAACCCTTTTTGTATTTTAAGTAACAGTGACCTTGACCTTGACCCCAGAAACCCCAAAATCAATCCCAGCCTTTGTCTTGATATGAGCTACAAACATACCAAGTTTTATTCAAATATCTTTACCGAAACAAAAGTTATTGACCGGAAACACCAGTTTGACGCCGCCGCCCGCCCGTCCGACCAACGACATACCCCAATCTAATAACTCAGGTTTTCAATGGAAAACCTGGTTAAAAATGCAGATTATTCAGTAATTCAAGGGCCGTAACTTCAAAATGCCTGGACTGATTTGGCTAGTTATCGAACTTGGCCGAGACCTCATGGTCAAACACATTTTGTTCAAGTCTGGTGAAGATCGGATGAGAAATGTTCGAATTAGAGTGCGGACAAGAGTAAAAAGGTAGATTTTTCAATAATTCAAGGGCTGTAACTCCAAAATGCCTAGACCGATTTGGCTAGTTATCAAAATTGGCTGAGGTCTCACGGTCAAACACATTTTGTTCAAGTTTGGTGAGGACTGGATGAGAAATGTTTGAATTAGAGTGCGGACAAGAGTAAAAAGGCCGATTTTTGGTAATTCAAGGGCCATAACTCCAAGACACCTGGACTGATTTGGCTAGTTATCGAACTTGGCCAAGGTCTTATGGTCAAACACATTTTGTTCAAGTTTGGTGAAAATCGGATGAGAAATGTTCGAATTAAGAGTGCGGACAAGCTTTGTGACAGACACACACACACACACAGACTGGAGTAAATCAATATGTCTCCCACACCACTGTGTGGTGGGAGACATAATAAAACTTAACCAGGCAACACCAATGCCAACCAAGTGAAATCTCAACAAGAGCTGTCTGTAAGACAGCGCGCTCCACATTTCTCAGTGCTTGACTCTGAATAAGAGCTTTGCCAGTAAAAACTTTCTAAAACTTTTACCAAAAAATCTAAGTTAAAAAGGGGCATAACTCTGTCAAAATTCAATCAGAGTTATGGGGATTGTTTCTTCTGATGTAGACTTTGATAGTAAATAACTATTTTAAGTTTCAAGTCAATAGCTTTGATAGTAACAGAGAAATTTGACTTTATCAAAAACTTTAACCAAAAATTCTAAGTTAAAAAGGGGCATAACTCTGTCAAAATTCAAATCAGAGTTATGGGGATTGTTTCTCTAGGTGTAGACTTTGATAGTAAATAACTATTTTAAGTTTCAAGTCAATTGACCATATCGACATTATAGGATAAATCCTGTTTTCTGGTATTTCCGTAAATAGGGTCAGTGGGGCTGGCGAATTTTATATAAAATAATTATTAAAAAGAATAATTTGTAACCTTGAAAAATGCGAATAATTTCACACCTTCGGTATCGAGCAACGGAAGTGGCAGTGTTGAATAAAAGATAAAATTTCAAAAATAAATTAAACTTTGGGAATAGTTTTGCTAAATCTTAATGACAACAATGTTTTATGATAATCTGCAATACCTTTTTATTCATTTTCTTTGTTAAACCTTGAAAAAAGGATAATCTTAAACACTACCGCTATACAGCGTATGGCGGATACCCCCCTCACCGTAAAACTGGGAACGGGTATTTATTGGTGGGTAATACCGGAAAACGGGATTTATCCTATAATGTCGATATCGAGATTAGCTTTGATAGTAACAGATATATTTGACTTTATCAAAAACTTTAACCAAAACTTCTAAGTTAAAAAGGGGCACAACTCTGTCAAAATTCAAGTCAGTTAAGAGGATTGTTTCTCCTGATGTAGACTTTGATAGTAAATAACTATTTTAAGTTTCAAGTCAATAGCTTTGATAGTAACAGAGATATTTAACTTTATAAAAAAACTTTAACCAACGGCGACGCCAATGCTGACACCGGGGCAAGTGCAATAGCTCTACTTTTTCTTCAAAAAGTCGACCTAACAATTTCACATGGGGTCCTTAGGTTTTATGGTTATATGATAGAAATGACAATATGATCTAAACTGGTTTTCGTGAGTAAAATGGCCAGATTTAAGTTGTTCATGCTTCTAACTTTAATCCCCTAACCTTGCTCAATAATTGCTCAATCATCATCATAATAATGTCTATTCAATAATTTTTAATAAGAAATAATTCATAGGAAAACACTTAACAGTGCTTTAATAGTTAATCACTATTTATACACGATGGGCAGTTCTACGTCGGTCATAATAATTTCACGAGGGCGCACCCCAAGTGAAATTATTTCGGACTACATATAACAGCCCGAGTGTATAAATAGTGATAAAGCACCATTTTGCTATAAATTATTCCGATTCTAATATGCTCTTTATTGTAAAATTTATATTAAATATGATGGAACTGTTTCTTCGCGCAAGCATGCGCCAATAGTAGGTCTTTGTTTATACACGCCAGGGACGGAAATGGTACTACGTCTTGCGGCATAGTTCAGTTCGGGCGAAAATTATTGCAAATTATTCAGCATAGCGAATAACTAACTCAGTATGTGTGTAAATTAATCAACACATTTGTGCAATGTGACATTTCCTTTAAAACATGTTATTAAGTAAAATATTTCATTAATTTTGAAAGCGCTATTTCTTGATATGTACATGGCGCTAAATATCACGTTGAACGTGACGTCAACATAATATCGTTGTGATGATTAATGCATTGTTAGTCATATTAGAATAGATATTATAGCACTAGGCATACAGGTGTCACTGCTATCACTATATGGCTTTCCCAGTATTACCCACTGGGCTGAGCAATATGCTTAAAACCCGGGTTTGGCCAGTCTAGGGGATGGACGTTACACATAAGTTATAACTTTTAATATTTCGTCATTTTTTACTCAGCAAGCATTTTTTTCATGATAGGAATTTCATTTAGCATAAATGAAAGTAATTAACATCAATATATTTATATTCAATTATAAAATAATAGTGGGGGATGGACGTTACACTTTTTTTCACCTCTAGAGTGGTCACAAGCAAAAGTTTACGCACGCACGGACGCACGCACGCACGGACGACGGACGCTGCGCGATCACAAAAGCTCACCTTGTCACTTTGTGACAAGTGAGCTAAAAATGTAACAACTTCAATGATCATCAATGTAAAATTTTTTAATCATCTTTTTAAATTATCTGTTCAATGGTATTCAAATCAAACTTATATTTTGTTATTTGAAAATACTGTAGCATTTTTTTAATTGTCACATTTAAGAAGAAAAACATTTAAGAAGAAAAATGGTCATATAATTTATCATTATGCATTAAAGCTACTTTCCATGGAATTGCAAGCGATCTTATCATTTGTCAATTTTTTCTTTATGGTTTCAGACTATGCAAATAGCAATTATTTTATTTAAATTCCATTTTGTTACTTTGTAAACGCTTATTTTCCTCAGAGTACCGAAACCTATTTTAAGAACATGAAATTGAAAGTACTAGCATTTAGAAGTGACCTGTCACTTTTAATTTTAGATCTGGATTTTCCAGACTGTTCCATTTATTAAATAAGGGTTTGAAAGATATTTGAAGAACACTGATAAATCGGAATCTCCAAAGTCATGCGAGGAACTGAAGTGTGCCATTAGGAATAAGATATACTTTCCTAATTCTATTTATCGTTTGTTTGTAGAGAAGAGTTGAGTGCCATTTTCCTTGCCAATTTTCTCAATGTGGCAGAGTTTGTAATATGCAAATGATAAAACAATGTTATCCTCGTGAAATTCATGCACTCTCGTGCAAGTACACACCATGCTGAATAATTCACAATCTAGAAGATATTTGAAAAACCTATGTTATGTGCGAACATAGCAAAATGATACAAGTAATGCAATTCAAATACATATTTAACATTATCATCATTGTAAAGTGTATGTTAGCAGAATATAAAATGAAAAAAAAAATAAAATGAAAAAAATATTGATCTCCGTTGGAATTCGAACTCACAAAAGTTAGATTCTAGAGCCGTCACGCTTACCACTGCACCACTGCGTCTAATTATCGAAGGAGGCAGTCATTTAAATATTTATAATTTTATTATAAAAATAAGTTATAACTAGAATGTGTCTGTAGGACACAGGGTGTGCCCCCACTGGTACATAAGTCACAAATAAGGGGCAATAATTCAAATGTTTGCAGTCTTAATGGGATATAGCCTCAACAAACATTTTATGAAAAGGGTTCATTATTCTAGGCCCTATTCTTTTTGAGCTATGAGCATCACAAACAAAAAATCCACTATTCTGGCTATTTCAAGGGCCATAACTCTGTAATAAGAGTAAGATTCTCAAGAAGAATGCCAAGAGTGCAAGGCCACATCATGATAAAGACTCCTGCAAGGTTTCCTGAATTTACATCTAATACTTTTTGAGCTAGGCACATAATTAGGTGAAAAAGTGCATTTTTTACTATTTCAGGGGCCATAACTTTAAAAATAGGGGTGGCCCCAGCCAAAAAATTAGAGGTGTGCAAGTTTATATCACGATAAAGACTTATGCAAGTTTTCAACCATTTATATTAAATACTTTTTGAGCTAGGGGCGTCACAAGGTGAAAATGTGCATTTTTAACTATTTCAGGGGCCATAACTCTAAAAATAGGGGGCATAGCCAGACTAAAAATAGGAGGTACGCAAATTCATATCTTGATATAGACTCATGCAAGGTTTCATCAATTCATATGAAATACTTTTTTAGCTAGGGGTGTCACAAGATGAAAATGTGCATTTTTGAGTATTTCAGGGGCCATAACTCAAAAAATAGGAGGCAGACCCAAAGAAAAATAGGAGGTGCACAAGTTCTTATCATGATTAATACACATGCAAGGTTTCATGAATCTATATCAAAGACTTTTTGAGCTAGGCGCGTCACAAGGTGAAAATGTGCATTTTTGGCTATTTCAGGGGCCATAACTCTAAAAATAGGGGGCGGAGCCAAATGAAAAATAGGAGGTGCGCAAGTTCATATCATGATAAAGAATCATGCAAGGTTTCATCAATTTATATGAAATACTTTTTGAGCTAGGCGTGTCACAAGGTGAAAATGTGCATTTTTGACTATTTCAGGGGCCATAACTCAAAAAATAGGGGGCGGACCCAAACGAAAAATGGGAGGTGCGCAAGTTCATATCATGATTAATATACATGCAAGGTTTCATGAATCTATATCAAATACTTTTTGAGTTAGGCGTGTCACAAGGTAAAAATATGCATTTTTGACTATTTCAGGGGCCATAACTCTAAAAATAGTGGGCGGAGCCAGATGAAAAATAGGAGGTGCGCAAGTTCATATCATGATAAAGAATCATGCAAGGTTTCATCAATTTATATGAAATACTTTTTGAGCTAGGCGTGTCACAAGGTGAAAATGTGCATTTTTGACTATTTCAGGGGCCATAACTCTGAAAATAGGGGGCGGACCAAAATGAAAAATAGGAGGTGCGCAAGTTCATATCATGATTAATACACATGCAAGGTTTCATGAATCTATATCAAATAGTTTATGAGCTAGGTGCGTCACAAGGTGATAATGTGCATTTTTGACTATTTCAGGGGCCATAACTCTAAAAATAGAGGGCGGAGCAACACGAAAAATAGGAGGTGCGCAAGTTCATATCATGATAAAGACTTATGCAAGGTTTCATGAATTTATATCAAATACTTTTTGAGCTAGGCGTGTCACGAACTTCGGACGGACGGATGGACGGACGGACGCACGGACAAGACCAAATCTATATGCCCCCACCACTCATGGGGGGGCACAAAAAGGTAGGGTACCCCTTTACTGAAGTGGTTTATTCCAGTAATCTTTCAAATCTATTAATAAAAGCCACAGGTCACTCCTAAATGCTTGTAATTGCTTTGCTATTTTTATAACTGCTAAGTGTCGTCGACGACAGTTAGTAGTTTACCATTGAAATCTTTGAAAGTAGGCCGAATTTAACAATTATCAATGTTTCACTACTGAAACCAGAATTGTTTGACCACGTACAAGTAGAATTTTTTTATAACGAAATTTAATAAGACTGTGGAAAGCAGCTTTAAGTTAAGCAAGTTGTCTTGTGTTTCAAGGTTTCATACATGTACTAAGGTACAGTCTTGTTTGAAACAGTAGGGAAAAGGTAAGAAAATGAAAAATAAAACTTATCTTACCTTATCTTAAAAATTTAACATTGGAAATTTTAGTTTTGAAATTGGGAAAAAATATACCGTAGATACCCATGTATAATGTGCACCCCCGATTTCAGTCCAAAATCCTGGGGAAAAAACCATTTTTGGTCAATATTTAGGTGGATGGAAAACGAAAGTAGAGTTTACATCGACACCGGTAATAAATTTTACCTCCGTGGCGGAGAGCAGCATTGGGATGCGGAACTATCGATTTTTGTTTTCTCGAAAATAAAACCAGTAAAAATATTACTATATTTATTGTTTTTTCTTTTTTAATTAAATATTTTGTAAATTGAAAGGAACTGTTTCAATATTTTGGAATGGTAGCTCTCAAAATGACATGAGCTTCTCAATTCAAACCGATAACAAAAGGTGTGATAGTCTTTTTGTTATGATCAAATGGCCAGTATTTACCGGCAATTAGCATATCACCTCATGTCAATTTTGTTGTTCACAGTTTGATCTCAGTTAAAGATAATACTTGATCTTTGATTAGTATCATAATTTTTGTGATTTTTTAAATATTTCTTTCATCAAAATACTTTCTAAATTTATGTGAAATTAAAGTTGTTTGAAAGAAAAATAAACCACTCGATCTTTTACGGAATGTAACGGTAATCTTAGATTTTAGCGGTGACAGTTAGCGCGGAGAGTAGTTTCCCTTTACCAAAATGGCGAAAATTGGAAACGGAACTTGTTTTGAAGTTGGAAAATCGTCTATATCTGTGTATAATGCGCACCCACAATTCGGGGGTGGTCACGGGGGTAAAAAAACTGCACATTATACATAGCCTGTTTGCACCTATTTTCGCGGTACTAAGGGAATAAATGAATAAAGGAAAGAAAAAGCAATATTATGTTGCTATTATTTCCTATTAACTTCGTAAACCTTTTCTTTTCCACTATTATTTCACGCAGAAAATCATTTTTCTAGTCCTTGTTTACTTTTAAACCCATCATGTTTCCGGTGCATGTGACCTTCACCTTCGCCAAGGGAGTTAATTATAATTTCGCGGTACGGCATCCAACTTGATACAGCGCTTCCTGTGAAAGTGTAAAATGTATAGGACCCCTAAATTTTCAAAATAAATTTCGTGAGTAAGACATTAACAATTACTGCAATGTAAAACTAACACATTGGCAGGGTAATTCCGTCAAATAGTTGGACAACACACAATTCATTACCAATTTAACTGAGTCAAATGATCGACTAGGGCATTTAAAAATAATTGACCTACGTTTACAAAAATAGGGTGTGAAACGTAATCAGCTTCCAAAGTAGGTCAAATTTGTTTACTGTAGTGAGTGCTGCACATTGTTGTTCTCGCAAAAATCAAATACCGCGAGACCAGATGTAACGCGAAAATAGCAGCAAATGGTATACATGGGAATCTACGGTACTTTAGGGACGTCACGCATTAACATCTGTTTATCTGGTGGTGCGCAAAACAAATGTTTTCAGTAAATTTTACATAATTTGTGTATGGGATAAGAATTTTTAAATTTTAAAAACTTTTTCACTCATTATATAGAGACCGTACCATAGCTTTTCAAGTACTTTGATTTTTCAAAATAAAGTGGTTTTTACAAGTGCACCGGTTACGATTAAAAATGTAAACAACGGACTCTGTCTATGAATCTTTGGAATGAATGAATGACAGTCGATCATAGTCATAATACTGACTGACAGTGAATGCTAATGACTCCATGTGTTGCAGAGAGGTATTTAGTTTGTAACAGTAATTTCCTATCAATTGAAATCCTCTCAAAACAGGTAAATTAATTGCTTTTATTTGGACAAAGCTCACCGTCTTTGCCGTTCACCAGCTGCTAAAAGGGCACATATAAAAGATTCAGTGTAAGTTATATTTCACTGGTACTACCAGTTAGTAAGTTCATACTCTGAAAAACACGTCAGAGAAATTTGGGCAGTTTTGACCGATTGAAACGTTGGCAACATTAGAATATATTTTTTCTTTACATGAATATTGCCGTTAGGTAACAAAGCGAATATACCGATAATCCGGAATTCACCAATTATGATGTTATTGTCACAAAATTGTTCCAGTTCACGTAATGTAATTGGTGCACTTAAACTGCATAGCTATTAGCTACTGCTGTTATAGGGAAGTGGTAGAGTGTCTGCCTTAGGTGTGAGAGGTCCTCCAGGGTTCGAGTCCCGGTTAGAGCTTAAATATTTGCATTCTGCTACAGCATATTTTTGCTGTTAACAGACTGTTCCAGATGTTCAAAATTTTTAGCACACAGTATCATGGATCATTGTTTAGCAATCCAGATCACAGTTGAATGTTAAATCAAATGCACCCAATTAGACAATTTTCACAATATTATGTCCCTTTGATGTGTCTGCTCTCCGTGGTCAAGAAGAGTTACATTTCCTTGATCACAAAATTTTCCTTTACATGAAAATATTAAATGCTCATAACTGTACGCTTCTGGTTAAAATATTGTCTATATATCTATTTTTGAGAAATATATGGATATTTGCCTTCATTTGAAAGTTTTTTAACTTCAAACCTATGATTTGAAAAACTTAGGTACTATCTCTACATTATCGTCGCACCAAGTAATTTTACGCACACCTATTTCGATGCCATTTTTGTTTTGACCTCGTTCTCGATTAACTTGGGGTTTCCGATGACGTAGTTACTCAGTGTAATGACAGAAAACATCATGGTTAATTTTACCGATAAAAAGGTTGGAAAGTTCAGGAATTTGAAGATATTTATCAACTTACATTTACCCAAAGAGCTATAAAAATAAATAGATTGGCAACTTGAAAGGCATATAGAGCAAATCTCGCCAGCCTCCCGTGACAAAAAAACGAGATCTCGTTTACTGGAAGTGGCGCTTTCTCCACGCGCCATTTTGTTTGCGAATGCAATTATTCATCGGTAAAATAATTATCACCGTATGACCACGCTTCTTTCGATGGCAAAAAAAATCGTGTACCATTTCACATTAAACTAATTTTGTTTTAGAAGCTAACGTGTATTTTAAATGTAGTTTTAAAGGTACACATTGTAACTCCATGCTCGCTGATGTTTGTTTTTAGTAAGATAACGCCGAATCACGCTATGACACGAGCTCACGCGAGATTACAGCCAGTTGCCATTCTGTGTATTTTATACTTCTTTGATTTACCCTATACATGATTTTTAATGTTTCTACTAATGCAAATTTTCATCCATTTTAAAAAAGTCCCTGTGGAAGCTTAGATTAAAAAAGTTACTGGAAATTTTGTTGTACGTCTGCAGCCAACTTTGGTGCTATCAAGGTCACATCACAGCCACGTGACATATGTAATCGTACTATTTTATGCACTGTTTTGGAAGGTGTACGCATTATATATCAATGCGATCATTACTACACACTTCATTTTTTTTCTCTTGTCAAATAGGCTGCGAACACTGGGTTCATCTAAAGTTTTGTATAAAACAAAATGTGCCAAATTCCTCTGTAAACACTGCAGTCCAGAAAAATGAAAGAAAAAATATCAGACAGTGTGTATTAAAAAAGCAAAGTGATTATTTATGTTCTTAGCCCCTTATGTTGATGAATGTTTAAATGTTTTCAGATTTATTTATACGGGAAAACCGAAGGTTTTTCCGTCTATAGATAATGTGTACGTGTATATATGTCAAAGTAAACCTAAATACCGTTCAACTTGGGAATAAGTTCTATACCTTCACCGGTTTTGTTGTTGTTGTTCTCCCATAATTCTACCGGACCTGCTGCCGTGCTTGCGCAATAAATAATTTTCAGGACGACATTTGATAAAATAAAATTTCTTATGAACGATCGGGCGCCGCATTATTAAAACAAATTATTCTATTGAGTTGAAAATTCGCGGTATCAATAGAAATCGGTGTTATTCGGGTTTCTTCATGAAACGAGTTTATGGATGATTCAAGCGGCCCGCTTTTTGTTTCCAATAATGAATTAAGATGTAACTTACAGTAAGCTACATTACTGCACTGTTTGAATAACAAAACCGTTGTTTATTTATTTCTTTGATTGTAGAAAAGCCAATAATTTCAAAAAGGTCAATGTAAAACGAATATAGACACGCTGTCCTAACAAAATTTATTTATATACATAATTTTATCACACATTTATGTCAAAAGTCTCTGTGGTCCAGTGGTTAGCGCACATATTTTCCATGCGCGAGGTCCGAGTTCGAATCTCGTAGATTGCTTGAATTTTTTTTTTTTTTAGCTTAGGCCCAATTTAATTTTTTTTCTTGATATTTATCACACTTTTTTTAATTACTGGAACACAAATCAATAATAAGTATAGTTAACCAATGTTCTGTCTGTAAAATTTGAACAAAATATTCGAAGCCATGGAAAAGCATAATATATTGATATTGCTTATCTCCCCTCCCTTCCACAATCTTTCACATACATTGCAACTACTTTCTAAAAGTCAATTCATTGACTAGAGTTTTAGTAAAATTACACTTGGAAAAAAATGTTGGCTATAAACTTTAGAGGCTCACTACGATCCCTATCAAGCTAAGAAATTAACCTTAATCATATTCAAAAAAAGGTCCCAGACTGTTAGCAGTTAGGTAAATTAAATTGAATTTCGACCAAGAGTGTTTGTGTTATATATAAAATTCTGGTCAAGAACTTTTTACAATGAATTTGAAATAAGAATATACAAGTAAATGGTTGTTTGTCATTCTCACATACACGAGTTTTACCATAGCTGTATTGGTGGAACACAATTTGTCCTAAAAGAGTGTCATTTGACAATAATGGCATTTAAAAGAATTAAAATAGTCCGTGTTTAGGATAGCAGGATTATGTAAGTTCCGGTATCTATACTACAAAAGAATATCAGAACAAGATGATACTGAATGTGATGTTACACAGGCATAATGTGTAAATTGTTTTGTTTTATTTTTTGGATTGTTTTGTCATTTTTAGAAACTATTTGTTCGTAACAAATGAACTGAAAAGAATATGTGCATTCCCGGATTCAGAATTTTTTATCAGAGAAACAAATTGATAGCAAAGGCATGATCGTTGTAAACAGAAACAAAATTGGTAATATTATGTATAAATAAATGACTTGCATTAAAATATTTATCCAAAACTACTGAGGAAGAGTGTGTTTTACGCATGCTCACTGACAACACATAAAGGCCTGATATTGGGTCACTTTTGAATGACTGTTGCACCATATATAATACTATGAGAAAAATTTTGTAAATGACAAAGTGTTCGAATTTATCAATGTTCGTACAGCCCCCATTTTACATATCCCTTTCCGGCGCTCACTTCGTGTGAGTTAAAATTAGCTTACTAAATATAAATTTGAATTATGTAAAGTTTTCAGCAAAAGCAGCATTATTTTGATAACAATAAATGATAACAATTTGCAGATATAAAAAAGTGACAGGTATAAAATCCCTCGTTATCTGTCCGGGTTTATGCAACAGTTTCGTTTTTGTCGTGTTGAGCGACATGTGAAGTTTCCACTTTTCTCTATTTTATCATCAGTACAACTAATGGTGCATTTTGGGACTAGATTCTGTGCACCCAAATATCACTATTATCTTTAACTCATGAAAACTATTTTCCATTGTCTGTCTAGTCTTGATACATTTGAAGAAATGATTAGATCTATGTTCATTTAAACAAAACTTTTTAAAACATTTCCCCTTCTTATTTTTTATAACAATAGCAAAACCATCAGGCTTACTGTCAAAACTGAAAGCCAAACAGAAAATATCAGAAAGAACAATTTAAAGCAGAAAAAAAGAAAAAATCCATATCACTATGACTAGGTTTTCCCGTCAGATAGGCAGCGCCTAATTTCATATTATCATTTGGCCTTTAATATTGATTATCTTCTTGCATCTGCTTTTATGTCAAGTTTTATTGCAGCATCCATGACAGTTATGGTGTAGCGCATTACTTACAGTGATTGCACAAATATTTAAGCCAATCAAAAGCTTCGTAACAAATATCATGTAAGATGTGTGGAAATAGGTGTGTTAGAAAAAGTATGGCCGATCACACTAGTTGTTGTTTACCATTTGATTTCTGGCAGTCAGTTGTTTAGAATAAGATATTACAGTGAACTTGCCTATTCCGAACCAGTCTGTGAATTGACTCATTTCCAAGCTTTTAAGCAGCCATCACGCATACGTCAAGAAAAACTGTAAGCTATGTTTTGGTTTTATATCTAATACATTAAACTAATAATCAATTGCTGGTAAATGTTCAAGTTATTCTTACATAATACATATTTGCAACATTGTCCAATGCTATATTTTTTCTTATGAGGAAATTTGACGAATGTAAACAAAAATGTCAGATTCAAAGAGCGCTTGCGTTCTAGCTTTTTAATGAAATGAAACGGAAGGGAGATTAAAAAGAAGGAAATTTTATGCTCTTTCCAGTCATATATCCCACATTAAAAACAATTTGACCATTGAGATGCCTAAAAAGGAAATATTGATGGCATACATTGTGCCTATTCCGAATCACACATTTTCAGTTCTGTTCTGCTGCACGTTGTTTAAAGATTGCAGAAAAATATCGATTCAATGTGTCCAAAATATTAATTTATGTTATTGTTTTTACCCATGGCCAGATGTTAAAGAAAAAGGCGGAGGTAATATTATACAATGTGACTATTTAATTCACATAAAGGACAAGACCGCCCACATGACTGTTTTAAAACAGAATATTTCAATAATGCCAAAGAATGATGTCATGCCTATCGTTTTAGTCATTTAATTAGCCTTAAATGCGATTATTTCTATTCCTGACATAAAATAATTTCAGTTTTCGATTCAAGATGGTAGTTTTATGTTGTTGTGGATAGTAGTAAGAAAACCATTTCAGGTCATTTGTGGTGATTCGGAATAGGCGAGTATGACCCGGATTACGCACAGTACCAGTCTGATCAATTACAGAAATCTGTTACAAACAATGTTTTGTTTCGAATTTCTTTTCACATTATTTTAATCGTGACATATTTGTACAGCATTTAAAATGAAATTTATATTTAAAATATAAACTTGACGAAGTTAAACGATAAAAAATTAAAAACTGGTTCGGAAAGGGCAAGTTCGCTGTATTGGTATGATTCAATGCATAAAAGGTTAGTGTACATGCAATATCTAATAGAGTCACGTATGTTACTGAATGAAAAAGCGCGGCCATGTTGCTTGTTATGTGCGTCGAAACTGCTGAGTCTGGGATATACATATCGAGGATACAGTAATGGATTTTCAAAATTCAAAAAGTTTGTCATTGGGATTTGGGCCCAATTTCGGCCAAATATTTAAACACTATTTAGAAAATATTTAATAAAATCGTTAATAAAATCGTTAAAAGGCATGATACCTGCAATCAAAAATATACTTGAAGGTCTTCCTTTCGATGCAAAATGTGTGCAAATGGCGGAGACGTAAAGACGGGAGGTAATTGAGGGAATTTTAAAACCCGGAAAAGTATTGACGGAAAACCCGGAAAACATTTAAATGATTATAACTTTAAAACTGTGTGTGCTAAAACTTTGAAATTTGGTACACATTTACTACGCCCCATACTTAATTCTATATTTGAATACTGAATTAATTTGACGAATTCCTAGGGAGCTATAGAATCCTGAAGTCGTAAGTTTTTTCAAGACCAAAAACCGATTTTAACAAAACCCGGAAAACAAAATTGAAACTACTTGTGCTAGAGCTTCAAAATTTGTTGCATATATACTTCACCACATTCAAAAACATATAACAGATATGAATTAGTTAGATAATTTCAAAGGGTGTTACAGACTCCTGAATTTAACAGTTCTTAAAAACCAAAATATACCTATTTCCAAAATTCAGGACAGTACATTTAGGCATATGCCGGTAACTTTTAAAATGTGTGCATAACGTAAAAGGTTAAAACCTTTGTAAAAGTTATCATTTTCAAAATTGTTAAAATATACGAACTGCTGCTCAAATATATGACAACAGGAAAGAATGTATTAAATTTGTGATATCTGATATACAGAGACAAGAAAATGCGTCTGATTACGGTGTTTGTGATATGGTGTATTTGATAAAGATACTGTTTCAAACTTAAGCAATTACATTTGATATACCTCAAAGGAGATCTCATCTGTACAAGTGTGTAGAAAATAGTTCATTCACCGCATTTCCCAAAATGCAAAAGTTGCTAAAATGACATGTAAAGAACCAAGAGTACAAACTGTCCGAATAGATTGTATCTGTAAATTACCTGACGTGACAACAGGTTCTGTAAAATAAAGTAGTATTATAAAATGAGTGTTGTAGAAACGGTGAGAGGACAAAAATGTCTTTGTAAAAAATGTAGTTGGTTGTGATATAGGATACAGATTTAGATCGGTACTATGTTAAGAATTTTGTTGATTGTACATGTGGTTACATTCTGTTGAAATTATTGAATCAGTAGAAGAAAAATTATTGAAATGAATTACAAAAATTGATGGGGGTATTAGTTACAGTTGGCTATACAAATGAGAATAAATGATGAAGGGCTGAAAAAGCCCGAAACTAGTCGGATTAAATAAAATTCAGTTATATTTACTCTCAGTGTTTGGTCGTGTGTTCCACTTTCTTCACTTTATGGTTTAAATGAGAATAAACATCAAAATGGAACTAAAAGATTAACCTTAAAAATCCCTAGAGTACAGTTAATTGTAATAATAGAACTTTGGTTATCTTTAAAACGTATCCCCCCAAAAATAGCATTATATGGCTGCTTGGAGATTTCAACATGCCATATATTAATTGGAATACAAAGGTATCTGTCCACAGTGCAAACATAAAGAATTATATAATAGCTTTCTTGAAAACATGGTCAATATGAATCTTGAACAAGGGGTCAAAATTCCAACAAGAAACGAAAATGTCTTGGATTTATTCTTCTCAAATATGCCATCATCAGTCCATAATATAAAAACACTTCCAAGTTTGGGAAAATCAGATCACGATATTGTTTATCATGAAATACATATGAAGCGAGGCCGCCCTCTTCAACCTAAAAGAACCATCCTCTGTTACAAACAGGCAGACTGGTCAACAATAAAACAAGAAATGAACAAGTTTGGTGGAAATTTCAGATCGGATCAGTACTCTGATCCTGACCAGGCTTGGAACGCCTTCAAGAATAAGCTGAACAGCCTGTGCTCAGCCCACATACGATCTAAAACTACCAAAACCAGGCAAGACCTCCCCTGGATTACCCCTAATATAGTTAGACTTATTCGACGACGGGACAAACTTAACACCAACATAAAGAAACAAAATCAAGCTGACCCTAGCTTACTCTCCTACTTTAAGGCTCTCAAAGCATCTATTCAAAAATAAATTCGCAGTTCTTACTGGTCATACTTAGAAACAGTCATATTTGAAGGAGACTCACAGCTAGGCCGGAATAAGAAATTCTACAGCTTTGTTAAACATAACAAAACTGAAAACTGTTTCACCTCTAAAGTCAGACGGAGCTACTTCCACAGACCCCACTGATAAATCTAATGTCCTAAACAGACAGTTTGAATCTGTCTTTTCTATTCCTCAACCCCTATCATTGAAACAGCTTTGTACAAGTCTGGTAAACCCATCAAAAGGTCGCATGCCCCCTGTTACTATTACTGTCGAAGGTATAGATAAGTTACTGTGTGATCTCTCGCCAAATAAAGCAAATGGCCCTGATAAAATTTCACCAAGGTCCTCGAAGAACTGCCCTCTGGAATTTCTCCCATCCTCTGCGAAATTTTTAAGTTTTCTCTTCGCGCTGGTTTATTGTCCCTCAGGAATGGAAAAAGCAACAATAGCCCCTGTCTACAAGAAAGGCCCAAAGTCAAAGCCCAGCAATTACAGGCCTATCTAACTGACCTGTATTGCTTCCAAATTCATGGAAAATATGATAGTCTCCAGCTTGATGAACAACTTTGATAACAATAATATTCTCAGTCCCTTCCAACACGGATTATGTCAAAACGCAGCTGTGAGACACAACTAGTCAGTTTTACACAAGAAGTATTTGACAGGCTAGAAAAAGTTCAACAAACAGACGTGATATAGTCATGGATTTTTCAAAAGCCTTCGACAAAGTAGACCACCATTAGCTTATCCATTAACTTCATAGATATGGTGTTAATTAAGGTATTAGGCCCCTAATAGCAATGTTTAAAAAATGGCATTTGCTTGGTATATTCTTACAGTTGACCGTGCTTCGCACTTATATGCAAATTTTTAAAAACTTTTACCGTGCCGTTTTTTATAAATTTTGTGCAATTTATGGTATTTCCTAAAGCTCAAGATGAGACAAATTTCAAAGTGGTGGCCTTTATCTAAAACGTTTTCAGAGAATTCATTATTCCATTATTTTCTATGAAAGAAACATCAAACTATTGGTAAACAATCATAACACTTAAAATAAAAACTGTCAATATCATTTTTTCTAGGGTGCCTCGAGTAAACGGATTTAATCAGACAGAATTCAAACTCCAATATTGAAAAATTATGATCGAATCCTGCGGGTCTGTTTTGAATTTTGCTCACTTCATTCAAAAATAACCTTGGGGCAGAAGTAAAACCTACCTACATTTCTTCCACAATATGTAATCTAAAGAATGAAAGCAAAATAGAGAACTTTTACCGCATGTAACTCAGTATTTTTAAAGATATCTAACTCTACCCCTTCTGTTTTAGAGGTAAATTCACTTTGAACAGCAAGAAATCGCATATCAAATTATTTTTTTTCCTCTTTAGTACAATAAATCAATAACAAGTCTTGAAAGAAGTAAAAACTTACTAGAAAAAAAGGAAAATAAGAAAAAAAAAATTGGGTCCCAGTAGGGCTTGAACCTACGCCCCCCTGAAAATTGCTGTCAAAGTAGGTTTATGGTAGGAATTGAACACTCTTCAAAAAGGAGGTACTCTATTATGGGCCTAATACCTTAAGAAAATGTCAATTGGATTAGTTCATTCCTACACAACCGCTCTCAAAGAGTTGCGGTAGATGGTCACTTATCTGAGGAAATCCCAGTACTATCAGGTGTTTCACAGGGCTCGGTTATTGGTCCTTGTCTTATCTTAACCTATATTAATGATCTTCCTGAATCCATTAAGAGTAAGGCCCGCCTATTTGCTGATGATACCATAGTATACTTAACAATCAGCTCACAGGACGCACAGGCCCTACAAAATGACCTTTACAAACTAGAAGACTGGGAGCTAGAATGGGCTATGGAGTTTAATCCTGACAATCGTGAGGTCCTTCGAATAACTACGAAAAAGACAACCGAATTATCATTCATACAGTTAATTGTAATAATAGAACATAATCTTCATGAAACGGTTCCGTAATTTGATATATTAGCAGCCAGAGAAGAATAAGTATTAATTGAGAGGGCTAAGACGCTTTTCAACGGAGATGAAGGGCCCTAGTTTGAATCCTGGCTACTCCCATTGCGGTGTGTCCTTGGGCAAGGCACTTTATCACGCTTGCATCAGTCGACCCAGCTGTTAAACGGTACCAGCAAATTGCTGGGGGTAAGGTATAAATGATTTTAACTGTTACAAGACGTAACGCGCAAAAGTATTTTAATTTCCTTTTGAAAAATAATAATTGATATACATGTTTGAATTCAGTCATAAATCACTTCAAAAATACCATTTGTTTAAGAAATACGGGTGTATTTCAATTATGGCAATTTCCCGCGTGGTCGCCGATGTCACCACAATCGCTTAATTAATTGTTAATTGCAATGCGCACTGCAGATAAATATACACGTGCTGTATATCAACAAATAATTAATCAAGGTGAGATAATCCAATCAAAAGATCACATTTTTCTTATTATTATTTTAGAACAATAGTTCTAATAGTTTATAATAGTTTTAATAGTTTATTTTTATTTGGCAAAACATATACAATGTTCATCGCCAGTACTGTATGGCGGTGTTAAACAATTATAAAGAATATGAGAAAAGCGTGAATATACATGTATAGACATACAAACATACAGGTGATAGGTATAAATTGTAATACAAGTACACAATTGCAATTTAACCTCTTAAAGCAAATGCTTGATAAATATATTTCCTACACATGTCAATTTTATATAGAATAAAGAAGAACAGCTATTTAGTGTGTTGTAACCTTAAAACCAGGGGAAAACAATTGGTGGTCTCTAACCATATGCAAATTAGTAAAGATGGCGGACAAACGTCTCAACTGTACTTACAGAACATTAGAAGAGGTGTTTTGCGCAATAAAAGACCATGAAATACAATCAACAACAACATTCGTTTCGGGAACCACAGTAAAAGATTTTGGAAAACATTGTAATTATGTTATATTGTCAGATCAAATATTTATCAGAGCCTCTGAAGCGGTGGAACCTATGCTCGCGGTATATTTCCTATGCTCGCGGTATCTCGATGCAAAAGTACAGATGAGAACATTTTATCATGCTATGTTCAACACCGACTAGTGGTGATTACAACAAACATAGCTATAGCTGCATGTCTTTATATGCCATAACATGCGCAGTTTTACCTTAAACATTGTTTTAATGATATTTTACTCTATCCCTGTTTCTGTTATTCTTGGGGTTTCTCATATTCTCGTTTTTTGTCTTCAAGTTGTCAAATAATTTAATGTTTGTTATTTTCTAGACAGGAATGGTACAAAACTGACACACTGAAAATTTCAAGCGATTTGAATGCATGTTGACAAAACTATCAGCACTTTACTCAATTTTCAAAAAAATCTTTATTTTTTGGAAGTGTCTAGCCGTCCGGTAACCGGACGCCTAGCCTGCGTTCTAGTCGTCCGGTTACCGGACGGCTAGCAAATCCTCAGGGGATTTTCTAGTCGTCCGGTAACTGATTTCCTAATGAATAAGACATGATTTTATATAGTTTTAATGTTATTTACTTAAGATATCTATACTTATCTGCAAACAAAATTTTGTGTAAATA
This sequence comes from Mercenaria mercenaria, assembly GCF_021730395.1. Lineage (NCBI taxonomy): Eukaryota > Metazoa > Mollusca > Bivalvia > Venerida > Veneridae > Mercenaria > Mercenaria mercenaria. The sequence continues at coordinate 54,583,867 of NC_069372.1, read as the reverse complement.
CATACTATAAACGTACATTTACAATAAATCACTGCATTATTCAGCCGATAAAATGGAAGTTTGCCGAACTTAATAATGGCGAGATCGACATGGCATCTCTTACTAAAATCTGTTCATCTGGAGGCTTTTATGGGATCGGAATTTTTAAATTTTAACAACTTTTTCACTGGATTTTTCAAAATTAAAACAGTTTTGAAGTACTTTCAATTTTCATATTTTAGTATTCAAGTATTTTTTAATGAATAACTGTTTTAAATGACATCTAATTTCAAAAGCGGCAGCGTGATGTTCAAAACTTTAAGAAAAACCGGAAAACGGGATTTATCCTTAATGTCGATATGGTCAATAGTTAAGCGTTCATAATTAATCCATTTTATTTTGAAATAATTATATTCAAAATTAATGAATGAATTAGCTTTCCATTCTTCAAAAAGTTTGTGTTTTAATAATTAAAGTTTAGGCCGTTGGAAAAAAACATCACTGTTTACACAAATGCATATGGACGTTCGGCGATCAATGTTTTATCATTTCTAAAAATAGAATATCAACGGATTTGTAAACAAACACGATCTCTTGCGTTTAATCGACTGTAAAATCAGATAAGTATTGATATTTTAAGTAAATAACATTTAAAACTATATAAAATCATAACTTATTCATTAAGAAATCAATTACCGGACGACTAGAAAATCCCTTGATGATTTGCTAGCCGTCCGGTAACCGGACGACTAGAACGCAGGCTAGGCGTCCGGTTACCGGACGGCTAGACACTTCCTTATTTTTTTCTGGTGGTGTTAGCAAATTTGCCATAAATTATTGATTTTATTACATTTTTATTACATTTTATGACTCCATCTGAAAGACAAGTGAATTTTCTACAAAATAACACCCAAATGCTGTTTATGAAATGGTTAATCTGTTACTGGGAATAAAAACAACCCCTTAGGCCCCCGAGAATATGAGAAAACAGGATACTGGATGGCGGCCACCAAACCGGACAGTCCTGTAAACATTTTATTTCAGTTTTTAATCTTGCTTATCAGTTTACGATCAAATGGACTCTTGGTTTTCAACAACACAGCGAAGTTACAATGGTTAAATTTAAGTATTTTACACCATTTCATTTCGTCTGCACTCACGAAGCATGTTTACATGTTGAGGGGAAGTCGGAAGTGGTGTGATGTGCATGCGCAGTATTTCCGTGAGGTCCCACCATTAAATCTAAAGGCCCCATGCAAATTTGAGGTTAGCAGACGAGACGTTTAGTAAACATTTAAACCGGGCAAATACAGCTTTGAAAATTTAGTGCATGATTTTAATACACCCTAAAACACATTTTCATATTAAAATATTCACTACAAAAAGACTGAAATTTAAATTTTAAAAGTGGGTATTGAAATGGCGTTGTTGTGCGACTGTCCCTGCGTGCGTCCGTCAAGTCGTCTGTCCATCGTCAACATTTGTGTTTAACCAACATCTCCTCCAAAAACCAATGAATGGATTTTGATGAAACTTGGCCATGATGTTCCTTTGGTGGTCCTCTACCAAAGTTGTTCAAACAGTTCTGCTTGGTTGCACATAGGGGCTGCCAGAGCTAAAAATAGAAAAAAACTTTGAGAGACATCTCCTCCCAAATCGGTGGTCCGATTTTGAAATAATTTCACACAAATGGTCCTTATGTCTCCCCAGGGGTGTGGAATTCCTATGTCCAACTTGTTTGACTCGGGACTTTTTGACGGGGGACAAGTGAGTTTTTGCATTCCTTTTGTTCGCTGACAAGCACAAATTTTCTGCTTTGAAATGAAAAAAGGAAAGAATAATTTTGAAATGCCGAACATTGCTTCAAGGTTACGGAGTTTATAATTTGACGTACTAGACGGATGTTTCACCCGCTGAGGGCCTCTAGATTTCAGCAGTTTTGGGAAAGCCATACTGCATCTAAATTTAGCATCTCTTTTTGACGGGGGACAAGTGAGTTTTTGCATTCCTTTTGTTTGCTGACAAGCACAAATTTTCTGCTTTGAAATGAAAAAAGGAAAGAATAATTTTGAAACGCCGAACATTGCTTCAAAGTTACAGAGTTTATAGTTTGACGTACTAGACGAACGTTTCACCAGCTGAGGGCCTCTAGATTTCAGCAGTTTTGGGAAAGCCATACTGCATCTAAATTTAGCATCCCTTTTTGACGGGGGACAAGTGAGTTTTTGCATTCCTTTTGTTCGCTGACAAGCACAAATTTTCTGTTTTGAAATGAAAAAAGGAAAGAATAATTTTGAAACGCCGAACATTGCTTCAAAGTTACAGAGTTTATAGTTTGACGTACTAGATGAATGTTTCACCCGCTGAGGGCCTCTCGATTTCAGCAGTTTTGGGAAAGCCATACTGCATCTAAATTTAGCATCTCTTTTTGACGGGGGACAAGTGAGTTTTTGCATTTCTTTTTGTTCGCTGACAAGCACAAATTTTCTGCTTTGAAATGAAAAAAGGAAAGAATAATTTTGAAATGCCGAACATTGCTTCAAGGTTACGGAGTTTATAATTTGACGTACTAGACGAATGTTTCACCCGCTGAGGGCCTCTAGATTTCAGCAGTTTTGGGAAAGCCATACTGCATCTAAATTTAGCATCTCTTTTTGATGGGGGACAAGTGAGTTTTTGCATTCCTTTTGTTTGCTGACAAGCACAAATTTTCTGTTTTGAAATGAAAAAAGGAAAGAATAATTTTGAAACGCCGAACATTGCTTCAAGGTTACGGAGTTTATAATTTGACGTACTAGACGAATGTTTCACCCGCTGAGGGCCGCTAGATTTCAGCAGTTTTGGGAAAGCCATACTGCATCTAAGTTTAGCATCTCTTTTTGACGGGGGACAAGTGAGTTTTTGCATTTCTTTTTGTTCACTGACAAGCACAAATTTTCTGCTTTGAAATGAAAAAAGGAAAGAATAATTTTGAAACGCCGAACATTGCTTCAAGGTTACGGAGTTTATAATTTGACGTACTAGACGAATGTTTCACCCGCTGAGGGCCTCTCGATTTCAGCAGTTTTGGGAAAGCCATACTGCATCTAAATTTAGCATCTCTTTTTCTGCGTTCTGATTGGTTCCCTGTCTCAGTCTTGCGTGAATTTTGCACACGGTAACTCGGCAAATAGAAACCGGAAACATACAACAGTTATCACAAAGTTTTGGACATTTGTCATTACAACTTCGTCTGCCAGCAAAATCAACAGTCAAAGCACAAAGAGCTTGCCAGAGTCAGAAAGTTTCATGTGTCCTAATACGGCTTTGCATGGCATGATGGGCAGTCTTCTAGGCATTTTTGTTTAATGTTCGGTTCCTTTTGTAAACTGGCCAGATGCCTCCATGGGTTGCAGAGTCATGGCCACTTAAAGGGCCAGAATTTATTATTTTTGGCTTGTGGACACGATAGAGACAACATTTTGCAATTGACTTTAATCAAACTTGCATACAACTAGTTTGGCATAATATCTTGTTTCCTTTTGAAAACTGCCCAGATCCCATCATAGGTTCCAGAGTTATAAATGGCCTCTAAGACTTACAGGGCCAAAATTTGCTATTTTGGCTTTTGCAGCCATATAGAGACTTCATTTATGGTTTGATTTGATACAAACTTGCTAAATATCTTCAACAACAGTAAATCTTAGATTCCATGATGAATCTGTCAGATCCAATCTTAGGTTCTGGAGTTATGGCCCCTGATTGACCCCTAAAAGAGCGAAAATTTCGTTATTTTTACCTATTGAACAGTATAGAAGAGACATTTTATATTTCATTTTAACCACACTTACACACAACTTAAGTCACAATAAGATCTCGGTTCCTTTCGAAAACCGGCTAGATTCCATAAAGGGTTCTAGAGATACTGCCCCTGAAAGGGGCAAAATTTTCTGTTTTGGCCGTTTCAGCCATATAGAGGTTTCATTTATGCTTTGATTTGATACAAACTTGCACAGAATGATTATCTTGATGATCACTAGGCCTGGATTGAAACTGGGTCATGTAGGGTCAAAAACTAGGTCATCAGGTCAAATCAAAGGAAAAGCTTGTTAACAACCTAGAGGCATCATTTATGACCCTATCTTCATGAAACTTGGTCAGAATGTTTATCTTGATGATTTCTAGGCCAAGTTTGAAACTGGGTCATATAGGGTCAGAAACTAGGTCATCAGGTCAAATCAAAGGAAAAGCTTGTTAACACTCTTTAGGCCACATTTATGACCCTATCATCATGAAGCTTGGTCAAAATGTTTATTGTGATGATTCTTAGGCAATTAGGTTTGAAACTGGGTCATATTAGGTCAAAAACTAGGTCACCCAGTCAAATCAAAGGAAAGGCTTGTTAACACTCTTGTTCATTTGATGTGCATGAAACTTGGTCAGAATGTTTGTCTGAATGAAATATTGTATGAATTTTTGTCTGGGTCATGTGAGGTAAAAACTTAGTTGCCAGTCAAATCAAAGAATAAGCTTGTTGACACCCTAGGGGGCACATTTTTGATTCTATTTTCATAAATTTTGGTTAGAATGTTTGTTATCATGAAGTCTTGGTCAGTTTCAGTTCTGGGTCACGTTTGGTCAAAAACTAGGTCATTAGGTGAAATCATAGGAAAAGCTTGCATACACTCTAGAGGTTACTTTTTTGTTCCAATCTTCCTGAAACTTTGTCAGAATGTTTGTTTTCATGAAATTTTGGACAAGTTCAAATCTGGGTCATGTGGGATAAAAAACTAGGTCACTAGGTCAAATCAAAGAAAATGCTTGGCCACTTTATTTGGTCCAATCTTAATGAAAATTGGTCAGAGTATTTGTCTCCATGAAATAACTAGGTAAAACGTGTTTACACTGTTATGATCTGTTACACAGTTGAGTGACCTAAGGCCATCTTGGCCCTCTCTATGTGAGACATTGGCACTCCTGGCCACTGTCTGCCACAGACTATTTACAGAAATCAGATGTACACCCCAGCCAAACTGCTTCGCCTCACATGGGCTCTAAGGGTGAACATCCTGGACGAACCCCCAAATGTAACAGTCAGAGGAAAATGTGCTGCCTCGACCAGGACATGAACCCTGGACCTGGCTTATTGTGCCAACGCTGTCCAATTTGACCTACAAAGACTGCCCAATATGTGAACCACTACACATGTATCTACTGTAGATTAATAAAATGTCAGTGTCAGTTTGCATGTGTTTCATATGTATTTGTGTAATCTTTCAGTAACTCTTCATTTTTCTTTTCTTATATATAGCTTTGGATAGTATCGCCAACAAAAAGATTTACTGGTATAATTCAAAACCATATATAAACCTTGGAAACAAAGTCATGTATTGTCATCATGGGAAAGACCACCACAGAAGGAGAAAGGAGAGACTAGAAGTAAGTTTATGGAGAAATAACAGTTCTGAAACTTTATTTCACATGTCATTGATACAGTAACAGAATGTCTAAAGAGTCTTATGCTTAAAAGAAATGAAAACTTATAGTTGAAGTTTTCCATTGCATTTTGGCATAATTATGTACATTTCAGGCTTATACTTAAACAAGTGTATCTGATTCAGAACTTGTACTTCTAGTATTGTTATTTTTTAGGGAAAGAATTAATTCAAAGCAGCTTAAATCAGTTTCATTTACTGATATGTAATGTGGTCGGCCTTTTTTTCATCAATTTGGGAATGCCACCGACACCGGTGGAATTGGGAAAATGCTCTCAGAAATTGTCTTAATTGGGACAATTTGCAAATTACCAAAATCTACATAAGTGTGTTTTTGTGTGAAATATTAATGAATTGCATTTCAGTAATTGTTCAACAGTATTATGATTTACCTAAATATACATACAAATTAGCAAAACTATCTTAAAACAGCAAAAACCCTAAAAGGTATAATCATTTGGAAATTTTAAATTCAACATTGGAAAAAAACCATACTTTTTTGCATTGGGATTACCTCCTTTTACCGGAGGTAGATTTATAGGGGAAAAGAGCCCTGTGGTCTTTCAGGAATGAGATTTTTATGCCACCCTTTGAAGAAGGAGGGGTATATTGTTTTGCACATGTCTGTCGGATGGTATGTAGACTAATCCGTTTCCGGATGATAACTCGAGAACGCTTGGGCCTAAGATCATGAAAGTTGATAGGGAGGTAGGTCAGCACCAGCAGATGACCCCTATTGATTTTGAGATCTGTATGTCAAAGGTCAAGGTCAAGGTCACTGACCCTGAACAGTAAAACGGTTTCCGGATGATAACTCAATAACGCTTGGGCCTAGGATCATGAAAGTTGACAGGGAGGTTGGTCATGACCAGCAGATGACCCCTATTGATTTTGAGGTCAGTATGTCAAAGGTCAAGGTCACAGTGACCAGGAACAGTTAAACGGTTTACGGATCATAACTCAATAACGCTTGGGCCTAGGATCATGAAAGTTGATTGGGAGGTTGGTCATGACCAGCAGATGACCCCTATTGATTTTGAGGGCAATAGGTCAAAGGTCAAGGTCACATATTGTTACTTTTATCTGACTGGATAATTCACCAGTTAGAATTATTTTTCAGGCCTCCAAACCTTTAGACCAGAAGCCAAGAAACAAAAGTTGCAAGAAGCTAGACTGTCCGGCACAGATAATTATAAAAGAGATAGTGCTGTTTCCACTCTTTAAGGTAAGTGACAGTGAGATTTTTTTAGCTCAACTGAGCCATGCTCATGGTGAGCTGTTGTGATGACTTTGTGTCCATTGTCTGTCGTGCATCCGTCCGTCATCAACAGTTGTGTTCTAAAGACCTCTCCAAAACCACTGAATGAATTTTGATGAAATTTAACATTGATGTCCCTTGGGTGGTCCTTTGCCAAAGCTGCTTGAACGGTTATGCTTGGTTGCACATGGGGCTGCCAGAGCTAAAAAATAGAAGAATCTTCAAACAACATTACCTAAATCGCTAGTCCAATTTTGAAATAATTTCACAAAAATGCACCTTATGTCACCTTCTACCAAGATTGATCAAGTTATTTTGATTCATCAAAAAAACATGGCCGCCAGAGGGGGTGGTCACTTTTCCCTTTATGTATATAATGGAAACTTTAAAAATCTTGTGTGAAACTACTGACCCGATTTTAGAATAATTTTACACAAATGGTCCTTGTGTGACCATCTACCAAGATTGTTAAAATTATTTTGATTCATCAAAAAACATGGCCGCCAGAGGGCGTGGTCACTTTTCCCAATGTGTATATAATGGAAACTTTAAAAATCTTCTTGTGTGAAACTGCTGGCCCAAAAATCTTCTTGTCCAAAAACAACAGGGCCTAGGGCTTTGATATTTGGTATGTAGCATCATCTAGTTCAACTAAGTTGTCCTGTACCAGGGTCAAGTATGGCCCCGCGGGGGTCACGTGGTTTATATAGACTTATATAGAGAAAAACCTTGAAAATCTTTTTGTCCAAAACCATGGGGCCAAGGGCTTTGATATTTTGTATGTGACGTCATCTAGTGGTCCTCTACTAAGTTTGTTCAAATTATTCCCCTAGGTTCAAATATGGTCATGCTCTCAAGGTCACATGGTTTACATAGATTTATATAGGGAAAAACTTTAAAAGTCGTCATGTCCAAAACCACAAAGCCTAGGGCTTTGATATTTGTAATGAGGCATCATCTAGTGGTTCTCTATCAAGTTATTTCAAATATGGTCAAATATGGCCCCACCCTGGGGGTCACATGGTGTATATAGACATATATAGGGAAAAACCTCAAAAATCTTCTTGTCAATATTTTGCAAGATTCAGATTTGGACCACATGTAGTTTTGAGTGGCTAGATGAACCTTGACATGAGTTAACCTTGATCTTGACCTAGTGACCAACTTAAGCATTTCTGTAGCTACAGCCTTCAAATTTGGACCACATGCATAGGTTTGAGTACCGAAATAAACTTTGACCTTGACATTGACCTAGTGACCTACTTTCACATTTTTGAAGGTACAGGCTTCAAATTTGGACCACATGTATAGTTTTGTGTTCCGAAATGAAATTTGACCTTGATTTTGACCTAGTGACCTACTTGCACATTTCTGAAGCTACAGCCTTAAAATTTGGACCACATGCATAGTTTTGTGAACCTAAATGAACTTTGACCTTGATCTTTACTTAGTGACCTACTTTCACATTTCTGTAGCTACAGCCTTTAGATTTGGACCACATGCATAGGTTTGTGAACCTAAATGAACTTTGACCTTGATCTTTACTTAGTGACCTACTTTCACATTTCTGTTTCTACAGCCTTCAGATTTGGACCACATGCATAGGTTTGTGTACCGAAATAAATTTTGACATTGACCTAGTGACCTACTTTCACATTTTTGAAGGTACAGGCTTCAAATTTGGACTACATGCATCTTCTTCCTTGAATTAATAATATCTAGAGCCTTGATTTTTGGCGTATGATATCAGAGTTATACTGTCTAACTATTGCCTTAGGCTAAAGAATGTGTGTGACGGCTAACATAGAAACCTATCAATACTTGTAACATTACGTTATACAAGCACACTTAAAGCCTTATACACAGATGAGCGCTTTAGGGTCAATGACCCTCTTGTTTTAATTTGCAATACATAATCTAGTTGTTGTTTGACCCGGTATTGAACTTTATATTTGTTTAAATTATGAATGCTAATTGTGCAAGACCAAGTTTTGACACTGTCTTTTTAATTGGCGCCGACTTTTCTAATTGAATATTTCTCATTTTCATTAAGTTTTGTAAATTAGGGGTCGTATAATTATAGATAATGCATTTGCAATTGCTCGCTAATCTCCAATGGCGTAGATTGCAAATTCGGTAACCATGGCAGCGCTGTTGGACACGTGTAGATTTCACATGTTAGAACAAAATGATAGACTAGATGTATTCCTGTGGAAATTATGAAAATTTTTCTTTTCAGAAATTGCAAATCCACAAATTTCATCCCAAGGAAACAGCCGTTTTGGCCAAAATCACGAAATTTCATTTTGACGAAATTAATGATGGTTTCAAAGTAACTTCTATATGGCTAAAACCTTTCTGTATTTGTCTTAAAAAGACGAAAAATTCCCCCTCTGAGGGTATGAGTACCTGTCCCCAAAAGATGTCTAGTGCCCTGAATTGTCTCTTGGTGGCCCTCTTTCAAAGTTGTTAAATGGTTTTGATGGTCTTTTTGGTTTTTGGATAAAATAGGTTTTAAGCTATTAGACTTTAAAAATTCTTTTCTCTAGAGCTTTGATATTTGGCATGTCTTGAGATAAGGGTTTGATTCTCTACCATACTTTTCCAAGTTATTGCCCTAAGGTGAAAAAAAACAACAGCCATTTCCCTGTGTCTGACATGTAATTACTATAGGCTTATATATATAAGACGCTTTGAAAATCTTCTTCTCTGAATCAGTAATAGCTAGAGCCTTGATATTTTGCATGTGATAACAGATTTGAAAGTTCTACCATAATTGTTCAAATTATTGCCCTAGGTTCAGAAATGTGTGACATGTATATAATATAGGCTAACATAGAAGAAACCTATCGCAGTATATCACAAATACTGATTGGTTATTTTTAGCTCACCTGTCACGTAGTGACAAGGTGAGCTTTTATGATTGCCCTTCGTCCGTTGTCCATCCGTCGTCTGTTCACAATTTCTTTTGAACACGATAGAGACCACATTTTGCCATCAATTTTAATCAAACTTGCACACACCTTGTATTGGCATAATATTTCTGTTCCATTCGAAAACTTGCCAAATCCCATCATGGGTTGCAGAGTTATGGCCCCTTAAAGGGTCAAAATTTGCTCTTTTGGCTTTTGCAGCCATATAGAGACTTCATTCATGGTTTGATTTGATACAAGCTAGCAAAATGTCTTTAACAACAATAGAGCTTGGATTCCATGAAGAATATGTCAGATTCAATCATAGGAATGGGAGTTATGGCCCCTGATTGACCCCTGAAATTAAGAGCCAAAATTTGTTAATTTTCACCTTGTGAACGTGATAGAAGTGACATTTTACATTCAATTTTAACCACTTTTACACACAACTTATGTCACAAAAATATGTTGGTTCCTTTTGAAAACCAGCTAGATTCCATTATGAGTTTTAGAGTTACTGTCCCTGAAAGGGGCAAAATTTTCTATTTCGGCCATTTCAGCCATATAGAGGTTTCATTTATGCTTTGATTTGATACAAACTTGCACAGAATATTTATCTTGATGATTCCGAGGCCAAGTTCAAAACTGGGTCATATAGTAGTTTCAAAAAGTAGGTCACCTTGTCAAATCAAAGCTTGTTAACACTCTTGAGCCACATGTATGACCCTATCTTCATGAAACTTGGTCAGAATGTTTATTTTGATGATTCCTAGGCCAAGCTTGAACCTTGATCATGTGGGGTCAAAAGCAAATCAAAAAAAAACACTGGGCAATATTTATGACCCTACCTTCATGAAACTTGGTAAGAATGTTTTTCTCGATGATTTCCATGCCAAGTTCGAAACTGGGTCATTTGGGGTCAAAAGCTAGGTCACCACCCAGTTCAAAGGAAAAGCTTATTCGCACTGTAGAGGCCAAATTTATGACTCTTATCTTCATGAAACTTAGTCAGAATGTCTTGATGATTCTAAGGCCAAGTTTATCAGGTGAGCGATATACGGTCATCATTACCCTCTTGTTTCATGATTTATCACCTGGCAGGCATCAACTGAAAAGAAGTCAGTGAAAGATAGAGTAAGCAGAGAGTTGAGAGAATCCTGGGCCAGAGGTGACTTGATACAGGAGAAACTATTTCTGGTTGGTACTCGTTATGAACACAAGAATCACGCAATTGGAAAAGTAAGTACACTTAACTTTCGATGAAAGACCAAATCTTACTAGGCCACTTTTATCTGCTGATACAGTTCAAAAATATAAAGCAAGTATTGTTGGTTTTATATATAATCAAGAACACTTCTTTGCACAGGCATCTATTACCTAATCATTCAATGTTTTGTACTATCATAAGTTTATATTCAGTCACATTTTAGTTTTTAGCTCAAGGTGAGGTAAAGTGTCATTGTCCGGCGTGCATTGTCTGTCAGCACTTGCGTGAATTCTATAGAGGCCACAGTTGTAACCTAATCTTTATGAAACTTGGTCAGAATGTTTGTCTTGATGACCTCTAGGTCATGTTTGAAACCGAGTCATGTAGGTTCAAAAACTAAGGTCAGATCATAAGAAAATCTTGTGAACACTCTAGAAGCCACAGTTCTGACTCAGTCTTTATGAAGCTTCGTCAGAATGTTTTTTTTGGTGATCTCTAGGTCATGTTCCAAACTGGGTCATGTTGGATCCAAAATTAGGCCACTAGGTCAGATTAAAGGAAAATCTTGTTAACACTCAAGAGACCACAATTTAAGTTTGAAACTCATGAGAATTGGTCAGAATTTTTGTCTTGATGACCTTTAGGTTAACTGTAAATCTGGGTCATATATGGTCAAAAACTAGGTCATCTGGTCAAATCAAAGGAAAAGCTTGTGAATACTCTAGAGGCCACAGTTGTGACTCAGTCCTTATGAAACTGTCAGAATGTTGTTTTTTAGCTCACCTGAGCAATGCTCAGGTGAGTTTTTCTGATCGCTCGATGTCCGGCGTCTGTCGTCCGGCGTCTGTCGTCTGTCGTCCGGCGTCTGTCAACATTTAGCTTGTGTATGCAATAGAGGCTGTATTTTTCAATTAATCTTCATGAGTATTGGTCAGAATGATAACCTTGATGAAATCTAGGCCGAGTTCGAAAATGGGTCATCTCGGGTCAAAAACTAGGTCACTGGGTCAAATCAAAGAAAAACCTTGTGTATGCGATAGAGGCTGTATTTTTCATTTAATCTTCATGAATATTGGTCAGAATGATAACTTTGATGAAATCTAGGCCGAGTTCGAAAATGGGTCATCTCGGGTCAAAAACTAGGTCACTAGGTCAAATCAAAGAAAAACCTTGTGTATGCGATAGAGGCGGTATTTTTCAATTAATCTTCATGAATATTGGTCAGAATGATAACCTTGATGAAATCTAAGCCGAGTTCGAAAATGGGTCATCTCGGGTCAAAAACTAGGTCACTAGGTCAAATCAAGAGAAAACCTTGTGTATGCGATAGAGGCTGTATTTTTCAATTCTTCTTCATGAATATTGGTCAGAATGATTGCCTTGATGAAATCTAGGCCGAGTTCGAAAATGGGTCATCTCGGGTCAAAAACTAGGTCACTAGGTCAAATCAAAGAAAAACCTTGTGTATGCGATAGAGGCTGTATTTTTCAATTGATCTTCATGAATTTTGGTCAGAATGATTGCCTTGATGAAATCTTGGCCGAGTTCGAAAATGGGTCATCTCGGGTCAAAAACTAGGTCACTAGGTCAAATCAAAGAAAAACCTTGTGTATGCGATAGAGGCTGTATTTTTCAATTGATCTTCATGAATTTTGGTCAGAATGATTGCCTTGATGAAATCTAGGCCGAGTTTGAAAATGGGTCATCTTGGGTCAAAAACTAGGTCACTAGGTCATATCACGTAAAAACCTTGTGTATGCGATAGAGGCTGTATTTTTCAATTGATCTTCATGAATTTTGGTCAGAATGATTACCTTGATGAAATTTAGACCAAGTTCGAAAATGGGTCATCTCGGATCAAAAACTAGGTCACTAGGTCAAATCAAAGAAAAACCTTGTGTATGCAATAGAGGCTGTATTTTTCAATTAATCTTCATGAAATTTAGCCAGAATGATAACCTTGATAAAATCTAGGCCGAGTTCGAAAATGGGTCATCTGGGGTCAAAAACTAGGTCACTAGGTCAAATCGAAGAAAAACATTGTGTATGCAATAGAGGATGTATTTTTCAATTGATCTTCATGAAATTTGGTCAGAGTGATTGCCTTGATGAAATCTAGGTCGATTTTGAATATGGGTTATCTGAGGTCAAAAATTAGGTCACTAGGTCAAATTAAAGAAAAATCTTGTGTATGCGATAGAGACTGTTTTTTTTTCAATTGATTTTTATGAAATTTGGTCAGGTTGATTGCCTTAATGAAATCTAGGTCGAATTTGAATATGGGTCATCTGAGGTCAAAAACTAGGTCACTTGGTCAAATCAAAGAAAAAACATCTGTATGTGATAGAGGCTGTATTTTTCAGTTGATCTTCATGAATTTTGGTCAGAATGATTGCCTTGATAAAATCTAGGTCGAATTTGAACATGGGTCATCAAGGGTCAAAAACTAGGTCATATCTAAGAAAATGCTTGTTTTATCGCAAGAGACCAATTTTTTGGTCCAATCTTAATGAAAAATTGGTCAGAATATTTGTTTCCATGAAATTACTAGGTCAAACATGTTTTACACTGTTATGGAGTGTTTCTTAGGTGAGCGACCTAGGGCCATCTTGGCCCTCTTGTTATGATTTCTATGTCAAGTATGAATCTGGGTCATTTGGAGTCAAAAACTAGGCCACAGTTGTTACTCAATCTTTATTAAACTTGGTCAGAATGTTTGCCTTGATGAAAACTGGGTCTTGTTGGGTCAAAAACTAGGTCATCTGTAAAAATCAAAGAAAAACCTTGTGCATGCAATAGGGGCTGCATTTTCCATTTGATGTGCATGAAACTTTATTAGAATGTTTATCTGCATGAAGTCTGAATGAATTTTTATCCGGGTCGTGTGGGGTCAAAAACTAGGTCACCAGGTCAAATAAAAAAAAAAGCTTGTTTCTATCTAAGGGGACACATTTTTATCCTGCGCCAAAGGTGGAGGGATATAGTTTGGCGTTGTCCGAACTTACATCCGTCTTTCCAGAGCCATGTCTAGGAAGTGGTTGGGAGTATTTAAATAAAACTTCATATACATGTTCGCCACTATGGGGTTATTTGGCCCGTCATGTTTCAGTCAGATTGCCCAAGAAACACTAGCGTTAAAGCTCTTAGACGTTTTTAGTGTTGACTATATACAGTACTATAAATATGGTAATTTCTGCTTCATAGCTTGTGATATGTTTGATTTAGAACTATGAAACTTAAATTAAATTAGATCGCCATAATGTGATAGTGCACACATAATTTCGTCAGGATCTCTTTAGGTACTTCACAGTTATTGCCTTTTAATTGTTTAAAAATCACATATTTGTACATTTGTAAACTATCTAATTGGTAGAATTTCATTAAACTTCTTTCGCTTTTTTTCCATGAACATTTATTGTAAAGATGTGAAGTTGTGTACCCACACCTGGTCGCTCCCACCGTCTTGGTCCCTCCTCCACCCCCCCGCCACCCCCCCCCACCCCCACCCCCACCCCCAATCATTCTGTCAAATATTCCACGAATATTTATAAACTTTTTCAAGTTGTACCCTGCCCCCACCTGGCTCCTTCACCCAGTGATCCCCACCACCCCGATGATACAGCATCCCTTCCACTTTTTTATGCCCCCGAAGGGAGGCATATAGTTTTTGAACCGTCTGTTGGTCTGTCAGTCTGTCCGCAATTTTCATGTCCGGTCCATATCTTTGTCATCGATGGATGGATTTTCAAATAATTTTGCATGAATGTGTACCACAGTAAGACGACGTGTCGCTTGCAAGACCAAGGTCCGTAGCTCAAAGGTCAAGGTCATTTTTCATGGTAGTTGAGCGTGTCCGGTCCATATCTTTGTCGTCCATGGATGGATTTTCAAATAACTTGGCATGAATGTGTACCACAGTAAGACGACATGTCGCGCGCAAGACCCAGGTCCGTAGCTCAAAGGTCAAGGTCACACTTAGACGTTAAAGGTCATTTTTCATGATAGTTGGGCGTGTCCGGTCCATATCTTTGTCATTCATGCATGGATTTTAAAATTATTGGGCATGAATGTGTACCACAGTAAGACGACGTGTCGCGCGCAAGACCCAGGTCTGTAGCTCAAAGGCCAAGGTCACACTTAGACGTTAAAGGTCATATTTCATGATAGTGCATTGATGGGCTTGTCCGGTCCATATCTTTGTCATTCATGCATGGATTTTAAAATAACTACGCATGAATGTGTGGCACAGTAAGACGACGTGTCGTGCGCAAGACCCAGGTCCGTAGGTCAAAGGTCCTAAACTCTAACATCGGCCATAACTATTCATTCAAAGTGCCATCGGGGGCATGTGTCATCCTATGGAGACAGCTCTTGTTTTTTCTCACCTGTCACTAAGTGACAAGGTGAGCTATTGTGACCGCTTGATGTCCGTCGTGCGTTGTCCATCAACAATTTCTAAAAAAAATCCTCTTCTTGAAAACCACTGGGCAGAATTACACCAAGCTTCACAGGAATGATCCTTGGGTGGCCCCCTTTCAAAATTATTTAAAGAATTGAATTCCATGCAGAACTCTGGTTGCCATGGCAACTGAAAGGAAAAACTTAAAGAATATTCTTGTCCAAAACCACACGGCCTAGGGCTTTGATATTTGGTATGTAGCATCATCTAGTGGTCCTCTACCAAGATTATTCAAATCATCCCCCTAGGGTCAAATATGGCCCCACCCCGGGGTCCCACATTTTACATAGACTTATATAGGAAAAAAAGTTTAAAAATCTTCTTGTCTGAAACCACAACACTTAGACCTTTGATATTTGGTTTGTAGCATTGTTTTATGGTCCTCAACCAAAATTATTCAAATTGTACCCCTTGGGTGAAAAGAGGCCCTGCTCTGGGGGTCCAAAGTTTTATATAGACATATAGGAAAAAGCTTTAAAAATCTTCTTGTCTGAAACCATACAACCTAGGCTTTTGATATTTGGTATGATGCATTGTTGAGTAGTCCTCTACCAAAATTTTTCAAATTATGTCCCTGGGGTTAAAAGAGGTCCCACCCTGGGGTCACTTAGTTATTATGTGAGTTATGTAGGAAAAAATACTTAAAAAAATCATCTGATCCTATTTCCAAGACTGTTTAATTATTATTACCTGATGACCCCAAGTAATATGATTTCACTTGACTGTGACCTTGACCTACTGACCTACTTTCTTGTTTTTTAGCTCGACTATTCGAAGAATAGGTGAGCTATCCTACTCGCCCTGGTGTCGGCGTGAGCGTTAGCATCACACAAATGTTAAGGTTGTGTACCACCCCAAATATTTTCAAAGTCCATTGAGATATTGCTTTCATATTTTGCAAACATGTTTACCATCATGACCCCATTCTGTAAACAGGAGCAGACAACTCTATCAAGCATTTTGACTGAATTATGGCCCCTTTTCGACTTAGAATATGCTGATTGTAATGTTAAAGTTTGCGTACCACCCCAAATATTTTCAAAGTCCATTGAGATATTGCTTTCATATAGTGCATACCTGTTTACCATCATGACCCCAGTCTGTAAACAGAAGCAGACAACTCTATCAAGCATTTTGACTGAATTATGGCCCCTTTTCGACTTAGAATTGTATATTAAAGTTTGCGTACCACCCCAAATATTTTCAAAGTCCATCTAGATATTGCTTTAATATTTTGCATTCTTGTTTACCATCATGACCCCAGTCTGTAAACAGGAGCAGACAACTCGAGCAAGCATTTTGACTGAATTATGGCCTTTTTCGACTTAGAATTGTAATGTTAAAGTTTGCGTACCACCCCAAATATTTTCAAAGTCCATTGAGATATTGCTTTGATATTTTGCATACTTGTTTACCATCATGACCCCAGTCTGTAAAAACCCCAGTCTGTAAAAAGGAGGAGGCAACTCTATCAAGTATTTTGACTGAATTATGGCCCCTTTTCGACTTAGAATATGCTTATTGTAATGTTAAAGTTTTACTCGTAGCTTATATTATACTATCAAGCACTGAGAATAGTCGAGTGTGCTGTCAACTGACAGCTCTTGTTAAGATACAGCCTTGAAATTTTGATGACATACACAGTTTTGCACACAAATTGTAAAACTGAATTTCATTGACCATGAATGTGACCTGCTGACTTTCTTAATATTTTATCGTCAGTTTGACATTTGAAACATGTAGCCCATATTACTCAGGTGAGCGATCCAGGGTCATCATGACCCTCTTGTTTTATTTTCCATCAAAAAATGAAATTCAGCTTTTTTTCATTCCTTTTTGTTTAAATGTTTTAAACATTCCATGAATATTTATCAGCATGTGAATTTGTAACCACATCTAGCCAAACACCCCTCAGTCCCTCCACTACCCACATTCCAGATTTCTTGCATGATTGTGCTCTAAAGGACATTCTGTTCTTTTAATGGTCAGAATTTTTGTTGTCATTAAGCCTTGGATGATTGGTCATGTGGGGTTAAAATATAGGTCACTGGTCAATTCAGAGGAAAAGCTTGTATTATAGAGGCCATTATTTTGCTCCAGTCTTCAGGAAACTCTGTCAGAATGTATGTTTTCATGAAATTTTGGACAAGTTTGAATGTAGGTCATGTGGGGTAAAAAACTGGGTCACTAGGTAAAATCAAAGAAAATGCTTGTTTACACTCAAGATGCCACGTTTTTCAGTCTAATCTTATCTGGGTGGGGGAGACATACGTTTTTCTACAAAAGCATCTTCTAGTTAAAATTCCCATTCATTTTATGTTCAAAAGTTGAAATCCACAAATTCATATCCCCACAAAATTGCTGTTTTGGCCAAAACCATGAAATTTCCTGCCCACAAAATTAAATGATTTTACAGTATGATATAATGCTTAAATGTCAATATATATTTTAGGCGGCAGAAATTTCTCAGCCGGTTCACAGAGATATCATCAAGAAAATCCACGAAATGGTTGATGAAGGGGTTAGAGATATGGATGAGATGAGAAGGCATATTAAGTTTTTTGTACCACAGTTGACACAATCAGTCCCAAGTGTAACAAACCGAAGGTTCTATCCATCAATGAAAACAATTAAAAATCATATGTACTTGGCCTCAAAGAAAGATGAAACCAGCATTTCAGACCAAGACAAATTGAGAGAATTTGTAAGTGATAAATGTTTGTAATTTGATAATGTTGGATTAAGTAATGTTATTTAAGTTTGCAGGTTCTGACCAGTTTATTTGAAACTCATTATAGGCCTATATTGGACCAAGAAAGGATTCAGGGGAGCAGTGGTCTAGTGGTTAAAGTGCCGGCCATTCAACCCAGGGGTCGTGTGTTTGAGCCCCATTTGGGTCACGACCATGACTTCTCATATGACTTCAGTACTGGTTTTTCCAGAAAGCGGACTAGAGAGTTGTTCAGATAAGCTTAAAGCTTTAATCACAAACAAGCTAAAATAAATTAGTATAAACTAAAGGATTCAGACAGTGGAAAATTTGGCAAGTTTTGTTGTGTCATTTTTTGAAACAAAGACATAGTCTATGACTGGTGGTGTAGGTGAAAATAATCACTGGAAGACTGAAAACTTACAAAAACTTCGAGAAGAAAAAATTGGCAAAGCAGAATGAAGTGTTTAATGAGAATACACTCTCATATACCAGAGGTCTACCATGGTTCCCTTGTTTAATCTCTGGCACATTTCGCTGATATTTTTTGTCTGGTTACATTATAGGTAAAAAGTTTCAGCCAATCAGCGACAGTTCGCAACAAATCATCGCGAACCAATCAAAATTCTCTGTGACAAGTGTGAATGCTTCCTTTCTGATATTGACGCCAAAGTATGATGAATTTTATTAATCCCCCACCACGAGTGGTACTTTTCAACCCCTTGAAGGATTTTCATGAAACTTGGGTCAAATGATAACCACATCAAGACGATGTGCAGAACCCATGAGTCAGCCATGTCAGTTCAAAGTCAAGGTCACAACTCAAGGTCAAAGGTTTGAGCCCTCCATTTTGTGTCTGCTCTGTATCTCCTAAACCCCATGAAGGATAATTATGAAACTTGGATCAAATGATCACCTCATCAAGACGATGTGCAGAATCAAGGTCAAATTCACAACTTAAGTTCAAAGGTTTTAAGTCTTCCATTTTGTGTCTGCTTTGTATCTCCTAAACCCCTTGAAGGATTTTCATCAAACTTGGGTCAAATGATCACCTCATCAAGGCCATGTGCAGAACTTGTGAGTCAGCCGTGATGGCTCAAGGTCAAGGTCACAACTCCGGGTCAAAGGTTTGAGCCTTCCATTTTGTGTCCGCTCTGTATCTCCTAATCCCCCTGAAGGATTCATATTAAACCTGGGTCAAATGATCACCTATCCAAGACGATGTGCAGAACTCATGAGTCAGCCTTGCTGGCTCAAGGTCAAGGTCACAACTCAAGGTCAAAGGTTTTAGCCTTCCATTTCATGTCCGCTCAATATCTCCTAAACCCCTTGAAGGAATTTTATAAAACTTGGGTCAAAAGATCACCTCAACAATGTGCAGAACTTAAAAGTCAGCCATGCCGCCTCAAGGTCAAGGTCACAACTTAGGGTCAGAGGTTTGAGCCTTCCATTTCAGACTGCCTTGTTATTTTTAGCTAATCTGAGTCAAAGGCTCAGTGTTAGCTCTTGTAACCATTTGTCCTCTGCCGTGCATCTATCAACAATATCTTGTCTGCACGATAGTGGTTTCATTATGTTTTGCTGATGTCTGTTGGTTGGTCGGTATGTAGACCAATCCGATTCCTGAGAATAATTCAAGAACGTTTTGGCCTAGGATCATAAAAGTTGATAGGGAGATTGGTCATAACCAGCAGATGACGCCTATTGATTTCAGATTAGTAGGTTAAAGTTCAAGGTCGCAGTTACTAAGAACAGTTTAAAGTTTTCAGGATAATAACTCAAGAATGCTTAAGCCTAGGATTGTGAAAATTAACAGGAAGATTGGTCATGACCAGCAGATGACCCCTATTTAGTTTTAGATCAATAGGTCAAAGGTCAAGGTCACAGTGACACAGAACAGTTAAACAGTTTCTGGATAACTCAGGAATGCTTTAGCCTAGAATTATGACCTTTGTATATTTAAAGGTCAGTAGGTCAGAGGTCAAGGTCACATTCACCCAGAACAGTAGAACTTTTGTGTACAGTGACAAAATAATTTCTGTTCCTTGTGGAATTACTGAATGCATCAACGGGGGGCATTTCGTGTTCTAGGAGCTCTTTAAACAATTCGGTTATAACCAAACTTGGATACAGTTTGTATCACCATTAGATGTTGGTTCTGTTTTTGAACAAGCCATATCTCACCATGGGTTCCAGAGTTACAGTCCCTGAAAAGGCCAAAATTGGCTATTTTGGTCTTTTCTACAGGATAGTGGTTTCAAATATGATTTGATCTTCATCAAACTTGCACGCAAGTTGTATCACCTGAATGACCATAAGATCTGAGTTCTTTTTTTTTTAACCAACCCGCCATGGGTGCGATAGGTTACAGCCCCTGAATGGGCAGAATTGGCTATTTTGGTCTTGGCTGCTAGACATTTGTTTCATTTATGATTTGATTTGAACCAGACTTGCATGCAATTTGTATCACCAAAAGATGCTTGGTTTTTTAACTCACCTGAGATCCAAGTGCTCAAGGTGAGGTTTTGTCATCGCCATGTGTCCATCGTCGTCCTGACAATTTTGGCCAAATCTTAACTTGGTCAGAACGTTACCTTCAATAAATCTTGCAGGAGTTTGATATTGAGTCATCTTTATATATATATATAAATATATATATATAATTTATGACAAATTACCTCCCTTTATTTTATGTAAATGAATATACCTCAGCAGCATCTAATGAGATTGGTTTTAAATGTTATTTAAGTCTTCCAGGGTAGGGAATAGTCATGCTAGTACAAAAATACAGCATTTGAGCCAAGGACCCTCAAACTTGGTATATGGAGATTGGCTATGACTGGTATGTGACCCATAGGTCAAAAGGGACTGTTACAAGAAAATATTTATCCTGATGATATTTAAAGTGTATGCCTATGTGATCTATGTCAAAACTTGATCTTATCATTAAGAGCAATGGTACTCAGTTGAGCGATATAGGGCCATCATGGCCCTCTTGTTGACTCATTACTCACAGGCTGGGACTCATTGTTTCAAAATATGTGAGTCCCATGGACTCATATCTTAAGATTTCAAAATGAATCACTGTAAGGGTTTGACTCTCTACCATACTTGTCCAAAATTTTAATGCTCTGAGGTAAAAAATGGCCACAACCCTGTGTGTGACATGTACTTGCTTTACGCTTATATATATAAGAAAACTTGAAAATCTTCTCTGCATCATGATAGCTAGAGCCTTGATATTTGGCGTGTGATATCAGAGTTGTACTGTCTACCATAATTAATCAAATTATTGCTCTAGGATGTAAAAATATATGTGACATGAATATAATATAAGCTAACAATGAAGAAACCTAATTCTGTACTTTTACAATTATGTTTTATAAATGCACTTGAAGCCTTGTACACAGGAGAGCGCTCTGAGGTCAATGACCCTCTTGTTTCAGGAAAATTTCTGAACATCAAATGAGAGGAATACAGTGCGACCTCTCCAGAGCGGCCCTTTCCATAGCAAAAACCTCTCCACAACAGCATCAAAATTTCCCATAGCTGACATTTACTATCGTTTTTACCTCTATAGAGCAACAACCTCTCGGCAGAGGTCAATATCTGCATCTCCCAAAGGGTGTTGCTCTGCAGAGGTTGCACTGTAAATCTTTATTAATCACAGTCATGCAAAATTGTCTTTTATTACCCATTTTTGTGTTCCCGCTGAGTGCTTGGGGCATATAGATTTGATCTTGTCCATGCATCCATCCAAAACGTTTGTGATGCACCTAGCTTAAAAAGTAAATGATTTAAATTGATGAAACTTTGCATGAGTCTTAATTATGATATGAACTTGAACACCTCCTATTTTTTTGCATGGCTTCTCCTCCTATTTCTTAAGTTATGGCCCCTGAAATAGTCAAAAATGCACATTGTCATCTTGTGATGTCCTTAGCTGAAAAAGTATTTTGATATACACATGTAAATTGATGAAAACTTGCATTAAATTAGTCTTTATCATAATACAAACTTATGCACCTTCTATTTTGTGTCTGGCTCCACCTCTGTTTCCAAGGTTGTGGCCCCTGAAATAGTCAAAAATGGACATTTTCACCTTTTGATGTGCAATTCATGAAACCTTGCAATCTTAAACATGATGCAACTTTGCACACTTGGTATACTTTTAGCGCTTATTACAGAGTTAGGGCCTACGCCACGGTAGCCTAGTGGTAGAGTGCCTACTTAGAGTGCGGTAGGTTGTTGGTTCAGTTGCTGTCTGTGTTATACCAGAGACGTAAAAATTGGTACTAGTGGCACTTGCTTCGCACTCAGCATTAAGAGGATAGTGCTAGGGCTGGTCAGCCCATTGTCAGTATAATGTGACTATGTGGGGTATTATGTCACGTGTCTGTGTCATGATATTCCAGTGAGGCAGCACTGTAAAATTGGCCATTGTGCTCACTGCTATAAGTAGACACCATCGTTCACATGACTGATAAAATGTTGAAAAAGACATTAAACCTGAACACACACAGAGTAACTATGGTCTTGAAATAGCCAAAATAGTGGATTTTTTGTTAATGATGCCCATATCTCTAAATGTATATGGCCAAGAATAATGAATCCTTCATAATATTGAAAATGTTTGTTGAGGCTATACCCTCTTTTAAAAGACTGCATAAATTTGAATAATTTCCCCTATTATTGAATTATCCGTAAGCATCCAGCTGATTACCAAGCATGTGAAAAATGAAACCTTATAGCATTTATCTAAGACATACATTTCTTTTCAGCAGATGCATCCAAGTGTACAAGTCGAAGGGACAGAGGCAGACTACATTCCTGTCCAGTGCTTTGACCCAGTTTGTGCATATGAGACTCCACACATGCACTGTCCATTCTGCGTAAAGACCAAATCATACACTGATCCTGCCATCTTAAAAGCCCATTACAGAGTGGAACATGTTGATAAAGGCATTGAATTTGCAGGTAAAAGACTGTAATGAGGTTATTATGGTGTAAACTAGTGTCTTTGAATTAAATATGATTTGGTAAAATTTTCTTACATGTTATTCACACACTGGATAACCAACTATCCTGACACCTGCTGGACAAAAGTAACCCCACTGTAAATCGGTAGGTAAAGTTTTTCATTTATTTCTGTTGATACGAAGCCAATTCTTGCAAATTAACTTGACAGTTTTGTTAAGGAATTACAAACCATGAGCTGAAAATGATCCTAAAGCTTATGCTTCCAGAAATTCCCCGAAAATTTCTTCTTTTTGAAAAAAAATCTTACAAAAGTCTGTTGTTTTGTGCAAATGTCTTTGTTCAAGAACAGTCTTTGAAAACTATTATCATCTGGTTTAACAGAAGTGTCATTTTGGAGCACCTGTGTGAAATTTCAGGGTTCTAGATTATTTGTGAAAAATATATTAGCTATTAAACAGGAATGGGTGAAAAAATATGACTGTCGAAAACGGCTGTTAGATTTGCAAAAGGCAGATGTTGAAGTCAGCTGTTGGCTATAAAGAATACAGCTGTATGCAAGTTAAATAGACTTGCATGACATACATGTATTATATGCCGCACTGTGTCTCTTCTCCATGTATATTTTTAGCTCACCTGAGCAATGCTCATGGTGAGCTAATGTGATCATGCTGTGTCTGCCGTGTGTTTGTCCATCTGTCTGTCTTCAACAGTTGTGTTTTAAAGTCATCTTCTCCATAACCACTGAATGGATTTTGATGAAACTTGGCATGAATGTTTGTTGGATGGTCCTCTTTCAAAGTTGTTCAAATGGTTCCGCTTGATTGCACATAGGCCAGAGCTAAAACTAGAAAAATCTTCAAACGACATCTCCTTCTAAACTGATGGTCCGATTTTGAAATAATTTCACACAAATGGTCATTGTGTCACCTTCTACCAATACTGTTCAAATAATACCGATTAGTAAAAAAACATGGCTGCCAGGGGGTGTGGTTCCTTTTCCCTGTATGTATTTAGTAGAAACTTAAAAATCTTCTTGTGTGAAATTGCTGCACCAATTTTAAAATAATTTTACAAATGGTCCTTGTGTGACGCTCGACCAAAATTGTTCATATTGTTTCGATTCATCAAAAAACATGGCCGCCAGAGGGCGTGGTCCTTTTTCCCTATATGTACATAATGAAAACTTTAAAAATCTTCTTGTGTGAAACTGCTGGCTCAATTTCAAAATGGAAACTTAAAAAATCTTGTGTGAAAATGTTTGCTCAATTTTAAAATAATTTTATATAAATGTTTCCTGTGTGATCCTCTATCAAGATCGTTAAAATCATTCCAATTTGCCAGGGGGCATGGTCACATTGCCCTATACATATGTAGTGGAAAATTTAAATTTTGGATAAAAAAAGGTTTTCAGCCATCAGACTTCCAAAATCCTTTTCTCTAGAACTTTGATATATGGCAAGATATAAGGGTTTACTCTCTACCATACATGTCTTTAAAAAAAAAAAAACAGGCCACACCTCTGTGTCTGTCATGTATTTACTATTGGCTTTTATATAAATAATAAAAAACTTTGAAAATCATCTCATCTGAATCAATAATAGCTAGAGCCTGGATATTTGGTGTTAGATATACAAGTTCCACCACAATTGTTCAGATTATTGTCCTAAGTTCAAAAATGTGTGTGACATGTATATAATATAGGCTAACATAGAAGAATCCTAATTCTCTTATATAAACACAGTCCTGAAGCCTTGTAAACAGGTGAGCGCTTTAGGGACAATGATCCTCTTGTTTCTGTTTACTAGTTGAGAGTGCCATATTAACAGTCAGGCGTGTAACTGTTTCAAGTTATCGCAGTTTATAACACATTTGAGTTATTGTTTATATTTTCATAACTTGTTTCAGTTATCACAAAATATTACAAAGCCCTCCTGTGCCAATTCCTCATTTTGAATGATACTAATGCAATTATTTCCTGAATCCTTGACCTTTTATCTTTCCAGCTATGCAGTAAAATTTTTTACGCAAGGCTGATAAGGTTTTACGCAAAAGTTTTAAAGCTATAGAACTCTCAACATCCCATTATGCTTATCAGGTCATGATACCACTAAAAGAGAATTTGATTAACCACAGTTTGCTACTAATTTCACTTTAAAGGTCACTGTGTGAGAACAGCAAAAAGACTTTTTTTGAATAACTTACCCGAGTTAACTATATTTTATAACTATAAAATGCTTGAAAAAGTAACTGAAATAGGTTACATAACTTAAAACAGTTACACCCCTAACTGATTAATACTGTTAAAATTCGATCAAAACAAAAATACACTTCAGTTTAGTATAATATATTAAAGTTCTTTGACATTGCTTATTCAGTAAATACAGTAACCAGATGCGCCCACTTAGCTCGGTAAGGAGAGCGTTGGTCTCGGATTGAGGGGTCGCTAGTTTGATCCCCGGGCAGAGCGTATGTTCTCTGTGATGATTTGATATAAGACATTGTGTCTGAAATCATTCGTCCTCCACCTCTGATAATTTATGTGGGGAAGTTGGCAGTTACTTGCGGAGAACAGGTTTGTACTGTTACAGAATCAAGGAACACTGGTTAGGTTAACTGCCCGCCGTTACATGACTGAAATACTGTTGAAAAATGGCGTTAAACCCAAAACAAACAAAAGATTGTGTTCTGAATTCAGGGATGCAAGTCCTACGCTGTTGTGACCAATGTGATATTTTTGGTGTCAAAAAGGGAGAGAAAAAAATGAAGGAAGCTCACTGGCACTGTTACAAATGTCGGAATGGATTTAACAGAAGACATGAAGCCATTACACATTACAAAAATCATTTGAGAAATCCACAGAAAACATTTCCGATTCATAATTCACAGGTATATTGTTAATTGTCTGATATATAAGTAAATATAAACATACAATAAGAAACAAATACTGGTAGTGATATTCTGTCATTTTAGAATTTTCTTCCAATTTATCACATTGATCAGTAACATTGTATGGAAACAACTACAAATGAAATATACCATTAGGTGATGCAAAATGGCTTCTTTTCCATAGTTAATGTATCTGGATGTATAAATATATTAAAACTGCCATTTTATAGGTCATGAACTCTTGATGTAAAATTTGGAAATGGTTAGACGTGTTTTCTTATATATTTCACTAACAACAGCTTTGTAAAACTTTGACAACTTATTTTACAACAGGATATATACCAGCCAGTTACCCAAGCAACTGAAGCAAAAAAAGCTGCTGCCTGTATATCGACAGACAGTTTCTCTGTACATGATAGTATAACAGAGGGCGCCGCAGGTGTGTATCCAAATGATGTCCTGCTTCTTACAAGTTTTATCTTTACATCTCATAGAAAAGATATGCTTTATCATAGACAATTGTTTTGAGAGTATCACTCCATGTCATAACTGTATAGGAATAAGGTCAGTAATTCGGTCGAAAATGTGCTTCCGTGGTGTAGTCGAAAAAAGTCCATAATAAGTAGATCCTAATTTTCCCATTTTCTGCGCAAATTTGTGTAGAACGAGTGCTTTAATCAGTTTTTCGCTACTAGAATACATTCTGCATGAAATGAGACCGTTTTCATGTTCATACAACCCACATGGCAAGTTTTGCAGATCGAAACCAGAAGTAGGTGTTTATTGCGCGGAGGAGAGCAAATATGCGCCATTTTTATGGTAGCAGACCACAACTGACTGGCATTTCACTAGGAACTATTCAACCCCTATTTTCTTTTCATTTTTTCGTTAATTTGTGATAGAACTATCATGAAAAATTGGTGTAGGAAAAAGTGATGTTCTCTAAAGATACGTAAAGACGACATGAAGTTGTTGTTTTTTATATGAAACAAAGAAGGATTTGAATTACTGACCTTTAACCTATACCAGATAAGCTTTGCTACCACCTGAACAGTTTTGTTACTATCTAAACGGTCTCCTTTCAGCAGGACACATACACATAACCAGTGAGAGATTTACATCTTATCTATACTGTGAAGATTTTAATGTTAGAATGATATTGTGGATAGCTGTAAACAAATAATTATAAGATCATCTGTACCTGTAATATGTATAATCTCACTGTAGCGTAAAACTATCTGCTCAATTTTATGCCTCCAAAGGCTGGCATATTAAAATCAAACTGTCAGTCTATGCAGGCTTCTAAAGTATTCCTACTTTTTCTTACTTTGTCCTACTTTTCCTACTTCTTAGGTCTGTTCCTAGTACCTTTTTCCTACGTACTGTTCCTACTTTTTTATCTAAAGAAGATGAAATATGTTAACAAATGTTGTTAGTCTTTTTATATTATGAATTTTGTTATACATGTATAATATAAGGACTGGTGGTGTACTGATGAGTCTGTAGAGACCTTTGACATGCTGCTGGTGACCTCTTGTGCATGCAGAAACCTGCTCACAGTTCGTTATGTGAGTTGAATAAAGACCTTGATACCAATTCATCGAATTTGATCGTTGGTTAAAATTCACACCTAAACTATTCTGGTATATTTTGCACAGTCAGCTGTAGCATTCTTGGGCACACTTCAGGGGCATTTGTCACTAATAGTGACAGTTCTTGTATATGAAAATATTTATACACAGCCATAATTTTGCACTAGGGAAACAGAATTATGCATGCATGTGTGTTATTTCTGATTTGTTTTCTTGTTTAGCTCATTCCAGTGGTATATCAATGTTGTCCCGAGGTGTAGGGGCTGTGGAGACAGTTGGTATCTCAGACACACAGACCGTCATGGTAATACAAGATGATGGACAGGGAAATTTCTCAACTGTTCAGGAGCTTGGCACTATACAGGTAAACTCAGAGGCTTGTGACAGGTCTGCATCCCCACAAACAGGGGAGTCCAACATATTTTTGGTCCAACTGCCCATCTTTTTAACTCAACTATTCAAACAATAGGTTATTATATAAACTATTGGACTCACCCATGTGTCCTTGTCCAGTGTACGAAATTCAGATTTGAATCCAATAGCCCGTTCGGGCTACCAGATTAAAAAATTTCCAAGCCCGACATCAATTTCACTAGCCCGAACTTTAACACCTTAAAATACATAATTTTTGCACCATATAACATTTTGTTTTACAGACATCTCTATGCATGTTTGAAGTAATAAAAAAGACATACAGTACATGTTTGCCATGTTTTTGAAAAATCTTAACTCTAAATACTCCAGTCCAGATCAGCATCGTCAGAGTCCAAAAGCATCGGACATGACACTCCTTGCCAAAAAGAAATCTAAACTGTTATGCCCGATTTTTTAGGATCCGCACTCTCCAGTTACTGCAACTCGGACTGTTGAAAATTTGTAAGATGTAATACCAAGTGCTGAATACACATTACACACACGCTGATAGCATAATTTAAGCTCCACCTACTGCAGGTACTTGTGAGATTTTCGCGAGAAGTGTGAAAGCTAATCAAATTATCCGTTACGCTAGAGGTGATTGTATTCAGCCAATTAGAGCTGCGGTTACGTCTTTGGCACTGTGTTTGATTGTCAACAAGTAAGAGTGCAAAAACCAATAATTCCATAAGCGTTTCTCAGTCTGGAAAATCACGATGCAGTACTCGTTTAATTAGCATGTTTTTTTTAAACAAATGAGGAAAATTCGGTAGCCCAATCGGGCTTGTACCTGTGGAAAATCGGTAGCCCGAGCTGAAATTTGGTAGCCACGGGCTGTCGGACTACCGTGAATTTGGAACACTGCTTGTCTCGATTAGGTTAAGTTTTTGTATGTAAGCTGATATCTCAGTAACCACCTGTTGGAATGGATTGAAACTTTTCACACATGTGGTAAAATGACTTACACTGCACATGTTCCATAACCCTATTTTGCTTTTTACAAAATTATGCCTCTTTTTAGACTTAGAAATTTTTGGAAAATGGTTTATATGTAATTTGGTATCTCAGTACTTACTAATGTGAAAGAATTGAAATTTCACATCCGTCATTTGTCAGGAGTTGATATGCATTGTACAGTTCCCATAATCCTGTTTTGCAATTTTACAAAGTTGTGTCCTTTTTTCGACTTGCATATTCACTCAATTGACAAGGCTGTTGAATAGCTGAGTGTTGCTGTCCCGGACAGCTCTTGTATTCAGTGTAATCACACAGTCAATACCTTAATTGTTGGATGGTATTGCTGAAGATATTAGAAAGTACACTTGCAACTCAGTATCATAAATTCTTAGGGATCTAGCATTTTGCTTCAAAATAATGGAAATTTGACTAAGATTTTATTTTGTTCACGGGGTTTCGAGACTGGACATGAAATTGTCTTCGAGATTCAATTGATAAAAGAGTATTGATCCTGTGAACTGTCAAAAAGGCGTCAATTAATAAATTGTTAATCAGCTGTTACCCAGCACATGAAAAGTGCACTGAAGATTTCTTCATGCAAGCTTTAATTTTGCCTGTTGTTTAGTAAAATGATAAGAATATATCATTGCAGTTTGATCCTGCTGTAATTTTAACTAGTAAATGCACAAATTTAAATGAATTTGAAAGCAAAAATAAGGTTAATGAAATATTGATTGAAGACCTTTAGAATTAGTATTACATGAAATTTGATGAATATTAGTTTACAATGTGACCTGACATAACTATAAACATATAGAAATTCAACTACTGCTTTGATAACTTTCCTGTTTAAAAAGTATTTTGCCCCTTTTAGGCAGTACCCTGTTGTGGGTGAGGGATATAGGAATGGTCTCTGTCCTTCAGTCCATCCGTCTGTAACAATTGTGTCCACTCCATATAATTTAATGAAAATAAGGTCAAATGATAACCTCATTAAGATGATGTACAGAACTAATGAGTCAGCCGTATCAGCTCAGGGACAAGGTCACAGCTTTAGGTTAAAGGTTTGAGCCTTACGTTTTGAGTCCACTCTGTATCTCCTAAACCCTTTGAAGGATTTTCATGAAACTTGGGTCAAATGATCACCTTATCAAGACCTCGTCATGTCAGCGCAATAACTCAATAAGTGCTTATATAATATATATGCACTTATTGAGTTATTGCACTGACATGACGACCTGTCTCCTAAATTCCTTGAAGGATTTTAAAATTCATTGGTGTTTTCGTACTTGGACTATAAAATAGACTTAACAATGTTGAATCTTCAACCCTTTCACTATCAATAACTGCGGTGGGGGATATAGCTGTCTTTCTGACTGCCTTATTGAGCTCTAGAAATAACACTAAGCTGTCCAGCTTACTTGTGCAAGATAACTAGATAAGTGGTTCTACACTGATATCCAGCTGAAACCTAAAATAAACCGGTTTGCCTTTAATAACAAAGTATTCTTAAACCATTAGTTGTCAGGCTTGATGGGATGAGTTTATGAGGCAAGTTCAGTTTAATCATATTTAATTTAAGAAATAATATCTGTTCCTATAAATAAGATCTGTTCCTATATTTAATCAGTAAATAAAATATTGGCAGGAGCTTGGATAAGTAATAATTAAATCACGAGTGTGTAGCACAAGTGGTTTAAATATTCATATACAAACTGCTGCTCAGATTTTATTACAATTTTTGGAACATATTTATTATTTCGATTCTAACAATTTGAATAATTCACATTTTACAGTACAGCATTTTCAGCGTAATGCGTCATTCGGATCATATGTGGTAACAGTTTACCCCCATGTTTAGAAAGTGTGGCATATCCAGTGGAATGTATAGAGATAGTTGCTTTTTTTATTAGAATTTTGAGAAGTATTCAACAACTAGTTATCTAACATATTGTTTATGAACAGAATAATCAAATTAGGTTAGTCGACCCTGTGTTACGAGGTACAAGCTTAACTTTGATATGACATCACATCAGTATGACATCATACTTTATGTCACCGGCCAGGTTCGACAGTTAGCCAATATGGCCCTTGATTTACTGAAAATTTACCTTTTTACTCTTGTCTGCACTCTAAGTGAAACATTTCTCATACAATCTTCACAAAACTTGAACAAAATGTGTTTGGCAATAAGTACTAGGCCAAGGTCGATAACTAGCCAAATTGGCTCAGGCACTTAGAAATTATGGTCCTTGAATTATCCAAAATCAGCCTTTTTACTTTTAAGAGGTATATTTCTATGAGTAAACAGTATATAAAGACTGACTTACTATTTAGATAATCAGGCTGTTGTGCTTTTCTCAAAAGCAGCTCTAGTTGAGCTAATTGAATTCTCTTGTAGAGATCAAAACGTGTTTTACATCCTACAAATGAGTCAGTATGACTTTAAATCGTAATTATGTTTTTAAAATGTTGTTTTCAACTGTTTGGCTCTGAAATAATTTGTATATAATGGAACATAAGTAGAATCTCTATGTCACAATTGTAGGGGGTGAAATGTAACAGCCAATCATATTTTATTGTACATTCATGTATAAGCGATTTTGCTATATGAGCCGTGCCATGAGAAAACCAACATAGTGGGTTTGCGACCAGCATGGATCCAGACCAGCCTGCGCATCCGCGCAGTCTGGTCAGGCTCCATGCTGTTCGCTTTTAAAGCCTATTGGAATTGGAGAAACTGTTAGCGAACAGCATGGATCCTGACCAGACTGCGCGGATGCGCAGGCTGGTCTGGATCCATGCTGGTCGCATACCCACTATGTTGGTTTTCCCATGGCACGGCTCAATTATGTTTTTATAGCAAATGCTGCAGATTGTGTTAGACTGCTTATTATTCTTAACGTTTATAGCAGCATATATAATAGCATATATCAGTAAGTGTACATGACTGTACAGTCAAAAAAAGAAGCCAATGGGTCAGACCACAAGTTCTTGCAACATAAGTAAACAGCTTTTCTCAATCAGTAAATGGCCCTACCCAAAAGGGTGGTAAGTACTTGGACCAGGTCAGTATCTGTAGTCTTAAGGCAAGGTCACAGTGACCTTGAGACTGCAAATAGTTTCTAATAATGAGGTCCTCTCAAGAAGGACTTATATAATTCTAATCAGTAACTGAAGAATATTTCAGCCAAATACTATTTAACTTCATATAACCTCTAGTTAGTGAATGACCATTATGTAATTTAGCTCAGTATGTCCATGGTCGCATTGACCATTACACTGAACTGTTTTTTTGGCTTAAAACTAGAGAACACGTTCTCATGGCAGATTTTGGTATGATGGTTGCCTGCGGTCAGCAGATGATCCTTGTGTTTTGGGGGTTGTAAATCGAAGGTCAAGGTGACCTTTAGATTAAAAACATAATGATTAATGATTAAAGAACACTTAGGCTTGCTTAACTTTCAAACTTCTTTTAAAGCCCTTAGTATGATTACCCAGATTTTTTTTGGGATAAAAGTCTTGAGGTGAAGATCACAGTGACTTCAGGGCTGCAGAGTGGGAAAACAAATCTGATCATCACAGACCATGGAGGTTGGGGATAGGTGTTTTACAAATTGCTCTTGTTTGTGTTGTGGGATAAATTATACAATGCTAGAAAAAAATAATCATTTAGAACACACTATGATTTAAGAGCTTTCCGATCACAGATGGTGTTATACTTGTCAAATAATATGATTATGATGAGCACCCATGTATTACCCAGTAAACTCACAGATTTCAATAACAGGTGAGTATAAAGAGATTTGTATGTAATATAGTTGGAATTTGTTCACTCAAACTTGACAGGGCAAGCAAAATTTGTTCAAGTTATCGGTAGTTCGAGCCATTGAAAAATACACATTGTATAGATATTTTTCTTGGACCTGTGTATGAGTTCGAGCAAAGGGTGGTGCTCAAATGATATCCAAGTTTGAGTGAATTAAGTTTGTACTACAAGGTCTTAACATAACTTACAGGACTTGGATCCTCCTGACCATACTATATTTGATGAAACAGAAGATACCAGTCAAGACACCATTCAGGAACTGAGAGACAAGATTGCACAACTTGAGAAAGAGAAAGCTGTACAGAAAGCTCACATTGATTTACTCAGTAAAAAGGTAGGCGTCTCCTTGTAATGAAAACTACATTATAAGACAAAAAAACGTTGATCACCTGGGTCTAAAAGCATGAACTGCTGTGAAATGCATAAATTTTTGTGAAACCAGCTATAGATCAATAATTGCTCTACCATATTAAGCACTATCAGTGTCAGATTGAAATCCACAGATGACCTATTTAAATCTGTTTGCATCCAGATTATCACCAAGAATATCCAAAATCAAAACATACTAGAGAATGCACAGTTAATTTGGTATTACAGTGATAGGATTATTTTTTCTCCATTATGTTTACTTGGAGAGAATACCTTAGTTTACTCATGGCATATTCACTTTTCCAAAGCAGGTGCCAGTTACTAAAAATAGGTCAAATTTCCCTTCTGCTATTAAATAACGTAAAAGTAAGGTTTCGAGAGCTGTGAAGGAGAAACTTGTGTAAAAGTTACAATGCAATTCTTCTCCATGATGTGATATGTCTATAAAAGCAAAAGAGTAGTGTAGCAGAGGATTTTGGTCATATAGAGTGACCTTGAACCCAGATATGACACAGAGTTGCGTATGTTGGCAGTGATGTAGTTATGCCCTCCTTCGTAGAGGGGGATTTATTGTTTTGCAGATTTTGGTTGGTCAGTATGTAAACCAATCCGTTTCCGGATGATAACTCAAAAACGCCTGGGTATAGGATCGTGAAAGTTGAAAGGGTGGTTGTTCATAACCAGCAGACGGCCCCTATTGATTTTGATATCTGTAGGTCAAAGGATCTAGGTCACAGTGACCAAGAACAGTTAAACTGTTTTAAGATGATTACTCAAGAAAACTGGGGCCTAAAATAATGAAAGTTGATAGGGTGGTTGGTAATGACCAGCAGATGACCCCTATTGATTTTGAGATCAGTAGGTCAAAGGTCAAGGTGACATTGATTCAGAACGCTTGAGCCTAGGGTCATGAAAGTTGATGGGGAGGTTGATCATGACCAGCAGATGACCCCTATAGATTTTGAGGTAATTAGGTCAAAGGTCAAGGTCACAATGACCCAGACCAGTTAAACAGTTCCTGGATGGTAGTTTGAGAACGCTTGTGCCTAGGATCATGAAAGTTGATAGGGAGGTTGGTCATGACCAGCAGATGACCCCTGTAGATTTTGGGTCTAGAATGCTTGGGCCTAGGATCATGAAACTTAGTAGGGCGGTTAATCATGACCATCAGATGACCCCTATTGATTTTGAGGTCAGAAGGTCAAATGTCAAGGTCACTTTGACCAAGAACAGTAGAACTTTTGTTCACAGTGACCAAATAATTTCTGTTCCTTGTGCAGTTACTGAATGCATCAACGGAGGGCATTTTGTGTTCTACGAACTATTGTTTGCTTAGATCCAACATATTGTCTTCCTCCTTTTTAATCCCCCGCCGTGGCGGAGGGATTATAGGAATGGTCTGCGTCCGTCCTTCCGTCCGTCCGTCCTTCCGTCCGTCCTTCCGTCCGTAACAAATTCGTGTCCGGTCCATATCTCCAAAACACTTGAAGGATTTTCATGAAACTTGGGTCAAATGATCACCTCATCAAGACGATGTGCAGAACCCATGAGTCAGCCTTGTCGGTTGAAGGTCAAGGTCACAACTCAAGGTCAAAGGTTTGAGCCTGCCATTTCGTGTCCGCTCTATATCTCCTAAACCCCTTGAAGGAATTTTATAAAACTTGGGTCAAATGATCACCTCATCAAGACGATGTGCAGAACCCATGAGTGAGCCATGCTGGCTCAAGGTCAAGGTCACAACTCAAGGTCAAAGGTTTGAGCCTTCCATTTTGTGTCCGCTCTATATCTCTTAAACCCCTTGAAGGAATTTTATAAAACTTTGGTCAAATGATCACCTCAGCAAGACGATGTGCAGAACCCATGAGTCAGTCATGCCGGCTCAAGGTCAAGGTCACAACTTAGGGTCAAAGGTTTGAACCTTCCATTTTGTGTCCGCTCTATATCTCCTAAACCCCTTGAAGGATTTTCATCAAACTTGGGTCAAACGATCACCTCATCAAGGCGATGTGCAGAACTTATCAGTCAGCCATGTCAGCTCAAGGTCAAGGTCACAGCTGAAGGTCAAAGGTTTGAGCCTTCCATTTCGTGTCCACTCTATATCTCCTAAACCCCTTGAAGGAATTTTATAAAACCCGAGTCAAATGATTACCTCATCAAGACGATGTGCAGAAATTATGAGTTAACCATGCCAGCTCAAGGTCAAGGTCACAACTAAGGGTCGAAGGTTTGAGCCTTCCATTTGGTGTCCACTCTGTATCTCCTTAACCCCTTGAAGGATTTTCATCAAACTTTGGTCAAATGATCACCTCATCAAGAACTCATGAGTCAGCCATGTCAACTCAAGGTCAAGGTCACAACTGAAGGTCAAAGGTTTCAGCTCTGTATCTCCTAAACCCCTTGAAGGATTTTCATGAAACTTTGGTCAAATGATCACCTCATCAAGACGTTGTGCAGAATTCATGAGTCAGCCGTGTCAGTTCAAGGTCAAGGTCACAGCTAAAATCAAAGGTTTTACCCTTTCACTATCCATAGCAGTGGCGGGGGATTTAGCTGTCTTTCAGACTGCCTTGTTCAAAGAAGAAATGGCGAACATATTAAAATATAAGCTGCATCCCGTGCTTCTACTGTCCATCACACTTCATGTTCGATCCATATATGAAGGTATTTTGAAATAACTTGACATAAATGATCCCCATAATAAAACAATATGTTATGCTTAAGACCAGATCCCTAGCTGCAAGGTCAAGGCTCAGTTAGAGGTCAAAGATTAATGGAATCTGTTTTGTATCCTGTCCATAACTTCGCCATTCATCATGGGATTTTTAAATTACTGGGCACAAATGTTCTCCCCCTCCCCCCATTACATGACTGAAATGCTGTTGAAAAATGGCGTTAAACCCAAAAAAAAACAAAAAACAAATGTTCCCCATAATGAGATGAAGTATCATGCACAACTCAGAACCCTAGCTCTAAGGTCAATGTCACACATAGTTGGTTTAATCAGAATGTAGTCAACTAATAGATTTGTTCAAAGCTTTAACAACTGACCATTTACACGTTCTTAGTAGTATTTATAAAATTTGGTTTTCCTATTTTCCTTTTGCCCAACCGAGATGGCATCATTTTAGCATAAGTATTAATTTAATAAGTATATTTTACTTTAGCGTGGATATGAATATAAGCACTGTTAGATTAAAATTCTCAAAAATTTGCACTGACAAGTACATACTTTGCCAAAACTAGTTAGAAATGTAAGTTTATAAAATTTCTATTACCTCCCTTTGCCTAATTTGGTTGTGCAACCAAAATTGAAAATGAATTAATTCCGAAGCTTTAAGCTGTTTTTTTAGCTCACCTGTCACAAAGTGACAAGGTGACCTTTTGTGATCGCGCGGTGTCCGTCGTCCGTGCGTCCGTAAACTTTTGCTTGTGACCACTCTAGAGGTCACATTTTTCATGGGATCTTTATGAAAGTTGGTCAGAATGTTCATCTTGATGATATCTAGGTCAAGTTCGAAACTGGGTCACGTGCCATCAAAAACTAGGTCAGTAGGTCTAAAAATAGAAAAACCTTGTGACCTCTCTAGAGGCCATATATTTCACAAGATCTTCATGAAAATTGGTCAGAATGTTCACCTTGATGATATCTAGGTCAAGTTCGAAACTGGGTCACGTGGGGTCAAAAACTAGGTCAGTAGGTCTAAAAATAGAAAAACCTTGTGACCTCTCTAGAGGCCATATTTTTCATGAGATCTTCATGAATATTGGTCAGAATGTTTATCTTGATGATATCTAGGTCAAGTTTGAAACTGGGTCACGTAGGGTCAAAAACTAGGTCATTAGGTCTAAAAATAGAAAAACCTTGTGACCTCTCTAGAGGCAATATTTCTCAATGCATCTTCATGAAAATTGGTCAGAATGTTCATCTTGATAATATCTAGGTCAGTTCGAAACTGGTCACGTGGGGTTAAAAACTAGGTCAGTAGATCTAAAAATAGAAAAACCTTGTGACCTCTCTAAGAGACCATATTTTTCATGAGATCTTCATGAATATTGGTCAGAATGTTCACCTTGATGATATCTAGGTCAAGTTCGAAACTGGGTCATGTGGGGTCAAAAACTAGGTCAGTAGATCTAAAAATAGAAAAACCTTGTGACCTCTCTAGTGGCCATATTTCTCAATGGATCTTCATGAAAATTGGTCAGAATGTTCACCTTGATGATATCTAGGTCGAGTTCGAAACTGGGTCACGTGGGATTAAAAAATAGGTCAGTCGATCTAAAAATAGAAAAACCTTGTGACCTCTCTAGAGGCCATATTTTTCATGAGATCTTCATGAATATTGGTCAGAATGTTCATCTTGATGATATCTAAGTCAGATTCTAAACTGGTCACGTAGGGTCAAAAACCAGGTCAGTAAGTCTAAAAATAGAAAAAACCTTGTGACCTCTCTAGAGGCCATATTTCTCAATGGATCTTCATGAAAATTGGTGAGAATGTTCAGCTTGATGACATCTAGGTCAGGTTCGTAACTGGGTCATGTGCTTTCAAAAACTAGGTCAGTAGGTCGAAAAATAGAAAAACCTTGTGACCTCTCTAGAGGCCATATTTTTCACGAGATCTTCATGAAAATTGTTGAGAATGTTCACCTTGATGATATCTAGGTCAAGTTTAAAAGTGGGTCACGTGCCTTCAAAAACTAGGTCATTAGGTCAAATAATAGAAAAACCTTGTGACCTCTCTAGAGGCCATGTTTTTGAATGGATCTTCATGAAAATTGGTCAGAATTTTTTATCTTGATGATATCTAGGTCACATGTGCTCAAAAACTAGGTCACTATGTCAAATAATAGAAATAACGATGTCATACTCAGTTGAACACTGGGTCATGTGGAGATAGGTGAGCGATTCAGGACCATCATGGTCCTCTTGTTAAAACTTGCCTTTTGTTTCAGGTAGTTGAAATATCCTAATATTTATCAAATGCAAATGTAAAACAAGAAATTATATTGAAATCTAAAGAAGTATTATTCTTTTGTATTAAAGAGAGGTAATGTCTTGCATTTTATTAGCCCACCATCATCAGATGGTGGGCTATTCAAATCACTCTGCATCCGTGGTCCGTACGTCCGTCATTCTTTCCGTTCATCCGTCCGTCCATCCATTAACAATTTCTTGTTATCGCATCTCCTGAGAAACTACTGGAGGATTTTGACCAAACTTTGTCAGAATGATGTATTGGTA
The DNA here is from genome assembly GCF_021730395.1 of Mercenaria mercenaria. Classification (NCBI taxonomy): domain Eukaryota; kingdom Metazoa; phylum Mollusca; class Bivalvia; order Venerida; family Veneridae; genus Mercenaria; species Mercenaria mercenaria. The sequence continues at coordinate 54,545,597 of NC_069372.1, read as the reverse complement.
CTCTAGTTGTGTCCCCCTGAAAATCCTGGTTCAGCAATTATTGAGTGAATTATGGCCCTTTGTTTATTAGTCCCCTACTGGTTGAAAACCAGTTTCGGGGACTATAGGATTGCGCTTTTCTGTCATTCCGTCCGTCCGTCCGCAATTTCGTGTCCGGTCCATAACTCTGTCATCCATGAAGGGATTTTAATATTACTTGGCACAAATGTTCCCCATGATGAGACAATGTGTCTTGTGCAAAATCCGGACCCCTAGCTCAAAGGTCAAGGTCACAATTGGGGGTCAAAGGTCAACAGGGCTTTTTTTCCTGTCCGGTCCATACCTCTCCAATCCTTGAAGGGATTTTAGTATTACTTGGCACAAATATTTCCCATGATGAGGCGACGTGTCACGCGCAAATCCCGGACCCCTAGCTCAAAGGGCAAGGTCACAATTGGAGGTCAAAGGTCAACAGAGTTTTTTTCCTGTCACGTCCATAACTCTGCCATCCATTAAGGGATTTTAATACTACTTGGCACAAATGTTCCCCATGATGAGACAACGTGTCATGGGCAAAACCCAGACCCTTAGCTCAAAGATCAAGGTCAAAATTGGAGGTCAAAGGTCAATAAGGTTTTTTGCCTGTCCGATCAAGAACTCTGTCATCCATCAAGGGATTACAAAATTATTTGGCATAAATGTTCCCCATGATGAGACGACGTGTCATGCGCAACACCCAGTACCCTATCTTAAAGGTCAAGGACACACTTTGAGATCAAAGGTCAAGAGGATTTTTTTCCTGTCCGGTCTATAACTTTGTCATGCAAAAAGGATTTAGATATCAGTTGGCATAAATATTCCCCTGGATGAGACAACATGTCATGCGCAAAACCCAGGCCCAAGGTCTAATGTCAAGGTCACACTTAGAGACCAAAGGTCAGACACAAGAATGACTTTGTCTGGAGCATTTCTTCTTCATGCATGGAGGGATTGTGATGTAACTTGGCACAAATGTTCATCAACATAAGACGGATTGTCATGCGCAAGAACCAGGTCCCTAGGTCTAAGGTCAAGGTCATATTTAGAGATCAAAGGTCAAATTCAAGAATGACTTTGAACGGAGCATTTCTACTTCATGCATGCAGGGATTTTGATATAACTTGGACCAAATGTTCACCACCATAATGCATCCTTGTTTTTAGCTCGACTATTCAAAGAATAGTCTAGCTATTCTACTCACCCTGGCGTCGGCGTTGGCGTTGGCGTCACACCTTGGTTAAGTTTTTGCATGCAAGTACATACAGCTATCATTTAAAGGCATATAGCTTTGAAACTTATTTATTCTTTTTCTAGGTCAATTACCAACCTCACTGGGTCAAGTTCCATAACTCTAACATGTATTTTGAGCAAATTATGCCCCCTTTTGGACTTAGAAAATCCTGGTTAAAGTTTTACATGCAAGTAACTATCTCCAAAACTACTAAAGATATTAAATTGAAACTTCACATGTGTCTTCGGTGTTATAAAACTAGTTGATAGCACCAAGTCCCATATTCTGGTTAAAGTTTTACATGCAAGTTACTATCTCCAAAACTAATGCAGATATTGAATTGAAACTTCACATGTATCTTCAGGGTTATAAAACTAGTTGATAGCACCAAGTCCCATAACTCTGACCTTCATTTTGGCCAAATTATGCCCCCTTTTGGACTTAGAAAATTCTGGTTAAAGTTTTGCGTGCAAGTACATACAGCTATTACTAAAAGGCATATAGATTTGAAACTTATTTTTTCTTTTTCTAGATCAATTACCTACTTCACTGGGTCAAGTCTCTTAACTCTGACATGTATTTTGGCCAAATTATGCCCCCTTCTGGACTTAGAAAATTCTGGTTAAAGTTTTGTGTGCAAGTACATACAGCTATTACTAAAAGGCATATAGATTTGAAACTTATTTTTTCTTTTTCTAGATCCATTACCTACCTCACTGGGTCAAGTCCCATAACTCTGACATGTATTTTGGGCAAATTATGCCCCCTTTTGGACTTAGAAAATCCTGGTTAAAGTTTTACATGCAAGTAACTATCTCCAAAACTACTAAAGATATTAAATTGAAACTTCACATGTGTCTTCGGTGTTATAAAACTAGTTGATAGCACCAAGTCCCATAACTCTGACAAGTATTTTGGGCAAATTATGCACCTTTTGAACTTAGAAAATCCTGGTTAAAGTTTTGCGTGCAAGTACATACAGCTATTACCAAAAGGCATATAGCTTTTAAACTTATTTATTCTTTTTCTAGGTCAATTACCAACCTCACTGGGTCAATTTTCATAACTCTTAACATGTATTTTGAGCAAATTATGCCCCCTTTTGAACTTAGAAAATTCTGGTTAAAGTTTTACATGCAAGTTACTGTCCCCAAAACTAATGCAGATATTGAATTGAAACTTAACATGTTTCTTCGGGGTTATAAAACTAGTTGATAACATCAAGTCCCATAACTCTGATATGTATTTTGGTCAAATTATGTGCCCTTTCGAACTTAAAACTCTTTTGATATTTTAACATTTTGGGTAATAATTTCCTGCTTCTGTGACAATATTTCGAATAGTCGAGCTTGGCTGTCTTATGGACAGCTCTTGTTAGAATTACGTCCCTTTGTTCTACTATAAATAGATTTTATTGTAACTTTTTATGCCCCCGAAGGGAGGCATATTAGTTTTCAACTGTCCGTTCGTTAGTTCGTTCGTTCGTTCGTCACGTTAACTTTTTGCATGAAGGCACTTTACTCGCCAACCACTGCACCCATGACCTTCAAACTTCACATGCTGATAGTACTTATTGAGTACACCACCCCTACTGACTTTGGGGTCACCAGGTCAAAGGTCAAGGTCTCAGGGGCCAACGTTAACTTTTTGCATGAAGGCACTTTACTCGCGAACCACTTCACCCAGGACCTTCAAACTTCACATGCTGATAGTACTTATTGAGTACACCACCCCTACTGACTTTGGGGTCACCAGGTCAAAGGTCAAGGTCACAGGAGCCAGCGTTAACTTTTTGCATGAAGGCACTTTACTCGCGAACCACTTCACCCAGGACCTTCAAACTTCACATGCTGATAGTACTTATTGAGTACACCACCCCTACTGACATTGGGGTCACCAGGTCAAAGGTCAAGGTCACAGGGGCCAACGTTAACTTTTTGCATGAAGGCACTTTACTCGCGAACCACTTCACCCAGGACCTTCAAACTTCACATGCTGATAGTACTTATTGAGTACACCACCCCTACTGACTTTGGGGTCACCAGGTCAAAGGTCAAGGTGCTGCGGGGGCATTTGTCACCATTAGTGACAGCTCTTGTTTATTACTGGCGGTAGAGAAAAATCAAGACCACTTTCCTGTGGTACAACAGGCATGTTACATCCAATTTTTAGGTGTTTTTTGACCTATCTCTACCTGGTAAAGAGTTTCTTGTGGACTTATATTATATAGATTTTTTTTGATTTTTTAGGATTAATTTCCCTTTGTTGTTACTATAAATAACTTATATGATAACTTTTTTTATAATCAGCCAAAACAATTCAATATGAAAACAACTGTGGGTTTTTATATATGCACATTTTAACCCAAGTGTGTTGTTATAACATATTGTATATATAGTACAATATTGTTTATACATCATTGACAGATATCAGTTCATTATGTTGTACTGCAGTAGAGAAAATTAGGTGCCTTCCAGTAGGGGACTTTGTATTGCATGGCAATACTTCATTCACTTGTTTTTATTATTTACATAGATTTATATAGGGAACAATTTTGAAAATCTTCTTGTCCAAAACCACAGAGCCTAGGGCTTTGATATTTGGTATGAAGCATCATCTAGTGGTCCTCTACCAAGATAATTCAAATTATATCCCTGGGGTCAAATATGGCCCTGCCCCAGGGTCACATGGTTTATATAGACTTATATAGGGAAAAGCTTTCAAAAACCTCTTGTCCAAAACCACAGGGCCTAGGGCTTTGATATTTTGCATGTAGCATCATCTAGTTGTCTTCTACTAAGATTGTTCAAATATCCCCCTAGGGTCAAATATGGGCCCCGCCCTGGGGGTCACATGGTTTATATAGACTTATATAGGGAAAAACTTTGAAAATCTTCTTGTCCAAACCACAAAGCCTAGGGCTTTGATATTTGTTATGTAGCATCATCTAGTGGTTCTCTACCAAGTTTGTTCAAATTATCCCCCTAGGGTCAAATATGGCAAGAACTCGCCCGCTTAGCTCAGTAGGGAGAGCGTTGGTCTATGGATCGCGGGGTCGCGAGTTCGATCCCCGGATGGGGGCGTATGTTCTCTGATGATTTGAGAAAAGACATTGTGTCTGATATCATTCATCCTTCCACCTCTGGTAATTCATGTGGGGAAGTTGGCATTACTTGTGGAGCACAGGTTTGTACTGGTACAGAATCCAGGAACACTAGTTAGATTAACTGCTCGCCGTTATATGACTGATATACTGTTGAAAAACAGTGTTAAACCGAAAACAAACAAACAAAACTTCAGGGGCGAGGTTACATGACAGTCCACTGCATTATTATGCAGGATATGTAGTATATTCGGCATCACTGGCTGTCTTCCTTAAACTGTAACCACTGTAGCTCTACCTATTTTGCTCATTTTTAGCTTGACTATACGAAGTATAAGGAGAGCTATCCTACTCGACCCAGCGTTGGCGTCTTTCCGCGTCCCCACCTTGGGTTTAAGTTTTTTAACACTTTCTCTTTTTTCATCATATCTCTGTAATTACTTGATGGATTTGATTCAAACTTAAAATATTTATTCCTTATCATCACCCACATCATTTGACATAAGCAGCATGACTCTTGCACCAATATTTCATTATTTATCCCCCCCTTTCCACTTAGATTTTCAGGTTAAAGTTTTGTTACACTTTGACTCTGTCTCTGTTATTACTGAATGGATTTGATTCAGACTTAAAATAATTTTTCAACATCATCACCCATATCATATGACACAAGGTTCATAACTCTGGCACAAATTTTTCATGAATTATTCCCCCTTTTTACTTAGAATTTCAGGTTAAAAGTTTTGATGCACTTTCACTCTATCTCATTACTGAATGAATTTGATTCAAACTTAAAATTATTGTTCAATATCATCACCCACATCATATGACACAAGGTGCATAACTGGCACAAATTTTTAATGAATTATTCCCCCTTTTTACTTAGAATTTCAGGTTAAAGTTTTGATGTACTTTCACTATATCTCTGTTATTACTGAATGGATTTAATTCATACTTGAAGTAGTTGTTCAGTATCATCACCCACATCATATGACACAAGGTGCATAACTCTGGCACCAATGTTTCATGAGTTATGCCCCCTTTTACTTAGTATTTAAGGTTAATTTTGATGCATTTTCACTATATCTCAGTTATTACGAAATGCATTTGATTCAGACTTGAAGTAGTTGTTCCACATCATCACCCTCATCATATGACACATGGTGCATAACTCCTGCACCAATATTTTATGAATTATGCCCCCTTTGTGCTTAGAATTATAGTTATGTAGTGTTTTGATACACTTTATATTTACCTCTCTTATTACTTAATATTTTTGACACAGACTCAAGCTATTGTGCAATATCTTCATCCACCATTGGAGTCATTAAACTCTCCAGTGACAGCTCCAGTTTCCTCAGATGTGCCCAGTTTCACTATCCAGCATCGAAATAAAAGAGCGCGCTGTCTCCTGTGACAGCTCTTGTTTGAGAATACCATTATTTGCATAAGCCAGAGATTAACTTCGCCCTGCCAGTCCAATAAAACGCACTGTACTTGTGATTAATTTACATTTTTTCTATTACTTAGAAGATGTTGTAATGGCACATACAATATGTTTTATGAAAAATGCACCTAGGCAGGGGATGCTTGTACTCAGTGGCTACAAATTCTTGTTGTGTCCTAGTTTACCATCTCTCATGTTTAGTAATGTTAAAATAACAACTAAAATTCTACATAAATGTTTTTAAATGAGTATCAGAGAAGAAGTGCTTACTAAAAAGTATGTTCTGAGTGTGGAGGGAGATTATTTTTAAACAAATTGGTATATTTAACAGATTGAAGAGCAAGCTGAGCAAATAGCATCGTATAAATTGAAGGAACAAAGTTTGCTGAAGCAGATGCAAGAGTTACAGCAGGGCATGTCGGTCCCGCGGGACAAGGCGATGCAAGATCTATGCAATCAGCTAGAAACTCAGCATAGAGAATTTATACGTAAACAGATTACACAGCTCAAACATTCTCTTGTTCAAACCAGTGTCCCACAACCAAAAATGACCGTGTTAAACACAAACGCGTTAAGTACGCAATTAGGTCAAACAGTTAATTTACAGGCATTCCATACATATGCTACTAATGCTACACAAGTAGCTGTTTCATCGGATGTTAACCACTCTGCTGGTCTTAATGAAGTGAGTTCTGGTTCTTTAAAAACTGAAGTGACTGAAGTTGACACTAATAATTGTGTTGAAGAAGGAAAAGTGACAGATGAAACTAACAGTCAAAGGAGAAACACTATGAAAAAGAAACTGATTATCCTGGAAATACATAATTTACCGCAGCAGTTAGATGGTAACATTTTTGACGAGCCAAAAGAAAAATGATATGGTTGGAAATAATAGTGTTATTTTCATCAGGTTATGGAGTTAAAATTTATATAATTTGCCACTTTGTTCAAAATAAAATTCATGAAAAATTTTGACTGGATATTTCATAATTCTTCCCTCTTCTGACAAAATGTGTGCCTGTCTGCTTAGATCAGTAGGGAGAAAGTTGGTCTACGGATCACGGAGTCGTGAGTTCGATCCCGGGCTCGGTGTTTGTTCACCGTGATGATTTGATAAAAGACATTGTGTCTGAAATCATTCGTCCTCCACCTCTGATCCATGTGGGGAAGTTGGCAGTTACATGCGGCGAACAGCTTTGTACTGGTACAGAATCCAGGAATACTGGTTAGGTTAACTGCCCGCCGTTACATAACTGAAATACTGTTGAAAAACGGTGTTAAACCCAAAACAAACAAACAAAATGTGTAAACTGTTTCTTGGTATGTTAGGTATTCTGCCTGACAAAATGTGTAAATTGTTACTTGTTACGTTAGGTATTCTGTCTTTAAACCATTTCAGTGTCTGGCCACAAACTTGAGGCCTTACAATCATAACTGGATGATTATCTGCATTCAGTACTGGCTTCTATTATTATTGGAGTTGGAAGGTGACATCAACAGTGAATTTTGTTTCCGATCAGTATCTGAAGAATGCTTGATGGTAAAATTTTGCGCTTCAAAGGATCTTTTCAAAAAGTTTATAAACTAAATCAAAACAGTACAGTGTGGTGGCAAGTCTTCCCCATACTTGGATGGTGGCTTTTTTTCTGGCCCTTTTGGAATAATGGAAGACATTTAATTTTACTTACCTGTTTTGGAGCCAGCTGATATGAGGGTAAATGCACATTCCATTATGAAAGCAAAACGAATGTGGTATTATTTTGTTTGTTCACAGATTTTATTAAGCAAATGATTGCCTATGGTCAAATGATGACTTTCCAGTAGTTAATAACAATAAACAATATGTTCGCAATTTATTTTACTTCTCATTTACTGGTCAAAAGCTTTATTTGGATCATGATGACATTGAACTCCTATTAAAGTGATTGCGTTGTGTTGAAAAAAGGCAAATGTACATGTAGCAGAAAAAAATCAGCTAGCTGCGTTCATTTTTGCACAAAAACCTGAGAAAAAATGTTATGTGTCAAAATATAAGTCATGACTTTAACACCTTATAAAACTGTTGCAGTATTTTTTCAAAAGCACATTTGATCTGCCATTCATACATATACAAAAGTCCAAAAATATAATTTTCATCTTATGTTGTGTCAAGACTGAAAAAAGTGGAGAGTTATTGTTGAAAATAGAAACACTTAAATCAGCCAAGAAAACATTCTGCCAGTCTGCAGAGAATAAAATATCCAGCTAAGTGAAAAATGATGAAAATAAATCACAAAGATTTGAGACTTTGAACAAGTTCCTAGGGATGTAGATGTTTCTCTAAATTAAGCTATGGAACTAGAAGAAAGCCGAAAGAATCGTCGGAAAGAACACCTGTTCCTGGACACAGCTATGGAACCAGAAAGGCTACTAGGAAGTTCTCAACTACAAAGTCTAATGGTCACACATATGTAAATGAAAATATAAGCAAACACAATAGGTTGACTTTGACAAGTAAAAAAAAAACAAGAAGGAATATCCAGCAGGGAAAGCCACGTTTCTTAAACGCAGCCTCCCCTTACGTAGACCTACCATGCGGAAGCGCGCGCACACACGCACACGCAAAGCAAAGCAAACACACAAGGACAAAACGAACAAATAAAGGAACACAGTTGGACACAGCCTTCGAACAGTCAGTGGCAAAACCACCACTGGGGAGCTAAAACCGGTTAATGGTGCACCTAACCTCACTTTTACCCCCACCATGTTCCAAAGTCACAGGACAATGTAAATAAAAGTTATCTCCGCCAGGTGAAACCTTAACATACGCAAAAGCTTGTAAATTTTAACTTAGAACAAATGGTCAAAATCCCTACTAGAGATAAGAATGTCCTTGATCTTTTCCTCACTAATAATCCCTCAGCTGGCCACAATATCCAAACACTCCCACCCCTTGGGTCATCAGATCACGAAGTTGTATTTCACGAACTAAATATTAAAAGGGGATATCCTGTTCAGGCATAGAGACCGGTTACATCATGCAATAAGGCTGATTGGACAAATTTCAAGAGAGACATGAAGATGTACTCTGATAAATTTATTCAATTAGACCATGCTGATCCAAACACCTCTTGGGACAGCCTGAAAGCCGAAATAAACAGGTTATCATCTATCCATATACCCAGTAGGTTATGCAAGTCACGTGCTGACCTCCCTTGGATATCACAGGGCATCGTCGGGGACATTAGAAAAGGGATTAACTTTATTCCAAACTTAAAAGGTCAACCTCCAAAGACCCCACTAAAGTCCAAAAGTTTAAAGCCCTCAGGTCTAGCATCCGGAAACAAATCAGAAGTGCTTATTGGTCATACCTCGAATCCATAATTTTTACAGACAACTCTGGTGAAGGTCAAAAGAAAAAGTGCTACTCTTTTATTAAGCACAACAAAACTGAAAACTTTGGTACAGCCCCACTTAGTAGCAATGGTCAGATACATTCAGACCCAGTCATCAGTTTGAATCTGTTTTTTTTCACGTCCACAACCACTCAGCCTTGAGCAACTAGCGAAAAGTGCAGCCTCTACTCCTACCCGTCCACCTATGTCTCCAATAAGTATAAGTGTCGAAGGTGTAGACAAACTACTACTAGGTTTAACCCTCATAAGGCATCTGGGCCAGATGAAATCTCACCTAGGTTACTAAAAGAACTACATAATGAAATTGCCCCTCTACTAACGGTCATCTTCCAACGGTCACTTGAAACTAGCATTATTCCGAACGACTGGAAACATGCGGTCATAGCACCAAGAAATAGCAGATAATCTGGAAAAAGGTCAACAAACTGATGTAATTATTATGGATTTTAGTAAAGCCTTCGACAAAGTAGATCATCATAAATTAATTCACAAACTCAAATACCTAGGTATCGATAATAAGGTCACGACATAGATTAAGTCATTTCTCAGTAACAGATCTCAGCAAGTCCTTGTTGAGGGTAAAGTCTCTGAAAGGTTACCTGTCCTATCAGGGGTCCCCCAGGGCTCAGTCCTTGGCCCCATGCCTATATTTCGCCTACATAAATGACTTGCCCAATAGTATCAAAAGATAATAGGTAAGGGTAGATTTCTTGGATGCACAAAGCACCAAAAACACAGCTCCAGAGCCACGCATTTACATAGTAGGCCCACAACAAAAAGAAGCTGTAATGGAAAAATATTTCAGACGGGTTGCTTCAAACATCCAACAAGTACATATTAATATAAGCTAAATATTGATAAAGGGGAAGGAAATGGTAAGGGGCGAAAAAGTTGAGCCCGTCTCTTTGCTGATGACACCATTGTCTACCTTACCATCAAATCTAAATCCCCTGCAGAAAGCTTACAGTAAGACCTCTACTGTTTAAAAAAATTGGAAGAAGAATGGTCAATGGAATTTAATCCCGATAAATGTGAAGTTCTAAGAATACATCGTAAAAGAAATCCTGTTATATATCCTTACACCCTACATAACGTCCAACTTCAGTCCACAGACCATGCAAAATATATTTGTGTTACCCTAAATGATAACTTGACCTGGTCAAATCACATAAATAACATACCATTCAAGGCCAGTAATACCCTTCGCTTCATCAAAAGGAACGTAAAGACTACCAGGTTAAAGAAATGGCTAACAAAACCTATGTCCGCCCCCAGGTCGAATACTGTTCCACGGCCTGGCACCCCTGGCAAAAATATCTCACTTATAAAGTGGAAAGGGTACAAAGATCTGCAGACCACTATGTTTTTAATGACTACCAGTATACCAGTAGTGTCTCAGATATGTTATCAGAACTGAATTGGAAGACCCTAGAACAAAGAAGAAATCATTTCTCCCTGGTTTTTTTCTATAAGATAAGAAACAAATTAGTGGCAGTGGACCTTTGTCATCTCACACAGACACGAAATCTAAACTTCTTAATTCCACAGTCCGAAACATTGTACCATGCAAATTCCTTTTCCCCCAGGACTATCAGACTATGGAACAGTTTACCAACATATATCCAGTCCATGGCAGACCCAATTTGCAGACATTTGTCAGCGGGCTGGACTCGCAGTCTCTCTAAATACTATAATCTGCTGCTTTTAACTGTGATACTTTGGGTCTTTTATCTTTTTAACTTTGCACATAACATTTTTACTAAAACACTGTTTCCTGACAGCGCCTGCCAGACATAATAGCACGATTGTTCGGCATTAGATAGTTGAAGTTAAGTTGAAGTTGAAGCAACAGAAGGCATGTAGTGTAAAACACAAAAAATGCTCTAACTTGTATATCTATATAAATGCAATCCTTAAGAACCTAAAACGTGCGTACTCAATGCTCTTGCAGAAGAAAGAGAAACTAGGGAAACACCCTTAAGGGCCCAACGAAACAGACCAGGAGATAGAAATCAAAATAGCGCAGTCATGATGGGATTTTAAGAACTACCTATCATAGAGACCTCCACCTGTTCCGTCAGACACAGTCAAAAAGGAAAGCTTAGCGTCCAACTGTAAAAGGGCTGTTTGTGTGTCTCTTTTTTTTCTACATGTATTAAATATATTAATTCCAATATAAAGATTCAGAATCTATACTACGTAAAACTCTGAGCAGAGTTCAACGTTGGTGATCCTCACTTTAAAATGAAATATCACCGGAAGTGCAAGAGATCGCTGGGTCCTGCAATATACCGCTAAGGACCACTAAGGACCGCTAAGGACCACTAAGGAGGTACAAAGGACCACTAAAGATCTTTTAGTGAGCACTAAGGGTTGACTTAGGGTTCAGTAAGCACCCTTAAGAAAAATCTAAGGAATAAATCGTAAAATAAAAAAGATATGAGTAAATTATTTCAGGCAGTTTTCCCATTAAAGACCTCTAAGGAGGCACTATGGGCCACTAAGGACTATTACAGATGCACTTTGGACAAATTACGGGCAATTATGATAATAATTATTGAAAGCAGTGCCAATATATTGTATTTAATTTTAAAGTTTAAATTTTAATTATAAGATAAGCACGGCTAGCTAACTGAGTGCTTATGTGTCATGAATAAATATACATTTTAATTGTATCACATAACAACATATAAAAAATTTGTAACTTTATTGTCATCAATTTACAATCATAAAATCTTATTTAACCTTATTTATTGATATAATAATATATTGATATAATGCAACTTAACAAATTCATATACTAAATGTCATATTAAGAAATCAGATAAATATTTACAGAACAATAAAGCACACAATTGCATTGCTTATGAAAAGTTCTATATACATACATACTAATCAATAAAGTCATTGAAAATTTTAATTAACCTTATTTATTGATATTATTTACCTTGATATAATGTACCTTAACAAATTCATATACTATATGTGATATAAAAAAATCAGATAAGTATTTACAGAACAATAAAATACACAATTGCATTACTTTCAAAAGTTCTATATACAAACATACTAATCACTAAAGTCATTGAATATTTTCATTTATTGATAACCTTATTTATTGATATTATGTACCTTAACAAATTGATATATTAAATGTCATATCAAGAAATCACGGGGCCTCCGTGGCCGAGTGGTTAGAGTCGTTGACTTCAAACCATTTGCCCCTCATCGATGTGGGTTCGAAACCTCATTTGGGGCGTAGAATTCTTCACGTGAGGAAGCCATCCAGCTGGCTTACGGAAGGTCGGTGGTTCTACCCAGGTGCCCGCTCGTGATGAAATAGTGCACGGAGGGGCACCTGGGGTCTTCCTCCACCATTAAAGCTGGAAAGTCACCATATGACCTAAAATTGTGTCGGTGCGACGTTAAACCCAACAAAATAAATAAAACAAGAAATCAGATATATATTTACAGCATATTAAACACACAATTGCATTGCTTATGAAAAGTTATATATACAAACATGCTAATCACTGAAGTCATTGATAATTTTAATTAACCTTACTTTAATTTTGTACCTTAACAAATTTATATACTTTATTATATATCATTTCAAGAAATTAAATATATATTTACAGAAAAGTAAAACACATATTTGTATTGTTTATATATATACAGACATACTAAACACATGGCACTGCACATTTAGTTAAACACATGGCAATGTTTGTGATTGTTATTATTTCCTGAAAGGAAGTGAAACTTGCTTTGCTTGACAAAGCATGAAGTCTGTTGTTTCCAACAGAATCAGTACACAAGTTCACTTCCTTTGTGTAAATGTTCTTGTCACTTTGGCACGGCTTTTTTGACCTGGTTTCTTAGCGACTGCTGGGGTCTGACTGATTGAATATGTACCATCAGTGATACAATTCTTGACAGTAGTTCCATTTTTGAAGTGGCATTTAGAAATTTCATTTAATATGCTTTTTTTTTCAGTATCTGACTTTGATCGCAACACCCCTTCGGTTAATCTGAACTTAGTGAATTTGGGATGTAGTGAATAATTCCCAGTTCCGTAAAGCGCACGTCTTACATCCACATGCTGAACCCTGACAGCATCATGTAGTTTCTCGACAAGAACAACCGTTTTTTGGGGTTTCCAGTCTGTGGAGATTTTCAGCCTATGGTTGATTGACTCTGTGTTATTATTTGTCCACAGCTGATCATTCTGATTAACACAATGTTCTGAAAAAACATTTTCAACAAATTTCTCATAATACTCTAAAAAGTCTAGATGGTCTTTCAAGGACTCTTTTAATTCGACATTTCTATCATCGAATATTGCGCAACAATTGCCTTTTGTGTGTTTGGTACAGAGCCTACGTTTGGCTTCTGGAAAGGTTTGATCAATGGCATTGGTCATAGCTTTTTCATCATCTGTTCCGATCAACATTTCAACATTCTTAAGCTCAATGTCTAAAATACCACGAAGATAGGAAAAGAACCTGTAATACGTTTTTGTTTTGCCATCCCAGTGCAGCATGAGTGGACCTATCATAATTGGGGGCTCACCTGTTTCTTTGCTTACAACTCTGGCTTTTGCATACTAACAATGTCACATAACACCGGCCAAGCAAGAATGTTCTGTTAATACCCACAACACCCCCATTTGACTTGATGAAAGATCTTAGATCGGCCAACTGTTCTTCGGTACAACAAAATATGAGAGGTTGATCACTGTCCCTTGAGTGTATAATTTCACTGACAAATTCATGACCATTTAAAGACTTTATAATTTATAAAATTTTATCTGCAGCATTTTTTGCTTTTTTCTTACTACCTACAGATTTTGATTTTAAATACCGACACTGGCGCAAATGCTTTGGATAGAGAGTTGAGTTGTCAAGTTTTGTTAATTTAGTATAAGCATTAAATTGCTTATCATGCTTAACTGCTTCTTTAATTAGTTTGATAGCTTCAGGGTGTGTACGTTTGTAAGGCTGTTCATTTGTTTTTTGAATTTCCATGAACTTTTCCATATTCTGAGTCTCCATTTGTTCCCTGATTTTCAACAACCATCACATACTTTCTTGTGTCAAGTGCTGCAGGTAAGTTCTCAAACCAACTTACACGTTTCTTAAAGTCTTCATTTTCTTTTAAGACAGTATAGTACCTGTGAAGAGTCACAATGTTACCTAAATGTGGTTGCGGATTCAATGAGGTTTTAACAACTTTCCCTTTCACCTGTTTCTCAACACTTACAATACCATCTTTGACATGAACAAATTTAATGTTTGTTTGACCATTTTCAAGTTCTTCCAAAAGAAAGTTTGTCTTACAAGTTCTAGATTTCCTACTATTCCAAACCCCACAGTCATCATAGTAATTTGCTTTTGTCCCCGACAAGTTACTTTTAATGTTCTCTTCACCATCAACTAGAACAAATCCCTTGTCTTTATTTCCTCTAGGAACAGACAACACAGCTGTTATGTCGCCATGAATTATGTTCAGTAGATCTTCAACCGACATGAACTTTCCATTTGGTAACAGTCGCATTGATTGATTACGTTGTCTTTAAACACTTTCTTTTTCATTCAAATCATCAATTTCACAATTTGATCCTATATCACTTATTTCACATTGATTGATTTCTTCTGTATTCATTTCAGACTCACTTTCACTTTTTTCACACAGATTTACAGACTGATATGATTCAGATGTTGAATTAAGGGGTGTGTCACTTTCACTTTGTTCACACTGATTTACAGACTGATTTGATTCAGATGTTGAATTAAGGGGTGTGGCACTTTTAAATTCACTTTCACTAGATTCACAATTTGTATTGTTATCTATTGTTACAAAGTCAGGTAGATCGTTGATACAGATAAGAAATAAGAGAGGCCCGAGGACCGAACCCTGGGGAACACCTGAGGAGACTGGTGTGGTGCCTGATGTGGACCCGTTTACTACCACTGACTGTGACCTGTTATCAAGGAAAGCTTTAATCCATTTAAGAGTTTGACCCCTTACACCATAGAAATGCAGCTTGTAGAGTAGTTTTTCATGGTTGACCATATCAAACGCCTTTGAAAAGTCAAGGAGTATGAGGTCAACTTGACTATTGAAGGATATCTTCTACTAACATTAGTTACTGAGTTTGACAAGACCTCTTTTCTCGGAAACCATGCTGCAATTCATAGAACATATTGTTCTTTGTGAAGTGTTTTGTTATGCTAGAGGATACAATATGTTCCAGGGTTTTACACAAGATACAGGTAAGAGTTCTTGATATTGGGCGATAGTTGGCTGGGTCTGACCTAGAGCCTTTCTTAAAGATGGGAGCGACATTCGCCATTTTCCATATATCTTTTCGATACCTTGTGTTGAAATTTCAATATCAGGCATAGGTTTGTGTGGGCTGTACGTTTCTTTTCTGGGATCTCTTTACCTGTATCTGCGATATCCTGGACCTTCATATCAGCCAAAGATTTCAGAGAGAGAGGAGAGTTTGAAGTAAAAACTGACTGAAATTGCTTATTGAGTACTGTGGCTTTGTCAGGGTCCTGTGTGTGAAGTTTGTTGTCATGTTTGAGTGTGTCAATGCCAGTGGAATCTTGTTTTGAGTGCTTGAAAAGGCTGTATAATTTCTTGGTATTTGGTCTGTTATGTTGTGCTTGCATTTGATCAGTTTCGACGTTCACATTAAGGATGTCTTCAAGGTACTCTTCATGTGCTAATTTGGTTTCTTTCCTACATTAATGTTTGAGACTAAGGTAAGTTTCCTTGGGAATTTTGTTTGTCTTATATTTCCTAAAGGCTTTATCCCTTTAACAACTTAGTTCAAAACACTAATTCGTTGGTAAAGTTTAATGCATATAAAAAGAATTTTGTACATTTGAATTAAATATTTAAAGATGAAATGTTCTTGTGAAAGATGGGCACTGGATATCTTTAATGAGAATTAAAGGGGGGTAATCAGTGTGTCCATTTCGCAAAATTGACTCCATTTCGCTTAACGGCATGCGTGAAGATAGCCGCAACAACAACAACCACATCCAATTTTCTGGACACAAAAAGAGACATGGAATGCGATATTTCAGAAGTTAAAGAAGAAATTGTGCCTGTAAGTAAATTGCATAGCAGTTAATATAATCTTGTCTCAGCGTTCTTACAGATCTATGTATGGGTTCAGTGGAAACAGGCTGATTCGGACCGTGGCTGATTCGGACCATGGCTGATTCGGACCAAATTTTTTGGCTGATTCGGACCACATACTTTGAATAAAAGTAGATAATGACCATATATTTTGGCTGATTCAGACCTCAAACTTTTAATTAACAGTCAATAATGACCATGAATTTAGGATGGTTCAGTAATTTTCAGAAAATAATGTTGATTATAGCGTTATATTGAGGTTTAACTTGAAAAAAGGACATTAAATATACACAGTACAAGCGGGCAAGAAGTTTTGACAAACTAAAATGCATCATTTATGCGTTTAAATAAGGACTTTAATTATTCTTTGCATTAGACATTAAACTTAATACTCATAAATTTTATTTTTACTCATGACATCAGTGTCAGGAAAACTTAGACAATTTGGGCCGAATAAGCAAAGTAAATTTGGTCCGAATAAGCCATGGTCCGAGTCAGCCTGTATTCAGGTTCAGTATGCGAATCATCGATTAAGAAATTGTTTGCCTGAGGAAGTACCGGACGCCAAGCCTGCATTCTGTTTGGATAAAAGTGAAACGCTTAATGAACGTTATAAATTTTGCTCAAATTTGATTAAAATTCGCATCCACTCGGCCATGATCTTTTGCCGAAATTTCGACTTTTTGCTGCAGTATGGGACGGAATAGCTCAGTGGTTTGAACGCTGGCTTTCCAATCCAGAGGTCCGAGTTTGATCCCCGACAGATGCCTTAGGAATTTTCAGAAATGCTTTTCAGTGTTTCCCACCCAACTAGAGGTGTTCTGGTCAGAAACCTAGGCAATCCTCACGTGTACTGGTGCTATACACTGGGCACGTTAAAGAACCAATGGGTCTATTAAAAAAGAGCGAAGGTGATAGATGGTGAATGATTCATTGATTACGCATCGCATCAGTGGGGTTCTCCTACAAAGGAAGGAAAGGATTAATACATATATACATAATATGTCCCTAGAACAGTCAGGGGTGTAACTGTTTTAAGTTATGTAACCTATTTCAGTTACTTTTTCAAGCATTTCTTAACCTGCATTAGTTATAAAATAAAGTTAACTCAGGTAAGTTATTCAAAAAAAAGTCTTTTTGCTGTTCTCACAAAATGACCTTTAAAGTGAAATTAGTAGCAAACTGTGGCTAATCAAATTCTCTTTTAGTCTGATCATGACCTGATCAGCATAATGGGATGTTAAGAGTTTTATAGCTTTAAAACTTTTGCGTAAACCTTTATCAGCCTTGCGTAAAATTTTTTATAGCATAGCTGGAAAGATAAAATTCAAGGACTCAGGAAGTAACTGCATTAGTCTCATTCAAAATGAGGAATTGGCAAAGGAGGGCTTTGTAATATTTTATGATAACTGAAACAAGTTATGAAAATATAAGCAATAACTCAAATGAGTTATTAACTGCAATAACTTGAAACAGTTACACCCCTGACTGCAGAATTACTAGAATAATAGTGAATTTAGCCTTGTCCGCTTCTAAGTCACAGTTTTCATCCGATCTTCACCAAACTTGCTGACAATATTTGTGGGCATAATATCTTGGCCAAGTTAGATAACCAGCCAAATCGCCCCAGACACTCCTGGATTATGTCCCTTGAATTACTTAAAAAACAGCAAATTTAGCCTGGACCACTCTCTAAGTCAAAGAGTTTTCATCTGATCTTCAAACTTGCTGACAGTGTTTGTGGATATAATATTGTGGCCAAGTTTGATAACCAGGCTTATCGCCCCAAGTACTCCTCGATTATGGCCTTTTAATTACTCTAAAACTGTGAATTTACTATTATTTAGCCTTGTCTGCTCTCTAAGTCAAATATTTTTCATCCAGTCTTCACCAAACTTCCTGACAATGTTTGGGTATAATATCTCAGCCAAGTACGATAACCACCATGATCGCTCCAGACACTCTTGGATTATGCCCCTTGAATCAGGCCAACTTCGTGTATTTTGTGACAGTCTGGCACTCCTGTTACACTTGGTGTGAAGATGCCAGGAGATGCTATATGTTCATACTGGTGGTCATTTAGCAAATTAAGAAAACAATTTTACCAGTTTGGTAGGCCTTCCTTTCTATACATGTTACCCTGATTAAAAAAGTCATGAATTCAGCTATTTATCCCACGTTGAAGGCGGAGGGATATGGTTTTGGCATTGTCCATCCGTCCAGAGCCTTATCTAGGAAGTGGTTTTAAATATTTTATTTATTATAAAACTTCATATATACTTGTTCACCACTATAGAGAAATGCAGCCTGTTAAGTTTCAGTCAGATAGCCCAAACACCAGAGTGCTGGCCCATAATAGTTTCTAGTTTTAAATATTATAGGGTACTGTATGGTAAATATGGCGATTTCTGCTTCATAACTTGTGACATACTTGTATTTAAATGTAAAACTTAAATTGAATTTAAATTACCATAATGTGGTAGTGCACATACAGTTTCGTCAGGATCTCTTCAGTTACTTCAGAGTTATTGCCCTTTAATTGTTGAATAATCCACATATTTGTTTATAACAAACCAACCAATTTGTAGCACTTCATTAAACTTTTTTCAGTTTTTTCCATGGACATTATTTTATTTTCATTTATTATTAACACAACTTTGTGAAGATGTGTACCTAGCCATCCCCAGTATTTTTTCATTCTTTTTTTTTCTAATTTGTCAAAACCTTCATAAATATTTAACAAGACGTCATGTGAAGTTGTAACCATTGTATATAGTCTCGCCTATTTGAAATATGCATTTATACTTTTTACAGGTCACCTATAAGGCATGTCTTGTCGATGGAAAAAAAAACTCTGATTATAGTCATATGTTAATTTGGAACAATGACTTTATGGAGTGACTTTTATTTTAAGGAAAAACTATCCATTTGATTTGTTTCTAGCTTTTATTTCTATTGTCTGTTTTCAGGTAGCAGAAGAAAGCTCAAACATCCAATTGTGTTTTAGGTCACTTGAAGAAGCAAATGCGTATATAAGAAACTATGAGATATCTTCAAACAACAAGTTCGTTGTAATCAGGAGACGTTCTATTGTTCAGTCAGGTAAAAATATGTTTTATGTCTGTTCTATGCAACATTTTAACCCTTATTATGCTGGACTTGATTGGTTCTGCCTTTGCAGCCCGTAGATCTTGATCAGCTTGCACATCCATACACACCATTTGGTCAATATTTATTTGGTAAGTTAATGGGACTGTCCAAATTGAAAGATCAGCAAATTCATTTTTAGACGGGAAAGGGTTCATGCTGTGTGCATTTTATACACAGGATAAATCTGGAGGGAATTCATGTTAGATTGTCCTGTAGAAAGGTTAAAAAGCTGCTTAAACAGTATGTTTTACCCACAACTACATGTTGTATTTCAGTTACATAATTGTCATAAGAAAAACATTTTTTTAATAACTTAATTTTTTGTTAATGCCTATTGCTTGGTTTTGAAAAATATTTGCCTCTTTTTGCCTATGCACAGTGAAACATTACAAATTATTATCCCCCGCCGATGAAATCGGGAGGGGGGTATTGAAATGGCGTTGTCCCTCCGTCAGTCCGTCAGTCAGTCCGTCCGTCCGTCCGCAGCCATTTTTCAGTAACTACTTGGTAGAATTTCATGAAACTTGAAATAAACATGAACCAACATACTGCGATGATGCCCGTCAAGTTTTTTTTTTGATTGGTCAATTTCCCTCAGAGTTATTGCCCTTGATTTAATAAAAAATGTCTGTCTGCAGCCATTTCTCAGTAACTAACAGGTAGAATTTCATCAAATTTGAAATAGACATGAACCAAGATACTGCGCTGATGCCCGTCAAGTTTTTTTTTTGATAGGTCAATTTCCGTCAGAGTTATTGCCCTTGATTTAATGAAAAATGTCCGTCTGCAGCCATTTCTCAGTAACTAGCAGGTAGAATTTCATCAAACTTGAAATAGACATGAACCAAGATACTGCGACGATGCCCTTCAAGTTTTTTCGATTGTCAATTTTTCCATTTAGTTATTGCCCTTTAATTGTTTTAAAAATCCACAGATCGTACATAACAAACCAACCAATTGGAAGAATTTTCATTAAACTTCTTCCATTCTTTTCCATGCACATTTATTATAAACATGTGATGTTGTGTACCTACACCTGGTCACCACCTTACATTGGTCACCCCGCTCCCTCTCACCCCCGCTCCCCCCCCCCCCCCACCCTAATTTTTTTTTTTTTTTTTCATTTTTTCGTTTTCTACCAATATCTATAATCACATGTAAACTGTATGTATCCTCAACCCCCCCCCCCCCACCCAAACAAACCAACTCATTTTTCTTTTAATTTGATTTGACTAATGAAAATTAATTTGCTTCTTGGTAACATTCTTAACTTTTTGCAGGATATATTTTTTTGCCGTTCCTCAACTCTGACCCTTTCGGCCGGGGATTCCAATTCATCGAATTTGCTTGTTAAACTGAGCTTGGCGGTCGGTTGGTTGGTCGGTCCGTTGGTTTTCATGGTTTTCAGATGATAACTCATGAAGGGCTTGACCGATTTAAATAAATTTTGGTACACAGGTGTAACATCAGAAAATACAGGTCAAGTACGACTTTGAGGACTGTAGGTCAAAGGTCAAGGTCAAAGTGACCCTAAACAGTTAAACGGTTTCCGGATGATAACATGAGAACGCTTGGGCCTAGGATCATAAATTTTGGTACACAGGTGTAACATCATAAAATACAGGTGAAGTATGACTTTGAGGACTGTAGGTCAAAGGTCATGGTCACAGTGACTCAGAACATTTAATAGTTTCCAGATGATAACTTGAGAACGCTTGGGCCTAGGATAATAAATTTTGGTACACAGGTGTAACATCAGAAAATACAGGTCAGGTTTTACTTTGAGGTCAGTAGGTCAAAGACCAAGGTTATAGTGACTTGGAACAGTTGAATGGTTTCTCGATGATGACTTGAGAAGCTTGGGTCTAGGATCATAAATTTTTGTACACAGGTGTAATATACAGGTGTGATAAAATACAGGTCAAGTTCGACTTTCAGACTAGAAGGTCAATGGTTAAAGGTCCAATACTAAGGAAAGTGAACATTTTAATTTCTTTTAAAAAGCACAGAAACTATTTCATTTTATTGGAAAATGAAAGTTGGTATGTAGAAATTCGAAATAAATCGCAGTATATGTACAATTATTTTTCTATGAAGTATGAAGAAAGTTAAAAAGACCTGGGGGGTCATTCTGTCGATTCATTGAAATTTCAACATAATACACATACATTTCTTTGAGTTCCAAAGACCTTCTGTAAATTTTGACCTGCCAATCTTCATTATTTAGTGTCTTGCAGAAGTCTATGCACTGGCAATGAAAAAAATTGCCAACTCACTTTCCCTTAGTAATGGACCTTTAAGGTCACAATAATATGAAACAGTTACACATTTTACGAATGATAACTTGAGAACGCTTGGGCCTAGGATAATGAAAATTGATAGGGAGGTTGGATATGACCAGCAGATGACCCCTATTGATTTTGAGGTCAGTAGGTCACAGGTCAAGGTCACAGTGACCCAGAACATTTTACTGGTTTTCGGACAATAACTTCAAAACCCTTGGGACTAGGATCACAAAACTTTATAGGGAGGCTGGTCATGACCAGCAGATGACCTGTATTGATTTTGAGTTCCAAAGGTAAAAGGTCATAGTGACCCAGAACATTTAAACCTTTTTCGGACAATAACTTGAGAATGCTTGGGCTGATGACCATGAAACTTCATAGGGAGGTTGATCATGACTAGCAAATGACCTCTATTGATTTTGAGGTCAGTAGGTCAAAGGTCAAGCAAGTTCAGCTTTGACACTGGCTTAGTTCTGTCACAATGCCATATTGTGGGGGTATAATTCGTCACTCCTGTGACAACTCTATTTTGTGATGGAATATATCCTAGGTGTATAAAACTGGGTTAGAGACCATTCTCTAAAGCATGTGAATTTGATTGATTGACTGACTTTAGCTCATTTCTGAAATTGACCAATGGCAAAGTTGCGTTTAGACTTATCTCAGAACTGAGTTATATATTTGGCCCTTATTTTTTGCTTTCAGATTTAACATCGTTAGATAAGCACCGTCTTTACTTTGATCTACTGTCTGTGTTTGGAGAGAAATCTTATGCCCTCAGTGATGGGATACCATTTGCAAATTTGGGATACGAGTACAGAAACTGTCAATATGGACATTACAGAGAGAAAAATCGCAACAATCGCAAAAATCGAGAGGTAATGAAAACTTTTGCTAGCTAGCGAGGTAAGGTCTGCATGTAAAATTCTAGACTAACAATCAAGCATTTTGAATTCAGTGTAGTATGACAGTTGCAGAAGACAGTGGCAAACATCAGTTGATATAAGAATTGTTTAAGCTCAGTGACTGTTGAGGAAATGAAATGTTTGATTAACCCATGCCCAACACTGCTCCAAGTTATAATTAGACCAGAATTTGCACTTCCTGATTGTGAAGTTTGCATACAGTGTCACTGTCAGAATTATTTCATTCACTCACATGTTTGAAAATCTTCATTTATTTTGAAGATCTTTGTGTAAATCCACTTACTGTATTTCTTTATTCTGTAATGCTGAGGGCATCAATGGACATAATTCTATTTTTAACTATTTCAGTTTCGTTTATTTTGTGTTTCTTGGTAATGTTTAGTAGTACCCATCCTGTACCACTACCCCGCCCCTCTTGTTACTTTTGTATCTCCAACCAAAGGTAATATAGAAGTTTACTTTATCTTGCATTGTCAGCAGGTCAATGTTACCAAACGGTGACAGGATATGGAGGCACCAGTATCTATTGGACACATATCTGGCTACTCAGAGAATCATAATTGATTGTATATGAGCCACGGCATGAGAAAACCAACATAGCGTGTTTGCGACCAGCATGGAACCAGACCAGCCTGCGCATCCGCGCAGTCTTGTCAGGATCCATGCTGTTCGCTGATGGTTTCTCTAATTGCAATGGGCTTTGAAAGCAAACAGCATGGATCCTGACCAGACTGTGCAGATGCACAGGCTGGTCTGGATCCATGCTGCTCGCAAACATACTATGTTGGTTTTCTCATGGCGTGGCTCATATTATAAATCTTTTTCTACTAAGGATGAGGCTGCGCTGAGGATGGGTATTATCAGGAAGAAAAGGAAAGTAGGACCTTCTAAGAAATTAGGCTGTCCTGCCGCTTTGAGAATTAAGACAGTTCTGAAATTCCCAGACTTTTATGTAAGTATTTGCTATTGTTATGAAATCATGAAATTTTGATTTGACTGATTCAGGTGCCAGCTTATGTCTGTCATAATGTTCTGGTGGTTTTTCCTAATTTCGAAAGATGCCCTAAAGCTCTCAATATTCCTATATTTTCCTATATTTTGAACAACATTCATTACCTTTTAGACATTAAGTTAATTGAAAATAGCATAATTTACAAATTTTGGTGTCCACAAATTTTTTTGGTGGAGTATTAGAAGTTGAAGTTGCCCTTGTCCATTTGTCAATCTGTATGAATTTTGTGTCATGCATATTGAAAAAAAAGTATTTGACTCAAGAGTCATTAAACCTCCCAAAATTGTCATTCAGCATGTGTAGGTGTGCTTCTGATTTTTCAGTTGGATTGCACTCAACCAGACCAGAGGTTTGGCCTTTGACTTAGTACAAAATATGCATAAAAAGGGCCAAAAATTTGCATTGCTTGTATCTAAAGTGTATCTTACCTAGGATTATGATACATTATTGGAATATTATTCTCAGTCAAATTCTGTATGTGAGTTTGTGCACATAGGGATTTGTTTTAGACTTCACATAGTCAGACCAGAGTTATGGTCCTTGACGTAATCAAAAATATGCATAAATGGGCAATAAAGTTTGTGCCGAATATTTCTTAAAAGTTAATTGGCCTAAGGTCATGAAACATAAATTGAGAATGCATGTATTATTCAGCATAAGCAGTTGAGCACCTGGAAGTTTATTAGCCCACCATCATCAGATGGTGGGCTATTCAAATCACTCTGCGTCCGTGGTCAGTCGTCCATCCCTTAACAATTTCTCGTTATCGCATCTCCTCAGAAACTACCAGGGGGATTTTGACCAAACTTTGTCAGAATGATGTATTGGTACCCTAGTTGTGTCCCCCTGAAAATCAGACTGGTTCAACAATTTTTTATTGAGTTATGGCCCTTTGTTTATTTCTATGATTTACATAGATTTAAAAAGGGAAAAACTTTGAAAATCTTCTTGTCCAAAACCACAGAGCCTAGGGCTTTGATATTTACTATGAAGCATCATCTAGTGGTCCTCTACCAAGATGATTCCAATTATTTCCCTGGGGTCTAATATGGCCCCGCCCCGGGGGTCACATGGTTTATATAGACTTATATGGGGAAAAACTTTTAAAAACCTCTTGTTCAAAACCACAGGGCCTACGGTTTTGATATTTTGTATGTGACATCATCTAGTGATCTTCTACTAAGATTGTTCAAATTATCCCCCTAGGGTCAAATATGGCCCCGTCCGGGGGTCACATGGTTTACATAGACTTATATAGGGAAAAACTTTGAAAATCTTCTTGTCCAAACTACAAAGCCTAGGGCTTTGGCATTTGTAATGTAGCATCATCTAGTGGTTCTCTACCAAGTTTGTTCAAATTATCCCCCTAGGGTCAAATATGGCCCCGCACTGGGGGTCACATGGTTCATATAGACTTATATAGGGAAAAGCTTTTATAATCTTCTTGTCAATAACCTACAACATTCAAATTTGGACCACATGTATGGTTTTGAGTGGCAAGATGAACCTTGACATGAGTTGACCTTGATTTTGACCTAGTGACCTACTTTCACATTTCTGTAGCTACAGCCTTCAAATTTGGACCACATGCATAGTTTCGTGCACTGAAAAAAACTTTGACATTGACATTGACCTAGTGACCTACTTTCACATTTTTGAAGGTACAGGCTTCAAATTTGGACCACATGCATAGCTTTTTGTACCAAAATGAACTTTGACCTTCAAGATTGACCTAGTGACCTACTTTCACATTTCTGTAGCTACAGGCTTCAAATTTAGACCACATGCATAGGATTGTGTACCGAAACAAACTTTGACCTTGACATTGACCTAGTGACCTACTTTCACATTTTTGAAGGTACAGGCTTTAAATTTGGACCACATGCATAGATTTGTGTTCTGAAGTGTAATTTGACCTTGATTTTGACCTAGTGACCTACTTTCAAATTTCTCAAACTACAGCCTTCAGACTTGATGCACGTGCATAGTTTTGTGTACAAAGAACTTTGTCCATGAAATTGATCTAGTGACCTACTTTAACATTTCTCAAGCTACAGCTATCGAATTTGGACCACATGCACAGTGTTGTGTATGGAAATGAAATTTGACCTTGAGCTAGTCAATAAGTCTTGAAATTTGGAACACTCAAAAATGGCACATTGGTGGGCACCAAGATCACTCTGTGATCTCTTGTTTGTGATGTCTCTTGGTCAGACAAGAGTTATTTCCTTTCATTTATTCAGAAATAGGCATAAATGGCTTGCAAGTTTCTATCGCATGTATCTCAAGAAGTATTTCACTTACGTGTTGAGTTAAGAAATAAAAAATGATATTATGTAGCAAGTTGTGCTCATTGTGTTTTGGTTGGAATTTCACTCAGCAAGATCAGAGTTCTAGTCCTTGTCTTTGTGGAAAATTTGCATTTAATGCTTAAAAGTTTGTATTGTATATAAAAATAAATGACCTAGACCCATGGAATCATATAGGAATAATATTCAGTATGTGAATTTGTGCATTCCGTTCACAATTTCCTTGTGAACACGATAGAGACCACATTTTGTATTTGATTTTAATCAAACTTGCACACAACTTGTATGGGCATAATACCTTGGTTCCTTTTGAAAACTGATGGGTTTCAGAGTTAAGGCCCCTTAAAGGGCCAAAATTTGCCATTTTTGGCTTGTGAACATGATAGAGACCACATTTTGCAATCAACTTTTAATAAAACTTGCATACAACTTGTATTGGCATAATATCTCAATTCCTTTCGAAAACTGGCCTGATCCCAACATGGGTTCCAGAGTTATGGCCCTTTAAAGAGCAAAAATTTGCTATGTTTTTGCTTGTGAACATGATAGATACAACATTTTGCAATCAACTTTAATCAAACTTGCACACAACTTGTATTGGCATAGTATCTCGGTTCCTTTCAATAACTGGCCATATTCTGTCATGGGTTCCAGAGATATGACCCCTTAAAGGACCAGAATTTGTTATTTTTGGCTTTTGAACATGATAGAGACCACATTTTGCAATCAACTTTAATCAAACTTGCAGACAACTTGTATTGGCATAGTATCTAGCTTCCTGTCAAAAACTGGCCAGATCCCTCTGTGGGTTCCAGAGTTATGGCCCCTTAAAGGTCCAGAATTTTCTATTACGGCTTTTGCAGCCATATAGAGACTTCATTTATGGTTTGATTTGATACAAACTTGCAAAATATCTTCAACAACAATAAATCTTGGATTCCATGGTGAATGTGTTAGAACTAATCATAGGTTCCAGAGTTATTTTATATCTGATTACCTCCCCTGATTTTAATCAAAATGGATTTATATCAGTAAGTACTTGTAGGACTCATTTGAAATTTCATTATTGTCATTAGTTAGTCTGAGACATTCAGGGTAGATAAGTATGGAATAATTTTATGTCAAATTACCTCCCGTTATTTCAAACAAAAATGGGTATACCTCCATAACTAATGAAGATTCTGATCTGAAATTTCATTTATGCCATCAGATTGACTTGGACAGTCAATGAAGATACATATTTACTGAATTTATGACAAATTAACTCCCTTTATTTTTTATGTAAATGAATATGACTAGCTTCTGAGATTGGTTTGAAACCATATTTATGTCTTCCATGGTAAGAAATAGTCATGTTAGATAACTTTCGATTGAATGTTTATGGATATGAATACTTTCCTGATATATTGTTGTGAAGGCTTGTACTCTGTATCATCTATATGCATATACCAATGCATGATTACCTCCCCTGATTTTAATAAAAATGGATTTATCTCAGTAAGTTTTTATATGACACATTTGAAATTTCATAATGGTCATAAGTTGGACTGAGACAATCATGGTAGATAACTACGGACTGATTTTATGTCAAATTACCTCTCTTTGTTTCAAATTAAATTAGGTGTATCTCAGTAACCAATGAAGATACTGATTTGAAATGTCATTTATGCTATCAGATGGACTCGGACAACCAGGGTAGACAACTTTTGACTGAATTTATGGCAAATTACCTCCCTTTTTATTTAAATGAATATACTTCAACAGCATCTAATGAGATTGATTTTAAATGTCAAGAGAAAATTTTTGTCCTGATTATATTTAGTGTGTATGCCTATGTGATCTATGTCAAAACTTGATCAGCAATGGTGCTCAGGTGAGCAATATAGGGCCATCATGGCCCTCTTGTTTATTATTTTACAATGTTGTGATTTACAGCTGGACGAAAAGCAATTGAAATCACAATATGCCAGAAAATCCTGTCTTGAGAAGTTGAGGACTGGTTTCTGTGAGGAAACAAAAAGATACATTGTGGTGTATGTTATTATAGACACTAACCACAATCATGTCCCGAAACCTGAAATTCCACGACTTAGAGACAAGACAGTCACTCACAAAATTGATAAAGGTTGCAACAGGATACAAGATGTAAGTATTTTGTTCTACTGATAAAATTTACTCTGTTAATATGTTGCAACAGAATACGACATGTAAGTCTGTTTTTTTGCTGCAACAAAATGTTTGCAACATGATGCCACCTGTAAGTTTATTATCCTCGCCGATGAAATCGGGAGGGGGTATTGAAATGGCATTGTCAATCCGTCTGTGCGTCCGTCCGCAGCCATTTCTCAGTAACTAGCTGGTAGAATTTCATGAAACTTGAAATAAACATCATATTGCGATGATGCCTGTCAAGTTTTTTTTTTGATTGGTCAATTTCCCTTAGAGTTATTGCCCTTGATTTAATGAAAAATGCCAAAAAATGTCCGTCCACTGCCATTTCTCAGTAACTATCAGGTACAATTTCATAAAACTTGAAATAAACATGCACTAACATATTGCGATAATGCCTGTCAAGTTTTTTTTTTTGATTGGTCAATTTCCCTTAGAGTTATTGCCCTTGATTTAATGAAAAATCCACGTCTGAAGCCATTTCTCAGTAATAAGCTGTAGGAAGTTCAAGATAACTTGAAATAAATATGAAACTACATACTTCGATGATGCCTGTCATTTTTTTTTTCAATTGGTCAATTTTTCTTAGGTTATTGCCCTTTAATTGTTTAAAAATCTACAGATTTGTGCATAACAAACCAACCAATTGGTAGAATTTCATTAATCTTCTTTCATTCTTTTCCATGAAAATTTGAAAATTTATTATAAACATGTGAAGTTCTGTACCCACACCTGGTCACCACCTTGCCTTGGTCACTCCCCCCCCCCCCCCCCCCCCCCCCCCCCCCCCCCCCCGCCAAAAAAAAAAAAAAAACAATTAAAAAAAAATCATTATTTTTAATTTTCCATCAATATTTATAATCAACATGTGAAATTTTGGACCCTCACCTGGTCACCCCCGCTGTCTTTGCCGCCCCCCCCAAGATAAACATTCATTCTGTTAAAATGATTTTGACTAATGAATTTATTTGCTTCTTAGTAACAGCCTTAAATTCTTGCCGGATATATTTTTTGGCCATTCCTCACCACAAGCCCTATCGGCAGGGGATATCAATTCATCGAATTTGCTTGTTGTTCTACTGATAAAACTTGCAATTAGATTTTAGATATAATTGAAACTTCACACAAGTGATCAGTAACAACAGTAGTTGTGCATGGGGCATAATAGGTTCTTCCAGAAAAAAAAAAAACAGTTCTGGGACTTTTTTTGTTTGTTACTTTACTAAATACATAGACACAATCTTGTGCGCATCATCTCTCCTCATCCCCTTGACACAACTTAATTAAACTTCATACAAGTGATCAGTAACAACAGTAGTTGTGCATGGGGCATGTTAGGTTCTTTCAGAAAAAAATTGCAGAGTTATTGTACCCCCCGACAACAAAGTTGTAAAGGGGGGTATACTGGTTTCAGGTTGTCCATCTGTCCATAGACACAATCTTGTGCGCTCCATCTCTCCTCATCCCCTTGACACAATTTAATGAAACTTCACACAAGTGATCAGTAACAACAGTAGTTGTGCATGGGGCATGTTAGGTTCTTTCAGAAAAAAAAATTGCAGAGTTACGGGACTTTGTTTTTTGTTACTATACTATATACATAGACACAATCTTGTGCGCTCCATCACTCCTCATCCCCTTGACACAATTTAATGAAACTTCACACAAGTGATCAGTAACAACAGTAGTTTTGCACGGGGCATGTTAGGTTCTTTCAGAAAAAAAAATTGCAGAGTTACAGGGCTTTGTTTTTTGTTACTATACTATATACATAGACACAATCTTGTGCGCACCATCTCTTCTTATCTCCTTGACACAATTTAATGGAACTTCACACAAGTGATCAGTAACAACAGTAGTTGTGCACGGGGCATGTTAGGTTCTTTCAACAACAAAAATTGCAGAGTTATGGGACTTTGTTTCATGTTAACATACTATGTACATACAGTCTGCATATGCAATCTTGTGCGCGCCTAATCTTCCGAACCCTTGCACATAATTTAATGAAACTTCACACAAGTGATCAGTACCAACCCTAGTTGTGCATGGTGCATGTTACGTTCTTTTAGATAAATATTCTGCATAGTTATGGGACTTTTTGATGCCCCCGAAGGGAGGCATATAGTTTTTGAACCGTCTGTCCGTCTGTCAGTCTGTCCGCAATTTTCGTGTCCGGTCCATATCTTTGTCATCGATGGATGGATTTTCAAATAACTTGGCATGAATGTGTACCACAGTAAGACGACGTGTCATGCGCAAGACCCAGGTCTGTAGCTCAAAGGTCAAGGTCACACTTAGACATTAAAGGATAGTGCATTGATGGGCGTGTCCGGTCCATATCTTTGTCATCGATGGATGGATTTTCAAATAACTTGGCATGAATGTGTACCACAGTAAGACGACGTGTCGCGCGCAAGACCCAGGTCCATAGCTCAAAGGTCAAGGTCACACTTAGACATTAAAGGATAGTGCATTGATGGGCGTGTCCGGTCCATATCTTTGTCAACCATGGATGGATTTTCAAATAACTTGGCATGAATGTGTACCACAGTAAGACGACGTGTCGCGCTCAAGACCCAGGTCCGTAGCTCAAAGGTCAAGGTCACACTTAGACGTTAAAGGTCATTTTTCATGATAGTGCATTGATGGGTGTGTCCGGTCCATATCTTTGTCATTCATGCATGGATTTTAAAATAACTACGCATGAATGTGTGGCACAATAAGACGACGTGTCGCGCGCAAGACCCAGCTCCATAGGTCAAAGGTCCTAAACTCTAACATCGGCCATAACTACTCATTCAAAGTGCCATCGGGGGCATATGTCATCCTATGGAGACAGCTCTTGTTTTTGCTACTATACTGTATACATACAGTCTGTATACATACAGTCCACATAATTATGCAATCTTGTGTGTGTCCAATTGCAATGTACTGTGTCAGTGCATGAGGGGGGTACATTCATCACCTTTAGTGATAGTTCTAGTTTGACTTTGTTTTTTGGTAACATACTATGTACACACAGTCTGTGAATGCAATCTTATGCACGCCTAATCTTCCAAATCCTTGCACACAACTTAATGAAACTTCACACAAGTGATCAGTTCCAAACCTAGTTTTGCATGGTGTTAGGTTTTTTTTAGATAAATATTTTGCAGAGTTATGGTACTTTTATGTTTTGTTTTGTTTTTGTTACATGTACTATACAGTACACAAAAAGTCTATATACATACAATCCACATAATTATGCAATCTTGTGCGTGTCAAATTGCAAGGTACTGTGTCAATGCGTGTGTGGGGGTGGAGGTGGGGGGTGTACATTCATCACCTTTAGTGATAGCTCAAGTTTTGTTTACAAGGCTGCAGTTTGATACCACATCTACAATTGGTGATGACACATAAATCTGTTATGATCAACATTTGCATTATATTGCAACAGAATACATGAAAGACTGTTGTTCAGTTGCCAAAGGTTGTAGTAGGGTACAGATAAAGTTTGCAACACTTGACAAGGATTGCTTCAAGTCTGTAGGTTTCCATTCTCATCTGACAGTGGCTTGAAATAATCCTGAGACATACCTCCAGTTTCTTTCTTTCATTTATTTTGTGAGCATTCACATTTAAATAACTGTCAGATGTTGTTAAAGCAAATCAATAAAACAGTGTTTTCCTTATTTCATAGCAGCCTGATTGAACTTATGGGCAACAGTCGAGAATATTGCTGGTTAGCAAGGGATAGCAATGTCAAATATTGTCCGCAGTCTGTAAAGATTTCCTGCAAAGATTTGTTATCATAAATCTTTGTCAGAATATTTTTCTTCATGAAATATAGAAGATTCAAGCTGGATTACCTGAGGTCAAAACTAGGTCAAGTAAAGAGAAACCATGTTTTGACTTTTGACTTTTCTTTCATAAAACTTCTTGCAGAATGTGTTTCTGTATGAACTCAAGATTAAGTTCAAAACTGCTTTACCAGGGGTCAAGAATTAGGTTAACACTGTATTTAGCAGTTTGGACTATATGTTCATATATAAGTTTCAGATCTAGTTCTTTACATTTTTAAACCAGTTTCAGTTGATTATGAAAGACCTTTCAGAAATTATTTTCATATTGGTTTGCACTGATCTTTTCTAACCAGGATCCTATCCCACCATTTGGACGTGGGCCAGTGTTGAAAAGGTCAGCCAGTTTGATGGGGAAAGATCTGTCTGACTTGGCATTACAGTTTAAGATTGCCCAAGAACTTCCTACACAGCTTGCTCGACCGAAGACTTACCTGGGACTGGACAGTATGGACACTCATCAGTTGTTGACTCTGTACCATGAGATCACTGGAAAAGTTCCAAATGATATGTTTGTTGCAGCGAATAAAGAGTTTACTAGAGAAAACTTCCTGCTGTTGCTTCATCTATGTATAGTATTTGCAAATGCTGCCAGTGATGAACAGGTATGAAATAGTTTATTTGTACAAATTTAATGTGCCATAAGTAGATATCTCCCTTGTTGATATATTTCCACTGTTAGAACTTGATTGTACAAATTTATTTTTGCAGTAAGGGGTTATCTCTGGCCTCCAGATTTTGGCTATAAATGATCTTTCTTGAAATTGAATTTTGGTCATATTATAAACTATAGGATATGGGTTGTTGTTTCTAAACTATAAAGAATGCCAAAGCAAGAATGAACAGATGTCCCCCCTTGGGAATCAAACCCGTGCGGCTGCAGTTAATCCTTTCCGAGGTCTTTACCAATACCACCATGCAGGCTAATGTCTTCCACGTGTTAAATATAGATATTTATAATTAAGGCAATTTACCTCGAGTAAAGCATTACAAATTCCTTTCATTTTCATGGTAAAAATGAGTAAAAACAAATATTTCTAATGTGTTTCCATAACATACAATCTCAAGGTTGCCACCTACCTTGAAACGTCAGGGAAAATTGATTTTTTTTTCAAGGTTAGTGAGTTGTCAGGAAAATCTTGATAATGGTTAGTGAAAAATGAAATTTTAGAAAAGTCCGGGAAAAATGAAATTCTGGGTCGATGTTTAAAATGTTCAGTGGCTATGCCAGTTTTCAAGCAGTGTTATTAAACACATTTTGGAGTAATTGTGTATAAACATAATTTAACCCTTATCCTGCTAAATTTCTAAAATGGACTTGCCCATCTTTCAATTTGGACAGTACCATTAACAATTAAAAGGGGTGCTTACCAAAACGATACTGACTGAATGGCAGAGGGTGCAGACCATGATCAGACTGCACAGATGTGCAAGCTGATCTTGGTCAGCACTGGTCATAAAGGCAGAATCACTTGCCGCCAGCAGGCTAAGGGTTAAATATGTGTGAATCAATTTCGTTTTTATGGTAACTTTGAAATATTGCGGACTGAAGGGTGGATAGGACAGCTGTAGGGGAGGAGGAGGCCAAAAAATATTGTAGCATTGGTCAGTGAAAAGTATAGTTTAGTCAGGAAAAAGTCAAGAGAATTTCTTTTTTTCTCAACTAAGTGGCAACTCTGAATCTGTCAGTAATCAAGTTTCAAAGCATTCCTAAGAAATAAAGGGTTAATTTCCTGATACCTGTTTCTTTTTAGCTCGACTATTCGAAGAATAGGGGAGCTATCCTGCTCGCCCTGGCGTCGGAGTGAGCGTCACACAAATGTTAAAGTTTGTGTACCACCCCAAATATTTTCAAAGTCCATTGAGGTATTGCTTTGATATTTTGCATACTTTTTTACCATCATGACCCCAGTCTGTAAAAAGGAGGAGGCAACTCTATCAAGCATTTTGACTGAATTATGGCCGCTTTTCGACTTAGAATATGCTTATTGTAATGTTAAAGTTTTTCTCATAGCTTATATTATACTATCAAGCACTGAGAATAGTTGAGCGTGCTGTCAACTGACAGCTCTTGTTCTTTTTTGTTGTCGTATGATCCGGAGGCCAGCGCCTTAAATATATTTTCACTGTCAACTGGATTTCACAAATTTAGTCTGCCATAACTTTGTCTGTCAGCATCCTTGTATCTCTCTAAAGCTTATTCAGATGGTTCAGTATGGCTCCTTTTAGGGACCTCCAGAGCTAGGAATAAACTTTAATACAACTTTTTACAAACCAAATGATAGATCTTCAGGAAAATTGTTCTGTAGCATCCTAGTATGGCCCTTTCTTCTCCAGAACCATTTTATAGGTCTTTATCAAACTTGATCTGTTATAAGACTGTAGCATCATTTTAAGATCCTCTTCCTAAGTTTGCTCAAATGGGGGCACTTGGCCCTTTTAAGAGGCTGCCAGATCTAAATTGAAAAAATGTTCAAACAGCTTCTTATGATCTGGATCTTTATAAAACTTGGTATCTAGCATCCTCGTAAAGTTCCCTCTCAGATTTGTTCAGATGGTTGAGTTTTGCCGCAACAAAAACAACTTATATCAGGTGACTTTACTTAGGACCATCATTGCCCTTCTTGTTTTTAGTATCTAAGTTTAGCTTCAGGTAGTATTATTCCAAAAAAAATGCTGCAGTTGATCTTCCTTTAAGGTAGTTTTGTATGTTTGATAAACCGGGAGTGACGGCATAACATCATTTTTCCCGAAAATATAGAATAAAGTCTGGATTTGCGTACAGAGATAAAAATCATTCTATGAATTAATGACAACCTGTGAGAAAATTTATTTCAGGGGCACTGTTACTATATTTCTAAAGTTAAAATATTATATTAAAACATCTGACATGTTAAAGACCTGCTCCAGTCCTACCTTTTAACCTTAAATTGTTACTGAAAAAGCATGAAAATCCTGACTATGAACAGTGACACCAGTCAAAATAGATTCTATTTTATATAAAATTCTATATAAAATACCATTGGTTTTGCATGCTAAAGTGAGGCTTGTGGCTGTTAACTGTTACCTAATAATGGCCTATTGTAATCATGGGTTGCATACACACAATAGAATTTGAATAGCTGCGGAGGACGGCTTTAAATAATTAAAAATATTAAAATTATCTATAAATTTGTGGTTCACTTTTAAGTATGGTTAAATATCTAAAAAATAAGCAGACAGAACTATACATTTTATTTCACCACATGATAGATCATATGTTTATTTATGACTGTGAAAAGTTTCATTAAGATCTACATTGCAGAAAAATTTCTGTTCGCGAAAATATGATGAAAGTTGTAATTTTCCAATAGAATGTTCCTATTTCCAGACTCATCCAAGTGTAAGGATCAAGGGAACAGAGAATGATTTCACTCCTGTTGAATGTTTTGAAGCAGACTGCGCCATCACGGACTTACACATGCACTGTCCATTCTGCCCAAGGACAGACTCATACTCAGATGTTGCTCTCCTGAAGGCTCATTATACCAAGCAGCATATCAACAAAGCTTTGGAATTTTCTGGTATACATTTAATGTTGTTAATTGTGTATTTCTTGTGCCCCGCTTGGCACCTGGTGTCTTCTTTCGACCGAAAAAAATCTGGAAAGTAATCGTAAAACTAGAATTGTGTTAATGTGTCTTGAAATCCTAGAAAATGGATAACACTTGCTAGAACTTAATGTAATCTAGAATTTTAGCAGACCATTTCTGAGAAAGTTGATAGGGTGGTTGGTCATAACCAGCAGATGACAGATGACCCCTATTGATTTTGAAGTCAGTAGGTCAAAGTTCAAGGTCACAGAGACCCAGAACAGTTAAACAGTTTCCAGATGATAACTCAAGAACGCTTGGGCCTAGGATCATGAAAGTTAATAGGATGCTTGGTCATGACCAGCAGATGACCCCTATTGATTTTAAGATCAGTAGGTCAAAGGTCAAGGTCACAGTGACCAGGAACAGTTCAGTGGTTTCCAGATGATACCTCAATAACGCATGGGCCTAGGATCATGAAAGTTGATAGGGAGGTTGGTCATGACCAGCAGATGACCCCTATTGATTTTGAGGTCAGAGGGTCAGAGGGCCAAAGGTCAAGGACACAGTGACCGGGATTAGTAAAAACGTTTTCAGATTATAATTCAAGAATGCTTGGGCCTAGGATCATGAAAGTTAATAGAGAGGTTGGTCATGACCAGCAAAGATCCCATTTTGATTTTGAGGCCAGTAGGTCAAAGGTCAAGGTCACAGTGACCTACAACAGTTAAAATGTGTCCAGACGATAACTTAGAATGCCATGGCCTGGGATCGTGAAACTTAATAGGGAGGTTTATCATGACCAGCAGATGACCCCTATTGATTTTGAGGCCAATAGGTCAAAGGTCAAGGTCACTTTGACCAAGAACAGTAGAACTTTTTTGTACAGTAACCAAACAATTTATGCTCTTTGTGCAATTACTGAATGCTTCAAGGGGAGCATTTGGTGTTCTACAAGCTTTTGTTCTAATGAAAATAGAATAATATATATATATATATATATATACCAGGGATTGACAAATTTACTAGTAGGCTCATAAATACACTTGGATTACAGCTCTTTGTGAATGGGACTTGCAGTAGTACTTGGTTGCAGGATGAGTGGTTTTTTAACCAAAAATGCATTAATGCAACTATGGAGCTACAAAAAAGTGAGATTTTAAAGATCTAAAACGAAATTTGAGTTGCTGCTCTCAACTTTAAAATTTGACCTGTTCTGTTATGTATCACACAATGATCACATCAGCTAGATGTTGAGCAGTCCAGACCAAGATTCCAGTTTGTACAGTTTCCAGTGAACTTGCTGTCAATAAAAATTGTTTTTCCTTCAGTGATTTTCAGGACAAATACAAATTGTAGCAGGACGAGTTCAAATTCTAGGCAGCTCATCCTGTAGGATGACTTGCTTTCAAAGAATTACATACAGCAGAGCTGTGTAGGTCATTACATTTAGTTGGAATAGTCATTTGAAAATGGCTTTAGGGGGCATTCATATCTGAGTGCTGATGTTGCTGAATTTGAATTGGCCGATTTAAATATAGCAACATTAACACTCTGATATGGCATCCCCCTAATGCTTCACCACCGTGTGCTTGAAATCTTGCTTGGAGTGCAGAATTCTTTCATGTGAGGAAGCCATCCAGCTAGCTTGAGGAAGGTTGATGGTTCTACCCAGGTGCATGCCCATGCCTAAAATAATGCTCAATTTCTCCACTATGTAATGCTTGAAAGTTATTATATAAGACAAAATTGTGTTAATTAACATAAAAAAATATCAGTTACATTAATTTTAAGGTAGAGATATCAGGAGTGTTTTTATTTTTTGTTAACGTTAAGAACAAAGTTGAGGTACTTTGATTTGAAGTTGTAAAGTTGTTATACCGGGTAAGATAATTTGCTGTTTGGCCAGTGATCATATTTTATGGTGAAAGATGATTTTTCTTTCCTTCCAGGTTTAAAAATACTTCGTTGCTATGATACTTGTGAAGTTGTTACTAGACATACAGATTGTAAGACTTTCAAGGGAGGTCACTGGCACTGTTACAATTGTACCAGTGCTAATGGAGGGCGCGTTGAATGTTTAGATCACTTCAAGAGACACCTGAGTGCCTATGCATGTAGTTTCCAAATACGTGTTGCAAAGGTAGGACATTTTTCAAAGTACCAGATGTACAGGTTGGAGTATGTTTAAAAGAACAATGTTGCATAGTTAGGACATATTGCAGAAGTAGGGAATTTTTCAAAGTACATGTTGTGCAAGAATATTTTTTTTTCAAGTACATGTTATACAGCTAGGATATGTTTCAAAATATGATGTACAGGTAAGATATATTGCTAAGTACATGTTGCAAAGGTTGGAACATGGTTCAAGGTACATGTTGCATGAGTAAGACATGTTTCATAGTGTTTGTTGCACGGGAAAGATATCTCTTTCTTGTCATTTTGAACTAAGGTTTTAGAAAAATTGAAATTGCACCTACTGGCCATTTCCAGATTGTATGCATATAGTGGCAAAATTATATTTTCGTTAGAAAAGAATAAACAGTGTTATTCACATCAAAAATGAAATATACACAATTGAAAATGGTGGCAGATAGTTTGCTCGTATAAAATCGGTGAGATTTTTTTAAAAGCTTTTGGCTTGTAAGAAAAAAAGGTTAACCATTATTAGCTAAAGTTTTCCCATATAAGTTTTGAGAGGAGGTCTTTCCATCCTGAATTTCTGCCAGGAAACCATAATATTTCCACAGGAGATGAGGTATTGCCAGGATATGGAAAAAATGACTTGATACTAATGCAGATGTAACCTGTGACCATTCCTCATCTTCAGACATCACCTAACCTCAGTTTGACCTTGACCTTGACCTCATTTTTGA
The DNA here is from genome assembly GCF_021730395.1 of Mercenaria mercenaria. NCBI lineage: Eukaryota > Metazoa > Mollusca > Bivalvia > Venerida > Veneridae > Mercenaria > Mercenaria mercenaria. Next base: position 54,507,110 of record NC_069372.1, on the reverse strand, counting down.
CTTAGACATTTTTGGTTAAGGTTTTGTATGTAAGCTGGTATCTCAGTACATCACTTATTATTTACTGTGATAAACTGACCTACATTGCACAGGTTCCATAACTCTATTTTGCTTTTTTACAAAATTATGGCCCTTTTTCGACTTTTCAGTTTTTGGTTAAGTTTTTATATGTAAGCAGGTATTTCAGTATCCACTTACGGGAAAGGATTGAAACATCACACACTTTCCATTTTTTTTTTTTTTACAAAATTATGCCCCTTTTTCAACTTTTGTATTCATTCAGTTGACAAGGCTGTTGAATAGTTGAGCATTGCTGTCCTCCGACAGCTCTTGTTTTTTTTCAAAATTATGCCCTTTTTTCGACTTAGCAGTTTTTGGTTAAGTTTTTGTATGTAAGCTGGTCTCTCAGTATCCACAAATGGGAAAGGATTGAAACTCCACACACTTGTGCACTGTCATGATATGACATGCAGTGCAAAGGGTCAATAACTCTACTTCGCATTTTTCAATATTATGCCCCTTTTTCGACTTAGGAGTTTTTGGTTAAATTCTTATATGTAAGCTGGTATCTCGGTACCCACTAATGGGAATAGATTGAAACTTCACACACCTGTCCACTGTCACGAGCTGATAAGCACTATGATGGTTCCATAAACCTGGTTTTTTTTTTTACTAAATTATGCCCCTTTTTTAGCTCGACTATTCGAAGAATAGGGGAGCTATCCTATTTGCCCCGGCGTCGGCCTTAGCGTGAGCGTTAGCGTCACACAAATGTTAAAGTTTGCGTACCACTCCAAAAATTTTCAAAGTCCATCAAGATATTGCTTTCATATTTTGCATATTTGTTTACCATCATGACCCCAGTGTGTAAAAAGGAGGAGGCAACTATGAAGCATTTTGACTGAATTATTGCCCCTTTTCGACTTAGAATATGCTTATTGTAATGTTAAAGTTTTACTCATAGCTTATATTATACTATCAAGCACTGAGAATAGTCGAGCTTGCTGTCAACTGACAGCTCTTGTTGACTTTTGTATCCATATTCGGTTGACAAGGCTATTGAATAGGCGAGCATTGCTGTCCTCCGACAGCTCTTGTTCTTAATATTGTCAATGATGGATGCAATACCTTAAATGTAGTCCTACCTCAGCAGTCAAACCTTTACCCTTTATGGTTAGTTCTTTTCTTTTTCAGGATGTTAATCCAGGCTGTTCTTCATTTGGTACAGTTATACATGAAATTGAAAATGCTGATGCCAGTCTCCATATGGAAACTTCTGCTGCTACCAGCTCACTACAGTATAGTCCATCAAGTATGTCTTCCATTTGTTATGCTGAACTTTCCAGATTTTCATCATGCAGAAGGATAAATAGCCCCAAGTTAGCAATTGTGTTATCCCTGGGTCTGTAGTCCATTGTTGTTGGGGAGAGTGGGAGGAGCATATAGTGGACCCCTGTCCGTGTGTGTGTTTGTTTATTTGTGTGTTCGGGAAAGGGTGGTGTTCGTGTCTGGGCCATAACTTTGACATGCATGGTCAAATTTCAGAATAATTTGATACAAATGATAAGCCTGGATAGACGATTTGTCGTGAGCAATAACCATTTCACTAGCTCTAAGGTCAAGGTCATAGTCCTTCGATGACCCAATTTTCAATAGATATATACTGATAATGTGGTCTTGTGTCAGGTCCGTAACTTTGACATGCATGGTCCAATTCCAAAATTATTTGACACAAATAATAAGCATGGATAGACGATATGTTGTGCGCAAAAACCATTTCACTAGCTTAAAGGTCAAGGTCACAGTCCTTCGTTTCTTAGCCAATTTTCACTACATATACAGATTATAAAATTTTCTGGTTTCCCTACAATATATTTTTTTTTTAATCCCCCGCAATGGCGGAGGGATTATAGGAATGGTCTGCGTCCTTCCGTCCGTCCTTCCTTCTGTCCTTCCATCTGTCCGTCCGTAACAAAATCGTGTCCGGTCCATATCTCCTTAACCCCTTGAAGGATTTTCATGAAACTTGGGTCAAATGATCACCTCATCAAGACGATATGCAGAACCCATGAGTCAGCCTTGTCGGTTCAAGGTCAAGGTCACAACTCAAGGTCAAAGGTTTGAGCCTGCCATTTTGTGTCTCCGCTCTATATCTCATAAACCCCTTGAAGGAATTGTATAAAACTTGGGTCAAATGATCACCTCATTAAGACGATGTGTAGAACCCATGAGTCAGCCATGCTGGCGCAAGGTCAAGGTCACAACTTAGGGTCAAAGGTTTTGAGTCTTTCATTTTGTGTCCGCTCTGTATCTTCTAAACTCCTTGAAGCATTTTCATGAAACTTGGGTCAAATGATCACCTCATCAAGACGATGTGCAGAACCCATAGGTCAGCCTTGTTGGCTCAAGGTCAAGGTAACAACTCAAGGTCAAAGGTTTGAGCCTTCCATTTTGTGTCCATTCTATATCTCCTAAACCCCTTGAAGGAATTTTATCAAACTTGGGTCAAATGATCACCTCATCAAGACGATGTGCAGAATCCATGAGTCAGTCATGCTGGCTCAAGGTCAAGGTCACAACTGAAGGTCAAGGTTTGAGCCTTCCATTTTGTGTCCACTCTATATCTCCTAAACCCCTTGAAGGATTTTCATCAAACTTGGGTCAAATGATCACCACATCAAGAACTCATGAGTCAGCCATGTCAACTCAAGGTCAAGGTCACAACTGAAGGTCAAAGGTTTCAGCTCTGTATCTCCTAAACCCCTTGAAGGATTTTCATGAAACTTGGGTCAAATGATCCCCTCATCAAGACGTTGTGCAGAATTCATGAGTCAGCCATGTCAGGGTCAAGGTCACAGCTAAAATCAAAGGTTTACCCTTTCACTATCCATAGCAGTGGCGGGGGATTTAGCTGTCTTTCAGACTGCCTTGTTGTAAATAAAAAGGGCCAAGGGTCTTTTTAGTTTATGAGCAGTACCTCGCCTGTGACCTTTCTCACGTTGCAGGGGCATCCGTGTCTGTGACACATTTCTAGTTATCCCCGCCGTGGCGGAGGGATTAATGGGAATGGTCTGGTCTGTCCTTCCGCACGTCACGTCCTTTCCGTCCTTCCGTCCGTAACAAATCTGTCGGTATAATCTCCTAAACCCTGAAGGATTTTCATGAAACTTGGGTCAAATGATCACCTCATCAAGCGATGTGCAGAACCATGAGTCAGCCTTGTCGTTTCAGGTCAAGGTCACAACTCAAGGTCAAAGTTGAGCTGCCTTTGTGTCCGTCTATATCTCCTAACCACTTGAAGGAATTTTATAAAATTGGGTCAAATGATACTGATCAGCGATGTGCGACTGAGAGCGCGCAGGCGTACACTCAGTCAGTTGACTTCATTGTGTCTATTAACCTGAGATTTAAACTGGTCAATGTCTCACAGAAGGCGACCATGGCTCAGCGGTCAGGTCAGTCACATAGTCAAAGGTTTGAGCCTCATTTGTTCCGCTCTATTCCTAACCTGAAGATTTAACTTGTCACGTCATTCAGATGTGAGACTTTGTCGCTTGTCAAGGTAGGTCACTGAGTCAAATGTTGACTTTTTGTGCTTGTATCAAACCTTGAGATTATAAAACTGGTAGTTACTCTGAACGATGGCAGATTGAGTAACGCAGAGCAAGGTCAACAAGGGTAGTGAGCTCCTGGCACTTTCTACCTGAGATTCACATGGGTCAATCACATCAGAACTCTGATGCTGTCACTCAAGGTCAGCACATGAGTCAAGTTAGCTCTGTATTCTAACCTGAGATTTGAATGTAGACTTCAAACGTGCGATCGCTGCGTAAGCAGTCAGCTAATCAGTACCCTTCACTTCCACGTGGCAGGGGATTAGTGTCTTCAGACTGCTTGTTACTAGTTTCAACGAAAACCTGAGTTATAGATTGGGGTATGTCGTTGGTCGGGCGGGCGGGCGCGTCAAACTGGTGTTTCTGGTCAATAACTTTTGTTTCTGTAAAGATATTTGAATAAATTGGTATGTATGTAGCTTATATCAAGACAAAGGCTGGGATTGATTTTGGGGTTTCTGGGGTCAAGGTCAAGGTCACTGTTACTTAAAATAGAAAAACGGTTTCCGGTCAATAACTTAGGAATGAGCTATCATGATGAAACTTGGTGTATAGAAAACTTATATAAAGTTGTAGCTTGGGATTCATTTTGGGGTTTCTGGGATCAAGGTCAAGGTCATTGTTACTAAAAATAGGGTTAGGTTAGGGTTAGGGTTAATGTTAGGGTTAGGGTTGTGCTTTAAAGTGGTGCACTGTGATTCAGTATACTTTTTTATTCTTATGAAAAGTGTTGAAAACCTGGTTTCGTGGCATTGCCGCGTTTCTTGTTTGTTTGTTTTTTCAGTGTAATCAGAAATGTTTTCCTCAGTAAAATCTTGAATTTTAAACTAGGTCATCTTTGATCAAAAACTAGGTCACTAGGTCATATTGTAGAAAAATTTAGTAAACACCACGATGCTGCTAGTTCTCCTTGGTCATAATAAATTTTTATCAGGATATTTGTCTCCATGAAATTAAGGTCATATTTAAAACTGGGTTTTCGGTGAGGTCTTAAATTAGATTATTACGAAAAAAATTCTTGTTAACATCTAGATGGCACATTTTCTACTTGATTATCATAAAACTTTCTCAGTATATTGTCTCAGATAAATATACTGGGTTTCCTGAGGTCTTAAAGTAGGTCACTAGGTCAAAGAACACTCTTGTTTAGACGCTAGAGGTCAGATTTCCTTTTTTATCTTCATACAACTTTGTTGAAATGTTTGTCTATGTGAAACCTGTGTCAAGTTTTAAACTAGGTTATATTTATAATTTTAAAAACTAGGTCATACTGTAAAATAATGGAAAACAATGTTAACAATCCCTAAGCCACATACTTATACCTGATCCTCATGAAATTTTGTGAGAACTAAGTCACTAGTTCAAATCAAGTGGTAGCAATCAATACCACATTTTACCTATCTTCAGAGACTCTTTCAAAGTGTTTGTTTCAAATGTAGGAGAAATTTGTAACTTGGTCACTTGAGTAAAAATTCAGGTCACCAGATTAAATGATTGAAAAACTTTGTAAATGTTATCTCTGATTTACAGAAAACATGGCCAGGATGTTTGTTTTAATAAAATCTAGGCTAAAGGTTATTTTGGGTAAAAACTCTTTCAGGGGAGTGATAAGGGCCTTAGGGCCTTTGACAGTATGATCTACATGTGCAGTTGTTACTGTAGTTACTCTTGTCTGATTTTAGTGCATTAGAAGGGACCTAGTTGTCTCTTTGTGTATTCAGACTTGATAGAGTGGATACGTGGGTAAAAGTACTGAATCAAGCAGAGCTCAAACCAAGAAAGATGAGGGGAAAGTAATCTGAAGCCAATAAACTGCTGACATGGAAGTCACTCTTGGCTAACTGGTCAAAGGTCTTACCTCTTATTAGTTATTATATTGTCTAGACGTAATGTTGAATTGTGTCAGATTTTAATGAAACATGCTTTTCCATTACAGAGCAAGTAATTGGGCAGAGCCCTTCAAAGAGACGATATGTAGATACAGGTCTTGGAGTACATGATACTCTTAACAATTCTGTATTATATGTAGAAGAAGATGAACTTGGAAACGTTTTGTCCACCTACACAGCTCAGGTTTATATTATCTACTTTTGTCTGTGTTTTCATTTGCATATATAGTGTTATTTTTAGAGTGCCCTCCTGTCGTTGATCTCTGCTAAATCTCGCCCTTTATCCTGTGGACATGCCTTGCCGATTTATATGATATACTGATACTGTGTGCTTTCATTCAGTCTGTTATAAAATTATTAAACATATATACTAACTTTCATAGTTTGACAAAGTCTGTGCTTGATAAAGAATCTGAAGTTACAAAATTTTCCCTTTCAGTATCATACAGTGCTAGATCTAAGTTCACTGTAATCAAACTTTACTTAGGTTTCTAATCAATTCAGGTTAGTTTCATGAACACATAAATTTCAGAAAAAGAGGTCTCAGTGGCTAAGTGGTTAAAGTCTCTGATTTTGAATCACTTCCCTCAAACTTTTGTGGGTCGCAATGTGCTAATGCTGTGTAGCTGGCTTGTGAAAGGTGGGTGGTTCTACCCAGGTGCCCATCCATGTATGAAATTATGCTGGTGAGATAACCCATATTGTGTTGGTTAGGCTTAAGTTTGGATAAAACCAAACAATAATTATTATTAAGAGTCAGTGGGCAGATGATTGCTAAAACTGAGGACACATTCCATGATTTGAGTTGCTTTGTGTGTTTTGGTGCGTCAGTGTCTAAATCACTGGCTCAAAGGTTACAAAACACAGATTTAAAACCAGGCGCCATATAACCTATACTGTGTTGGTGCGCCATAAAACCCAAATCAATCAATCAGATTTAAAACCAGTCTGTGAATGTAAACTTATGGTTTGTTTCAAAATTGTGTTCAGTCAGATGCTGGAGTATGTAATTGGTTTTATATTCCAATAATGTTTCCAGGAAATCCCAACAGCTGGAGAGGAGAGCGTTGTAGTTACATACAACGACAGACCTGATGTTAATCAGCTGAAATCAAGGATTCGTGAACTTGAAATACAGAACAGACAATTGAAGAGAGATAATTCTGTTCAAAAATCACTAATTGATTTTCTTCAAAAGCAGGTTCGTATAGTTTGTGTGTATAAACATTTCTGTGTTATATGCTTAAAATGCTATTGTCCGTAAGTATAGACGTATAGACCTGGCACTCATCGATGTAGCTATTGAAAAGCCAATTATATACCATCATGTATCATGTGCAGATATAGCTGTGCGGACAAAGCATATTGCCAGTAAACTCAGGGTTGAGTGTTCGAGCCCTCTTCTGACCAAATGTGTTTTTTTTGGTTTTTTATCTGAAAGGATTGCACATATCATGATTTTTGGGAAAGCCGCTATCGTCACAGTTCTTCTCGTACATAAAACGGTTGCAGTCGTCAGTCTGTCGCAATTTGTGTCGGTCCTATCTTGATCGATGATGGATTTCAAATAACTTGGCATGATGTGTACCAGTAGAGACGTGTCGGGCAAGACCCAGGTCGTAGCTAAGGTCAGGTCACATGAGAATTAAAGGTAGTGATTGATGGGCGTTCGGTCATATCTTGCATCGTGGATGGATTTCAAATCTGCATGAATGTGTCACAGTAAGGAGTGTCGCGCACAGCCCAGGTCGTAGTCAAAGGTCAGGTCAACTTGACGTTAAGGTATTTTTGATAGTGCATTGTGGGTGTGTCGGTCATATCTTTGCATTCATGTGATTTTAATAAAACTACATGATGTAAGTGTGAACAGTAAAACAACGTGTGCTGTGAAGCCCGTTCCATATCAAAGGTCCTAATTAACATCGGCCTTAAACTTATTCTTCAACAGGCCATCGGGGGTCATCGTGTCATCCTATGGGAAGTTTTTTTTTTGGGTTTTTTATCTGTAAAAGACGGAAACTTGTCACACTTATCGGCGAAATGCTCTGCTATCGGTCACCATTCTTCTACGTACATAAAACCGTTCTACAAAATGTCGTTTAAAATCTTCAGGACCGTTCAAGCATTCATTCATTCAACGGACAATTCAAAGAACTATTGTTAGCGACACAGAATGCAATGTTTCATGAAATATATATACTCATAGATACAAATACAAACACATAGCCCGCCCACTTAGCTCAGTAGGTAGAGCGTTGGTCTACGGATCGCGGGGTCGTGAGTTCGATCCTCGGGCAGGGCGTATGTTCTCTGTGACTATTTGATAAACGACATTGTGTCTGAAATCATTAGTCCTCCACCTCTGATTCATGTGGAGAAGTTGGCAGTTACTTGCGGAGAACAGGTTTGTACTGGTACAGAATCCAGGAACACTGGTTAGGTTAATTGCCCGCCGTTACATGACTGAAATACTGTTGAAAACGGCGTTAAACCCAAAACAAAAAAAACAAACAAATATGAACACAAGGATTTATATTTTAAAAAATGGTTAGAAAAGAATTCGAACCCATGGTAACGTGTTTTCAAGTCGGAGAGCTTACCACTACACCACTGTTCCGTTGGTTCTCTAAATTGATTATTTTGATAAATGTAGATATTTTCAGGACACAAATACCAGTTAAAATTATAAAAACGTCCGAAAATATTGGCGAAGATTAATGAGTGCCAGGTCAATACTTACGGACAATACACACTCATAAACAAATAAGTAAACATAGTATGAGTATGTTATGCAAATAGGTTCTAATAAAATAACAATTAAAATGTTTTCAGCTCACCTGTCACATAGTGACAAGGTGAGCTTTTGTGATCACCCATCATCCGTCCGTGCATCCATGCGTGCGTGCGTCAACAATTCCTTGTCTGCACGATAGTGGTTTCATTTATGATTTTATTTTAACCAAACTTGCACACAACTTGTATCACCATAAGACCTCGGTTCCTGTCTTGAACTGGCCAGATCCCATTATGGGTTCCAGAGTTATGGCCCCTGAAAGGGCTAAAATTAGCTATTTTGACCTTGGCTGCACAATAGCAGCTTTATTTATGATTTGATTTTTACCAAACTGGCACACAACTTGTATCACCATAAGATCTTGGTTCCATTCTTGAACTGGCCGGATTCCATTATGGGTTCCAGATAGTGATGGGCAAATCGGTTAGTTTTGCCAACCGATTAATCGGCATAATCGGACAAGCCAACTGATTCTATTAATCGGATATAATCGGATAATCGGTTACACTAGTTGCATATTTATAAGTTCACCTCACAATGTATGTTTTATGTCATTACTTAAGAAATGAACCTCACAGACATCAAATATCCCATTTCTATTGTATCCCTTCATAAATATGAGTAAGTTAACAGCATAAAAGTAAAATATTTGTGAAGATAGTAACCTTCAAATCAGGTACTGTCTTAATTTCACCAGAGACTTATCCAGTGATATTATGTTATTAAATTAAAATTATTTGGAGCAAAAAAGTATTAACAATTTATCAGTTCTTAGTTAACGACTGGAATGATTTCAATCCCACAAAATCAAAAACTGAAAATACTTTTGCTAATATGCTTGCCTAAGTCTTACGTTATGCTATGCACATTGCCATACTTATGTCAAGAGTTTAGGCTGATGTTTTTCCTGGCGTAATTTTGTAAAAGCCATATATCTTCCAAAATCTGGGCGATCACAGATGACATCAATTTTTTTTTGACACTTTGGAGGAAGCCATTTTTATGTAGAGTAGTTTCCCTTGGCATAATTGCCCCAAAGAACCGTAAATACCAGAAAGAAAAAGGTCAGAAACAAATCAAGTATCCGTTAGGGTGACAAGTAATTAATCGGTCAGGGAAAAGTTAAGTCGGCGATCGCGCTAATGAATGCAACGCCGACGATTATTCGATTGTCGCCGATTGTCGACCCATCACTAGTTCCAGAGTTATGGCCCCTTAGAGGGCCAGAATTAGCTATTTTGATCATGTCTGCACAATAGCAGCTTCATTTATGATTTGAATTTAACCAAACTTGCACACAACTTATATCACCATAAAATCTTGGTTCCTTTCTTGAACTGGCGAGATTCCATTATGGGTTCCAGAGTGATGGCCCCTGAAAGGGCCAAAATTAGCTATTTTGACCTTGTCTGCACAATAGCAGCTTCATTTCTGATTTGATTTTAACCAAACTTGCACACAACTTGTATCACCACGAGATCTTGCTTCCTTTCTTCAACTGGCCAGATTCCGTCATGGGTTCCAGAGTTATGGCCCCTTAAAGGTCCAGAATTGTTTATTTTGGCTTTTGCAGCCATATAGAGACTTCATTTATGGTTTTATTGTACCCCCCGACAACAAAGTTGTAAGGGGGGGTATACTGGTTTCAGGTTGTCTGTCTGTCTGTCTGTCTGTCCGTCTGGCCGTCTGTCCCTAGACGCAATCTTGTGCGCACCATCTCTCCTTATCCCCTTGACAGAATTTAATGAAACTTCACACAAGTGATCAGTAACAACAGTAGTTGTGCATGGGGCATGTTAGGTTCTTTTAGAAAAAAAATTTGCAGAGTTATGGGACTTTGTTTTTTTGTTACTATACTATATACATAGACACAATCTTGTGCGCACCATCTCTCCTCATCCCCTTGACACAATTTAATGAAACTTCACACAAGTGATCAGTACCAACAGTTGTTGTGCATGGGGCATGTTAGGTTCTTTTAGAAAAAAAAATTGCAGAGTTATGGGACTTTGTTTTTTTTGTTACTATACTATATACATAGACACAATCTTGTGCGCACCATCTCTCCTCATCCCCTTGACACAATTTAATGAAACTTCACACAAGTGATCAGTAACAACAGTAGTTGTGCATGGGGCATGTTAGGTTCTTTCAGAAAAAAAATTTGCAGAGTTATGGGACTTTGTTTTTTTGTTACTATACTATATACATAGACACAATCTTGTGCACACCATCTCTCCTCATCCCCTTGACACAATTTAATGAAACTTCACACAAGTGATCAGTAACAACAGTAGTTGTGCATGGGGCATGTTAGGTTCTTTCAGCGACAAAAATTGCAGAGTTATGGGACTTTGTTTTTTGTTAACATACTATGTACATACAGTCTGCATATGCAATCTTGTGCATGCCTAATCTACCAAACCCTTACACACAATTTAATGAAACTTCACACAAGTGATCAGTACCAACCCTAGTTGTGCATGATGCATGTTACATTCTTTTAGATAAATATTCTGCATAGTTATGGGACTTTGTTTTTTGTTACTATACTGTATACATACAGTCTATATACATACAGTCCACATAATTATGCAATCTTGTGTGCGTCAAATTGCAATGTACTGTGTCAGTGCATGCGGGGGGTACATTCATCACCTTTAGTGATAGCTCTAGTTTGATACAGACTTACAAAATGTCTTCAATAACAATAAATCTTGGATTCCATGACAAATCAGATCCAATCGTAGGTTCCAGAGTTATTTTATATCTGATTACCTCCCCTGATTGTAATCAAAATGGATTTATATCAGTAAGTCCTAAATAGGACTTATTTGAAATTTCATTATTGTTATTAGTTGGACAGAGACACTCAGGGTAGATAACTATGGACTGGTTTTATGTCAAATTACCTCCCTTTATTTCAAATTAAAATGGGTATATATCCATAACTAATGAAGATACTGATCTAAAATTTCATTTATGTCAACAGATTTATTTGGCAGATCCTTCTTTTGTTCACTTACAATATTTATTTTTTAATTACACCATTTTACGTTACTATAAATATCTTTTTTATAGTAACATTTTTATTATTGGCCATAGGGAAAAACCGAGACCACTTTTCTGTGGTACAACATGGATGGTACCTCCAATTTTTAGGTGTATTTTGACATATCTATACCTTGAAAGAATTATTTTTTCTTTTTGGTTAAATTTCTTCCCTTTGTTGTTCCTGTCCTTTGGACTTTGATATTTTACTGAGGACCTTCTTGTCCTCAAGTGCAATGATAACAGGTGAGCGATATAGGGCCATCATGGCCCTCTTGTTTTTTACTGTTACCAGATATAACATTGAATTGCAATTGCAGCTCTATAAACAAACTGCTAGTTTGTTTATTTATTTATCCAAGTAAAATGATTTTTTTGAGGATTTTCTGCATATAAACTAATATCAAATAGTAAAATATTCTTTAAAGATATATGTGAAACTGTTCCATATTTGAAAATAGTAACAATCATGGAAACATATAATCAACATATTTGTATATATAAACAACACTCTGTTTGTTAGGTTTAGGATAGTACACACTTATTAAATACATGTATAGCTAAGTATAATATAAATATGTATTATTATACCTCACTTTTTTCTACAATGGTAAAATCCCAATACCCGAAAAAGAGATATTTTGACTATCAGAGATAGACAGAGAGACAGTGACTGTCAGGTCATGTGACCGTGCTGATATTTTTAATGTCGTATAAGGGCAAATAACTGCTTCAGTCTTTTAGCCAAAATGATTGCCTCCCTTATACACAATGACATATTGTAATGACGTCACTATTCAATGTGTACACAGGTAATTACCGCGCTAAAGATGAAACTGTTGATTTAAATGAATTAACAACATTTTTAAAACTTTTTATGTGCTTAATTTTGTTCGGTATAATAAAATAAATATCATATGATAGCGTGTGTGACATTGATATTGTCAACCCTCGAAATAGAATGTCACCACAGCTTTCGCCTCGGGTGACATTCTGCCCTCGGGGTTGACAATATCAGTGTCACATACGCTGCCATATGATATTTATATACTATCACTTAAAGCTTAATTTTTTAGCAAAAGACTGTTTTACATGCCAGTTGATTGTGAAAGATTTGGATTAGATACATGTATCTTTGAAAGAGCTTGATTTTTAAAACTCTGCATTACTATGTCAAGATACATGTAATAAAATTTACCGGACTGTTTAATATGTCTGCTAATAAGCATGTATACACTGTTATCTTTGGTGAAATGTTAATACTGAGTGTAAATTAATGTAAAAAAAAATATATCAGTTAATTGTATTAATTGGCATTTTATAGAATTCCGATGAGGCAGAAACACATAAACTTGAAAAAGAAAGGCTGTTGGCTGAAAATGCACTGCTGAAAGGTGAAACTTTTACAGAAGATTCTTGCAAGGCTGACAATGGCGAAGAAGCAGCAGGGAGTTTTCTAAGTTCAGGATTATTATCATCAAGAACATGCCAGAAAAAGTTTCAAACTAAGAACAAGGAATCATCAGTGAAACATTCTGATCCTGTTAACAAAGTTAGTGATCAACTTTCAGGTCTGAAAAAAGAAATTGAAGATTTGAAGAGTGCACTACATGGGAATCTTAGTACTGGTATGAACTTCGGTACAAAGCCTGTTGCACAGAACACCCCTATTTATTTTATACCAGATCAAAGGATGATGTTGCCATATCAATATAGTATGATTCCTCAAAATGTAACAGGCTTGGCAAATACAAATCCTCAGAATGCATGTAAAAATGTGAAAACATTTTATAATACAACAGCTGTTAGCTTGTCGTCCTCAGATACCCCGGAGAAAATTCAAGATGCATTTCCTGTCACTACTGTTGCACCTACTACAGTATTACCAGACACTGAAACAACCCTTGCAAGTTCAGTCAGTACTGAAAAACCAAGCACAAGTTCCACTGAAGCAACAAAATCTGATCAAGAGTTGAAAGAGACAGACTCTTCTGATGCCAGTTTAGATAATACAAAAAATTCTAGTGCTGAATCACTGGAAACAGAAGTGCAAGGTACCACAGATGCCTCAGAAACTGCTGCTGATGCATCTGTTTTACATGATGCAGATAGAATTGATGCAACTGTAGAGGATACGGAAACATTTAGGACTGATTCAGGGGATATGGAAATAGGGGATGACCCTGAAATTTCTGAAACAGATGTTAGTTCAGCCCCTGCTGTAACCATCCCAGTTGAATCTGATGCAACTGATACAAGTTTGAACAACTCTGAATTGTCCAGTGCAGGTGTACAAGCTTCAGATACACCAGAAACATCTTCAGCAGGTATTATTTCATCAGATAAAGACACATTCAATGGAGAGGAAATGTTTATTGCAACTGTACTAAGAACTGAAGAATCTACAGCTTCAGAGAATGAAAAGAAAGATAGCCTGAATTCAGTAAACATTGCAACAACTGATAATGCTATTCAAAGTACAAGAGTAGGGTCATTGAGCACGGAAACAAGAAATACTGGTTCAAGTTTTGGTGTTAATGATAAGGGCATTGGAGCAAGTGATTCAAGTGCATCTAGTAGTTCTAGTGTTACAACAAACGTGCAAAACATGCTTCAGCCCACTGTTGGTTTGCAGAATATAGTACCAGTGATGTTATTCCCAAACCAGAATTTCATAAACCCATTTATACAGCCTCAGAAACTTCCAGGCTTTGTCAACACGTTACCACTGAACCCTCTTCAAGGTACAGGAGTAGCAAATTCCTTAATTTTGAATTCACCACAGAATGCACCCGCTTCACAAAATACGGGTCCATTTGTGATGGTACAAAGTCAAAATGGTGCATTTTGGATCCCACAGAATAGGATTAGTGGTTTGGATAAAGTTCCTGGACTGATAACTTCTACAGACATTAATCCTTTAAACACGCAGGAGCAGACATCTGTTACAGATTTAGTGAATACTGATACTACTGTTAAAGACCTCTTAAAAACTGGGATTTATAGTAAAAAGTCAGTGATTACTGGGACTGTTGATAAAGACTTAGTGAATAATGAAACTAAAAGCAAAGTAATAAACAGAGGTTCTATTGATGACAGGAAATCTGACTTAAAAAGTTCTGTGGCTACCAAAACAGCTGATGAAGTTCCTTTGAAGACAGTGAAGATCATTACAAGAACATTGGCGAAAGAAACAAATAAAAAAGGTTCACTGACTTCGACTGACCAACAATGTCCACCTAACAGCAGTTTAGTTAATACTAAAACACCGGAAAGAGAATCAAAGACTTCTGAACAACCAAATCAAGGACCAGTAAACACCAGGTCATCAACGAAAGAACATGTAAAGACTAAAATAACAAATATTAGACTAGTGAATACCAGATCATCGAGTAAAGGATCTTCGAATACAGAAACACCAGTAAAAAGTCCATTGATTACCAGATCATCAAATAAAGGATCTGAGAGCACGGGAGCACTAAACAAAGGGCAGGTGAATACCAGATCATCAAGTGATGCATCAACAGAGGAAAAGTCAATTACTCTACATTCAATATCAGTTTTTGACAAATCCGGAGGTGAAGCAGCATTGGGTTCAGTAAATACAGAAACAGCTGCCTCGCTACAGTCAAACAAGAAGAGTGTTATTGTCTTGAAAGTTAAAGGGAATTTGAGCAAAAAGTCTTTGTCTGACTTTCTGAAGAAAAACCAAAAAAGTCTCAAGAATGTGAACAAAATGAGTCAACATTAAATGGAAAGTGAATAGTTCAAGTTCTGTTCAACTGTATCTGTTTACAGAAACCTACATCTGTTGAATAGACATAATTTGGGTTTGTTGACAGTGCCAGTAACGCATTTCAGTCTTGTTTTCAGCAATGGATATTAGGTAAATTAAGAAAATGCTTACCTAAGCAGCATACAGTTTACTATTATTACAATATCTGATATGCTTTACATGGGTCAGATGGCACAAGATAATGTTTTTATTGAATAGTCTTGAACATTGTTTTCTTGTCATTCACTGTTTCTGCATCATTTTAAATGTTATGTAATGTTACGTTTTTATAATTTGTATGATTTGTCTTGAAGTAAAAGCCTTTTAGAAGATGGTTTGTTATAGGTATTCTTTATAGCATAATCAGAAAAGTTCAGTGTACAAGTATTGAACTATACGACAAAAATATCGATGGTTTTTGCTGGAAAGTGTTATACATATGAAGTTCCACTCTGATAAATTTAACAAAAATTAACGATACCAGAAAACATGAACAAATTACATATTATAAAGTGTTAACCTGTTGGAGCTTTTTCTTAATCCATATTTATTAGGGGGGTATATAGGAGTGAGCTTGTCGGTTGGTCTGTTGGTTTCCAAGGTTTCCGGACAATAACTCATGAAAGCCTTGCATCATAATAATAATCTTTGGTGCCCGCGTGTAACATTATGAAATATGCTTCAAGTTTGATTTTGAGGTCAAAAGTCAAGGTCAGATTATCCCGGAACAAACGGTTTCCGGATGATAACTTGAGAATGGTTGGACCTAGGATCATAAATTTTGGTAAACAGTGAAAAATCCAAAAATACATGTCAAGTTCGACTTTGAGGTCAGTAGGTCAAGGTCACAATGACCCGAAACAAACAGTTTTTGGGTGGTTACTTTAGAACGCTTGGGCCTAGGATTATGAAAATTGTTAGAGAGGTTGATCATGACCAGCAGATGACCCCTATTGATTTTGAGGTCAAAGGTCAAGGTCACAGTAACCCAGACCAGTTAAACCATTTCTATACCATAACCTGAGAATTTTTAGGCCTAGGCTCACAAAACGTAATAGGAAGGTTGGTCATGACCAGCAAATGACACATTGATTTTGAGGTTCGACTTACTGTGTTGGTGCGCCGTAAAACCCAAATAAATAAATGTGGTTCGACTTTGACATTGCCTTCTGTGACAAGGCCTTATTGTGGGGTTATAATTCGTCAGCCCTGTGACAGCTCTAGATATTACAGAGGACCAGTTATTGCAAAGCTTTGGGGAACATGAGGTTATTGTATTTTCACATGTACTATATTGAGCGTAGTGCGATGTAAACGCAAGGGTAATAGTTTTGTATGCACATAGCTTTGTTATTGCAGGGATGAGGACGAATTAATTAAAAACACAAAGATAGTTTTATCAGTATTGATTCTGAATAATAAAGTAGACGAACTCATTCCGGTGTAAAAGACAATCATGAACTTTTACATTGTATTAAACATTTCTGTTGCACTTTACACACCTAACTGTTGAATCGATTTTAACCTAATAAAGTTAGAATGGCTTAACTGTACATATACAATGTGCAAAAAATTAATTATTTTTAAAATAGACAATTACTGATATTAATTTAGTGTTTTCCTGATCACAAGAAAGTTCAGTCGTGTCCAGGTCAATATCAAATCTTTGCCAACTACATGTGTATTTCACATATTATTACGACATGCAGGAAGAAATGCACTCAAAGAAGTAGTGGAAGTTAGATTCGAGTCTTCCATATATTAGGTGGATGTATTTCTTAGGAGAAGGTGATAATTAAATGAGCTGCATTTAGTGCGAAGTTCATGACTGTGTTTGGGGTGCTCTGTGCTTCCAGGAAATCTACCCTTACCTTTTTATTATGGAGCACATGGAGTTGCTTGTCGCCAAAGTAATATGACGGCGTGCTGTTTATTTTTATAGATTATTTTTTTAACGGAGGAAAAGGTTTGAGTTGCGGATTACTTGTGCTCGTAGGAATTAATGCTATTAAGTTGTTCCAGAATTTCTATTGACTTTTCTCGGCTGTAACGTGAATCATCGTGGTCAGAGACAAAAGAGGGTAGGTAGGCACTTCATAAAGAACATAGTCTTTGTTTTTATCGTCTGTCTGATACGGGCTGTAAAGACTGGCTCTTTATGGAGGCAAGTTGAAAAAACGAAAGAGCCAGTGATGCTTCCGAGGCGGCGTTAATGACCGGAACTACTAGAGAAATGTAAACAAAGACGTAGGACGAGTTCTTTTTATGCCACCGAAGGGAGGCATATTAGTTTTCAACTGTCCGTCCATTCGTCACAACATTAACTTTTTGCATGAAGGCACTATACTCGCGAACCACTGCACCCAGGACCTTCAAACCACATGCTGATAGTACATATTGAGTACACCACCCCTACTGACTGGGGTCACCAGGTCAAAGGTACATGAAAACACATGCATTTATCGTCCTCCTATTGTCAGTATGGCCACCAGAGAACTTGATAACAGCTGAAAGAATTACCAGGTACCATTTAGTTAGACTTCACGACAGTCGGCATCCTTGTACCTTGTATAACCATATTATCACCGTTCCCCACCCACTATTTTTGAAATGGTCTCTACCTAGCATTTTAGCTGCACAGGCACGGTACCCATGGAAGGTGCAACACTTCGATATAACAGCTGATAGCTCTTCATATAGAAGAAGTCTTCTTCTCCAGAGTGGGATTGAACCAAACCCAGGCCCAAGGAAACCAAATTTCCCATGTGCAATCTGCTCCAAAGCTTGTAAGACCAACTGTATTGCTTGCGACGATTGCGACCAATGGCTGCATAAGACCTGTATTGGCATCACCACTGCTGAACTCAGAGAGCTTGATAACAGTAAAGATACATGGACCTGTCCAACATGCTCCAAGCCAAATAACTCGAGTATACTCTACACTGTTCCTGACTCCAATTTAGATGATGAGGCAAACATTTCAAGAAATCCTACTTTATTTGACAGCGTTTCTGATATCACTCAATCTACGAGAGCAAGCACTACATCCGAACACGATCTTTCATCTACATTTGACAGCTTCAAGTTCAACACCAGTGGAGTTTTTCATACATCATCTCCCAAACCCACATCTAATATAAACTGTCTAAACCCTAAGAAACCAACTCAAAAGAAGAATCTAAGAATATTGAACATAAACTGTCAGAGTCTACGTCGTAAAGGCAAACAGCTTGAAGCAATCATCGAAGATACAGACCCAGATATCGTCATCTGCACCGAAACATGGCTAGACCCCGACATCAAGTCATCAGAAATACTACCCTTTCAGTTGGAGTATGACATGTTCCGTCGGGACCGACCTGACAGCCCACACGGGGGTGTTCTTATCGCATCAAAGAGACACCTTCAGCTTGGCCAGATCACCAAAAGCAAACAATCTGAACTTATCAGTGCCTCATTCACTGCAGACAAGAAGAAAATTACAGTTGCGGCTTTTTACAGACCACCCAACAAAACAGATGAGGACTATATTTCATCACTTAAGGACGATTTTCTTCAGTTAGTGAAAAAGAACAAAAGAAACATCCTCATAGTAGCTGGAGACTTCAACCTTCCAGACATAGACTGGAAAAACCTTGGCATATGCGGTAACCAGTATCCATCAAGAGTCAACCAAGCATTCCTGAATATCATATCCGATTACAACTTCGAACAAATTGTAGACTTTCCAACAAGAAAACAGAATACTCTAGACCTTATACTCACCACACACCCAAGCTTCCAACTACGATGTAAGCCCATACCCTCTATTGGCAACAGTGACCACGACATCGTCCTGTTTGACACAACTATTAATGCCAGAAGACCCAAACCACCAAGAAGGAAGATATTTTTATGGAAAAAGGCAGATTTTGAGGGTATCCGGGATGACTTATCAGATCTAACTGCCATAGTTGACAATAACAACTCCAACATAGAAGAACTTTGGCTCAAACTGAAAACATTCATCCATCGAGAAACGAGTACCAACCAAGCAATCATCATCGAGATAAACCAACCCATGGATGAATACAGAAATTAAGCGGCTTATCCGAAGAAAGCAGAGAGCCTAAAAAAAGTAAGAAGAACAAGCCAAAAGAGAGATATTGACAGATACAAGAGACTACAGAAAGAAGTTCAGTACCAGATCCGTAGGGCCAACAAGAATTACCTGCTAGACACAGTTAGCCACGACTTCAAGGACAACTCTAAGAAGTTCTGGGCCTATGTGAAAGGTAAAAGACAGGAAAGTACTGGTGTAGCACCCTTAAAGAACAAGGATGGTTTTCTACAGAGTGGCAATGAAGCAAGGGCTAACATCCTGAACGACCAGTTTGTCTCTGCCTTCACCCGAGAAGATACTACCAATCTTCCTGACATGGGAACAAGCAAGACACCATCAATGCCAAACATCATTGTTAATTGGAAGGGCGTTCACAAGCTACTCATGAACCTACAGACCAGGAAAGCCACCGGTCCTGATGAAATTCCATCTTATCCTGAAGGCTAAGCTATTCCAACTTTCTCTTGACCTTGGTGAAGTACCGCAAGACTGGCGTGAGGCCTCAGTAGTGCCACTTTTCAAGAAAGGCGACCGTCACCAGGCAGCTAATTACAGACCGGTGTCCTTGACGTCTATAACGTGCAAGCTCCTGGAGCACATAGTTCACAGCAGCATTATGCAGCACTTTGACAAGTTCCACGTCCTGAAAGACAACCAACATGGCTTCCGCAAGCGGCGCTCCTGTGAAACTCAACTAATTACTACCATCCAGGAAATTGCCTCAAATACAGCTAAAGGGAAACAAGTAGACGTTATTCTACTAGACTTTGCCAAAGCATTTGAAAAAGACCCCCACGCCCGGGGGACAAGCTTGACCACTACGGTGTTAGAGGAAATGCGAAGAGATGGTTTCACTCCTTCTTAACCAACCGCAAACAACAAGTTGTCCTTGATGGTGCCAAGTCAGGAACAGCAGACGTCCTATCCGGCGTTCCACAGGAAACTGTCCTGGGTCCATTGCTGTTTTTAGCATTCATCAATGACCTACCCGATGTTGTCAAGTCATCTTCTACCAAGTTATTTGCCGATGACAGTGCAGTCTACAAGGTGATCGAGAACGACAGTGACAGAGAACTTCTCCAAAAGGACCTATCTGCACTGGAAACATGGGAAGAAAGATGGCAGATGAGCTTCAACCCTACTAAGTGCACTGTCATCAGAATCGCCCCTCGTAACCGAAGGAAGGTAGACACCAACTACAGTCTCCACGGCCATACTCTTGAAGTAGTTGACGGCGGCAAATATCTTGGAGTGACTATCACAGAGGATCTTACCTGGGATAAGCACATAGAAACAACCACAAGCAAGGCCAGTCGGACTTTAGGATTCCTGCGAAGAAACCTGAGGGAATGCACGCCACCAGTCAAGGAAGCTTCCTACAAGGCCATGGTTCGACCCTCCCTAGAGTATGCTGCCACTGTGTGGGATCCGTACCAGCACAAGCACATCTCAGCACTTGAACAGGTCCAGCGTAGAGCAGCCCGCTTTGTTTTCAACGATTATTCTACTAAGACCCCAGGATGCGTCTCACAGATGATTAAAGACCTCAACTGGGAGTCCCTAGAACAGCGTAGGAAACATAGCAGACTGGTCATGATGTACAAGATACGCAACAACCTTGTAGACATACAGGCTGATGGGATACTCAAGGAAAGCGACTCGCGTACAAGAGGGCAGCACAGGCTATTCCAGGAACGGATCATCGACCAGGCGCTGGCAAATTCCTTCTTTCCAAGGACAGTTCGAGATTGGAATCTCCTCCCAGCCAGCACGATATCTGCGCCCTCTCTGGATGCCTTCAGGTCACTCCTCGCGGGGTAACCTGACACTTCATCGGATATGACACCGTAAATAGTTTTACCATTTTAACTGGGAAGTTTTTAGTTTTTGAGACTAAGCACGCCACCACTCATGCCTAGTCATGTTGAGCTTTAAACGTTCTAGAAAGATCCCAGCTCATTATAAGGAAGAAGAAGAAGAAGGTACAGGCGCTGCGGGGGCATTTGTCACCATTAGTGACAGCTCTTGTTTTTACTTTCTGTAACAAAAAAGTCCTTATTTTAAAAAATGGGATAATGCCATTCCACTCAGAATTGGTTAAACGACTAAAGAGCGGATGCATTTCTTGCCGTGAGAACTTTTTGTGAAATAGGATCGAATTAAACCGAAAGTGGACCTACGTCTATGTATTTCGTCCTGATTTACACAAATAATAGATTCAGTCATTGTTCGTATGTTGGATGATCCTAGATCAGGTGTTTCTCTATTACCGTCAACAATATTTGCTCGCGTCTGGAAACAGTCGTATTGAAGGTTAGCTTTTTCAAAATCACAGAAAGCGGTTTGATGTATGCTTGAATTATATAGTTGAGAAAATAGAGTTACTGGCTGTATTGGAGTTGAAATAATTAAGCGTTACCCACCACTGTTTAAGGAAACAGTGTCATTTTCAGTCTGTCAAGGTTTTAAGAAGTATTCAAAATTGGCTGCATATGAGCATTACTGTTTTAATTCAGAGTTGCCCAAATTTCTGCCAGTGGTTTGAAGAGTCGAGTCTTTTTTTATGCCCCCGAAGGGAGGCATATAGTTTTTGAACCGTCTGTCTGTCGGTCTGTCGATCTGTCCGCATTTTTCGTGTTCGGTCCATATCTTTGTCGTCGATGGATGGATTTTCAGATAACTTGGCATGAATGTGTACCACAGTAAGAAGACGTGTTGCGCGCAAGACCCAGGTCCGTAGCTCAAAGGTCAAGGTCATACTTAGATGTTAAAGGTCTTTTTTCATGATAGTGCATTGATGGGCGTGTCCGGTCCATATCTTTGTCATTCATGCATGGATTTTCAAATAACTTGGCATGAATGTGTACCACAGTAAGATGACGTGTCGTGCGCAAGACCCAGGTCCGTAGCTCAAAGGTCAAGGTCATACTTAGATGTTAAAGGTCTTTTTTCATGATAGTGCATTGATGGGCGTGTCCGGTCCATATCTTTGTCATTCATGCATGGATTTTAAAATAACTACGCATAGATGTGTGACACAGTAAGACGACGTGTCGCGCGCAAGACCCAGCTCTGTAGGTCAAAGGTCCTAAACTCGAACATCGGCCATAACTATTCATTTAAAGTGCCATCGGGGGCATGTGTCATCCTATGGAGACAGCTCTTGTTTTTTTTTTCCATTTCTGTATGCCCGCTTCCGTTTTCTTATTTTATTGATAGGGACGAACATCAAAGGGTCTTATTTTAACATTTTTTTTTTTAAACTTTTTTTTTCATATACAGAGGGATACTTGTTTGTTCTTGTTACGATATTGACACGAGAAACTTACACTGTCAGATTTTAACCTTTTGTAATACTAGTGATTAAAACGCAGTTTTAAACGGCATAAATGTCCTCCACCTCTGATTAATGTGGGGAAGTTGGCAGTTACTTGCGGAGAACAGGTCACACAGTTGAAATAAATAAAACGAAGAAATGAGATCTTAATTATTGATTAATCGCAGTTTCCTTTGAGAGTACATGCACTTTATAAATATTCTGTAAAACGAACCCTTGGAAGCATAGAATGCAACCCAAAAAGAATAATAGCAGATTGGTTTGATTGAGTCTGTTCATAAGCGAGTTAATTTTCATTAAATCACAAAGTGCTTGCCCACAGTCAAAATTTATCTTTCACTGAAAAGCGTAATTTGTAGATATTTTTTGTTCTTTGTCTTGTTTTACAAAAAAGTGATCTTTGTATACTAGACTTTCAAAACACTCCAGGTGGCATTTGTCTTGGACAATAATAAACAGAACAGAACTTTATTTCAGTAACTTAAGCCTATACGTATACAGAATCTCGTTACAGGCACAACTTAAAATACAGTTTAACAATTTTTGGTCACATGACAAACTCAAGTAGAGAAAAAAACCATATAAACTTACACATGTATTAAGAACACCGATAGAGTCAATTGAACTGCGGGTTTTACAGTGACTTGTGTACATGGTAACAGAAGGAAATGTATTAGTAACTCAGCCCCTTAGGCTTATAAGACACTTTTTCTTTTGTTTACGCCTTATAGCTAAAATACATATTGCCCTAAAGAGGTGAATTCATTTCCTACTTTCATAAGTTCTCCAATGAAAGGTGTATCAATTTGTTATAAGATTGTGTCTGGTCTGGAAAAATGAAAAAGAAACTGCAAAAGAATGTGCATGATGGCAAGGACAAAAGAAAAGCTACTTGAAAGTAACATCATAAATGACCCCGGCAATTCTTTATGCCATCTAGCTAAGAAGCCAGTACCGGTTCTTCCCGTGAAAGACAGACGGCTTCGCGTGTATCAGTGTTACAGGCCTACACCGGACACGTTAAAAGAACCAGGCAGTCTATTCGCAGAGCTTAGAGAAGTTAACCAGGCAGTCTATTCGCAAAGAGCTTGGTGAAGTTAGCCGGACAGGTCTGTATTTCTCTATCTGTTCTCTGGACTTTGTCTCACTCTGTCCGTCTGGTCAGCAGTGTCTGTACTAGTAGATGATGAATGTGGCGCCCTGAGAGGCTGCTTTTGCGCGATGTAGTGTTTATCATGAAAAGGGCGCTTTATAAATCTGGTAAAAAATAAACCAGAATATTTTATAGCATGAATAAATGAACAAAATTGTTAAACGTCTTACGATGAATGCAGTACTATTATCATGTAAAGGCTAAGATTTACAACGATCGTATTTGAGTTTACTGAAGTGTGTAGTCATAAAACACGGCACACATTTTAACAGGGGTATTTTCTTCACAAAGTTTTAAGTTGATCAATCGCGTGTGCGGAATATATAAAGTGTTCTAAAGGATTTGGGACAATAATGCTGGACGAAGTAAATATTTTTTTTTAAATTTTTCATTTAGATGTTATAAATACTACAATTTTTGTTATCAAATACAGTAGCAGTAATTAAGATAACATAAGATAAAAATTGTACATACAATTGTAAAAATACATAAATACAAAAAAAGCTACACGTTTATTTGGCCCCTTGATTTTTTTAACACTGTCAAATGTAACTTGATTAAATATATATCAATAGTTATGACAGACATTCAGTGTATGTTAAAGCGTATATTCAAACAAAAGTGTAGGTGTGTCTAGCTTTGATTCCATGTCTAGTATAAGGTAAATGTACCGCTTATTGTGTGTTTCCTGTTTTTCAGTTACCATGTATATATTATATTCACTACTACCTTATCCAACGCGACAAAACGATACTTAGTTTTATTTTCTTTATAATATGGCGACTTTTCAGCTCTGATGGTGGAGGAAGACCCCAGGTGCCACTCCGTGCATTATTTCATCATAGACAGGCACCTTGGTAGAACCACCGACCTTCCGTAAGCCAGCTGGATGGCCTCCTCACATGAAAAATTAAACGCCCCGAGTGAGGCTCGAACCCACATCGGTGAGGGGCAAGTGATTTCAAGTCAGCGACTTTAACCACTTGGCCTAGGAAGCCCCGCAAAAAGAAAACTATCAGCGCGACAAATGAAACATAAAATGCGAAAAAATGTTGGGGTTTTTTTTCGCACTGGCATGTGTATCATCAACAAACGTTTCATATTTGCATGTTTGCACAGGGATCCGGACATTGCCACCCCCTCCACCCGACATCTGCCCTCAAATGAACTGGAAGATGGTATGTCTATTCCAAAAATAAGATTTTGGGGGCAAATGTCCTTTCTACCATTTCAACTGAGGAGCAAATATCCAGCGGTCTTTTTTTCATTTTGGGTCTAATGTCCTACAACCATTGGTGCACTCACCAAAACGAAATATTTTTATACCAGATTTATAGAAATGAGATGTTTTGAGATGATGCATTGGAGTGCATGCGATATTTCCAGTTTTCCCGTTCAGTGTAATGAAACATTTTGAATATCTTGTGGCCGGTACCAAAACTTTAAACTATAGTGGTGGATGGTCTTCTGTAGAAAACGACAATATTTAAAACAGTAAAATTTAGCTTTATCAAAGCTAAAGGGAAAATAACTATGTATTGTAACTCTGTCTGCTGGGTGTTTTTGTATCATTTAAGACTTTGCGAAAATGTTCAGAATTGGCTTAAAATTAGAAAGTTAATGTCTTAATATTTGATTTTTGCTTCCTTGGCAACAAACAGAAACACAATGATGGGTTTAATCTTTTTAATGAAAAACAAAGTGCTTTGAACAAATTAGCAATGTACTGTACGAGTATTTCTTCAACCAACCCTTCGAAACCGCATCACCACAGCGGCCATCAACCCTTATTTCATTTCAATAACAAATCAGCAACAAATTCAACCATTATGCCGCTGACGTCATATATCTGTATTCATTCATGTCATGTCACTAAGTCATAAATCTGTATAAAAACAATCACCATACTATCCATGATAAGATTAAGAAAAAAACTGCTTTAAAACAGTTAGTAAATAAAGTTATGGCATAGATCTGTATTTCCTCAACAAGCCACCGCGGCGACACACTTCTCTCACAGCATTGCGAGCCAAGTTCAGACCATCAACACTGCATGTCAACAGTCACCATCTATGTTACCAGTCAACAGTCACCATCTATGTTACCAGTAAACAGTAACCATCTATGTTACTAGTAAACAGTCACCATCTATGTTACCAGTAAACAGTCACCATCTATGTTACCAGTAAACAGTAACCATCTATGTTACCAGTAAACAGTCACCATCTATGTTACCAGTAAACAGTCACCATCTATGTTACCAGTAAACAGTCACCATCTATGTTACCAGTAAACAGTCACCATCTATGTTACCAGTTAACAGTAACCATCTATGTTACCAGTAAACAGTCACCATCTATGTTACCAGTCAACAGTCACCATCTATGTTACCAGTAAACAGTCACCATCTATGTTACCAGTAAACAGTCACCATCTTTAAAACCATCAGTAAAACAAACTACCGAAAGTAGTAAATGAATTCAGGTGAAATAAGATACTAGTATAACAAATACACTTTAGTTTCTCAACCCATCACCGCCGCGACCATCATCCGTGTCCCTTAATGTGTTTCTAAGTGACTGTGCTTACTTTCTGAATTTACTGCTGCTTGTGCTTACTTGATAAAAACTTTAACATTTCCTAGACATTGTGAAATTAATCTAATTAACTATTCTTTACCTTTCACTCGATATTAATCTTCAACTCTTAGAAATAATTTTATAATAAAACCAAAGTATTAAATTTATTCAATATTTAAATGAAAAGTTTAAGGGTGTGTGGAATCCTCAAGAATAACAGAATTAATGTGATATCAACTGTATACGTTCATTGTAAAAATATGAAAACCTGATATGCGCTATCGAGGTAAAATATAATGCCTTTATGATCCTTTTTATTTTTTAAACACTACCATTGGTATGAACGATACAACGCGTATGAAAGCCATTCTCTTTGTAATGCTTAAATGTCCCAGCGTAACACAAAGCTGTAGCTCAAACTAATGTATTTAAAACTTTATATCTAACCATAGATAAATGAATAAAGATGTTACCCTTTGAACAACATTATGGAATCATTTTAAGTGTCCGAATACGATATGTCCCCCCTTTTCTCCGACACATCAAATTAATGCAAATCTATTTTAATGCAGAAGTTAGAAGATCTTAATTAAAGGCGTATGCTAGAATTTCACCATTTTTCCCCAATAACAAATTTTGTTCATATTTCATATATTGTTAGTTCATTCTATAAGTAAGTTAAAAATAAAAATAAATATGGGGGTCACCGACTTCGTTTTCATTTTATTTCAGATTATAATACATGACCATGGTACAAGTGTATGTTGAAATCTAGAGCTGTCTGCCATAACATATAAGATCAAGGAATCAAATAAATGATACATGAAGTATAATTGCTAGTCAAATCTCATAAGACATGATTATTTCCCTTCAAAACAAAAAGAAATTTTAATAAAATTCAAGAAATAGCTGCATGACACTTGTGTGTTGTTGTTGTTTTCTAAGTCAAAAAAGCATCATAATTATGAAATATTGTATATTTCCTTTAGCAGTTAATATTTCCAAATCTACCTAAAGGAATTTGATTAAACTTGCAAGAATAGCAGAATATAATGTTTACTTTTGAAATATAAAAAGAAAAAGGGTGGTCACCGAATTAGATTTTTCACATTTTCATTTTGAATTATTGCCCCTTTATGATACTGGTTTGTGATCATGCAGAGAAATAAAAAAACCATTATAAATCCAAAGAAGTCATAAATACTGGTCAGACTCCACACGATTACAAATAAATATCCATAAAGAAACGTCAAATGGGTCAAATGTTACTCATAGCGAGCGTAGCTCGCCTTACGGCAATGTGTAAGCGAATATAACAAAGGTGTGCCGAATGGGGAAAAGTGATGTAGCTGAGAAATTTTCCTCTCGTCCGGGCGCCGCCATTTTGGATGCCGCCATTTTGTTCTAGATCTACTTCCGTCAAAGTCGGAAAAATTGTTGTTTTTTTTTTAATTTTATATTTGAGTTACAATCTCTATGTTCATTAGGTGTCTTTATTTTTAAAAAAGTTATGTTATGGAAATAATTTCAATTTTGCTTTTATTTTACAAAGTGCGTGTCCCTAGAGGACAGGTGCTCACAGGAAATGCTTTGTTGGCAGTGAATACAGAACTTCATTTGATTGCTGAATATTATCCATCACTCAAAAATAATGCAAGAAAGATTTCCAGTTGGTAGAAAAAAATATGATTTTCTTTTAAAAGATCAAGCATTGGCCAGAAAATGGGATAAAATATCATAAATAAGCATAAAGCCACAAGAACGCCACAAACAGGTAATGACGTCACCGTGACACCGGCTTTCCATAAATTTTGCAACGTATGATATTCGCTGTTACAGGTATAATGACACTAAATTTTTGTTTCTTTTCAAGTGAATAGGTTCTCGGAATTGTTTTAAGCAGTGTATTTAAGCCGTTTAAGCTACGCTCGCTCAGAGGCTTTGCCTTTTTCATATTAATTTTAAATTAGAGACTAAAATCTTTGGAAATATGTGAAACAGTGCGAGGAGATATCTACCTCGACACCGGTTTCAGCCGATGACACTGAAATGACAGAAACAAAAACACAAAACTTACGTTCAAAAATATCAGCGAGACAATTGTATGCTTTAATGTCAACATAAATTCATTATGAGACCTGTTATCTTTACAAATGCATTCATATGTACATGTAGCAAAAAACGTTCCCAACAAACTTCATCGGAGGTGTCCTTAAATAAATAAGCACAATAAGCTCGAACGTGACGGGACTGTGACAGTCTAACGTTATTACGCTGTCCCGAAACATACATCCTATTATTTGGATTTGTTTTGATCACGCATTAGAAATAAACACAGCGATTGACCATGCAACTTTACCGGAAACGGTGAGCCATGCGATTTCTGCCTTGTGAAAATTTAATCTTGCGTACGTTTTGATTGCGGATTTCCTTACAGAAATACTCAGAATAAGGACGTAACGGGACAGTGATAGTCAAAAGTTATCATGCCGTCCTGAAACGTACATACTATCTTTTCGACTAGTTTTGACCAAGCGTTGAAAATAAACTTTAATGGAAACGGTGTCGTAATCGGTGCGGCATGCGATTTCTGCCTCGTGAAACTTTTATCTCGCATACGCCTTTAATACAAAAAGGACAATAAACAACCTTCAGTCATAAATATCTCGTGTGTCCGTTGGCTGAGTAATACATGTACTTTGCTCAGAAAATTTTAATCGATTCGTTACCCTTTAAATCTCTTTAAATGTATGTACGGTATCTGAAAAGTCCTTCAGAACTACATGTCTATATGTTATTCATATCCTGCATAAAATTATGACGCTACTAACTACAAGGTATACAACACGGAACTAATATTCAGGTTAAATTACATTGCAATGTTTTTGTATTAGGAAAATTAGTTCAAACTTAATCAGACGGACAGGGACCAAGAAGCAAAATCAATTAAGAGGAAAGCTAATTAATGCTTTCACCAACGGCTGATATGACGAAATGTTTACAAACGAATGATACCCAAATGCACCATCATACGACTTCTATACTTTTTTGTATTATTCTGGTGAAATACACCTAGCCTAGCTATAATGTTTACCAATTTCCTCTGACGAAACCGTAAAACATGTATTTAAAAAAAAAGAAAGATGGAAACATTGACCGTGAAGGCTGCATACCTACAAGCACTTCATGACAAACATTTGAACATATAAATGATAAATGTTAAAAACATTTCATTAGCGAATGTATCGAAAAATTGAAAAATATAAAGATATTCATACAATCTAATGTCATCGATTTCTCAGCCTTTTTTATATATACCTGAATAAATGTCTTTCAAAGAAAACTGAGGTAAATCTTACTTAATGTAGAAAATCTTGCAGGTTTCTCGTGCAAAAACTTGAAACAAATCGTTATTGTTTTGAATATTTAGTCTTAATCCTTGTGCTTCTTAAATTGCAAACTTAAAAAAGCAATCTGACGAAAACTTTTCAAACGACTTTATTTCTGTTCACACTCTACACCAGCAAGATTAAAAAATTGATTAAAATCAAGTCATTCTAAAAAAATTTTAGCAAAGATCTTCACAAAGATATCAAGTGCATAATTAAAGGGAGGTAATTTTTACATCATACTTCAAAACATGCGGAAACGGGTTTGTGGGATTGGGTGGTCAAAAGATCCCTTTGTTTATAAAACAGTAAATCAAATTGTTCTCTTGTACTGTAGAACCTGATAGTAAATAAAAAAGTGTTTCTGTATGTCTGTCCGTAGAACTTAATGCTGGCTTTTTACAAAGGAGTAAAAAACTTATTTTTATAGCTCTTTGCCTTTTAGCTGAACAAGAGCTGTCCGTGAGACAGCCAGTGCTTGACTGTTCGAATCGTTGTCACAGAAGCAGGAATATTAATCTGATGTTAATATCAATAGAGTTTCAACCAAAACTTTAACCAGAAGTTATCTTAGTCCAAAAGTGGGCATAATTTGCCCAAAACACAAGAGTGTTGATGCAATCAACTAGTTTTATAACCCCAAAGACACATGTGAAGTTTCAATTTAATATCTGCATTTGTTTTGCAGACGCAAAACTTTAACCAGAATTTTCTAAGTCCAAAAGAGAGCATAATTTGCCCAAAACACATGGTCAGAGTTATGGGGCTTGACCCAGTGAGGCTGGTAATTTAACTAGAAAAAGAAAAAAAATAACTTCAAATCTATATGCCTTAAAGTAATAGCTATATGTACTTCCATGCAAAACTTTAACCAGGATTGTCTAAGTCTATAAGGGGGCTTAATGGCCAAAATTCAAGTCAGAGTTTTTGGAGTTGATGCTATCAACTAGTTTTATAACCCTGAAGACACATGTGAAGTTTCAATTCAATATCTGCATTAGTTTAGCTGATAGTATCTTGCATGCAAAACTTAAACCAGAATTCCAGTCCAAAAGGGGTCATGTTAAGCCCAAAAACATGTCAGAGTTATGGAACTTGACCCAGTGAGGTTGGTAATTGACATAAAAAAAAAAAAAAAAAAAAAAAAAGCTATATGTACTTGCACGCAAAACTTTAACCAGGATTTTCCAAGTCCAATAATTTAGCAAAATTGCAAGTCAGAGTTATGGGACTTGATGCTTTCACCAAGTTTCATAACCCCGATGACACATTTGAAGTTTCAATTCAATATCTGCATCAGTTATGGAGATAGGAACTTGCATGTAAACTTTTAATCAGAATTTTCTAAGTCCAAAAGGTGGCATAATTTGCCCAAAATACATGTCAGAGTTATGTTAATTAGCAGTCTAAATATTTCCAAGTTCAGCTTATAGCTGTAACAGGGATGTCTGTGTAAATCTAAATCATCAGATGTTTAGACTGAAAAAAGTATCTATTAACAAAGTAACAATTTGTTAGAGTGATATTATGTGTGATAATTTAATTTACATGACCGTCATTAAGAAGTACTATTTTTTATATAATAGTGGCTTTGCGATCAGCATGGATCCAGACCAGCCTGCGCATACAGTTTCTGTAATTGCAATAGACTTTGAAAGCGAACAGCATGGATCCTGACCAGACAGCGCGGATGCGCAGGCTGGTCTGGGTCCATGCTGGTCGCAAAGCCACTATGTTGGTTTTCTCGTGGCACGGCTCATATATCTTTGGGCAGACTTATAACAGCATTTTTAATTTTAAATCATGACTTTAAAAAACAAAATCTTTGATTTGCAGTTGTGGTGAGTTGGTGCTTGAAATGTAATAATAACCATAGTTATCATGCTTATGCTTATGCAATATTTCTAAAAAAAAATCCTTAATGGAAAGACAGCATTTGAGTTAATAAATATTCTGAATCAATACAACAACCATTTTATTAACATCTTAAGGTCATGCATGGCCCTCTTTAAAATTCCTGCAACTTCTAACATTGACTAGCTCCTAGACTCTGATATTTTTCTTTTATTTTTTGTTTTTGACGTTGTGAATATAACCAGTCTATATTATCCAAGGTCCAATATCAGTTCTCTGAGACAGTGTCTGTAAAACAGACTGGCATTAATTTTGTCACTATAACAGAAAACAAAAGTACATTTTGTAGATCGAAAACATCTGAAATTTTGTGACAAATTCTTTACTCTCAGTCTAGTGTCTAGTCCACCTCTAACCCCCTGATAACACTTACCAGTATGCTTGTTTAGATACTCGACATTTATTTTGAAAATTTTAACAAGTGACAAGTACTTCTCGTTCTTATATGTGAATCTTTGCTACAGAATTTCCAACATGTCGTTTATGTATTGAATAAAATTTACAAAACGACTATTTGGGGAAATAGAACTCATTCAAGAACATATCAGCAATGTACAGCACCCCGCACGCCCGTAGCAACGTCTCTATCATGCAAATATTAAATGAGTGTAATGTTCTAAACCTTAAAACATAGATGCTTATTGAAATAAAAAATGGAATCCTACACAAACGCGTACTTGTAATCTAAGAATACTTACACAAGAAAAACTATCATATAGCCTTGTGGATTCCACGGCTATATTTGCACGGACGTGATCGAATAATATGTCAGTGAATCAAACAACTTAAATACTAGTATATAGGACAATTTTTTTTCATTTTTGCCATATATTTATTATTCATTGTG
Organism: Mercenaria mercenaria; assembly: GCF_021730395.1. NCBI lineage: Eukaryota > Metazoa > Mollusca > Bivalvia > Venerida > Veneridae > Mercenaria > Mercenaria mercenaria. The sequence goes on along the minus strand of NC_069372.1, from coordinate 54,474,666 downwards.
TTGATAATGGAACTGTCTCAGTCAAAATAAGAAAAGTCATATTTGGAAAGTTATTATTTCGTACTTGTAACAGGAAAATTTTGGTATACTGGGTTAAAATCTATGATTTCCTCCACCCTTTTACACACACGCACACCTATTTCAGCTGGATTTTTACTTGAAAAAAATGCGCATAATTCCACTTTAAGTAAATAAGATGTGTACATTTTTTCCATTGTAGAAATGGTCTCATACGTTTTATATTTAAATTACCTGTTTAAAACATCTATAAATATCCGATATCTTATAAAACCTTAATTTCAAAGATTATATTACCTGTTTGTAAATACGCTTTATAGACACGACGACGAAGTTATACAACGTTAATGGCTTTGTGGTCGTGTCAAATGGAGGCAAATCCAGTTACATTCAACGACAAACCAAATCAGATTTTTTTGTTGGGTCGCCACACCGACACAATTATGGGTCATATGGTGACTTTCAAGACTTGGTGGTGGAGAAAGACCCAAGATGCCCTTTCGTGCATTATTTCATCACGAGCGGGCACCTGTGTAGACCACCGACCATCCGTAAGCCAGCTAGATGGCTTCCTCACACGAAGCATTCAACGCCCCGAGTGAGGCTCGAACCCACATAGGTGAGGGGCAAGTGATTTGAAGTCAGCGACATGAACCACTCGGCCACGGAGACCCCAAAACCAGATCAGATAGACACAAAACAACTGTCGAGCAAGTACATTGCAAAAACAAGGCTTATCCAATATAACGTTTACTTAACAGGTATTTTTCGAGGAATAGGTTTGCATGGTGCTTGTAGACCCAACAGAACGGGCAGAGCGTGCGAGGTTTTCAAATCTTCTCACAAGTCTATAAATATCCTGCAGACCTATTCCGAGAATGATATGACTAACCTACATGCTCCTTTATAAATTTTAAACAATAAAGGTTGGTTTGGGGTTCGGAAACGTTATGTATTTAGTAGTTAAACAAACGAATAAAAGAAGGAGAAATATAACGTGTGCTTAAAATTGTCGGGTGTTATTAATGTAATAAAATACCCAACTTACTACGCACCTGTAAATATGTTTCATGATAACCCGGGCTTGTATTCTCTTTCTGAGGTCAGGAATGTGTGTCTAGTCAGTTGTTAAACATGATTTCTCAGGATTTGACTCGGATGGCATATCTTTCTTTTTTTGGAAATCTTTGAAAAAAACTGTAAGTTTAGTTTTTTTTAGTTTACTATTTAAATGTATATTACCGGTAACTAAATTACAAGTATTATATTTCAAAAGTCCTTAAATAACATTCCTAAAGAATTTAAATGTTATACTTGGTTTTACATGTCGTTAAGATATACAAACAATGACGCTATGTTTTTTTTATGCCCCCACAATTATGTGGAGAGGGGACATATAGCGTTGCTGCTGTCCGTACGTCCGTATGTCCGAAATTTGTGTGTCCAACTCCTCCTACGCAATATGTCTGACTTGATTTGAACTTTCACAGATAAACAAGCTTGATTTGCAGATGACCATAAAGGAAGGTACTTTTGCTGGGACTATTTTTACCGCATGCAGTCATGGCCTTTGATAGTTCTGCTATATAGAATATAGAGAAAAATCTTGTGTGTCCAACTCTTCCCATACTATTAGCCTGATTTGCTTCAAACTTTCACAGCTGACCAAGCTTGATGTGCAGATGACCTTAAAGGAAGTAACTTTTGTTGTGACAATTTTACCGCAGTTATATGGCTCTTTGATAGTTTTGCTATATAGAACATTGAAAAAACAAACTCTTGTCTGTCCAACACGTAAAACACTATGCAAACGATATGCTTGAAAGTTTCACAGATGAAGGACCTTGATGTAAAGATGACCATAAATTAAGGACTTTGTTCTGTGGCCATTTCTTCTAAAATTATGGCCTTTTCTTTATAATATGTTTTCTTTATTTCACAAAACAGGCCATAGTAAACAATCTCAAGTGTGTTCGATTGCACAACCTTATCTGAATATAATTTGCTTCAAAATCCTTCATGTGAAGATAGTCTGTAATAACACCTTTTCTACGTATAGGATGGTGCAGTTTATAGGGGCATCCGTGTCCAATGGACACAATTCTAATTAAAAATGTGCTTTTCGATTCATAATTGTTGGTACATTGTCTACCAAATGCTTATGTAAACGCTTTGGACTTCGCTATAGCCTATGTTATTTCAATGTATTTTAAACATTAGGACATAGAAATGTGTTCCTCGTAATAACTGTAAAAGTAAAGTTGCTTGTTCCGCTTGAATATAGTCGACGAAAGTCCCCATCTGGAACTGGCGGAACAACTTATTTCCAGCTGAGCTATTTACTTGACCAGCATCCACTGAACACTAGTCGGGATATCAGTCTTGACCGAAAATCGAAACAGGATCGCTGGTATTGTAGTCTAACTTGCTAATCACTGCGTCACTGACTATCCTTTTGTTCACTCTAATCATTTTACTGTATATACAACAAACATATCTAAAAAATGGGACATTCTAAAGCGTTCCTTATAGCCGCTTGTTCGTTATAACCGTGTTTGTTATAGGTGATGTTTACTGGATATGTTCTGTTCTCTTTGAAAAGCAAAACTTTGAACAGTAAATAAACGTAATAATGTCTAAATATTTATTTTGATTTGGTATGGAGATTTTTGTTTAGAAAGCAAGTAATGTCATTTGTCAAATCCCCCACCCATCTCCACTACCTAAGAACTTGCTGTCTTTAAAGCGACTAACCCACACATTGTGAATTGTAATTTTTAAAATAATTTATCACCGAAAGGCTAAATACCGCCACTGTTTCATATATTTACATGAAACATAATGGTTGACCAGTTTATAGTTTCCAGAATTACGGGAACATTCGAATTTTTGCAGTTTTTCTCATGTACTTTTATAAAGCGTTACAACGCTTTATTTTGTAAACATTGATAAATATAGAACGAGACGCGACAGTACTTTTAGAAGCTATCATCACGTGGGCAGCAAATCAAAAGTGCGCATGTAGTTTGATGGGTCAATTTAATACATACTAGTCTACCGATTAGGGAAGTCAGCATGATTTACTTTGCCTTATTTGTGATCGTACCGAATAACACTATAAGGATCTTACATGCCTGCCTGTGTAAGACGAGGTTTTCCCTACCCGAGGGACAGTGTGGAATGGAAAACCGAGCGTTAGCGAAGTTTTTTATCCATGCTGTCCCGAGGGTAGGTAAAGCAGCTGTCTTACACAGGCAGACATGTTAGATCATTTTTCTTGCCTATCATGTTCAAAATAGATCGTAGAGACAAATAGGTTTGGGTATTTCCCGACATTATTTATAAAGTTTATGACGTCACAATGGTACCAGTACTATGTGACGTCATCTAAGTGCACGCTATTTTAGACAAGGTTTTTCCCTAGGGAAAGACAGGAATATCTGTGCCCGGCGCGTGCTCGGATAAATGTATACTTTCCCCGCTAGGTAGGCATAAGAATACCTAAATTACGGACCGTTCCATTTTTTTTATTATTCCATTATTAAACCTTTATCACGGAAACGGACATGGAAATGGAAATGTAAACGTATTCTGTACTTCATTCAAATTTGTTTTTTTTCTTTCTCAAACATGTTTTAAGAACTTGTTGTAGATCTAGTAATAATACATATGATTAAATAAAAGCGCATATTGAGATAAAAGTTTAGCCAAGTAAATTAGCGTGTTGTATAAACTTATCGAAAGCAGTCAATGCGGTAGAAAAATACAGATCTTTGACCTATGTGTTATTGTATGGGAAAGAGTAGGCTGTACTGAAACAATAAAAAGAAACACAAAGAATTGAAAAAAGAAATTAATATGAATAGAAATTACAATAAATAACCGAGGGTCGGTGTAGAAGTGAATCGGGTGGGGAAGGGGTTTATGGTCTGTGTGTTTTGAAGAATAAAATTTTATTTATTTTGTTGTCTCATGTTTTGGTGTTCAGGGTCAGTGGGTTGGAGCAAAATTAATACTTTGAAACAAAATGAGTTGTAACACGGCTAGTAAACACTGGCTCCACCTGCTTTTGATGGCAAATGAGGTGAGTTGAAGAAAGCTAATGATACTTCCGAGGTGGCACTAAGTTGTAAAGAAAGACTTTTTTGTAACAATTTGGAACAGTATTTCAGTTAAACGGGCAACTGGTTCCAGTCATAAATGATTGTCACTTACATTTTATGTAGAGCGATTTGCAGAGGTTACTGTCTTAAGTAAGCACTTTTGAGAGTAGTGAAATCTAGCCTGTTCAAAACGAAGGTTGAAATAGTACCGAAATAGTCTGGGAAGGAGGAAGGATACTTCATTACAAAATAAATTATGTAGTTTACTGATTGTATTGTTTTGACTTGTCTATATACATTTTTGAGATGCGAGATGAAACCAATGCAACTTGTGCCGAGGCGTTAAGAGTTGGAACATTCAAAATATTTACCCCATAAAACAAAATCAATCCTTAAGTAATGCTTTTTGATTATGAAGGAATCGAGAAGCGTGACATAGATATCTAACCAACATTATTGCAAATGATGAGGTTTGATAATCATAGGGGCAGTTGATAGTGGAGTTTAGAAGGTGACTAACTTTTACCCACATCGGCACCGGTGTGATAACAATATAACCCTCCTTTTTCGCTTAAATTGATTGAGCCAAATAACTGTAGATAAGAATGAGATATTAGATAAAACTTTGTTGATAGGAAGTATATAAGATAGAAAGGCTTGGATATATTGGCAGCTGCAGCTAATTCAAACTTATTTGTTACTTACAATAGAGACAAAAATTTTCGGTTTAACATGCTTATAAAACTCCAGTTTGAGATTCATTTCAGGTTGCTTGGGTCAAGGTTGATGTATCTAAAACGATAAATATTTTTATCCGAATTACTATACTTATTTGAGTGACATAGTTTGACCAAACTTGGTTATTATGTAGAGACATAGCTGTGGGCTGTTTGAATTGTGGTCAAATTTATTGTAACTAAACAAAGAAACAGCTTTCGGCAAATGAATTTAGTTCTGATTGAAAAACATTGTCACCAAACTTGGTGTATAGATAATGTTTATCAGGATTCACCTTAAGAATGTATTTTCTAAGATGAAAAATATCAACTGTTCAAAATTTGTTTTACCGATTGGGTTGATTGTGGTAAGACTGAAAAATTAAATGTCGTAAATTTGCCAGACTAAAAGAATATTTTATCAAATGACAGGCAACAAGTAAAATTAAACGTATGTGACGTTTTATTAAACTGAACCTGGTAATTGTTCGTAAGATGTAGAGATATATGTTTGCCTGTGTTCCTCTTACACAGACAAGATTTATTCATTTATTCCCAGCAGAGGATAACACTGTCAAGAATTATAAGAATATGCTGTGTCTTGATAATTAGGGGAAAAAACAAAACATTTGAATTTGGTGTCTTAGAAAATAAAACGCATCTCTGCGGTTATGTTTTTTCAATTTTTATGGACATGGAAATGTAAACGTACATGTACTCTGTACTTCAGTCAAATCTGAGGGGTCATCTCAAAACTTTTACTTGTTCAAGCTATTTCACATTTTCATTTTTTTCTATTAAAATGTGCATATTAGAATTACGAATGTAAATTTCTCTCAAAGGGATTGGTATGGTTTTCTGTAATTAAATGTTTTGATAGATAAATAATGCTAATACATCTACAAGCAGGTATTTGAACGTTATGGTGACAGACAGACAGACAGACACTGATGACGTCATTTATATATGTGAAATACTGTATAACGCTAAAAAACCGTTTTTTTTTGCAATAAAGTAAAGAAAATAAACAATATGCACAATGTATAAACTTTCCATTATTTACATGGTCATGTGGAAGGAAGAGCTACCTCTATCACATAACAAAATTTGTAAAGTATACCGCTTGCAAATGCCGAGTATTTTTTTAAGATCTGACATCTTGTCAGAGGCAGCTAAATATCTTATTCTAACACGACCCGATTCATTTTCCTATTAAACAAAGAAGGCTGGAGACAGTGATTTATTAAACAACAATTCACTGTTCTGACGTCACAACTATTACGTCATAGCGTCAAGCGGCGTAACGGCGCGCTGGAAAAGAACCCGATTGAAAACGGGCAAATATCTAATACATGCCGAAAAGGTGTACTTTAAAGTCCTTGATAGAGCTAACGTGTTAGAATCGAAATAATATATCTCATTTAGTGATTTGCTCTTGAATGAATCACTGTTTGTCGTTCAGATGCGTATTATTATATCACTCGGGCTGCGCCCTCGTGATATAATTCCTTCGCATCTGAACTCCAAACAGTGATTTATTCAGCGACAAATCACCGATGAGATATATTATTTCTTAACTAAAATGAGTTTCTATGCATTTTATTGTTCTTTTAACAACAGCATTGCCAAGGGCGTAGCGTGAGCAGTTTAGATGTTACTCAAGGGGAGAGTGTGGGTGAGAGGAATCCTCCGGCGGGGTCCTCCCCCATTGAAACATAAGATCAAACAAATAGAAAGGGGGGCTTCTGGTGACTTTTCTAACCAAAACCATGCTTCCTCAGTTTTGAACAAACTATTCACAAACGGCTCTGAATGTAAAGAAAGGTCTGTATATAAGTTGATGAACGTTACAAATCGGGGTCGGGAAGAGTGTTAGGGGGCTGGCATTTTGGAAGGACTTGGACTAGGCTGTCTATTTATTCAAGCCGAAATTTATTATGCACAAATTAAGCAACATGAGGCTCTTTTTTCAAACTTATTTGTTGTATACAAAATTCACTATACATTTTATATGGAAAGACAGAAGCGTTAATTTTCGTATAAACAACATTGCAGTAATAATATCAATGACGGCCCTTTCCGCGAGATTGCACGCGTAATCTGACGTCCTTCGCCTTAAACATGAACAATATGGCTCCGTTCCAAAATTCTTAAAATTCTTTCAAAATTTGGCGCCAAACAGCTTCAACTAACTTCTCTGACGTCAAAGATCACAAATGAATGATACGACTGTATAAATTTTCATAAAGATCGGTATGTTGACATTTAGTTAGATTTTCTGATTTTAGATGTCCAGAAAATAGCATTCAATTCTTAAATAAAGTACACATGTGTGCATAAGTGTTACAACGGAATATATGCAAATCACCTTGCAATAAATACTCTGAACTGCCTAGGAACTTGATCAGACTGCTGAGGACAAACTTTGACTTACGCACAATTTCCAAACAGACAAAATGATGAAGCTAGTACAAGTACAATTATTTAATTACTAATGTTGTCCACACATTTCCTTTGTTATCGTTTCGTGAATTTAGATTTTATACTTCAGCCTAAACATCTGTCACAAGACTTTTGTCTCTGTATCATCATTTAATTGATTTCCAAGAATGTAGAGATAACATTTCACGGAAATTGTATAAGTTTTGAAAATCAGTGTTCATGGCAAGGACGACTGTTATATTAAGATGCAACATGCAACATGCATACAGGCAACATGCAACAGATGGCAAAAAATACCTTGGTCTAGAAATCAATATAATGCTTACAACATTTTCCTATAACTGCAATATTTAAAAAGAGAATTTACCGTAGGCCTAAATGCTAGTTATAAGCATTTATTACATATGTGTATTCTAGGGGTATTACCGTATTGCATATGTATCGAGGGGTATGATGTATAATTATTTCACGCGTTAAATAATTTTGATTGAATGTATTTTTTGCGGCAATAAATTTTGGGAAATGGGTGTCAGGGCATAAGAAGAAGGTGACTGGTGTTGAAACTTGGTTTCTTTATACTACCCCCTCCCACGACGGAGTGAAGTGGGGCTGAGTAGGTGCCTCGCAGCAAAATGACACGGAAAGTATATTCCTAACGTAGAAATTAATGAATTGATAGTTTATATGACTAAATTGAGTGTTATACTATGGCAATGCGGATAACAAAGCCTAAATGTTAATTTATGAATCTGTTCTTTTTGCTCCCGTTGATTCTCTTTGATTATGGGACAGATAATATTTTTGTTTGAACGTAGCGAATTATGAAATAATGCTTGGGAATTCATAGTTGTTACAGAAACAGTTGTTGATCCTTCTAAATTTTACTAGTGATGAACAATTGCAATTAAGCAATTATAGTCAATAGAAGCTACAATATATATGCATGTAAAATCATATATGTATTTAGAATTTTAAATATATTTAGATTTAAATAAGGTTTTACAATAACAAGTGCAAGTGGAGCAAGAAAAAAAAAACGTTTAGAAATTTGGACAGAAATTTTGATAAAAGAGCAACAGCGGTCTGCCGTCACAAAAATATAACAAAGTCAAGGATCAAGACAACAGCATACCAATATGCTATGACATTGTCCCTACCTCCTTACCCACTCCTGATCAGTTTTTATTGCTTCCATGGAGTTTTTTATTTTTTATTGTTGGATTTTAAATGATACTCATCCGAGTAACCGAGTATGCCACGCTACGCTCATGAGCACTTTGAAATATGGAGATATCATAACTATATTGACAATTTCTTTATTGATAATTAATAAGAGACGAGAGTATAGTCCCTACAGATTCGTAAAATAATTAGATCTACACAGGTCGGCGGTTAGAAGTATTTTGGACGAGTAAAATATAATTCAACATTTTGAACGTAATTTAGTCAAAATTGCTAATGTACTATACTTACCATGTGTCGCTTTTTCAGATCAACATTAATTAGAAAATATATGCGTGGGTCCCCGTAGTTTGCTAGCTATAGCGATGTTCACTAAGCGATGTTTCATGCATTACCAAATTTAATGAAACATACATTCTAGAAGTTTTATAAACTACACTGCTTAAAGTCACAAACTTTTAAGAATTCATCGAAGCAACCAACTTTTCATTCTATTTATCATTGATTTCAATGAAACGGTGGAAATTTCAAATTCTGAATATTCTTTCAACATAATACAGATTACATTATTTTGATAAACGTTCATATGAGTGAATTATCTGAAAGGAAAATGTCGACGGTCTTAATGATGTTGGTGAAATACATAGATGATCTTACATAAGTGAGTTTTTTACTGAATTTATTCAACTATTTAATTAACATAATAAAACGCGAGGCTCGTGACGAGCATTTTATCTTTAAAGAAATAAGGCAAGTGTTTCTTCCTCGTTCTTATAATTAACAAAATATTTATTATAAATCATAACGTTTTAGCAAATCAGTCCAAAGTTTCACAAACTTTAGTCCAGTCATGTCTTCGTGGCTTTAATTCGTTTAGTTTATAGGAAAACAGTACGGACTATGCACTTTTTATAAAATCTTGTGACGTTATTAGTGATACAGTCATAGTAATAAAATGGTACCAATATCTCAGATTTGATTTTATCCCTTTTCATGCATTCCAATAATTTAAGTCATTTTTATAAAATTATATATTAAAATGCACTTAAATGAAACTATGTTTATCCCAGTAAATGCATGTCGTACAAGAATTCAGAAATAGTTCCGCTATAGAAAATGCCTGGTTATTACTAGATTGGGGTAAGGTAGGGCTGTCATTGATTGGGTCTTAGGCATATCGACGATACCGATATATCAGAAGACAAATATCGACGATACATTGATATATCGATTATTAAGTTAGATTTACAATCTATTTGTTCCTATGCATACTATATACCTTCCTGTAAATGCTATTTTTAGTTTTATTGCCTATTTTTCATATTACTGTTTGATTGTGTTGTATTTGTATTTATGAAATTAAAGAAAATAATAAAAATTAATAAAATCTTTTATTTTTATTTTGCCTCCACTTCTCTTTTGCATTTATCCAAATTTACAACTTTGTGAACTTAATAGTTTTTGAGGGTCTGAGTGTTTATCTGGATAGTTTTTTCTCTCTGTAAAATATCGATTTTTGAAAATGGGAATCGATAATCGATCGACAAAAAAATATCGTTGATACATCGATATCGTTTCTATCGATGACAGCCCTAGGGTAAGGTAGTTCTGGTCATTGGCAAATTTTCCACGATAAATAGTACATAGCAACCTAGCTTGGGATTGTGTTTGGGGCGCTAGATTCAATGTCAAGATCACTATTGCTAAAAACATTTTTGCGGCGGGCCGCTTGCGGCCTCTGCCGCTTAGTTAAGGTACTTCCGCCATCTTGAATTTAGAGTGACCTTCATTTGAGGTGTGAAAATATAGTGAACAAAAGCTTTCAAATGCAGCTGTTCCAGAGTACAAAAACAGCTCAGTTTGCAAGACTTGAACTAAAAGAAGGTGTATAAAAAGTAAAACTAAAATTTGGAAATAAACAAAGAAGATATTTTACCTGCATTTTTCCAAATTTTTGGTTAGATTTATAAATCCTTTCAAAATACTTTTTTAAAAATTCATGAATGGCAAAAGTTAGTTCAAAGTTTCAATTAGTGCATAGGAGAATTGTCTTACTGAATAGAACTAAACTTAGTACAAAATCTGTTTTCAAATCTGACCACCTCATGTATTAAAACGAAAATAAATCTGTACATATTGCTATTTTCAGCATACATAAAAGTAGTGCAATGTGCGGGCAATGATTTTTTTACGTATGGTGTACCAGACTGCCTAAAATTGTAAGACAAGTCTCAGACTTAATGTTAACAAGATTTAGCAACGATCCAAAATTCTTTTCAAGGATTGTGCAAGTATCATAAAGGTTTAATTTATTATATCGGAATTTATGTACTTACGCGCTGCTTATCTCACGGAAAATGTGGTGGAAATAGAATTTTCGGCACCCCCTCTGTAACTACCGAAATTACTTAACGTAACTTTCTCACACATACGTGTTTGTATATCTATAAATTATAAAAAACAATCAAAATATTTGCTTTATCATGATATATGCAAATATTTTAGACAATCTTGAAACATTTGGTCACAGTATTTCCGCATACTGGTCCGGGACAAGTTCGATGTGTATATTGATTCCTTATTAGATGTTTCATGCGTCGTAAACTAACCAATTTTGATCTATCGACTTTTTATACAATATGAGAATTTATGCAGCATGTTTTTAAAAACACAGTGAGAATAAATCGCAGAAAAAATGTACAGCCAAATATGTTAGGAGGTAATACAATTTGTATACAATTGTAGATAACTACGAAACATTTTACAAATTGCAATCAGTTGAACTTCTCACGCAAAAACCTGATGATTAAAATCAGCAGTATCTCAAAAGTAACCTTTCTGTTCCTTGGTTCTTCGTTAAACAACGATATTTTTCACACTTTCATAGATTTAAACTGATAATAAATGTGTATTGAAATTCAGGCATAGAAATGGACACTGACTTTACATTAGTGATTACTGCGGTGTTGACAGCGGAAGCAGCGGTCCAGTACTAAGACTGTCCACAGGTGGCAGTAACGTACCTAGGATACAGTATGGGTCCATGAGCCATATTCCCTTAAATTTACTACAATTATAATGTTTTCTTAGGAAAAAAATGACAAAAAGCCATTTTGAAAAAAATTTTGCTCCTGTGACAGTGAGCCATGAGAAAGGTGATCAAGAACAGTTTGACATGTGCATTGCTTCCAGGTCCGTTTTTTTTTTTAAAGCAATATTTCCTTATCAATGTTGGCCGCCTTTTCGGCAAAAGATTAATCTTTCAGAAAAACCTTACTTCAAAACCCAGTTCCAAACCGTTTACGCATCACGAGCGAGCAACGGCATACGAAACGATAGTGATTTCTCCACCCGAATAAATCCCACACATTTTTCGCACCGAAGTCTCCCCCGTAAAACAAATCAAGTACACCATGTCAGTTAAAAATAGCAGGGCAAGCAGTCAGAATAGGCTAAATGTAAATTAACAAGACTAAAAATAAGGTTCAATTCTACTTAATTACTTACCAGTTGTTATTTATTTGAATTTGGTAAATAATCCTCGTGAGCCGTCGCTGCTTGTTTATATTCGGGTACTCTTTGGATTTTATCGCTACGTTTGAAATACGTAAACTGTCTCCGCCAATGAAAACGTTCTTTACAACCACCGTCTTGTCAACGGTAATCATGGCAGGCGAAGATAATTTCCGAAAGCGAAAATGTTAAATAGCGAATTTGTAAGTAACAAAGTAGGATTGAACCTAGTTTTCGGCGTTCTTAGTTTGTGTTTAGTCTGTTATGAACGGTTATAACGTTATTTTAAACTCGCACTGTGAGCTTGATGTGTTTTAGGGGGGAGACTTCAATGCGAAAAATGTGTGGGATTTATTCGGGTGGAGAAATCACTATCGTTTCGTATGCCGTTGCTCGCTCGTGATGCGTAAACGGTTTGGAACTGGGTTTTGAAGTAAGGTTTTTCTGAAAGATTAATCTTTTGCCGAAAAGGCAGCCAACCATTGATAAGGAAATTTTGTTTTGAAAAAAAAATACGGATCTGGAAGCAATGCGCATGTCAAACTGTTCATATCTACCTTTCTCATGGCTCATTGTCACAGGAGCAAATTTTTATTAAAAATGGCTTTTTGTCATTTTTTCCCTAAGAAAACATTATAATTGTAGTAAATTTAATTGCATATGGCTCATGGATCCATACTGTATCCTAGGTACGTTACTGCCACCTGTGAGACTGTCTACGAAACCAAGGATAACGAGCTCTTTATCATTCTGAAAATTACGAACATTGGGATCAGTTTCAGTATACTAGTATTATACTTGCTATTTGCCGAGTGCACACTTGTTTTCTATCGTCGTTAATATAAAGCAGACTAGTAAATATTCGTACAAATGCATAATCTCATAAACACTTCTTTAATGTATGTTCTCTGAAATTAACAAATAACTGGCTCAACTGAGACACCATACTTTAAAGTAAATTCAGTTTATTCACCACGAGGTTCAAAATGCACGGGAGTCTCGTGATATACATGCCTTTAATTTCACATGGTTAAAGTGTAAACAGATAGTTAAATTTGCTTCGTTTTATTTATCACGGAAAAGATCGGACGGTTTTTGATATTGGAATAATTTTAGAACATCTATGCATTTAAAGTTGAAAGTTGATCGTTTTCTACAGGATGTAAAACTGAAACAAGTAAGCACTTTTACTTTTTCAGCAATGTTCCTCAGGTGAACTTTGACACTGTTTACAAACTTTAAAAGAGAAACCAGTTTTGTGTCATCCTGAAATGCGTTGTTCGGCTGAAACTTATAGTTCCCGGAAAAGTTCTAAAATGGTTTATTTTGGGGATTTTTGTTTTATTTATGTATTCAACACAATGTGCAATATTTCCAGTTTTTGAAAATGATTGAAATTGAACTTTATTTTAGAAAAAGTTCCGATCTTTCAATAATATTTTGCCAGCGGATGCTTACACATTTTAAGTGAAACGCCTTTCTTGTCCAAAGGTGGTGTGTAAAGCGAAAAACTATCATTACACATTGCGTTTATTCTTTAAATGTAAAGGATCGGTAACAGATCAAGGAGATCGGGCAGTGCTAAACTATACTAAATGGATATCTCTAACAATGAATAAGGAGGCATATATATTTCAGAAAGGAAATCTGAGGTAAAAGAACAATCATATATTTAATTCCTTGAAATAAACATGGCGGCGAAATATTTTAGAAAAACTGTGCACGTGTTTTGCGCATTAGAATGTTTAACGACATTTTCTTGAAAAAGTAACGCTCGTGTGCACTATTTTGGCATTTCTTTGATTTGAAAGTAAATATTTTATAGCAATTTAGGTTGCACACGATACCGAAATTTTGCACCAAAAATGTTCACTCATTTTCTTCCAAAGCACTGTGGAGATAGGGTTCAACGTAGCTTTCATGCTCGCAAGTTTACCTACAGATATATCTTTTCAACTTTTATCATATATTTTTTGTGTCATTGCATTTCGAAAGCTGTTTCGAGGATTCTGATTTTTCACATGAATTTCTAATTTCAATTTGCGGAAGAACCTTAACACTCACAGTTTCAAAGTGTGTCATCGCGCGGAAGATCGAAAATTGGAGACAATCCGAATAACACATCAAATTGAAGCGTAATAATTCTTGTAAAACGGATAGTTTAATGAGAAGAAGGGTTAGTGGTTACTGCGTGATGATTTATAAAGTATTTATGTCTTGTATGGTAAACCTATTTTATACAGTAATAAACCCGTCCAAACTAGTTCAATAATAGAACTATTTGACTTCGCGGAATGTCATTGGACAAAACCAAACAACCCCACTGAGACAAAATAGTCCAAATTTTCATTGTTATTACACCGTAAAATGCATTTGATGAAGTTTGTGTATTATCCTACTTTCGTGCATTTTAATAAGAATAAAGAAGAAAATCTAGGCGAATGATATTTTTTGTTTTAATAGGTATTACCGGACTTCTTTAATTATTGTTGTTTATGACGCCATCTTGTTTTTGTGAATGAAACAACAACAACAACTTTTAAAGGACATATCTGTTTATGCGGTGATTTTTTTATGAAATGAGCTTTTAATAGGAACGTGAGACCGTGTCAAGGTGTCACTAATATATAGCGTATGCCTGCCGTATTTGCAATTACCACAAAATAGTTTTTACAACGGAAACGTCCGAAGAAGCGGAAAATGACTCATCGATAGCATTATAGATTTCTGCACTAACAGTTTAAAAAAAGTCTCAAATCAAGGAATATTGCATTTGGAATGGAATGTTATTGAGGAAAAGGTTATCTATTTTTCTATCAAGCAGCGTTATGGCTTGTGTATAGATTTAAAATCGGGCCTTACGTTTTGCTTGGTAAGAATGGGTATTCCAAATTGCAACTAGCAGAACTTCGGATACTTCACAAGTTTGGCATCAAATTAAAGAAGATTTCTACGTCATTCATGTTCAGCAGGACACAGATTGACAGAAGGTTGTTAGCCATTGATTTTTTTGCTTTTATTTGTAGATATTTGGGATTTTTTGTCAGAGCTATTTTATGAAGGTTAATAATTTGTAGGGTGTATTGATTTTTAGCAAAGAAGTATAACTATAAATATACAGAATCACAACTGGAGATCATCTCCCGCAGGCACATATCCCGCGATAACAGGTGTTATCATCTTGAAGGGTTAATGCAGACTTGATCACTCCTGATCAAATTGATAGACGCTTATTAATTTAAAACTGGTGATACATGTACGGCCGTCACCTAATAAACCGAATCGGGTCCAATTTTCAAACAGAGCACTGTTGATTTCTCAGACTTCCAATCATAAACTCATTTCTTCCCTGTGATCTTGTAGAAATACTAACAACATTAAAAAAAAACACCATTAACATTATAAACAAACAATCTTAAAATAGAAAGTTTTCACGATACAAATTTTATCCTTCAGCTTTCTGTTTCATACACTGGTAACGGCTGACCGAATCGGGTCCAATTTTCAAAGACCACTTCTGAATTTCCAGACTTCCAATCATAATTTATTCCTTCCTTCCCTGTGTAAAAAATACTAACAACAATATATATATTATATATAGACAACAGGGCTCCGGAAATTTTGATAACTCAGTCGGTTCCAAAACGAAAACCCTGACATCGGCGCTACCCCACCCACTGCATTCCCAATATTACAATTTTGAAAAAACGTGATAGAGTAAAGATATAATCATGTCATGCATTAAAACTGAGTTACCGGTCACCGCGTGTTTCCATACAATGAAGACAGTTATTCAGTGTTATGTGTGATTGTTACTTTGTTTAAATTTCGATTTTTTTCCGAGAAAATACTTGTAAGGATAAAATTACCGAGGCATTGACACCGTGTGCGTAACTAGTCTAAAAGCCAACGCACGTGACCGGTACCCTATACACGGCAGATACTTTGTGATGTTTCCTCATTCTTTGACGGAATTCTATAAAATACAATTATATGACACATATTCTCTGCTAAACAGTCTTGGTATTTTAAGAATACTCTGCCGCGGACCGAATGTGTACGTTATATGAACGCTGAGATACGAATTTCCCGCATGTATAGTACCGAAAGGTCACGCGTGTTGGCCACGGATATTTCATTTCACTTATGTTGTACTTCAATAAGCAGCTACATTTTAAAAGTTATATGTTCTCTTCTGATGTAAACAAAATTTCATTTTGAAACGTTTTTTAAAAGACCGATTTGATAAACAGCACCACTCCGGTTTTCTTTATCATGAACGTGTTTGCCAGTCCATTTTTTTTTCTTTTTCTTTTTGCACCGTCGGGTTGCAAAGACGTTTTTCTGCACTTGTTTCAACTGGAGCCCCAACAAAATGAATCTTGTAATTTTTTCAAATCAAGTAATTATAAAAAATACTTTGATTGGTTTTCCGTGTGATGTCTCATTAAATCAAAGACCTATAATGTACAATTATAGTTTTTTGATTAAATGCAGTGACCATTTGTTTTTTACCATGATGAAACATAGCCTTTTGAAATAAACCATCCGTCGGATTTTAAATAAAAGAAGTGGATCCCAGTCGAAATGATTTGGATCCAGTCAGACATATTTGGAAACCAGTCAAAAATGTTTAATACATTGCAGTCGGCTGTCTGCAAACATTAAAGGATGTGCCGCGCTAGTACTGATTGCGTCACGTGCTAATTACGGACCGATTATCAAAGTGACAGTCAGACTGTTTGACACGTTTATTGATTATCTGAGGGTGCGACCAACAATTTCCTGCTTGGCAGTAGATGGTGTATTGAGATATCAGACAGAAATTTATACTTTTCTCCATTTTTACGGGACCGATTTTTTTGTTTTTTTTTCACTTTATGAATCGGTCTGAAAAGTAAAAAATCGATCCAAAACCGACAAACGGCAAATTTCCGAAGCCCTGATAGTCAACATTAAAAAACACCATTATCATTATAAACAAACAATCATGACAATCTAATAAAAAGTTTTTCATGACAAATTTTTATCCTTCAGTTGTATGGTAAAAAATTTCATACATTGGTAAAACGAGATCTCATTCAGTTACCACGTGATGTTTGTGAGATTAGCTCTATGTGCCTTTCAAGTTGTGGGTCTGTTTATTCTTATAGGCTTAGCGCTTTGTTTTTAGGCAATGATTAGGGGTCAAGACTCCAGTACCAGACATCTAGACAAGTTCCATTTATCTCTGGACAGATGAATTAAAAATAAAATAATAAACAATGTTTTCTTTAGTATTTAAGACATGGATTGTGCTCATGAATTGTTGAATTGGTTTAAATAATGGTGACAGTCATTAATTGCTGTTAAAATTTCTATTCAATATGCCTCAGACCTTCGAGTGAGAGCAACATACATGTAATTATGATTATAAGATAAAAAAAATTAAATGAAGGCAACTTTAGGCTAGGCTTAATATACTCATTTGGTTATTTGGGATGACTTATTTTATGATATGATATTTTTTTATCCCTCTAAGCCTTACCCATATCAGCATTTTAATGTTAGGAAAACGAAGACATTAAAAAATAAAAAAAAATGTCATATATACTGGTCAGACTTACTGCTACAGTACATTAAACATTAATATATTCATGTTGAATTTAACTAATAATTTTAAATAACAGACATAAATCAATATAGACATAAATCTATATAATAAAATGTAAACAGGTGTGAGGAGATATTTACCCCGCCCACCTGTTTCAATACGCAGCGGACGTGAACAACACTAACTTGCAGAAAGAAAACACATATACATTAAGAAAATGTCAGTGATGCAATTTTATGCTTTAATGTCGACATAAATTCATTATCAGAGATGTAATCTATAACAAATACATTGTACGTGTACCAGAAAACATTCACAACAGATTTCACTGGGGATTTCTTAAGTTTGGATGTGACGGGACAGCGACAGTCAGATTATGTTATCACGCTGTCCCAAAACGTTCTGCTTTATGACAAGAAATCAGAACTTTTACCAGCAATTACCTTATACACAGTAATACAGTACATAATAAATTAATAGTACATGTACATGTTGTATATTGATGCCCGGACTAGGGGTGTAGCGATATGCTTAGTCTCACAATACAATACATATCATGTGACAAAATTAAAAAAAAAATAATGTTCCTTCTCTTGGAAAGTACTTGAAATTTTGCTTTAAAGTTAAAGAAATTGTAATAAATGATACATTTGTTTAGTTGCTATCTTCAACAGTGATTGTATGGAAGTTTTCATTCAATGTCGATCTCTACTTTCCACTGTATCGTAAAACAGACCTATGATACGATACGCCAGACTATATATAATGTATCGTGATACAGTGAATTTCGATATGTCGTTAATTAAAACCCTTAGCCCGGACCTCTAGACCTTAATGTCTTTATTGTGTGAAGTTGTGCATTTCCGTTTTGCTAAATGAACATGTACTATGATCCATAAGACATAACGTGATGAAAAACAAAAAACTTAAATGTCATAAAAAATGATGTTTAAAGGTAATATTAAGCATGTTATACTAAGCTTACTTATAGAAGTAACACATACCTGGATACCAGCTGCTAGTTACTCTGGTTGTTGGGAAATTTTATATTAATCAGACGATAAATAGAACAGTAGGTTTTATAGTCCCCTACAGGTGGAACACCGGAGTGGATTATAGGAATGATGCCTATTAGAGCGCAATAAGTAGATATGCATGTACTTGACTTATGCTTTTAGTCAAAGGTCAGTGTCACTATTGAAGGTCAAGAAAATTTGTTTCTGCTGATGGATTTCTAGTGCTACACAAAAATGTTCCCCATGATGAGACAGTGTGTCAATGCTTGATCTATGCTTGTCAGTTAAAGGTCAAGGTCACTGTTCAAGATCAAGTAAAACTTTGTTTCTGCTACATTAATTGCATCAAAGGACATTTTTAGTACTACACAGAAATGTTCCCCATGATTATGCTATATGACATTGGTGTTGGTCCCTTTATGTTCCAACTTCCAGCCAGATGATTTTTCACTGACTTATGTGCCCTTTGGTAATTCAACTTAGTTTACTATAGTACCATTTCTTGTCCAGAGTATTCCTCAGCAACCACTGGCTGGAATTTATAGTAGCTTTATAGGAAGCTTCACTGCCAAGAGGAAATGCGCGTTCGCGTCAGATGATTCACTGAGTTACTGCCCTTTGATAATTCAACTTTAGTACACTATAGTACCATTTTTTTGTCCTGGACTGGAATCCATAGAAACTTCATCGGAAGTTGCATATTATCTTCATGTTTTGGTCGAATGATTATCACTGAGTTACTGCCCTTTGATTATTCAACTTTAATGAACTATAGCGCCATTCTAGTCAGGATATTTTTTGGCAACAAAAGGTAGTGCGCATTTTTAGCTCATCTGAGCACAAAGTGCTCAAATGTGAGCTTTTGTGATCGCTCTGTGTCCGTCGTCGTCCGTCTGTCTGTCAGTCGTCCGTTGTCAACAATTTGACTGTTAACACTCTAGAGGTCACAATTTTGGCCCGATCTTAATGAAATTTGGTCAGAATGTTACCCTCAATAAAATCTTGGATGATTTTGATATTGGGTCATATGGGGTCAAAAACTAGGTCATCAGGTCAAATCTAAAAATAAAGCTTGTTAACACTCTAGAGGTCACAATTTTGGCCCAATCTTAGTGAAATTTAGTCAGAATGTTACTCTCAATAAAATCTTGGAAGAGTTCAATATTGGGTCATCTTGGGTCAAAAACTAGGTCACTAGGTCAGATCAAAGGAAAAGCTTTTTAACACTCTAGAGGTCACAATTTTGGCCCTATCTTAATGAAACTTAGTCAGAATGTTACCCTCAAAATAATCTTGGACGAGTTCGATATTGGGTCATCTGGGGTCAAAAACTAGGTCACCAGGTCAAATCAAAGGAAAAGCTTGTTAACACTCTAAAAGGTCACAATTTTGTTCCAATCTCAATGAAACTTAGTCAAAATGATACCCTCAAAAAATTTGGACGAGTTCAGTATTGGGTCATCTGGGGTCAAAAACCAGGTCACCAGGTCAAATCAAAGGAAAAGCTTGTTAACACTGTAGAGGCCACATGTATGACCATATCTTAATGAAACTTGGTCAGAATGTTGATCTTGATGATCTGTTGGTCAAGTTCAAATCTGGTCAGGGGGGGTCAAAACCAGGTCATATCAAAGGAAAAGCTTGTTAACCCCTCTAGATGCCACATTTATGACTGTATCTTCATGAAACTTAGTCATATTGTTAAACTTGATGATCTTTAGGTCTAGTTCGAATCTGTGTCATGTCACTTCAAAAACCAGGTCACCGGGTCAAATCAAAAGAAAAGCTAGTTAACACTTTAGAGACCACATTTATGACCATATCTTAATGAAAACTTGGTCAGAATGTTTAATCTTGATGATCTTTAGGTCAATAGGTCAGGTGAGCGATACAGGCCCTTTATGGCCGTCATGTATCTTCATCTTATGGTGGGATAATATTCTGGACAGTGAGATTCTAATATTTTAAATTTAAATTTAACATGAGTATTTTTTAAAACTATATCTGCCCAGTCAGCGGATTCCACTTTTTAGCTCACCAGAGCACGAAGGGCTCAAAGGGAAGCTGTTGTGACCAGTCCATTGTCCGGCTGCGTTCGTCATGCGACATGCATCATCCGTCAACATTTACCTTGTTAACACTCTAGAGGCCACATCTGTCACCCAATCTTATGAAACTTTGTCAGAAAGTTTGTCTTGAAGATCTCTTGGTCAGGTTCGAAACTGGGTCATGTATGGTCAAAAACTAAGTCAGTAGGCCAGATCAAAGGAAAATCTTGTAAACACTCAAGAGTCCACAGTTTAAGTTGGAAATTCATCAGAATTGTTTAAAGTGTTTGTCTTGATGTCCTCTAGGTCAAGTTCGAATCTTGGTCAGGTGGGATCAAAAACTAGGTCACCCGGTCAAATCAAAGGAAAAGATTGTTAACACTCTAGAGGCCACAGTTGTAACCCAACCTTTATGAATCTTGGCTAGAATGTTTGTATAGATGATCTCTAGGTAAAGTTTGAAACTGTGTCAGTTAGGATCAAAAAACAGTTTAGCAGGCCAGATCAAAGGAAAATCTTGTTAACCTCCATAGTTTAAGTTTGAAACTCATAAGAATTGGTCAGCATGTTTGTCTTGGTCAAGTTCGAATCTGGGTCATGTGGGTTTAAAAACTAGGTCACCCGGTCAAATCAAAGGAAAAGCTTGTTAAAACTCTAGAGGCCACAGTTGTAACCCAATCATCATACTTACATGCGGATACTTTCATCGGTTTATGGCTTTTATTGTTTTGCTAACATGCAGATTAGAAAAAAAAAATTGTCTAGTCAAATACGGAATATATAATTGATCCAATACAGTAATATATTGGACAGTCACGTGGTACAAATGTGATTCGCTGAGAAAAATATGTATTCAATGATATGTGTATATTCTAGATGCAAATTTATAATTAAAATTCAAAATCTCACTGTTTTGAGAAAGAGAAATTTTAAAATATAATCTTCCGTTATATTTCATGTCTTCTATTTAAGCCCGCCGCATTCAGCACTTTTAGTGCTTTGATTTTTTAAATGTGTCATCTCAATGAATTTATATTAGAGTGAATCCTTGCCTACAGGTAGCTTCAAGAAAAAGCAAGGCTCGAATTGTGTTTGCAGCCAGAAGGTTCATTACTAAATGTGCTGTGCTGTACTTTACAAACTCCACTGTATGCAGCGATCTTTGGCGCTGGTCTAGGGTATATTTTTACATTTAGGAATTTTGAAGATTTGTGGTTAAAATCTCGATTGGAACTTTACTTTGTTATGGCAGTAATGATGGCGTTAGGGTAAATGCTGCCAAGGTCAAAATATCATACTAAAAGTAGAAAAAAAATCATTCAATTATTGGATCGTCGAGCAGAGCAGATGGTCTATAGCTTTAGTTGACAAATTGTCACCAAACTCTGTATATAGCAAGATTCTGTAGAAGCTAGTGGGACCGCCTAAGTCAATATCAAGGTCACCAATATTTAAAATAGAACAGAACAGAAGGTTATTCAATTAAGTTGACTTGAACACAGTATAATATAATCATGATGTGATATAAACATTGAAATAGTAATATTTAAAACAGAACAAAAATCAGTTCAATAACTCGCAATAAGATTTAAATATTACC
This sequence comes from Mercenaria mercenaria, assembly GCF_021730395.1. NCBI lineage: Eukaryota > Metazoa > Mollusca > Bivalvia > Venerida > Veneridae > Mercenaria > Mercenaria mercenaria. The sequence goes on along the minus strand of NC_069372.1, from coordinate 54,452,435 downwards.
ACGAAACTTACTAGGATAGAAAGGCTTGGGTTGTATTTGGGGTCGCTTGAGGTAGTAAATAGAAATAGATGAAAAATAGTTTTCGGCCATCAATTTAAGCTTGGAATGAATATTATCCATCAAACATGGTATATAGCATGCTTATATAAAGACCCAATTTGTGACTTTATTTGCGACGCCATTGTTTATTGAAATTGACTAGTTTCGAATTCTATATTTTGAGAAATTCCCCGGTTTTTAACCAAAGTACACAGTAAGTCCACATTTACATTTACATTTTCGTGTCCGTTGTAAAGGTCTAATATAAAAAAATATATATATGTACTATATAATATAGTACATGTAAAACATCGCGAACTATAGGTAGCGCACAGTATTATGGCGTTTAGAAGTGAAAACAAAACAATAACATGAAATTAAGTCAAAACACCAAGTTTACGATTTATTCAGTGATTCCTCGTTGGCTGAGCGGTTATGGTATTTCTATTATACCTTTTCGTCGGGAGTTTGATTCCCTTTTTTTTCAGTTTGCATTACATACCTTGTGCAACTTTGTTTTTCTCTGGTTTCTAATTGATTGTTTTGTTTCTTATTTTCATATAAAATTTGAAGTATCTATAGATCAATCAATTATAAGATTATGACCAGGCAATGCTTGTATTAAGAGCAAAACACTTACAAAACGAATGATTGAAAAGTTTCAAAGTGGGACAAAAAGTCAAAACTTAGTCCAAAAACTCGTATTGTATAAACCACGATATTATAATAGACCTAAAATGCCATTTATATATCTGATCATACTGATCATACAGTTCTCTTTTACCTGTGTAAACTAATTATAACGTCTCATTGGCCACAAAATAACTGTATTCTTTTGTATTTCAATGTATGATGGTAATTATACATGGTATAGAAAAGAGAAATAACAAGTATCTCGTTGCAATTTGACAGTGACATATATAAGGCCAAGACAGTGTGTTTAATGTCTAAATATATTATTAAATTATTGTAGCAGTACATATATTTCTTAAAAGATTAAGGTGTGTTAGACCATGTGTAAAACAGTTATTATTCTACAATGTTAAAACTATACTGAAAAGAAAATGACTGAATAAATTTGCAGACGAAGTTGTTAAAGATAAAAGGTAAGGGTAGATTTCTCGGAAGCACAGAGCACCACAAACACAGCAACAGTCACGCATTTGCAAAGTAGGCCCGCAACAAAAAGAAGCTGTAAAGGATATTTCGGCAGGACCTAAATTGTCCACATGTTCTGTATTATACCAGTAATATCAGAATGATTTGCACGAAGATCATGTGGGAGGAAAAAGTAGGTCACTAGGCCGTGGTCGATCTTAAAAGATGGGATTTGACTTGCTTACCACGGAATAAAAATATTAGAAAAAATAGGTTGTATCCCCATTTCTTTTCAGATTTTGTATATAAGGGGGCGGGGGGATGTATAAAATCGAGCACGACTTTTTAAATCTAATTTTTGTAAATGGCAAACGAGCAAAATTATATACCATACTTTAATCATACAACCCTAGGATTGTAAATGATTTCATCTAGTAGCGGTCAAGATCCTACTGTACAAACGCACGGGAATCGTGCTGTTTTAAACATTTTTTTTAAACTTTGTTCTTTCAAGCTTGGTTTTCCTTGCTAAAATGGTTTCTCCCGAGTCTGTGCAGTTGTGGAATTCGTGTTGTATCCTTTATTCAAACAAATGCACTCGTCTCCATCCCGCCCCTTTCTCTTCTATTTTTATTAGTGCAAAACTGAGTGGCCAGTTATTTTTACACATCGAAACTTACTTTGTAAGGCATCTTTTGATTGGATGATATCGCGAAATTTACTTTATAAGGCATCTTTTGATTGGATGATATCGCATGAAAAAGGCAAATGAAGTTCTGTTTCGTGAAAAGTTATGGTTTTACATGAGACAAGATTCAAGAAACTTTTTATTCGCAACTCATCGTCACATATATCTCAGACATCACTTTAATGTAAATATCTACATATACGATTAAAATGTTCCCTACAAATTTGCACCACTTTAAAGAGATTTTTGTATGAAAATATGATGAGTATTAAGCAAACTGATACTTGTTGACTGAAAAGAACAATTTTCTATAACAGTCTGACGGATGTGAAATCAATGTTTATCAAAAGTGGACGTCAACAGGCATGTTTGAAGGTTTGCAGAGAAAAAATTGTTAAGAAATATTAAAAAAGCGTAAAAAATGTTTCCGGTATGGCGACCTACCCTAAATTTTAGGCCCGACCCTAAATGTTTTTATGGCCTTGGAAAATATTTTTTCAACCTTTTAACAAAAAAAAAAATGTTGCAGAACTACCTTTTTATGCTTTAAACATGATCACTGATGTTAGAAATCAACTGACTGATGCTCTCAAGACATAACATCCTTATTTGTATTCATTTTTTGAAACAAAAATAATTTAGTATTTCCATGAAGTCTCACTTAATAACCCCACCCCCCAAAAAAGAGAAGAAAAAAATTCTGACCTACCTGCCCTATTTTTTCGCATGTTACCGGAAACAAAGAAATTTTTAGGCTAAATGTAAAATACACATTAAATGAGGAATGTGTTGAATGTTATATTAAACAAAATGTTGAAAGGGAGTCGAATTACTTCAACTTATGCCCATTCCACTTTAAATCAAATACTTATTTAATGTAGTCTAGGCATGTTGCATGCTTTTGAAATTCTAAACGAGGGCCATTGTATTGATTATGTCGTGAAAAATCTTGAATATTGTCCGGTTTATATACATTGTGTGTCTACATTGAGAGACTGTTCTTTTATTGCGAAAATTGAAAACGTTTTTAATCAAAAGATGAATTGATTTAAACTATCACATTCCTTGCCAAGATGATTTTATCAATGCTCAGTGAATATAAATTTTTGTACTTTTCTTCACTGTGTTTTTTCGATTACCTGATTTATTTGGAAGGCATTTAATTTGATGTTTTAAATTTTAGAAAACTGTTTCCATGATCGCATGTTTCTTTTTTATTTTCATCCTATATTTTATGTACTTTAGGCCTTAATAACAGTATGGTATAATTTACATAATATGAGCCGCGCCACGAGAATACCAACGCAGTACTGTTCGCTTTCAGAACCTATGAATGTTGCAGAAGCTTTAAAGGCCCAGTAACAATTTGAATTTACTTACAGTTTCTTGATTGATCTAGTTTAATAGTGATAGAACTTAGTATTATTTTACTTCAAAAGAGTGTTACTATACGCCTTTCTGTGGCATTTTAGTTGTTTCTTCACGGAAATTACAATTAACACAAAGCATTTCCTATTCATTATAATATCATTGAAATTAATACTGTGCTTTATATTCAAATTATATACTTTCAAATGTTAAAGCAACGATAGGATATTACTTTAGCAAACTAGTTTCATTGTTAAGATATCTTTCTGGGTTTAATCTGTGCTATATACTTGTATTTTTTTTCACTAAAAGTGTTACTGGACCTTTAGGCGAACAGTATGAATCAAAGCTTATTGGCAAATCGGCATAAATACAATACCTTTGGTCATTAACAAGTTAAATACAGTACCTACAGATGGCCAACATTTACTTCACAACACATGCGTAATATTCAATCTATCAATACAAAAAAATACAAATTAAGTAACTACGAAGCAGGTATGATGTTTAGCTTTTCCTGCCTTTTTGATATAGCATAGTGTATACATTGTATTTTGCCAAGTTTCTAATTGTTTTAGTATTCATACTTGACAATGTTTTTGTAAATTTCTTGATGGACGGGAATGGTACAGTAATACTATATTTTTTGCTTAATTCTCTATATAATGGGCAACATAAAATAAAATAATACTCAGATTTAACTACTTTTAAATTATATTTACAAAGTCTGTTATTTCTTTCAATATTTGTATATCTACCAGTTTCGATTTCTAACGAGTGAGAACCTAGTCGCAATGTCAAAAGATCTTTTCTTATTTTAGCACTATTAACAACATCAAGATACTTTTCATATTTGAACTCACATTTGAACAATTTATAATAATCTTACTTCGGCTGGCTAGCTATGGCTGCATTCCAATTCTGTATAGCAATAAAAGCAACCCACATATTACTACATCTTAGATTATCCAACAGTGTTTTCAATGCAAATGCCCAAGTGTTATTTCTATTTATATGTATAATTTGTAATTGGTCAACAAACATTGTGTGTATATGATTATTATTATTATTATTATTTTTATAATTTTGGTCCAAAACTTCAGTGCTCGTTATTTACATTTAACAGTTATAGAATATCTACCTAACTCACCGAGCACAGCTGCATTCAATGTTTGAGGTTTAACTCCAAGCAATTGTTTACAAAATTTAAGATGCAATCTATCTACTTCTTTGTAATAGTATATGTCCCATATTTCAGAACCATACAGGAGTATGGGAGATACAAACGAATCAAACATTCTAAGTTTTGTTTTAACATCAAGGCTGATATTATTAGATACCGAAAGCAAACTCTTGTAGGCTTTAAGTGGCTGCTCATGCAGCATTTGTACAGTATACTTCATACAACCAGTATAGTGGAATTCAAATAACTAGTTACGCAAAAGAATCAACAATATCAATAGTTTCATCATTGAAAGTCCACACAAAATTGTCTAGCTTTGCGTTTTTAAAATACGCATACTTTTGTTTTGTTAACATTAATTTTTAAACCCCATTTGCAAAAATATATAATAAATATAAATAACATGCATCTAACAAAGCTTGAAGACTGTTAGGATCAGTTGTAAAATGAGCAATATCATCAGCGAACAACAGCATATATATCGACAACAATTCAATATCTTTATCAGTTAATTTTCAAAATCAATTGACACGCTTATATCACTGATAAATTAAATAAACAAAAAAAGGCGGGGGGGGGGGGGGGGGGGGGGGGGGGGGGGGGAAAGCGGCTCTCCTTGTTTAACACCAATTGACACGTAAAAAAGTCAGAAATACTCATATTTCTGCAATTTCCTACACAAAATTTTACATTCATATATATATATATTGCCTTTATCATGTTCAACATTTTGCAGCTCACACCAGATTTTACAGGTTTTATCCACAAAGCATCATGGCTAACAGTATCAAAGGCTTTTTCGTAGTCAATGAATGCACAATAGAATTTCGATTTGTTAAATAAAACCTTTTGGATAATACTTTGCAATATACAATCCGTGTTGCTATGATTATCTCTAAAACCAAATTTTGTATCATTAAAAATATTTTCATTTTCACACCATGTATTTATCATATTTCGTAGTGTAAGAGAGAATATTTGGCCGTGATATTTACAAGTGTAATACCACGATAGTTAGCGGGTCAGCTTTATCTCCTTTCTTGAAAAAGGAACAATTATACCCTTCGTCCAAGACTCAGGATATTCACCTTTTTCATATATAAAACATGTGATTAAGTAAAATATTTCATGAAATTTGAAAGTGCTATTTCTTGATGCGTTCATGGCACTAAATATCACGTTGACGTGACGTCAACATAATATCGTTGTGATGATTAAAGCATTGTTAGTCATATTAGAATTACCATTCTAACATGACTCGGTTTGATTTCTACTTAAACAAAGAAGAAAATCAAGCTCTGTATATTCTGCGATAAACAACGGTTGACGCGCGGACCGATAAGAGAGCATTATGACGTCAATTATGACGTCAAATTGCCGCATGACGTCCGATACATTACTCCTCGGGTAAATGAAGTCTAGCATAATATTTATTAAAATATTGTTAGGACGGCCAATAATCAAATTAAATTCTTCAAATACTTCCAATATTTATTTTTCATAAAATTTTATATTAACTCCTTAATGTGTCTATTCTATTTTTCTATAAAAATACCTGCATCTCTTTCTGTCTTAGAGTTCTTAAAATTGAACTATTTTCTAACTCTTTCTATCTTTCTTCGAATTTCTTTATAACTCTTTCGTCTGATCTCTTTCGATCGAAAGCAAACGGTTTTTTATTTATATACATGTTTACATTCTATACATGACGTCAAAAATGAAAGTTGGGTTTTCCCGGAATAAATATCCGCCAATCAGATTTAACCAATATTGCGGCCATTACAAGTTGACAGTATATGGTGCATGCTACTTTCATTTGGACTAAATACAAGTAACAAAAGATACATTTTATATTTATAATTTAACTGTTACTAATATTTAAAGTGAAACACTAATACGTTTTGTGAATTTTATGACAAAAGTTTGGTTGTCTAGCGTTCATGATTGGGTGGTGTATTGTAACCAGCATAGCACTACCCCCGCGCTTCAAGAGTTGTCCCAATTCTTAATACTTGGAATGGGTAAGTTTGTTCATAAATTCACACACAAAAACTGTCTCAAAGTGTTTGTCATTTTATAATTCAGTTTAAATGTTGTTTTTTTCATTAGCACATATTTTACACATTTTAAATAGGAAATATATAAATACATTTATACATTTAAAATAAAATGTTCAAATGTTTATAGATAGAAACGTTACTGTAATACAGTTAAAACATATTATAAGTTTATCAGTACATGAACTTAAATGTTAATGTCTGTCTTTTTGTATTCCAGATAAGTCCCAGGCAGTTATAATATGAGAATTTAAGTTGTCTTAGGTAAAACAGTTTTCTATAAATCAGTTTTCCATCAATCAGTTTTCTTTAAATCAGTTTTCTATGTAACAGTTTTCTTTCCTTTTACTTATCACTCTTTTTATATATTTATTTATCTTTAATTCAATTTAAACTTTTTGGTGATAGTTGTGACTTCATAGACATAACCATTTTCTTCAAAAACATAATTGTTCTCTTTCTCTAATACAAATTTCCTTTTCCTCTCTTTTAGTTTTTCCACCTTTTTCAAAACTCTATCTAATTCCTTCATTTCATCTTCATTATTTGTCAAATCTTCCAAAACTCTGCTTGTCTCATTTTTCTTAATTTCTTCTTTCTTTTCTTCTTTATCCATTTTTCTCCTGTTTTTACTATCATTATTTTTCTCTTTTCTATTTTGTCCTTTCTTTTTCTTTTCATTTTCTTCCTCCCTTTTCTTAGATTCATTTGTGTTTTTCTCATTCTTCTTTTCAGTTTCAGTCTTTTTCTCCTCCTCCCTTTTCTTTCTCTCTGCTAGCTTTTTATCTTCTTTCTTTTTCTGTTCCTCTTCTAATTTTGTTTCTTTTTCTTTTCTGACCTGTTCTTCCATTTTCTTTCTTTCAGTTTCTTATTTCTCCTCTTCCTTTTGCTTTCTCTCGGCTTCTAACTTTTCCTGTTCTTTTATCTTTCGTTCTGCTCCTAACTTCTCCTCTTCCTTTCTTTTTGTTTCTGCTTCCAATTTTTCATCTTCCTTTTTCTTTCTGCTTCTAATTTCTCTTCCTTTCTCTTTCTTTCTGCTTCTAACTTCTCCTCTTCCTTTGTCTTTCTTTCTGCTTCCAATTTCTCTTCCTTTCTATTTCTTTCTGCTTTTATATTTCGTCTTCCTTTCTCCTTTGTTCTGCTTCTAGCTTCTCCTCTTCTTTCTGTTTTCTTTCTTCCTCTTTCTGTTTTCTTTCCTCCTCTGTATTCTTTTTTTTCCAACTCTTCTATTTGGTATATCCTGACTTTATTCAAATAACTATCCTCTTGAAATTTCTCAATTTCATCTTCACTACTGCTACTGTCTGTATCGCTCTCTGAACCACCACTTAGATTTAATACTTCTACGACAGTTCTCCTTACTGGCAGTACAGGCTTCGTTTTCTTTCTCATATTTCCCTTTTTATGTCTATGCAATATTCTTTTTCAGCTTTCTGAATGAATTTGTCCATATCTCTCTCAGCATTTTTATACCCCCCTTTGAAAAAGGAGAGGTATATTGTTTTGCAGATGTCGGTCGGTCTGTCGGTCGGTCGGTCGGTCGGAATGTAGACCTATCCGTTTCCGGATGATAACTCAAGAACGTTTGGGCCTAGGATCATGAAAGTTGATAGGGAGGTTGGTCATCACCAGTAGATGACCCCTATTGATTTTGAGGTCTGTATGTCAAAGGTCAAGGTCACAGTGACCCTGAATAGTAGAACGGTTTCCGGATGATAACTCAAGAACACTTGGGCCTAGGATCATGAAAGTTGATAGGGAGGTTGGTCATGACCAGGCAGATGACCCCTATTGATTTTGAGGTCAGTATGTTAAAGGTCAAGGTCACAGTGACCCTGAACAGTAAAACAGTTTCCGGATGATAACTCAAGAACGCTTAGGCCTAGGATCACGAAAGTTGATAGGGAGGTTGGTCATGACCAGCAGGTGACCCCTATTGATTTTGAGGTCAGTATGTCAAAGGTCAAGGTCACAGTGACCAGGAACAGTAAAATGGTTTCCAGGCAATAACTCAAGAACGCTTGGGCCTAGTGTCAGGAAAATTGATAGTTAGGTTGGCCATGACCAGCAGATGACCCCTATTGATTTTGAGGTCAGTATGTTAAAGGTCAAGGTCACAGTGACCCTGAACAGTAAAACAGTTTCCGGATGATAACTCAAGAACGCTTAGGCCTAGGATCACGAAAGTTGATAGGGAGGTTGGTCATGACCAGCAGGTGACCCCTATTGATTTTGAGGTCATTAGGTCAAAGGTCAAGGTCACATTGGCCAGGAACAGTTAAATGGTTTCTGATCTTCTTGTCCAAAACCATAGGGCCTAGGGCTTTGATATTTGGTATGTAGCAAAATCTAGTGGTCCTCTACCAAGATTGTTCAGATTATTTCCCTGGGGTCAAATATGGCCCCACCCCTAGGGTCACATGGTTTATATAGCCTTATATAGGAAAAAACTTTGAAAAACCTCTTGTCCAAAACCACAGGGCCTAGGGCTTTGATATTTTGTATATGACATCATCTAGTGATCCTCTACTAAGATTATTCAGATTATTCCCCAAGGGTCAAATATGGCTCCGCCCTGTGGGTCACATGGTTTACATATACTTATTTACAGTGTGCATATAATTTCTGTTCCTTGTGCAATTACTAAATGCATCAAGGGGGGCATTTCGTGTTCGACGAGCTCTTGTTTTCTTTGCTTCCAATAATTTGGTTAAACATTACATAATTATTTCTATCAGTCCTACAGGCATGCGGATTGTCATTTCTTCCAAACATTTTTGAACATTTCCTGCATTTATATGAAATTCCGCTGTGTTGCTCTCTGAGATGAGCCATACACGCTCTCTTGACCGGAAATGTGAGATCCTCACAGTCCACACCGGAATTTCTGCAAATATAAAAATAATCCTGTTTTATTCATGTATCTCTTTCACGTTTTCTTATCTTATCTTTTCTTTATCATTGTCTTATCATATTTCTAAATATCTGCTTGCCAACAAAGTTATAATTTTATGCTTTTGTAAATTTTTAGTTTATCATGGTGGACAATTTTTGGCTTAGTTCTAGGACCAGTCTTAATTCTGTATAAAACATCATTAAACATGTCAATTATTTCACATGTCCCAATCCATGGTCTTTGAAATTTTGGACTGAGTCCCTTTTTCCTTATTGGGTGGTAGTACCAAACATTGTCTCCTGGTTTGTATGTATTAAATTTTAATTTTACATCATAATAGTTTTTCATACTCTGACTTGCAATATCCATATTCTGTCTAGCTATTTCTTGTACCTTATTTAACCTTTTCTCTAAATTTATCACACCATGTGTTTTGTTTTGTTATGTTTCAGTCTCATCTTTGTCTGGACATCCAAAGATCATATCTACTGGTAACCTGATTTCTCTACCTATATGCAACATACAAGGAGTGTATCCCGTAGAGGATTGAACAGAGGATCTATATGCCATCATAACCAGATCAACATGTTCATCCCAGTCTCTCTGATTTGATGAAACATAAGGTTTGAGCATGTTAATTATTGTGGCATTGTGTTTTTCTATAAAGCCGTTTCCTTGCGGATGAAAAACAGAAGAACACGTCTTCTCTATTTCTAACAATTGACATATTTTTAAGAATAACTTGGATTCAAATGTTTTTCCGTGATCAGTATGACATATCAATGGACAACCCCGATGACTGATGTACTTGTCAACTAAAATTTCTGCCACAGTAGACGCCTCTAAATTTTCAATTGCATAACACTCGGTCCATTTAATAAACATATCTCCAACAACCATCAGATATCTATTTCCACTATTAGTTTTCACAAAAGGACCCATAAAATCAATTGCAATTCTTTCATTTGGTGCACCTACATTATATGTTTTAAGTGGGGCTTTTGGCTTTCTCATTGTACCTCTTCTACTATTACAAATGTCACAATTCTTACTCCACTTCTCTACATCTTTTCTGAGAGCAAACCAGAAATATCTATCTCTTATTTTGTGTAAAGTTTTCTTGACACCTAAATGTGCACTGTACTTGTTAACATGAAGTTGCTTCATAACAAATTCCCTATGAGATTTTGGAATAACCAACAATAATTTGAATGACGAACCATCATCACTCTCCCATTTTCTATACAAAATGTTGTTTTTCACAACCATTGAATCAAGTCTAGCCCAATTATATTTCACTTCGGGGTTAAATTTAGAAATGTCTTGCCAGCTTGGCCTTATTCCATCTTTGATCAGATCTTTTATCAACTTAATATTTAAGTCAGTATCCTGAATTTTTCTACTGTTGACTTAATATTGCTTTTAATAGAACTACCCTGATTACCAACTGCTTTAGCATCATTGTGATCATTTACTTGACTGGTACTAGGTATATCAATGGATCCTATCAAAACATTATCTTTATCTGTTGTATAGGTATCATCTACTAGAGATATACTAGCTATGTCTACTTTTGACTGTCTGCTATTGTTATTCTGTGAAATATTATCCAAATCAAAATTGATGAAGAACATTTGTCATTTCTACGGCCAACAGAATGATTTTCTGAAATGACCCCCGTTATAACATGACTAACTCTATCAGCATTTTGTTTTGAACAATTTTCTGAACTGTTAATAATTTCTTGTTTTTCAGATATGTCAGGACAAGAACAGTTGAACCACCACAAAAGAACCAACATCATACAAGAACTTGATAACAGAGCTCCATTTATGAGGATAAAAATCAACATTAAAGCAAGGGAAAGAAATATGCTACAACAACCTGTATCAGTCATCCATGAATTATCTCCATTGGCACAAACTTTTTCACTGTGATTATATATCAGATTTGAAGCTACTTTATCATTGTCTGAAATCTGTATATTAGAAACCATAAAATCATCATCTTGTGTCTCTTCTACTCTCATACAGTATTTGCATTTTTCCTCTGAACAAGGACGTCCAGACAATTCATCAGCATTAGAATGTAACCTACCAGATCTATGCTCAATTGTGAAGTCATAAGCACTAAGAAATGTTAACCATTTTGCCAACTGACCTTCAACATTCTTAAAATTTAACAACCATTTCAAACTGGAATGATCACTTCTAACAATTATTAGTCTACCATAGATCTAGTGATGGAAATGTTTCATTGCTGTTCATAGCCAACAGTTCTCTTCTAATTACACAGTAACGCCTCTCAGTTTTTGTGAAACATTTACTGAAATACCCTATAACTTTTTCTCTTCCATTAATGCATTGCGACAAGATTACTCCTTGTACAACTAGTGACGCGTCGCAATCAAGAATGAACTGATCAGTTTCTGTTGGAAAAGCTAATATTGGCGCATTTGTTAAAGCATCTTTTTTTGCCTGAAATGACTTCTCACACTCAACTGTCCAAGCAAATTTTCTACCGTTCTCAGCTAATTCATGTATAGGCTTAGCAACTGAAGCAAATTGAAAAACATATGCTCTGTAATAGCTAGCTAAAGATATAAAACTTCTAGCTTCTTTAGCATTTCTGGGAGTGGGCCAATCTTTGATTGTTTGAATTTTCTTAGGGGAAGTGCCTACACCATTTTCATTTATAGTATGACCTAGAAAAGTAACCTTTTTCTGAAACAGTATGCACTTTTTAGGGTTGAGCTTTAAGTTTGCTTCTATAAACCTTTGAAATACAACCTCCAAACTCTGAAGTTGTGTAGTAAAACATTTGCATTAAGCGTGTAAATGTGGCTGGTGCGTTACATAACCCAAATGGTAACCTTTTCCACTGCCATTGCTCGCCCCCTGGTATAGAAAATGCAGTTTTATGTCTATCTTTTTCATCAACATCTACTTGCCAATAACCCGATTTCATATCTAGACAAGACCACCATTTTGAACCGGGCAAAGTTTCAATACTATCATCAGTTCTAGGCAACGGTTGAGAATCTTTCTTTGTGAGAAAATTCAAGCCCCTGTAATTGCAGCAAAATCTAAGTGTTCTATCAAATTTAGTTACAGTAACCACTGGTGCATTCCATGGACTAGGGGACATTTCTCAATTATACCGTCATTTTTCATTTTCTGAATTTCTTCCTCGACAGCATTTTATTTACTTAACGGTATTCTGTAAGAATACCTTTTAACTGGCTTAGCATTTTCTGTATCAATTTTATGGGTGATTAAGGAAGTGTGACCTATGTCACCAGAATCTTTACTAAAAACATTTTGATGTTTTATGAGAAAATTTCTTAACTGTTCAGTTTATTCTGTATCTAAATTTACTGACGACTTATTGAACATTTCTGTCAAATGATCTGGAAATTTTTCACTTGAAGTAGCATTTTGCATGTTAACCACACTGACTGTTTCTTTTTCAACAAAATCAACAGTTTCCAAGGTTGCTGTCATAGTATCCTTGAATATTTTAACTGCCTTGTCTGGGAAATTAGCAATTCTAATAGGGATTGTACCAGTTTTTGCATCTACCAGGACCTTTGCAACCATAAGACCTGTTTTTTTCAGTAAAATTACTAGACCCTTCTACTAAACATGGCTTATCTTTATTCACATGGTCTAATGATTTAGCCTGTACAACAATTTCTCTATTTGGTTCAATAGTTGTGCTTTCACAAACAGACACCCTGCAACAATTTGATTGATAGCCATTTTTCATATAACAAGGAATTTTGTCTACTTTAACCAACATAACATTCTTGCTAATCATTAAATCACATTTATTTGCCCTCATGAAATCAATGCCCAATATACCATCTTGTACCGTGTTATAAATAAGCATTTCATGCCTAAAAGTATGGTTACCTAATGTTACATTCACAATAGCCTTTCCTAGAAATGGTTTACTTTCCCCTGTAACAGTACACAACATTTTGTTTACTGGTAAAATCTGAGGTTTTGTACTACTGTCCCATTTTTCAATGATTTTACTGTTAATAATAGACAAATTGGCCCCAGAATCACATAAACATGATACAGAATTACCACTTATCAATGTGTCACAAAAATAGCCATTTTCATTCCCAAGGCTGTTAAGTTGAACAGTATTGGACCTTAATTCTGGTTTGGTCTGGTTGCGGTCCCCCAACTTCACCTCATCTCGTTTCCCGACCTACTGCTAGTGAGACTATTGTTCTGTCTGTTACTAGTTTGATCATTTCTTGACTCAAACCTGTTAGCATTGTACTGTGATCTATTTCTGTTTTTGTTGAAATTTGACTTTCTGTTACCTATTTCTATAATTTGTACCACTGTTTTGTCTGTTGGACCTATTCTGATTATTGAATTTGTATAGTGTGACTGTACATGTTGTATTCTATCATTTTTCTGCATAGAATCTAATTTTTCCACTTTTTGTGTAAGTGTATCAATTTTTCTGAATAGCTGTTCCATATTTGTATGTGGACTATATAACCTATTTCCATGTGTTACAGAATTAACTGACATATTTGAACTATCCTGTTGTACTGTGCTATTTACTGTTTGTAATCTCTGCCTATCAGCTAATTTGTGTGTCTCTAATCTTGAAGCTATTGTTTCAGCTTCTGCTATTGTTTTCGGACATCATTCTCTTAATCGCAGTCTAATGTCGGAGTCATCTATGCTATCAATGAATGAGTCTAGTGCTAAAATATTTGTCAAGTCAGAGTTAGCATCAGGATAAGCTTGTCTTGTCAACTTCTTTATTTGCTGAGCTAAATCTGTAATTGTTTGTCCTTTTTGTCTTTTCACAGATTTTAATTGTGATCTGAAAATTTCAGCTTTATCTTGTTCTAAAAACATTAACCAAACTGTCAAAATCTCTTTTCTGCATTTCATTCAACTCACTAAGCAAAGACCTACCATATTAATTTAATGATATAGCCAAATATAGAGCTTTCATCTGGTAACTCCAACCATTTATTTCTGAGACTATGTTGAACTGGGTCAAATATTCACCAATGTCTGATGAACCATCATACATCTGAGGTTTAAGTTTTAAATTATTTATACTTCTTGTATCAACCATGTTTTAATTGGTATTTCTGTCAGTTAACTTATTTATACTGTCATTTGACCTATTTACACCAACTAAAATGAAAATTCACCTCATCATCAACATATATATTCCGTCTGTCAAACATATTTTGTACCTGTTTTTTCTAAAGTATCAACTTTTCCCTGTAATTGTGTATTTAAATTACACATAGTTACACTGATTGCTTGTAGAATTTCTGACATGTCAGACATTTTCCTCTCTAAATGGCAATTTGAGTTATTTCTTAAATCAGGCTCCTCATTTACCCCTTCAGTTTCTTGTTCATCATATTCTGAATGTATCTCATCTTTATCCATATCTGTCATTTTTTGATAACCATTCAATAAAATTATTCTTTCCAGGTATATCACATCAGACAACAACTACAGCAGCTAACAAAGATTGGTGACAGAGACTACTGATATTATCTTGTAAAATTTTTACAAATAAAACTGTCAAAAAAAATCTTGTCTCATGTATATATTTATTCCAAAATATACATGTGAAATTCTATCTACAAGGCTCTCTGTGATTTTCTACATGCTTCTTTTTATTTATTTTTTCTATTATTTTATTTTTTTCAACAAAACAATTTTCTAAATTTTTAAATAATAAAATATCTTTTTCTTTTGTTTAAAATCGTTATCTTTTGATTTTTAACTAAACTTAAGCACATGTAAGATATGGAATTGATAATAAATTTGGATTTTTGTACAATATTGAATAACTTTCTTTATATTTCACCTTTTTTCTTTGTAAAAAAAAAGGGAACCTAAACAATTCTTTTTCATGTGTTCCTCAGCTATCAAGTCCCAATGTGATCCTTTCCTTTTCATATTAATAAATTGAAGGCTTCCTCATTTCATTTTTGTTTTCTGTAAACTCTGTACTTTCATTTTTATTTTCTGTAAAATATATCTAAGAATCGACTTTGAAATAAAACGATCAAATATACCAACAAGTCAAACCTGATTTTCCTCACTACACAAAATGTCATGCTGAACAGGGGCGAAATAGTTCATCTCCTCCACGTTGTTATGTTGAATGTAAACTACGTATGCAGGAAACTTGTGCGTAATTCAGGACGAACAGAACGACAGCAACTTTCCATGTAAGCTCGAGTGTATGTTTGGTTAGACGGTTTCATATAAATGGTCTGAATGACCATTGTATTATTCTTAGTTGAACCAAAGAGCTATACAAATAAATGTATTTTATACTTCTCTGGTCGAACTTCTGAATACACTGTATTCATATTTTATAAAATTGTTATATTTTGCTTGTATGTATTAATTGTAAAGTTTACAACTTGTGGACGGTGGCTATTTGCAAAGATTCGACGTCTGGTCAGCGTTAAGAACAGCTTATGATTTCCTCTGGGTTTTAAAAACACGGTTTTGCGTTTTTTAAACAACAGGACTTTGAAGTTTTGAATTTAAGATAGCGAAATATGTGTGTATGTTCATAGTTTCTATGTTATGATCAATGTTTGAATGAGCAAGAAGTTGGTAACGGATATTTCAGACGTGTAATGCATCTTGAAAATTGACTTTTACGTCTGTCTAGGATTAATTATTTTTGTAAGTGTTCCATGTTTACGAATCTTACAAAAGACAATAGTAGTTTGTTGTTCAATATCTCCAGTTGGTTAGTTTGCTTAAAGATGCATAGATAACTAACAGTTTAGATACATGTGGTGATTTGCAATTCTATAAAAGGATAAGGTATAATAATAAGAAGTGTTTTGATGCACTATATGCTTCTCTGACATTTGTTTCGATAAATTCCACGTGTTTTCTGTTCAAATGACCTGTTGCTTGTAATACTTTACCATTTCATGTAAGTTCCTGCCTTCAAATATTAAATGTTTGTTACCTTTGGCCAACTTTTGAAAAAAGGAAAGTCTCCAGCAAAAGCAAGTACTTAGATCTGAATTTCACAAAAAATGTTTTCTGTAAAATTGTCACTCTTCGTAAAAATATCAATCACACTTATCTTCTTTATGTATGCTGAAACTTTAGTCACTAGTATCAACACAGTTTTAATTTGAAGTAACGGATATTTCTGAATGGTTACAATAGCGACTATTTTTCAACGTGAGACTTGCACGTTACAACCCGTCTGTAATATTTTTCCATTACAGGTTCTTCTTGTCTTGGGCCTACTTTGCTAATGCGTGGCTCTGAGGCTGTGTTTTAGGTGTTCTGTGCTTACGAGAAATCTACCCTTACCAGTTATCTTTTGCAGTCAAAGAATGTTTTCTTGATGTGCCCCTGTTGGTTTCATGTTCACAAATGTTTAAAGTTTCGTATTTTTATGAAATAAAAGTCAACTAGTAAATTCATTTTTCTGTTCAAATAAAGATCTTTCAATTCTGTGTATATGCAGGGTACTCTATATGAGTACAGAAAGAATGTAAATAACCGTACAGCTTTTGGCTAAAAAATAATCATTTGTTAATCAAAGTTTTCGCTTGGTCTGTTATCTACTTTACCACTATATTTGTTGTTTCTTTCTCACATATGTTCGTTGAAATGTTATGATAAAAATTATACTAGACTTCATTATTTATCCGAGTTGTTACAATCATGATGCCCTGCAGCAATTTGACGGCATAATTTAAGTCATAATGTTCTCTCAGATGTCCGTGTGGTATCACTTTTTTGTTCATCGCAGAAAATGCAACGATTAGTCTCCTTCATTGTTTAAGAAACAACCAAATCAAGCCATATTTGAATATCAGATTACTTCAATATGTCTTTGGCTTTTAAAACTACGTTTCACCTTTTATTTCAGGTTTGGATTTAAAGATCAAAAGGATGACACGGCGATGGAGATTAGAACCCTTGAGGAATCTATTAAAGATTCGAAGAAGGACATCACCAACTTTAACGATAGCGATTTTCTTTACACTGTTGTTCGCGATGAGTAGTTATAAAATTACTGACATTGTTCTTGACCAAATAGCATATCCTTACAATATGTACCAAGGCTATCCATTATCCATTTACGACCATCCCTATAACATCATCACAAACATTACATGTTTGGGTAATTCGAGAATCAACATGATCATCGTTATTCATTCTGCAGTAACAAATTTTGAGAAACGTGCATTAATAAGACGGTCATGGGCCAATAAACATCTACTATCCGGGTACGGCATGAGAGTCGTTTTCGTCTTAGGTCTGCCTTCACATAACGAGATACAAGCTCTTGTCCATCAGGAGTCTTTGTACTATAACGATATTATACAGGGAACCGTCTATGATTCATACACAAATATAACTCACAAAGCTGTTCTGTGGCTGAGATGGGTAAAGGAATATTGTCCAAACGCGCGTTTCATTCTCAAGCTTGATGATGACGTTTTTGTCAACGTATTTTCGTTATACCACAACTTTTTACCAAACTATAAGAACACGTCAATGAAAATGTGGTGTGAAATTAAGAGTGCTGGAAAACAGGCAATTTCAAGAATGAGAGGAAAGAAATGGAGAGTTGCTAGTCATGAGTTAAAAGGTTTACAATACTATCCGCTAACACTGTGTAGAGGATACTTTGTGATAATGACACAAGACAGTATTGGGCCGATGTACGAAACAGCAAAACATACACGTTTCTTTTGGATTGATGATTATTATGTGTTTGGAACGTTAGCAAATTCTACAGGAGTGAAACATTCTTCGCTAGTACAGTTTCTTAGCAAGGAAAAAGAAGCTTTCCGATGTTTTAAATCGAGAAAACAATTATGTCCATTACTAGGCGTTTTGCTTGAATTGTCAGATGTCAATGTTAGTATGGAGACTCTTTGGAGATACGCAATTGACCATGTAAAAAATGATTTTAGCCTGGACTGACACTTCACGCACTTGTTCTTTGAGAAGATATGATGCGCAATGCTCAGGTTCCACAGATCCTTTTCTCATTATGGTTTGTGGTTGTTTTGTATGTCAGCTGGTATTTCAGTAAATTCTTGTAGGAATGGAATAAAATATATCTTCTATGTAAACGTAGTTATTTATACGTCATTTTCTGTCAAGCGAGTCATCTTAGGCAACACCGGAAATCCCTGTCTGGTTTGCAAGAATGTTAAGTATTCCGCGAAGGTAAATCATTTTGATACAGACTTGTTTGCTGTCAATACCGGAAAGAAAGAAGAACTGGTCATTGATGCTTCTTTTTTTATTGCGCTTTAAGCTAATAATTATTTTAACTACAATGGGATTGATATTGATGGCGGAAATGTACATATATATAGAATGTAAAGAAATGCCATTATAAATTATATAACCAGTACCACGAAATCATGGGACAATCCTTTCCGATCTGAACATAAACAAAATCTTCACTTATTTCTATGGACTCCGAATCGTGTCATTTTGGTGTGCTGTGTATGAAAGTCTTTAAACTGTGCAGAAAAAAAAACTAGAATTAATAAAAATATAATTATTATATACCTTAATATAAATAGTAACTAAAAAGCCGTTAAAACGACCATTACGACTGCTGTTGACGGTTCAATAATGACGCAGTACGCCTAATGCACCGTATTCATAATGGCACAGTAAGCGGAACGTCCGTGCGTTCTGACGTCGACGTCATACAGCAACTCGTTATGGCGGGTGAAGAGGTGCTGAATTGATCGATTCTCAAATACTGATGACATTGTGGATGCAAAAGCAACACAAGTGATACTTAAATTTTGTGGAAAAAATGCAAAATGAAAATACTAAGATAAAAATAAAGATATTATTAATAATAATAAGGAAGGCCGATAAACGGCTAGCCATAATAGCACACCTTGTTTCATAATCACCCTCAAGCTAAATCCCTCGGGCAATTATAACTCTAGGTGTGCCATTTTGGCAAGACGACACAACCAAGTCCTATATTAAATGCTCATTACTACTACATTTTTATTGGCAATACATGTATAATGATTTCATATATGAAAATAGGTTCTTTAGATACTTACTAAAATGTTGAATACATTCATTTTATAAATCGACAAAACATCCTGATAATATTAATTAATGAAATAAAGTTAGCCTTCTCTTAATAAAATGTTTGTATAGAATAAAATATTGTTATATTACTGTATTAATGAATGCACCAAATCAACCCGTTACATAGAGATAGTACTAGAGATCAATCAATGACATAAATAATAATCCTACCTTGCATTTACCTATACACCTGTATGACACAAGTTAAAAGGAACGACGAAGTAACTGTATGGTTAAAACTTAGCGATAAGTCATTTCATTGTAATTTCAATTTCTATGGTAAATACTGAATAGGTTTTTCTTGTGTTTATATATATATATATAAATATATGATGTGCGATATAATACAAATAACATTATATCTAAACTTCAGCTTAAATATTGGATATGAGTTTATTTTACTAGACTTAAAACATGTGTGTTGTCATACAATATGCATGTATCTGACAACTTTTTTTGCGTTGAGATAAGTTCTTACCGCAATAATCCAGTTAAAATTGGAGATTAAATATTTATCAATGGCTTGAAAGGTAGGACAATCTTCAAGAGCGGCTACATGGAAATTAAATAGGAGGTTTCTGAAAAGCCTAAACAACATCCTTCAAAATGATCAAATCAAGACTTAAGTATTATACTCGGTATGTAAGCATCCTTCAATACATTGTTAAATATTTTTCATAATTTAACATTATAGGTATTATCTCTACGTTACAGATATCCAATCAACTGATACACCACAGCTCACGGAAACAGTAAAAAGTTTAAACACAATGTAAAAAAGAACAACAGCCTTTTCCTGTTGTATCTTCTGAAATCAGCTTTGAGACTGAAAGACTGTGTCAACCGTACGGTAAAAAAACTTATCAAAACGACGGCAGGAATTCTGGCTCAAAACTAGAAACGAACAGATTTAGAACATGTATGAAAATTGGAGAAATTCTAATCCTATACATAGTTCTACAGCAAAAAAGTTCAAATAAGCAACATCGGAAAAGAATGGTGTGTCTTCTTGCCATAATGATACACCTACTGCCATTATTGCTGAAGGTCTTTAGCTTGAGATTTGTTTTTAATTTCTGAAAAACGTGTTTTATCCATTTCTTGACATATGCATAAGTATGAATAATAACTTTTTTATATCGATACCTCATTTTTGTATTTTGGCACGGCTAAAATAATATGCCATATTTTACCATGGCAATGTGCGTGGCAAAAATACTGCCATGGCAGAGCAATGGCAAAATACTGCCATGGCAAAAATTCTTGAAATATTAAAATTGTATTTTAATCATGACAATATGGCATCGTTGAATTAATTCAGGGTGAAATTATTTTTTAAAACCATTGACATGGTGGGATCGACCATCAATATGATCCAATCTGTCTAAAGTACTTGATCTTCTAAACGAAGATCTGAGGATGATCCATTCACATTCATCTTTCTGTATATTTGGATTTCCGACATTGCTATTTTTATTTTCGCAAATCTATTTTTATTTGAACCAATCAGACGACTCGTTTCAACAAGCATTTTGCTGAACATTAAAATAGCGTCGAATGTCAAAGGGTGAGAAAAATGTGCAGTCAGTCAGGGGCTCGAACCCGGGACCACTCGCTTTCAGGGCAAGTGCCCTACCGACTGAGCCAACCATCTGTCTGACACCTTATGTGACCAAGTCCGTACCGTGACATATGATTTCTCTCAAAATACGAGGACGTAGTCGCGATGTGGTCGTCATAAGAATTGTAAATATGAAAAACCCAGGCTAAATATAGATTTTTAAACTTCTACTTTCACATTTAAAATGTTGTAGCAAGGCTCTGATTGGCTAGCGGAAGAGTAGTCAGAACGAGGCTATCAATACAAATGTAGCACCAATTCAGATCCTAAGCGTAGCGTAATTGGAGATGTACTTTAGTCAGATTGCAATGTGATCGTATTTAAAAATTCGATATTCATTTCCATTCTTACATACAGCTGCAATGTTTAGGATCTGATAATCTAACTTTAAAAACCATGTTTGCTGCAGTTGCGAAGAAAATAGATACGGTGCACATAAATGACTGACATGTCATTAGAATCTGCTTTCATATATAAAAATAGATTGACTCAAGTACATATGAATAAAGCTTCTTTGGACACTTTTTAGCTCACTTTCTGGTCGCTCGATGTCCGGCGTCCGTCGTCTGTCTGTCGTCTGTCTGTCAACATTTAGCTTGTGTATACGATAGAGACTGTATTTTTCAACTGATCTTCATGAAAATTGGTCAGAATAATTACCTTGATGAAATCTAGGCCGAGTTCGAAAATGGGTTATCTGGGGTCAAAAACTAGGTCACTAGGTCAAATCAAAGAAAAACCTTGTGTATGCGATAGAGGCTTGTATTTTTCAATTAATCTTCATGAATTTTGGTCAGAATGATAACCTTGATGAAATCTAGGCCCAGTTTGAAAATGGGTTATCTGGGTTTAAAAACTAGGTCACTAGGTCAAATCAAAGAAAAACCTTGTGTATGCGATAGAGGCTGTATTTTTTAATTAATCTTCATGAATTTTGGTCAGAATGATAACCTTGATGAAATCTAGGCAGAGTTTGAAAATGGGTTATCTGGGATCAAAAACTAGGTCACTAGGTCAAATCAAAGAAAAACCTTGTGTACGCGATAGAGGCTGTATTTTTCAATTAATCTTCATGAATTTTGGTTAGAATATTTACCTTGATGAAATTTAGGCCGAGTTCGAAAATGGGTCCTCTGGGGTCAAAAACTAGGTCACTAGGTCAAATCAAAGAAAAACCTTGTGTATGCGATAGAGGCTGCATTTTTCAATTAATCTTCATGAATTTTGATCAGAATGATTACCATGATGACATCTAAGCCGAGTGCGAAAATGGGTCATCTAGAGTCAAAAACTAGGTCACTAGGTCAAATCAAAGAAAAACCTTGTGTATGCGATAGAGGCTGTATTTTTCAATTAATCTTCATGAATTTTGGTCAGAATGATTGCCTTTATGAAATCTAGGTCAAGTTCGAATATGGGTCCTCTGGGGTCAAAAAGTAGGTCACTAGGTCAATTCAAAGGAAAAGCTTGTATATGCGATAGAGGCTGTATTTTTCAATTGATCTTTCTGAAATTAAGTCCAAAATGATAACCTTAATGAAATCTAGGCAGAGTTTGAAAATGGGTCATCTTGGGTCAAAAAGTAGGTCACTAGGTCAAATCATAGAAAAACCTTGTGTATGCGATAGAGGCTGTATTTTTCAATTGATCTTCATGAAATTTGGTCAGAATGATAGTCTTGATGAAATCTAGGTCAAGTTCGAATATGGGTCTCGTACTCTAGGGTCAAAAATTAGGTCACAGGTCGAATCAAAGATAATATTTATTTATACTCAAGATTTTTGCTCCAATTTTAATGATAATTTGTCAGAATATTTTTTTCCATGAAATCACTAGGTCAAACATATTTACACTGTTATGGTGTGTTTCTCAGGTGAGCGACCTAGGGCCATCTTGGCCCTCTTTTTTGGTAGATCTGTGTCATTTTTATTCGTATAAATTACATTAATACACTACAATAAAAATAACTACTGATTTGATGAAATTTAATGGATAATGCTGTTTAAATGAATCTCTTAAACTCGGATTTACATTTCATTGTATTTTAAGCTTTTCAATTTTCCAATGCCAAAACTTAGTTATACGCACGGTGTATATATGCGCAAGACCTCGGCTGACTTGTAATCAACATTAAAAGCAGAAGATTACACTATAGGAATAAAAATGAAGAAACCTTTGCCAATAGTAGTAGACTATAGTTACTTGTGGGTCATTTGAACATAAAAAGGTTTTGTTTCAATTTGTTTCAATCAGAAACAGTTGTAAAAAACAAACAAGTATTAGCGCATTCATACAGAACAAAGAATATACCAACAAGATGCGTCAAATGGCACCAGTCTGGTCGTGTAGCTTAGGGGATAAAAGTGTATTGATAAGCTGGACATGCAGGAAAGTACTCTGGTCCAGTCAGATGTCCTTACTATAGGAGACAACGCCCAGCAAGTTCAACAGTATCCGGACAAAAATATAAAAGAAGTACGTGTATGTTCGTGGTAATTTTACTGTAGGCGAAAAGACAGAGCCTACCGTGAACTGTTATAAGTATAAAGATCTTAGAACTCGCGCACGCACTTAGTAAGTAATTCTTACAATATGTGGGTTCCTGGCAAACTGGACAAAAAATTGGTCATATATGTCAATCATTGATTCCGCGAAATTATTTGTTTAATCATATTCGTTTTGGGTCACTAAAACGGTAAAATGATCAACATGAAAATTGCACAAGCAAATGTGAGGCCGCTATATACCTCATTTCAATTACTAGAAAGAAATTATAGACATTGTTGCATTATCTGCAATTTAGCATCTAGAAACAAAGATAAAAGACATTATAAAAATAGGTGGCATTGAATAGCTGATGAAAGATTCAATAAAAGCAATGGAGGAGCCGGCTTAATGATAACAAAATATAAAAGTGCTTTCAAGAAGAGACTTGTATAGACAAGATACTGAAGCTATCTGTGGTAATGTTTATTGAAAAGAACATTGTTTGTTTGTTTGTTTTCGGATTAACGCCGTTTTTCAACAGTATTTAAGTTAGGTAACGGCGGGCAGTTAACAAAACAACTGATTTAGACAGCACAGCAATCTGGTGTACAAGAATGCAATATGTCAATAGCACCTGAGAAAACAGTGTAAATTATCTCTGGAGACAATATCAGTGATGCAGAGAAGCAGCAGGTTGCTCATTTCTCTTCCGATAAACATATAGCCGAAAAGGCGCAATTGGATATAGTGCTTTGAACAACTTTGATAATTTTGCCATCACACATGCTGGGGTTCCACAGTCTACATTTATAAGACACTACAAGGCTTAAGTACTAACGGTAGTCAATAATGGTGCTGCATGGTTAGTTTCTGTCGTAGAGAAGTTTAGCCAAAATATGGAAAACCCCAAAAGAAGTGCAGTGTTGAAACATATAACGCATAACAACATATAAAACGGAGACAGTGTTAAAGATAAAAGGTAAAGTTGGTATCTTGGAGAATCGCCGGGACACAGTCGAGGTACATTTGATACTAGGCCACAAAGGTCTAGAAGGTAATGAACTGGTAGACCAACAAGCAGTGACAGTGGCAAAAGGTATATTGATGGACATGAAGGCAATACTTCGGGTATTCAATCAGGATAATGAAAGACAAGGTACAGTAATAAATAGAACAATAAATACATTCCCTCCGAGAAGGTTGAAAAAAAACTTTCAAAAAGTACAGGAAATATATACAGCTGTAGGAGCCAATGAATAATTTGGGGAAATCAACAGAAACACATTTAGTGTTTCCACTTATCTCTATTTTTTAACCAAATGCTCAGTGGACACTGTAAGATGAACCATCATATGACCAAAATTAGTGCGAAACAGATTCAGAATGTGACCTTTGGGATTGCAGAGACAGTACAGCACTTCATTTTTGACTTTGACAGTAATGACCGGTGAGATTGAAGAGGCTCCAGTAACAGTGGGAGAAGAATTAGCTGCTGCATTTCTAATTTCTATATATATATATATATATATATATATATATATATATGTATATATATATATATATATATATATATATATATATATATATATATCTATATATATATATATATATATATATGAAAGTTGACAACAATTAGTACGTGTTCCGGCGTCAGTTATTTGTCAGAGACCACCAATTAAAAAAGGTATAGGGAACTTACCGGGAATAAGGTACTATTCGTCCGTCCTGATAAGTCAGTCATGTAAACAAACCAAGGAAGTACTTTTTTTTTCAAAATTGAATTTTATTCTCCATTTACAGTATTTTATTATACAATTTCACAAAATTTGCTACATTTTATGTGTGTTGAAGAAAGTTTTATCAAATGAATTTCTCCCGCCGTGCCAATGATGTAAACAGGGTGCCATTTAATTCACGCGAAAATTTCTTAAATAAAGTCTCACTATTCATAACATTTGTAGAGCCAATGTACTCAATCGGCAATTTGAGTCAGTTTTCTCCCAGCCTCAGTCCCCTAGCCTCGTTCAGTCATGCCAACAGTTTCTGGCTCCTGCAAATCAGCCAGTCATGCCCAAGGTTAACATATCCCAGGACTGGGTGGAAAAGCAACTAGCAATGCCTCTCGCCCAGGTGAACTGTCACCTAGGTTATTAAAAGAATTGCACTTAGAAATAGCCCATGTCCTTACACATATATTCCAAATCTCCCTCAATACTGGTATTGTCCCCATTGACTGGAAGCGTGCAGGAATTGCCCCTGCATATCAAAAATGTCCAAAGTGCAAACCCTCCAATTACCGCCCATATCCCTTACATGTATCGCCTCAAAGCTAATGAAACACATCCTGGTCTCCAACATTATGTCCTTCTGTGAGAAGTTTAATATCTTTAGCCCTTATCAACATGGTTTCAGGTCAAAGCACAGCTGCGAAACACAGCTAATAAGTTTCTCCCAAGAAGTCAATGACAACTTAGAACTAGGTCAACAAACAGGCGTCATACTAGTAGTCATGGACTTCGGAAAAGCTTTCGAATAGGTAGATCATCACACTTTTTTGGCCATTTCCTTCCTTCAGGGTTGCACCTAGCAGGTTGTCGTTTAATGTCACAATTCAGATAATCTCCCCTTCCTCTCTGGTGTCCCTCAAGGCTCGGTCCTCTGGCCTTGCCTTTTCCTGATCTGCCTGACAGTGGTAATGGCAAAGTGAGGCTGTTCGCAGGATGATACGATAGTCTATGTTACAGTTAAATCCAACAGTGATGTCCAAGCTCTACAAGAAGACCTCTTAACCTGGGAGTCAGATTGGTCAATGGAATTCAATCCAGACAAGTGTGAAATCCTCAGAATCAGTCGCAAAAGAAACCCTGTTATCTTCCTCCATATTACTGCGTGATCTATCGCCTGATTTTAACAAATATCTAGGTGTTACCATCAGCGAAAACCTATCATGGACCATCTATGGGAAAATAACTAGTGGTCTCTAACCTTGTCTTCAACAACAACAACAACATCCACAACTTTTGGTAGATGACTACTTGTTAGCTTAGGTATTAACACTTTTTGAGATATTGTATTCATGTATTTATCAACTTAATATATTTCTCTGCACAATACCTTTATGAGGCTTTACAATTATTCAATGTGTGACACAATACAAGTCCCCCCTAATAGCATATATATCGGTATCAAGTCAAAACGTCCCCTAGTCAAAACGTCCCCTAGTCAAAACACCCCCCATTTCAAAGTGTTCCAGCTACACAATATCAAGAAGTCCAATTCACGTTTATGCTAGTTAATGTTTTTATCACAATTATTCCTCATCCTGAACTGTTGTGGTGAGCCTTGGTTTGTAAATGGTGCTCATCTTTTTTAGCAAGGAACTTGCAGACATACCCACTGTGCGGTAGCTGTAAAAGACATAAGAAACATTTATAGGAGATAGAAATCACAAATTGTGCATAAGTAACTGAAAAAAAATATAGTAAGAAAATGAAATGACTGAAAAGAATGTTAATACCTTTTTACACAAACTATAAATAATAATACCTTTTTACACAAAATGCCTTCGGTGACTTACTAGCATTGTAATTCTTGAGATAGTGAAGATAATTACTTCAAATTTTAAGATTTGAAAGATAAAAGAAAGTTATTAATGAATATTTTTGCTATCTTATTTTTGATTTTTGTCACTAATACAGGTTTCCTCATGGAACGGCCCATATTTCTTCATTAGACTCGTTTTACCTATGCTCGACCAGATTTACAAGTATTTTTCTCGGAACAAATTAAAAACTGACAAGGTTGTGGAAAACGTTTAGTTTCTGAATTGACCTACTTTTATTGGTAAATTTCCACCCAAGCGTTTGGCTGACATTGATCAGGATAAAATATGGCGCGGTTCATACTATAGGGTGTAAAACACTATATTTTAAAGTGACATTTTCCTATGCTCGACCAGACCGATTTCTTTTTTCAGAGGTAATTATAAAATCAAACAAACAAATATTTTTATAGTCAAAACTTCATATTTTCTAGTTCTGTTTTCAGATTTTAAAATCAATAAGTTTCAGACTTTCAAACAAGAGATAGAAACACCTACCTGAAAAGCGGGCAAAAGGAACATTGGTAAATGGTGTGTCTGCAGTATCCATCAAGTAATTTAACAAGAAATCGAACTGTTTTAACAATCAAACAAACCTAAAAACTTCAAAAAGTCAAATGTCCATAATCATTATATCCAACTTGTCTTATGGCGCGGTGAATCTTTTTATCTCAAACGTCTACATGACGCAATTAATGAAGGCGCCATTTTTGTTTTGACCTTTCGAGAGGTGGGCGTGTTTGTTTACATCTTAAATTTTACTTTCAAGTCGATAGTTTACAGATATAAGCTTATGTCAAATTATCAATAAAGGTTAGAAGACTATAAAATACGTTGTTCCAGTACTCTTCTTAAAGAATTCGGGAAAGACGCATCATTTTCAAGAGGAGATTCACGGTAAGTATTTTCACAGATGCAAAGAATCTGTCGTCTGTAAACAAACAAGCCCCTTAAAGATCTAGATCAAATATGTATGATGTCATACAAGGATGCTGGGAAGGAAATAAATGAACAAAAACCGTGAGTTCAAAGGTTTATTTCAAAAAACATGTACATTTATAAATAGTGGTCGAGCACTTGGCTGGTCGAGCATAGGTAAAATGACTCTATATCATGATTTCTTTTTAATTCTGGTACTTGAAAATGAATATTTATCATTTATTTCTCATTTGTTTTTACTAATCAATTCAATATACAGAATCTGTTGATTGAATTAACACCTATTGTAATCTGTTCCTGTTATTACACATTATCTACTCTGATTGGATTAACTTGACAGTGCATTGATTACTTGTATATTTGAATTTGTTTGCTTTAATGCGATTATGATCTGTATATTGTTTTTTTTTCTTTCTGACCAGATTTTCAATATTTTATAAAATAAAATAAAGATATTATTAAATGGTAAAAGGTAGTTAATCAGATTTTGGCAGAAAATAACGTATTTGCCAAAAAAGTAGACAATTTGGAATATGATAAGTATTCCACAAAAGACATTTACTGAAGTCTAGTAATTCAAGAAATCAATAATGATAATAACATGAATATAACTTACCTGTGTCACAGGTTCTGTGTTGCCCGTTGCCACACGAGTCGCAGGCAATGGCATGTTGACGCGGTTTGACTTTGTTCCTACACTAAATGTAAGGACACTTCAGTTTTAATAGTTATAACTTTTTCACATTTTTTAATTGTTGTGCAATTATACTTTTAGATACCTGTTTACAAACAGCTTGTTTGATCCATTAACACTTTGTCTTCATGCAGTTGTAACAATTTCATTTATAACATAACATTATAATTTCATTTAATTTTATTAATAAATAACAGAAACATCACTTTTACACAATATAAACATCAGATAATTTCACAACATATAACATTCTAAAACTAATGGTTTACAATATTCTAATTAAAATCTGTGCATGTAAAACAATATAATGAACATTATAATTTAATAATGTTTACCAAATTAACTTAAATAATATGTATTTACATATATAATTTTTAAGGGGGGTGTTTTGACCTGGTAATTTTTGGAAGGGGGGTGTTTTGACCAGAAAAGGGGGACGTTTTGACCAAAATGGGGGGTGTTTTGACTAGGGGACGTTTTGACTAGGGGACGTTTTGACTAACATCCTACCTATATACATGCACAGGATAGTTTGCCTTTGCACAGAGGTGCACTTTTTGGGGCCACATAGGTTCAGGACCCTCTCTCCGCCTTAGTCCAACTAATTTGACGCGATCTTGGGAAATACTGTGTTATTTTTCTTATGGGCAATAGATCCACTCGTGTCAAACACTCGAAAGACCAAATAAGTGGAGGAAATTTTTGGTGATTGTCGATTTGGGTTTAAATGCTGATTTTGTTGCAAATATGAGTCTAAGATAAATTCAAATAAAAATTACATGTTTCAAAAGGGGATTCAATTCCTCATTGAATTATGCAAAATTATCAAATCGTTTCCAAAATTACGAGTTTTCTGGTGATTTAAACCTTAGATATAATGTTTACAAATACTGTACACGATTAACATTTACCGCGTCTACACGGCAATATGCTTAAGCGATAAAACCTATAACTGTACATTACTGTCCTCCATTATTCTGGTCGTTCAAAGTTTATACGGTTAGATTGCACGTACAAATATAAAATAATCTGACCATCAAATTATTTTGACTATACATATTGTCCGCCCCTGCCAATTTTCGGCCAATTTTTTAGCCTTGGAAAACACACTGAGCATATGTCTCACTCATTAAATATGTTTTGTTGCAAATTCAACATATTTTAAAAATCACTTTTGATATTTGCAATGAAAAGTAAAGATAACTTAAAGCAGCATGCCTCCAGATTTGGCTAAAAAATAATCTTAAAATTTCTTTCAAATTGAAGTTTGGTCATATTATGAACATTAGAATATGAATGTTTGTTTCTAAAATATTTTAAAAGTTCCAAATCAAGAAAAAAAGATGACTGCATCGGCATTAAAGACATTTTCCCGTCGTCGTAACTAGGGCTGTCATCGATAGAAACGATATCGATATATCAACGATATTTTTTGTCGATCGATTATCGATCCCATTTTCAAAAATCGATATTTTACAGAGAGAAAAAACTATCCAGATAAACACTCAGACCCTCAAAAACTATAAAGTTCACAAAGTTGTAAATTTGGATAAATCCAAAAGAGAAGTGAAGGCAAAATAAAAATGAAAGATTTTATTAATTTTTATTTATTTCTTTTATTTCATAAATACAAATACAACACAATCAAACAGTAATATGAAAAGTAGGCAATAAAACTAAAAATAGCATTTACAGGAAGGTATATAGTATGCATACGGACAAATAGTTTGCTAATCTAACTTAATAATCGATATATCGATGTATCGTCGATATTTGTCTTCTGATATATCGGTATCGCCGATATGCCTAAGACCCAATCAATGACAGCCCTAGTCGTAACCAATAGCGCTATAGCTGAAGTAGTGAATAATGACTTCAAAATATAGATATTTATAATCGAGACAGTTTACATAGAGTAAAAGCGTGACAAACGCTTTTCGGTTTTCATCGTAAAAAGTAGTAAAAACAGCAAATTCTCATGTGTTTCCGTAACATAAAGTTTGTCAGTAATTAAGTTTTAATCGATCCCAGCTCTATGTTGGGAAACAGACACTATCATCTTATCTTGTTATATTAAATATATTCACTCAGCATTATAAGTAAACTTCCCTGCTGGACGCAAGGTCTGAGGCACAGGTTTGTAATGCTACACTTTTTTTCACCAGGGTCGTGCTGGTGTGATCCCTGGTACGGTCGATCTGTTTTTTTTTCTAATATATTATTTTGCTTTTCTTTTTAATTACATAATGTCAGGATAACAAAATTTTATCTGAAAAAACAGTTAATGGTTCATTGTCAAACTGGGCTAAAAACTTTCGCCTTTTTGGCATCCTTTTTCTCAGAAAACATTATTATTGTAATATATTTAAGAGTATATGATTCGTAGACCCATACTCTATCTTAAGTTATGTTACTTCCACCTTTGAGGAATAAGTCTTGAAAAATCAAATATCTGTGATAACAGAAGTGTACAGACTAGTAGCTATTATTCATGGACCTTGTTTAAAAGCATCTTTATTGAGATCTAAGAATTATAAAACTATTAACTTTTAATAGCCTGCAAAATTTCTAAAATGTTCTGGTCCATCATTCAATTTGGGCAGTACCATTTATTAATCTAAGGGGTGTTCACTGAAAATTCTAAACACAGTTAAATGATTAAGGATAAAAAGTCAACATTTGACCTTGTAGGCGGAGACCAAAACACATATTGACCAAACTAGCAATGATGTCATAACGTTTTGATGTCGTACACAATTTTATTGAATATTACTCGAAAAAATTACCAACTACCGAAAATATCTGGATATGATTTCTTTCAAGCTCACTTAGCACTTCATGCGCAGGGTGAGCTATATTGATTGCCATGTGTTGTACGTCGTAGGTGGTGGCATGACTGTGATTAACAATTTGACATTTAACACTCTAGATAAGAGGGTCACAATTTTGGCCCAGTCTAAAGGAAACTCAGTCCGAATGTTATGTCAATAAAATCTTATACAAGTTTGTTCTTGGGTCAAAAATAAGGTCACTAGGTCAGTTAAAGGAAAATCTTCTTAACACTCTAGAGGCCATATTTTATGTCTCATCTTCATAAAACTTTAAGTTTGTCACTGTGAAATGTGTCATGTAACTCATGTTAAAAAATTGCTGACCTGAGATCAAAGACTTTGTCATTAGGTTAAGGCAGAGAACAACTTTGTTAACACTTGAGAGACCACATTTTCTCCTTGATCTTCAAAAAAACATTATCAGAATCATTGAAAAACTTGGTTAATGTTCTACCTGATTTACATAAAACATGATCAGAATGTTTGTCTCTATGAAATCTAGGCCAAATTAAATAGTACTTGTAGATTATCTAAGGTAAGAACTAGTTCAGGTGACAGAAATGGCCAACAGGGCCTTCAGGGCCCTCTTGTTTTCATGAGTAACTAAAATTAAAGATGATTAAACAGTTGTTGCATTTAAGATTTGGGCAATATTTAGTATAGATGGGTTCATATGGGTCATGAACCCATCTATACTACACACTCATTTTGAAATATTCTCAGACAACTGAAAAGATAACACACAGAATGTGACACTGTTGTATGTAAACCTATTACATTTAAAATATTAACAAAACAAATGTTATGTACATGGTTAACAAGTTTGTTTACAGGAATATCACTTTATGCAGTGAATATCTTTTTTGGACTCCATGTGACCAGTTACTGACCAATGAGATAAGCAGAATTTTCAGGTGATAAAATAGAGAATTTAATGACCTGTGAGAAGTGATTTCATCAATGGGATATGCCCTCGGTTAATATCACTTTTTCCAGGTCAATGAAGCCTCATAATTTTCAACCTCATTTAAAGGCAATAATGTATAATGTTATATCTTTCAGCACATTACTGTAAGTACACCTGTTTTAAACTGTAGAACAGTAGCATCTCCTTTTAAAGCTGTCTGTCATTATGATTGATTTTCAGGGGATGTCACGTCACCGACTTCGCAGGGGTTTTCGGACTGGCTGAAGGAAATGTCTGGACCACGTCCTTTTAGATCTGTGGAAGAGGCTTATGCTTTTGTTAAAAGCCATGAAATAGCTACAAATAACAAATACGTTGTGGCAAAAAGTAAAGGAATAACTACACAAGGTAAACAGTCACAAGCGATGTTGTGTTATTCATAAAATATTTAAGGCCTTTGCATGCTTTATTGTCTGATATACCACATTTCAGTGTTCAGATGTGCAAGAATTAAATATCTAAGCATCTGAATGATGATTTGTGGTAAATCAGATGATTAACCACAAAAAGGCTGTGTTTATTTTGTTAACACAGTTTGTACATGCTCTTAGAAGTAAAATGATAAATATTATCCTTAACTCGATTCTTATGTGTAGTAATTAAAAAGCAGTTATGAAACAGCCAGTTGATGATATAAATGTTGTCATAATGTTCTCTAACTGGTCTATGCATCAGCCATTGTTTATCACAGAATATACAATGACTGACAACCTTCTTAGTTAAACTTAAGGAGCTAATCAAGCCATTTTAGTCAGCTTGTAAACTCTGAATGATGCCTTTGGGCAGACAGATGGATGAGTGCTCAAAGTCTTTCATTTCCATTAAATTACATGTGTTATAGTTGAAATATTGAAATTAATCAGAATACTAGTAGCTAAAATGTTTGAAAAATCTGGTTTTCGTGGAATTCATCACCTGTTAAAATATAAATGTAATAACATTAACTCAAATTTAAATCCGTAGGGGGAGAGATGGGGCTTAATACACAGCTTCAGGTCTATTACTACTTCTTTAAAATTTCTTTACCGGTGGATCAGTAATTCAATACATAGTTTCATTCGTTGCTTACATCTGTGTTTATGGTTTCCAAAGAAGAATAGTAAATAATAACTTTATGCATAATGTTTACAGGAGTGTAGTGTACAGTTAAATATGCACAGTAAAAAAAACAATGATCACTCAAAGTCACAAGGTGATGAGCAAAATGCTTGAGTTTTGCAAGCTTTGGAGTGACCCTGACAGTGAAAATATTACTTTCACTGGAGAACAGCGCCAGGGACCACATGAATTGATTGATTGGTGCTGGAGTCATCAGTGCTTAAGTGATTTTTGGTTTTTTTGCTGGAGCTGCTTAAACACAGAACTTTTGATTTAGAAACCGTCAAAGGTCTTAATGAAAATTAAACACACTTTGTCATAGAAAGCACCGGCTGATTGACTGATTTAAAAAGGACTTCCAGGTTTTTTTTTTTACTTTAAGATTTTTTTTTCAAAATGACAAAACTTCGTCATAGCTTCTACTCGATCTAAACAGCTGATAGCATGTACTGACATTCTGTTGTTTGACTGCAGAGTGCAGAGCCTAATAGGGGTAGCGGAATTCAGAGCTCTATATTTAAATCTAAACAAGACTAAGCCCTAGAACATGCATGTCTGTGATGGATCAAAGTTTTACAGAATGATGTTTTCATCTTTTCTTTATAAAGTGCTGTTATTAACAAAAAACATTTCTTCAGATTTGTCTTCATTAGAGTCATACAAAATACAGTGGGAATATGCATCTGGTATGAAGGCTGGGTCGGAAAAAGTAGATGATGGTATACCATTTATTAACCTTGGTATTGAGCTGCGAAATTGTCAATTTGGACCTCCTAGAAAGCGAAGCAAAACACAGCCTACAGAGGTACATCTCTGTTATTACTAAAATTTAAATACATTTGTCCAATATTGTCATCAACACTGGAGTCATTAAAACTATCCATGCAGCATCAAATTAGTGAAGGGCGCTTTTTCCTGTGACTTGATTATATTTCAGCTTGATCTTGGTGAAGTTTAATTGAAGCATCCTTGAGTCTGCTACCTGGAAAAACCAGTGCTTATGTATTATGAGAAGGTGTGGTCTTGATGTGCCCAGTCAGGTTAGAACCCACGACCTCAGAGTTGAGTGGCCAACACTCTAGCCACTAGGCCACTGCTTCCTTTTTAGCTCATCTGATTTTTTGAAAAAAAATGATGAGTTATTGTCATCACTTGAGCGGTTGTCGGCGTCGGCGTCTGCGCCGGCGTTGCCTGGTTAAGTTTTATGTTTAGGTCAGCTTTTCTCCTAAACTATCAAAGCTATTGCTTTGAAACTTGGAATACTTGTTCACCATCATAAGCTGACCCTGTATAGTAAGAAACATAACTCCATCTTGCTTTTTGCAAGATTTATGGCCCCTTTTGTACTTAGAAAATATCAGATTTCTTGGTTAAGTTTTATGTTTAGGTCAACTTTTCTCCTAAACTATCAAAGCTATTGCTTTGAAACTTGGAATACTTGTTCACCATCATAAGCAGACCCTGTTCATCAAGAAACATAACTCCATCTTGCTTTTTGCAAGATTTATTGCCCCTTTTGGACTTAGAAAATCAGTTTTCTTGGTTAAGTTTTATGTTTAGGTCAGCTTTTATCCTAAACTATCAAAGCTATTGCTTTAAAACTTGCAACACTTGTTCACCATCATAAGTTGACCCTGTATAGCAAGAAACATAACTCCGTCCTGCTTTTTGCAAGATTTATGGCCCCTTTTGGACTTAGAAAATATCAGATTTCTTGGTTAAGTTTTATGTTTAGGTCAACTTTTTCTCTTAAACTATCAAAGCTATTGCTTTGAAACTTGCAACACTTGTTCACCATCATAAGCAGACCCTGTACAGCAAGCAACATAACTCCATCCTGCATTTTGCAAAAATTATTGCCCCTTTTGGACTTAGAAAATCATTTTCTTGGTTGAGTATTATGTTTAAGTCAACTTTTCTCATAAACTATCAAAGCTATTGCTTTAAAACTTGTAACAGTTTTTCACCATCATAAGTGGACACTGTACATCAAGAAACATAACTCTATCCTGCTTTTTGCAAGAATGATGGCCCTTTTTAGACTTAAAAAATCATGGGTAGGACAATATTTCTATTACACAAAAAAAATCAGATGAGCGTCAGCACCCGCAAGGCGGTGCTCTTGTTTACCCTTTATAGCCAAAAGAGGTCTAGCATTATTAGCTCACATGTCACAAAGTGACAATGTGAGCTTTTGTGATCGCGCAGCGTCTGTCGTCTGTCGTCCGTGCGTGCGTAAACTTTTGCTTGTGACCACTCTAGAGGTCACATTTTTCATGGGATCTTTATGAAAGTTGGTCAGAATGTTTATCTTGATGATATCTAGGTCAAGTTCGAAACTGGGTCAACTGTGATCAAAAACTAGGTCAGTAGGTCTAAAAATAGAAAAACCTTGTGACCTCTCTAGAGGCCATACTTTTCAATGGATCTTCATGAAAGTTATTCAGAATGTTCACCTTGATGATATCTAGGTCAGGTTCGAAACTGGGTTACATGCCATCAATAACTAGGTCAGTAGGTCAAATAACAAAAAAACCTTGTGACCTCTCTAGAGGCCATATTTTTCATGGGATCTGTATGAAATTTGGTCTGAATGTTCATCTTGATCATATCTAGATCAGATTCAAAACTGGGTCAACTGCAATCAAAAACTAGGTCAGTAGGTCTAAAAATAGAAAAACCTTGTGACCTCTCTGGAGGCCATATTTTTCAATGGATCTTCATGAAAATTGGTTAGAATTTTTATCTTGATGATATCTAGGTCAGATTCAACACTGGGTCACATGGGCTCAAAAACTAGGTCACAATGTCAAATAATAGAAAAAACGACATCATACTCGGTTTAAAACTGGGTCATGTGGGGACAGGTGAGCGAATCAGGACCATCATGGTCCTCTTGTTTTATTTTGCTATCAGATGAAATTGGTGAGTTACTGCATTTAGCCATTAAGCAAATAAGTTACTTGATTTGGCTCTGTAACTTCTGCCTAAAAGCGAAATAAAAGTCAAGCCTGTGCTATAGACAGCCTCCAAATAAAAGCCACTGCTATAAAACCTGCTTATGAAGGCCACTAATATTTCCTCCTGTTAAACCATATATAGTGTAAATTTACCAGTGTGGAGAGAGTGTCTGTCAACAAAGACCATAGAGGGTGTGGACGGTAGCTTGCATTTCCACTACTGTCCATGAACAAAATCAAACCGAGCCTGCAGCATTTCCGTTTATGTCATGTTGGGTGACCTGTGGTTTTCCACTTTTTAGCTCACCTGTCACGAAGTGACAAGGTGAGCTTTTGTGATTGCGCAGTGTCCGTCGTCCGTGCGTGCGTGCGTGCGTCCATGCGTGCGTAAACTTTTCCTTGACATCTCTAGAGGTCACATTTTTCATGGGATCTTTATGAAAATGGGTCAGAATGTTCATCTTGGTAAATTCTAGGTCAAGTTCAAAACTGGGTCACGTGCCATCAAAAATTAGGTCAGTAGGTCTAAAAATAGAAAAACCTTGTGACCTCTCTAGAGGCCATAATTTTCAATGGATCTTCATGAAAATTTGTCAGAATGTTCAACTTGATGATATCTAGGTCAAGTTCGAAACTGGGTCACGTGCCTTCAAAAACTAGGTCAGTAGGTCTAAAAATAGAAAAACCTTGTGACCTCTCTAGAGGCCATATATTTCACAAGATCTTCATGAAAATTGGTCAGAACGTTCACCTTGATGATATCTAGGTAAGGTTCGAAACTGGGTCACGTGCCTTCAAAAACTAGGTCAGTAGGTCTAAAAATAGAAAAACCTTGTGACCTCTCTAAAGGCCATATTTTTCATGGGATCTGTATGAAAATTGGTCAGAATGTTCATCTTGATGATATCTAGGTCAAGTTCGAAACTGGGTCACGTGCGATCAAAAACTAGGTCAGTAGGTCTAAAAATAGAAAAACCTTGTGACCTTTCTAGAGGCCATATATTTCACAAGATCTTCATGAAAATTGGTCAGAATGTTCACCTTGATGATATCTAGGTCAAGTTCGAAACTGGGTCACGTGCCTTCAAAAACTAGGTCAGTAGGTCAAATAATAGAAAAACCTTGTGACCTTCCTAAAGGCCATATTTTTCATGGGATCTGTATCAAAGTTGGTCTGAATATTCATCTTGATGATATCTAGGTCAAGTTCGAAACTGGGTCACGTGCGGTCAAAAACTAGGTCAGTAGATCTAAAAATAGAAAAACCCTGTGACCTTTCTAGAGGCCATGTATTTCATGAAATCTTCATGAAAATTGGTCAGAATGTTCACCTTGATGATATCTAAGTCAGTTTCGAAAGTGGGTCACGTGCCTTCAAAAACTAGGTCAGTAGGTCAGATAATAGAAAAACCTTGTCACCTTTCTAGAGGCCATATTTTCCGTGGGATCTGTATGAAAGTTGGTCTGAATGTTCATCTTGATGATACCTAGGTTAAATTTGAAAGTGGGTCACGTGCCGTCAAAAACTAGGTCAGTAGGTCAAATAATAGAGAAACCTTGTGACCTCTTTAAAGGCCATATTTTTCAA
This sequence comes from Mercenaria mercenaria, assembly GCF_021730395.1. Lineage (NCBI taxonomy): Eukaryota > Metazoa > Mollusca > Bivalvia > Venerida > Veneridae > Mercenaria > Mercenaria mercenaria. The sequence continues at coordinate 54,414,184 of NC_069372.1, read as the reverse complement.
TGGATATTCATGAAAATTGGACTGAATGTTCATCTTGATGATATCTAGGTCAAGTTCGAAACAGGGTCATGTGCGGTCAAAAACTAGGTCAGTAGGTCTAAAAATAGAAAATCCTTGTGACCTCTCTAGAGGCCATACTTGTGAATGGATCTCTATAAAAATTGGTCAGAATGTTCATCGTGATGATATCTAGGTCAAGCTCGAAAGTGGGTCACGTGCCATCAAAAAGTAGGTCAGTAGGTCAAATAATGAAAAAACGTTGTTACCTCTCTAGAGGCCATATTTTTCATGGGATCTTTATGAAAGTTGGTCTGAATGTTTATCTTGATGATATCTAGGTCAAGTTTGAAACTGGGTCAACTGCGATCAAAAACTAGCTCAGTAGGTCTTGAAATAGAAAAACCTTGTGACCTCTCTAGAGGCCATACCCTTGAATGGATCTTCATGAAAATTGGTCAGAATGTTCACCTTGATGATATCTAGGTCAAGTTTGAAAGTGGGTCACATGCCTTAAAAAACTAGGTCAATAGGTCAAATAATAGAAAAACCTTGTGACCTTCCTAGAGACCATATTTTTCAATGGATCTTGATGAAAATTGGTCAGAATTTTTATCTTGATAATATCTAGGTCAAGTTCAAAACTGGGTCACATGAGCTCAGAAACTATATCACTATGTCAAATAATAGAAAAAACGACGTCATACTCAAAACTGGATCATGTGGGAAGAGGTGAGCGATTCAGGACCATCATGGTCCTCTTGTTTCATCTTCACAGGCAGGACTGTCTGTACTTTTGACCAAATTTTGTTCAAAATTTGTTTTGAAATCAGACTTAATTAGTTATGTAAGATGTTGCTTCAGTAGAGTCATGTGATATTGCTATATTTAGGACAGCGAGGATACAAGTAACCAGGAAGTAATGTCCGGTGCGGAGAAAAATCAGCCGACAACAGGAAGTCCAGTGAAAAAGAGAAGAGCACAGCCCTCGAAAAAGTTGAATTGCCTATCTCAAGTAAAGATAAAAAAGATCATGAAGTTTCCAGAATATGCTGTAAGAAGTTGTTCATAATTAAGTAATTACACTATATTTGCTTGTGCACCATGATAGTACCTTTGACTAGGTGGCAGTGGTAGCAGATTCAGAATCACTTGATAATTTAGTACTACTGAGTTTTGGGTCTTGAGCTAGAGAATTGTTACACACATGACTTTACTCTTCAAAGAAAACTGACAACTTCAGCAAATAGAGGTGGAGAGCAAATGAAAAGACATGTTGTCTTCTTTCAAATCTGAAGGGATTGTCTCCCCTGGTGATCAAACTTGTGACTGTGCAATTCATAGTCTTCATATGCTCTACATGAAAGCATTTGAATTTATTTTAAGTCAGCTAGAGAATGTTATCTTCTGATGGAGAAGAGAAACAGGTCATAAAAACTTCAAATGGAAAACATTAGATAAATAACTTAGTAGTAATAACTTTGTCTCACGGCTTTACCTCTGTGTATGAAGGCCACCTTCAATAAATATCTACAGTTATATTACCTGCCAAGGTTGCCATTGTCTCTGATTTTTAGTTCACCTGTGCACAGAATGCTCAAGATGAGCTTTTCATTTCACTTAGGGTCCATGGTTTGTCAGCAACTGTTCATATAATATCACCTCTTGAACCAGTCACCCAATTTCAGCCTAACCTCACAGGAATGGTCAATAGGTAGCCCCTTACAAAGCTGTACAAAGATTTTTTTCTTTGCAGAACTCTGGTTGCCAGAGCATTAGAAAGGAAAAACTTTCAGAATCTCCCTAGTGTAATCTACTGCATTAATCTGCAATAATTGCACACATTTGTTACATGGTTTACCCACTACCAAGAGTACAAATTATTCTGTCAGAAAATATGGCCGAAACATGAGTATCTCTTTTGATTTCAGTATAATTTCAAGTTTTATTTTTGCATTTGATCTAGACTTTTGACAATATGTATATTATAATAGTGGAAATTTAAAAGAAAATTAATTCTTGTCAGAGACTGCTTGCCTGATTATAAAATAATATAACACAGGTGGTCCTTCAGTAACTTGTCTTAACATGATTAAGTAACGTCATACATGGTTCTATGAAAAAATACAAATTGAAACAATTTCAACAAAACATTTATTGAGCATCCTTGCACCAGTCATATTCAGTGTTTTTAGTTTATGAAAAAACATGGCCAAGAGAGATGAAAATAAAAATCCTAAAGTGCTTGTCCAAAATAATTTCACACCAATCTTGCTTTGGATAATTATTAACTAGGACTGTTTAAATTGTCTTTAATGTTAAAAAACATAGCCACCAGAGGCCATGGTCACTTAATTTGTTTTTGTATATATAATGCAAACTTTAAAAATCTTCAGGGAAATTAATCAGCATTATCATGTCAGCCATTTTGAAGTGTGTGTTAAATGTTTCCTATTCCCAGAGCACATGATCTTAACCCTTAGCCTGCTGGTGGCAAGTGATTCTGCCTTTGCGACCAGTGCGGACCAAGATCAGCCTTCACATCCGTGCAGTTTGATCATGGTCTGCACTGTTTGCCATTCAGTCAGTATCTTTTTGGTACATGTACATTTAACAGTTAATGGTACTGTCCAAATTGAAAGATGGACAAGTTCATTTATCAGGGTAAGGGTTAATAGACAGAGCAATGAGACATTTGATGACTAGTGAGTTTCTCTAATAAAACAGTTTATTGTAATTATAATGTTATCAGGTTAAAAGTAAATTCATTCCTGTTGAAAATTATTCCATATTTGAGCCGCACCATGAGAAAACCAACATAGCGCATTTGCGACCAGCATGGATCCAGACAGGCTTGCACATCCGCGCAATCTAGTCAGGATCCGTGCTGTTCGCTAACAGTTTCTCCAATTGCAATAGGCTTTGAAAGGGTAGAGCATGGATCCTGACCAGACTTCGTGGATGCGCAGGCTGGTCTTGATTCATTCTGGTTGCAAACGCACTATGTTGGTTTTCTCATGGTGCAGCTCATTTGTGTTTTAATTTCTTTTGCAGGTTGAAGTTGGTAAGGAATACCCTAGTAATTTCAAAAGTGAGTTAGGTAAACAGTTGAAGGCAAACTTCAGTGAAGACACAAAGAGATATATCCTTGTTTATGTTCATATTGACAACGACCATAATCATGAAACCACACCAATAGAGGAGCAACATAAACACAAGAAAATTGTCCATGTTGTTGATAAAGGATGTACCAGGCTATCGGGGGTAAGAATGTTGAAAAGAATTTGTTGTTGTCAAAAAAAAAAAGTTTTTATCCAGATGGGATAATCCAGCAGGGATTGGGATTTCAGTCTGTGGAAGGGTGTGTGTTCTTTATTATGATTTGACAGAGGACAGTGTGTCTGAAGTCATTTGTTCTCCACAGCTCATTCATATAGATAAGTGAACTAGTCAGTACTAGTTCAGAATTCACTGATTAAGTTAACTGGCAACTGTTGCGTAACAGAAAACCTGTTGAAAGAAGGTGCTAAACCAAGTAAAAAAAGCCTTGAGCATTTTATTGAAGCTGTCGGTGTATCATTCTACCAAAAATAAACAAAAAGTAATTGAGCCGTGTCATGAGAAAACCAACATAGTGGGTTTGCGACCAGCATGGATCCTGACCAGACTGCGCATCAGAGCCTATAGCAATTAGAGAAACTGTTAGCGAACAGCATGGATCCTGACCAAACTGCGCAGATGCGCAGGCTGGTCTGGATCCATGCTGGTCGCAAACCCACTATGTTGGTTTTCTCATGGCACGGCTTAATTGCTTTTTCAGAGAAACTATGCTATAACTTTAAGCGGTAATATGACTGCAGAGGTTATACTGTCATTTTATTTTGCCAGGATTCCACAATGTCATGTATACACAGGTCTTACTCAACCTACATAAATGATAACACTTAGAACATTCCTACTTCAGTATTAAACAAGAACTCATCATTTATTTATGTTATAGTAGTTTCACAGGTAGAACAGCCAAAAAGTTTAAGGTTGACTTTCTCAAAATGAACTTTAAAATTGTGTAACTGTAAGAACTCTTTTAACTTTTGAACTGAGGTGATGGAAATTTCTGTCACTATGGCTATACAAAGACCAATTCTTCACAATGTATTGTTTGCCATATTAAAAGTAATATGAACTTAAACATAATTTGCCATTTGCTTTAAATAGAGCAAGATATTTTATAAAATTTAAAAATTTGTTTCAATTGTATAATAGGTTGCTGTGCCAAATATTGTTCCAAAAAGAGGACCTTTGCTTAAAAAATGGGCAAGTTTGAAGGGTAAAAATTTGATGGACTTGGCAATGCAGTTTAAGACAACGTTTGTGCTGCCAGCACCGCTTGCTCAAGCAAAGCCAGACCAGAAACTGGAGAATATGGGTGACCAGGAACTATTGTCATTGTACCATGACATTACTGGGGAGATGCCAAACAATATGTTCTCCATTGCAAACAAAGAATTTACAACCTTAAATCTCAGGCTCTTACTCCATCTATGTATAATGTTTGCTAATGCTGCCTGTGATGCCAGCAGACAGTCACAGGTAAAGTGTTTTTACAGTGCATATATTATGTTTATATTTTTAGCTCACCTGTCACAAAGTGACAAGGTGAGCTTTTGTGATCGCGCGGTGTCTGTCGTCCGTCGTCCGTCCGTCAGTCCGTGCGTGCGTGCGTCCGTAAACTTTTGCTTGTGACCACTCTAGAGGTCACATTTTTCATGGGATCTTTATGAAATTTGGTCAGAATGTTCATCTTGATGATATCTAGGTCAAGTTCGAAACTGGGTCACATGCCATCAAAAACTAGGTCAGTAGATCTAAAAATAGAAAAACCTTGTGACCTCTCTAGAGGCCATATATTTCAAAAGATCTTCATGAAAATTGGTCAGAATGTTCACCTTGATGATATCTAGGTCAAGTTCGAAACTGGGTCACGTGCCTTCAAAAACTAGGTCAGTAGGTCTAAAAATAGAAAAACCTTGTGACCTCTCTAGAGGACATATATTTCACAAGATCTTCATGAAAATTGGTCAGAATGTTCATCTTGATGATATCTAGGTCGAGTTCGAAACTGGGTCACGTGCCATTAAAAACTAGGTCAGTAGGTCTAAAAATAGAAAAACCTTGTGACCTCTCTAGAGGCCATATATTTCACAAGATCTTCATGAAAATTGGTCAGAATGTTTACCTTGATGATATCTAGGTCAAGTTCGAAGCTGGGTCACCTGCCTTCAAAAACTAGGTCAGTAGGCCTAAAAATAGAAAAACCTTGTGACCTCTCAAGAGGCCATATATTTCAAAAGATCTTCATGAAAATTGGTCAGAACGTTCACCTTGATGATATCTAGGTCAAGTTCGAAACTGGGTCACGTGCCATCTAAAACTAGGTCAGTAGGTCAAATAATAGAAAAACCTTGTGACCTCTCTAAAGGCCATATTTTTCATGGGATCTGTATGAAAGTTGGTCTGAATGTTCATCTTGATGATGTCTAAGTCAAGTTCGAAACTGGGTCACGTGCGGTCAAAAACTGGGTTAGTAGGTCTAAAAATAGAAAAACCTTGTGACCTCTCTAGAGGCCATATATTTTATGAGATCTTCATGAAAATTGGTCAGAATGTTCACCTTGATGATATCTAGGTCAAGTTCGAAAGTGGGTCACGTGCCATCAAAAACTAGGTCAGTAGGTCAAATAATAGAAAAACCTTGTGACCTCTCTAGAGGCCATATTTTTCATGGGATCTGTATGAAAGTTGGTCTGAATGTTCATCTTGATGATATCTAGGTCAAGTTCGAAAGTGGGTCACGAGCCTTCAAAACTAGGTCAGTAGGTCAAATAATAGAAAAACCTTGTGACCTCTCTAAAGGCAATATTTTTCATGGGATCTGTATGAAAATTGGTCTGAATGTTCATCTTGATGATATCTAGATCAAGTTGGAAACAGGGTCATGTGCGGTCAAAAACTAGGTTAGTAGGTCTAAAAATAGAAAAACCTTGTGACCTTTCTAGAGGCCATACTTGTGAATGGATCTCCATAAAAATTGGTCAGAATGTCCATCTTGATGATATCTAGGTCAAGTTTGAAACTGGGTCACTTGCCTTAAAAAATTAGGTCAGTAGGTCAAATAATAAAAAAAACCTTGCGACCTCTCTAGAGGCCATACTTTTCATGGGATCTGTATGAAAGTTGGTCTGAATGTTCATCTTGATGATATCTAGGTCAGGTTTGAAACTGGGTCAACTGCGGTCAAAAACTAGGTCAGTAGGTCTAAAATTATTAAAATCTTTTGACCTCTCTAGAGGCCATATTTTTCAATAGATCTTCATGAAAATTGATCTGAATGTTCACCTTGATGATATCTAGGTCAGTTTCGAAACTGGGTCACCTGCGGTCAAAAACTAGGCCAGTAGGTATAAAAATAGAAAAACCTTGTGACCTCTCTAGAGGCCATATTTTTCATGAGATCTTCATGAAAATTAGTGAGAATGTTCACCTTGATGATATCTAGGTAAAGTTCAAAACAGGGTCACGTACCTTCGAAAACTAGGTCAATAGGTCAAATAATAGAAAAACCTTGTGACCTCTCTAGAGACCATATTTTTCAATGGATCTTCATGAAAATTGGTCAGAATTTTTATCTTGATAATATCTAGGTCAGTTTCAAAACTGGGTCACATGAGCTCAAAAGCTAGGTCACTATGTCAAATAATAGAAAAAACGACTTCATACTCAAAACTGGGTCATGTGGGAAGAGGTGAGCGATTCAGGACCATCATGGTCCTCTTGTTCTTTTTTTCACAACAGTTTTTACAACACACGCAACACATTAAGCCATATGGCAGCTTTCCAGCATTAATTGTGGAATATACCCGTAGGTGCCTCTAAGTACATTGTTTCAGGCATAAACAGGCAACCAGATATAACCGCTAACTTCCTGCAAGTTACAAAAAAATTCTTCATCCTGATTTTTTGTTCTAACCCACAGGAGTGCCTGGAAATTAAGTGACTCAGATACAGATAGTTACCTCTCACGAACAGACATAATCAAATTGTGTCTGCTTTTGTTTTGCTTAATCGAGGTGTAAGCTTCCAAAGGATGTCCTTATATATTTTAGTGACTATCACAACAGCCACCTTAAGTAGTATGTGGCATCTGTAAAAAATCTCCCTGCACTTGAACTCCGTATTGTTATATTTTCTGGTCATTTGGGATCAAAGAAATTGACTAGAATACAAGGGTTGTTAAAACATATTGTAGACTTTTGCTGTCAAAAGCTGCCTTTCGTGTATAGTGTATTATGAGATGTATGATTGTAATTCGCAGTCTTTGTGTAATTTTTTGGTCATATAGTTTTTGTAACATTTTTGTTGACATGCCAAACGTGTAGAACATTTTAATTACTATGGACTAGGTATGTGTAGCTTGTGCAGTATTTTTTTCATCTTTCATGATTTGAATTTGACCGCTAATGTTCGCCCTAATAGTCCACTTGATTACCTGAAAAAAACAAAACGTCAAAGTGCAGCACTACATCCAGTTGACATACACTGAAAGTATGGTGTCATTCCGATGTTGGAAACGGAAATAAACAATGAAATAAAGACCAACTGCTCATGGTGTGCACCCAGTCTGAGATGCTTGACATAAGTGTTCAGTTAATACTGTTTTAATTCAGTATTTAAACCAAACAACTTCTTATGACTTAGATATTGTTTATTAAGGTAAATAAAAGACATACACAAATATTAACTTATGGTAACTTAATGAAAGCATCTAGATGAGGTCATGATGTTTACGTTGTTGAAATTAATATGAACACTGTGCGCCGGGTTAGGGTAAGTGACTTTCTTTGTTTGGTGGAAAATTTCTTCTATTTGAGTAGTTGGCAGTTTTTATTTTGTTTTCAGGTACATCCAAGTGTAAGGATTAAAGGAACAGAAAGTAACTTCACTCCAGTCCAGTGTTTAGAAATAGACTGTGCAATAGTAGATCCTCACATGCATTGTCCGTTTTGTGCAAAAACAGACTCGTACACAGATCCAAGTCTACTGAAAACACACTACACAAATAGACATGTGAATAAAGCGATTGAATTTGCTGGTATTGTATTTTGTTTTTCCCCTGTAACTGATACTGTTAGTTTGTTATTTAGTATAGGGGACTAATTTCATTTGAGGTTGAATTTGTCAGAAAATCTTGTTTCAGAGGAAAATAATGTTTGCTTCATCTTAAAAGTTAAAATCAACAAATTTTTGTTGCCCTATGTAAAATCATTTGACTTTCGTATTGTGGTTTTGGTCTAGACTCCTTTTACTTGGGATATAATTTTGTGGATTTCAACTTTTGAAGATAAAGTGAATGGAAAGTTCATTTGTTCATTTGAATTTAATGTCATGCATCAACTAAATGTAGAAATCCATGAAAGTTAGTCCCACATGAATAATACTGATTTCACCAGTTTATATGAAAATCATGAACTCTATGCTAAAGTATTTAATGATTTTACAATATTTACATTTTACAATGCTGCAAGGCTTGGGGACCAGTCTGAGAATTCTAGCATATGATTGGTCAGTTCTTAACATTAACTAAAAACTGGTAAATTACAGTAATGAAGTCTGAGTCATCTCTCCGACCTGTTGTATAAGGTCTTTGTCAGGTAAAGGTGCTTTGCACATGCTCCCAGTGTCTCCTAAAAGATTCTCCATATGATATGAAGGGTAAAAGTGCTGAAAACATACTATTTTAACAAGAGATACAGGTTATTTTCATATAGTTTATCCATCATGTTTTTAGCTCACCTGTCACAAAGTGACAAGGTGAGCTTTTGTGATCGCGCGGTGTCCGTCGTCCTGTCAGTGCGCCCGTGCATGCGTCCGTAAACTTTTGCTTGTGACCACTCTAGAGGTCACATTTTTCATGGGATCTTTATGAAAGTTGGTCAGAATGTTCATCTTGATGATATCTAGGTCAAGTTCGAAACTGGGTCACATGCCATCAAAAACTAGGTCAGTAGGTCTAAAAATAGAAAAACCTTGTGACCTCTCTAGAGGCCATATATTTCACAAGATCTTCATGAAAATTGGTCAGAATGTTCACCTTGATGATATCTAGGTCAAGTTCGAAACTGGGTCACGTGTTATCAAAAACTAGGTCAGTAGGTCTAAAAATAGAAAAACCTTGTGACCTCTATAGAGGCCATATATATTGCACAAGATCTTCATGAAAATTGGTCAGAATGTTCACCTTGATGATATCTAGGTCAAGTTCGAAACTGGGTCACGTGTTATCAAAAACTAGGTCAGTAGGTCTAAAAATAGAAAAACCTTGTGACCTCTATAGAGGCCATATATATTGCACAAGATCTTCATGAAAATTGGTCAGAACGTTCACCTTGATGATATCTAGGTCAAGTTTGAAACTGGGTCACGTGCCATTTAAAACTAGGTCAGTAGGTCAAATAATAGAAAAACCTTGTGACCTCTCTAAAGGCCATATTTTTCATGGGATCTGTATGAAAGTTGGTCTGAATGTTCATCTTGATGATATCTAGGTCAAGTTCGAAACTGGGTCACTTGCGGTCAAAAACTAGGTCAGTAGGTCTAAAAATAGAAAAACCTTGTGACCTCTCTAAAGGCCATATTTTTCATGGGATCTGTATGAAAGTTGGTCTGAATGTTCATCTTTATGATATCTAGGTCAGGTTCAAAACTGGGTCACATGAGCTGAAAAACTAGGTCACTATGTCAAATAATAGAGAGAAAAAACGACGTCATACTCAGTTCAAAACTGGATCATGTTGGGACAGGTGAGCGATTCAGGACCATCATGGTCCTCTTGTTTACCAGAGTTGACCCACAGTCTGTCAGTCTACAAAGTTGGATTATGTGATAACTTTTAACAGTACAAAATATTTTTTCATGAAACTTGATGTAGGGATATATGGCAATTTCATGTTCTTTTATTTTGCTGTGGTTAAAAAAATGTGGTTGCTGTGACAACAAATTTTAAATGTACAACAAAAATGGCAGTTTGGGATCCTGAAATACATAAAGATTAAAATATTTTTTTTTAGCTCACCTGTCACATAGTGACAAGGTGAACTTTTGTGATCGCGCAGCGTCCGTCGTCCGTGCGTAAACTTTTGCTTGTGACCACTCTAGAGGTCACATTTTTCGTGGGATCTTTATGAAAGTTGGTGAGAATGTTCATCTTGATGATATCTAGGTTAAATTCGAAACTGGGTCACATGCGGTCAAAAACTAGGTCAGTAGGTCAAATAATAGAAAATCCTTGTGACCTCTCTAGAGGTCATATTTTTCATTGGATCTGCATGAAAATTGGTCAGAATGTTCATCTTGATGATATCTAGGTCAAGTTCGAAACTGGGTCACGTCCGGTCCAAAACTAAGTCAGTAGGTCAAATAATAGAAAATCCTTGTGGCCTCTCTAGAGGTCATATTTTTCATGGGATCTGTATGAAAATTGGTCAGAATGTTCATCTTGATGATATCTAGGTCAGGTTCGAAACTGGGTCACGTCTTGTCCAAAACTAGGTCAGTAGGTCAAATGATAGAAAAACCTTGTGACTGTAGAGGCCATATTTTTCATGGGCATGAAAATTGGTCAGAATGTTCATCTTGATAATATCTAGGTCAAGTTCGAAACTGGGTCACATGCGGTCAAAAACTAGGTCAGTAGGTCAAATAATAGAAAAACCTTGTGACCACTCTAGAGGCCATATTTTTCATGGGATCTGTATGAAAGTTGGTCTGAATGTTCATCTTGATGATATCTAGGTCAAGTTTGAAACTGGGTCAACTGCGGTTAAAAACTAGGTCTAAACATAGAAAAACCTTTTGACCTCTCTACAGGCCATATTTTTCATGAGATCTTCATGAAAATTGGTGAAAATGTTCACCTTGATGATATCTAGGTCAAGTTTAAAACTGGGTCATTATGTCAAATAATAGAAAAACCTTTTGACCTCTCTAGAGGCCATATTTTTCAATGGATCTTCATGAAAATTGGTCAGAATTTTTATCTTGATGATATCTAGGTCAGGTTCAGAACTAGGTCACATGAGCTCATAAACTAGGTCACTATGTCAGATAATAGAAAAAACGACGTCATACTCAGTTCATGTGGGGACAGGTGAGAGATTCAGGACCATCATGGTCCTCTTGTATAAAACTTGATACATGAATAGATGACAATATGGAGAGTATGCACATCTTTTTGCTCAGTTACTACGCGACAAATGTGGTTGCCATGGCAATGAATAGCCAAAAAATATCCATAAAGTTTATTCTAACATTATTCTAAGACTAGTTTTTGCCATCACCGGTAAAAACACCAGAAACTTATTTTCAGTATGTAAGAATCATTTTAGTGATATATTTTATATAGAGACAGTTGCAAGCTAAAATTTATATTTCTTTTCACAGGTTTAAGAATACTGCGCTGTTATGATATCTGTGAGGTTGCTGGGAAAAACAAGGGCTGTAAAACTTTCAAGGGAGGTCACTGGCACTGCTATAAATGTCCAAACGGTTTAGACAAACGTAACAGCGTCTATGCTCACTATCAGTCACACTTGAAGAATTACGAGTCCAGCTTTCAGATTCAAGTGGCACAGGTAAAAATATTTCTGGAATTATCAGTTCAAATATGTTTTATACCTTAATATCAGATCTGACTGTACTAACCGCCTCAGTTGCCTGACATAAAAAATGGTACTAGCAGCTTCCTCGCTTGGCGTTCAGCATTAAGGGGATGGTCAGCCCGGTGTCAGTATTATGTGACTGGGTGGGGTATCATGCCACATGTCTGCGGCGTGATATGTGATATTCCATTGAGGCAGCAATGTAAAGTTGGGCATTGTGCTCACTGCTACAAGTAGGCACCGTGGTTGATATGACTGAAAAATTGTTGAGAAAGACATTAAACCCGAACACACATACACACACACACTAATTTTCTTTTTTTGTCAAGTCTGTTTGCGGAAGCAAAGACATAGTTGTCTGAATGGCTGTTTGGTGTATGAATGTGCATGTGTCCGTGCATCTGTCCGGTTTAATGTTTAACTTAATGAGACAGACTATCTCAAAGGTCAAGGCACAGTTAGGGATCAAAGGGTGGGCTCGACATCTTGCCCGTGGGTATCTAGTATTGAATGTACAGAAGCATGGCTGTTATATGTCCATTTGATTGTACATGTATATATATTAAGAAATGTTCTATATGAAACATGTATAGTTTATTGTTAGTATAACTGGCTATTTCATTTATACTGTTGATCATTTATTTACAGGATGTGAATCCATCAATGTGTGGTTTTACTGTACCTCATGAAATTGATGTTTCCCACGTTCCCTGGGAGTCATATAACACTTCAGCCAGTTTAAACACTGTCTCTACAACAAGTAGGTACAGGTACAGTACTGTGGAGAATTGAGATACTGTAAAATCATTTAATTTTGTGGGCATGTTATTTTGTGATTTGATAAAATAGTTATTTCTTTATGATTTTGGATTTTGTGGATATCATTTTTCACAAACTAAATGGGTATGAATTGTCAGTGGGGTTCAGTTTTGGCGATTGATGAAATCCACAAAAATTAGCACTCCACAAATGTTTACACTTTACAGTAATATTGATCCATACTTAGAGTTTTGTAAGCTCATCTGAGCACAAAGTCCTTGGGGTGAGATATTGTGATAACTCCGTCATCTGTCCTTCCACACTTTTCTTCAAACAACATCTCCTCTAAAACCATGTGGTAGAAGTTGATGAAACTTGGCCTGGATATTCCTCAGGTAACCTCCTACATACTTTTCAAGTTATTTGTATCAAGATGTGATTCTGAAGTACATATTAACTGATTACTAATGGGCAATTTCATCAGGAAAATTTCGTAATTTCATTAAATGAATTGTTTTCTCAACATTTAATTAGTAAACTCATTTTAAACACAAATTGTTTACTGCACTTTATAAAAAAAGTACAAAAGTCACAGTTTTCTCCCTTGGCCAACAATAGTAAGAGGATATAGAATTGGCCAGTCTGTTGTCAGTATAATGAAGCTGGGTGGGGAGTTTTTTCAGGTGTCTGTAAGTGTGATAGTTCAGTGAGACAATTCTACAAAGTTGGGCATTGTGCTCACTGCTCAAAGTAAACATGGACATTAAATTACAGATAAAATGTTAAAAAGTAGGCTAAACCAGTTTCATTTTACAAAATTTAACATCAGTATAACATCAATAAGTAATATATTTTCACTTTATTGCCTTTTGCAGCTAGGCCAAATAGTTGTAGTAGTTCATTGAAAAGAAGTTATGCAGATACCAGTCTTGGAGGTTTGGAAACCATTGACCATACAGCCATGTATGTGCAGGATGATGGTATAGGAAATGTTACTTCAACTTATAATGCTCAGGTTAGCTTTGATTGCTTCGAAAAGGTCATGCTTCATGCACATGCTGATTTGTTGTTCAGGCCATATATCAAAAATGGTTTCAGGTCCTTTGACCTGCAGCTGTTATATGTATCAGATGATTGTACATGATCAGTATATGAACCCTATTTTCTTTTGTGTCTCTGGGTAAAAGTTACTTAAAAACTAAAAAATAGTTTCTGACCAATAGCTTTAGAAGGATTAGGCATACAGGTAACAAACTTTATATCATTGTTGCTCAAACTTAGTACATGATCCATACTGACTTTGGGGATAGAATATCAAAGATCAAGGTCACTTTGCTCTTTGTTTGAAAATTGTTTATAATAAATAATTGGAGATCATATCAGCCTACAGGAATACAATTTTATATGTTTATAGCTCTTTGCCAAGAGATGAGCCCCTTTTGAGATTGGGTTTATCTTGTCAAAGGGCAAGGTCATTGCTAGCATTTAGTACACAAACCCCATTGTTTTTGAAGTTAGAGGGTCAAAGATGATGGTCTGGATTACATTTAATTAAATGAAACATTAAGATTCCTAAGAAAATTTATAGGCTATTGTCTATTTTATTGTCATGAAAGAAGTATGTTTGAAGAAAAAGCTGATGTTCAAATTTTTGAATGCAGTGCACAATATAATTCTGTGACCGCTCGATGTCTGTTGTGAGTCATTTATCAACAATTTCTAAAAAAAATCTTCTTTTTCAAAACCATTGGGCAGATTTACACCAAACTTCACAGGAATGATCCTTGGGTGGCCCCCTTTCAAAATTGCACAAAGAATTGAAATCCATGCAGAACTCTGGTTGCCATGGCAACCAAAAGGAAAAACTTTAAAATCTTGTCCAGCCGCAAGGCGTAGAGCAAAGATATTTGGCATGTGACATCCTGAATGAGTTTTTGTAATTGTGGTCAGATTAACTAAACTGTATTCCATTACTAACATGTCGTCTGCAAGTAACTAACAGTTTTTATTCTTTATGTGTGGAAACCATACAGCTAGCATATGGAAGGTTGGTGGTTCTATCACGGTGCTCACCCATGCTTGAAAAATGCCCACTGGGGCACATGGTTGTTCAAAAGCTGGAGAAAGACATTGTGTTGGTGTAACTCTAAACTGATAAAAAACAAAGCAAAATCTATGATCACGAAGAACAATGGAATGTTTCTATCTTTTAATTTATTTAACAGAAAAGAACATACATGTATGTTTGCTACTTAGTAATAAACATTTTTCAATTTCTACAGGAAATACCTACCACTGGAAATGAAACGTACGTTATAACAGTTCCCGACAGTGCTGAACTAGCTGAGTTGAAAGCTAGAGTCCAGGAACTTGAGATGAGCTGTAAAGAACTTGAAAAACAAAAGGCAGTTCAAAAATCTCATATTGAATTGTTACAGAAAAGGGTTAGCCGCATTTCAGTAATTTTTCCAATTTTAATTCTAAGATAAAATATGTAAAGTGCAAGCAATTTACTTGAGGGCATTGTTATGCTTCAAAGGAAATGAATTTATCATTGCTCAATTTATAATAAATACACCTTTTTACATGCTTTTAAGACGGTCCCATGGCTCTTGTAGATGTTAAGATGCTAAATAAGATGTATTGCTGTTATTCTTATGTAAAATTCATACATATTTTTACTGGTAACTGTGTTATTTCTTCTTATACCATGCTCCTTGTTCCTTAAACGGCAATAACTACGGGAAACCTCATGCACTCTTGTTGAATTGAACAAAAAAATTGTCAATAATAGGGCTCTGGTTTGTACTTTTAATAGTAAAATAGTCGTTGACTTGAAACTATTCGCCCCTCATCGATGTGGGTTCGAAACCTCATTTGGGGCGTAGAATTCTTCACGTGAGGAAGCCATCCAGCTGGCTTACGGAAGGTCGGTGGTTCTACCCAGGTGCCCGCTCGTGATGGAATAGTGCACGGAGGGGCACCTGGGGTCTTCCTCCACCATTAAAGCTGGAAAGTCGCCATATGACCTAAAATTGTGTCGGTGCGACGTTAAACCCAACAAAATAAATAAATAAATAAATAAATAGTAAAATAGTCTGTGCATTTTTTCTTCCTTGTTAATACAAGAATGTAAAATGTTTAAATTTGTAATGAGATGTAAGCTACTTGATAGTTACTAAGTTATTCACCCTTTATTTTCTGTCTTATTAACATATCTAGTTGAAAAAAACATAAATATTGTTCTGAAATAAATTTGTACTAAATTGTTGATTAATAAGTGTAGAAAAAAACAACAGAATAACAGACAACCTTTTTCTGTACTTTAGGATGCTGACCAGACTAAATTAGTACAGGAATTAAAGTTGGAAAAGCAAAACCTTGTTGCTGAACTTGATACACAGAAATCAGAAATAGAAAAACTTAAATCAACACAGAAAACATTATGCCAGTCTGCAGAGAAAAATCTATGCAGTTCATCTAAAAATTATGAAAATAAATCACAAAAGACTGGAGGCTTTGAACAAGTTCCTAGGGATGTAGATGTATCTTTAAATAAAGCAAAAGAACTGGAAAAGAGCCTAAAGAATCATGGGAAAGATACACCTGTTCCTGGACATAGCTATGGAACTAGACGGGCTACAAGGAAATTCTCAACTAGAAAGTCTAGTGATCACACATACATAAATGAAAATTTAAGCAAACACAATAGATTGACTTTGACTGGTTCTCAGACACATAGGAAAATTTCTGCAGACTCTAGAACCAGTCAGCCAACAACAATGGAAGAGATGTGCAATCAGTTATCTAGCATGCGAGAGGAGATTGAGCTGCTGAAGCAGACGTCACTTGGTGGCAGTGCTATTGACATACAGCATGTATCTAAGCAACCACTGGAAGCCCAGAGCAGTAAACTTGATCTAAGTGTATATAACTCAATACCTACTGGAAACTCTCATGACAGTTCTAGTGCTTCATTTGCTGTTCCTTCAAATTCTCACATTGCTCAAAATATGCAAAACTATGACGAAAATATGACTACTTTACACAATACAAGTATTGACAACAATTTAAAAAACTCTTCATGTGCAGTTTCTGTGAGCGGAAATGATGGAACTGATGTACCTGGTTCCCTTACATCTGTGAGAACAGGCTGGGCCTCTGGTAGAGCAGCGGGGAATGTGGATGACCTATGTGCTGCAGCAAGAATTTTAGAGAGTTCATTGCCTTCAGATTGTTGATTTTTGAAGGAAATTTGAAACAATATTTAAGTAGGGGATATCGCCTATTTTTTGACCGATGTACTATAGACATGCAAATTTTCTCACCTATACCTTATTTATAGTCAAAAATCACATTTCCATAATATGTCAGCTACTGTGAATTTTTTGTGGCGTTATATGTTTTGTATAATAGTACTATATCTGGATAACAAAATGTTTTACAGAATTGCAATATATGACAGTGCTGCTGAAAAGAATGATTTTTAGGTTGAAAAAGATTTTTTGATGCTATGCAGTGATTTTGCATCATCGCATACTAGAGGCCTACCATGGTTCTGTGGTTGAACCCCCAGCACATTTTGACAGTATTTTTAGTTTGTTTATATGGCAGGTTAAAGGTGTAAACCAATAAACATTGGGAACGGTGGTCTAGTAGTTAAGGTGTTGGCCGCTCTATCTGGGGGTCATGCACACTTCTTCACATAAGACACCAGTACTGGTTTTCCCAGGAAGCTGATGGAGATGGGTTCAAATAAGCTTAAAACTTTCATCACAGTTGAGCTAAAATGAACTGGTATAAACTAATTAACTACTTTTTGCGACAGATCTCCACAAACCTCAAAATTGTCTGTGAAAAGAATGACTGCATCATTTTCAGTATTGACACTGAATAATTTTATTTCCTTGAGGTGAATTTCGAAGTGTCGAATCAGAGGAGAACATCTTAACAATTATTTCATAACGTATTTGTTAATTTTTAACTAGTATTTTGCTTAGATGTTGCTTGAAATTTCAATTTAGCAGATTGAATGTAGGAAAATGTTGATTGGCTGAAACCTCACTGGGTAGTAAAGAGGATTGTGTATGCTCAAAAGATATACAATTAAAGAAATATATCAAAAATTCATCCAGGGGGACTGTGACAAACTTCCTGATAGATGAGAAAGTGGTTTTTGTGCCAAGGCATTTTTAAAAGGAAAAATTTGGTATTTTTCAAAAACTATTTCTAGAACTGTGTTTTCTTTTAGAGTTGTGTTAAATGAGAGACCAAGTGAATTTACAGACATCCTTCACTAAAATATTTTATCTTAAGATATTTACTTCAAATGTATAAAACCCTCATCAAATGTATTTAACTTTACTAAATTTTAAAATTAAATAAACACAAAGAGTTACATTCATACTTAAATGCCATGCAGTAACAGTTGATTTTTAAAAAAACAGCCAGTTTTTTTTTTAGTTCATATTTATACTGTGTTTACAGTGTGTACTATTTTAAACATTATACATAGTACTGTTGAGAACATAAACTTACATAGTACTGTTGAGAACATAGACTTGTTAATTTTATGTTTTATACAAACTATATGAAGTAATTATTCTTTGAAATTCGGATCTAATATATCTTTAATTGTCATAGTACATTTGTTTTAGGAAGCAATGGCATTATTTGTAATGCTGTGGGCATGTCTAAGTTAAGAGTTACTTAAATACAGTCGAAACTCGGTATCTCAAACTTGCTTAGCTCGAAATTACGCTTAATTCGAAGGAATTTTCAAGTCCCATCAAATTACCTTCTTTATATATGTAATTCAACTTCGGTTACGTCAAAATTTGATTTACCGAGACTCCGGATGTGTCGAAAGTCCCGTCAATAAAATTCAAGTGCATTGTGAACTCGATAAGTCAAAGTGAGAAAAATATGCAATAAAATTTCACACATGTCATTGTGAATGTGGTTGGTTTTTAACATATGTCCATGTTTTTGTTTATGCCCCCGAAAGGGAGGCATATTAGTTTTCAACTGTCCGTCCGTTTGTTAGTTAGTTCGTTCGTCACAACGTTAACTTTTTGCATGAAGGCACTTTACTCGCGAACCACTGCACCCAGGACCTTCAAACTTCACATGCTGATAGTACTTATTGAGTACAGGTCATAGGTCAAGGTCACCAGGTCAAAGGTCAAGGTGCTGCGGGGGCATTTGTCACCATTAGAGACAGCTCGTTTCATTTGTTTTTGAGACGTTATGAAAATTGCTTTTAATTTAAACTAATGAATTAATTAGTTTGAACAGTTGGAATCTTTAATAAGGATTAATTAGAGGTGATCTTCTTGGGGTAAAGCATCATTCGTTCAGTATGTGAGATCGAAATGCTGTCAATACTCCGGGGGAGAAACGGGGTACATAAAGGAAGCTCGACTCAAAAACATTTGTGGTTAATATCATTTTTATTCTTCGAAAAACTGAAAACTTTGATAAACACAAACTGTACGGAATCGTGTACGCGTAAAGTGCCGACAGCGTAATGTATTACACGACGTCAAGGAAACAATTCTTACTTTTTATTAAATCTTTTCGTAATGTGTACTTATTTCGGCCATATGCGTCACTCCTCATAACTCGAATTTCTGTTATCTCGAAATAAAAAGCACGGTTCCTTGAAATTCGAGATACCGAGTTTCGACTGTATTTTAGTTGTTTTAAGCAGTCTTTTTTTTCCCCTACCCAAATTTAAGTTAGTTCATTTAGCTGTCTTCAAGCTTTGGTTGGTGGAGGAAGACCCAAGGTTAGGAAAAAAATCAAACACCAGCCAGTTATATCGGTATTGAAAAGTCACCAAAATTATACTGGACAGGCAGTGGCTGCAGGGTTCCCCATTTGACACTGTTACAAGAATGTTTTAAATTACGTAAGTGTCACCTACATTGGCATGTTGAAATTGAAAGGTCAATTTGTTGTTATGTCATTGCAAAAACTGATCAGTTAGTTTATTTTTCAATGGTGTAATGACCTAAATGGGTATTTGTATCCGGCAACGCGAACAGATCTCTAAATATCCTGATAAAACTTACCCGAATACAAGTTTCAGGAGTGCTCTCGAGGTAGTTGTGCTTTGTTAGCACAGAATAGCCAAATTCTGCATGGTATAATGCCGACTTGCAGAGCATTTCCCTAAACTAATGTAATCACATGGCAGGTCTTTTTCTTGACATTTCAATAGCATTTTGACCAAAAGTTAATTGCACTGTAGTATTTATCATGGAATCCTTTGTCATACACTACGACAATTTTTGAGCTGCCTAATGCATTTCTTTGACTGAAAATAGAGCGGTAATACTTGGACAGGAACACAAACTCGCATGTTTTTAACATGTAGATTTACCTGTATCGAGTAATTTGATTAAAGTTATGGCATGTATGAAATCTCAACTCTATTCCATTTAAAATTCTGAAAGTAAGGCTGGCAGCTTGGCCCAGAATGACATATGTCAGTTTGAAGATTTGAGACCAGAATAAACCCGTGGTACAAATGGAATTTGGTCTGATACCAAGTATATAGAACTAGCAATTTTTTACACTAAATCTGATCGAGGGACTTTGCTTCTTGACTAGAAATGTCCCTGTAGCAAACCTGTTAAGAGACTATCTGAGAGTTTGAGATTGTCCCAACTGTTACAGACAAGTAATTTGAAGGAGTCATCTTTTCTAAATTTTGTCAAGACAAAAGAATTCCTATTTGACTTAAATGGTCAAAAGATGACTGCTGTTTGTTAAACACAAATGCCCTTATGATAGCCTGCTTTCTAGTAATTTATTAGGAATATAATTTTCAGTCTCAAATATGACCATGACCTAATGATCCAAACAAAGAGGGTCATCGACTCTAAAGCGCTTACCTGTGTACAAGGCTTCAAGTGTGTTTGTTTAAGTAGAGAGTTAGGTTTAGTAAGGACATGTCAGACAAAGGGGCATGGCCATTTTTTTACCTTATGGCAATAATTCGGACAAGTCTGGTAGAGTCAAACCCTTATATCACATGCCTAATACCAAAGCTCTAGAGAAAAATATTTTTAAAGTGTGATAGCTGATAACCTATTTTCAACCAAAAATACCCGTATGTTCAATGAAATGGAACCATTTGAATAACTTTGAAAGAGGTCTACCCAGAGATCATTTCCATTCAGTGGTTTTGGAGATGTTGTTTTAAGAAATTGCTGTTGAAAAGTGACCATGCCCTCTGGCGGCCATGTTTTTTGACGAATCAGAAACATTTGAACATAATTTGTAGGTCACACAAGAACCATTTGTGTAAAATTATTTTAAAATTGGGCCAGCAGTTTCACACAAGAACACTTTTGTAGTTTCCACTATATACATATAGGAAAAAGTGACTACACCCCTCGCGGCCATATTTTTCGACGAATCGCTATAATTTGAAAATTCTTATTAGAGGGTTACATATGGACCTTTTGTGTGAAATTATTTCAAAATCGGACCATCGGTTTAGGAGATGTTTGAAGATTTTTCTATTTTTAGCTCTGGCGGCCCCTATGTGCAGCCAAGCAGAACCCTTTGAACAATTTTGGTAGAGGAACATCCATGCCAAGTTTCATCAAAATCCATTCAGTGGTTTTGGAGGAGATCTCTTTTAAACACAGTTGTTGACGATAGACGGACACAGCGTGATCACAATAGCTCACCATGACCATTGCTCAGGTGAGCTAAAAACAAAGCATTTTTTGACAGCATGCAATAATCCAATGAAGTCTGCTGGTCATAGATCCAAACCTTCTCCAGTTGTTGACAAAAACCATTGTCAGTGATATTTTGATCTCTGATCTACTGACCCCCAGAACGATACTAGTCATCTTTTGACCATTGGCAATCATCTACTTAACAAAATCTGTAAGATCCTTTTGAAGCATAGAACGCAACCCAGTTTCCTTCATGAGGTAATCAAATGTACAACACCCCTCACACTCGCTAGCACCAACTTAAGCAGAATTCTATTATAATGAAATTAAATGTTCTTCATGAATCCAAAAGGGCCAAAACATCACAAAGTATTGGGAGACTTTCTACAGCCGTTCTTAAGGATGTAGGAACAAATCTTTTCTAACGTTCAGAATATTTTCATACTCTGTGAGCTTGAACAACATTAGTTTCCAAGACAAACAAAAGAAGCAAAAATATGGGTCACTGAACTCATTTTAATTTTATAGGGCATTTTCTTCACCCACTGAATAAGCATTTCTGAAATTTTGTAAAATTGAAAAAATGGTGGTACTTTATAAAACATTTAATATCCCACTTAATGTTTTAGGGATTTCAGGTCGTACAGGTTAATATGAATACAAGGTGATGTCAGCATTATATAAGCATAAATGTCACCAACAAATCTCTCAATTTACATGTTGACATAATTACCCCACCCACTTTTGTTTCAATTTAGATCTACAAAATGAATATTTTCAAAATATTTTGCAGCTTTAAGACACACAAAAATGCTTCAAACTGGAAAGAAAAAAAGTTTGGGTCACCATGCATCTAACAGATTTATTAAAAAAACAAGAGGGCCATGAAGGCCCTTTATCGCTCACCTGACCTACTGACCTAAAGATCATCAAGATAGTTTCATTAAGATATGGTCATAAATATGGCCTCTAAAGAGTTAACTAACTTTTCCTTTGATTTGACCTGGTGACCTAGTTTTTGAACCCGTATGACTCAGATTCCAACTTGACCTAAAGATCATCAAGATTAACATTCTAAGTTTCATGAAGACATAGTCATAAATGTGGCCTCTAGTGTTAACAAGCTTTTCCTTTGATTTGACCCAGTGACCTAGTTTTTGACCCAACCTGACCCAGATTTGAAAATGACCTATAGATCATCAAGATTAACATTCTGACTAAGTTTCATTAAGATATGGTCATAAATGTGGCCTCTAGAGTTTCCTTTGATTTGACCTAGTAACCTAGTTTTTGACCCTACATGACCCAGATTCTAACTGGACTTTGAGATCATCAAGAGTAACATTCTGACCAAGTTTCATGAAGATACAGTCTTAAATGTGGCCTCTACAGTGTTAACAAGCTTTTCCTTTGATTTGACCTGGTGACACTAGTTTTTAACCCCAGATGACCCAATATCGAACTCATTCTAGATTTTATTGAGGGTAACATTCTGACCAAGTTTCATTAAGATTGGACCAAAACTGTGACCTCTAGAGTGTTAACAAGCTTTTCCTTTGATTTGACCTGGTGACCTAGTTTTTGACCCCAGATGACCCAATATCGAACTCATCCAAGATTTTATTAAGGTAACATTCTGACCAAGTTTCATTAAGATTGGGCCAAAATTGTGACCTCTAGAATATTAACAAGCTTTTCCTTTGATTTGACCTGGTGACCTAGTTTTTGACCCCAGATGACCCAATATCGAACTCGTCCAAGATTTTTTATGAGGGTAACATTCTGACCAAGTTTCATTAAGATTAGGCCAAAATTGTGACCTCTAGAGTGTTAGCAGTCAAATTGTTGACGATGGACGGACGATCACAAAAGCTCACCTTGAGCACTTTGTGCTCAGGTGAGCTAAAAACTGGTGGATTTTGAAATTTTTGTTGAGCCTGCTTGCGGAAGCGAAGACAGTTGCCCAAATGGTTGTACGGTGTATGTGAGTGCTTGCATCCGTCCGGATTTGTTTGTCCGGACCAGAACTTTGACATGCATGGAGCAATCTTGTTTTTATTTGGCATGAATGTTAACCTCAGTGAGACGAGTGCCTTTGTTGTTACTATAAATAACTTTTATTGTAACTTTTTGCAATCCTTTTTAGCTCGACTATTCGAAGAATAAGTAGAGCTATCCTACTCACCACGGCGTCGGTGTCACACCTTGGTTAAGTTTTTCGTACCAGTCCACATTTTGACAAAGTCTTTTGAGATAAAGCTTTGAAACTTTCAACACTTGTTTACCATCACCATGTCCAGTTATAGGCAAGAGTACATTACTCCATCAAGGATTTTGGCTGAATTATGGCCCCTTTTGACTTAGAAATCTTGGTTAAGTTTTTCGTACCACTTTCAACACTTGTTTACCATCACCATGTCCAGTTATAGGCAAGAGAACGTAACTCCATCAAAGATTTGGGCTGAATTATGGCCCCTTTTGACTTAGAAATCTTGGTTAAGTTTTTCGTACCAGTCCACATTTTGACAAAGTCTTTTGAGATAAAGCTTTGAAACTTTCAACACTAAGTCTTGTTTACCAAGGCAAGACTTCATAACTAGGCCAAGAACTTTAACTCAGTTTAGCCCTTTTTTGACATAGAAATAAGTTAAGCTTCTCATACCATTCCATATTTTCTTTAAACTATTTGATATGTGACTTTGAAACTTTGAACACTTCATTGCAATCAGGGTCACACATTGCCATTTTGTGCAAGACTTATCGAAACCCACAAATACAGGAACATTTTTTGTCTAATCTATTTTTTCCTTTTGTCTGAAAATCTGTGGTAATATTTTGACCCCATTCTTCAATCAATTCTTCGAATAGTCGAGTGCGCTGTCATCAGACAGCTCTTGTTTTTATTTGGCATAAAATTTTGCCTCAATGAGACAGTGTCGTGTGCAACTCTGTCCTTTTGACACGGTCGACATGTTGCCCGTGGACATCTTGTTTGTTCTTTTTGATTTAATATATATTTTCTAGATAACATAAAGTGCTATCTTGAAAACTTTTACTTCAATTATAGCTTATCATTATATCTATCAGTCACATCTTTAAAGATTGCTGTTAGGACAGTTAATAAATTTTTTGAGAAGATCCGTTCAAAGAACAGAATGCAAGTTTGACAGCCAAGCACTCTCCAGCTACTGACTAAAAACAAATTTCACTCTCGATGTCGCCTTCCGGCACCGATAATGATAGAACTCAACTACTGAATGCAGATAATCATCCAGTGAAGATTGAAAGCCACACTTTAAAGTTAGTGGTAAGATATCTAGATGTTCTTAAGATGGATAGACGTACCTAATACATCAAGAAACAATATACACATTTGTCGGGAGAGGGCACAATTATGAAATATTCGGTAAGATTTTTCATGAAATTTATTTTTAACAAACTGGCAGTTTATATAAATTTAACCTTCTGAACATGATGAAATATTACACTATAAAATTTTCGACCACACTATTTTTCTTTTCTTCTTTTTTTTGCTTCTGGCTCATCACAAATGTTACCATCATTTTCAATGATAGGATTTTCTCCATCTAACTCGTGCGGTAAATTATGTACGAGAATTTCTGGATAATCAGTTTCTTTTGCATAGTGTTCCTCTTTAGACTGTTCAGTTTCATCTGTCACTTTTCCTTCTTCAACAGAATCATTAGTGTCTACTTCAGTCATTTCAGTTTGTAAAGAACCAGAATTCACTTCATTAAGACCAGCAGAAGGGTTAAAATCTAGTGAAACAGCTACTTGTGTAGCGTTATTACTGTTTGTATCGAATGCCTGTAAATTAACTGTTTGACCTAATTGCGTACGTAATGCGTTTGTGTTTAACACGATCATTTTTGGTTGTGGTACACTGGTTTGAACAAGGGAATGTTTGAGTTGTGTAATCTGTTTACGTATAAGTTCTTTATGCTGAGTTTCTAGTTGACTGCATAGATCTTGAATGACTCTGTCCTGCGGTACTGACATGCCCTGCTGTAACTCTTGCATCTGTTCCAACAAACTTTGTTCCCTCAATTTATATGCTTCTATTTGCTGAGACTGCTCTTCAATCTGTTAAATATAACCAATTTTTAACAAGAGTGCCAGACTGTCTCAAAATACACCCATCTAAATATTCAGCTACGTATCATAGAAAGATTTTGAGTAATTCAAGGGCCATTAGCCAAGTGTGCCTAGGGCGATTTGGGTGGTTATTGAACTTGGCTGAGATATTATGCCCACAAACATTGTCACCAAGTTTAATGAAGATTGGATGAAACTGTTCGACTTAAAATGGCAAACAAGCCTAAATTAGCAGATTTTGAGTAATTCAAGGGCCATAATCCAAGAATGCCTCAGCGATTTGGCTATTATTGGACTTGGCCCCGAGATATTATGCCCACAAACTTTGGTGAGTATCGGATGAAAACTGATTGACTTAGCGAGCAGACAATGCTAAATTCAGTTTTTTGCATAAT
Organism: Mercenaria mercenaria; assembly: GCF_021730395.1. Taxonomy (NCBI): domain Eukaryota; kingdom Metazoa; phylum Mollusca; class Bivalvia; order Venerida; family Veneridae; genus Mercenaria; species Mercenaria mercenaria. The sequence goes on along the minus strand of NC_069372.1, from coordinate 54,388,504 downwards.
TCAGGGGCCATAATCCAAGAGAACCTAGGGCAATTTGGCTGTTTATCGAACTTGGCCAAGATATTATGCCCACAATTATTATCAGCAAGTTTGGTGAAGATCTGATGAAAGCTGTTCAACTTCAGAGAACGAACAATGCTAAATCTGCAGATTTTGAGTAACTCAAGGGCCATAATTCAAGAGTGCTTGTGGTGATTTGGCTGGTTATCGAATTTTGCAGAGATATTATGCCCACAAACATTGTCAGCAAGTTTGGTGAGTATTGGCTGAGAACTGTTTGACTTAGAGTGGACATGCTTTTGGACGCTGACTGCCCACTCGCCGCCACAGATGTTCACATAATACGCCCTGCTCTTTCCAAGATGGACATACCGTATAACCCCGTTTAAACGCCCCCGGGGCGATGCATTTTACGAAAAATTTGATCCGAACAATGTCAGTAATATTCATCCCAATTCATGCACTGACATAACCCGATATGTAATCGTACTGGGAATCTGTGTAAAGTCGCGCACTGAGTGACATCACCCGAGTTAAATTCGATCAATACTGTAGCGTTTATAGCGTGGCATATTCAGTACTTTAATACACACAGTAGATTTATTTGTGCCATGCCTGTTGACGTGTTTAAAAGTTTGTGTTAATAAAGTGTGTTTTTTTTGAAATTCATTTGTATTGTTATGGAATTGTTATTATCTGGATATTATTCGTGTTGGATCTAGGACCAATTTTTGAAGGTAAGATTTTTTTTATTTTCCCCAATTAACGTGGGGGGGGGGGGCGTTAATACGGAATTATACGGTATATAAAAATAATTTTCACCCCCTGCAAGAACATACTTATAATTAGTATTTTATCCAATACACATGTAAAAACATTTATATAAATTTTGGTCATTATTTTCATGTTACAGAACTTGAAAGATGGCAAACTAGGGCACAATAAAATCTTTGACAAGGGCAACAATGATACAACCAAACTTTTTCTGCAAACAAGAGCTCGTCAAACACGAAATGCCCCCCTTGATGCATTCAGTAATTGCACAAGGAACAGAAATTATATGCTCACTGTAAACAAAAGTTCTACCATTCTGGTTTAATCTGACCTTGACCTTTAACCTAACAAGAGATTAGAGTGATCTTGGCACCATCCACTGAGCCATTTTTGAATGTTCCAAATTCAAGACTAGCTCAAGGTCAAAATCAAGGTCAAATTTCATTTTGGTACAAAACAATGTGTATGTGGTCCAAATTTGAAAGCTGTAGCTTGAGAAATGTGAAAGCATGTCACTAGATCAGTTTCAAGGTCAAAGTTCATTTCGGTAGACAGAACTATGCATGTGCTTCAAATTTGGAGGCTGTAGCTTGAGAAATGTGAAAGTAGGTAATAGGTAAAAATCAATGTCAAATTTCAATTCAGAACACAAAAATGTGCATGTGGTCCAAATTTGAAGCCTGTAGCTTCAGAAATGTGAAAGTAGGTCACTAGGTCAATCTCAAGATCAAAGTTCATTTCGGTACACAAAACTATGCATGTGGTTCAAATTTGAAGGCTGTAGCTTGAGAAATGTGAAAGTAAGTCACTAGGTCAAAATCAAGGTCAAATTTTATTTTTGAACAAAAAACTATGCAAGTGGTCCAAATTTGAAGCCTGTACCTTCAAAAATGTGAAAGTAGGTCACTAGGTCAATAACAAGGTCAAAGTTTATTTCGGTACACAAACCTATGCATGTGGTTTAAATTTGAAGGCTGTAGCTACAGAAATGTGAAAGTAGGTCAGTAGGTCAAGATCAAGGTCAACTCATGTCAAGGTTCATCTTGCCATTCAAAACTATACATGTGGTCCAAATTTGAATGATGTAAAATATGGACATGAAGATTCTAAGTTTTTCCCTATATAAGTCTATATGAACCATATGACCCCTGGGGTGGGGCCATATTTGACCCTAGAGGGATAATTTGAACAAACTTGGTAGAGAACCACTAAATGATGCTACATTACAAAATATCAAAGCCATATGATTTGTGGTTTGGACAAGAAGATTTTCAAAGTTTTTCCCTATATAAGTCTATGTAAACAATGTGACCCCCAGGACGGAGCCATATTTGACCCTTGGGGAATATTTTGAACAATCTTAATAGAGGACCACTAGATGATGTCATATACAAAATATCAAAGCCCTAGGCCCTGTGGTTTTGGACAAGAGGTTTTTCAAAGTTTTTTCCTATATAGGTCTATATAAACCATATGACCCCCGGGGTGGGGCCATATTTGACCCCAGGGAAATAATCTAAACAATCTTAGTAGAGGACCAAAGAAACTGCTTCATACCAAATATTAAAGCCCTAGGCCCTATGGTTTTGGACAAGAAGATCAGAAACCGTTTAATTGTTCCTGGCCAATGTGACCTTGACCTTGACCTAATGACCTCAAAATCAATAGGGGTCATCTGCTGGTCATGGCCAACCTAACTATCAATTTTCCTGAAACTAGACCCAAGTGTTCTTGAGTTATTGCCTGGAAACCATTTTACTGTTCCCGGTCACTGTGGCCTTGACCTTTGACATACTGACCACAAAATCAATAGGGGTCATCTGCTGGTCATGACCAACCTCCCTATAAACTTTCGTGACCCTAGGCCTAAGAGTTATTGAGTTATCATCCGGAAACTGTTTTACTGTTCAGGGTCACTGTGACCTTGACCTTTAACATACTGACCTCAAAATCAATAGGGGTCATCTGCTGGTCATTACCAACCTCCCTATCAACTTTCATGATCCTAGGCCCAAGTGTTCTTGGGTTATCATCCGGAAACCGTTTTACTATTCAGGGTCACTGTAATCTTGACCTTTGACATACAGACCTCAAAATCAATAGGGGTCTTCTGCTGGTGATGACCAACCTCCCTATCAACTTTCATGATCCTAGGCCCAAGCGTTCTTGAGTTATCACCCGGAAATGGATTGGTCTACATTCCGACCGACCTACCGACCGACATCTGCAAAACAATATACCCCTCCTTCTTCGAAGGGGGGCATAATAAATATGATCATACTGATGTAAAGTATAGATGTTGCAGGTCAAAATTGCTCATTATACTGAGAAATCATTAATGTTTGTGGGGGATTAGTTTTCATGGTAGCATCACTGACAATCCATAAAATAAAAACCCAACAAGAGCTGTCTCCATAGGATGACACATGCCCCCGATGGCACTTTGAATGAATAGTTATGGCCGATGTTAGAGTTTAGGACCTTTGACCTACGGAGCTGGGTCTTGCGCGCGACACGTTGTCTTACTGTGTCACACATGTATTCATGCGTAGTTATTTTAAAATCCATGCATGAATGACAATGATATGGACCGGACACGCCCATCAATGCACTATCATGAAAAATGACCTTAAATGTCTAAGTGTGACCTTGACCTTTGAGCTACGGACCTGGGTCTTGCGCGCGACACGTCCTCTTACTGTGGTACACATTCATGCCAAGTTATTTGAAAATCCATCCATCGATGACAAAGATATGGACCGGACACGCCCATCAATGCACTATCTTTTAACGTCTAAGTGTGACCTTGACCTTTGAGCTACCGAGCTGGGTCTTGCGCGCGACACGTCTTCTTACTGTGGTACACATTCATGCCAAGTTATTTGAAAATCCATCCATTGATGACGAAGATATGGTCCGGACACGAATATTGCGGACAGGACAGACTGACAGACAGACTGACAGACCGACAGACGGTTCAAAAACTATATGCCTCCCTTCGGGGGCATAAAAATCACATATTATTATTTTCATTCATTTTATCTTCTACTCTTAAATTTGAGTTCATTGAATTCATATCCCCACAAAAATAGCTGGTATCACAAAGTTTTATGCACACAAAATGAAATGATTTCAGAGCAGTTCATGCTTTTAGACACAGGTGAGCTAAATTTCTATCTTTCTTAAGTAGTTAAAATATACTAGAACAATTTTCATTACTAAGAGGCGCCTACCTTTTTACTGAGTAAAGCAATGTGAGCTTTTTGTTCAGCCTTCTCTTTCTCAAGTTGTGCAATCTTGTCTCTCAGTTCCTGCACAGTGTCTTGACTGGTATCATCTATTTCATCAGATATAGTAAGGTCAGGAGGATCCGAGTCCTGTAAGTTATGTTAAAATTTCTTAGCATTATATACCAATTTATTTAAAGGTCCATTACTAAAACCCGAACGAGTATTATATGAAAAAACCAGAGTTTGTAGCTGAGACTTCCTATTTACTGAAAATATGGCCCACTGCATCGGTTCTGACCAAATAGTCATGAATATGTTCAAGAAAAACTAACAAATAAACAAAAAATGTTGCCTATGTCAAACTGAAAGTATGCTTTCCGACTGCTTACGAACCTGTCGAGCATCTTCGGACTTTTTCGTAAGAATCCTCCGAAACGAGGCTATAATTTATTGTTTGTTTGTTTGTTTTGGGTTTAACGCCATTTTTCAACAGTATTTCAGTCATGTAACGGCGGGCAGTTAACCTAACCAGCGTTCCTGGATTCTGTACCAGTACAAACCTGTACTCCGCAAGTAACTGCCAACTTCCCCACATGAATCAGAGGTGGAGGACTAATGATTTCAGACACAATGTCGTTTATCAAATAGTCACAGAGAACATACGCCCCGCCCGAGGATCAATCTCATGATCCCACGATCCGTAGACCAACGCTCTTACCTACTGAGCTAAGCGGGCGGGTTGTATAATTTATAAATAGATGCAAAATATATCATATGCCCAAACAATAATTGTGTGATTTTTACAAACTTAGCACATGGAATGCAACAATTTTGTACCTCACAAAAACTTCATGAAAATCATTCTTATAATACAGGTAATATACAGCTATACTACAAGTTTTCATAAGGACAATTCAGGCCCTTCCCGAATAAAAGTGCTTTTACAACTTCGTCTGTAAACTTTTTCAGTTAATCTCTTTTCAGTATAATTTTAAGAATATAAATGAGTAACTGTCTTACACTGCAGAAACAAAGTGTGATTGAAATTTACCTAAATACACTTATTTATGTACACATGGCTACATTAAATTAAAAATTTTTTAGACATTAAACACATTGTCTTGGCATAATATATGTCACTGTCAATTTTAAATTTAAATTTTGTACATCTCATATTTTTCATGCAAGTCGTGCATAATTACCATTATGGAAATACAGTTATTTTGTTGCGCATCTTAAATGGATATTCGTTTGAAACAATTTTAAAATCACGTGATCCCGAAGAATTTCCGACCGATTACGGAAAAAGCGATAAACAGGAAAGTAGGACAAAATGACCCCCCATGTCAGTCTAAGAAAATACAGAAACAATCATTTGTTTCTCTGTACATGTGTTGATTTCAAGGGAATATTGCACGGCTATCGTAATGTTTAGTACTATATTTCAAAATGTGTAGTTTTTTTTTAAGATTTATGTCTATTCATTTGTCTTTATTTTGCACCTTTAAACTCGATGGTGATTAAAAGCTTTAACAAAATAAAGTTTTATACCTGGGTGTCCATCATAATTGTATTCAATATTAGTATGCAATCTGTGATAGAAAATCTCTTAAATCATAGTATGTTCTACTGACCACAGGCGAAAAAGTTTGAATAAAGACCTAAGGCATCTTCAGTTATTGAGTGGAATTAAATTCAGTCCAATTACCTTGATGTCTAGAGATTTGGTGGTGTGACACCTAAGTCATGTTTTTTGTTTATGTTTTGAAAATTTTGGGAACAATTCTAACACCTTTTACATCAACTGTTTTTACATTTAACTACTGTATACATCAGAGATGGATCAACTATAATGCTTATTTATACTGCTATTCTTTGTCTACAAGCGAACAAGTGACTTTTATTCAAGGGAAATGTGTAGAAACAGTACCCCACCCACTTTTTTGTACAGGCATCCGAGGTTACAGTGACAATAAATGTTTTTTTTTTACCAGAACTTTGTCATAAGTTATTCACACGTGAATAAGAAATCTAAACATGTTGTAAGATGCAGTAATACTAAAAACACCGTCTGGGTGTGGCTTCTACTCTGTGGGGACGTGCACCCTCTACCTAGTCCAGCCAGTTGTGATTCAGACACTACATGTACTAGTTCTAGTGCTACGATCAATTACAAATATGAACTTATGTCATGGTCTTCATTATGTAAATTTGAATGTGCGCAGTTTGATTCCTAAGATCAATGAAATTCGCTTATTTGCAAGGGAGTGTAATCCAGCTTGTTTATGTATTTCCGAGACATGGTTAGATTCCACCATGCCAGATTCAGAGATTCATATCGACAATTATGTTGTAAGGCGGAAAGATCGCGACCGTCATGGTGAAGGTGTATGTATGTTCAAAGCAGCATAGCTTTCAACCAAAGGGATGACCTTGACAACCCAGATCTGGAGACTTCCTGGACAGATATTCTACTTCCAAAAAACAAAACTATTCTGTGTGGTGTATTAGCAATTATATCAGATCTTTAACAATAGGTGCCTTTCTGTGCATTATCAAAGGGACAGGTGGATATTACAGTAGAACCACTTATCTTCCACAAGTCAGCTGGAAGGCTTCATATCTTGAAATATATTACATCTGCAGGGTTTGCACCATTCACCACTCAGCCACTTAAACAAGAAACAGGTACACTCATTTTCTAATGTCTTCAGCAGTGCCTTTCAAATATTCAGGTATTTTCTGTGAGATTAAGACTGATAAAAAGATGGTCCATTGGACACAATATATATCCCCTGCTTGGCAGTGTGGGGATGTAGATATAAGCCTCTGAGTTTACCTGTGTAGTGCAAAATTCTTGCATTGCTGAGAGATTTCCCTGTCCATCATCTTGTATTATCATGATGGTCTGTGTGTCCGAGACTCCCACTGTCTCCACAGCCCCTACACCTGGCATTGCTACCATCCCCTCTAAACCTCGGGGCAACATTGATATACCACTGGAGTGAGCTAAACAAGAAAACAAATCAGACATAACACATTTGAAAATTTCTGTCCCTTAGTGCAAAATTATGGCTACTATATACATGTATAAATATTTTTACAGTCTAACCTGTCTTAAGCAGCTAGCCAGGGGAAGCAGACAAGTTGGCCGCTTAAACCAGGTGACCGCTGATTGGAGATGCAGCCAGTATATGTATTTTTCAGACTTCTGACCAGTGTTCAATCATGACTTTAGCCTTTAGGCCCATTCCTTGTTTGTTTTTCTATTATTATTTTACCAGGATACATTGACGTGCAATTGCCCTCACAATATGAATGGTCTTCTTAGCAATCTACAACTCTGGTGTGTGTGTTTTTTTACAACAAAAATTGTTACAGACAATTTCATGCTTCCCAACCTTTTTTGACACTCAGGAGGGGTTTTCATGATTTCTAAGTGGGATATTTGGAGTCTCAAGTGGCAGGTTTTTCGCGGCACAATTTTTTGCGGCGCATACTATAGAATTGATGTTTTTTTTTTACTTTACTTTGATGGTTTTTGACCTTGGTTTACTAGATAAATAGGATTTATAACCAAATACAGCAGTTTTATCTTTAATGTGTTCATCAAAATAATCAAATCATAACTGTATACAGTTTATCATTTATCATACAGTCTATGCTGTAAAAGAGCTCTCGTTTCTTTTGTTTAAAGATGACACTGATGATTCATACTTTCAAACATTCTTATTCTGTTTCCTTACACTCATGGTGTTGGCTTGCATTTTCAGAGACAAATATCAGCTGATAACTAATAAGCAACAAGTTTTATCGAACAACTACAGTATCAATGAGCAAGTTTATTTTGTCAATCATCACGTATCATTTCACAATTGATTTATGTTAAGAGCATAGGCAATTCGTCAAATCTACATGTAATCAATAACTTTGTACCTATATCGCTGATTAAACCCATTGTTCTTCGTTGTCAGTAAGATTTAAGATGACGAATCGACATAGAAAGTTTTATTTTTCTAGTGTTTTGGGCATGCGAAAACGAAAGTAGAATGCAACGTAATAAGTACATGCTGTGAAATTTGCTAGATTAGATCGTCTGCCACTATTTTTATCTTCCCCTCTTTGCTCAGAAGTTTCTGTGGTAAATACACAAAAAATAACTGATTATGAATCTGTTTCTCCATCCAGTCATACAGTATTCAGTAATATAAACATTAGTGTGGATGCCAATGGTTCATTGCAAGTAATAACTCGGAATTTGGCTTACTTGACGCGACCGTGCACTTTCAACTTAAATTTCGGCCTTGTAAGAACGTTTTGACAAATCATCTAAGAACACAAAACTGTGGCATTGCATGTTTTGTTTATTCATTTAAATCTCAATAAGTGTTTATAACTTTATTGCTTAGCTATCAATTACATTCATACGGATGTAGAATCTGTTTTTAAATTTTTAAGATGGCGGCGACTTCTGCATCGGCGCGTCATGTGCTTGGATAGTATGACTTCGTAATTATAAATTGATTTTACTGAATTTGGTATCATTCTCAAGTTTATCTCATTATTTTTATAAATGGAATCAGTAAAGGAATAAAACAAATCTTGTAGATAAAACTGATATAAAGTATTTCGAGTCTGGTCAATTTTCAAGGGTTGGTCGGCGATCGGCAAAGGGCAAACATGTATTCAATATTTTAATTGCTAAAGGTCTAATGAGCGCGTCGAAAATGTGCGATAATCAATCTACATTTTAAATGATTACAACCTTTTAAATTAATTATCGTTTAATTGGCCGTTTTCAATCATCTCTTCCATGAAAGGCAACATGTAGCTTCACTGCCGACGTGCTTAAAACGACAAATTTTCTTCTATCATTCCCAATTAAAGTATCATAAAACAGTAATTGATTGCTAAATCCTGTCAGTTCTTAATCAGGGTCACTCATGGTTGATGCACCCAAGTGTCGGCCTGTTGATCAAAGCCACTATAATCGACGGTACAATACAAAGAATATGTCCCGCGGACATAGACTGATCTGGCTTGTTTTGAAATGCAATCTATCACATCATAACAATGCCCCAAAGCTGTTTTCATTACACATAACATCGGAAAATTTCGGGCGTCATAAAATGACCGCTGGACATAGGTGACCGTTAGTACGGGTTAGACTGTATATGAAATAAGCAGATTGTTTTATCTAAGGTGACATTATGTATACAACCAAATACAGAAAACCTTATAATAAATTGCTTACACCTATCCACAATATCATTCTAATATTAAAATCACTACAGTATAGATAAGAAGTAAATCTTTCACTAGTTATGTAGGTGTGACTATGCAGCTCACAGGAGACTGTTTATGTGGTAGAAAAGCTTATCTGGTATGTAAGAATGACATGGAGTAATACTTTAAAAAGAATCAGCTATGACAAAGCATATCTTTTCTACGAGATGTAAACTGATACAACAGCTGTCCATAAGACAGCGCGCTCCACTATTCGGGTATTTGACAGTAAAATGAATATAGGTCTCAATAAGAGACCTCTACTTTAAAAGGAAGAGACACCAAGGGGCATAATTCTGTCAAGAATACAAATAAGAGTTATTGGGATTGTTGCCACACATGCAGATGATAACGGTAAAGATATATTTTGAGTTTCAAGTTATTATCTTACATAGTACCAAAGCTGTGTCCAGAAAACGAAGTTTGTTAAAAAATTTTAACTATGAAAGGGGCATAATTTGGTCAAAAATACAAATCAGAGTTATGGGGATTGTTACCACACATGCAGATGATGGTGATAAAGATACATTTTAAGTTTCAAGTCTTTATCTTATATTGCATTAAAGTAATATCCAGAAAGCGAAGATTGCAAAAAAAGTTTAAGTACAAAAGGGGCATAAGTCTGTCAAAAATACAATTAGAGTTATGGGGTATGTAACCACACATGCAGATGATGATTATAAACAAATGTTTTTAATTTCAAGTCATTATCTTTTAAAGTACTAAAGATATCTCTATTAATAAAGCTTTCGAAAAAATTAAACATGAAAATAATTCCAAGTATAACTCCTTTGTGACCTTGACCTTAAGTATAATGGGCCCAGCCCCTGCATATACTATGTTTGTATGCTGGACAATGTTTATGAGAACTTACAGTAAGATATAAGCAAAAGTATTAAAGTTATGACAGAAAAACAAAGATTGCCGAAAAACTTTAACCTTAAAAATAACCAAAGTATAAGACCTTGGTGACCTTGACCTTGGATAAAATGGGCCCAGTCCCTGTACATACTTTGTTTGCACACTGGACAATGTTTATGTGAAGTTACAGTAAGATATAAGCAATAGTAACAAAGATATGACAGAAAAACAAAGGTTGCCGAAAAACTTTAACCTTAAAAATAACCTAAGTATAACACCTTGGTGACCTTGACCTTGGGTATAATGGACCCAGTCCCTACACATATTTTGTTTGCATACTGGACAATGTTTATGTGAAGTTACAGTAAGATATAAGCAATATTAACAAAGATATGACAGAAAAACAAAGGTTGCCGAAAAACTTTAACCTTAAAAATAACCTAAGTGTAACAGCTTGGTGACCCTGACCTTGGGTATAATGGGCTCAGCCCCTACACATATATTGTTTGTATACAGGACAATGTTTATGTGAAGTTACAGTAAGATATAAGCAATAGTAAGAAAGATATGACAGAAAAACAAAGGTTGCCAAAAAACTTTAACCAAGAAGGGTCACGCCGACGCCGGGGCGAGTAGTATAGCCCCCCCTATTCTCCGAATAGTGGAGCTAAAAACAAAGGTTGCCGAAAAAATTTTAACCTTAAAAATAACCCAAGTATAACACCTTGGTGACCTTGACCTTGGGTATAATGGGCTAAGCTCCTAGCATACTAAATGTATACTGGAAAATATTTATGTGAAGTTACAGTAAGATGTAAGCAATAGTGACAAAGATATGACAAAAACAAAGGTTGCCTAAAAACTTTAACCTTAAAAATAACCCAAGTATAACACCTTGGTGACCTTGACCTTAAGTATAATGGGCTCAGCCCCTGCACATACATTGTTTGTATACTGGACAATGTTTATGTGAAGTTACAGTAAGATATAAGCAATAGTAACAAAGATATGACAGAAAAACAAAGGTTGCCAAAAAACTTTAACCATGAAGGGTCACGCCGACACTGGGGCGAGTAGAATAGCCCCCCCTAGTTTCCGAATAGTGGAGCTGCAAACTTGTAAGAAGCAGGACATCACTTGGATACACACCTGGGACGCCCTCTGTCAGACTAGCATGTACAGAGAAACTGTCTGTTGGGATACATGCAGCAGCTTCTTCTGTTTCAAATGCCTGGGTTACTGGCTGGTTTATATCCTGTTGTAAAATATTGTCAAAGTTCAAGAAAGATGTTGTTAGTGAAATGTCTTTAAAGTTTAAAAACCTGCTCCAGTCCTACCTTTTAACCTTGAATTGTCACTGAAAAAGCATGAAAATCCTGACTATGAACAGTGACGCCTGTCAAAATAAGAATATATAAAATTCTATATAAAATACCTGTGGTTTTGCATGCTAAAGTGTAGCGCATGGCCTTTAACTGTTACCTATTGTAATCAAGGGTTGCATACACACAATAGAATTTGAATAGCCGCAGAGCAGGGCTTTAAGAAAGCTGTTGTTAGTGAAATCTAATAAGGAAAAACATTTGAGCTGTGCCATGAGAAAACCAACATAGTGGGTTTGCGACCAGCATGGATCCAGACCAGCCTGCGCATCCGGGCAGTCTGGTCAGGCTCCATGCTGTTTGCTTTTAAAGCCTACTGGAATTGGAGAAACTGTTAGCAAACAGCATGGATCCTGACCAGACTGCGCGGATGCGCAGGCTGGTCTGGATCCTTGCTGGTCGCAAACCCACTATGTTGGTTTTCTCATGGCACGGCTCATTTTACCATTTCCAAATTTTACATCAAGAACTGATGACCGATAAAATGGCAGTTTTGATAAAGTTATACATTCAGATTCATAAACTATGAAAAAGAAGCCATTTTGCATCACCTAATGGTAAATTTTATTTGTAGTTGTTTCCATACAATATTACTTTTCAATGTGATAAATTGTAAATTCTAAAATGACAGAACATTATATTATTATTTGTTTCTTATCATATGTTTATATTTAATCATATCTTGGAAATTAACAATATACCTGTGCAATCTGAATCTGAAATGTTGTCTGTGGATTTCTGAAATGTGTTTTGTAATGTTTAATGGCCTCATCCCTTCTGTTAAATCCATTCCGACATTTGTAACAGTGCCAGTGAGCTCCCTTGAATTTTTTCTCTCCCTTTATGACACCAACAATGTCACATCGGTCACAACAACGTAGAACTTTCAACCCTGTATGCAGAACACATTATAATTATTGTGTTAAATGAACAAGCAATGTCGAACAATTATATCAAACTGAAATGTATTTTTGTTTGGATCAAATTTTAACCCTTAGCCTGCTGGCGGCAATTTGTTTTGCCTTTGCGACCAGTGCAGACCAAGATCAGCCTGCACATCCGTGCAGGCTGATCATGGTCTGCACTGTTCGCTATTCAGTCAATAAATTTTCAGTGAACACCCCTTCAAATAAATGGTATTGCCCAAACTGAATGATGGACCAGTCCATTTTAGAAATTTAGCAGGCTAAGGGTTAACAGTATGAAAATGACTCACCTACAACAAAGAAAAAAAGCTTACGAAGCAGCACATTAAAGTACATGGCCTTCTTCTTTCAATTTTAAAGGAATACTCATTATACTGTGTCAGACCTTTTGACATTTCAATGATGAATCGTGAAAAGCAGATACTGGTCAGGGCACTGGTGTGATATTTGCTGTTGCACTGGTAAGGTCTTAGAAAAATTACCAAACCTATGTAACTGAATTACTTTCGAGAAAAAATGTCACCAAATATCAAGAATAACGTGTTAACTTTGATGACCTTTTTTCAAGATGCAGTTTTCATACAGATTATACAATTACTCATACAGAAGCATGGCCCTAAGAAAAAGCAGAAGCTGCATCTTTTGAGGTAAGTGAATGCCATGTAAAAAAAATTTACCTATCATATTTAATTTGAAGACATTAACTTACACAATGATTGCTTCATGTAATACATTCATTTACCTGCAAATTCAATGCCTTTATCAACATGTTTCACTCTGTAATGGGCTTTTAAGATGACAGGATCAGTGTATGTGTCAGTCTTCACGCAGAAAGGACAGTGCATGTGTGGAGCCTTGTCTGCACATACTGGGTCAAAGCACTGGACAGGGATGTAGTTTGTCTCTGTCCCCTTGATCCGTACACTTGGATGAGTCTGCAGACAAGAAACATGTAGTTCTATGATAAATAGATTCTATTTGTAACTCGCGATGTGATTGGATGCATGTTTCAGTTTCCAGACAGCTTCCAACAACTCAAAATATGGTAAAGAGAAATATTTTGCTAGAATATAGTCGTCTATTGGATCTGAATTAGGTAAACTGTGAAACTGCAGACCTTTTTATTTAAATAAATGATAGGTGTGGCAATGTGCTGTCAGAATCGTATGAGTCACCGGAACAACAATATCCTATGTAACTTCCATTGTTTGGCAAACAGAAATATAGCAGACTTTATAGCATAACAAGAGGCTTAGAGCTGTCACAGGAGACAGCGCGCTCGTCTATTTCAATGCTGGATAGTGAAACTGGGAACATCTGAGGAAACTAGAGCTGTCACTGGAGTGTTTAATGACTCCAATTGTGGATTAAGGTATTGCACAATAGCCTGAGTCTATGTCAAAAATATCAACTTAAAGTAATAAGAGAGGTAAAGATAAAATGTATCAAAACACTATATAAGTATATCTAAGCAAAAAGGGGCATAATTCATTAAATATTGGTGCCAGAGTTATGCACCTTGTGTCATATGGTGTGTGGGTGATGATGCTGAACAACTATTTTAAGTCTGAATCAAATCCATTCAGTAATAACAGAGACAGAGTGAAAGTGCATCAAAACTTCAGCCTAAAATTCTAAGTAAAAAGGGGGAATAATTAATGAAAAATTGGTGCAAGAGTTATGCACCTTGCATCCTATTTTAAGTGAGTGAGGCACATAATTAGGTGAAAATGTGCATTTTTTTACTATTTCAGGGGCCATAACTCTAAAAATAGGGGGCGGTGCCAGACCAAAAATAGAAGGTGCGCAAGTTCATACCATGATAAAGACTCATGCAAGGTTTCATCAATTTATATCAATTACTTTTTGAGCTAGGCGTGTCACAAGGTGAAAATGTGCATTTTTGACTATTTCAGGGGCCATAACTCTAGAAATAGGGGGTGGACCCAGATGAAAAATAGCAGGTGCGCAAGTCCATATCATGATTAAGACTCATGCAAGGTTTCATGAATCTATATCAAATACTTTTTGAGCTAGGCGTGTCACAAGGTAAAAATGTGCATTTTTGACTATTTCAGGGGCCATAACTATAAAATTAGGGGGCGGAGCCAGACGAAAAATAGGTGCGCAAGTTCATATCATGATAAAGACTCATGCAAGGTTTCATTTATTTATATTACAATTGAAAATGGAAGAACCACTTCAGACTGGTTTTTAATTTATTTCCAACTAGTTTCGGCTTTCAATGCCTTCATCAGGGGTATAATGTTTACAAGCAATAACATTGATGACGTCATGTGGAACAATTTATATCAAATACTTTTTGAGCTAGGCATGTCATGAACTTCGGATGGACGGACAAGAGCAAATCCATATGCCCCCACCACTCATGCATTGGGGTGGGGGTGCGGGGGCACAAAAAGAGAAAGTGTAAAAAAAACTTTAACCAAGGTGGGGACGCGGAAAGACGCTGACGCCAGGGCGAGTAGGATAGCTCTAATTATGCTTCGTATAGTTGAGCTAAAAAAATCATGCATTACTAATGCATTAGCATTAGAATTACTACAAGACTGCTTTATACCTTGTAACAACTACCTGTTTTGATAGTTGGGATCGTTTTCTGGGTTGTATCAGGGGTCTTGTAGGACTGGGGATATTAAGAAATGCCTGTGAATGTCACATTTTTTTCAGGGTTTTAGACATCTATGTCTTAGTGATTGAGACTGGGGAGAGTCTAGTCAAAACAATCTGACGTTAAGATTGTTTTATATCTGTGATGGACAATTTAAGGAGGAAGGATATCACAGTATCGTTTGCGCATACATATTGGCATGTAGACACTGTAAATGTTAAATGTGTACAGTACATATAGGTTTAAATCACCAGAAAACTCGTGAAACAATCGGCATTTAAGCCTATAGCATGTAAAGCCTCAGCAGCGATGAAAATTTCATTTAAAAATTATTTGGGATACATCTACATCTACATCGGTACAACCAACAATCGATTTCCGATTATGACTGGTCGGCAACTAACTCAGTGTTATACTGAAAGACAATGCTCCAGTCAGTCCATACATAATCTTTGTGGTTTGATGCGCACAATAGCGTCTATATCCCTGTAAATGGTTAGATAGTATTATAAGCAAGATAGATAGCCACTGGAAAACTTGGTCATTGCTGTTAACCTTTTGTTTAACAAGACAATTTGACATTCCTGCATGACACAACTCTTCATAGAATTTTGACATTTCACACAAACTGTGGACCATAGTCCGATGCAACCTTACTTAAATTAAAACTGTAGCAAAAAAAAAAAACAAGCTGAATACTCTCTTTACCTGGTTCCCCACCCACTTGGACAAACAGGTGAAACCGAGCTCAAGTTTTTATTACGGAATATTTACATTGCATATCGCTTTTAAAAATGAAAGACGCATACCACAAATGTATTATTCATATTTGCAGCATATGTCAGTAAACTTCAAGGACAATAAAGAGCATTCAATGAAATCTGTCCGTTCATAAATTTACTCGTTTGTGAAAACGTCATCAATTTTAGTCTCAAAATGGCAGAAATATGTGCAGGTCAAGGTCGTTGATAAAAGATCTAAAATCCGTCCTTTTCCGTACCATCTTTATGCCGGTTTTGAGCTGTTTAGTCAAATTTACAAATAAAAGGCAATTTACGGATTGAAGTGGATATTTGAGGTTTAAAATAATAATGATTGCTAGAATTGAAGTTTCAGCGGCTAGAATTGAGTTTCACTTATTTAAAGAAAATCAGTTGAGTAGCCTTGATCTTGATAGTATGACATAATGACTTGCAGGCGCATATACATGCTTCCTCTGAGCTAGCTTAAAGTGGGGTTGTCATTTTAACAGGGACCTCAGGGAAACTCGAATAGTGAAAAAAACAGTACGGATGGCACATATATTTGAGCTTATTTTCAGATTTTACAGTGTTACTGGAGTATGGAACAGTGTAGCAGTTGGGGCTATCATTTGCAGGGAATTTTCTACAGCGATTTGAAAATTGGCAAATTTAGCTTTTTTTGTCATCAGTTTCTGCGACCGGGAGAGCACAAAATTCAGGTCTTGTAAACAGAAAACTAGATATTAGAAATGTATTGCAGATGGTTTGTAACGATAGACATACAGTGATGTTAATGTTGCAATATCTTTATTTCAGGTGTGTGGTTACAGACGTTTGTGTGAGGTTTTGAAAGTTGGGTAGGCGACTCTAGGCCTAGAAGCTCAGAAAACTGTTTACTGCCTCCAATAGGTCAGAGAACATCAATTCAAAGAAGTACATGGAATTTTCTGGGAATGAGGCAAGTGTATACCTGGAAATAAGGTAACGTCTCTGTGTCATGTATACATACCCAAGAAATGATTTTCTTTTCAAAACTGAGATTTTTTACTGCATCTAAAATTTATCATACATTTTGTCAGAAACCATCTGGGGTAATGTTAATTGTTTCAAATCTGTTGTTAATGATGTAGACAGACATGTTCTTGCAAAAATAAGCGTAAAATTTGAATATTTATTTAATTTTGGCTGCATTTTTATCTATGCTTTTGGACCCAAAAGGGTGGTTTTTATCTCTGTAAAGTCAGAGAATGATCAAAATAGACAAGACTTTATTTCTATTTTTTACAGCATGAATCATATTTTAGATTCCAAGCCAAATCCAGTATGGATAACTTAACTTTCACAAAAAAATTACAATCAGCTGGCATCAGTGTCTAAATCTGGCCGCATATAAATCGACAGGGCGTGACCTCAGTAAACTGTCCATATCTTTCTTAAAACTGAACATTTCTTGATGAAACTTTGTAAAATAATTAATTTTGGATCATGTTTGACAATATCGCTGAAAACTGGAAAATGTCATACGAAACATTCATCTATAGGTCAATGGCCATCAATTAAAAAAAGTACAGGTAAAACTTACTGGGAATGAGGTAAGTGTATACCTAAGAATAAGGTAATATCTGTGTGTTGATTCGTCAGTCATTTTAACAAATGAAGGAAGTGATTCTTTTTTTTCAAAACTATGATTTTCTACTGCATTTACAGTATTTTATCATACATTTGAATGAAATTTGCTACATTTTATATATATAGAAAAGTTTTATCAAATGATTTTCTCCCACCATGCCAACCATGTAAACAGGAGGTCATGTCATTCACACAAAAATCACTTAAATAAAGTATCTTTATTCATATGCCTTTAGTCCAATATTTTGACAGAACAAAGATAGTTCTTGAAACTAACAAGTCAGTCTGAAAGACAGCTAAATCCCCCACCACTGTTATTGATGGTTAAATGGTAAACCTTTGGCCCTGAGCTGTGACCTTGAACTGATATGGCTGATGCACATCCTCTTGATGAGGTGATTATTTGACCAAAGTTTCATGAAAATTCTTCAATGGGTTTGGAAGATACAAACCTTTGACCTTGAGTTGTGATCTTGACCTTGAGTTGACATGGCTGACTCATGAGTTCTTGATGAGGTGATCATGAGACCAAAGTCTGTTGAAAATCCTTGAAGGCTTTTAGGACATACAGAGTGGACACAAAATTGAAGGTACAAACCTTTGACTTTGAGTTGTGACCTTGACCTTGAGGCAACATGGCTGACTAGTGAGTTCTGCACATGGTCTTGATGAGGTGATCATTTGACCCAAGTTTCATGAAAATCCTTCGCAGGGTTTATAGGATACAGAGCTCAACCCTTTGACCTTGAGTTGTGACCTTGACCTTGAGTTGACATGGCTGAGTTCTTGATGAGGTGATCATGAGACCCAAGTTTGATGAAAATCCTTGAAGGGTTTTAGGACATACAGAGTAGACACAAAATTGTAGGCACAAACCTTTGACCTTGAGTTGTGACCTTGCCCTTGTGGCAACATGGCTGACTAGTGAGTTCTGCACATGGTCTTGATGAGGTGATCATTTGACCCAAGTTTCATGAAAATCCTTCAAGGGGTTTAGAAGATACAGAGCTCAAACCTTTGACCTTGAGTTGTGACCTTGACCTTGAGTTGACATGGCTGACTCACGAGTTCTTGATGAGGTGATCATGAGACCCAAGTTTGATGAAAATCCTTGAAGGGTTTTAGGACATACAGAGTAAACACAAAATTGAAGGCACAAACCTTTGACCTTGAGTTGTGACCTTGACCTTGAGGCAACATGGCTGACTAGTGAGTTCTGCACATGGTCTTGATAAGGTGATAATTTGACCAAAGTTTCATAAAAATCCTTCAAGGGGTATAGGAGATATGGAGCGGACCCGAAATTATTATGGACAGACAGACGGACGGATGGACGGAGGCCATTCCTATAACCCCCCACCACTTGTGGCGGGGGATTAACAAGAGCTGTCCGTAAGACAGCCAAGCTCGACTATTCAAAATATTGTCCCAAAAGCAGGAAAATATTACCCCAAAAGGTTAAATATCAAAAGAGTTCTAAGTTCAAAAGGGGAAATAATTTTACCAAAATGCACATCAGTTATGGGACTTGCTGCTATCAACTAGTTTTATAACCCCGAAGGCACATGCGAAGTTTCAATTCAATATCTGCATTAGTTTTGGAGTTAGAAACTTGCAAGTAAAACTTTAACCAGAATTTTCAAAGTCCAAACAGGGGCATAATTTGCCAAAAATACATGTCAGAGTTATGGGACTTGATCCAGTGAGGTTAGTAATTGATCTAGAAAAAGAAAAAATAAGTTTCAAATCTATATGCCTTTTAGTAATGGCTGTATGTACTTGCACGCAAAACTTTAACCAGAATTTGCTAAGTCCAAAAGGGGACATAATTTGGCCAAAATGAAGGTCAGAGTTATGGGACTTGCTGCTATCAACTAGTTTTATAACCCGAAGACACATGTGAAATTTAAAATCAATATCTGCATTAGTTTTGGAGATAACTTGCATGTAAAACTTTAACCAAAATTTTCTAAGTCTAAAAGGGGACATAATTTGCTCAAAAAACATGTCAGAGTTATGGGACTTGACCCAGTGAGGTTGGTAATTGATCTAGAACAAGAGTGCCAGAATGTCACAATATACGCCCGTCACAGCAAATTTCTTTACTCTAGCACCTGTATTTGCAGATGTAATTTTAATTTTATGGTTGTTTAGTAATCATTGTAATTCTTTTGTTTTTCTAAGTCCACAAAAAAACTCCTTACCAGGTAGAGATACCTTAAAATACACCTAAAATTAGAAAGTAACAACTATGTTGTACCACAGAAAAGTGGTCTTGGTTTTTCCCTACGGTCAATTATAAAAAAGTTACAATATAAGTTATTTATAGTAACAACTAAGGGAAGTTAATCTTAAAAAAAAAAAAAAAAAATTGTAAGTCCACACAAAAATCCTTACCAGGTAGAGATTGGTCAAAATAATACACCTCAAAATTGGATGTAACATGCATGTTGTACTTCAGAAAAGTGGTCTCGATTTTTCCCTACGTCTAGTAATGAAAAAGTTAAAATATAAGCTATTTATAGTAACAACAAAGGAAGTAATTCTAAAGAAGGGAACTGCGCATGACACTTCGTCTCATGGTGTATAATTGTGCCAAGTTACATCAAAATCCCTCTATGCATGAAGAAGAAATGCTTCGGACAGTCATTCTTGTATCTGACCTTTGGCCTCTAAGTGTGACCTTGACCTTAGACCTAGGGACCTGGTTCTTGTGCATGACACTCCGTCTTGTGGTGGTGAACATTTGTGCCAAGTTATATCAAAATCCCTCCATGCATGAAGAAGAAATGCTCCGGACAAAGTTTTCATTCTTGTATCCTTTGACCTCTAAGTGTGACCTTGACCTTAGACCTAGGGACCTGGTTCTTGCGCATGACACTCCGTCTCATGATGATAAACAATTGTGCCAACTTTCATCAAAATCCCTCTATGCATGAAGAAGATATGCTCTGGACAAAGTTTTCATTCTTGTATCCTTTGACCTCTAAGTGTGACCTTGACCTTAGACCTAGGGACCTGGTTCTTGCGCATGACACTCCATCTCATGATAATGAACAATTGTGCCAACTTTCATCAAAATCCCTCTATGCATGAAGAAGATATGCTCCGGACAAAGTCATACTTGAATTTGACCTTTGACCTCTAAGTGTGACCTTGACCTTAGACCTAGGGACCTGGTTCTTGCGCATGACACTCCGTCACATGATGGTGAACAACTGTGCCAAGTTTCATCAAAATCCCTCCATGCATGTAGAAGATATGCTCCGGACAAGGTCTGTGGACGCCGCCCGCCCGCCCGCCAGAGGCGTTCCCATAATACGTCCCGTTTTTCAAACGGGCGTATAAAAAGAAAAAATAAGTTTCAAATCTATATGCCTTTTAGAAATAGCTGTATGTACTTGCACACAAAACTTTAACCAGAATTTTTTAAGTCCAAAAGGGGCATAATTTGGCCAAAATGAAGGTCAGAGTTATGGGACTTGCTGCTATCAACTAGATTTATAACCCCGAAGACACATAATGAAGTTTCAAATCAATATCTGCATTAGTTTTGGAGATAGTAACTTGCATGTAAAACTTTAACCAAAATTTTCCAAGTCTAAAAGGGGGCATAATTTGCTCAAAATACATGTCAGAGTTATGGGTCTTGACCCAGTGAGGTTGGTAATTGATCTAGAAAAAGAACAAGAGCAGTCTCCATAGGATGACACATGCCCCCGATGGCACTTTGAATGAATATATAATTATGGCCGATGTTAGAGTTTAGGACCTTTGACCTACGGAACTGGGTCTTGCGCGCGACACGTCGTCTTAATGTGTCACACATTCATGCGTAGATATTTTAAAATCCATGCATGAATGACAAAGATATGGACCGGACACGCCTATCAATGCACTATCATGAAAAATGACCTTTAACGTCTAAGTGTGACCTTGACCTTTGAGCTACGGACCTGGGTCTTGCGCGCGACACGTCGTCTTACTGTGGTTCACATTCATGCCAAGTTATTTGAAAATCCATCCATCGATGACAAAGATATGGACCGGACACGCCCATCAATGCACTATCCTTTAATGTCTAAGTGTGACCTTGACCTTTGAGCTACGGACCTGGGTCTTGCGCGCGACACGTCGTCTTACTGTGGTACACATTCATGCCAAGTTATTTGAAAATCCATCCATCGATGACAAAGATATGGACCGGACACGAAAATTGCGGACAGACTGACAGACAGACTGACAGACCGACAGACGGTTCAAAAACTATATGCCTCCCTTCGGGGGCATAAAAAGTAAGTTTCAAATCTATATGCCTTTTAGAAATAGCTGTATATACTTGCACGTAAAACTTTAACCAGAATTTTCTAAGTCCAAAAGGGGGCATAATTTGGCCAAAATGAAAGTCAGAGTTATGGGACTTGCTGCTATCAACTAGTTTTATAACCCCAAAGACACATGTGAAGTTTCAAATCAATATCTGCATTAGTTTTGGAGATAGTAACTTGCATGTAAAACTTTAACCAAAATTTTCTAAGTCCAAAAGGGGGCATAATTTGCTCAAAATTCATGTCAGAGTTATGGGACTTGACCCAGAGAGGTTGGTAATTGACCTAGAAAAAGAAAAAATAAATTTTAAATCTATATGCCTTTAATTGATGGCTGTATGTACTTGCATGCAAAAACTTAACCAAGGTGTGACGCCGACGCCAGGGTGAGTAGAATAGCTAGACTATTCTTCGAATAGTCGAGCTAAAATGTGTCAAAGACACAGATGTCCCCACAACATGAGAAAGGTCAAAGGCACGGTACTGCACACAAACTAAAAGAAGGACCCTAGGCTTTGTAGGAAAACCAGAAAATTTAGTAATGTGTATATGTAGTGAAAATTGGCTAAGTTCAACCATGTGTATATTTAGTGAAAACTGGTTAAGTTCAAACAAGAACTGTGTCCTTTGAGCTAGTGAAATGGTTTTTGCGCATAAAACATCGTCTGTCCATGCTTATCATTTGTGTCAATTGTTCTGAAATTGGACCATGCACATCAGTCACGGCCTGGACATGAACTCCACCCTTTCCCTTACACACAAACAACCAAACACACACACACAAACAGGGATAACACTATATTCCCCACCTACCAATTTATGGAGGGTGCAAAAAAACATGTAATTAGATACATGTTTAGATATATGGAAGGCCGTGCATCCCATAATGTTATCATGTAAGGGAGAACGTTCTCAATATGGCTTTCAGTGTGTCGAATCTTCGTTAATACCGATGAACTGAGTGTGATGACTACGAAAAATGGCTGCATTTTATTACAAAGCTGGGCCTGTTCTTCGATTTTTATTCACTCAAGTGTTCATGTCATCCGCTTAATTGGTGCAAACTTAAACAGTTTGATAGTTGACTGACCGCTTACACGCTTGTTATGCAAACAATCTAATTTTGACACGGTACTGATTGCCTAATTGTCACATGTCTACATGTATTCAAACTTTAACAAAGGCGATACGCAAACAAGTAAGCTAGCAGACAATTATTGATTTTTGTCACAGCTGTCATGGCAAAGGTGTTAAAGTACAAAGGTACATGTAGTTTTAACGCTGGTTATGATCAAATTAAATAACATCAGCGGACTTGTTTTTTTTTTACCCCCGAAAATTCCGGGTCCAAGAGCCTACCGCGGTATGTCGAGTAGAGTTATAACGGGTTTCGAGTGTACTATTCTGGGTCAATGTGACGTTGACCATTGACCTACTGACCTCAAAATCAATAGGGGTAATCTGCTGTTCATGATCAACCTCCCTATTAAGTTTCGTGATCCTAAGATTAAGCATTCTCAAGTTACTGTAAGTGTACTTGTATTAGCACAAACACTTTAAATTGAGTAGTTTTGACTTATTAGCGCGTACTTTTCTTAGCACAGTATCACCAGCGCTAAATGGTATTCATAATGAAATCGAGCAGGTACGCAAATAAACCTGCATAGGTCTACAGTATGACATAAAATCTACATTCGTTTAGATCAGTGTTAATCTGTATACTGTAAATTTGTACTTGTATAGTATAAAGTGCAGAATGGTGATAACTGTTTGTTTTTAAATTTACACTTGGTTTTCAAAGCAGTGAAATGTTATGGTGACATTCGAAATTAGCGTGACCAGACAAACTGGCGATCTACTCTGAAGGTGTTGTATACAATGTTTACGGACAACGGCGAAGATAAAAAAAATGCAACTTTATTTGCAAAAGTATAGTTACTATATGACTTTTGGTCTAATATTCAAACAGGCTGAATTAGTCTATTAAAAACTTTCTGCAGAATATTAGTTAGGAATGCAGTTATTGTCATAATTACGCAATAAATATATATTTCTCTGTATTCTGTTGCATTGTAATTACAGTATTTTCAATACTATAAATATCACTTTTTTAAGGAAAGCCTTTCATTTCAGTGTAATATTAGCACTAGACATGAATTAGCGCATGCCCGATCCTGCTAATAGTGCGAAAATTAGTACACCGCTAATATTAATACACTTACAGTATCGTCCTGAAATGGTTTAACTGTTCTGGCTCACTTTGACCTTCACCTTTGACTTACTGACCTCGAAATCAATAGGGGTCATCATCTGGAAACCGTTTAACTGTTCAAGGTCACTTTGACCTTAAAATCAATAGGGGTCATCTGCTGGTCATGGCCAACCTCCCTATCAACTTTCATGATCCTAGGCTCAAGCGTTCTTGAGATATTATCCGGAAACTGTTTAACTGTTCAAGGTCACTGTGACCTTTACCTTTGACCAACTGACTTCCAAAATCAATAGGGGTTATCTGCTGGTCATGATCAACCTCCCTATCAACTTTCATGATCCTATGCTCAAGCGTTCTCGAGTTACCATCCGGAAACTGCTGAACTATTCAAGGTCACTGTGACCTTGACCTTTGACCAACTTCAAAATCAATAGGGGTCATCTGCTAGTCATGAACAACCTCCATATCTACTTTCATGATCCTAGACTCAAGCACTCTTGAGTTATCATCCGGAAACCAATTGGTCTATATACTAACAGACCGACCAACCAACCAATATCTGCAAAACACTGTCCTTATAGGGGCCTCTGTATCCAAGTGGTTAAGGTTGCTGACTTCCAATCACTTGCCCTTCAATGATATTTGGTTAGAGCTCCGCTCAGGGCATATAATTCTTAATGTGATGAAGCCATTCAGTTTGCTTAGAGAAAACTAGAGCTGTTTTTGAGGAAAACAAATGTTTCCCATAACTGCTTAATCATCTAAGATTGGTGTGCAAAACTGTACATGTCATCCAAATTTCAAGGCTGAATCTTAAACTAGAGTGGTCACAAGCAAAAGTTTACGCATGGACACATAGACGACGTAGACCTACTGACCTAGTTTTTTACCGCAGTTGACCAAGTTTCGAACTTGACCTAGATATCACCAAGATGAATATTCAGACAATCTTACAGATCCATGAATTTCAAGCGCTCTAGAGTGGTCACAAGCAAAAGTTTACCATAATCGACTACCTATTGACCTAGTTTTTATGCGCAGTGACCAGTTCGAACTTGACTAGATATCATCAAGATGAACATTGACCTAATTTCATAGAAGATCCATGAAAAATATCGCCTCTAGAGAGGTCACAACGTTTTTCCATTTTCAGACCTACTGACCTAGTTTTTGACCACAGATGACCCAGTTGGAACTTGACCTAGATATCATCAAGGTGAACATTCTGACCAATTTTCATGAAGATCCATTGAAAAATATGGCCTCTAGGGAGGTCACAAGGTTTTTCTTTTTATAGACCTACTGACCTAGTTTTTGACCACAGTTGACCCAGTTTTGAATCTGACGTAGATATCATCAAAGTGAACATTCTGACCAATTTTCATGAAGATCCATTGAAAAATATGGCCTCTAGGGAGGTCACAAGGTTTTTCTATTTTTAGACCTACTGACCTAGTTTTGGACCGCACTTGACCCAGTTTCGAAACTGACCTAGATATCATCAAGATGAACATTCTGACAAACTTTCATAAAGATCCCATGAAAAATGTGACCTTTAGAGTGGTCACAAGCGAAAGTTTACGGACATACGCATGCATGGACGACAGACACCATGCGATCACAAAAGCTCACCTTGTCACTTTGTGACAGGTGAGCTAAAAAAGCGTTAGTGCCTGATATTTCCATATGATCCACAATTACGTCCTGTGGCAGGTTGTTTTTTTTTGCTCAATTTTTTGCATACAGTGTTCTTCAAATATACTTACATGCTCATCAATCAAGTCTGCACCTGCTTGCTGGTCTGTTTTTTTCTCCCTGGTTTTAGGTTTGTACATGTCCTCTTTTTTCTCCCTGTTATTAGGTTTGTACATGTCTTCTTTTTTCTCCTTGATTTTAGCTTTGTAAATGTGGTTTGATATACACTTGTTACTTGGGTAGAACCTTGTATTGGATGGATGCGGCAATGGTTTGCAAATATCTTGGACATAGCTGTTTAGCAGACTTCTCACCGCATCTACACTGCTCACTCCAAGTTGGCACAAATCTTTAATTTTCTGTGCTAATCTAGGATCTATCGGTTGTTGTATAGTCTGCCAAAAGATTGGAACTGGTCAACCATTTCTTATATATAAGCTATAGTAAGTACATGTAACACACAGGGGCATGGCTATTTTTGACCTCAGGGCAATAATTTGGACAATTGTGGTAGAGAGTCACACCTTTATATCACATGCCAAATATCAAAGCTCTAGAGAAAAAGATATTTGAAGTCTGATAGCTGAAACCTATTTCTTATCAAAAAGAAGCATATGTTCAATGAACTGGAACCATTTGAAAAATTTTGAAAGAGAACTACCAAGACATCTCTTGTGTAAAGTTTCATCAAAATCTGTAGTTTTGGAGATGTTGTTTAAAGGAACTGTGGATGGAAAGTGACCACACTCTCTGGCGGCCAATGAATCAAATAAATTTGAACAATATTTGTAGAAAGTCCCACAACCAACATTTGTGTGAAATTATTTTACAAGAGGGTCACTGACCCTAAAGCGCTCACCTTTATACAAGGCTTCAAGTGTGTTCGTATAGGTACAGAGTTAGGTTTCTTCTACTTTAGTCTATATTATATACATGTCACACACACTTCTGAACCTAGAGCAATAATTTGAAAAATTATGGTAGACATTTCGAACCTGATATCACATGGCAAATATCAAGACTAGCTATTATTGATTCAGAGAAGAAAAGTGACCATGCCCACTGGGGCAATGATGATTCGGAATAATTTAAACAATCTTGGTAGCAGGACACACAAGAACCATTTGTGTAAAATTATTTTCAAATCGAGCTTGCAGTTTCAAACAAAATTTTTAAGGTTTCCACTATATACATATAGGGAAAGGTGACCACGCCGTTTTTTTGACGAATCAAAATAATTTGAATAATCTTGGTAGAGGGTGACACCAGGACCATTTGTGTAAAATTATTTTAAAATCCAGTCAACAATTTCACAAAAGAAGATTTTTAAAATTTCTACTATATACATGTGCATATAGGGAAAAGTGACCATGCCCTCTAGCAGCCATGTTTTTGACAAATCAAAATATTTTGAACAATCTTGTTAGAGGGTCATGCAAAGAACATCTGTATAAATTTATTCTAAAATCTGGCAAGCATTTTCACACAAGAAGATTTTTAAAGTTTTCACTTTATACACATAATAGGGAAAAGTGACCATGCCCTCTGGCGACCATGTTTTTTGATGAATCAAAATAATTTGAACAATCTTGGTAGAGGGTCACACCAGGACTATTTGTGTACAAATTTTCTAAAATGGGGCAAGCAGTTTCATACAGGAAGATTTTTTAAATTTTCCACTTTATATGCATATAGGGTAAAGTGATCACACCCTCTAGCAGCCATGTTTTTTGACAAATTTGTATAATTTGAATAATCTTGGTAGAGAGTGATGTAAGGACCATTTTTGTGAAATTATTTCAAAATCAGACCATCGTATTTTGTTTTTTTTTAATTTTCTTTTATATTTTTAGCTCTGGTAGCCCCTATGTACAACCAAACGGAACCATCTGAACAACTTTGGCAGAGGATCACCCTAGGAACATAATGGCCAAATTTCATCAAAATCCATTCATTGATTTTGGAGGAGATGTCATTTAAACACAAATGTTGACTATGGATGAACAACTTGACAAACGGACGCATGCACGCACAGATGCACGACAGACACAGCATGATCACAATAGCTCACCATGAGCACTATGTGCTCGGGTGAGCTAAAATTGGGCAAACAGTTTTATACAACAAGAGGGTCACTGACCCTAAAGTGCTCACCTGTGTATAACACTTCATATACAAACTTGCATTTGAGATACAGCTTTATAGTTCTTTGCATAAAAAGCTTTATTCTAACATTTTAAGTCGAAAAAGGGCCATAATTTAAATCAAATTAAACTAACTAATTAATTGCATTATCTTACTTGTTTTTATTCAGTAGGACCAGGAACCATTGTGTATAGATGTATAGCTGTTACTGAGATATATGGCAGCACAGTTGCAAATAAAACTTTAAACAAAATTTTGAGCTGTGCCATGAGAAAACCAACATAATGGGTTTGCGACCAGCATGGATCCAGACCAGACTGCGCATCTGCGCAGTCTGGTCAGGATCCATGCTGTTTGCTTTCAAACTCTAAAGCAATTAGAGAAACTGTTAGCGAACAGCATGGATACTGAACAGACTGCACGGATGCGCAGGCTGGTCTGGATCCATGCTGGTCGCAAACCCACTATGTTGGTTTTCTCATGGCGTGGCTCGAATTTTTCTTGCCAATAGAACTTTAAACAAATTTTCTAACTTGAAAAATGGCCATAATTTGTATAAAAAACAAATGAATGAAGATTTATCTAACTTGACTATTTTACCAAGTCTGATCTTATGAAACATTCTGTAAAGTTTCAATCAAAAACATACAAGTTGTTACCATCATACAGCTTGATAAATATATAAATGCAAAACTTTAACTAAATGTTTTAAATAGAAAAGGGTAATTATTTCAGTTTCATTCCAACAGGAGTTATTTAACTTTTTTTTATTTCAGTAGGTCTGATGACAATGAAGGATTGTGAGACGTTTCACTCTAATACCTTGATTGTTTACAGAGATAAACATAATGATAGTTAGTTGCAGGCAAAGCTATAACCAAATAAACATGGATTTTAAGAGTCCAAAAAGGGCTATAATTTTATTTGAATTTAAACAAGGTTATCTAATTTGATTATTTCAGACGGTTTGACCACCGGAAAACATTGTGCGAAGTTTCATTCTAATATACACAGCTGATACTCATTATACAGTTGTCAGAAACTTTTGCCAATGCTAGGGGGCATTGAGTGGTATTAAATGTTTCATTATCTCTCATGAACAGACTCTATCAAACCAACTGCTATTAGTTTGCTCATTATCTCTCATGAACAGACTCTATCAAAGCAACTGCTACTATTTTGCTCATTATCCCTCATGAACAGACTCTATCAAACTAACTGCTATTATTTTGCTAAGGTGCATTCTATTCTTCTTGTTATAGATTTCTTAAAACAAATTGTATATAACTTGTAAAAAGGGCAATTATTTGAATTAAATACAAAATAATTTTATATGTATCTCACTTCCAGTACATTAGATGACTAGTGTTAAAATGTGTAAAATATGTGTAGAAACTTGGAAGTTAAAGTTGAACAAAGATGTGCTGCTGTTGATGACATCTGGGTGAGTAGAATAGTCAAGCTAACAAGAGCTTTCCGTTAAGACAGTCAATGCTTGACTATTCGAATTACTGTCCCAAAAGCAGGAAAATATTACCCTAAATGTTAAAATATCTATAGAGTTTCAATCCAGTATCTGCATTAATTTTGGAGATAATAACTTGCATGCAAAACTTTAACCAGAAGTTTTAAGTTCAGAAGGGGACATAATTTGACTGAACTGCATGTCAGAGTTATGACACTTAATGCAATCAACTAGTTCTATGACCACAAAAGCACATGTGAAGTTTCCATCTAATATCTGCATTTGTCCTGCATTTAACCAGGATTTTCTAAGTCCAAAACGAGGGCATAATTTGGCCAAAATGCAGGTCAGAGTTATGGCACTTGAGCCTATCAACTAGTTTTATAACCCCGAAGACACAGGTGAGGTTTCAATTTAATATCTGCATTTATTCTGCATGCCTATATGCCTTTAAGTTATAGCTGTATGTACTTGCACGCAAAACTTTAACCAGGATTTTCTAAGTCCAAAAGGGGGCATAATTTGGGCAAAATGCATGGCAGAGTTATGGGACTTGATGCTATCAACTAGTTTTATAACCACAAAGAGACATTTGAAGTTTCAATTCTATAACTGCTTTAGTTTTGGAGAAAGTAACTTGCATGTAAAACTTTAACAAGGATTTTCTAAGTCCAAAAGGGGCATAATTTGCCAAAAATACATGTCAGAGTTATGGGACTTGACCCAGTGAGTTTGGTAATTGATCTGGAAAAAGAAAAAATAAGTTTCAAATCTATATGCCTTTTAGTAACAGCTGTTTGTACATGCACACAAAACTTTAACCAAGATTTTCTAAGTCCAAAAGGGGGCATGATTTGGCCAAAATGCATGGCAGAGTTATGGGACTTGATACTATCTTATAACCCCGAAAACACGTGAAGTTTCAATTCAATATCTGCATTAGTTTTAAAGATAGTACCTTACATGTAAAACTTTAACCAAGATTTTCTAGGTCCAAAAGGGGGCATAATTTGCTAAAAATACATATCAGAGTTATGGGACTTGACCAAGTAAGGTTGGTAACTGACCTAGAAAAAGAACAAAGGCTGTCACTATTGGTAACAAATGCCCCTGAAGCGTGCCTAAGAATGCTACGCTGTATGCATAAAAAAATCACACATCAATTCATGACCTTGATCGAAGACCCCTGGGTCATAAGCGTGACGCACATTCTCAATATGGTTAACATTTGTTTCAAATTATTTTCAAATCCCCTGATAAATGGCAGAGTTATGAACCAGACAAGAACAACATTTGACTTCTCAGTGCAACCTTGACTTTGGAGCTAGAGTCTGTGTCTTAAAAATGACACCTCATCTCATTATAGGGAACATTTATGTTCAGTAATTTCAAAATCCCTTCACCAATGTCAGAGTTATGGATTGTACAAGAAACAGACCATGTTAACCTTTAATCTCTAAGTGTGACCATGATCTTTCAGCTTGGGGTCTGGATCTTATGCAAGACACGTCGTCTAATTATGAGGAACATTTATGCCAAGTGGTTTCAAAATCCCTTGATGAATGGCAGAATTATGGACTGTACATGAAGCAGACCCTGTTAACCTTTGACTTTTAAGTGTGACTTTGACCTTGGAGCTACAGGTCTGGATCTTGCGCATGACATATCGTCTCATTATGGTAAACATTTACGCCAAGTTATTTGAAAATCCCTTCATGGATGGCAGTTATGTACTGGACACGAAACAGACCAAGATAAGCTTTGACCTCTGAGTGTGACCTTGACCTTGGAGCTAGAGTCTAGGTCTTGCATATAACACACCTTCTCTTTAAGTGAATATTTATGCCAAGTTATTTCAAAATCCATTTACAGATGGAAGAGTTATAGTCCGGACAAGAATTAACCGGAAGGACACACGCACACATGGACAGACAATCTTCGGGGATATATGCTTTCAAACAGTCCAACTTAAAATAAAACTAATACACTATCAAAGTAAGGGTGACTGAATTTGTCGAAGTTGCTTTTCCTATTTGCTTTTTTCCTGTTTATTTTTTGAATGCCCCTTCTGAGCCTTTTTAAAATTGCAAACAATTTAAACTAGAAATTGCTTTTGTAAAAAAGCGCATGTCTCCCCCAATGCAAAGTCCTATAGGCAAGAAGTCAATAGGGGTCAGGAGCAAAAGTCAAGAGACACTGATGGTTGGCTGCAATAGGGATCATCTACTTGGCATGTCCAGTCATCCCGCTAAGTTTCAACACTCTTGGCCTAGTAGTTCTCAAGTCACTGTTCAGGCTCCTGTGACCCTGACCTTTGATCAAGTGACCTCAAAATAAATAGAGGTCATATACTCTGCATGACCAATCATCCTATTAAGTTTCAACATTCTGGGTCAAGTGGTTCTCAAGTTACTGACCGGAAACGATTTTCTATGTTCAGGCCCCTGTGACCTTGACCTTTAACTGAGTGACCCCAAAATCAATAGGGGTCATCTACTCTGCATGTCCAATCATCCTATGAAGTTTCAACATTCTGGATCAAGAGGTTCTTAAGTTATTGATCGGAAATGGTTATAAATGTTCAGGCCCCTGTGACCTTGACCTTTAACAAACTGACCCCAAAATCGATAGAGGTTATCTACTCTGCATGATCAATCATCCTACTAAGTTTCAACATTCTGGGTCAAGCGGTTCTCAAGTTACTGACCAGAAACGATTTTCAATGTTCAGGCCCCTGTGACATTGACCTTTAACTGAGTGACCCCAAAATCAATAGGGGTCATCTACTCTGCATGTCCAATCATCCTATGAAGTTTCAACATTCTGGGTCAAGTGGTACTCAAGTTATTAATCGGAAATGGTTTTCAATGTTCAGGCCCCTGTGACCTTGACCTTTGACCGAGTGACCCCCAAAACAATAGGGATCATCTACCCTACATGACCAATCATTCTATGAAGTTTCAACATTCTGAGTCAAGTGGTTCTCAAGTTATTGATCGGAAATGGTTTTCAATGTTCAGGCCCCTGTGACCTTGACCTTTGGAGGAGTGACCCCAAAAACAATAGGGGTCATCTTCTCTAGCAGCCCTAAAACCCTATTAAGTTTGAAGGTTCTAGATCAAATGGTTCTCCAGTTACTGATTGGAAATGAAGTGTGACGTACAGACGGACAGACAAACGGGCAAAAACAATATGTAGAGGGAGAGACATACTGAACATCGAATGAATAATAATAATCTGATCATGTTTAAACATACCTCTCCTAAAGTATGGCAGGTGTGCTCCTCAATGCTAGCAATATATGTTATAATCACCCGCTCATAAACAATCTTTTCTCCTGCACGAATTTTATTTTGTATATCTGCTGCAATCTTTCCTCTTTCAAATGGTGGTGTAGTGTTCTTTATCTGTTAAAATATATTAATATATGCAAACTATGTTATAACTAAATGGGATTAACAGCCAC
Source organism: Mercenaria mercenaria (assembly GCF_021730395.1). Lineage (NCBI taxonomy): Eukaryota > Metazoa > Mollusca > Bivalvia > Venerida > Veneridae > Mercenaria > Mercenaria mercenaria. Next base: position 54,355,730 of record NC_069372.1, on the reverse strand, counting down.
AAGGTGCCGCTTTAATACAGAAAAGTAAATAGGAGCTCATAGAACATGAAATGCTCTCCCCCCCCCCCCCTCCCCCCACCGCCTCCACTCCACCCCCTTTGTAGCATTCAGTAATTGCACAATGAACAAAAATTATTTGGTCAATGTAAACAAAAGTTCTACTGTTTTTGGGTCAATGTGAACTTGACCTTTGAATACTGACCTCAAAATTAATAGGAGTCATCTGCTGGTCATGATGAACCTCCCTATTAAGTTTCACGATCCTGTGTGTGTGTGTGTTCGGGTTTAACGTCTTTTTTTTTTACAATTTTTCAGTCACATAAACAAATAAATGTAGCAGTGAGCACAATGCCCAACTTACAGTGCTGCCTCAATGGGATATTACACTGTAGACACGTGGCATGAGACCCCATCCAGTCACATTATACTGGCACCGGGCATGAAATTTTGTGGTTTTGGTCAAAAAAGGCACTTTCGTGGGGATATGAATTCATGGATTTCAACTTTTAAACATAAAATAAATGTGAATTTTACTTGTTTGTTGGGATAAAATTTTGTGGATTGACTCAACCACAAAAATTTGTCCCCCACAAATATTAATGATTTCACAGTAATTTTTTTACAGCTACTATATATAATATCAAATTTACCTTATATGTTGGGAACCTGCATATTTCCCTGAATATGCATCTCGCAGGGCAATCAATCTTCTTAGTGTCATGCATCTTTCTTGTCACTGCACTTTCTCCCACTGACCTCTATGTATATGTAAAACAATTTAATACCTTAGATATTATTTGAGTTTTGCCCCGGGCAAGGTTTTAAAACAAGAGCTGTCAAGAAACAGTGTGCTCAACTATTTCAATGCTGGATCGAGAAACTGGGCACATGAGAGAAAGCTGGAGCTGTCACTGGAGTGTTGTGGAAGAACTATTTTAAGTTTAAATCAAATTCATTAAGTAATAACAAAGATATAGTGAAAGGGCACCAACATTAACCTGAAATTCTAGACAAGAGGGCCATGAAGGCCCTGTATCACTCACCTGACCTATTGACCTAAAGACCATCAAGATTAACATTCTGACCTAGTTTCATTAAGATATGGTATAAATGTGGCCTCTAAAGTGTAAACTAGCTTTCCTTTTAATTTGACCTAGTGACCTATTTTTTTACCCGACATGAACCGGATTCAAACTGGACCTTGAAATCATTAAGATTACCATTCTGACCAAGTTTCATGAAGATACAGTCATAAATGTGGCCTCTACAGTGTTAACAAGCTTTTCCTTTGATCTGACCTTGTGACCTAGTTTCTGACCCCACCTGACCCAGATTTGAATTTGACCTATAGATCACCAAGTTTAACATTTTGACCTAGTTTCATTAAGATATGGTCATAAATGTGGCCTCTACAGTGTAAACTAGCTTTTCCTTTGATTTGACCTGGTGACCTAGTTTTTGACCCTACATGACCCAGATTCAAACTGGACCTTGAGAATATCAAGATTACCATTTTGACCAAGTTTCATAAAGATATAGTCATAAATGTGGCCTCTACAGTGTTAACAAGCTTTACCTTTGATTTGACTGGGTGACCTAGTTTTTGACCTGACATGATCCAGGTTCGAACTTGACCTAAAGATTATCAAGATTAACATTCTGACAAAGTTTCATAAAGATATAGCAATAAATGTCACCTCTAGAGTGTTAACAAGCTTTTCCTTTGATTTGATCTAGTGAATTAGTTTTTGACCCCACCTGACCCAGATTCAAACTTGACCTATACAGCCTCAAGACTAACATTCTGACCAAGTTTCATTAAGATATGGTCATAAATGTGGCCTCTATGGTGTAAACTAGCTTTTCCTTTGATCTGACCTGGTGACCTAGTTTTTGATCCCACATGACCCAGATTCAAACTGAACCTTGAGATCATCAAGATTAACATTCTGACCAAGTTTCATGAAGATACAGTCATAAATGTGGCCTCTACAGTGTTAACAAGCTTTTTCTTTGATTTGACCTGGTGACCTAGTTTTTGACCCAGATGACCCAATATCAAACTTGTCCAAGACTTTATTGAGGGTAACATTCTGACCAAGTTTCATTAATATTGTCCCCAAATTGTGACCTCTAGAGTGTTAACAAGCTTTTTCTTTGATTTGACCTGGTGACCTAGTTTTTGACCCCTGATGACCCAATACCGAACTCGTCCAAGATTTTATCGAAGGTTACATTCTGACCAAGTTTTATTAAGACTGGGCCAAAAATGTATCTTCTAGAGTGTTAACAAGCTTTTCCTTTGATTTGACCTGGTGACCTAGTTTTTAACCCTAGATGACCCAATATCAAAGTCGTCCAAGATTTTATTGAGAGTAACACTCTGACCAAGTTTCATTAAGATTGGGCCAAAACTGTGACCTTTGGAGTGTTAACAAGCTTTTCCTTTAATTTGACCTGGTGACCTAGTTTTTGATCCAAGATGACCCAATATCGAACTCATCCAAGATTTAATTGAGGGTAAGATTCTGACCAAGTTTCATTAAGATTGGCTCAAATTTGTGACCTCCAGAGTGTTAACAGTCAAATTGTTGCCGCCACCACCGACGGATGATGGACACAGGGCGATCACAAAAGCTCACCTTTGAGCACTTTGTGCTCAGGTGAGCTAATAAAAAGGGGACATAATTCATGAAATATTGGTGCAAGTGTTATGGCCTACATGCAAAATGATGTGAATGATGATGTGGTACAACTACTTAAGTTTCAATCAAATCTGTTTGGTAAAAACAAGTACAAGTTAAAGCACATCAAAACATAAACATAAAAATTAATTTTACATAAAAGAGGGCAGAATTCACGAAATATTTGTTCCAGAGTTATGTCTCTTTAGTTAAGTGATGTGGGTGATGATGTGAAACGATTGTTTTCAGTCTGAATCAAATATCTACTGTAATAAGAGAGATATAATGAAAATGCATCAAAATTAAACCTGAAGTTGCAAGTGAAAGGGGGCATAATTCATGAAAACTTAGTGCCAGAGTAATGGACCTTATGTCATATGATGAAAGTGATGATGTGGAATATGTATATATTTTTAGTTTGAATCAAATCAATCTATCAACTAGAGATGCTTTTGAGAAAAGCGCATGTCTCCCACAACTGCCCCTATGAAAAATGTTAGTTTCTCTAGATGTTTTAGACGAGTGGATCCAATTAGATGGTCTGGATGAGTGGATCCAATCAGTAATTCAAGGGCCATAAATCAAAAGTGCCTGGGTGGATTTGGCTATTTATCAAACTTGGGTAAGGTCTTATGGCCAAACACATTTTGTTCAAGTTTGGTGAAGATCTGATGAGAAATGTTCGACTTAGAGAGCGGACAAGAGTGAACAGACGGATTTTTTCGGTAATTCAGGGGCCGTAACTCTAAAATGCCTGGACCGATCTGGCTAGTTATCGAACTTGGCCGAGGTCTCATGGTCAAACACATTTTGTTCAAGTTTGGTGAAGATCAGATGAGAAATGTTTGATTACGAGTGCGGACATGAGTAAAAAGGCCAATTTTTCGATAATTCAAGGGCCGTAACTCCAAAATGCCTGGACCGATTTGGCTAGTTATCAAAACTTGGCAGAGGTCTCATGGTCAAACACACTTTGTTTAAGTTTGGTGAAGATTGGATGAGAAATATTCGAATTAGAGTGCGGACAATTTTTGGTAATTCAAGGGCCATAACTCCAAGACCGATCTGGCTAGTTATCGAACTTGGCCGAGGTCTAATGGTCAAACACATTTTGTTCAAGTTTGGGTGAAAATCTGATGAGAAATGTTCGACTTAGAGTGCGGACAAGCTTTGTGACAGACACACAGACTGGAGTAAATCAATATGTCTCCCACACCACAGTGTGGTGGGAGACATAATTACTAAGACTGAGTGAAAGTGCACCAGACTTAACCTAAAACTCTAAGTAAAAAGGTGATAACTTATTAAATAATGGTGCAAGAGTTCCGATCCCTGTGTCATGATGAGGAAAAACTGTTTTAAGTTTGAAGCAAGTCCATCAAATAATTACAGAGATAAAGAGAAAAAAGAGAAAGTGCATAAAAACTTTAACAAAGTTGTGGGTGTAGAAGGACACTGACGCCAGGGTGAGTAGGATAGCTCTCCATAAACTTCCCAAAGTCGAGCTTAAATAGAAGATAATTTGAAAATTGGACCATCCAGAGATATCATTCCTTGAACTCCCTCCCACTGACCTCTATCAATATGAAAAGAATGAAGTCAATAACTTATATAGTATTCAAGCAACACGCCTGACAAGGTTTTCAAACAAAAGCTGTCGGTAGCAATGCTAAACTATTCAACAGCCCTATCAGTTGAATGAAAATAAAAGTTGAAAAAGGGGAATAACTTTGTAAAAAATTCAAAACAGGGTTATGGAATATGTAAAATGCATATCAGTTCATGACAGCGGACAATTGTGTGAAATTTCAATCTATTCCCATTATTGGGTACTAAGATTGTGTATGTTAGTACCGGTACATACAAACTACTAAGTCAAACAAGAGCTGTCCGTTGACAGCGCGCTTGACTATTCGAAGCATCGATAGAAGTATAGGGTCAAAATAATACCTGGGAGATTTTCAGACAAAAGACGACATAAGACAAACAATGTACCTGCATCTGTGGATTTGGATAAGTTTTGCAGATTAATGCAATGTGTGACCATGTTGGTAAGCAAGTGTTCAAAGTGTCAAAGCCATATATCAAACAGTTGATAGACAAAATATCAAATGGTATGCGAAACCTAACTAATTTCTATGTCCAGAGAAGGGCCATAACCAAGCTCAAGTCCTTGTCCTAGGTAAGGAGACTATGAAGGTAAACAAGTGGTCAAAGTTTCAAAGCCATATGACAAACAAGTTAGGCATAATATAGACTGGTACGAAAAAACTTCACTGATTTCCAAGTCCAAAAGGGCCATAATTTAGCCAAAAAAAAAGAGTTATGTACTCTTGCCTACAGAATGGGAATCATGGTGATAAACAAGTATTAAAGTTTCAAAGCCACATGTCAAATAGCTTCGACAAAACGTTGACTTGTATGAAAACTAAACCAATTTCCAAGTCCAAAAAGGGCAATAATTCAGCCAAAATAGTTGACAGAGTTATGTACTCTTACTTACAGATCGAAATCATGATGATAAACATGTGTTTAAAGTTTCAAAGACACATGTCAAATAGTTTTGACAAAACATGGACTTGTACAAAAACTGAACCACTTTCCAAGTCTAAAAAGGGTCATTATTCAGCCAAAATTGTTGACACAGTTATGTACTCATGCCTACAGATATAAATCATGATGATGAACAACTGTTTAAACTTTCAACGCCACATGTCAAATAGTTTTGTCAAAACATGGACTTGTACACAAATTGTACCAATTTCCAAGTCCAAAAAGGGCCATAATTCAGTCAAAATAGTTGACATAGTTATGTACTCTTGCTTACAGATTGAGACTGTTTTAATCAACAAGTGATAAAAGTTTCAAATCCATATGTCAAACACTTTACAAAAAATGTGAACTGGTACGAAAAACCAAGATTTCTAAGTTAAAAGGGGCCATAATTCAGCCAAAATCCTTGACAGAGTTATGTACTCTTGCCTAAAACTGGACATGGTGATGGTAAACAAGTGTTGAAAGTTTCTAAGCTTTATCTCAAAAGACTTCGTCTGGTACAAAAAACTTAACCAAAGTGTGACGCCAACGCCGGCAACGACGCCATGGTGAGTAGGATAGCTCTACTTATTCTTCGAATAGTCGAGCTAAAAAGGGACACAATTACATACAAAACATTAACCAAACTAGAGCTATCACTAAAGGTGATGAATGTACCCCCCGCATGCACTGACACAGTACATTCCAATTTGACGCACACAAGATTGCATAATTATGTGGACTGTATGTATATAGACTGTATGTATACAGTATAGTCACAAAAAACAAAGTCCCATAACTATGCAGAATATTTATCTAAAAGAACGTAACATGCACCATGCACAACTAGGGTTGGTACTGATCACTTGTGTGAAGTTTAATTAGATTGTGTGCAAGGGTTCGGAAGATTAGGCGCGCACAAGACTGCATATGCAGACAGTATGTACATAGTATGTTAACAAGAAACAAAGTCCCAAAACTCTGCAATTTTTGTAATTGAAATTTGAAATTTTTTCCTAGGTCAGGGGCCATAACTCCTAAAATGCCGAATGAATCCAGACGCGAAACCCCAGGTGCACAACCGCAAATGCTGACCAACATTCCTTTAAACTTTAGTGACTCTAGGTCAAAAACTTTTGGAGCTATGTGCGACACAACATTTAAATGACCAATTTTTAACTAAGTCAGGGGACATAACTCCTACATGACTGAATGAATCCGGACGCGAAACCCCAGGTGCACAACTACACATGCTGACCAACATTCCTGTAAACTTTGGTGACTCTAGGTCAAATTCTTTTGGAGCTACGCGCGACACAACATTAAAATGATCAATTTTTAACTAAGTATAGGGCCATAACTCCTACACAACTGAGTGAATCCAGACGCGAAACCCCAGGTGCATAACTGCACATGTCCAACATTCCTGTAAACTTTTGTGACTCTAGGTCAAATACTTTTGGAGCAACGTGCGCTCAACATTAAAATAACCAATTTTTTTACTAAGTCAGGGGCCATAACTACTACATAACTGAATGAATCTGGACGGAAAACCCAAGGTGCACAACTACACATGCTGACCAACATTCCGGTAAAGTTTTGTGACTCTAGGACAAATACTTTTGGAGCTAGGCGCGACATAACATTTAAATGACCAATTTTTACAAAGTCAGGGGCCATAACTCCTACACAACTAAATGAATCCAGACGCGAAACCCCAGGTGCACAACTACACATGCTGATCAACATTCTTGTAAAGTTTTGTGACTCTATGTCAGATACTTTTGGAGCTACGCGCGACACAATATTCTCGGAAGGACGGACAGACGGACAAGGGCAAATCTATATGCGCCCCCCCAAAAGTAGGGGCATAAAAAGCAAAATAGATTTATGGAACCTGTGCAATGTAAGTCAGTTTATCACAGTGAATAGGTGTGTAAAGTTTCAATCCATTCCCATAAGTGGTTACTAAGACGCAACTGTGGCCTCAGGAGCGTACACAAGCTTTTCCTTTGGTCTGACCTCCTGACCTAGTTTCTGACCCCACATGACACAGTTTTGAACTTGAGATCGTCAAGACAAACATTCTGCTGACTATGTTTCATAAATATTGGGTCACAACTGTGACCTCTAGTGTTCACAAGGCATTTAATGACGTAAGATGCACAATTGACACCAGGCAATTACCAGTCACAACAGCTCATCTGCATACTCCCCTAAAACTGGAACCACCCACAGTTATGGTTCATTGTCACTGCAGCTCTATTATGGTGTTAAATGTTATAACCTGGTACCTTTATCACTTTTCAAGACAAGAAGTTTGATGGATGGACAGATGGACACAGTGGAAACTATGCTCCCTCTTCAGTGAACATAATAAGGATCAGTGTTAGGAAGGTAGGGCATTTCTACCAGTTTACAAATATATTCAGTTATATTCTGTATGTCAAATCAAATAAAAACTTATATGAGCCGTGCCATGAGAAAACCAACATAGTGGGTTTGCGACCAGCATGAATCCAGACCAGCCTACGCATCTGCGCAGTCTGGTCAGGATCCATGCTGTTCGCTTTTAAAGCCTACTGTAATTAGAGAAACCATTAGCGAACAGCATGGATCCTGACCAGACTGCGTGGATGCGCAGGCTGGTCTGGATCCACGCTGGTCGCAAAGCCATTATGTTGGTTTTCTCATGGCACGGCTCATATACTGATGTAACATTTAACAAATGTGCAAATACATTCTCCGGAATTTGCTGCTTTTATTTTTAACTAAAAAAGGACATAGTATTACCTAATAATTACCTTTTTGGTTTTACTTTTCGCTTTCTGGTTTGTACCACTTTGAAGCTGGCTGTCTAATTCACTCCTGCCTAACAGGTCTCTAAATTGGTCTTCATTTCTCTATGTTTTTTTTTAAGATTCAAAATAAACTAGAACTGTCACAGGAGTGACTAAATTGGTCTTCATTTCTCTATGGTTTTTTTTAAGATTCAAAATAAACTAGAACTGTCACAGGAGTGATGAATACCCCCACAATACTGTCTTGTCACAGAAGAATGGCAACCAAAAGAAAGACATGGCCACAAGAAGGTGCAATTCAAATCAAACTTGACCTGTATTTTATGATGTTATACATGTGTACCAAAATTTATTTAAATCTGCCGAGCCTTTTGTAAGTTATTGTCCAGCAACCATGAGTTTGACAAACTTTAAGTTGGAAAGGGGACATAACTACAACAAGAGGGCCATTATGGCCCTATATCGCTCACCTGTTATCATTGCACTTGAGGACAAGAAGGTCCTCAGAAAAAATATCAAAGTCCAAAGGACAGGAACAACAAAGGGAAGAAATTTAACCAAAAAGAAAAAAAAAATTCTTACCAGGTACAGATATGTCAAAATACACCTAAAAATTGGAGGTACCATCCATGTTGTATCACAGAAAAGTGGTCTCGGTTTTTCCCTACAGCCAATAATAAAAAAGTTACTAAAAATAAGCTATTTATAGTAACGTAAAAGGGAAGTAATTAAAAAAAAATTATTGTAAGTGAACAAAAGAAGGATCTGGCAAATAAATCTGTCGACATAAATGAATTTTCAGATCAGTATATTCATTAGTTATTGAGATATACCCATTTTAATTTGAAATAAAGGGAGGTAATTTGACATAAAATCAGTCCATAGTTATCTACCCTGATTGGCTCAGTCCAACTAATGTTAATAATGAAATTTCAAATAAGTCCTATAAGTACTTACTGATGTAAATCCATTTTGATTACAATCAGGGGAGGTAATCAGATATAAAATAACTCTGGAACCTACGATTGGATCTGATTTGTCATGGAATCCAAGATTTATTGTTGTTGAAGATATTTTGGAAGTTTGTATTAAATAAAACCATAAATGTAGTATCTATATGGCTGCAAAAGCCAAAATAGCCAATTTTGGACCTTTAAGGGGCTATAACTCTGGAACCCATGATGGAATCTGGCCAGTTCAAGAAAGGAACCAAGATCTTGTGGTAATACAAGTTGTGTGCAAGTTTGGTTAAAATCAAATCATAAATGAAGCTGCTATTGTGCAGACAAGGTCAAAATAGCTAATTTTGGCCCTTTCAGGGGCTATAACTCTGGAACCCATAAAGGGATCTGGCCGGTTTAAAAAAGTAACCGAGATCTTATGGTGACACAAGTTTTGTGCAAGTTTGATTAAATTCAAATCATAAATTAAGCTGCTATTGTGTAGAAAAGGTCAAAATAGCTAATTCTTGCCCTCTCATGGGCCATACCTCTAGAACCTATAATGAAATTTTACCAGTTGAAGAAAGGAACCAAGATCTTATGGTGATACAAGTTTTGTGCAAGAGGTTAAAATAAAATCATAAATGAAGCTGCTATTGTGCAGACAAGGTCAAAATAGCTAATTTTGGCCCTTTCAGGGGCCATAACTCTGGAACCCATAATGGGATCTGGCCAGTTCAAGAAAGGAACCGAGGTCTTATGGTGATACAAGTTGTGTGCAAGTTTGGTTAAAATAAAATCATAAATGAAACCACTATCGTGCAGACAAGAAATTGTTGACGCACGGACGGACGGACTGACGACAGACGAAAGGTGATCACAAAAGCTCACCTTGTCACTATGTGACAGGTGAGCTAAAAATGTACATCTAAAATTGATGGTTTGTAGCCAAAGTCGAATGATGTTGGCGACACCTGTGTACCAAAAACATATAAATCTCTCAAGAACGGTCAAAAGAGTGTTAAATAACTCCAATGGTGGATGAATATTGCACAATAGCTTGAATCTGTGTTAAACAAGAGCTCGTCGAACACGAAATGCCCCCCTTGATGCATTCAGTAATTGCACAAGGAACAGAAATTATTTGCTCACTGTAAACAAAAGTTCTACTGTTCTGGTTCAATGTGACATTGACCTTTGACCTATTGACCTCAAAATCAAAAGGGGTCATCTGCTGGACATGATCAACCTCCCTATTAAGTTTAGTGATCCTAGGCCCAAGCATTCTTAAGGTATCGTCTGGAAAGGGTTTAACTGTTCTGGGTCAATGTGACCTTGATCCTTAGCCTACAGATCTCAAAATCTATAGGGGTCATCCACAGGTCATGACCAACCTCCCTATCAAGTTTCATGATCCTAGGCCAAAGCGTTCTCAAGTTATTGTCAGGAAATCGTTAAAATGTTGTGGGTCACTGTAACCTTGACCTTTGACCTACTGACCTTAAAATCAATAGGGGTCATCTGCTGGTCATGATGAACCTCTCTATCATCTTTCATGACCCTTGGCCCAAACGTTCTCAAGTTATCGTCCAGAAACCGTTAAACTGTTCCTGGCCAATCTGACCTTGCACTTTGACCAAATGACCTCAAAATCAATAGGGGTCATCTCCTGGTCATGATCAATCTCCCTATCAATTTTCCTGATCCTAGGCCCAAGCATTCTTTAGTTATTGCCTAGAAACCGTTTTACTGTTCCTGGTCACTATGACCTTGAACTTTGACCTTTTGACCTCAGAATCAATAGGGGTCATCTGCTGGTCATGACCAACCTCCCTATCAACTTTCACGATCCTAGGCCCAAGCAATCTTGAGTTATCATCCGGAAACCGTTTAACTGTTCCGGGTCACTGTGACCTTGAACTTTGACATACTGACCTCAAAATCAATAGGGGCCATCTGCTGATCATGATCAATCTTCTATCAACTTTCATGATCCTAGGCCCAAGAGTTCTTGAGTTATCATCCGGAAACCATTGAACTGTTAAGGGTCACTGTGACCTTGACCTTTCACATACAGATCTCAAAATCAATAGGGGTCATCTGCAGGTGATGATCAACCTTTCTATTAACTTTCATGATCCTAGGCCCAAGCGTTCTTGAGTTATCATCCGGAAACGGATTGGTCTACATACAGACCGACCGACCGACAGACAGACCAACCGACAGACAGACATACCGACATCTGCAAAACAATATACCCCTCCTTCTTCGAAGGGGGGCATAAAAATATCAAATAAGAGAGGCATAGATAAAGTATACCAAAACACTATATATTAAGTATAATTCTAAGCAAAATGGGGACATAATTCAGGAAATACTGGTGCAAGAGTTATGCATCTTATGTCATATAATAAGGGTGATGATGTGGAACAATTACTTAAGTTAAAGTCTGAAACAAATACATTCCCTAATAACTGAGATAGAATGAAAATGCATCAAAATTAACCTTAAATTCTAAGTAAAAGGGGGGCATAATTCATGAAAAACTGGTCACACGATGTGGGTGATAAGGTGGAACATCTATTTTAAGTCTGAATCAAATCCATTAAGTAATAACTGAGATACAGATTTTGGGACGGGACAGGACATGATGTGACATGTCGTGACAAAACTGACTCCTATATAGCGCATCCCCGCAAACATGTTTGGTGGGGGTATAACAACACAAACTACTTCATGACAGTTACTTCTATTTCTTGCTATCTGACATTCAAATGCAAAAACAAAAACTGACTGTATGATTCTAATATACTTGTGCAAGAACATTGCTACCAGTTTATAAATATTTTATTTATAGTCATAAAATTTTGTAATTGTGCACAGACTCTAAGAAATTTGTACCTTTTTTTTTTTATCAACAAGAGGCACAAATGGGACGAAGTCGCTCACCTGAGGCAGACTTGGCTTAATTAGATCTTGCTTCTGACAGTGTTAAATTTATCCAAAAAAAAATTAATATCAAGAAACTTTTTAAAGGTGTTTTATTTTTAGCTCTAGCGGCCGTTAAAAGGGGCCAAGTGCCCCCATTTGAACGAATTTGGGAGAAGACTATGTAATATTGCTACAAATCAAGTTTGATGAAGATCAATCAAGCGGTTTATAATAAGAAATTTCTTTAGCTTTAGTGGCCCCTAGAAGGAGCCAAGTGCCCCGATTTGAACAAATTTGGGAGAGGATCATATAATGATGCTACAAACCAAGTTATAATGATATTCATCAAGCGGTGCATGAAAATGAAGTCGTTTAATAGCTCTTCCAGCCCCTAAAAGAGGCCAAGTGCCCCAATTTGAACAAACTTTGAAATGGACCATATAATGATGCTACAGACCAAGTTTGATGAAGATCAATCAAGTGGTTTGTAATAAGATATTTAAAGGTATTTCTATTTTTAGCTCTAGCAGCCCCTAAAAGGGGCAAAGTACCCTGATTAGAACAAACTTCTAAGAGGACCATATAATGATGCCAAAGACTAAGTTTGACAGAGATCCATCAAGCAGTTCAGCAGCTCCTGAAAGGGGCCATAGAAGTACCCCATTTAAACAAATTTGGGAGACGACCATATAATGATGCTAAAGACCAAGTTTGATAAAGATCCATCAAGCAGTTCATAAGAAGACGTATAAAGGTATTTCTTCTTTTAGCTCTAGTGGCCCATTAAAGGGACCAAGTGCCCCATTTGATAAATTTTGGGAAGAACCCTATAATGATACTACAGACCAAGTTTGATGAAGATCCATCAAGCAATTCATGAGAAGAAGTTGTTCAAAGGTATTTCTATTTTTAACTTTAGCAACCCCTTAAAAGGGCTAAGCACCCCAATTTAAACAAACTTGGGATAGGATCTTGTAGCGATGCTACAGGCCACATTTGATGAAGATTCATCAAGCAGTTCATGATAAGAAGTTGTTTAAAGGTATTTCTGTTTTAAGCTCTAGCGACCCCTAAAAGGGGCCAAGCACAAAAGGGGCCAAGCACCCCCATTTAAACAAATTTGGGGGCGAACCATATAATGATGCAACAGACCAAGTTTGATGAAGATCCATTGAGCAGTTCATGAGAAGTGTTTCTATTTTCAGTTCTAGCAGCCCCTAAAAGGGACCAAGTGCCCCCGTTTGAACAAAACTGATAGGGGACCTCACCAGGATGGTACAGACCCTGGTGTTATTCTGACCAGTAGTTTCAGAGCAGAAGATGTTTAAGTAAAAATGTGGACATCGGACCATCCACCCCATACTAATAGCTCTTAAAGGTATTTCTACTTTTAAGCCCTAGCAGCTCCTGAAAGGGGCCATAGCAGTACCCCATTTTAACAAATTTGGGAGACGACCATATAATGATGCTAAAGACCAAGTTTGATAAAGATCCATCAAGCAGTTCATAAGAAGACGTATAAAGGTATTTCTTCTTTTAGCTCTAGTGGCCCATTAAAGGGACCAAGTGCCCCATTTGATAAATTTTGGGAAGAACCCTATAATGATACTACAGACCAAGTTTGATGAAGATCCAGTAGTTTCAGAGCAGAAGATGTTTAAGTAACAAGAGGACCATGATGGTCCTGAATCGCTCACCTATCTCCACATGACCCAGTGTTCAACTGAGTATGACATCGTTATTTCTATTATTTGACATAGTGACCTAGTTTTTGAGCACATGTGACCTAGATATCATCAAGATAAAAAATTCTCACCAATTTTCATGAAGATCCATTGAAAAATATGGCCTCTAGAGAGGTCACAAGGTTTTTCTATTATTTGACCTAATGACCTAGTTTTTGAAGGCACGTGACCCACTTTTAAACTTGACCTAGATATCATCAAGGTGAACATTCTCACCAATTTTCATGAAGATCTCGTGAAAAATATGGCCTCTAGAGAGGTCACAAGGTTTTTCTATTTTTCAACCTACTGACCTAGTTTTTGACCGCACATGACCCAGTTACGAACCTGACCTAGATATCATCAAGCTGAACATTCTCGCCAATTTTCATGAAGATCCATTGAGAAATATGGCCTCTAGAGAGGTCACAAGGTTTTTTCTATTTTTAGACCTACTGACCTGGTTTTTGACCCCACGTGACCCAGTTTCGAATCTGACTTAGATATCATCAAGATGAACATTCTGACCAATATTCATGAAGATCTCATGAAAAATATGGCCTCTAGAGAGGTCACAAGGTTTTTCTATTTTTAGATCTACTGACCTAGTTTTTAACCCCACGTGACCCAGTTTCGAACTTGACCTAGATATCTTCAAGGTAAACATTCTGACCAATTTTCATGAAGATCCATTGAAAAATATCGCCTCTAGAGAGGTCACAAGGTTTTTCTATTTTTAGATCTACTGACCTAGTTTTTAACCCCACGTGACCCAGTTTCGAACTTGACCTAGATATCTTCAAGGTAAACATTCTGACCAATTTTCATGAAGATCCATTGAAAAATATCGCCTCTAGAGAGGTCACAAGGTTTTCATATTTTTAGACCTACTGACCTAGTTTTTGATCGCACATGACCCAGTTTCGAACTTGACCTAGATATCATCAAGATAAACATTCTGACCAACTTTCATGAAGATCCATTGAGAAATATGGCCACTAGAGAGGTCACAAGGTTTTCCTATTTTTAGATCTACTGACCTAGTTTTTGACCCCACATGACCCAGTTTCGAACTTGACCTAGATATCATCAAGGTGAACATTCTGACCAATATTCATGAAGATCTCATGAAAAATATGGCCTCTAGAGAGGTCATAAGGTTTTTCTATTTTTAGATCTACTGACCTAGTTTTTAACCCCACGTGACCCAGTTTCGAACTTGACCTAGATATCATCAAGATGAACATTCTGACCAATTTTCATGAAGATGCATTGAGAAATATGGCCTCTAGAGAGGTCACAAGGTTTTTCTATTTTTAGACCTAATGACCTAGTTTTTGACCCTACCTGACCCAGTTTCGAACTTGACCTAGATATCATCAAGATAAACATTCTGACCAATATTCATGAAGATCTCATGAAAAATATGGCCTCTAGAGAGGTCACAAGGTTTTTCTATTTTTAGACCTACTGACCTAGTTTTTGACCCCACGTGACCCAGTTTCGAACTTGACCTAGATATCATCAAGGTGAACATTCTGACCAATTTTCATGAAGATCTTGTGAAATATATGGCCTCTAGAGAGGTCACAAGGTTTTTCTATTTTTAGACCTACTGACCTAGTTTTTGATGGCACGTGACCCAGTTTCGAACTTGACCTAGATATCATCAAGATGAACATTCTGACCAACTTTCATAAAGATCCCATGAAAAATGTGACCTCTAGAGTGGTCACAAGCAAAAGTTTACGGACGCACGGACGGACGACGGACACCGCGCGATCACAAAAGCTCACCTTGTCACTTTGTGACAGGTGAGCTAAAAATGTGGACATCAGACCATCCACCCCATACTAATAGCTCACCCTTAAAAGGACACACAACTATTACCTTTTCCATCTGCATTTTGGCTTTACGTTTCTCTTTCCTGTCTTTACCAAACTGGCAGTCAAACATTTTATTTCCAAGTATTACAAATGGTGTTCCATTGAAAGCTATTTTTCCATACAAAGCTGAAGGCATGTCTTCCCAAAACACTTTCTTAGCATTCCTCAAATCTTTAAATAAAGAAATAATTTATTACCAAGTGAATGAAATATTGTCATGCAGTACAAAGTCTCCTACTAGACAGCATATTATTTTCTATACTGCTGTATAACATAATGAAATGATATCTGTAAATAATGTATAAATAATATTTTACTGTATATAAAACATGTTAAAACAAAAATTAAAATTAGCAGATACAAGTATAAAAACCTACAAATAGAATAATTTTGGCCTATTATAAAAAGGATATCATATAAGTTATTAATAGTTACAACTAAGGGAAATTAAACCTACAAAAAAAGAAAAACAAGAGCTGTCGGAGGACAGCAACGCTCGACTATTCAACAGCCTTGTCAATTGAATGAATACAAAAGTTGAAAAAGGGGCATAATTTTGTAAAATGCAAAGTAGAGGTATTGAACCTCTGTACTGCATGTCATATCATGACAGTGAACAAGTGTGTGAAGTTTCCATCCATTCCAATTAGTGGATACTGAGATATCAGATTACATACAAAAATTTAACCAAAAACTGCTAAGTCGAAAAAGGGGCATAATTTTGAGAAAAAAAAGAGTAGAGTTATGGGACTTGCTTAGTGCATGTCAGATCATGACAGTGAACAAGTATGTGAAGTTTCAATCCATTCCCATTAGTAAGTACTGAGATACCAGCTTACATACAAAACCTTAACCAAAAATTTCTAAGTCGAAAAAGGGGCATAATTTTGTAAAAAAGCAAAATAGAGTTATGGAACCTGTGCAATGTAGGTCAGTTCATCACAGTGAATAAGTGTGTGAAGTTTCAATCCATTCCCACAAGTGGTTACTGAGATACCAGCTTACATACAAAACCTTAACCAAAAATTTCTAAGTCGAAAAAGGGGCATAATTTTGTAAAAAAGCAAAATAGAGTTATGGAACCTGTGCAGTGTAAGTCAGTTTGTCACAGTGAATAAGTGTGTGAAGTTTCAATCCATTCCCACAAGTGGTTACTGAGATACCAGCTTACATACAAAACCTTAACCAAAATCGGGACGCGGACGCCGCCGACGCATGGGCGAGTGCAATAGCTCTACTATTCTATGAATAGTCGAGCTAAAAATCTATACGAGTCCACAAAAACCTCTTTACCAGGTACAGATAGCTAAAAAAACACCTAAAAATTATATCTAATATGCATGTTGTACCACAGAGAAGTGGTCTCAATTTTCCCTTCAGCCAGTAATAACAAGAAGCTGCGTTCAATAAACGCTTGATGCCCCCGGTAGCATCCTTGTCGATACAAAGCAATCTAAGTCCAGAACGAAGTCAAATTGGTCAATACCGCTCAATACTGTTCAATTGGTCAATACTGGTCAATTAGTCAATACTGACTGTTAAGATATTTTGCAGAGTTTATGAACAATTTAAATAATGACTGTTAAGAGCATTTGGGGTTTGATGAAGGTATTTGCGTGCATTATATTTAGTTCAAGCAACCAAATTAATACTCCCAAATTAGTCAGAAGTGGTCAATTTGTCAGCACTGGTTCATACTGGTCATTATATTGCTAATTTAACTGAACTTCATTTGTAGAAAGTATTTCATAAACTGTAGCAGTCAAGTGTTTGATTCACAAGTGATAAATCTAATTATTTTTACTGGTATTTAATTCAATGAAAAATTGCTGCCTACAACTGGACCCTTTCATTGAAGTGGTTTAATTGTGTTTTGATAGCAAGTGTCACATTGCCTAATTGACACCATGTCTTACAATATACAATAGATTATATGTTGCAGGCCTGTCTATCTAGTCACTTATTAGCTGCCATGATCAATAATCCCACTGTATCAATGAGGTGCTTGAACATGGTACATGTAACTTTATCTAAAAAAAATTAGTTATGCAATTCAAAGTATTCAAATGACCAGTATTGACCACAATATGTGTTGATCAGGGATCCTGTGAAGGACCAAAATTTGAAATGACCAGTACTGTCCATTTCAATGAGTGTAATTTATAGTAATAATTCTTTTAATTAATTCAAAATAAAGGCTATACTTTAAAGTGATAAAAGCATTTAATAAACTAGTATTGACCACTGACCAATCTAAGTATATTGTCCAGAACTGAGCCAGACCAGGACACATTGCCAAGGACCAAAACTGAATCGACCAGTATTGACCATCAATCCACTATACTTTTTAACAAACAAAATTTTGTATTATTCTGATTGCTTTATAATTTTTACATTACTGTTACAGCTTGTTCTAATCTGTTAATGTGCATTATGTAAAAGTGTTGAATAAACCATAAACAGAGGTCAGGTGATGTTTTACAATATAAGATATGATCTGAAACAGACATTTTTATTAGATCTATGCTGTAATATTATCTTGGTTTTATTGTTTTATTTGCTAGTCAAAATTATTTGATGTTCACTGTGTGATGGGAGACATAATTAGCTCCGCCCCATAACTAATCAAAGTGGTTTAAGTTTAACTCTTGATGATTGACAGCCAGAAGTGTTTGAAGTGTGAGACTAGTGTGAAGCATCATGTTTGATAGAGACTGTCTGTAAATTAGCATTCTAACATGGCTCGATTTGATTTCCAGTTAAACAAAGAAGAAAATCAAGCTCTATATATTCTGCGATAAACAACGGTTGACGCGCGAACCGGTAAGAGAGCATTATGACGTCAATTATGACGTCATATTGCCGCATGACGTCCGATATATTACTCCTTGCATAAATGAAGTCCAATATAATATCTATTAAAATATATCAATGAGCATGTCAGACTTCAGAAATATTGCGTCATAAAAATCTGAAAAGGGGAAATAGTTCTACCAAAACTGAAGGCAACCAAGTTATTTTTATTTTAATTTGTGTCATATGAAATGCTTAATAAATGGACCAAGTTTGCTGCTAAGTTACAATCCCTAGATGTTAGTCTCCAGGCTGGTAACATTGCCCGATCCGGCTTTAGACATCTTCATTATTTTTCAAGAAACATGATTTTTTATGTCTAAAGCCCGATCGGGCAATGTTATCAGCCTGGTAAACTAAGGTCAAAAATCATAATTTTATGGTATGCACCACAAAAAATTGTGCCAAGGAAAACCTCCCACTTGAAACTCCAAATATCCCACTTAGTTATCATGAAAACCCCTCGACGGTCAAAAAAGGTTGGGAAGCATGTCCCCCCCCCCCCCACACACCCAATGGAGAATACAGACCGACTTGGACCATGGCTGATTCGGACCAAGTTTACTTGGCTTTTTCGGCCCAAATTGTTTAAGTTTTCCTGACACTAATGTCATGAGTGAAAATAAAATTTATGAGTATTAAGTTTAATGTCTCTAATTCTCACAAATACTTTATGTATCACTTTATTTCTCCTGTACATTCCTGCTTTTAAACTCTTATGCACTGACGCGCACCTGCATAAAATACTCACAAGGGTGTCATGCAGTATTTATAGATAGATAGATAGATAGATAGATGCAAAGAATAATTAAAGTCCTTATTAAATGCATTTTAATTTGTCAAAACTTCTTACCTGCTTGTACTGTGCATATTTTATGTTCTTACTTCAAGTAACCCTCAATATAAGTTTCATGTAGTGTATAGGCAGTGGCTAGAGAACCGGAATCGGTTCCCTAGACAGCGAACTTATTCGTCCGGAACCGGTTCTCTAGCCAAATTACTGTGCATAGGCTAGGGAACCGGAATTTTATTTCTCTGCATAAAGCTGTCGAAATTCACTTTGTTTCTTTTGGAAAGTGTCATGCATGTTATTATCTTAATTTTTTTCACCATTTCAGCAAGCTAGATATAGATCTATGCCCTTTCATTTATCTGTGTTTACTATGGCTCCAAAAGTGTACTCGCTGCATACTGTCCGCCATATTGGAAGATAAACTTGTACGAATGAATGCGGAAGCTGAAATAAACTTGAAATAAACTTAAAAGGTACAAAACAATAAAAGAAACAATTAAAACAAACTAAGTAATTTCTGTCAATTTGTAAATATATTGCTCACATATTTTTGAATGTGTAATGCCGAGGTGTTACAAGCCAGTATATAAAGTGATCAGATAATCTGCAAGAAGTTTTAATGGCAATTAAATTTGTTTGTACATCTATAAACCTGTAATGACGCAAATACAAATTAATACTATTCAAAAAAGTAATTTAAACATTGTACATGTTTAAAACAAATAACATTTAAAAACGACAAAGTAGTTTTCACGCATTCATTTCGTACTAGTTTACATCATTCCAATTAATATGGCGGACACGGAATGCGGCGAGTACACTTTTTTGAGACAGTAAACGCAGAAAAATGGAAGGGAATGGTAAAATTAATTAAGATAATAATATGCATGATACTTAGATCTACTTATAGAAACAGAATGAATTTCAGCAGTGTTATAAAATTCCGGTTCCCTAGCCTATGTACGATATTTTGGTTAGAGAACCGGTTCCGGACGAATAAGTTTGCTGTCTAGGGAACCGATTCCGGTTCTCTAGCCACTGCCTAGTGTATAAGCTATAATCAACATTATTTTCTGAAAATTGCTGAACCATCCAAAATTTATGGTCATTATTGACTGTTAAATAAAAGTTTGTGGTCTGAATCAGCCAAAATATATGGTCATTATCTACTTTTATTCAAAGTATATTGTCCGAATCAGCCAAAAATTTTATATTTGGTCCGAATCAGCCATGGTCCGAATCAGCCTGTTTCCCTGGATAGCAAGATGTTTTGACCCCTTGACACCTTGACCCCTAATAAAATAAGATGACACCTTGACCCCTAGACACTTTGTCCCCTATTGTCCATTTTTTCATAGTGACACTTTGACCCCTAATTTATCTTTTTTTTATTTTGCTTGGTTTAAGTGAAAAATTTACATGTTATATATGTCGATGTTCAGTATTTATAGTTAGTTTTTAGTGTTTTTGTTGAATATTGACAAAGGTTTTGGCTCAAATATTTCACATTATTTTACTTTTTTGAAAGGAACAGACATCAGAAAATAATACAATTTTAATCAAATTTTAATCAAATTTGAAGATTTTGACATCACAAGACACATCAAAGAATATGTAAAAAGGCGATAATGATATGGTAAGTATAGAACAGAACAGAACAGAACAGAACATCACTTTATTAACTCTAGTTACTTATTACAGTAACACAAGAGTGTACAATGCATAATACAATTAAACAAAGCATGCTTTTACACGTGACATAGCATAAAGAAGAACATTTTTTTTTTTTTTTTTTTTTTTTGAATTATTGATAATGATATGGTAAGTATAAATGCTGTATTAAAATATAATGACTTTGAATATCTCAACGATTACTCTCTTATAGTAGATTTAAACATTCATTTAATTTTGGAAAGTACTTAAATATAATTGAAGATAAAAAGTTTCGAATTGCTCTTAGTAGATTTAGATTATCATCACATAATTTGGAAACAGAAAGAGGTAGATATAACAACATGGATCAAAATGATAGAAAATGTAAATTTTGTAATCTTAATTCTTTAGAAAATGATTGTCACTTTCTTCTTGTATGTCCGTTATATAAATATAAAGAATTACGAAGAAAATATTTAAAACCATATTACTGTAGATGGCCCACTCTAAATAAATTTGATAATCTGATGTCTACCGAAAATAGAAAGGAATTACTGAATCTCTACAAGATATTGAAAGTTAGTTTCATTTTTGAAGCAACACCATTTTCCATTTAACATAGTTATTGTATGTTAGAATGTTCTGGATGTAATAATGATAATAATGAAAAGCTTCTCTCAGTATCTGTATTATTATATCAAATATTAAATAAGTCTCACTACATGTCAACTACATGTCAACTCTGTTTAGGTTAGAAGCATTTTATAAATGCTTAATTGCTGAATAAGTTTCTGAATTACACATATTTGGCTATGTTTGATAAGATGTTGAATGAATGCAATTATTTTCCACTGAGCTATAAATATTATAAGAGTTGTTGGAAAACTCAAGGACATATTTTATCAACACAAACGAGTGTTTACATAATTGTACATTATAACATGTTTTGTTGCATTAAAAAATGTCAATGATAAATATGCAAAATGATTTTATAAAATTTACTAAGTATAATAGTATTGTAGTTATTGCAATCAGAATAGATAGATATCAAGGATGTGTTTGTTGATTAATTAATGTAAATGAATATATATTTTGTGGAGTGAAAATTTCACTATTAAGATTTGAACAATTAAAGTCTATGAATGAATAACACTTATTATAATAGCATTTTATTTCACGTTTATCAATTTTTTCAATGTATTTTCATAAAATTGATATTTCAATATTAAATTAATTTCAGATATAAAATTCTTCAAAAATAACATAAATTACAACTATTCTTTAAACAGATTATCAATTTTATCTATCATTTAATTTATTGTTTAAAGGCATACTTGAACTCCATCAATAGGGTGGTGATTGGATTAAAAACTAACTGAGGTGTGAAAATGGGTTACACTGCACTATAAACTGAAGTGTGCCCCTAATTACTCTAATCTTGGTACAATACAATAAACTTGTGTCCTTTAAGTGTTACCAAATGGGGTCTCACCTTCACAACATGCAATAAGTAGGTAACATATATTAATTGAAATGTATGGTGTTAAAGGATATCAGGCTAATATTTTATGAAAATTCCTTAAAATCAAAATAATTAACTTTTATCTAAGTTGAATATTAAAAGAGTTGGTTTACACTGAAAATGGTTTAAACGTAAACATATGTATCAAAGTTATGCCTAATTTATTAGATCAATTTCAGGTTTGTTGCAGGCTCTTCGGCAGGTCTTCCCAGGTACAGATCTACATGGTTGTGCTTTCCACTGGGCGCAGTCCATCATTCGTCACGTGAAGGAGCACGGTCTCGCCAAAACCTACCAGGACAGGAGAACCGTTCATCAGCTGATAAGCAAGCTACTTGCTCTTCCGTTTCTACCGGGTCGGGACATCGAGAGCGTTCCAACGTCTGAGAGAACGTGCCATGACCAGCTTGCATCCAGTGCGGGATCTCTTCCAATACGTCTAGGATCAGTTGTTGGGCTCAAGTTTGTGGACAATTGACGAGTGGAGTGTGTACAGGCAGCCTGTACGCACAAACAACGACTGTGAGGGTTGGCACCGGGGCCTCAACCAGAAAACTGGACGCAGCATACTCCCCTTCTATGTGCTAGTTACGCTTCTTCTCCAGGAAGAAAGTTGGTATCAATCACTGTTGCTCTTGTCTCTCAGCAGGCAGTGAGCAGGAACCGTCTTCAGGTGTACGTGTCAATGGACAATCTTATTGGTGAGCAATGGGACAAGTACGGTGACCATGACATCATGTGTTAAGACATTCTAGCCCGTGTTAGTGAGATTTACGGCCGTATGTAAATCTAAAACTCAACCAAATTGAAAGAACAGTGCCAGGACTTTATAATAGACTGACCAGTGCTCATCATGTAAAAAGTGTACAAAGTGTATTATGTTTTATGTGATGCATTTTTCTTATTTCTGTCTGTTGTGTTTTGTATAATGTTTTATATTTATATTGTCTGTTTCATGTAAATAGTGTACAAAGTGTACTCATTAAATGTATATTATGTTTTATGTAATGTATTTTCTTACTGAACTATTTAACTGTATGAAAGAAATATGAGAATGAAAAGAGAAATGAATGAGTGAAAGAAATAATGAATGAAGAGAAAAGTATTTAGTTTTAGCGTTATTGTATTTATTTATAAAACTGTACATTTATAAATAAAGTAGTATACTATACCAATAAATGTGAAGTTTCGAGCAGAGAGTTATTTTATTATTTCAATTAGTCAATAAGGTTATTTATATCTATAATTACTAACTTGATTAGTAATTTCATCTAAATAATTTCTTAGATAATTGCAAACGTTTGTGAAACATCATTTTTAATAATACCAACATGAGTAAACAACACACATAAACCATACTTTGTCACCTACTCATAGTCTAGAAGTTGTACAAGTCCATCAATACAGCTTTTATCAATGACTTGCATGCACATTAAGAAATTAAACTGCAGAAAAATATACCCCTAGCCACAAAAAAAATGTAAGGGGTCAAAGTGTCAAATAAAAAAAAAGTAGGGGTCAAGGTGTCACTGGAAATAGGGGTCAAAGTGTCACTAAGGGGTCAAGGTGTCATCTTTGGTAAAAAAAATTAAGGGGTCAAGATGTCAAGGGGTCAAACCGTCTAGCATTTCCCTGGAATGGACAGATACCCCTGGACAACTTGCTTACTTGGGCAAAAATAGTGATAAATAGCGGGGTGGGTGTTCCGATACTATCTGGAATGGCAAATTACAGTTTTAATGGTTAAAAAGTTAAAACACAACACAAACTAGTGTCGAATTTATCTGGCAATCGGTTCTGTCCGACGGCTATTATAATTTGTTTAGACAGGAATGGATGGAAAACAGAAAAATAAATTGTATGAACCGTTTCTCCCAAAGTTCTTTGTAGCTTTATAACTAGCGTATCTACTGTTAGTTTTCAGCTCATAGGTCCTTAACATTTGGTGCGCTTGTTCAACAGTTTTGCATTCTGCCATTACCCCCATTTTCAATCCCTTGCCAGATGGTCAGAGACCACCAATTCGAAAAAAAAGTTCTGATAGGTTACAACACACTAAATATCTGTTCTTTATGCTATATAAAATTTACCTATTTCCAATGACCGCAGCACACATCATGACCCATTTTAAATGTATGTAACTTACAATTTCTTGAAGAATATTGTCAGTGATAAATAAAAATCACAAGAAAAGTGGGAATCATGTTTGGTGCAGGAAAATATTTTCAGTCAAATACACAACCTGCAAAATCGGTTAAAAAATTTGACCCAAAATTATAATGGTGGTGTATGATTTAAGTTTTCATTAAAAATTCTCTAATGTTGTTATTTCATTATGAAAATGCTACCTACATGTCAAACATAGAATTGTCATTTGATTTTAGCCAAGAAATTGCAAAGAAAATAAGGAAAATAGCTTTTTAGAGCAAAAAAAACAAACTGAGAACTACTTGTATCTATCATGATGCGACTACCATTTTATTGCCCCATTTTTCTATTTAGTGTCTGTATGCCTATAAGGAAAGCTTTTTTCTCTGACACTGCCAGTTTCATTTGAAATGTAGTTACAGTATTGATCTATGTCCGTTCACAGCTTTCTTTTCGTTTCTTTGTTTCAGTATTCATCTATGTTCGTTTTATACTTACAGTATTCATCTAGGTCCGTTCACAAGTATAATAAATTTACAGTTATAGTATTAATCTATGCCCGTTCACAATTTTAAACTTAGAGTTACAGTACAACTTTAATGTTTTTAACTTAGAATTCATCTTTGTTCGGTTTATAGATACAGTACTCATCTATGTCCGTTCACATGTTTTAATTTATAGCTCCAGTATTCAAGTATGCCCGTTTACAAGTTTAATTCTATATTTACAGACTATTCATCTATGCCTTTTCACAACTTTAATTTTTTAGTTTTAGTATTCATCTATTGCCGTTTTATAGTTACAGTATTCATCAATGTCCGTTCACAATTTTAAAATTTAAAGTTACAGTATTCACCTAAGTCCATTTTAAAGGTACTGTAACAGTATATACTCGTCTATGTCCGTCCATAAGCTTAAATTTATAGTTACAGTATCTATCTATGTAAAATCCATTTTTATATGTTTTTGTAGTTGTTAATGTTGTTTTTATTAAGAAAACAAACAAACATAAATGGCTGTGACAATCGGCGATTACTGCACCTGCCCGTATATACAAACTACAAGCACTCTTGTCGTCCGTTTTATGTATTTCTGCAATATATTAAATTTAGACAAAACAAAAGAAAAAGATTAACCACTTTCCCAACAAACATAAAATGTATATATCACCAATGAATTTCTTGTATATATGTTTTGCGCACATGTTATTGCAAAATGTTAATTTGTAATCTGTGCTTCTTCAATAAAGTTCTGTTCTGTTCTGTTCTGTAGAAGAAACCTACATGCATGAAAATAACAATGTTTTAGCTTGATATCAACAGTGTCTAAGGTTCTATGGCATTTTCAGTAATGTAAGACACCCCATCAGATTTTATCAATAATAGCTGTCGCGACATCATTTTCATGCATTTACCCTAAATATAGCCTTGTTTAGCCCTATTTTGTCATTTTCTACTCTGATCTGCATACAAATTACACATTTAAAGTGTTAAATATGTTCACTTTTACCTCTGATTGCCAGAAAATAGCAATCAGTAGACTATGAATATGCAATTTTTGAGAAAAAAATACACTCAAAACAGTAAAAATGTGATATTTTGGGTTTTATCCTTATTTACAATGAAATTGCAATAAATATGTAATTTTCTATCAAATTTTAATCAAAATAGCCCATTTTCACATTCATCTGGCCAGATTTCAATTTTCACCAATGTCATCTTATAGGTTATAATACACTAAATAGCTGCATTTCTTCTTTAATCTAAATAAAACTTACCTATTTCCAATGACCGCAGCACACATCAGGACAATTTTAAATGTCTGTAACTTATAATTTCTTGAAGAATATTGTCAGTGCTATTAAAATCACAAGAAAAGTGGGGATCATGTTTGAAGCAAGAAAAACATTTTCAGTCAAACACACGACCTGCATAATCGGCTAAAAATGAGACCCAAAATTATAGGGGTGGTGTATGATCTAAGTTTTCAAGAAAAATTCTCTAATGTTGTTATTTCATTATAAAAATGCTACCTACATGTCAAGAATAGATCTGTCATGTGATTTTAGCAAAAAAAAAAAAAAAAAAAAGAAAATAAGGAAAATAGCTATACAGAGCAAAAAAACTGTGGACTATTTGTATCTGCCATTATGCGACTACCATTTTTTTTTTTTACACCATTTTTCTATTTAGTGTCTGTATGCCTACAGGTTACATTCTACCAATTCAATTCCTTATTTATTTCATATTAACAACAAAACATTCAGATCTCATTTTCAACACTTTTAGCGCATTTCAATGATATGAAAACCATATACCTATGGTCATTTAGTATGACATGTCTTCTAATCAAAAATAGAAAATATTGACAGGTTATCACCCTCTAAAAATGCCCACATGAAAACAGCCATTTAGCAACTACGTGTAGGTAGACATTTTTCGCAAAGAATAAAACTTTTTCCAGAAAATTCTCAATGAATATGGTCTAGATCTTTTCTCAATACAATAAGCAATAAAAATAAGCCAAAAATTTAACTGTCACCTTCTCATGTCATTTCATTCATAGCATGGAACTACATTTTGGAATACATCACAAGTAACACTGAGTAGTCACTTCTGATTTGATGTAATCTGTCCTTAAAGGAAAAAATTCTATACTCAAAAAGTTTTATTTTCACTTAAATTTTAGCAGTAAGGCATAAAAAAATTGTTTGTTTCCGGTATCCCGACATACCCTAAATTTTTGGCCTGACCCTAAATGTTTTTATGGCCTTGGAGAATATTTTTTTCAACATATTTAAATAAGTTTCAACACTCTTGGCCTAGTGGTTCTCAAGTCACTGTTCAGGCTCCTGTGACCTTGACCTTTGATCAAGTGACAAAAAATAGCAATCAGTAGGCTATGAATATGCAATTTTTGAGAAAAAAAATACACTAAAAAACAGTAAAAATGTGATATTTTGGGTTTTATCCTCATTTACAAAGAAATTGCAATAAATATGTAATTTTCTATCAAATTTTAATCAAAATAGCCCATTTTCACATTCATCTGACCAGATTTCAATTTTCACCAATGTCATCTTATAGGTTATAACACACTAAATAGCTGCATTTCTTCTTTAGTTTAAATAAAAGTTACCTATTTCCAATGACCACAGCACACATCAGGACAATTTTAAATGTCTGTAACTTACAATTTCTTGAAGAATATTGTCAGTGCTATTAAAATCACAAGAAAAGTGGGGATCATGTTTGAAGCAAGAAAAACATTTTCAGTCAAACACACAACCTGCATAATCGGCTAAAAAATAAGACCCAAAATTATATGGGTGGTGTATGATCTAAGTTTTCAAGAAAAATTCTCTAATGTTGTTATTTCATTATGAAAATGCTACCTACATGTCAAGAATAGATCTGTCATGTGATTTTAGCAAAAAAAAAAAAAAAAAAAAGAAAATAAGGAAAATAGCTATACAGAGCAAAAAAACTGTCGACTATTTGTATCTGCCATTATGCAACTACCATTTTATTTTACACCATTTTTCTATTTAGTGTCTGTATGCCTATAGGTTACATTCTACCAATTCAATTCCTTATTTATTTCATATTAACAACAAAACATTCAGATCTCATTTTCAACACTTTTAGAGCATTTCAATGATATGAAAACCATATATGGTCATTTAGTATGACATGTCTTCTAATCAAAAATAGAAAATATTGACAGGTTATCACCCTCTAAAAATGCCCACATGAAAACAGCCATTTAGCAACTACGTGTAGGTAGACATTTTTCGCAAAGAATAAAACTTTTTCCAGGAAATTCTCAATGAATATGGTCTAGATCTTTTCTCAATACAATAAACAATAAAAATAAGCCAAAAATTTAACTGTCACCTTCTCATGTCATTTCATTCATAGCATGGAACTACATTTTGGAATACATCACAAGTAACACTGAGTAGTCACTTCTGATTTGATGTAATCTGTCCTTAAAGGAAAATTTCTATATTCAAAAAGTGTTATTTTCACTTAAATTTTAGCAGTAAGGCGTAAAAAATTGTTTGTTTCCGGTATCCCGACATACCCTAAATTTTTGGCCTGACCCTAAATGTTTTTATGGCCTTGGAGAATATTTTTTTCAACATATTTAAATAAGTTTCAACACTCTTGGCCTAGTGGTTCTCAAGTCACTGTTCAGGCTCCTGTGACCTTGACCTTTGATCATATGACCCAGTTTCAACATTCTAGGTCAAGTGGTTCTCAAGTTATTTTCCAGAAATTATTTTACATGACCAGACCCCTGTGATCTTGACCTTTAATAGACTAACCCAAAAACCAATAGGGGTCATCTACTCTGCATGTTCAATCATCCTATGAAGTTTCAACATTCTGGGTCAAGTGGTTCTCAAGTTATTGATCGGAAATGGTTATCAACGTTCAGGCCCCTGTGACCTTGACCTTTAACCGAGTGACCTCAAAAACAATAGGGGTCATTAACTCTGCATGACCAATCATCCTATGAAATGGGATTTCAGTACGATACAATAAAATTTCAAGGTTTTATGGCTTTTTCAGT
Source organism: Mercenaria mercenaria (assembly GCF_021730395.1). NCBI lineage: Eukaryota > Metazoa > Mollusca > Bivalvia > Venerida > Veneridae > Mercenaria > Mercenaria mercenaria. Next base: position 54,326,681 of record NC_069372.1, on the reverse strand, counting down.
AACGTATGCTAACGCTCAAAATTTCCCTGAAAATAGCTGTTGCAGCATCATTTATGACCACTTTTCCTTGCTGGGGCTTATTTTTTGCCATATTTCATCAAGTTTTACCATAAACTTACTATAAACTGTACTCAAATCACACACTGTTACTGCAAAATATACCCAAACTCACCCCTGACACCTAAAATTTACCAATATTTAGTCAGTTACAGTAGTATTTTGTTACCAGTAACAAAGGTCCATAAATGAAAGTGTATTTTAGTTTTATAACCATAGTGGATGTTACTTTGTGTTACCAGTTGTGCCCTTTTTTTAACAGAAGCATATAGGCTGTTACCATTTGTTGCTAGTGTTACAAGGTACACAAAGATAAGAAGACATTGACCAAAAATAGATTTCCATGTTCTATCCACAGTGACCTAGACCTTTAATACTTTCACTGCCTACAAGATGGGTATACCTGTCCCATTTCTACTTCAGCCTATCTGCCCGTCTTCGGATTTCCTGACATTCCAACCTATAAACAACGCGAATGACATCACATGAATTTATCCCAGAGCAACCAGTCATATTAAAATGTTTTCCATCTGTGTTTGCTATTGTATTTTTAGAATAGTGTGCACAGAAAAGCCCATAATGACCTAAGTGACCTGGTAAATTTCCACATTTCAAAATGTTGGACGGCGATTCAACTGCGGGGTAAAGTAGACAAAACAACAGCTGTCCGTAAGACGGCCAAGCTCGACTATTCGAAATATTGTCACAGAAGCAGGAAAATATTACCCAAAATGTTAAATATCAAAAGAGTTTTTAGTTCGAAAGGGGACATAATTCGACCAAAATGCATATCAGACTTATGGGACTTGATGCTGTCAACTACTTTTATAATCCCAAAGAAACATGTTAAGTTTCAATTCCATATCTGCATTAGTTTTAGAGATAGTAACTTGCATGTAAAACTTTAACCAGAATTTTCTAAGTCCAAAAAGGGGCAAAATTTGCCAAAAATACATGTCAGAGTTATGTGACTTGACCCAGTGAGGTTGATAATTGATCTAGTAAATGAAAAAGTAAGTTTCAAATCTGTATGCCTTTAAGTAATAGCTGAATGTACTTGCACGCAAAACTTTAACCAGGATTTTCTAAGTCCAAAAGGGGGCATAATTTGGCTAAAATGCAGGTCAGAGTTATGGGACTTGATGCTATCAACTAGTTTTATAACCCCGAAGAAACATGTTGAGTTTCAATTCAATATCTGCATTAGTTTAGGAGATAGTAACTTGCATGTAAAACTTTAACCAGGATTTTCTAAGTCCAAATGGGGGCATAATTTGCTCAAAATACATGTCAGAGTTATGGGCCTTGAACAAGTGAGGTAGGTAATTGATCTAGATAAAGACAAATTAAATTTCAAATCTATATGCATTTTGGTAATAGCTGTATGTACTTGCATGCAAAACTTTAAGCAGGATTTTCTAAGTCCAAAAGGGGGCGTAATTTGGCTAAATGGCAGGTCGGAGTTATGGAATTTGATGCTATCAACTAGTTTTATAACCCCAAAGACACATGTTGAGTTTCAATTCAATATCTGCATTAGTTTAGGAGATAGTAACTTGCATGTAAAACTTTAACCAGGATTTTCTAAGTCTAAAAGGGGGCATTATTTGCTCAAAATACATGTCAGAGTTATGGGACTTGACCAAGTGAGGTATGTAATTGATCTAGAAAAGGACAAATTAAATTTTAAATCTATATGCCTTTTGGTAATAGCTGTATGTACTTGCACGCAAAACTTGAACCAGGATTTTCTAAGTCCAAAAGGGGGCATAATTTGGCCAAAATGAAGGTCGGAGTTATGGGACCTGATGCTATCAACTAGTTTTAAATCCCGAAGACACGTAAAGTTTCAGTTCAAAATCTGCATTAGTTTTGGAGATAGTAACTTGCATGTAAAACTTTAACCAGAATTTTCAGAAGTCCAGAAGGGGGCATAATTTGCTCAAAATACATGTTAGAGTTATGGAACTTTACCCAGTGAGGTTAGTTATTAACCTAGAAAAAGAATGAATAAGTTTCAAAGCTATATGCCTTTAAATGTTAGCTGTATGTACTTGCATGAAAAACTTAACCAAGGGGTGACGCCAACGCCAGGGTGAGTAGAATAGCTAGACTATTCTTTGAATAGTCGAGCTAAAAATTTATAGCTGTTTACGGTGATTCTTCCCCCATTTAGCCCTGAATGTATGATGGGTATACCGGTCTCGCATTTACGTCAGCATATTTCAAACTAAATTAAGATTATTTTTTAGAATAAATCTGTTCATTTGTGTGCATTTATTATTTTTCTTTCTAAAGTTACAGGTTTGTATACTTTCTACGAACAATAAAGTCTCTAAACTATTATGTCAATACTAAGGTGATTTCCAGGAATGTGCCTTGGCAAATACAGTGTACATAATGTAATCAGGTCCTCAGCAGCGAAAGGGTTAATAGTGTCTCTAAAACGAATAGGGGTCATTAACTCTGCATGTCAAATCATCTACTTTTGCGATTGTTATATCAAGATATTTTACCATGTCAGTTGTTTTTAGTTCAGTACCATGGAGGATGTAAGGGTACAGTAGATAATTTTCTTCTTTTTTTGTTTGGTTTGGTGGTGGGGGTGGGTGGGGAGGGGGGGCGATCCTCAGCACCTTACATTTATCTGTATTAGATTTCATTGCCCATTCTGATTCCCAAGGTAAGAGAGCAGAGATCATTTAGCAACAGTCCAACATGCAACAGTAAAATGATTTGGTAGCTCCCTTGCTTCTTTCTCAGTACTTAAAGGGTTGCACTTGAAATAAGTAGTGTCTGTGACCAGATACCTAGTTTGTCGCACAAGATCTCTGAAGCTCATGTTATATGTGATTTATATGCCTCATTAATGAATATGCTCCGTGGGTCAATGAAATGATGTGCTCAAACATTTTATTTGCCTTTAGTTATTTATAATACCAACAAGGCTTATCAGCGCATTTCTTTAATTACTATACAAACTAACATACATCAAATAACAATCATATCAAATTTTACTTCATATTACATTTATCCAAGGTAAAGAATTTTCTCATATGTCAGAGGATTAACTTGACAGAAAATATATACAGTGATACGCACATAAACATTTCAGATCCAAATGTTTGTTCTACATGTATAATGACACTGGTATATGTACACCGACATTTTCTTGTCAGTTGCATGCAAAGTGCACATAATTACAGCTAGGAGATTTTTCTCTAGTTAAATAATTGATAACATGATTGTAATTTTACCTTTTCCCTGCAATATTTCTGAAATGGACTTGTCTATATTCTAATTTGGGCAGTACTATTTATTATTCTAAAGGGTGTTCACTGAGAAATTACAGACTGAACTGCGAACAATGCAAAACAATATCTGATCTTGGTCTGCACTGGTCCCAAACACAGCGGGCTAAAGGTCTAAAAGTTGCACACAAAGTCTAAACATTTTTCTAATAAGTAACTACATTGTGCATGTAAACTAAATTTAAGGCCTAATTGTTGAAAACATTCAAACGAAGGCATTCTCAGGCAAATAATGTAGTGTACCTCTGAAAGAGAGGACAGCATGTAAAATTGCTGGTTTTAATTTTTTACAATCAAATTTCAGTGTATTAGCACTTTTAGGCTTAATATATCAAACTAAAATACTAAAATACATAGCAAAGAGTGTTTTAACACTATTAATACATGATGGGTGGTTATACATCGGGTGTAATAATTTCATGGAGGCGCAGCCAGAGTTTAATTATGTGTACGAAGTATTACTGCTCGAGTGCATAAATAGTGATAAAACACGGTTTTGGTATAAATTATTTCAATTCTAATATGCCCTTAATCTAAAACAGTTGATAAAATATAGTAGCGCGCTTTCTCGGTCGCAACAAAAGCATTGACGTCACCACACATTAACAAGACATCATTCTAGCGTAAGAGTGTTTTAACAGAGAAAAGGAATTAAAATATATACTTATCAATACAATATAACTACTGACAAAGAAATCTTTTTTTTAGCAAGAGTTGAAAATCTCCTCTGTCAGTTTTACCCATTTAGTATCATGACTAAATTTATAAAGTTCTGGCTATGTATACAATTCACCATGAGAAAATTAGGAAATGATAACATTAAAATGAGTGAAAACTGAAGAATCTGGTGCAATTTATAGTATTACATGTATATAAAGGTGAGATTGTGATTTCATTCCTGTATAGTTATGATTTTGTTCTTTTTCTCCATATGCATCTGATCTGAAAAACTTCTGAATTTTTAAAAGTTTTCACACAATTCAGCAATACATATTCAAAACATACTTGTAAAACCTAAATCTGATGTTTTAAACATAGACTGACATTGTAGATTTACAAGCAGTTATCAAATTGATTGAATTAAAAAGACAATGTTTAGTATACACTTTTTATTTTTTGTAAGAATGTACCACATGTATGTGTTCAAATACTGAAACTTTAAGGTTCAGTACTGAAACTTTAACCTACATATTAATCTCATTTCATCTGATCTAGACACAATAACTTGCTTTCACTGTCACTGTAGCTTTTCACTTCTCTTTCTCCAACACTGCTTTATGTTACATAGCACAGGTATCCCTGCCAGAATCCTAGCCATTCATTTTTCAGATGGCAATTCAATGTAAGCTGCCATTCAGCCATAATTTACACTGTCAAGTCATCTGGACTATATAAAGACACAATATCCAATACTGTTTCGGCAATGTCTATCATTGTGGTGCATCTATAATTAAATCATCATCCTCCTCTTCCTTGATGTCCATCATCACATCACTGAAAAAGTAAACAATATTTGCTAACAACTGAGCCTAGTGTTATCTACAACAGTTAACATACAACTGAATACTATATGTCAGCTTCTGCTCATATTACATATTTCTTTAATCTCCTCTGTGTTACAATAGGACTTGAGTCAGTGTAAAATTGAAAATACTATCATTAAACAAGAGCTGTCTCCATAGGATGACACATGCCCCCGATGGCACTTTGAATGAATAGTTATGGTCGATGTTAGAGTTTAGGACCTTTGACCTACGGAGCTGGGTCTTGCGGGCGACACGTCGACTTACTGTGTCACACATTCATGCGTAGTTATTTTAAAATCCATGCATGAATGACAAAGATATGGACCGGACACGCCCATCAATGCACTATCATGTAAAATGACCTTTAACGTCTAAGTGTGACCTTGACCTTCGAGCTACGGACCTGGGTCTTGCGCACCACACGTCGTCTTACTGTGTTACACATTCATGCCAAGTTATTTGAAAATCCATCCATCGATGACAAAGATATGGACCAGACACGCCCATCAATGCACTATCCTTTAATGTCTAAGTGTGACCTTGACCTTTGAGCTACGGACCTGGGTCTTGCGCGCGACAGGTCGTCTTACTGTGGTACACATTCATGCCAAGTTATTTGAAAATCCATCCATCGATGACAAAGATATGGACCGGACACGCCCATCAATGCACTATCCTTTAATGTCTAAGTGTGACCTTGACCTTTGAGCTACGGACCTGGGTCTTGCGCGCGACACATCGACTTACTGTGTTACACATTCATGCGTAGTTATTTTAAAATCCATGCATGAATGACAAAGATATGGACCGGACACGCCCATCAATGCACTATTATGAAAAATGACCTTTAACGTCTAAGTGTGACCTTGACCTTCGAGCTACGGACCTGGGTCTTGCGCACGACACGTCGTCTTACTGTGGTACACATTCATGCCAAGTTATTTGAAAATCCATCCATCGATGACAAAGATATGGACCGGACACGCCTATCAATGCACTATCATTTAATGTCTAAGTGTGACCTTGACCTTTGAGCTACGGACCTGGGTCTTGCGCGCGACACGTCGTCTTACTGTGGTACACATTCATGCCAAGTTATTTGAAAATCCATCCATCGATGACAAAGATATGGACCGGACACGCCCATCAATGCACTATCCTTTAATGTCTAAGTGTGACCTTGACCTTTGAGCTACGGACCTGGGTCTTGCGCGCAACACGTCGTCTTACTGTGGTACACATTCATGCCAAGTTATTTGAAAATCCATCCTTCGATGACAAAGATATGGACCGGACACGCCCATCAATGCACTATCCTTTAATGTCTAAGTGTGACCTTGACCTTTGAGCTACGGACCTGGGTCTTGCGCGCGACACGTCATCTTACTGTGGTACACATTCATGCCAAGTTATTTGAAAATCCATCCATCGATGACAAAGATATGGACCGGACACGAAAATTGCGGACAGACTGACAGACTGACAGACCGACAGACCGACGGACGGACAGACGGTTCAAAAACTATATGCCTCCCTTCGAGGGCATAAAAACTTTCAAATGTGATAACATACATGAAACTGACATCACAAGTGATGTAGCACACCTGATATGAAATTTGAATGTCAATATGGAAAAACATTGACATTTCAGATTCAATTGAAACTTTACAGAGTTATTAACCTTTAGCCTGCTGCCGGCAAATGATTTTGCCTTTGTGACCAGTGCAGACCAAGATCAGCCTGCACATCCGTGCAGTCTGATCATGGTCTGCACTGCTCACTATTCAGTCAGTAAATTTTCAGTAAACACCCCTTGGAATAATGAATGGTACTGCCCAAATTGAATGATGGACCAGTCTATTTCAGAAATTTATCAGGGTATGGGTTAAATGAGTCTGTAATAATTTTCCCTACTGACATGCAAATTTCATATCAGGTGTGAGACCAATGATGGCAAGAAAAAGATTATCAGCTTTACATCAAGAAATATGCAACTGCTCTATATAGGAACAAGAGATCACAGGGTGATCTTGGTGCCCAGTTTGAGCCATTTCTGAATGTTCCAAATTTAAAGACTAGCTCAAGTTCAAAATCGAGGTCAAAATTCATTTCGGTACACAAAACTGTGCATGTGGCGCATGCATGTGGTCCAGATTTTGAAGTTGTAGCTTGAGAAATGTGAAAGTAGGTCACTTGATCAATTTCAAGGTCAAAGTTCATTTCTGCAAACAAAACTATGCATGTGCTTTAAATTTGAAGGCTGTAGCTTGAGAAATGAGAAAGTAGGTACTTGGTAAAAATCAAGGTCAAATTTCAATTCAGAACACAAAACTATGCATGTGGTCCAAATATGAAGGCTGTAGCTTGAGAAATGTGGTAGTAGGTCACTAGGACAAAATCAAGTCAAATTTCATTTCGGAACACAAAACTATACATATGGTCCAAATTTGAAGCCTGTACCTTCAGAAGTGTGAAAATAGGTCACCTGGTCAGTGCCAAGGTCAAAGTTTATTTCGGTACACAAACCTATGCATGAGGTCCAAATTTGAAGGCCGTAGCTACAGAAATGCGAAAGTAGGTCACTAGGTCAAGATCAAGGTCAACTCATGTCAAGGTTCATCTAGCCACTCAAAACTATACATGTGGTCCAAAGAATTTGAATGGACAGGAAGTTTTTAAACTTTTCCCTATATGAGTCTATATAAACCATGTGACCCCCTGGGGCAGGGCCATATTTGACCAAAGGGGGATAATTTGAATAAACTTAGTAGAGAACCATTAGATGATGCTACATTACAAATACAAGCAAATTCGATGAATTGGTATCCCCCGCCAAAAGGGTCTGTGGTGAAGAACGGCAAAAAAAAACACCAGCAAAAAGAATGTTACAAAGAAGCAAATAATTTCATTAGTCAAAATCAAATTAACAGAAAATGAATGCCTTTTTTTCCGGGGGGGGGGGGGGGGGGGGGGGGGGGGGGGGGGGGGGGGGGGGGGGGGGCAAGGTGGCGACCCCAGGTGTATGTATGTATAAATCTGTGGATTTTTAAACAATTAAAGGGCAATAACTGTATGGAAAATTGACCAATAAAAAAAGACAAGAGGGCCATAATGGCCCTATATCGCTCACCTGTTATCACTGCACTTAAGGACAAGATGGTAAACAAGAGCACCGCCGTGCGGGTGCTGACGCTCATCTGATTTTTTTTGTGTAATAGAAATATTGTCCTACCCATGATTTTCTTAGTCTAAAAAGGGCCATCATTCTTGCAAAAAGCAGGATAGAGTTATGTTTTTGATGTACTGTGTCCACTTATGATGGTGAAAAACTGTTGCAAGTTTTAAAGCAATGGCTTTGATAGTTTATGAGAAAAGTTGACTTAAACATAATACTCAACCAAGAAAATGATTTTCTAAGTCCAAAAGGGGCAATAATTATTGCAAAAAGTAGGATGGAGTCATGTTGCTTGCTGTACAGGGTCAGCTTATGATGGTGAACAAGTGTTGCAAGTTTCAAAGCAATAGCTTTGATAGTTTAAGAGAAAAAGTTGACCTAAACATAAAACTTAACCAAGAAATCTGATATTTTCTAAGTCCAAAAGGGGCCATAAATCTTGCAAAAAGCAGGATGGAGTTATGTTTCTTGCTGTACAGGGTCAGCTTATGATGGTGAACAAGTGTTGCAAGTTTTAAAGCAATAGCTTTGATAGTTTAGGATAAAAGCTGACCTAAACATAAAACTTAACCAAGAAAACTGATTTTCTAAGTCCAAAAGGGGCAATAAATCTTGCAAAAAGCAAGACTCTAGTTATGTTTCTTGATGTACAGGGTCTGCTTATGATGGTGAACAAGTATTCCAAGTTTCGAAGCAATAGCTTTGATAGTTTAGGAGAAAAGCTGACCTAAACATAAAACTTAACCAAGAAATCTGATATTTTCTAAGTACAAAAGGGGCCATAAATCTTGCAAAAAGCAAGATGGAGTTATGTTTCTTGCTATACAGGGTCAGCTTATGATGGTGAACAAGTATTCCAAGTTTCAAAGCAATAGCTTTGATAGTTTAGGAGAAAAGCTGACCTAAACATAAAACTTAACCAGGCAACGCCGACGCCGATGCTGACCGGCTCAAGTGATGACAATAACTCATCATTTTTTTTTCAAAAAATCAGATGAGCTAAAAAATCATCCAAAGAATCATGAGAAAATATAGCTGAAATTTTCTTTAATTCACAGATATGTCACAAGAGGGTCATGATGACCCTGGATCTCTCACCTGAGTAATATGAGCTACATGTTTCAAATGTCAAACTGATGATTTTTAGAAATTTTTGAAAGATTTTCCGATGTACAATCAAGTGACCCCTGGGGCTGGGTCAATTTGACCCTGGGGGGGGGGGGGGGGGGGGGGGAGGGGTTTAAGATTTGAATACATTTTGTAGAGGTCCACTAGGCAATGCTACATGTCAAATATCTAAGATCTAGGCCTTCTGGTTTATTTTTAGAAAATTTTGAAGATTTTTCTATGTACAATCAAGTAACCCCATGGGGCGGGGTCAATTTGACCCCGGGGGTCATGATTTGAACAAATTTTGTAAAAGTTTACTAGGCAATGCTACATGTCAAATATCTAAGATCTATGCCTTCTGGTTTATTTTAGAAAATTGTTGAAGATTTTCCTATGCAAAATCAAGTGACCCCTAGGGCAGCGTCTATTTTGACCCTGGGGGACATGATTTGAACAAATTTTGTAAAGGTCCACTAGGCAATGTTACAAGTGAAATATCTAAGCTCTAGGCCTTCTGCTTTATTTTTAGAAATTTTCTGAAGATTTTCTTATGTAAAATCCAGTGACCACTGGGGCAGGGTCAATTTTGACCTCTTTGGGTCATGATTTGAACAAATGTTGTAGAGGTCCACTAGGCAATGCTACATGTCAAATATCTAAGCTCTAGGCCTTCTGGTTTATTTTTAGAAAACTTTTGAAGATTTTCTTATGTAAAATTAAGTGACCCCTAGGGCAGGGCCAATTTTGACCCCGGGGTCATGATTTGAACAACTTTAGTAGAGGTCCACTAGGCAATGCTACATGTCGACTACCTAAGCTTTAGGGCTTCTGGTTTTTGAGAAGAAGATTTTTTAGGATTTTCCTATGTAAAATCAAGTGACCCCTGGGGCGGGGTCAATTTTGACCCCGGGTCATGATTTGAACAAACTTGGTAGAAGTCCACTAGGTAATGCTACACACCAAATATCTAAGCTCTAGGGCTTCTGGTTTTTGAGAAGAAGATTTTTAATGTTTTTCCTTTAGGCTGCCATGGCAACCAGAGTTCTGCATGGAATTCAATTCTTTGAACAAATTTGAAAGGGGGCTACCCACGGACCATTCCTGTGAAGTTTGGTGTAATTCTACCCAGTGGTTTTCCAGAAGAAGATTTTTTTACAAATTGTTGACGCACGACACACGACAGACGATGCACGACTGACGACGGACATCAAGTGGTCACAATAGCTCACCTTGTCACTTCGTGACAGGTGAGCTAAAAATGACGGGCATCACCAAAGTATGTTGGTTCATATCTATTTCAAGTTTCATGAAATTCTACAAACTTGTTACTGAGAAATGGCTGCAGACATGTATTTTTTATTAAATCAAGGGCAATAACTCTATGGGAAATTGACCAATCAAAAACAAAAAAACTTGACGGGCATCATTGCAGTATGCTGACTCATGTTTATTTAAAGTTTGATGAAATTCTACCTGCTAGTTACTGAGAAATGGCTGCGGACAGACATTTTTGTGCATTTTCATTAAATCAAGGGAAATAACTCTAAGGGAAATTGACTAATCGAAAAAAAAAAAACTTGAACGGCATCATCACAGTATCTTGGTTCATGTCTATTTCAAGTTTGATGAAATTCTACATGCTAGTTACTGAGAAATGGCTGTGGAGGGACATTTTTCATTAAATCAAGGGCAATAACTCTTAGGGAAATTGACCAATAAAAAAAAAAAAAGTGGACGGGCATCATCGCAGTATGTTGGTTCATGTTTATTTCAAGTTTCATGAAATTCTACAAAGTAGTTACTGAGAAATGGCTGCAGACAGACGGACGGACAACGCCATTTCAATACCCACCTCCAGATTTCATCGGCGGGGGATAATAAAAGCCCTATGCTTTGTGGTTTTGGACAAGAAGGTTTTCAAAGTTTTTCCCAATATAAGTCTATGTAAACCAGGGATGGGCCAAATTTGACCCTAGGGAAATAGTTTGAAAATTTTTTGTAGAGGACCACAAGATGATGCTACATACCGAATATCGAAGTCCTAGGCCCTGTGGTTTTGGACAAGAAGACTTTCAAAGTTTTTCCCTATATAAATCTATGTAAATGATAAAAACAAAGGGCCATAACTCACTCAAAAATTGTTGAACCAGTCTGATTTTCAGAGGGACACAACTAGGGCACCAATACATCATTCTGACAAAGTTTAGTCAAAATCCCCCTAGTAGATTCTGAGTAGATGAGAAAACAAGGAATTGTTAACTGACGGAAGGACGATGGACCACAGATGCAGAGTGATCTGAATTTGAGTAATTTTTGTGCTGCAAACCTTGTGCGTATTTCTCACGACAAAAATAGTAAATCCTTATTTTAATATAAAAGTATCAAATGTTTTGGGTGGAAACCAGGCTGTACAAGCAGTAGCCTCGCCTCTGGGTGAAGGTGAGTGCATCTTCAACAGTGGAACAGAGTTCAATTTGAAGTCTTTTTCAGGCAGCTAAAATGCGGATGTTTCAACACATCACACACCATCTATTTATGGAGCATGCAAGTGATATACATGTCAGTTTATACAAAAATGTCTGGACAATTTCATTTTATTATCGCTTAGAGCAAAAATTGCCAAATTCACACTTTTTAAAAACAAAGCTGGTCATACTGACTTTATATCACTCATCAGAGATTCACAGCTCAAACATAACTAGAACTGTCACAGGAGTGACTCATACCCCCACCATACGGTCTTGTCACAGAAGAATGGCAACCATAAGAAATCTTAAAAATACTTAGTTTTTGGAGTACATCATCCTGGGCTTCCACATGTAAGTAATACTAGTATAATACTAGTATAGTAATACTAGTAAATATATTAAATATCTAATATTAGAGATACACTAAAAGTGAATACAAAAAAGTGTCTTACCGACCCATGTTACCACAGAAAAATGTATTTACTTTTTACATAGGACTTATAATAAAAAAGTTAGAAAAATACCTAAAATATTGAAAATCTAAAAATAGGATTTCTAAAAAAGACTAATTCCTGGAATTTAAGGTGAAAGAAACTCCATACAAAAGTTAAAAAAGGTTATTTCCCTTTGGCTCTAAGCCAATCAGAATGAGATATAGTGAAAATACATCAAAATTAACCTCAAATTCTAGGTAAAAGGGGACACAATTCAAGAAAAATTAGTGTCAGAGTTATGCACCTTGTGTCACATGATGTGGGTGATGAGGTGGAACATCTATTTTAAGTCTGAATCAAATCCATTCATTAGTAACTGAGATATAGTGAAAATACATAAAAATTAACCTTAAATTCTAAGTAAAAAGGGGCATAATTCATGAAAAATTGGTGTCAGAGTTATGCACCTTGTGTCACATGATGTGGGTGATGAGGTGGAACATCTATTTTAAGTTTGAATCAAATCCATTTTGTAATAACTGAGATATAGAGAAAATACATAAAATCAACCTTAAATTTAAAGTAAAAGGGGACATAATTCATAAAAAATTTATGTCAGAGTTAAGCACCTTATGTCACATGATGTAGGTGGTGTGGTGGAACAACTATTTTAAGTTTGAATCAAATCCATTTAGTAATAACTGAGATATAGTGAAAATACAACAAATTAACCTTAAATTCTAAGTAAAAGGGACATAATTCATGAAAACTTGGTGTCAGAGTTATGCACCTTGTGTCACATGATGTGGGTGATGAGGTGGAACATCTATTTTAAGTTTGAATCAAATCCATTCAGTAGTAACTGAGATATAGTGAAAATACATCAAATCAACCTTAAATTCTAAGTAAAAAGGGGCATAATTCATAAAAAAAATTGGTGTCAGAGTTATGCACCTTATGTCACATGATGTGGGTGATGAGGTGGATTATCTATTTTAAGTTTGAATCAAATCCATTTATTTAATAACTGAGATAGAGTGAAAATACAGCAAAATTAACCTTAAATTCTAAGTAAAAGGGGACATAATTCATGAAAACTTGGTTCAAGATTATGCACCTTGTGTCACATGAGTGGGTGATAAGGTGGAACATGTATTTTAAGTTTGAATCAAATCCATTTAGTAATAACTGAGATAATAGATTTCGGGACGCGACGGGACGGGACGCGACGGGACGCGACAAAACTGACTCTAAGCCAATCAGAATGAGATATAGTGAAAATACATCAAAATTAACCTTAAATTCTAGGTAAAAGGGGACACAATTCAAGAAAAATTAGTGTCAGAGTTATGCACCTTGTGTCACATGATGTGGGTGATGAGGTGGAACATCTATTTTAAGTCTGAATCAAATCCATTCAGTAGTAACTGAGATATAGTGAAAATACATAAAAATTAACCTTAAATTCTAAGTAAAAAGGGGCATAATTCATGAAAAATTGGTGTCAGAGTTATGCACCTTGTGTCACATGATGTGGGTGATGAGGTGGAACATCTATTTTAAGTTTGAATCAAATCCATTTTGTAATAACTGAGATATAGTGAAAATACATTAAAATCAACCTTAAATTTAAAGTAAAAGGGGACATAATTCATAAAAAATTTATGTCAGAGTTAAGCACCTTATGTCACATGATGTAGGTGGTGTGGTGGAACAACTATTTTAAGTTTGAATCAAATCCATTTAGTAATAACTGAGATATAGTGAAAATACAACAAAGTTAACCTTAAATTCTAAGTAAAAGGGGACATAATTCATGAAAACTTGGTGTCAGAGTTATGCACCTTGTGTCACATGATGTGGGCACATGATGTGGGTGATGAGGTGGAACATCTATTTTAAGTTTGAATCAAATCCATTCAGTAGTAACTGAGATATAGTGAAAATACATCAAAATCAACCTTAAATTCTAAGTAAAAAGGGGCATAATTCATAAAAAAAATTGGTGTCAGAGTTATGCACCTTATGTCACATGATGTGGGTGATGAGGTGGAACATCTATTTTAAGTTTGAATCAAATCCATTTAGTAATAACTGAGACAGAGTGAAAATACAGCAAAATTAACCTTAAATTCTAAGTAAAAGGGGACATAATTCATGAAAACTTGGTGTCAAGAGTTATGCACCTTGTGTCACATGATGTGGGTGATAAGGTGGAACATGTATTTTAAGTTTGAATCAAATCCATTTGGTAATAACTGAGATAATAGATTTCGGGACGCGACGGGACGGGACGAGACGCGACGGGACGCGACAAAACTGACTCCTATATACCCCCCTCAAACATGTTTGGTGGGGGTATAATTATATGTCAAGAAAAGTTTCTGCCAAATTACTTTAAAAACTGGCCTGCTGTACTAAAGGTTTTCCCTAAAGCTATATTTGGGGAAAAAATGGATTCTCATCTAGCAGTCCTATTTATAAAGATATTTTATTTCAAATCAGTATGGAATCATTTAACCTTGTATGCAAGAAATTTTGTAGTTTTGGCCAAAACTGTATTTTGAGAGGAATGTTTTGAACAGAAAATGAATGGGAATTTTACTTGTTTATTGGGAGTAAATTTCTTATATCGACTTGATCATGAAATCCAAGAAAATAAGTCCTCTATGAATATTTATAGTTTCACGGTACTTAAAAAATGGACCATTATTTCAGGAAGAACTGTGTTTGAACAGAGTTTTCTATTTTAAGCTCTGAGAATAACTGGAAATACATGTATTTAAACAAACAAGACAGTGCACCTCAAAGAAATGTGCAAGGTAAGTTTCTCCAAAATCCACCAAATGATTTCAGAGGTGATGTGTCTCCAAGGAAAGTATTGATAACAGATGCACCATGCAGATGCAACTGACTTCCTGACATTACTAGGCCTGGTATTCTGCTATGAAGTAAATGGCAACAGCATAACATACTTCTATGAGTCACAATTTACCTGTCTAAATTAGAATTATCATTACTAAAAATTTCTGATGGAAGAAAAGCTGGTGTCTTTTCTATTCCAAATATTTCTTGTTTTGATTCCAGATGGCGTTCCAGTTCCGCCCTTGACATGGGATTTGTTGGAGTTTGTTTCTTTGTAACTGAAAAGCAAATGAAAAGTAAGTGCAATGAAATTTCAAACAAGAGCACCGCTTTGCGGGTGCTGACGCTGATCTGATTAATTTTTTATAATAGAAATATTGTCTTACCCATGATTTTCTAAGTCTAAAAAGAGCCATCATTCTTGCAAAAGGCAGGATAGAGTTACGTTTCTTGATGTACAGCATCTGCTAATGATGCTGAAAAACTGTTGCAAGTTTTAAAGCAATAGCTTTGATAGTTTAAGAGAAAAAGTTGACCTAAACATAAAACTTTACCAAGAAATCTGATATTTTCTAAGTCCAAAAGGGGCCATGAATCTTGCAAAAAGCAGGATGGAGTTATGTTTCTTGCTGTACAGTGTCAGCTTATGATGGTGAACAAGAGTTGCAAGTTTTAAAGCAATAACTTTGATAGTTTAGGAGAAAAACTGACCTAAACATAAAACTTAACCAGGCAACGCTGACGCCAATCAAGTGATGACAATAACTTATCATTTTTTTCTCCAAAAATCAGATGAGCTAAAAAGAATGTTAGTCTCAAAATAATACATGTTTTGTCATTTGGTTCATTATACATTTTTAAGGGCAATAGTTATAAAAGATAATTATACAAAGTCTACCTTTTAGAAGTGCAACAAACAACACGCACAGTTTTTAGAACATTGTTTAGAACAATTTCACTGACAAAGTCTGAACAAGAGGTCTTTAATCAAGAATATAAGGTAAAATTTACAAACATAGAGACTCATTTGCAGCTATGGTACAGGCCATTCCAACATAATTCAGTAGAATCGCTGTCTGTTGTCAGATATAAAGCTGATTTACACGAAAACAGTTCAACCTTTACCCTGCTAAATTTCTAAAATGGACTGGTCTATCTTTCAATTTGGACTACACAACTGCTAAAAGGGGCATTTACCAAAACAATACTAACTGAATGGCAAACAGTGCAGATCATGATCAGACTACACAGATGTGCAGGCTGGTCATGATCTTCACTGGCTGCAAAGGCAGAATCTAACAACCCAGCATTATAAGGGTTAAATAATACAAAATCTTTATGGCTTCAAGAAATACTAAAATTTACACTGTTTAAATTGATGACTTTACATCTGTACTATAACAATTTTAATAAAGTTAACTTTAATGAAGGCTTACCAGCTTTCTTCTTTACATTTGTTTTGGCTTTCTTCTTAGGTGGTCCCTGAAGCAAAACAAAAATGCATCTGCAAATATCTGTAACAATTTACCTGCATAATCAATCTAAACCTTTGAATTTAAAACTGAAGGCTGTTAATCAATTTTTTTAACATGTCACACATAAAATGATCTCAAAAATGTAGCACAGAAGTGATACGAAATGTAACTGCCAGTATGGAAAAATATTGAAATTAAAGGCTTCATTCATAACTTAGCTTAGTTTTTTAGAAAAAGCGCCACTTTAAGACTAAACAGTGCCAAGAGGATGATTTTCAAAGAAATTTGCCTTTTCAAGAAACGTATGTTATATTAGGCTTTCTTATACTTGCAATTTAAACCATAAATTCTTCAAAACTACAGAATGTCTGTCAAGGAATAATCAATGACTTCAAGCTTCCAATTTCTTTAAAAGCTATTAGAAGTCACCCTTCCAAATTTAACTCATGCAAAACTAATTGATAAAACAATGACATAATCAGTGTGCCCATACCACGTGACTTTGATGTCATTTTATTGCTAAGACGGCAAGCCAAATTCCGTCGATTCAATTCTTCAAAGTGGCGTAAGTTCTTTATTTTTTTATCAAATATGACCAAATAAAGTGCAGGCTAAGGAAAAAAGTGAGTACTTCACTCACAAGTAAACGGTTTTATCAACAGATGAACAGTTTTGGCCTGAAAACGGGAAAACTGTTTTGTTTAGAGAAAATGAGCATGGTAAGACGGCAAGCAAGAGCCCTTTTTGACAGAAAAACGGATGATTGTACACATTAGAGGTGTCGCACGTATTACCGATTCACAGGAATTTAATGCCGGCTCTTTGTGAGGCCTTAATTTACAAAAATATAGCAGAATTATTTAAACACTTTTTAAAAATCCAAAATACGCTAAGACGGCAAGTCCGCTAAGACGGCAAGTCATTTTTTATAGTAATATCGTCTATGGAGTCGCACTTCTCTACAAGCAGTCATTGGGTGTTTACCAATAGTAGATTATTCTACTTCTTGTCAAAACTATAGGAAAACATCATAGAA
Organism: Mercenaria mercenaria; assembly: GCF_021730395.1. NCBI lineage: Eukaryota > Metazoa > Mollusca > Bivalvia > Venerida > Veneridae > Mercenaria > Mercenaria mercenaria. The sequence continues at coordinate 54,309,224 of NC_069372.1, read as the reverse complement.
CCGTTATATATGTGAAGTCATATGATGTTTTGAACTACCTTATATGCTTTTGTTTTTGGTACAGTTGCTAAATTGTGAGGCTTAATAGATAAATTAAATGAGAATTATGATTTGCTCTAGCAGGATTGGCATATAAGTGAGCACTGTTCTAGAAAGATTAAGAATGTATACCATCTTGGATGTACCTCTGCGTGTCGGTCTTTGGATTAAAGTATGTTATAGCGTTTCGAATTCTGAAGAACAAATATACAGTTGGCAGCAGGCAACAACAAATAATACACATTTTTGACCTAATCAGTACTATTTTATATGTTCACAACTCTGTTGTACATATAATGTTTGAGTGAATGTTTTCTTGACAAATCGTTATGTATTAAAAATAACGCTACTTATTAAGAAGAGCCATTTTGTCGACTTCCACAAATCAAAAACACAATTTTCAGATATATAGAATAATGTTTTGACAAATAAGAATCATTTTCTTAACTCAGTCTATAAGCTAGAAGACATGCTTTAAAAAGTATTTCTTTGTAGCTGTGTTCAAAGTATTGAGTAGAATAGAAACATCTTATTTTTCCCCAAAATTTAACACGATATCACATATTAAATTAGAAATAGAGGAAACTCCAAAGGTCGCTCAACAAAACAAAAACGAAAATGTTGCAGGCTCGGTTTGATTGAGCCTGTTCATGGATGGTAGTGGAAATGCATGTTACCGTCCACGCCCTCTAGCCCCGGGTTGAGCAGAACTCAACATTTACACATGCTAAAGTACAAAAAGCAATTTAGAGACATCCGCAGATGTATTCAAACGATGATGAACATGGAACCTTCTATGATACACGAGTTGAGGTGTGTAATTCCATGAAGAGCAGCCTTTGGTCCCCAGATAAAATAAAGGGTTTGCCCCAAATGAGAAAACAATGGGCAGAACTAAACAAACTGGAATTTAGGAAGGGGATCTGAGGTTATGGAGCTTGTGTATCACAAGAACAGTCAAAAGACAAAATTAAAAAGCAGGCACCATATCCAAGGGGTAATTAAACAATACCCAAGGCTATGAAAGCGGGAGTATTGGAACCATCCACAAATACACCAACTTTCACAATTCTTGGAGAAAGGGTTGTATAATTCTACACATTTCTGCAAAATCAACTTCTTGTTTAGCCGAGCCTAGAAATAAAATGAACTGATGTCACGACTTAAGTAATCGTGACACCAAAACATTAAATGCTACAACAACATTAGATGTCAGTGGGGTCCGCCAAACTGGAAACTAGACCTGTATCTACCACAAGATCCTGCTGTTTCGACTTCCGTGCAGTTTTGAGATAACAAAAAGAACCATACACATGAAAACCATCGGGAGAAGACGCAAATGCTCCGTTGATATGCTTTGATTCAATTTTGCTTAAAAGAAATCAAACAGTTTCATTTATCGGGCACACATACATAGAAACTTCACATCAGGCAAACACCAACATTTGATATACTAAGATAAGATTTATTAATTGAGTCGGAAAGTCAAATTACAAGTAACATTAGCTCTGATGAGATTTTTAACCGACTATAAATTCTCGTTATGTACTGTTTTGATTCTATTTTGCTTCATAATCTATTAAAAAAAAACTCTGTAGCTTTTACTCTGTTTTATTAACGTTTATCAAAATGACAACTTTCATGTAAATTTTTCAATTCAATAACAATTATCATAATCCGGAACTGATGTAATGTTGTTAAAAATCATAGTAAAGTATCCCTAACATATAAATGTATTCAGGATTTGCAAGGAATGTCAATTATTTATCTTGTAAGTATTAATATAGGTTATTTCATTTAATATCGAAACAAATAGTTAAGTTAACTAGACGTGTACTTGCAGCACGCCCATTTTCCTTAAAGCTTGGATTGTCACTGAAAAAGCATGAAAATCTTGACTATGAACAGTGACATCTGTCAAAATAGAGTCTATTGTATATGAAATTCTATATGAAATACCTGTGGTTTTGCGTGCTAAAGGTTGGCACATGGCCGTTAACTGTTACCTATTGTAATCATGAGTTGCATACACACAAAAGAATTTTAATAGCCGCGATGCAGGGCTTTAACCTGTAACGTGTAGCTTCCTATGTTACAGTGGAGCACTGTGGCAATTAATATACTACAGATATAATTATTTATAAAAAGGAAATCTTAAACAAATATTTTGATTCAGTTTTGTATCAGCCTTACAGAGATATTAAAACGATAAAGTAAAATGTTAAATAATAAATAATATGAATCGGTCGTTATAAAAGCTGTACAAAAAAAAATCTGTTTTTAAATTAAATAACGCAGTTTATCATTTAGCTTACTCCTATAGAGTGATCTCCCTTGTCATTCGAATCAGGACAGGTAGAAAGAATCGCATGCATATCTATATCCTATACAACTAGAAAACATGATTCAGATCATATGCTTTTTGTTTAGTGTCGGGTGCATTATGTATTAATTTAAGGCTAAACTAGGGAAGTCTTCCTTATACGTTTTGAACTATTTTTTTTCACGGCATATTTTCATGCGCTTCGATTTTCTGAATTGTTTTAAAGAAATACACGTTCGCTTTTCAACTTAGTCATGCTCGATGGATCAACAGACTTGAAAACATAATTTTAATACGAAATGACGCATTCTTTAACCTTATTGTATTTACATATGTACGAAAATATCAACCGACTGTAGAACAATGTTCAGAAAACATCAATAAGAATATCTGTCGATTAGCCCGAGAAAAAAAAAAACGGGCAAAAACCTTACAGCGGATTAATCTGTTTTTCAGTGAAAATGGTTAGTCTGATATTTTTGCATGCTCTGGAATACGGTAATTGTTAGTCTCAACCACTTCGTGGTTTCAACCTAAAAATCAATTTAGCAAGATCTGATGATGTATTCATTCGGCGATGCATACGGTAGCTTCAATGATAATGTGTAATTCCACCAAAAACGGTGTATGGTCCAAAGTTAAAATAATTGTTTTGACTTAATGAGAAAACAGTGAGGATAAACCGTTCATATCTCTTTTGCCCAGCACTAGTGATTCAAGGAGAAAATGAAAGATGGTCAATGAATGTCACTGAACTTTTATGTAAGTGTTTATTGAAGGTTCCATGTTCATTGACGTTTGAATACACCTGTGGATGTCTCTAAATTGCCTATTGTACTTTTAGCATGTGTAGATGTTGAGTTCTGCTCAACCTGGGGCTAGAGGGCGTGGGCGGTAGCATGCATTTCCACTACCGTCCATGAATAGGCTTAATCAAACCGAGCCTGCAACATTTTTGTTTTTGTCGTGTTGGGTGATCTGTAAAGTTTCCACTTTTCTCTATTTTATTTCACAAGCATTGATGAAACATAGTAAAAATGTTACTGACGGACGGATCGATAGAAGGATGGATAGCCTGTAACCACGGACGTGTTGAATTACGTAAGTTGGTGCAACCAGATATATCTAATAACAAGAGATCACAGAGTGATCTTGGCGCCCACCAATGTGCCATTTTTGAGTGTTCCAAATTTCAAGACTTACTGACTAGCTCAAGGTCAAATTTCATTTCCGTACACAACACTGTGCATGTGGTCCAAATTCGAAAGCTGTAGCTTGAGAAATGTGAAAGTAGGTCACTAGATCAATCTTAAGGTCAAAGTTTAATTCGGTACACAAAACTATGCAAGTGGTCCAAATTTGAAGGCTGTAGCTTGAGAAATGTGAAAGTAGGTCAGTAAGTCAAAATCAAGGTCAAATTTCACTTCAGAAACAAATCTATGCATGTAGTCCAAAATTGAAGCCTGTACCTTCAAAAATGTGAAAGTAGGTCACTAGGTCAATCTTAAGGTCAAAGTTTGTTTTGGTACACAATCCTATTCATGTGGTCTAAATTTGAAGCCTGTAGCTACAGAAATGTGAAAGTAGGTCACTAGGTCAATCTTAAGGTCAAAGTTCATTTCGGTACACAAAACTACGCAAGTGGTCCAAATTTGAAGCCTGTAGCTTGAGAAATGTGAAAGTAGGTCACTAGGTCAATGTAAAGGTCAAAGTTTGTTTCGGTACACAAAACCATGCATGTGGTCTAAATTTGAAGCCTGTAGCTACAGAAATGTGAAAGTAGGTCACTAGGTCAATCTTAAGGTCAAAGTTCATTTCGGTACACAAAACTATGCAAGTGGTCCAAATTTGAAGGCTGTAGCTTGAGAAATGTGAAAGTAGGTCACTAGGTCAAAATCAAGGTCAAATTTTATTTTGGAATACAGAACTATGCATGTGGTCCAAATTTGAAGCCTGTACCTTCAAAAATGTGAAAGTAGGTCACTAGGTCAATGTAAAGGTTAAAGTTTGTTTCGGTACATAAAACCATGCATGTGGTCCAAATTTGAAGGCTGTAGCTTGAGAAATGTGAAAGTAGGTCACTGGGTCAAAATCAATGTCAAATTTCATTTCGGAACACGAAATTATGCATGTGGTCCAAATTTGAAGCCTGTACCTTCAAAAATGTGAAAGTAGGTCACTAGGTCAATGTCAAAGTCAAAGTTTATATCAGTGCACAAAACTATGCATGTGGTCCAAATTTGAAGGTTGTAGCTACAGAAATGTGAAAGTAGGTCACAAGGTCAAAATCAAGGTCAACTCATGTCAAGGTTCATCTTGCCACTCAAAACCATACATGTGGTCCAAATTTGAATGTTGTAGGTTATTGACAAGAAGTTTTTAAAAGCTTTTCCCTATATAAGTCTATATGAACCATGTGACCCCAGGGCGGGGCCATATTTGACCCTAGGGGGATAATTTTAACAAACTTGGTAGAGAACCACCAGGCGATGCTACATTACAATATCAAAGCCCTAGGCTTTGTGGTTTGGACAAGAAGATTTTCAAAGTTTTTCCCTATATAAGTCTATGTAAACCATGTGACCCTCGGGGCGGGGCCATATTTGACCCTAGGGGGATAATTTGAACAATCTTAGTAGAAGACCACTAGATGATGTCACATACAAAATATCAAAGCCCTAGGCCCTGTGGTTTTGGACAAGAGGTTTTTCAAAGTTTTTCCCTATATAAGTCTATATAAACCATGTGACCCCCGGGTGGGGCCATATTAGACCCCAGGGAAATAATTTCAATCATCTTGGTAGAGGACCACTAGATGATGCTTCATACCAAATATCAAAGCCCTAGGCTCTGTGGTTTTGGCCAAGAAAGTTTTCAAAGTTTTTCCCTATATAAATCTATGTAAATTATAGAAATAAACAAAGGGCCATAACTTACTAAAAATTTGTTGAACCATTCTGATTTTCAGGGGGACACAACTAGGGTACCAATACATCATTCTGACAAAGTTTGGTCAAAATCCCCCTGGTAGTTTCTGAGGAGATGCGATAACGAGAAATTGTTAATGGAAGGACGGACGGACGGACGTAAGGACGCCGGACCACGGACGCAGAGTGATTTGAATAGCCCACCATCTGATGATGGTGGGCTAAAAATGACTTGCCGGCTTAGCGGACTTGCCGTCTTAGCATATTTTGGATTTTTTAAAAGTTTTTAAATAATTATGCTACATTTTTGTCAATTAAGGCCTCCCACAGAGCCGACATTAAATACCTGTGAATCGGTAATACGTGCGACATCTCTGATGTGTACAATCATCTGTTTTTCTGTCAAAAAGGGCTCTTGCTTGCCGTCTTACCATGCTCATTTTCTCTAAACAAAACAGTTTTCCCGTTTTCAGGCCAAAACTGTTCATCTGTTGATAAAACCGTTTACTTGTGAGTGAAGTACTCACTTTTTTCCTTAGCCTGCGCTTTATTTGGTCATATTTGATAAAAAAATAAAGAACTTACGCCTCTTTGAAGAATCGAATCGACGGAATTTGGCTTGCCGTCTTAGCCATAAAATGACGTCAAAGTCACGTGGTATGGGCACACTGATAATGACAAAAGGAGAAACAAAAGGTAACTGTATTACCTGTGAAATTGCTGTGAACCCCATTCCTCCTAGTACTGCTGAAGGGTCAAAACCTGCAGGAAGGGCCCCTTTCTTCCTTTAAACATTAACAATGAACTTAATACATGGGTTGGTAAAGAAATGTTAATTACATAACAAGAGGGTCATGATGACCCTGGATCGCTCACATGAGTAATATGAGCTACATGTTTCAAATGTGAAACTGATGATTTTAAAAATTTTTGGAAGATTTTCCGATGTACAATCAAGTAACCCCTGGGGCTGGGCCAATTTTATCTTGGGGGTCATGATTTAAACACAGTTTGTAGAAGTTTACTAGGCAATGTTACATATCAAATATCTAAGATTTAGGCCTTCTGATTTATTTTTAGCAAATTTACGAAGATTTCCCTATGTACAATCAAGTAACCCCTTGGGCGGTCAAGATTTGAACAAATTTTGTAGAGGTCCACTAAGGCAATGCTACATGTCAAATATCTAAGCTCTATGCCTTCTGGTTTATTTTTAGAAAATTTTTGAAGATTTTCCTATGTAAAATCAAGTGACCCCTCGGGCGGGGTCGATTTTGACCCCGGGGGTCATGATTTGAACAAATTTTGTAGAGGTCTACTCGGCAATGCTACATGTGAAATATCTAAGCTCTAAGCCTTCTGGTTTATTTTTAGAAAATTTTTGAAGATTTTCCTATGTAAAATCAAGTGACCCCTGGGGCGGGGTCAATTTTAGTCCCGGGGTCATGATTTGAACAATTTAAGTAGAGGTCCACTAGGCAATGCTACATGTCAAATATCTAAGCTCTAGAGCTTCTGGTTTTTGAGAAGATTTTTAAGATTTTCCTATGTAAAATCAAGTGACCCCTGGGGCTGGTCAATTTTGACCCCAGGGTCATGATTTGAACAAAACTGGTAGAGGTCCACTAGGCAATGCTTTACACCAAATATCTAAGCTCTAGGGCTTCTGGTTTTTGAGAAGAAGATTTTTTAAGTTTTTCCTTTCGGTTGCCATGGCAACCAGAGTTCTGCATAGAATTCAATTCTTTGAACAATTTTTGTAGAGCTTCATCCAAGGAACATTCCTGTGAAGTTTGGATGAAACTGGCCTAGCGGTTTATGAGGAGATGTTGTTTAAAGTAAAAGTTTACGAACGGACAACAGACAACGGACGATGGACAACTGACGCCGGACGGTGAGTGATCAGAATAGCTCACCCAGAGCCTTTGGCTCTGGTGAGCTAAAAATTAAATTTCGGTTTATGAAAAAGGAAACATTTTTCTTTCAAAAAGTAAAAACTGGACATAAATTTTAGATTCAATAAATAACATTGTAAGCATGCAAAAGATTTTTTGCAACTGCTTTTTAAAGCCACTAAGTTATTGTTTGGAAATGATAGATTTGTAAATACAAATGTCTACATCTACGGAGATACTCACAACAATCAATTTCTGATCATAACTGGGAGGTCGGGGCAGTTGTTAAAAGCATGTTGCTATGTTACATGATACATGATATTCATGTTGTTAAGAGATTAAGAGCAGTATTATATATACAGCTTGTTAAAAATAAAAACAGGATGATGACATTAGTACATATACGAATCTAGGTCAGATGTGAAGCACTGGAGGTTCACACTGTCCTTGATGTTATAAGGTAAGGCGTTCCAGTATCTGATTGTGCGGGGAAAATGTGTTCTTGAAGATGGAATGATAAAGTTTAAATTTCTAGAGGTTGTCAGGTGATTATGATCTACCGAGACGAGGTTGTGTGATATTTTATACAACATTATTAAAGATGCATGTATTCTTCTTTGTTCTAATGTCTGCCATTTAAGAATTTCAAGCATTGATGTTATGCTGCTTTGGTATGAGTAGTTATTCATAACATATCTGGCTGCAGCTCTTTGTACCTTTTCTATCTCATATGTAACTAAAATGAATAAAAGAAATTTTGAAAAGTTTATGCTTCGCAAATTGTTTGTTCCTGTCCAGGATTAACTTAATGTACCAAAAGAACTTCACATGTAGTATTTTCATAAGTGAAATTGTAAGTGTTCATAAGAAAATAATATTTCGATCTAACATGCAAAAACAAACTTTTTATTTCACGCTTTCTCAAATCTATCCATTTAAAAGCTCCTTATCACACAGTGACAAGTATTTTTTCACTGTGAAATCACCAGATGTATTTCACTCTAACATTTCAATAATTCACTACAAGACATGCCATAAACTGTAAATAAAGTAAGGTATGTTATAAAAGTTGAATAAATCAAAGTGTACCTTTTAACAGAGGTGCCTTCCGGTCGAAGACTCTCTGGCTCACTGTCACTAGAAGCTGTAAGATCTGAGTCACCAGACGATTCCTCTAGCTTTTCATATTGTAATAAACGATCCAGCAGAAAACTAATGAAAAAAATTAATAACTACATTTAACTCCAACTTTAGTATGAATTTTTATCTTCAAAACACTATTCAAATTGTACTACCTTGTAACAAGAGGACCATGATACCCCTAGACTGCTCACCTGTGTTTTAGAGCTTGCTTGAATAGTTCTGGTAGAGGGGCTTACATGGAAAATACCTGTGAAATTGTTTTGAAATAAGGTCAATGTAAGTGTTTTCTGACAAAATGATTTTTGATGTTTTTACTAAACAGATACATGTGGGTAACATGTGTTGCGGAGGGAAGGAGGAGTTGATAATCCAGGCAGTTGGGATAACGTTATACTAACTGACAATATTGAGAAACACAAGAGTCCAAGGCAAGAGGGAATTGGTGATCATGTGGCAGCAGCTTGAGGGAAGTTAGAATGTTGTTAGTGGGGTAACCAAGGAAGATCTATTTGAAATTATTTAACTTCAGACCATCAGAGGAGATTTTTAATGCTTTCCATGTAGACACTTATTAATGAGAGAAAACTAGCCCAGTCCCAAGGTAGCCATGATACTGAATAAAACAAAACAATTTGCAGGAATTTGGTAGAGGGTCATCCAAGGAACATTGCAGTCAAATTATTTAGAAACTGGACCAGTGGTTTAAGAGAAGTGGATTTTTAAAGATTTTTATGTAGAAATATGGAGAAAACTAGACGCATCCAATGGCAGGCAAGATTTTTAACCAAATAGAATGGTTTGTTGGAATTTGGTAATGGGTCACTTCAGGAACACTACTGTGAAACTTTTTTTTACAATTGGGCAAGTGGTTTGATAGGAGGAGATTTTAAAACTTTTCTACAAAAGCATAAAGGGAAAACTACACTGGCCCCTGGAGGCCTTGCTTTTAAACGAAACAAAATGATCTGAAAGAATTTGGCAGAATATTATTCATGAAAGACTGCTGTGAAATTATTTTGAAATTTCAGAGAGGTAGATTTTCAAAGAGTTATTATATAGCAGAAACTAGCCCTGCCCCTTGCAGTCATATTTTTAACAAAACAGAAAGACTTGAAGCAATTTATTACAGGGTCACCATAGAACATTGCTGTGGAATTATTTTGAAATTAGTTAAGAAGTTACAGAGGAAAAGATTTTCAAAATTTTCGAACAATCATGTAATTATGGAAACTAGCACCGCCCCACAGAGGATCACCAAAGGAACATTTTTCAAATCTGGTCAGCACTTTCTTAGGAAAAGATTTTGAAAGGTTTTCCTTTTGGTTGCCATGGCATCCAGACTTCTGCAAGAATTTGACCTAGATTTGAAAGAATATGAAATGGGAATCACCAAAGGAGCATTCCTATGAACTTTGATTGAAAGCGAGTGATGGATGACGGATGTACCACAGAAGGACAACGGACATCTAACGATACTTATAGCTAACCATAAGCATTCCTTGCTCAGGTGAGCTAGAAACTGACAGATTATCATATCATATCAGACCTCATAGCTGTGAGCTTATAAATCTTTAGGTCATCAGTTCTATCCCTTTTCGGGTCATACCTCTACCTCAAGACATCAATACTTGCTTGTCACAGGAAGCAAGCTTGAGAATGATTCAAATAAACTGCAAGCTTTCTTCAAAATTGAAGTAGAAATAAATTAGCTAGCTAGCTAGTGTAAACTAAACTGTTGAAATTTTCACTATTGTTTACAAATGGTGTAACAAGGATGTTCTTCTCAAACAGAGTACAGTGAGTATCACATCAAAATTAATTAACAAATACCTTCTATCTCTGGAAACTTTTAACAATCTTCTCTGAGCTTTTCTCAACTCCTCTAGAAAACATTCTTGTTCCTACAGAAAACAACAGCAGTATCAGTCAGTATCTTTTTGGTGAGCACCCCTTTCAACAGTTAATGGTACTGTCCAAATTGAAAGATGGACAAGTTCTTTATAGAAATTTAGCAGGGTAAAGGTTTAAGGTTGGTATACTGGTCAGCAGTTACAGGAGCAGTCAATAAGTATAGTTAACATGTATGGTATGTTGTGAAACTTTTGTCTTCAACTGATGTCAGAAAGATTATAAATTAAATTAAAGAAAATGTGTAAACTGACTGGTGAATAAGATTTCACAGTGTAATTTTTACAGGGATATCTACGTTCACCCAGTCACCCAAAATGGCCACTTCGTGCGTACTGAATCAGTCAATCATACAAGACAGTGTTAAGCAGAACATAACTTACATAAACAAGAAACTTCAGTTTCTTCTTTAAAACTTTATACTTCTGTTTGTAGTCTATTTGGCTATCCATTATTTCTGAAAACAAACAAGTATGCAATCAAACTAGCAACAGATAAAATGAATATAGAGGAAATTTGTTTAAGTGTAAGATTGAAATATCTTTCACATGTGAATGCCTGGTGAGATGCAATATTTCCATGAGTGATATTCTTATCTGCAGTATGATACAATTCTTAAACAAGCATTTGGGAACAAAATATCTGCAGTATGATACAATTCTTAAACAAGCATTTGGGAACAAAAATATAACAGGCAAATGTCCATTTCAGAAATAGCACTGAGGGGGCAAATGTCCTATCAACCATTTGAAAGGGGTGAAAATATCCATCACTTTCCTTTTTTATTTGGGGGTGGGGGAGGGGGAATGCCCTGGGGGGCACAAATATCCAGCACTTCTCTTTTTTATTGTGGAGAGGGGGGGGCAAATACCCTGGCAGTGGGGGAGCAAATGTCCAGCACTTCCCTTTTTTATTTATTTAAGTCGAAAGGGGCTATAATTCAGCCAAAATCCATGATGGAGTTATGTACTTTTGCCTATAACTGGTCATGGTGATGGTAAACAAGTGTTGGAAGTTTCAAAGCTTTATCTCAAAAGACTTTGTCAAAATATGAACTGGTACGAAAAACTTAACCATGATTTTTAAGTCAAAAGGGGCCATAATTCAGCCAAAATCCTAGATGGAGTTATGTGCTCTTGCCTATAACTGGTCATGGTGATGGTAAACAAGTGTTGAAAGTTTCAAAGCGTTATCTCAAAAGACTTTGTCAAAATATGGACCGGTACGAAAAACTTAACCAATGTGTGACGCCGACACTGACACCGACTCCGTGGTGAGTAGGATAGGCTAGCTCTACTTATTCTTCGAATAGTCGAGCAAAAAACAATTGAGTTATCATAGATGTAAAAGTAAACTGTGCAATTGTGTTAGTTTGATGAAACTAGTATATTATTTTGTATTTGTGAACGAACATAATGCTATGTATAGAGGAAATTTCGCAGAAGATTTCAATTGATTAAAAGTGAGTAACTGACTGTAATCCTCATGTGATTATGATTACTTTAGCCAAAACGATCTAAATATGATTAATCATCCAACTGAAAATAATTGATTATAAATCTGCATGACAGATTCAAACAACGATCTTAGTGATAATGTTTATGTATTGCAAGCTCTGTCTGAGTCAGTAAGTAAATTCTTTATTTATAGAGGGTAACCCATAATTTAGCTAAGCTAATCTTCTATGGGACCCTCTCAGGGATACATGTCTGCTTGTATAATAAAATTTTTGTTTCTAATCAATAAATATTGATACAAATGTACTATCTTTTACCATAAACATGATAAAGCTTGCTTAAAAAATATTGTTAGTTCATTAATCCTGAAATAAAAAATTCCAATTTTGGTGTTTTACGATACATTTCCCCAAAACTGTAAAGGCCCTGACCCAGTTCCCAAAATAGTGGGAAAAAAACTGAATTATTAAGATACATTATATATATAAATTCTATTTAAAGTCGGTGTTACAGACAACTTTACCTATGTATAGCTATATATAGCTATTGACCGACATATAGCTACATACCAGCATGTCAAAAAGACAAATATTAGTTTCCCAAACAATTGTTTATACAATGATTCAGATTATTTTATAATATAAATTTACGTATAAGTCTCTATGTCAGTGAAGATTTACCAAGAACAAATAGAAAATTATTGGAGAGATCGCCATGATGTCACGCATTTACATCTGTTTATCTGGTGGTGGGCAAAACAAATGTTTTTACATTGTTTGTGTATGGGATCAGAACTTTTAATTCTTAATAACTTTTTCGCTCATTTATGGATTTTCAAAATTCAAAAAGTTATGAAACACTTACAATTTTCATATTTTCGTATTCAAATACATTTTCTAAATGAATAACCATTTTAAATGACACATAATTTTAATAGCAGCATAATGATGTTCAAAACTTTTAGAAAAACACTGTAAGTTGAGCGTTCATAATTAATCCATTTTATTTCGAAATAATAATTAAAAGTAATCAATAAATTGCATGTTTTATAAACTTTCCACTGATCAAAAAATTATTGATATAATTTGCGTTTTAAGAAAGTTTAGACCGTTAGAAAAACATCACTGTTTACAAAAAACATGGACGTTAGGCATCTGCCCAACCGATCGCTGTCTTATCTGTTGTAAAAATAGAAAATACAACAGATTTGTATACATGATCTCTCCTATACAGGAAGTTATACTTCAAATTTACTTTAAAAATATATTTACGACTTTATGAGGTATGTCTAATGTTATCATACATATTTGCATTCACACACTTATCTAAGTACTCTAACGAAATTCTATCTACTGAATGTTAAACAATGATTTAAACAGGCTGGTAACATTGCCCGATCGGGCTTATGACACAAAAAGTAATATTTCTTGAAAAATAATGAAGATATTTCTTCCAAACTTGGTCCATTTGTTAAGCATAACAAATGATACAAATTAGAATTAAAATAACTTTGTTGCCTTCAGTTTTGGTAGAATTATTTCCCCTTTTCAGATTTTTATGACGCATAATCTTTGAAGTCCAAAAAAACAATGTTCTAATGCTAAGTTTAAAACAAAAAAGGGTTAAATGGCTTTCTAATGCTCTAAATTATTGCGCTAGTACATGAATGTAAGCATTTTACTCTGCTTTCACTTACAACATTATAGAGAAATGTTAGTCCTAAACAAATTGCTCATAAATCTGCACTAGAAACAAAGTATTTACCCTAAATATATAGAATAAAGGTATTGGCGCACAAGTTTGGAGCACTAGAAAGCCATTGAACCCTTTTCTGTTTTAAACATTGCATTAAAACATAATATTTTTGGACTTCAAAAATTATGCATCATAAAAATCTGAAAAAGGGAAGTAATTCTAACCAACAAAGTTATTTCTATCTTGATAAGCATTATATGTAATGCTTAATAAATGGACCAAGTTTGAAAGAAATATCTTCATTATTTGTCAAGAAATATTACTTTTTGTGTCATAAGCCCGATCGGGCAATGTTACCAGCCTGTTAAACATATATCCAAATTGACTTATCCGAATACTCTAACACAATATTGCTTATTTCTTCGATTTATTGTCACCTGTAATGATTTTCGTGGTTGGTAATCAGTTCTAGCAAGTCATGATGGTGAATTCAAGTTAAATATAAGAAGTATTTACCAACTGCAATCAATTAAATCAATAAAATTGATAGATCTAACGCATTTTTTGTTCTTTTCTCAGCGCAGGGAATAGTACGGTAAATGGCACGGCGATTAGCAGAGGCCGTATTTCCGGTAATTTGTAAACACGCACGTTTTAGTGAAATAAGCGAATCCCGGAGACTTTGCAGGTTCAAAACAAAATACAGGGCAATGGAACTTTTAAAAAACATACCTAAAGGGAAACCGAAATCTGGTCGGGTTTGGAAATCTGAGAAAAGCAGGTAAGTCTGATATTGTAATGTGTTTCCGCGGTAGCAAGACGGTTTAACCCCTTGACACCTTTACCCCTACCAAAATAAAATGACCCCTTGACACCTTGTCCCCTATTTTCATTTTTTTCATAGTGACACTTTGACCCCTAATATATATTTTTTCATTTGCTTGGTTTTAGTGAAAAATTTCGATGTGAAATCTGCAGAAAAATATGCCCCTAACCACAAAAAAATCTAAGGGGTCAAAGTGTCATATTAAAAAAATTTGGGGTCAAGTTGTCACTGAAAATAGGGGTCAAAGTGTCACTAAGGGGTCAAGGTGTCATCTTTGGTGGAAAATTTTAAGGGGTCAAGGGGTCAAACCATCTGACATTCGTTTCCGCGATACAAGATTGACTGGCCAGACACTCTTGTCGACTGGATACCGGTATTGATTTTCTCATTGATTTACATCGTAAATAGATAATCCCGTCCGTCTGTCCATCTGAATTTGTGTCGTGCAAAAATCAAAAAGTTTGAAAGGCTTTTGACAGCTAGTGTTCCCCATCATCGTTTACTTAAAAAGGTGGAAGCTTATGGTATAACTGGTAACATTTTGAACAGGCTTAAAAGTTTTTTAAATGGTTGAAGACAACGAGTAGTATTAAATGGACATAAATCAAATTGGAACTCAGTATCTGGTATTCCTCAGGGATCCATATTAGGGCCAATTTTGTTTATTATTTTTGTGAATGATCTGCCAGATGTAGTTCAACTATTGGATTATGCATGCAAGATGCTGATGACTGTAAATTATATCGTAACATCACATCAAGGCAAGATCAGCTAGACCTGCAAGATGATTTTGCACATTTATGTGACTGGAGTAAGGACTGGTTGTTAAAGTTCAATATACAAAAATGTAAAGTTGTTTCATACGGAAATGTAAAAATCCGAAAATGACTATACTATGCCTGATGCAACTGGAGCAGAGCATAAACTGACAAGAGATAACTCTGAGAAGGATTTCGGAGTATTGTTTACTAGTAAACTGAACTTTGAGCAACATATAAGCAGTTTAGTGAATAAAGGGAATAAAATACTTGGTCTGACTCTTATGAAAAGGAAATTTACGTACATGGATAAATCATTGTTTTTGACATTGTATAAGGCATTAGTTCACTCCCATATTGATCATGGTAACTAAGTGTATTATCCAGTTACGAAAAAATGTTAACAGCTGGTTGAATATCTACAAAGACGGGCAACAGCACTAGTTCCTGAAATTCGACATCTTTCTTATTGTGAGAGGTTAAAGGAATTAAATCTTCCTTCTTTAGACTATCGTAGAAATACATTTGATATGATCCAGGTATTTAAAATAATAAACAAGATAGATGATGTAAACATGAACACTTTCTTCAGTTTTGCTTGAAATAGCGGTACAAGAGGTCATAATTTGAAACTCTACGAACCAAAAGCCAAAAAATCATTACGGTTAAACTCCTTTGGACATCGCACTTTAACAGTATAGAATAACTTACCAGAGGAATTAGTCAACAGTGACACTGTAACTTCATTCAAATCAAAACTGGACAAATACTGGATATCTAAACAATATGATGTTTCTCAAGTATATTAGGTTTAGTCTAGACCGGAGGCAGAGAACAGTTTTTATGACATATTTCAAGGGGACTTATTTTAGCTAAAGGGCTATGGAGTGTCCCCAGAAGACAAAAGGTAGACAAAATGTAGGTAGTGGTCATACCTGATAGGATTGTAGTGATTCGAGGCTTCTGGTTAATCAGGAGCCCGGTTAGCTCAGTTGGTAGAGCACCTGACTTGCAAGCAGGGTTCGTAGGTTCGAGTCCTGTATCGGGCTGCACATTTTTCCGCTCCTATTACACTGGTGCCGTGAGTGTGGTGACTAGCCTTGGAATCCTAGAGCTAGGGTGAAACAATGGCTGGGTTAGTCAAAAGAATCTGAGTTTGTCTTTGAAAAAAAGGAGGGAGGAATGTAGCAATGTTTATATAATGTATATAATTTGTCTATGATATCGGTTGTCCGATTAGCTCAGTTGGTAGAGCATCTGACTTGCAAGCAGAAGGTCATAGGTTCGAGTCCTACACTGGATAGATGATTTTCTCACCAAAATACAACATTGGCGACGAGGTAAGTTGGAAAGTGCAGGCTACAATAGCCAGTTTATGTAGAGCATGCGGTTTGCAGGAGCTATACTCTGTGTGAAGTTGAACAGTTGATGTCCTGCTCTGCAATTCCACTGTAAAGGAAGGCTACATGGCCAGTTATATAGAGCATGCGGTATTTGCAGAGGCTATACTCTGTTGGAAGCTAAACAGTTGATGCCTCGCTCTGAGGTTCCACAATAAGGTTTAAGCATTAAAGTGAGGAGGAGTGTAGAGATTCGAGGCTTCTGGTTAATCAGGAGCCCGGTTAGCTCAGTTGGTAGAGCACCAGACTTGCAAGCAGGGGGTTGTAGGTTCGAGTCCTACACTGGATAGATGATTTTCTCACCAAAATACAACAGAATGTTATTTTTGCAGGGTTTTATTTGCTGTACTGTTTAGACCTTAATTTAAACGTGAGCAAATGTCATATTATGTACTTTTCTAGATCCAGAAAACCAGTAAATACTGTCTATACCTTACATGATCAGCCTTTGTCTGTTGTCAGTCAAGCTACTTACTTTCAAATTGAAATACAGTATACATGCAGTCTTATTACATTGACCACTTTACTTGTCACATTGTAAAATGGACAAAAAGACTGAAATTCATAGCTGTATTAAATGCAGTATTAGACTTGATATAGATTCAAAGCAGATATTTGATGAATTGTGTGGTATAGATGGACCTAAGGCCATAAAGCTTTTAAAGCTGGGAAATTATTTGCTGAAGATGATACCCATTCTGGTAGGCCTAAAACCTCTGTTGCCAAAGCAGACATCGCTGCTGTAAAAGCTGTGGTCGAACAGGATGTGTGATTGCCGGTGAAAGATATAGCCAGTTGTACTGGCATATCAGAAGGCAGTGTGCAAACAATTCTGAAAAAAGCATTTGGACCTGAGAAAGATTTGCGCTAGGTGGGTACCTCATTTTGCTCACTGAGGAGCAAAAGAAACAACGCCTCAATGCCCGGGAACTTTTGAAAACATGCAAAGGCTGTGATAGTGAGGTTATTTCTCATTTGCTAACAGGTGACGAAACCTGGGTGCACATGTATGAGCCACAGAGAAGGGCTGCGTGATTATAAAGCAATGGAAGCGGAAAGATCAAAAACGCACCTGTATTGCCAAGAGAACCATAAGTTCGAAAAAGATGTTGTGCGCAATTTTCTTCAGTTCTAGTGGGACAGTCTTCCATGTGCCTTATCAGTCTAGTCATACAGTCACCAGACAATTCTACAAGAACTCTGTACTGAAGAAAATGAAAAAGCTTTACAATAAGAAACGTTCAAGCAAAGGATGGTCAGGAGTCCATCTTATACGTGTACGACAATGCCTCTTCTCACAAGTACGATGTTGTTACGTCTTTTTTGGCTTTTGAAAAGGTGGAAGTTGTAAATCATCCACCTTATATACCTGACCTGAGTCCCTGTGTCTTTTATTTATTTCCATGGCTTAAGAAAATGCTTTCTGGAAAGAAATATAAGTCCAGAAGTTCTCTTGGCAGTGCCATTTATCAGTGTCCCAAAAGAAGACTATTTATCTGCTTTTCGTGATAGGGTAAAAAGGTTAGGTGTAAAAAAAAATATTTCTGGTATCCCGACCTACTCTAAATTTTTGGCCCGACCCTAAAATTAATGCCTTGGAGAATATTTTTTCAACTTTTTAACAAAAAGTTGCAAAACTGCACTTTTCATGCTTTAAACATGGTCATTGTTGTTAGAAATCAACTTACTGATGCCCTAAAGGCATATCCCCCTTATTTGTATTCATTTTTTGACACAAAAATAATTTTTTTAGCATGTTACCTGAAAAAGAGAAAAATTAGGCAGTTTTGATAAAAAATAGCACTTAAGAAATCCGAACCCAATGACAGAACTGTTTTGCATGACCCTCTTACTGGAAATCGCTGTTAGAATTTCATATTCAATATGACTCGAACCGGAGTGAGAGCTAATTATAATTCTAACAGGACCCGATTTGTTTTCGTATTAAACAAACAAGGCTGAAAACTGTGTGTTATTATTCAACAATTCATTTTTCTGACGTCACAATTATTACGTCATGGCATTAGACGGCATAGCGGCGTGCTGGAAAAGAATATTTGATGGATATTGTCAAGGACGTACATAATGACCCTTGATAATGTGTTGGAATCGAAATAATATATCTCAAACAGTGATTTGCTCATGAATAAAATCATTGTTTGTCATTTAGATGCGTAGTATTATATCACTCGGGCTGCGCCCTCTTGATATAATTCCTTGGCATCTAAACTCCAAACAATGATTTTATTCAATGACAAATCACTGTTTGGGATATATTATTTCTTAAATAACATACATGTATTTACGAAAAAACGTAGCCACTTCCAAAATTATAGGAACACTATTCAGTGTGTGAAGTTATGCACATCGAGTCTTGTTTGGAGTTATTCCAATCAGAGTTATTTTTGGCTGTTTAAATCTAGTCAAAATCATGCATAAAGTGTACTAAGATTTTGCGTCTTGATCAAAAAGTATTTGACCTGGTGTCATTAAACCTTATAGGAATATAAATCAGTATTTGAAGTCTTGCACCTGGTTGTCTGTCTGGAATTTCTGTTTAGCCATCCTAGAGTTATGGCCCTTGACTTAGTCAAAAATATGCATGAAAGGTCCAAACTTTTGTGTTGCACCTACTTCAAGACTTATTTGAACTAAAGCCCTGAAAGCATGTGAAGTTGTGTACCTCAGGTGTTCTTTTGCAGATTTCACTAAGCTAGACCAGAGTTATGCCACTTATGGTCCTTAACATACTTAGAAATAGCGGTACATGTAATGTTTTAAATATTTCCGTCTTATAGATAATCAGGTATCACTAAAAGTCATAAAATATTATAGGATGTTAGTTAGTGAACATGGCATTTTGTTTCCACTCTTCTGGACCAGAGTTGTGGCCCTTGACTTAGTCAGAAAATGTATGTTAAGTGTCCTAAAAGTTTGTGTCACGGGTATCTAAAGAGTATTTGAGCCATGCCATGGGAAAACCAACATAGTGGGTATGCGACCAGCATGGATCCAGACCAGCCTGCGCATCTGCGCAGTCTGGTCAGGATCCATGCTGTTCGCTAACAGTTTCTCCAATTCCAATAGGCTTTAAAAGCGAACAGCATGGAGCCTGACCAGACTGCGCGGATGCGCAGGCTGGTCTGGATCCATGCTGGTCGCATACCCACTATGTTGGTTTTCTCATGGCACGGCTCATTTTACTTTGAGTTTC
Source organism: Mercenaria mercenaria (assembly GCF_021730395.1). NCBI lineage: Eukaryota > Metazoa > Mollusca > Bivalvia > Venerida > Veneridae > Mercenaria > Mercenaria mercenaria. Next base: position 54,289,639 of record NC_069372.1, on the reverse strand, counting down.
CACCTTTCATTCTTAACCCTTATCATGCTGGACACGATTGATTCTGCCTTTGCGACCAGTGTACGGATGTGCAGGCTGATCATGATCTGCACTTTTCGCTATTCAGTCAGTATATTTTTGTTAATCACCCCTTTTAACAGTTAATGGTGCTGTCCAAATTGAAAGATGGACAAGTTCATTATAGAAATTTAGCATGGTAAGGGTTAAATAAGTGCAGTTTTCTTTTTAGTTTAGAGTACAGACATGAAAGACACGGCTAGAAGAATCAGTTTCAGAGAGGTTTCTATACTGTTATTGACCTCTGAGCTGAAACAAACCCTGTATTGAAATCTATCCAAGAATCATGCCAGAAGGCTGTTACACCATGATTTAAGTCCAATGCTACACTAACCTTTTGCTTCTATATGTTTTTAATCCAATGTTATGATGTTTAAATGTAAATACAAAAAAATAACCTGTTGAAGATCTTTATCTTCTTAGATCAGAATAAATGTACGCTGCATTTTACATTATTTTCAAGGTTCTCAGAGAAGCGGTTAGACAAGACACTAAAAACCAGTTGGGCCAAGAAAATGCAGTTAAAGGCCGAGAAGAAGTCAATCAAATCATTTGAAAAGCAACTTAAAGAAGACAGAAATAGGCAGTTAGAGGTTTGACTTTACATTTTGTTATTGCTTTATGGCTTCTTTTTAATCTTTACCCTGCTAAATTTCTAAAATGGAATGGTCCATCATTCAATTTGAGCAGTACCACTTGTTTATCAAAGGGGTGTTCACTGAAAATTTACTGACAATCAGTTGCCGCCAGCAGGCTAAAGGTTTTGAGTAAAATTTTATTGATAAAGTAATAAAAAAGCTGACGAAGAACAAGTTGTTTGGAATCCAGAAGCTACAAGTGCATGAGCTTTTAGAAAACAATGATTTATTAGTCCTGTTGTTTTTTCTCAGGAGAAGCGCAAGAGGCAAGAAGAAAACAAGAAGAGACGGTTAGAAAATGAACGGAAAAATGAAGTTGTGCAGCCAGTAAGTACTTCTTACAATCCATTCCTCTTTGAAAACCTTAAAATTATATTTCATTACTTTTTAAATAGCTGTCTATAATGATATAAGAAGAGATACATGTAAGCAGAAAATTTAGGTTATATACGAGTTAAGGAAATTGCTCATTGTTTGATATAACATCCAATCAGTTCAAATCCATTTTAATATGGTTTCTAGATTTTCTTGCAGTCATAGACCTATTTCCCTTACGACTTACAAACAAGAAAAGAAAAAAAGGTTTTGATAGTATGCAGTAAAATGCAAATTGTCAGGTACACTCATGTTGCATTCGTTTTCAAGTAAATGTCTCAAAAATATGAATAGTCTTACTTTATGTAAAATACATTCTATGGGTGAAATAATGCTCTTTTGGTCCGTGGTTTATGTAAATTCACTGAAACTGGAAAAATGAAGCACTTTTTTATTTACTACACTGCAAAAGCATATTTTTTTACCGAATGACTGCTATATAACCTACAGTTAGGAGCTGATTTAAAGACAACATACTGAGTCTGATCTGTTTTTATGCCGCCGAAGGGAGGCATATAGTTTTTGAACTGTCGGTCTGTCCGCATTTTTCGTGTCCGGTCCATATCTTTGTCATCGATAGATGGATTTTCAAATAACTTGGCATGAATGTGTACCACAGTAAGACGACGTGTCGCGCGCAAGACCCAGGTCCGTAGCTCAAAGGTCAAGGTCACACTTAGACATTAAAGGTTATTGCATTGATGGGCGTGTCCGGTCCATATCTTTGTCATCTATGGATGGATTTTCAAATAACTTGGCATGAATGTGTACCACAGTAAGACGACGTGTCACGCGCAAGACCCAGATCCGTACCTCAAAGGTCAAGGTCACACTTAGACATTAAGGGATAGTGCATTGATGGGCGTGTCCGGTCCATATCTTTGTCATCGATGGATGGATTTTCAAATAACTTGGCATGAATGTGTACCACAGTAAGACGACGTGTCATGCGCAAGACTCAGGTCAGTAGCTCAAAGGTCAAGGTCACACTTAGATGTTAAAGGTCTTTTTTCATGATAGTGCATTGATGGGCGTGTCCGGTCCATATCTTTGTCATTCATGCATGGATTTTAAAATAACTACGCATAAATGTGTGACACAGTAAGACGACGTGTCGTGCGCAAGACCCAGCTCCGTAGGTCAAAGGTCCTAAACTCGAACATCGGCCATAACTATTCATTTAAAGTGCCATCAGGGGCATGTGTCATCCTATGGAGACAGCTCTTGTTTTTCACTAAGACTATCCTAGAATTCATAATTGTTGAGTTTATAGTTGAAAATTTGCGCTTACTGGCATTTATAGTGTATAATTTTTCTTTTACAGATCAAGAATACAGCAAAAATAAAGAGAATGAAAAAGAAGCAGCTGAGACAAGTTCAGAAGAGATGATGAAAAGACTTGTGATATATTTTTTGTTAAATAGGGAGGAATTAAAAACATTCATTTGAGGGAAAAGGATTCAACACAGCAATATGCTCTTAACAGAGTTAAAATGAACTAATCACAGCTATTCAAGTTGGTTGATAGCAGTCTCCTAGCTACTCTGTACACTACAGTATGAGACCTCTGCTGTCATGAACAATTTAGAAGAATTTTAAGGAATCAGTACTTTCATTGTTTGATTTTAGATTTTGAAATTGTTTTGTAAATTTGCTATAGAAATAAGGCTGAAGTAGGATATAGGCTGAAAAGTGAAATGAAAATAATATTTGAATTTCTTTGCAATCATGGGACTATCATCATCATGTGATATTTGACAGAAGTGGTTAAGGTCTAGCTTCAGGACTTAACGGCAATGGGAAGTTAGAAAGTGTTCACGTCTCACATTGTTCTTTATTTTGCTTTTGAAACATGCTGAATATAGTCATGTGAAGATTACATTTTGAATGTTACTGGGTCACTTTATATAATAGTTTACAAAAATGTTCCAGATAAGTAACAAAAGCCGTACGTGAGGTCAGAATAAAAGTGCAACCTGCTGGACAGATATTCAAATTAATATTAAATACCGGTATTGTCGAAGCTAGAAATCAAGAGGAATTTAGTAAACACAGCTTAATCAGGGTCTAAGAACAGTAGAACTTGCAAATCTGTCAAGATTTATGTACCCAGCTGAAAGTTACGTAAGATATATAGCCAGAAAATTAATGCTTTATTTTTATCTTTCTGTTCAAAAACCCAAATAATTATGATTATGAATAACGTGTCAGACTAGTTTTTTCTGCACATCAATTCATTGCCGGTTTTATCATGTTTAATATATGTTTTGTTCCAAAATGTTTACAATGTTACTGCTATATAAAAACTGTTAAAACGAATAATTTTAGGTTTTTTATCCAAACTTATTGCAATTACTGTTGGACTGATTTAGCTGAGCATTTCTGAGAAGTGTTTTTAGAGATTTAAGACTCTGGAGAGGCTGCCTGAATGTTGCATTATAAAGGTAATGGATCTGTTATGACAATCGGAAATTTCTGTGGGATGTTGTTTTCTGGTATGTTATGGCATGTTATTTTGGAATTATTCAGCTGTTAATCACAGCTTACGTAACAATGGGTGAGGCGGGGGGGGGGGGGGGGGGCTATGGGCTATGTGTGATTTGTCATGATTCCAAGTTTAGATGCACAAGAATTGAAACATTGAAGGCATTAGCCTGAATGGGAAAATATCCAAACATTTGAATGAAGAACTGTGATGAATTAGGCAATAAAACACAAGAAGTCTTGATTCATTCTTGCATGCTTATTGAAATATTTATATAGAAAATTATGCTGGACTTCATTTGTGTAAGTAAAAATACCCTGAACGTCATGCGGCAATTTGACAACATAATTGACATCATAATGCTGTCTTACTGTTCTGAGCGTCACCTGTTTTTTAGTGCAGAATAATCATAGCTTGACCTCCTTCTTTGCTTCACTGGCATCAAAGCACACCATGTGTAATACATACATATTGCATTCCTGAGAGTATGATATGAAAAATGGTCACTACAAGATAAATGAATATTGACCAAGGCATCAGCTGAGGTCTTTATTCGTATTTCTTGGGGTGAACATTTTTGGTATCACCTCGGGAAATGCAATAGTTATTTAATTACACCAAAAGTATATAATGGTCAAAACTTTTAATGGAAAATCAACATAATGATTTAAATGTTTTATTGAAATAATCATTAAAAAGTAGATTATTAACAGCCGATAAAGTAAAGACAGTAGGAGTTTTTACTAGAGAGCACTCCAAAATTGTGGTTAATTTGCTGTAACACTTTTTTACAAGCGATGTGACTGGTTTAGCAGAGACGTTTACATATTGTAAACCCCTATATTCATGCACATATTTCAGTGTTAGATATATGCTGAAACAGACAGCAGTAACATTCGTAAAACAGCGATAACTTTCTTATTTCTAAAAGAATCCTATAAGTGCAACCTCTCATTTTCTTAGTTGGACTATTTCCTGTCAGATGATCATAGAAACTGCTTTGATTTAAAATTTGATGAAAAAATCAAAAAGACAAAAATCGACAGGGTTTACACATGCATAAACACTAGAAAACACTAGAAAATTGATTTAATCCTATAAGCGCCTCATCAAAACTTCTTATCATTGCAAACATATCATATCACCAAAGAGGAGATATGATAAACAATATCACATGCGCAAAAAAACTAAAATAGTGCTAATGCTTATGACATGATATTAAATCACTGGGGAATGTGATATATTATTCAAGTTTAACTATATAATGGTAAATTTGCATTGGGCATTTATGTGAGGTATAATAAAAGTCAATGCTTAAAACATCACAACGATATTTTATAGCAAAACTGCATTTGAACACTATTTATGCACTCGGGCAGTTATACGTCATTCAAAATAATTTGACTCAGGCTGTGCACTGGTGAAATTATTATGCCCAACATATAACCACCCATTATGTATAAATAAATAAGAGTTAAAACACGGTTTTGCAATAAATTATTACTGAAATATATCAGTGTGCATTTAGTATTTCTGACTTTACTTCAGATTTTATTACAGCAGTTGTTTCCCCTTCTATATCCTTTATAATGATGTGCTGACAATTGTCTTTCTCAGCCTTGAAAGATGCTTTTGAAATCAGTTCCTGACCTAATTTAGTAGCTTGTTACATTTTGCAAATAACGTATGATTAAACGTCATATATTATTTATGTGAAGTCAGCCTCTTTATAGTGGTACATAGTAAATATTGGTCCATTTAGTATTGGTCTAACAAGCATATAACACTCAAAAGGTTCATACAGGTGGATATGATATAGATATTTGTTTTAATTTATGATATTTATTCACGTACCCGTGGAGATGGTTACCTATTGTTATGAGTTATTCTGTAACCCTACGCCAGCCTTTAATATACCACCATTAAGATGATGAACGGCTGTGAAATGTAAGGAAGAGCGGATCAAAACCACAATTGACTGTTGTAATATTTATGTTGTACTTTATCATTACAAATTGAAAAATGCAGTAATTTATGTTGTAGTAAGTTCAGAGGTGTTTAAACCTATTGTAGGGTAAGTAGATGGAGGCAAGGTAATGTGGTAATTAAACACGGTAACTCATCCCAGTCGGCAACATTTGATATTTGCATAAAACAGGATCGTTAGGGATCAAATGTAAACATTTAATGCAACATCCTCTCATTTTTGCATTAGGACAAAAAATCCCTCACATCTTTTCATATCTGTTGCTACTTTGCAAAGACATTTTCACCCTAAGATATAAATACATTTAATATTTCACTTTATACAATATCTAGTTTTGATATTTTATGAGTGACAACAGTGGGAATTTTATTGCCTATGACAAACCGAGTTATTTACAGTTTTGACATGTTGCATTTGAAAATTTATAAATTTTCCGGAAATTCTTCTGATGTTGGGTTTTTACAAGCTGTGAAATGTAGAAAAACTGTTCCAGTCATACATTTCCTTGACAATTCACACAGAAAGGGAGAAAATATTTCATGTTAAACTTTATTTTCTAGATTCATCAAAATACTTCTATTTTAAATTAGATATTAGCAGAATGTTAGCTGGTGTGAACATTTGTTTTTCTTTTGGTATTGATGCCAAAAACACGTTTCTATTGACATGCACTGAAATAATATGTTTAATTAAGTCCATTTCAGTCCTTGCTGCTAGAAATGAAATTAATTTATATTTGAAAAAAAAAAGTTTAGTAGATAGTGATTCTGTTTGCTTCAGTAATTACAATAAGGTATGAAAATGTTTCAACAACTTAACAGATTATTGTCACATATGTCTATTTTAATGGTATTACAGGTAAGATGTTACATCTCTTTATCTGAATAGTTTTTTGTTTTTTTTTGTTACTCAACTGTCATAAGTTAGAGTTGTATGATTTTTGCAATCTCATTTTTATTTGTTTATATAATTTTTATTGCCTCATTTTGCATTACACAAATTTGTCATAAAGTACTTTTAGGAAAATCTACTGTGTATCAGATAGAAATAAACTTTTTTTTCCCACATATTTAAAATAGTATGACGTATTCTACAAGTTTAAAGTCTTAAATATGTTGTATAAATATCATATAAAAGTCAAAAGAAAACAGGAATGTATAAAAATGATATAAAAGTCAACACTCTGATGATATCAGATAATAAAAAGTACAGAAAAATCAAATGGAGCAGTAAGTTTGTTTATCCAAACAAAAGCTCAAAATGCCTGTATTTAAGTCTTTTAAAGTATGTTGGAGACCAGTCTCAAAATACCAGCATGCCATTGGTCAATTTCAAGACTGCTGAGCTCACAGCCAATCAGATGCTGAAGGTTTTAGACTGGTCTGCAAACTAAACTTTTTTAACCGTAGGCTCAGGTGTTGGAACTGTAGCTGCCAATACCAGTATTTCAACAAGCTTTTAAGGGGATTGCAACAGTCTGATGATGCTCAAAAAATAGTTTGATGAACGCCACAGTGATATTTATTGAAGACATTTAATAGTTTAAGTGTTAGACTGGTATACTTGACCCACTTGACACCAGGTAAAAATGTAAAACATGGGAATTACACAAATGTCTCAATGGGATGAGAAAAAGATGTGGAAAAAAATATAAATGTATAAAGAACACGGTTGGGGAACATATGTATAAATATATATTTATATGAATTGCTCAACTCAGCCTGGGTAATTGAACTATCATTGCTTATGGAGACACATTAAAGTAATATAATTTTTAAAAGCATTGAACACATTTGTAATTAGACTGTTGTAAATGATAAAGGTTGATACTTCTGCTGAACAGTTAACCTGCCTTAGCAGCCACCTTAAGCAGCAACTTGCCTTAACCATCCAGTCATCTCACTTTTTAATCCCCGCCACAAGTGGTGGGGGGTTATAGGAATGGTCTCTGTCTGTCCTTCTGTCTGTCCTTCCGTCCGTCTGTCTGTAACACTTTCGTGTCCGCTCTGTATTTCCTAAACCCCTTGAAGGATTTTCATGAAACTTGGGTCAAATGATCACCTCATCAAGATGATGTGCAGAACCCATGAGCCAGCCTTGTCGGCTCAAGGTCAAGGTCACAACTCAAGGTCAAAGGGTTGGGCCTTCCATTTTGTGTCCGCTCTATATCTCCTAAACTCCTTGAAGGAATTTTATAAAACTTGGATCAAATGATCACCTCATCAAGACGATGTGCAGAAATCATGAGTCAGTCATGCTGGCTCAAGTTCAAGGTCACAACTTATGGTGAAAGGTTTGAGCCTTCTATTTTGTGTCCGCTCTATATCTCCTAAATCCCATGAAGGATTTTCATCAAACTTGGGTCAAATGATCACCTCATCAAGGCGATATGCAGAACTCATGAGTCAGTCATGCAGGCTCAAGGTCAAGGTCACAACTCAAGGTCAAAGGTTTTAGCCTTCCATTTCGTGTCCGCTCTCTATCTCCTAAACCCCTTGAAGGAATTTTATAAAATTTGGGTCAAATGATCACCTCATCAAAACTGTGCAGAACTTATGAGTTGGCCATGCTTGCTCAAAGTCAAGGTCACAACTTAGGGTCAAAGGTTTGAGCCTTCCATTTTATGTCCACCCGGTATCTCCTAAACCCCTTGATTGATTTTCATCAAACTTGGGTCAAATGATCACTTTATCAAGAACTCATGAGTCAGCCATGTCAACTCAAGGTCAAGGTCACAACTCAAGGTCAAAGGTTTGAGCTTTGTATCTCCTAAACCCCTTGAAGGATTTTCATGAAACTTGGGTCAAATGATCACCTCATAAAGACGTTGCGCAAAATTCATGAGTCAGCCATGTCATTTCAAGGTCCAGGTCACAGCTAAAGGTCAAGCGTTAACCCTTTCACTATCCATAGCAGTGGCGGGGGATTTAGCTGTCTTTCAGACAGCCTTGTTAAATTGACATTTGAGCCGCACCATGAGAAAACCAACATAGTGGCTTCGCGACCAGCATGGATCCTGACCAGCCTGCGCATCTGCACAGTCTGGTCAGGATCCATGCTGCTTGCTTTCAAGGCCTATTGCAATTAGAGAAACCATTAGCGGATGCTGGTCGCAGATGCACTATGTTGGTTTTCTCATGGCGCAGCTCATTTTGTTCTGTTTTCCACCTGTCTTAAGCAGTCACCTGCCTTAAACAGCCGTACAGTGTCACTCTCTTGCTGGCTTCTTAATACAGGTTTGACTGTATTCTGCAACTTTGAATGAATTTTAAAAATATGAATTTCATTTTATAATGTAGTTATAACCATATAAGTTTTTTTTATCATGGTTAAACTTGATATGCAAAATTACACATACAATAAAACTGAGACTGTTTGAAGTTAAGTGAAGTGCATATCCAGTTAGTGCAAAAAATAGTTTTTACTAATATTTGTTTCTCTGCAATTTTGTTTGATATCAGTATCAAAGGTTTCCCTCTTTTATCACTTTGATTAAAAATGTAATATGATATTAATATAAAGTTTGCCTAAAGCATTTTGTGCATTTCTTTAAGGTCAAAACAGTAGTAGTTAAACAGTAATTACTGCCAGTTTCAATGTTTCTCTTTGGCTAAAAATCAGTACAGAATACTTCTCTTGAACAAAGATCCCGCAACTTGTTTTTGACTTGTCTTTGATTAGGTATTTTTTTGATAAAATGTATCTTACATAAGGAAGTCAGACAAGAGACAGTAATGAATTGAGACAGATATCATGTAATTTTACATCAAATTTTGTTGAAAGTGTTAAGTTTGTTTAGCTCCTAGCAAGCTTATGTGATTTCTAGCATGAACAATAGTTGTTCTTAAGTTCTGGACTAACTTAGAAAACTTATAATTGATCAAGATGAATTTATTGTACTATTATGCATATGGTACATGATTAGTCATGTATTAGTGTTTCACTATAGGGGACTTATGAGCTGCAACACCTATCTGTCCATCTGTCAGTCTATCACACAAAGAAGGATCCTGTTATTACCTAAAAGATACAGGAAATTCTTTGCATGCATAATATTTGTCTCGCCCACTTAAGCGATCCAAATTCCAGAGGTGGCGGCGGCGTCAACAATTGGGAATAACTCAAAAAGCGTTACATAGTTGTATTTCTTTTAAATCTTGTAGGATGTTTTAGAAACTAATTTAACACCCCATGGTGAGCCCTGACCCCCTAGTGACCTTGACCTTGAAGAAATTAGCATTTTTTAATAATAGATTTTTTTTGATGCCTTAAAATATTCACAAAAATGAGTTTCTCAAAAACCCTTACATAATATTATACTGCTTTGAAACCTTGTAGGATGGTTCAAAAACTCATTTTACACCCCCATGGATGGTCCTGTTCCCCTAGTGACCTTGACCTGGAAGAAATTAGCATTTTAAAAAAAAATTGACACCTTGGAAAAAATCACAAAAATGACAAATTCTCATAAACCATTACATGTATTGCTTTGAAACTGTGTAGGATGGTTCAGAAACTCATTGTACACCCCATGGTGATTCCTGGACCCCTAGTGACCTTGATCTTGAAGAAGTTAACATTTTTTAGATTTTTTTGACGCCTTTAAAATTTCACACACAAAAATACAATTTCTCAAAAACCTTTACATATATTACTTAGAAACCTTGTGGGATGGTTCAAAAACTCATTTTACACCCCGTTGGTGAGTCCTGGCCCCCTATTGACCTTGAAGAAATTGGCATCTTATAGATTTTTTTGACGCCTTGGAAAATTCACAAAAAAATGACAGTTTCTCAAAAACTGTTACATATATTGCTTTGAAACCTTGTCAGATGGTTCAAAAACTCATTTTACACCCCCGTAGTGAGTCCTGGCCCCCTACTGACCTTGACCTTGAAGAAATCAGCCTATGAAAATTCATAAAAATGACAATTTTTGAAAATTGTTACAGATATAGCTTTAAAACTTTGGAAGATGGTTTTAAAATTCATTTTGCACCTATTTCATGAGTCAGTGACACTTTCAAGCAGTGGCTTTGTATTTTCTTAATATGACAACAAATGTTATTGTATGGCAACAAATTCCAAAAATTTAACAGTGATTAGCTTAAAAAGTACAAGAGATTTTTTCATGAAATTTGACATACTTAGGTCGTAGGTTAATTTGAAGAATATGTGCTAGGTTCTTCAGTTAAGTTTTAATAACACCATCCAGTATGAGCTAGACTTATATTGCTGGGGAATTGTCTTGTTTAACTTTGTAATGATAATTACAGTCTGATCTGTTGATGGATGTGCATAAAGGTTTGAGCTAGGTAATTATGTCTCCCCCAGGAGACATATTGTTTTTGCCCTGTCCGTCCGTCCGTCCGTCCTTCCGTCCGTCCGTCCGTCCGTACATCACACTTCATTTCCGAGCAATAACTGGAGAACCATTTGACCTAGAACCTTCAAACTTCATAGGGTTGTAGGGCTGCTGGAGTAGACGACCCCTATTGTTTTTGGGGTCACTCCGTCAAAGGTCAAGGTCACAGGGGCCTGACCATTGAAAACCATTTCCGATCAATAACTAGAAAACCACTTGACCCAGAATGTTGAAACTTCATAGGATGATTGGCCATGAAGAGTAGATGACCCCTATTGATTTTGGGGACACTCCGTCAAAGGTCAAGGTCACGGGGGCCTGAACATTGAAAACCATTTCCGATCAATAACTAGAAAACCACTTGACCCAGAATGTTGAGACTTCATAGGATGATTTGTCATGAAGAGTAGATGACCCCTATTGATTTTGGGGTCACTCCGTCAAAGGTCAAGGTCACAGGGGCCTGAACATTGAAAACCATTTCCGATCAATAGCTAGAGAACCACTTGACCCAGAATGTTGAAACTTCATAGGATGATTGGTCATAAAGAGTAGATGACCCCTATTGATTTTGGAGTCACTTCATCAAAGGTCAAGGTCACAGGGGCCTGAACATGGAAAACCATTTCCGATCAATAACTAGAGAACCACTTGACCCAGAATGTTGAAACTTGATAGGATGATTGTACATGCAAAGTAGATGACCCGTATCGATTTTGGGGTCACTCCATTAAAGGTCAAGGTCACAGGGGCCTGACCATTGAAAACCATTTCCGGTCAGTAACTTGAGAACCACTTGACCCAGATTGTTGAAACTTAATAGGATGATTGGTCATGCAGAGTAAATGACCCCTAACGATTTTGGGGTCACTCTGTGAAAGGTCAAGGTCACAGGGGCCTGAACATGGAAAACCATTTCCGGTCAGTAACTTGAGAACCACTTGACCCAGAATGATGAAACTTCATAGGATGATTGGTCATGCAGAGTAGATGACCCCTAACGATTTTGGGGTCACTCTGTTAAAGGTCAAGGCCACAGGGGCCTGAACATGGAAAACCATTTCCAATCAATAACTTGAAAACCTCTCGACCCAGAATGTTGAAACTTCATAGGATGATTGTTCGTGCAGAGTAAATGACCCCTATTGTTTTTGGGGTCACTCCGTTAAAGGTCAAGGTCACAGGGGCCTGAACATTGATAACCAGTTCGATCAATAACTTGAGAACCACTTGACCCAGAATGTTGAAACTTCATAGGATGATTGAACATGCAGAGTAGATGACCCCTATTGATTTTGGGGTCAGTCTATTAAAGGTCAAGGTCACAGTGGCCTGTTCATGTAAAATCATTTTTTGGAAATAACTTGAGAACCACTTGACCTACAATGTTGAAACTTAATAGGATGATTGGACATGCAGAGTAGATGACCCCTTTTTATTTTGAGGTCACTTGATCAAAGGTCAAGGTCACAGGAGCCTGAACGGTGACTTGAGAACCACTAGGCCAAGAGTGTTGAAATTTAGCGGGATGACTGGACATGCCAAGTAGATAATCCATATTGCAGCCAACCATCAGTGTCTCTTTGACTTTCGCTCCTGACCTCTATTGACTTCTTGCCTATAGGACTTTGCATTGGGGGAGACATGCGCTTTTTTACAAAAGCATTTTCTAGTTATTGGTTGTTCTGGCTTTAACAATACATATATCATAATGACAGACTGTTTTTTTGTGATTTAAAACACACATTTACTTTGATGCCTGATGTTTAAGCTACTATAAAAGGTCATAACATATAACTTCAAAAACTTCTGCCTATTGACTGTGCAGACTGAATGTTTGCTAGAAATTCTAATGCTTTCTTAATGTTCATTTAGTAGACAAGGCAGTGCTGTTTTTTAAGCTTTGTATCTGTACATTGGTGTACACCCATTGTGAACTCTGCACATTGGTTTGCACCCATTGAAAACTCTGTACTTTGGTGTACACCCATTGTAAACTCTGTTCATTGGTGTACACACATTGTAAGCTCTGTACATTGGTGAACATTCATTTTTAGCTCTTCATTTGAACAGTGTTGAACACCAGTTCTGTACTATCTGTACCTTGGTGAACTCCAATTTTAAAAATTTGAACTTTTTTTTTTCCATACTGGTGAACATCAATTTTTAGCTTGACTATTCACCCATGCGTCAGTTTCCCGATTTGGTTAAGTTTTTTAATGTAAGCTGGTATCTCAGTAACCTCTGGGGGAATGGATTGAAACTTCACACACTTATTCATTGTGATAAACTGACTTACATCACACAGGTTCCATAACTCTATTTTGCAAGTTTACAAAATTATGCCCCTTTTTTTGACTTAGGAATTTTTGGTTAAGGTTTTATATGTAAGCTGGTATCTCAGTACCCACTAATGGATTGAATCTGAATCTTCACACACTTTTTCACCGTGATGATTTGGCATGCAGTACTCAGGTTTCATAACTCTACTTTGCTTTTTTACAAAATTATGCCCCTTTTATTTGACTAGCAGTTTTTGATTAAGTTTTTGTATGTAAGCTCGTAATCATCTCAGTACCCACTTATGGGAATGGATTGAAACTTCACACACTTGTTCACTGTGATGTTCTGACATGCATTGCACACTGGTTCCATAACCCTGTTTTGCAAATTTACAAAATTATGCCCTTTTTCAACTTTAATATTCATTCAATGGACAAGACTGTTGAATAGTCAATCATTGCTGTCCTCCGACAGCTCTTGTTAATTCTGTACCAGTACATTAATGAACACTCATTTTAAAATTTTTAATTCTGTACTTATACATTGGTGGAGCCCCTTTTTAAAGTATTTACCATAAAGTGTTTGACACCTCTTCTAAACTCTTTATCTGTACACTGGTGAACACCAGTTTTAAACAAGTATACACATACACTGGTGAACACCAATTTTAAATTACATATACATACACTTTTGAACCTCTAATCTCTGTACATTATTAGATAAAAAGCAATTTCAAACTCGGTTCTTGTTTATTGGCGAACATTCATTCTATACTCTGTGTCTGTGTTGTTTTGAATGCCATCATTTGCAATTTGGAATGTCATTTTAAACTCTGTATCTATACATTGGTGAACACCAGTTCTCTGTACATTTAAACTGTATCTGTATATCAAACACCAATTTTTAACTCCTTATCTGCAAGGTAAAAGTTAGACCATTCCTATATATATATAAGGAGTTAAAAATTGGTGTTTGATATACAGATACAGTTTAAATGTACAGAGAACTGGTGTTCACCAATGTATAGATACAGAGTATATATATATATATATATATATATATATATATATATATATATAGCGTCAGGTAATTGACACTTTAGATACGGTATGCAACATTTTATGCAACATCTTGCCCAAAACTGATTTTATGTTTTAATTTTTTTTCTAAAGCTTTAATTGCCCATTAATCTATTTTTAAAAAGAAAATTATGTATGTTTCTATAGCAGATTATAAATTTAGCAAATAGTTTAGGTTTTTTTGGTGTTTTTTTTTTTTGTAAAGAACAACAACAACACACTAATTAATTAATTTCAGTTTTTTTCACTGTTACCCGTATAATATATATACCTACAAAAATGTTATATACATGAGCAAAACAAAAACATTGGTGAATTATTATAGCTAATATGTTAAGCAATAAAAAAATCTGATTTTGTGTTAAAACATGTTCAGTCATAACCTATTTTATAGTTATAACCAGACATCTGTCGATCTTTTTGATAGATATATTAATAGATAGATCTTGTTAAAACAACTCTGCATAATAGATGTACTGTACAGCAGGGTAAGAACACTTTTGAATACAGATTTATTTGAAGATAGGACTGAATAAATAAAGATAGTTTCATGCTCGGATAGGTCACTTCAAAGGTCACTGAGCTCTTTGATTGACATGCTTGTAAAAAATATGTGGGTGATAAAACTGTACATTGATGTCGGTGCTGCATTATATAGGCAGTAAAAATCTGCTGGAATAAATAAGCCATTCAACAATGCAACAATGAAATTTTTATAAATGTAGTTTTTTTTAATAATTTTGAATTGCATACAGTAGCGATACAGTAGAAAGATGCATAAATATCTGTTTTTTTTTTTGTGAAAACAGTTGTATGATATTACAATACTTTTCCTCTCCACCCCCTCATTTTATGCTAAGGTAATAAAATACAATTTGATGCAAAAAAGATTGATATTCGGTATACTACAATGATTTTTATGTGATATTGAGACTGGTACATCACACTGATGTGTTTTTTAAATTACATTTTATATCATGTTCTACCTGAAGTTTTTACTAAACACAAAACTTGAGTCTAAGGTACTCCAGTGGAGGTAATATATAGCTACTGGGATTTCCCTGTTGTTGCATATTGCTGTTGAGACAACAGTTGCTTTGATATTCATCAAACAAATGATTGTTGTATATAATGTTTTATTATATACCTAAATAAATTCTGTAAAAAATCAGCTTGTATTTTACAATTAAATATGAACACACAGACAAAAATTCCGTATTGTACCTTTTGAATTCCGTATTGTACCTTCCGTATTGTATGCTGCCGGACTATTTTCATTAATATGCATGACACGACACATTTCTATAAATAGCGCACATAAAAACTTCACTAAGTTCCAATTAATATTGATAAACATTGAAGATTTCGTTCAAGAACAAAACAAGAATCAAAATGGTAAAGGTATATAATAAAAGGGTCATTATAACAGTAGCTGGATCTGGGACTTTGTATTCGGCTCTCGTGGATTTTGCAAGATCCGATCTAGCAAAATCCACTCGAGCCGAATACTGCATTCCAGATCCAGCTACTGTTATAATAACCCTATGGTATGTAATGTTGTATATATAATAATAATGTATATACCAGGTAATGTTAAAATCATGTCACTGGCTACCAGAAATTAAAAATGTTTATTATAATTATAAGCACCTGTTTAAGAACATGGTTTCAAAGACCTGGGAGGCATGTAGTATTTGAATTGTTTGTCCATCAGTCTTTCCATCCTAACCCTCATACTTTCTTGTGTAATGCACTCCTCTTAATATGGGACTTAATGTTGTTGTATTTTCTGGTCCTTCAGGATCATGGAGAGCATTCATTTTTACTATAATAATGAAATTTCACTGTAAAAGTATTTTCGATGCTAGTGGATTAGAGGGATGTTGCATGTGACATTACCTTTCGTGAACAGACCTGCTGTTATTTTGTTTGGTTGAGTTCTATGCTCCCAAAGGATTTTTTCACAGATTTTGTTATACAGCAATATGAAGTGGTCTTACACATATTATTCGAACTTCTGTGTTTGAATTTTAGCCCACCTCAACTTTGTTCATGGTGAACTATTAGTATAAGGTGGATGATCTGGTGTCCTAGCTGTGTCCTGCATCATCATCTTTTATTAAACATCTTCTCTTCAGAAGCTGCTGGTCAAAATTTCAACAAACTTGGTAAGTAGCATCTCCAGACATGGACCTCTGTCAAATTTGTTTAAATGGTTCACAAGGACTGCCAGAGCTAAAAATTGAAAACCATTTAAACAACTTCTTTTCATTAACCACTTGATTGATCTGGATAGATCTTGATAAATCAAACTTGGTCTGTGGCATTACTATAAGGTCCTTTCCTAATTGGGGGCACTTGACCCCTTCTATGGTCTGCTAAAGCTAAAATTAGAAATACCCTTAAACAACCTTTTCTTGGATCTTCATCCAACTAGGTCTGTAGCCCCATTATCAGGTTCTCTCTCAGCTTTTTTTCTAATGGGTTTAAAGTCTGCTAGGGCTAAAATTGAAAATTTTCAAAAGACTTTTCCTCATTAAAGGCTCAGTGGGTCTAGTTGTTTTTACTTTTTTCAGTTTCTTGTTATTTATCTTGGTACCTCTCATCCACCTCTCGCACCCCTCTCTCCACCATAAATACCCTCCTTCCCCTGAACACCCTCAAAAGTTATTAATGTTTATATGTGTTTAGTGCTCATTTTACTTACTTGGCCCATTTATGAGAACAGGTGTATTATGCCCCTTAATATGGGGCTCCTGTTTGAGTGTTGGTTAAAATCGCTCATTTTGAATCATATACCCTTCACCACTGTGAGTTCGAAAACTCGGAAAACTTCTTGCTGGTTGACGGAAGGTCGGTGGTCCTACCCAAATGCTCGCTCATGCCTGTAACAAGGCTCAGAGAGGCAACTGGTGGCTTCAACGATCAAAGCTAAGTCACCATTATCAGTGTGACATAAAACCGAAGTCCTCGTGTGTAAGTGTGTGACTCTTTTTTTACTCAAAATAAATAAAACGTTGATTCAAATGTAACATGTACAGTTTTTAGGTGAACGTTCGCTAGTCCAGCCATAACTGCATGTTTTAATTAAATTAATAGATCCGTGTCGTGAACCCGGTAAATAATGTAGATTGTTTGATCGAGAGCATTTGCCCGCCCTTCTTATTTGCCGGACCACCAAGAAGAGAAGATTGTTTTACATATTCCGTTTAAATATAAAAGCTTTAGTTTGAATATTCTGTTGACATTTTTACAATTTAAGCGGTTCAGAATTGTGTGTTTGTTCAAGGTATAATATCCACTGTATGCTGTCACGTGACTTGGTGTACGGCGAGAAAAAGTTAAGATGGCGGATGTGGATATTGAAGAAAGGTAGGCTCCTTGTTTGTTCATTGATTTCTCTGTTAATATATCCTTTAGGGGAGAATGTTTTATCGTATTACACAGCACTGACATTTGTCTTTCATCGGTTGTATATCATTACCTCAGACGACGTCTCGATTTTCTAGACTTTGCCCTTGAATGCAACAAAAACAACGGAAAATAAATCTAAGCGAGGAGAGACTCGGTTTTTTGAATTTTCCATCACTTTCTTGTGCGATTTCTGCCAGTTTATGAAGTAGACATAGACTATGTACATAGACAAAAGGTGTGTATCAGCCAGTTCCCAAAAAGCCGCACATTTCTTAAAAAAATACTTGTTTTAAAATTTGCCAAGTGGACGGTCAGAAGACCGAGGTTATTCTGTCGGTGTACGGAAAGACGACGGCCAAAAGTGTACTGTAGGAAGACAAAAATTCAAAGATTTTGCTACGAAATGGTGTACGGAAAGAAGACAAAATCCTGACACGATCATTTATTGATTATATTTCGACATTAGTGCTGCCAATTTTCAATGTTTTTTCAAAACAATAGAATTTTAAAGATTAATGAAAAACTATGTTTCTGTATTTAGCTCATTTGACTCAGAATCGTCTTGGATGATAAGTATATTGGCATATAATCTGATAGATCTATTCTTACATACGTTTTCTTTAGACGATTTTAATTTGTTGGGAAGGAAAGTACAGAGGGATTCTAACCTTGTAGTGTTCTTTTTTACCTGAACATTTGAGCTCACTTATGTCATACTTATGTGAATCCTTCGTGCAAATACAATTTTTTTTTAATATTTAACACGATTTTAAAGTATGGCATGCTGCTATTTTAGAAGAAACTTTGGAGTCGCCATTTGAGAAGTTATTTATGATCGACATTTGAAATGTATTTTGACGTATCGGCTTAGACAAGATCAGGTGTTGATTTTCAATAAGATCATTTACTGAAATATGCTAAATACTGATGATAGTATGTTGAAGTTCAAATGAACACCTTTCCATAGGTATATTTAACACCTTGTAGGTACTATCATTAATGTTTAAGGATGTAGGAGCACATTTTTTTCTAACGTTAAGAATCTTTTCATACTCTGTGAGCTTGACGAATATTAGTTTCTAAGACAAACAAGGGAAGAAAAAACACAAGTCACCGATGGTGGTACCTTATAAAACATGTAATATCCCATTTAATGCTATAGGGATTTCATGTCTTACAGGTTGATAGGAATACAATGTGATGTCAGCATTATATAAGCATAAATGTCACTAACACATCTCTTTCATTTTTACATGTTGACATAATTACCCCACCCACTTTATTTTCAATGGAAAATGTATTTAGATCTACAGAAAATTTCTGTTTTCAAAATATTTTGCAGCTTTAATGACACACAAAAATGCTTCAAAACGGAAAGAAAAAGGTTGGGATCACCGTGTATCTAAGAGATTTATGAAGAAAAAAACTGTTAAAAACTGGTGAATTTTGATATTATTTTGTTCTTTTTGTTTTAATCTATATTTTCTAGATAAAATAAAGTGCTATCTTGAAAACTTTTATTTCAGTTATAGCCTATTGTTATATGTATCAGTCAGGAAAATATCAAAACCAAACCTGATCTACTTTCGTAGATATTTGAAATTACCTACCTCTACCCCATTGTAAATCTTACGTCAATTTTAAGCAAATGCCAGCCAAAAATAAGGGTGATTTTTTTTTACAAAAAGTAGAATCTATTTTGTTAAATGGTACATTATTAGTCAAATTTTAATTATTTAGCGTTAATTTTTGGCAAAACTTTTGTTAAAATTCAATGCTCGAAGAAACATTTTTCAAAATGGCGGATATGAAAAAAAACGCTCGTACATCCTTAAGAAATCAACATAGACATGATAGAGATCAAAAGGTGGCTTTTTAACGCCTTTTGATGCAAAATGAAATTCAGTATTTCTTAATAGAGAAAATACACTTACAACAATAAAAATTATAAAGTATTGATTTAGTAGGTATGACACTAAAGAGTGAAGAGCTCCAAACTCTTTTGGAAATCAAGTTTGGCTACTTAATGTAAAGTTGTAACGGAAAATGTGAGTATATACCTGCGTTATGTTGTTTTTAATGTTATTAGGTGTATGCTCTGACTGCAAAAACAGAAACCTTATTCATGCAATACCTTAAACACTTTTGTGTTACGGTTTATGTTATCTGTGCTTATAGCTGTTTTGGCAATTTTAGATTTAGTGATGTTTTCTGTGAACATTTTGACCAGTACGTATTTACTCTAAATTCGGCCTTTATTATGACAATGTTTCTGGAAGAACTATTCACAAAATTGGCGGAAATACTCCGAGTCCGTGATTCGAACCATAACACAGCTTGTGTTAGGCTGATTTATGACTGGACTCTTATTTACTTAAAATATGACAGAATCACAATCAAATTGATAACAAATTGCAATGCAGGCATCTGTTTTTGACATACAGTGATAAATCGAAAGAAAATTGTAGCTTGTATATTCATTTGTTCAAGTTAGCTCACATGATCAGGTAAAACACAATACTGTTATCTCTCCATACTTTGCTTCCCAAAAAATTAAGGTCCCCCAAAGCAAGTGCATGAAAGAATATGCAGATTATATGCAGATATTAAACATCATTCAAATGAGCTAAAAACATAAACAAGTTCATTCTAATTTTTCAATAATCTTTAAAATTCTGTACGGTTTAGAGAGACTGGAGAATTCTTTGGAAACACATTGAAAATTGGCAGCACTAATGTCGAAAAATAGACCACATTAATCCTTCTAAGTTCCCGGGTAAAGCAGCTGGTGATCGTGTCAGGATTTTGTCTTCTTTCCGTACATCATTTCGTAGCAAAATATTTGATTTTTCGTCTTCTTACCGTACACTTTTGGCCGTCGTCTTACTGTACACCGTCAGAATAACCTCGGCCTTCCCACCGTACACTTGGCAAATTTTAAAACGAATATTTTTTTAGGAAATATGCGGTTTTCAGTGAACTGGCTGATACACGCGTTTTGTCTATGTACATAGCCTATGTGTACTTCATAATTTGGCAGAAATCGTGGATGAAAGGGATGGAAAATTCGAAAAACCGAGTCTCTCCTCGCTTAAATTTATTTTCCGTTGTTTTTGTTGCATTCAGGAGCAAAGTCTAGAAATTTAAGCTGTTGTCGGTGGTAATGGTATACAACCGATGAAAGACAAATGTCAGTGCCGTGTTATACGACAAAACATTCTCCCTTAAAGGAAATATTAACAGAGAAATCAATGAACAAACAAGGAGCCTACCTTTCCCCAATATCCATGTCCGCCATCTTGCATTTTTCTCGCCGTACACCAGGTCATGTGACAGCATACAGTGATATCAATTACATTCAATCTGAGAGACGTATCAGTATATCCCAGATTCTATCCACATCAAATAACTGAAGGGTGATATCTTTGTCTGCACCATTTAGTCAAGCAAAAATGCGCATTAAAGGGAAAAGGGACAAAAGTTCAAGGTTTTCGTTTGTTTAACAGGATAAGGTGACTTAAATAGGAAAAGATGTTGTTTACAATATTGGATGAGGAAAGAAAGTGAAAAGCTAGACATGTCTCAATGCAGTGAGTTCACAAGGTAGGACATACATCGCGATACGACAAATCTGAACTCGAATATGGCGCATATGAAAGAAAATTATCCCATCGCACTGTAGACTTAAGCCGACCCTAAGATAACAGGTTGCTGATGTTTCAGAATCCCTAGCCTAATAGAGGAATTTCATAATTTTGGCTATTTCCATTGTCAAACTGACGCAGAGACAAATGTTGAACAACTTGATTACAATACATTGTAACATTAAGACTTAAGTTGAGTTTCTGTCTTTCAAGTCGCAGCGGACCCTGCTGTGTCGGACTTCCCTATACCATGTATACCTTTTCCAATGAATCTTTTAAATCTTTATTGGAATGTTTGACCATCTCTTTACCGCGGACCTCCAAGATAACAAACAATTTCCATATTAAATTCTTATTGTGATAATTCACTCCTCAAGTTCCTAGATGAATTCTTAATTGGACTCCCATGATATTAGACCATTTCGAACTTTTTAGATAATTTCCATATTGCACATCTATTTCAATATCGTATAAGACCATCAAGATGCTGAGCCGTTTCCGTTCACTGTTGCCATATTTGACAATATTTTGCATCTGACTCTTCTGATATTGTTAAACCGCACAGGCACATCCCCCGTGATGTATGTGTTGACTGGTGTAAAGGCCTCACCATATTGAACCCGCGTGATATTAAAATGTTGACCTGTTGGACACTCCTAGTGGTTAAATCGTCACCACATTGTACATTTGTAAAGTTAGATGATCACCATGCTGGGCCCTCTTTGAGCATCGGGCCCTAATGATGTGAGCCAGTTCCCGAGACCATTATTCAGTTTCCCAATACTCTTATTAAAAGCATCGGCTGGCGTATACAGATTAATTAACGCGCACTTGTATGGACATAACCGTAATAGCACGGTTTACCTTAATAACATCGTGTTTGAATCGATTTTAATGGTGACAGACTCATCAATATTCATGAGACGTCTACACGGTCCACAGCCCGTCAGATACATACTGAAATTGTAAACCACAGTGTTGATCTTGTAAAAGTTTTAAAAGATACATTTTAGGATTAGGACGCACCTGGCAATATACTGGTATGTATGAAGATTTTTTACTTCTTAAAGATATCTATTTTCAGTTGGAATGTGTACTACGACTACAAAGAAACCTGTCTGCAGTATTTTTTTTAAATATTTATAAAATATTGACTTAAGACGCGACATGTACATTGATTTTGCCGAGTAAGTTAAATTTTAACAGAAAATAATTGTTGATTTGGGCGGCGGGTGTACGGGATACCATTTATATGTCTAATAAGATCTATTCATCAATCAGTTAGCCCGCTAAAATATACATGCTGGTCAGTAGTCAATACTATTGTCCGATGATTGAAAGGCTAATAGTATTAACTATTGACTGGAGTGTTTTTATTGCATGATAGATAGAAATAAATTTCATTTTTTTGTCAACATTTGACTTCAACTCAACAGACATGCTTTGTACAGACAAGTCAAAAGCACAAAATATGGAGTCATTAAAAAACCAGTTTTAAGTGATGAGTTTTTTTACATACAAAGTTGTTCATGAATATTTCAAATATTCTTTAAAATTCGGACGTATGGAAGTTGAATGTGCATCTCTATATTAAATCAGATGAATTAATGAATTGAGATAATGCATGGATTTTTGTGGTCAGAAAATAAACTGCTAGTCATTGTACTCCTACCCATTTCTATGTTAGTCTGAAATTACACGATATCTATGGTAAAAATCTTGGGACTGAGCCTTTGCTGATCTTTTTTTTAACGAAAATTGTGTTGACTATAATTCGACCGGTTTCATGATGGCATAAGTTTTATCTCTGTGTCAATTAAAAGGCCGCTGTGAGAAGTGTGCAAGAAAGAACTATATTTTTACATCGTTCTAGTAAAATAGACGCTGCATGATTCTGAATATGGGCATAATCCGCGACCCTGAAAAAATGGATAGCTTGTACCTGACCTGGAAAAAAAATATCGGCACTACAATTAGAGAAGATTTTGCTTAAATGTCCGCTTTACGATTAAAAACGGTTATTTACGAGCAGAAAAGCTTTTCATCATTCTAAGCAGGAAATCAATCAAGGTTAAAACTTGTTTACTAGTCCAACCCATTCATAAAAATTGTTTGTTTTAAGATTAAATACGCATTTAATTTTGTCTAATTGAAATGCTACCGTCCACTAACAAAAACAAAACGTGTGTTTTCAAAGGAAAAGACTTTACAGTGATGGATTTATTTACATGTAATGAACCAGCTAGCCGACTTTGATAAAGTAGAAATCTCATTTCAAATTCAAGAGCAAATTGCATAAATTACGAATGATATATTGCAGACACACTATAAGTGCATACAGCCTGCTTTTAACTGAGCAGTGGAAGATGGTTTGGTTATAATTTGGTAAGAATAAACAAGATTAATTATATATTTTCTAAACTTTGAAAAACTGTACAAATAGTTGTTACACTTTGCCAAATTGGAGTAAAAACTTTGTTACTTTTGTTTAGGCCTTACGTAGACATTCCATTTAAAATATTTCAGTATGTTAAAATTACATTAAAAGCTATTACATAATTGATACCCATTACTCAAATTGGTATAGGTTCGACTTTGTCCAAACGCAATTCATTTTGTGAGCGAACAGTTTTATGTTACATCAAAAGAATGGCAATTATAGTCGGCTAACTTGAGATATAGGTTGTTTTGCGAGTTTTACGTTAATTTCTGTCACTTAATTTTCTTAGTTTCTTATTTTGATTGAAACCCTTAGTTTATACTACATGTAAATAATTTAGGTTGATTGTAAAACAATTTCTACCCTTATATTATTAATCACTGTCGGCACCTCATTCCTGGCACCTCATTCCTGCTGGAATCCATCTCCATGAAGGTATAGATAAGTAGTCAGTTTCCTTTTCTTGCTGAAGGCCAAACAAGAGAGTTACTAGTACTATTTATATGTGTTTTTTTTTTGTATGACGCGGCCACGACCTCCTTGAACCTACGTGCCCCGCCTTTTAAAATATGGATTGGGGAATATAGTGTTACCCCTGTCCGTTTGTTAGTCACAAATATTGTCCACTGTTTAGCTTTGTTGTGCATTGTTGGATTTTGAAATAACTTAGCACAAATTACCATCATAACACGATGACATGTCATGTGTGACATCTAGACCCAAAGCTTATAGTTCAAGGTCACATTTAGAGGTCAAAGATATAATGTCATTTTTCTTGTATTTAACATTTTTATGCATGCAACTTAGCACACCTATTCACCATAACATGACTACGTGTCAGATATAGCCACCCAGGCTCAAAGGTCAAGGCCACATTAAAATGTCTAAGATTTAAGAACATTTTCTTGTCCGCTCTATACCTTTTTTACGTATACATGACTATTCAAATTACATTTCACAAATAACCACCATTACAAGACGATGTGTGGCGTGCAACCTCCAGACCCATTGCTCAAAGGTCAAGGTCACACTTAGTGGTCAATGGTTTAAAGGTGGGCGGGTGGTCTAGTGGTAACACGCTGGACTGTCAATCCAGAGGTCCGGGGTTCGAATCCCGTTCCAGGCACTGGAAATTTCTGAGATGCTCTTGAGTGTCCCCCACCTAACTAAGAGGCCTGTACTGGTTCTTCCCAGGAATGAAGGCTTTGCGTGTATCGGTGCTATACACAGGACACGTTAAAGAACCAGACTGTCTATTCGCAAAGAGCTAGGCTAAGTTAGCCGGACAGGCCTGTATCTACAATGATTTCTCTCCATATTGTCCCGGGGGGCTTTATCTCACTCTGTCCCTCTGGTCAAATAGCTCTGTGTCTGTACTAGTAGAGGATGGATTTCGCGCTCTGTGTGGCTGCGTTTGCTATATGTAAAGCACCTTTGAACGTGTTTATCATGAAAATGGCGCTATATAAATCTGGTATAATAATAATAAAGTCATTTTTTCTCAACCTTTTTTGCATGCATGAATATTCAGTTATCATAAAACAAACATTTACTATAATAAGATGAAGTGTTACATCCCAGACCTTCAAGCGTATCTGGTCAAGGCTACACTTAGAAGTAATAAAAGATACATCAATTTTCAAGGCTATTACTTTTGTACGAATGGGCGGATGCTCATATTACTTGTCACAAACATCCACCATTTCTAGATGATGTGTTAAGATCAAGACCCCTTGCTCAATGGTCAATATTACAAGGGTCATATATTTTGCTTATTTTTATCTTGTTCGGTCTGTAACTACACATAGATGGATATTCAAATAACTTAGCATAAATATTCACCAAAATAATACAATGACGTAGACCCCTAAATATCAAAGGTCAAGATAACATCTAGAGGTCGTTTTTCTTACCTGGACTGTAACTTACATGTATAGAAGGATACTGAAATAACATAATACAGATTTTCACCACAACAAGACGATGTAATATTTAACAATATTTAACAGGTTAAATAAATATGTACGACCGTGGACACATTTCTGCTTTGAGTTACAAGATTAACACTTTAGTCTGTCTAAAACCAACATGCTAAAACATTTTTTATAAAAGCTAAATGCCAACTAGGAGCTAAGGAGAAAGAGCCTTTAGATTGGAAACTTTACCAAACCATAAGGTTACCCTTGTTACACCTCAAAATGGTAGCAACGCATTTTGGTAGTCGCTACAAAATGCGTTGCAAGGGTACATATGATAGGTTAAGGATCATGGAATGGAATGTATTTGGTAGTTTTTTTTCTACATCAGAGGCTGTGCTCATTTTGCCATCACGCACAAAAGAGAGAGAGATAAAAGGAGGGAATGTCTCCTATATAATGGTGGGGGAGGGGGTTAGGAGTTCCCCTCCCGAGATATTGTTTCGTATAAAAACAATCAAAATGTGGATTCATGTTTCCTGAGTGTGTGAAAGGGGTCTCAATGACGCTTTCTATGCATTAACGTTACATATTGTTTTGTTGTTTTAATGTGCTAGTGTTGTCGGAGAGATAGTCCACCGAGATTTTTTAAAGCACGAAAATGTTGAATTCTGTAAAATGAAGTATAGTGGACGCAACTTGACCCCGATGGTTGACCTTTGCATTATAATACATAATAAGGCACAACCTATTATTGAAAAGGAGTGTAGGTAAAACACGAGCTGCACGAGAAAAAGGAAATATGAATTTGAGTAAATATAAATTGTTGTATTGGAAGGTTTTAACTGATCAAATGTAAGTATATATACTTTGATACTGCACTGTTTACAAACTAATTCCATATGAATATACACGGCTACCCTAAGCACCCTTGATTTCTATAATGAAATAATCGATATGAATAATCAGCCTAAGGTCAACCATCGCGGTCAAGTTGCGACTACTATATAGTGGACGCAACTTGACCCCGATAGTTGAACTTTGCATTATATTACATAATGAGGCACAACCTATTATTGAAAAGGAGTGTACGTAAAACACGAGCTGCACGAGAAAAAAGAAATATAAATTTGGGTAAATATAAATTAGTGTATTGGGAGATTTTAACTGATGAAATGTAAGTATATATACTTTGATACTGCGCTGTATACAAACTAATTCCATATAAATATACACGGCTAACCTAAGCAGCCTTGATTTCTATAATGAAATCATCGGTATGAATAATCAGCCCAAGTCAACCATGCGACTACTATATAAATGTTAGGATGGCACGTGGGTCCTCAACCTAGATTTATTTTCTAAAGGTATTATACAACCCGTGACCTTTTCTCGTGAATCTCCTGAATTTTAATCCCAAACAGTCTATACTTACTTATGGGCGTTTGTGTCCCAGGGTCATGCGAACGACGCATCGAATGATTGTGGTGAACAGTTGTGCCAAGTTCCTTCAATATCTCGCGATGTAAGTCAAAGTTAGAATTGCATTGACCTCTCTCACGTGTGTTCCAGTAGTCTTACTTGACTGAATCTAGGACCGTTATATTTTCAAGATCAAAAGGTCAAGGTCGGATAAGCGACTAATGTAATTTTCGTCGTTTGAAGTGATGAATTAGACGAAAATTTATTTCCCTTTGTCCAGTAACTCCGATAGGCGTCGTATTATTTTCTGCACGAAGTTTTCGTGCGTATAAGAGTGAAAAGTTTTTTCCATTCAGCCTTGGGAACAGAACACGATAGACGTTTATATTTTTTTAAGGGCTGAAAGATGTGTTACCTTCAATATGAATTTGATACATTTGATATTAATGCTTTGTCGTAATTTCTTGATTATGTTGAGCATTGTCATGTATACATAATGATTTATGTTTATCTTAAAATAATGTTGGAAAAGTGTATGATATGTTGTGCTGGAAAAATTAAAACAGTCGGTCTGTCGGTTCCCTACGGCTTATACCAAAAACACAAGTGTTTCTTGTTTTCTAGTTCTTATGTAAACTATCGAGGTGTGGTCTATAAGGGAAAGTTCCATCACGATTCTTTCTGAAATAATATTGTCTATTCGTATTCTGTAAATCGTGAGATTATTATTAATACCGTTTTGCGTTGGATGTGTACATATCCAACGCATTTTGGTATACTACATTTTTGTAAACTACCAAATTGCGTTGAGTGTAACGCATTTTGGTAGTGACTACCGAAACTCGGACGAATTTTGGTAGCGACTACCAAATTGCGTTGCTACCATTTTGAGGTACAACAATTGCCCTACTCTTGAGATGCCAATCTTAGTGTTTCCTAAAGAAACATAGATTCTGGGCTATAGCTAACAGTTCATGACATCTGAGTTAATATTCAGTCAATTGACCTAGGTTTGTGGGCTTAACTCCTTGGTAGCTACGGGTCCCTATAAGCTGTTTTAAACGATCTGCAACATGACATGCGGAAAACAGTTTCGCGTCTCCTATTAACGTTATTCATTCTTGTGTTGTTTTCCTGATGCATAAATTTTGACTTTAAAGACAGGAATTAATTATAAAGATACAAAACCAGCGATGTTTTAAGATGATATTTTTGACTATATACATAAATTTCTGAACGTCTGGTTTAAAGTTTTCTATTGTCATTAATGTATCTTACTATGAGATTGTGTGTAGCTAGTTTGTTGACGATAATAGTTTACAAAGACATAGAAGATAAAATATGTGTGTACGTATACATCTGCGAAGTAGGCCTCAAACATACTATTGTTTGTGTTTATAACTTTGTATTATCAACAGAAAAAATCTTCATTGACCTCGTGTCATCTCGACAAAAAACGCCACTCTACGAGATCTGAAGTAAAACAATACATGTAATTTGGGTCAAATGATATTAAAAAAAGCAGTTAACTAAAACTTGAAGACTATTAACTTCCCAATAATTTTCGAAAAACTAACAGGCGTATCATTGCAATAACACCTTTTTAATTAGTGACAATTAATGCAGTAAGTTGTGACAGATTTTCGCTTAGTATGTCAGTGCTATCAGTAGAGTGTAATCATTTGTTATATCTTTGGTATCTTAAAGAAAATAGCATAAAACTTCTGTGCTTGTTTCTTGTTGTAACTTCTGCAAAATCACTTAGAGTCCGTAGGAAAAAAACATGACTTGGTTATTGATACAAAGTAACATCCTTTCACATGCGTACAGTTCTTATGTATGTTATTATTTCCATATAAAGCCGTACATATGAATCGGACCTAAAACTCTCATAACACCATAGAGCGACATCTCGCTATAACCAAATGAGACTCTATCAGTCTATGCGTTTAACCCTTACCCTGCTAAATTTCTATAATGAACTTGTCCATCTTTCAATTTGGACAGTACCATTAAATGTTAAAAGGGGTGCTTACCAAAAAGATACTGACTGAATAGCGAACAGTGCAGATCTTGATCAGACTGCACGGATATGCAGGCTGATCATGATCTACACTGGTCGCAAAGGCAGAATCAATCCTGTCCAGCATGGTAAGGGTTAATAAAATGGTAAGGGTGATACGAAAGTGAGGAAAATGCAGACTTATAGCCTTGATAAAAGAAAAATGAGCCGTGCCATGAGAAAACCAACATAGTGGGTATGCGACCAGCATGGATCCAGACCAGCCTGCGCATCCGCGCAGTCTAGTCAGGCTCCATGCTGTTCGCTTTTAAAGCCTATTGGAATTGGAGAAACTATTAGCGAACAGCATGGATCCTGACCAGACTGCGCGGATGCGCAGGCTGGTCTGGATCCATGCTGGTCGCATACCCACTATGTTGGTTTTTCCATGGCATGGCTCAAATGAAAGTTCAGTACGGTACGTGACAGTTACGGTAATTCTTTGATCCTATTTCATCATTTGTGTTCACAGCAAGATATGTTGGCATTCTGTCTTTTAGGGATCTATTATTATTTTTATTGTTGTTGTTGTTGTTATACCAGATTTATATAGCGCCCTTTTCATGATAAACACGTTCAAAGGCGCTTTACTTATAGAAAATATATCTACCAGAAAAGGTTTGCCCACTTCAGGGATAGAACTCTCAAACTTTGGCTGATCTTTTCTTAGTATCGGAGATATATATTCTGTTAGTTTTCATCATGTTTTAACGAACTAGTATCTAATCTATGAATTCAAGACATGGTGTTTAAAACAACGCCGATGTAATGTATTAAGACTATTGGTCAGCAAGCTGCCCACTGCTATGATAAGCCCCGCCTACTGTACTACCTCTCTGATACCAATATAATTGTTATGTTGTTGAATTTTAGAATTAGAATAGATTTAGTAACTATCAAAGTGACTTGTGTCTTTCTAGTCTAATGACTATACAAGATTATATCCTATTAAGAACCCACAGAAACATTACAGCCACACTTGTTCATACTCCAATCCATCACTAGTGTCATTTTTATAATAAATGAGTTCCTTAGTGCTGTGCCGAGATAGCATCTGCGATCATCGAAATCTCGCCACCAGGTTGCATATCATTTTATATAAACATAAAAGAAATGCCTCTGTTTAACTATGTAATAACGACTTTTTTTATGAAAGCTGACACTTTTGAGAAATGTTTTATTCCTACAGATCTTAACCTTTGCACTAATGAGACCAGACAGTACCTCTCATTATGCTTAAATGGGTTTTTACTGAATACTAAGAGGGTGGGGTGTGTGTGGGAGGAAACCCGATCACCACCCGGAAAAAGTCAATAGTACGAGCAAAAAGAGACATTAATACGTAAGTTGTGTACCCATATAAATGAAGCGGGGTCATCTAAATATTTTTTTAATTGATTCTTTTAACCTAAGCTGTCTACTTATTTTTACATTTCGTTTCTTTTTCATTGACTTGATTCCTTCTTTCCTAGGAGGTTTCTGAAGGTTATGAGTTTAGATAGGACATTTATAGACAATAGACTATTTTTTGGTTGTATATGTTGAATATAATGCATCACATGTACGTGTATATACGGGGCAAGACAGTTTGTTTAAAATAATTTGACGTTTAGCAGTATAAATGCAATATTAAGCAAATTACCTTTATTTCGACAAAGAAAGGTATTTGGCATGTTTTTTTTTTATTTTTCCATCTTCATGATCTTTCAAATACATGTCTACATATGCCGCCATTTTAATCATCATAACTTGAGCGGCAATGCATTTTATGTGACATGCAGATTGATTGTGCACTAGCTGTATTACTATAATTAAATACTTTAACATACAATACAATACAATACAATACAATACAATACAATACAATACAATGCATTTTATTTAAAGTCGGCAAGACATCATAACAGGAAACATAAGCTCGAGAAGAGCTTTTATAACATCATTTTTGAAACCTAGCCCAGCAGAATTAATAAGCCTTTGAGTTTATTTAATTATGCAATGTTAATGTTATATCAAAATTGAAAAAGTTGATTGAATTTACTTTACTGTGGTTCGAATATTACGTGTTTTTGAAAGGGCTTTACAGGTATGAACAGTGCCTTTGATTTTCCATATTGAATCACTTCTTTGAGGTTCATTAAATTCATACCTGACGCAATCAACTTTTTTCAATCATTGCTTCTTGTACACATAAAGTGTTGGTGGGTGTCTGTCTTATGGGATTGTAAGAGACTCGCTGGCATTTTTTGTGGTAATTATTTTTTTTTCGAAACTTCACCTTAGAAAAAAAAAAACAACAAAACAAACAAAAGTTTGAATGCTTACAAAGATATGCAAGTTTAATCAATCCACAATTCCAGTATGAAGTTTTAATTTTTAGCTCCACTATTCGAATATAGGCCAAGTTCGCCGGCATCGGTGTCCGCGTCCCGATTCAGTTAATGGTATGAGTGACCCAAGTGGAAATAGACTGAAGCTTTACACACTAGTTAACTATGTTGATCTGATATCAGTGCGTAGGTTCCATAACTCTGTTTTGCATTTTTACAAAGTAATGCTCCGTTTTTTACTTTTATTGTTGTATGTAAGCTGATCTCGGTATCTGCTGAAGGGTTCACATTCTTGTTCACAGCGATGGCATGGTATGCAATGCACAGGTACCATAACACCATTAAGTCTTTTTCACAATGTCATAAGAGGGGAAAGTTCTACGATTCAAGTTGTTTCTGTTTCCCCTGTTGTACTTGTTTATATCTTTGGCTTATTTTAGTGAAACGCTTTTGACTAGTCGAGCGAAGCTGTCCTCCGACACTCCTGATTTAGGTAAAAATGAATGAAATTTACAGCGGAAACACAGTATCGAAAAGTTTATTATATATTCATAATATTTTGAAATTTTAGAAATTTCCTTTTATTTTTAGCACGATGTACACTATGTCTAGTACTGTTTTACGGGACCTCCGTGGTCGAGTGGTTAAAGTCGCTGACTTCAAATCACATACCCCTAACCGATGTGGGTTCGAGCCTCACTCGGGGCGTTGAATTCTTCATGTGAGAAAGCCACCCAGCTGGCTTTACGTAAGGTTGGTGGTTCTACCCAGGTACCCCCTCGTGATGAAATGATGCACGGAGTGGCACCTGGGGGTCTTCCTCCACAATCAAAGCTGGAAAGTCGCCAATAGACCTATAAATTGTGCCGGTGCGACGTTAAACCCAACAAAAAAACAAAACAAAAGTAGTGTCTTACAGTTAACCTTTAGCCTGCTGGCGGCAAGCGATTCTGCCTTTGCGACCAGTGCAGAGCAAGATAAGCTGTTCGCGCTATTCAGTCAGTATATTTTCAGTGAACATCCCTTTGAATAATAAATGGTACTGCCCAAATTGAACGATGGACCAGTCTATTTTAGAAATATAGCAGGGTAAAGGTTAAAGAGAAACAAATGTAAACGCTTACAGGAGTGGCGGGACAACAGTAACTTTGAACGTAGCTTGGAAAGTAAAGCCGCATGCATTCGTAATTCTGATGGTTTTATCTATAAGCTGTATAATGATTTCTAAATTCAAGTCTACATTAATCGCTAGTGTCTGAATAAATGTTTTGTCAACATGGAATATAAGAGTTGTAAAGTTAGCTGTCACTTTTGATGTATTTGTAAATATTAACGTTCATGATTAATCAGTTGATTTTTTTTCAATTGATATATTTCTTGAATTTGATTTATGACAGTAAAGTCGTTTGTCAGTGTGTAAGATAATTAAACCTGTCAATAATTAAGGACGATCTGCATCATGGGAAAACTGCTGCAACAGGGACCAAGGTTTTATAATGGCGTTTTAGGATCAGACAAAGAACACTCGCATCTGATTGGTTGATTTTGTGCTTAGTCTGAAACTGACCAATGACAATATTGCATTTTAAGACTGGTCCCCAAGCCTGGCTTTGATAGCATTTACAATGTATAACCCCACGAACCCGACGAATAAGAAATTCAAATTCAGTCCAGTCCAAATGCGACGAGATACATTTTACAGTTAACTGTCTATTCAGAGCGGTAAAAATGGCCAGTTTCATATGCTGATAATGAAAGGGCCATCTCGAGTTATTTTATGATCCATGTCTTTGCCAATTTGAATTTTGTTTCTGTTGGTGTGTCATTTTTATATTAGACTGACATATTTACAAAAGGGAGAAAACAAAATATAGAATGAACATCGTAAACTTTTAACCATATCCATATAAATTGAGAAAATACCACATGTTTCTGTACACCAAATGGTCATGAAAAGAGTATTAAATCGCTTGGAAGAAAACCGGGGGTCATCCGTGAAATATGTCGGTAATGAATTTCTTTTTTCCAGTGTTTAACTACAAAATTTGTCAGTCGATTTTGTCTCATTTGTGGAGTACCCGCTGTCCACAGTCATTTAAATTTGATACTCTACTCGTAATTCGAGAAAACAGCTTGTCATTATAAAAGGTTCAAGGGCAGGGGAAATTCTGCATTGAGTCAGTATTAAATGTCCTGTGTATATATTGATACTGCTCAAAATCCCTCCTAAACTTATATTGCAGTTAGCTAGTTGTATCCTTGCCGCGATATATCAAGTAAGAACATTGCTTCTACTAGTTTTACTTCATTAAAATAAATTCGTAAGGTACTGTTGTCACATAGCTGAAAATTACTTTTTTTGTAGTTCTAAGGCAGTCCGCTCTATACTCACATATATATTGACAGATTTATACGCATTCGAGTTAGATATTGACTTGTACGTATATATACATTAATTGGATGGCTTTCAAAAAGTATTGACCGGCAAGCCATTCAGTGAGTGATTCGAAATTAATTTTCATCACTTTTTTCATCAAGTTTTGTCTTTAGGTCTGCAGAATTGAGCGCTGAAATATAGTCCGGTCAATACCTTAAACTATGGACCGGGTATTTATATAAGAAGTCGTGTAAATTACTAATAACCTATCTTATTTACCCGTTTTCCATGTTTGTCAATACTAAAGCATTAGCCATTGACATATCCGGATTCTATTGACGTCGTACAGAAGCTGGTCGAGCAAATCAAATTGTTGTTATTTTTGGATCTTCACTCTTAAAGAGTTCATTCATTCCGCGCTGTCCAATTATCAATTTGACCGTCGCATTTGTTGAACACATGCGGAGAAAATTAGTTGTCACAAACCTTTGTTTCATAGTGTTATTGTGAAATTCTTTCGGATATATATTTAGAGGTTTGTACTATACAGCGATCGGTAAATTACGTTTTCAAATGATTATTTAAGACGGCTTTGAATTTTCATCGTAAGATTAAGTGTGTCATGTAAAAGGAATGTTGCAGATATTTATCTGGTGTCACACATAACCGATTACACACTTCAATTTTATTTTGCTTTTTATTAAGTTTTCAAAAAGCAAAAACAAGCATTTTCTCAAACTCGATATCGCCTGCGTTTTAATAAATTGCGCAGATATAAACTTCACATTTTAGAAAGAACGTCTAAGTTATACTTAAGAAAATTAATGAGAATAAAAGTATATTATAGTAAATTGTAAAAAGAATAAAATATTCAGTCATTTCCTGTATTTCGTAGATTTTAAATGTTTGCAAACATGAAAAAATGTTGACGCGGACTTCCGACATCGATTTTTAATATGAACACAACACTTGAACATTTTTCCGAAATTTGAAACTGTCTAAATCATTATTGATGATACAGCGGTCATGTCCTCACATCTATTCTATTAAATAACCATTATTGTCTTGCAAAGACAATCTAATATCAACCTGGGCGCATAGAAATTCAGAATACAATATCAAGCTTTATTATTTAACGTAAGGTGTCT
Organism: Mercenaria mercenaria; assembly: GCF_021730395.1. NCBI lineage: Eukaryota > Metazoa > Mollusca > Bivalvia > Venerida > Veneridae > Mercenaria > Mercenaria mercenaria. The sequence goes on along the minus strand of NC_069372.1, from coordinate 54,254,618 downwards.
AGACTTCACAAATATCATCCGTGGAATAACGGCAATCGGTCTTCGTCAATGTTCTTGGTAAAACAAGAGCTAAAATTTCAAAGCACCAAAATATCAAAGTTGCCTAACATTGTCAAATGTTTACAACGCATTTGCAATTGTAAGAAAAGAGACTTGTAAGCAACGAGTTTAACTTGCCAAAAATAATCTGATGGAAAAGTTTGTATTTAAAGTTTGTATTTTTGGTCTGAATTTCAGACTCGAAGTGTTAATGAGCGTTTATTTTGTGCCTTAAAGTTGGGACTGTATTATACAGTCGTGCTTACAGAAAATTGCTGAGCTGGTTAATTCAATGACAATGTAACTGTTTCGCCCTGGCTAGTTGCTCATCTTTTAAGCGACTTATTGGTGTTAAATTCCTTCAACGTTTACTTGCGGTCTTTGGCCTTTAGAAGACCTTGGTACGATATTAGTATATTTGGGCTACTCGTGTACTTAATCATGTCGACTTTTTAACCATTCATTTTGTAGTTATTGTCTGCTCAGTACTGAACAGTTTGATGATTGTACGTGTCAAAAAATGGAGCACATGTATATGGTCATGGCATTTTCAAACATAAAACATTTATTGCGTTCAGGTAGTCTGCTGTAATGATGACACAAACATAACTGGTGAGAAAAATAGTGCTAATTCAACAAAAACATCGCGAGCTTCCATCAAAATAAAAGAGAGATAAACTGATCGATACATTCCTTCCTGGGATTTTATTGATTTCTGATATTAGATTCCACACTTTTAACAAAACAACTTTCATAATTGCGTCGTTCAATCGCGTTTCCGATAGCGAGTAATCAAATACTATAGAAACTGAACAGGTCGGTCATGAGGTGAACATGGTAGCAGAACAGCGTGTGGTTCGGTACATTTCCGGTGTAGGAACACTTTTCAACTCTTAATAAGGGCACGTATCCAGAGTCATGTGACTGAACTTTAGAACTACTTTAATATTTGTATACATCTAAAAAGTGAACATAAAGATAATTGCGTGACTTCTTGGTACTTTTTGTGCATAATCTGCAAGATTTGTGGCAAAAGTTGGTAAACACACGAGCTGCGGTGGTCACGGGTATTGCAGAGAGATTAGCTGGTGAGCCGCTGGCTATTTAAATAACAGTTATCGATTGCCCACCTTCCTGCGGTCTATATACTCTACGGGGCATTTATATGCTTCATTGTGTCTGAAAGGGCGGATGGACTGTAATTAAACTTAAACACTAACTGATTGACTTCCTTCCTAGTGCCTAGAATGAAAAAATAGAAATCGGGAAGTAATGCAAAACCAACACATAAAACACACGCTTTGCTTAACATTAAATTTTATATTCTTTTCCATCCATCCCGTAGCGGCAACACCATACAATAAGTGTATAAAAATTCATTCTCGTGTAAAGCTCGTGTTGATTAGACCATGTATAATCTGATTTGTCGTGTAAATGATCGACTCATTTAGCTCTTTGACAGTCCAGCATGTAAACACTTTATGAAAAGAAAACATTTTTTTTTATTTAAAGACGCTCAAAACTTTGTGTCCAGTATCAGGAACACTGAAAGATGACATATGACCAGACCATTAAAGAACACTCAATGTAGATCGTGTCAGAATAATTGTTGTATCAACTGTTGACTCCTATCAAAATACTTTTAAGCACTTTTTAGTAACTTTTAGCCTATAAACACAACTTAAGAATTGTCGGACCCATCCATGATTCTTATACATTGGAACTCTAAAAGATTTTAAGAGTCGTTTGATTACAATTTTCAGGACAGCATTTTGTTTCTTTTACTGAGTAAGATGTATAAAGTTGTATTACAGTCACGAGATATGCAACCAGAGGTCAAAGGTATGTAAATGCGTAAATGGTATTCAATGGAGTTTCGTTTTTGTCGGAAACTTACCACCGGAACCAACGTTTAAAACCTTGGCGAACGGTAGATAACTATTCAGTGTTTCGTGTCGTTAAAAATACATGCCATGCTTTAAGTTGCCATTTTTCAAGGAAAACATTTCATTTTTCACCAATTCCAATATGGTCTCTTGGCAGCATTTTGAATGAAGCCTCATTTCTCGTTGGTAAAATTACCCATAACTGGGGATTTTGGATACTTTTACCTGTTTAAGCCACCGCTGCTAAATACTATTACTATTTGTATGCTAATGGCAAAAAATGTACCAGAAGTTATCAATGGGGAAATCCGAATGCTACTGATTTACGCATGCAAACACATTTTGCATAATTACACATGAAGAGAAAAAATCCGGTAATGACGAAATCAAATAATGCCAAATTCTTTTGCTGGAGTTTCGTACTGTTGAGAGAATATCGCTTCCCTTCCACCATTTACTTAATGTGATGAATGGTCTTTTACGGTCAGAATCTACCTTGGTAACGTAGGTCATACACTACAATTGAAAATCTTGGACAAACTTCTGAACAGTTGTACTGTGTAGTAGTGACCTGCAAGAAATCCTTGTATGAAACAGGATATCTGTTTGTTCTCTGATGCCCAATAGAAATTATTTGTTCTTTAAGAATTACTACATTTGTAGTTAAAACATTTTAAAAGTGTTTGTGGTGTGAAATACAGCGGCACCAGGAAATATGCCAGTTTTCTTTATTATGAGTTAAAGAACATGTTGTAACTTTACTCCGGCGATGTCAAATTGTCTTGGCAAAAAGCTGTTGCCTTTAAAGTTGCGTGAAATTATGTCTTTCAAACAACACGGCATCCGAAATTTGTACCTTTTACTTTCCGCAAATAGCGTAATTTGTACCTTTTACTTTCCGCAAATAGCAAACATTTGTACCTAGCAAACATTTGTACCTTTTACTTTCCGCAAATAGCAAACATTTGTACCTTTCACTTTCAGTAGTGCGGCTTTTATTTCATATTTTACATCATTTTTACGTCATAAAACATGGTTTGAATTTTACGACAGTATAAAAAGATCATTAAAACACACTGAATTCAAATGTATAACTAATTTTATGTTCTCTTCACATCTATTAATCCAAAAATTTTTTCGCGTGAAGTCTGCAAGTAAGTGGCCATAAATACGACGCTGTCAACTACTGGAAAAGTGGGCAAATACGTGAGAACATACTTATACGACTGTATAAATGCTTTAGAACTTTTGTGTTAATAAAAAAGAAGTACTGACACGGTGTCGTAATATTCGTTTAAAAAAGGGGGAAAGTTTTCCCTAAATATGAAATTGTGCATTGCATTTTCCATAGATATTGTCTCAAAATATGCATCGATTGAAGTTTTGACAAGCCTTTTTTTCGACTCTGATCCTTAGAATAACCAAATAGGCAAGTGAATGCGTACATCTTGAATATTGAAGTCTGTTTTTACAATATGCATTGTCACTGCACCTCAATTGAGACATGTTATGGCTGCATAGAAATGTGATTTAAATACCAGGTTTCGCTGGACCACCTACAAAGGTTTGCTTTCAATGTAAATCAGACTATCTTGCTGTGCAAGCGTACAATTTCATTACATCGCACTGCCAGCTTTACGCGCTTTTCAAATACAAATGTATAACATTATAATAAAGTTTCAATAAAAATAAGCTGCAGGTACTGTTTTCGTCCGAACTTCCGAACAAACAGTTTGTCATCAAAAAGTACACTCGAAATGTTATTGTGCAACGAAATATATAATCAGTTAAAAATTGCACAAAAATGTATCGTTCTCGTTTAAAAATCTCTCCCCCAGGCTCCAAGCGGTATTGTTTTCAGCTGGAACTTCTACAAATAGTAAATTAACATACACAGTTTATAACATTCTTTACGAAGTGGACTCAGGTGTTTTTGTTTATATAATTTTTTTTTTGGTATATTGTGAAAGAGGACTTACAAGTTATATCACTTTCGACACACTGTTCCTGACACTATCCGCCACCATGAGGGTATGAGAGAAGAGAACTCAGCGAGGGCGATGCTGGTACCATTTTCGCGAATCCAAAACCTGTCGCATGCAGGCGCTCTAGAGGTGGTTAAAAAGATCTTGTCTGGGGTCTTGTTTGAGATATTGTATGGAAATTGACATCCTGAGTATTGTAAAGGGAAGTATTTGAATTACATAATGAAGTGTTGTCTGGAAATTGATCCTCTTCTGTTGTTTATTTTGAAAGCTGCATCTTGACGTTTTTTTTTTATTTTCTGTAAAGTAACAGACATATTTGCGACGTTGCAATGTGAACATTTGTTTAAGGCACTCCACCTATTATCATCGAGTCGAAATCTTCAACTGGAATACCTTTCAATTGCTATTAACAATATAATCATAAGCATATAGATGACGTTCATAGATTATCTAGCATATTGCTTGTTTTCAGTTTGTACATATTGTCAATGATGGATGTAATGCCTTAAAATCTTGAGGTCCTGGTAATGTTGATAGAGAAAGCATGTTCCAAGCTAGACAATTCCACACAAGACCAATTGTAGGCTTTAAACTTGTTGGAAATATATTTATTTCGCCTACATTGTTAGAAAGTTAAAAAAAAATAGCTCAAAGTCGTTTGCGGTTAACGATATTTAAATAAGCTGTAATATTATAGTTATTTGAAATGTCATTATACTACAGTATACACTACATGTGTAGGTGTTAAACATTACAACATATTTGTGGTATTTGTATGTTTGATGTATTTTACAGAGATCTATTTTCTTTCACCTTATATGGATGTCTTCGTTGTCAATATTTGACAAAAAGATCTACCCGTAGGTGTATGGGGAGTTATTATATGTATATCGGTTCGCCCAATGTTATGCAAGTGGCAGCATTTTGAAATATCACACCCACATAGGTTCTGAAAGGCAAAACTAGCGTTACTATATTATAACGACCATTAGTGGTACCTATCTGGAGCAGTACTTTTAATACCAAATATTGTGTGTTGGCTTCACGTATTTCTGTAAGTGTTAGTAGTCATACTGGATTACTTTGTTGTGTTGTTTGCTGATAATTCATAATTGTTATGTGTTCTGCTGGTATTTACATAACTGTTGTGTTGATTGCTGGTATATACATAACAGTTGTGTTGATTGCTGGTATATACATAACAGTTGTGTTGATTGCTGGTATATACATAACAGTTGTGTTGATTGCTGGTATATACATAAATGTTGAGCCCGCCCGCTTAGCTCAGTAGTTAGAGCGTTGGTCTACGGATCGCAGGGTCGTGAGTTCGATCCTCGGGCGGGGCGTATGTTCTCCGTGACTATTTGATAAACGACATTGTGTCTGAAATCATTAGTCCTCCACCTCTGATTCACGTGGGGAAGTTGGCAGTTACTTGCGGAGAACAGGTTTGTACTGGTACAGAATCCAGGAAAACTGGTTAGGTTAACTGCCCGCCGTTACATGGCTAAAATACTGTTGAAAAACGACGTTAAACCCAAAACAAACAAACAAACAAACATAAATGTTGTGTTGATTGCTGGTATATACATAACTGTTGTGTTGATTGCTGGTTATACATAACTGTTGTGTTGATTGCTGGTATATACATAACAGTTGTGTTGATTGCTGGTATATACATAACTGTTGTGTTGATTGCTGGTATATACATAATTGTTGTGTTGATTGCTGGTATATACATAATAGTTATGTTTTTTTTCTGTATGTTTTGTATTATATTGTTTTACGACTAAGTAATTTTGAGGAAAAATGTCGGAATATCGATTTGTGAATTACAAAACCAGAAGTGTGGATTCGCTGTAAATAAAGTTGCGGCGAATTTGTAATTCTTGAATGAAACTGTTAGGTTCTATAAACGTTGCACGGACTACGTAAAGACCGATGTGCTCGTGTGTATATGATTGGTAGTGTGCTTTTATATCTTTAAAGTCTGTTCTATGCTGAGTGTCCGCTGCAGTTCGGAAGCGGTATTTGATCAAGTTGTGTTTCTTTCCTTAGCATGTTTGTGAACTTGTTCCGTTTTGCTAAATCGTACACACTTAAAATTCCATTGTGCTTTCACTATTTGATAAACCAGATAAAGCAGCTGCAATATATGCACCATAACATGGCATTACATATTGTAACATCTATTGGATATGATCATAACCTAAGACAAATATTTGAAATAAGAATTTCCGAAAATTGGAAATAACAAATTAATATAATTTATGTTCAAAACAAACTTTCTGGGAGCTTTGTTAAAAAACACACCCCATTTTGACCCTATAAAATGTTCTCTCTTGAATCTGTAGGAACGAAATGAATTTGACTATGTTAATTTCGTCTTTTTCTTCTAAATCAATTTTCCAATTCTATTATTTCTCCTTACATTTTTCCCTGCGTCTTTCTCGTTCATTTTTTTTCATCTCATATTATCAAATGAATATATTGATTATATCTACACTGTTTTTAATTCTCTTAACATTAATAACAGCTGGCTGTCAGCCAGAAACTGCTTTAGAAATACTTCTCAATTACATATAATTAACACTTATCACCTGTCTGTTTAGGATAGGTAGAATGAGCAGAATATCCGTCGAAGGACAAAACATTTGAGTACTGTAGCTGGAATAATTTTCGCGTCAAAATTATTTCGCGATTTCATGGACATCAAACATTTTTCGTGTTTACAAGAATTCGCGACCCGTATTTACACAATACTTTTGGATATATTGCAAATAATTATTCACGAGTGTTTTAAATTCGTATGTTGCTCTGTTAGACAATATTAGCAAAAAGAACATCTCAAATATTATCTATTCAACAATATTATAATGCTCTGTATGGCGAAAATGACTTTCTACTTTTTGTGTTCTTATTTTTTTAAATTGTTTTCTTTAAATTGCATATAGCTCATATGGACATGTCAGTAAATGGTAAAGCGTTTGTCAATATACATGTTTTAATAGGTTACATGCGGCAATGAAGTTGTAATGTTTCTTATACATATTGCGTTTTAAGAAGATCAAAAAATTGTAGTCACATAATAGCGGATTTAAGCAGTTCTCAGTTTATTACTTTTCTCTTATCTCTTCAGATCGTTCAGCGCGACATTTATGTTGTGTTCGTGTACTGTTTAATTTTTCTGCTTGAATATTTCGGCTCGGGTGGTTCCAATTCTTCCGCTTTAACAGCATTGGGTACTGTTTAATCACCCATTGGATATGGTGCCTGCTTTTTAATTTTGTCTGTTGGCAGTTTCTGTAATATGCAGGCTCCATAACCACAAATCCCCTCCATGTGCACCGCCGTATGAATACATCTGCGGATGTCTCTAAATTATATTCTTTAACATGTATAAATGTTGAGTTCTGCTTAACCCGGGGCTAGAGGACGTGGGACGTAGCTTGCATTTCCACTATAATCAATGAACAGACTCAATCAAACCGAGCCTTTTCTATTGTGTAGAGCATTTTCCTTCACTCTTCTTTGCATCATCTTGCTGATACGTTACTTGCATTGCCTTGCTGAAACGTTATCTTACGTTATATTGCTGTTACGTTATCTTGCTGATATGTCATCTTGCGTTTTCTTGCTGATGCGTTGTTTTGCTGAAACGCGTTATCTTTTTGGTGCGTTATCTTGCTGAGACGTTATCTTGCGTTCTTGTTGGTGCGTTATCTTTGCTGATATGCATTATCTTGCTGACATGCGTTATCTTGCTGATATGCGTTAACTTGCTGGTGCGTTATCTTGTTGGTGCGTTATCTTTCGATATACTTGTTGGTGCATTCGTAGGCTGGTATGTTATTTAGCGATATCTTGTTTGTGCGTTATTTTTGCTGATTTTCTTGATGGTGCGTAGTCTTGCTTGTGCGTTAACTTGCATTGCGGTAAGTTGCTGATGCAAAAACTTGTTTGTGCGTTATCTTGCTGATACATTATCTTGCATTACTTGTCAGTGGTGCGTTATCTTGCTGATACGTTATCTTGGGGTCTTGTTGGTGCGTTATCTTTGCTGGTACGCGTTATCTTGCTGATGTGTTATCTTGTTGGTGCGTTATCTGGCTGGTGCGTTATATTGCGTTATCTAGTTAGTGCGTTATTTTTGCTGATTTGCGTTATCTTGCTGGTGCGTAATCTTTGCTGATATACGTTATCTTGCTAATATGCGTAATCTTGTTGGTTCGCTACATTGTTGGTGCGTTACCTTGTTGGTGCGTTGTCTTGTTGGTTTGTTACCTTGTTTTGGTGCGTTATCTTGTTCGTGCGTTATCTGGTTCGTGCATTACCTTGTTGGTGCGTTATCTTGTTCGTGCGCTACCTTGTTGGTGCGTTATCTTGTTGGTTTGTTACCTTGTTGGTGCGTTATCTGGTTGGTGCGTTTACTTGTTGATGCGTTATCTGGTTGGTGCGTTACCTTGTTGGTGCTGTTATCTTGTTGGTGAGTTACCTTGTTGGTGCTGTTATCTTGTTGGTACGTTATCTTGTTGATGCGTTATCTTGTTGGTGCGTTACCTTGTTGTTGCTGTTATCTTGTTGGTGCGTAATCTTGTGTTATTTTGCTTATTTGCATCATCTTGCTGACTTCCGTTATCCTGTTCAAATCAAAAGACAGGTCTCTATTCCCCACGTTTGGGAAGCATTTTCATAAAAAAATAAATGCACATGGGAACTAAGGTCAAACACTACCACTAAAATATGTTGTCCCTTTAAAATGTTTGTTAGACTGAAAAAGGTTTTCTTGCATGAACCATGATACCACTTCTATTTTTATTTTAACTAAGAACTTTTCCACTTTATAAAAGGAATTAAGAAGGACATCTATTAAGTACGTTGTTGTCTGTACAAGATAGATCATGGCCTGCCATCTGAGGTAAAATCGCTGGCAATTACTTTCAAATTCTTTATGCTTTTCAGTTTTCTTTGGATAGATGTCACATTTTACAGTCTGACCTTTTTTAGATATCTTAAATACATTCATATACATTGTAGACTTTTCATTACTGTAAATTTAACATTCAGTTTGATTATGTTGAAAAGTATTGTAATATTCGAATCATGGAGACATCTCTCACCTTAGCAACATACATTTGTAAATGATACAACATACAGGTACTAAATGGTTATAGCAGGTAAATACTAGTAGTCAAAACTACTATCCAAGGGAAATAGTTTTGACTGTTGTTCTGTAGGCCATTCTGTATTTTTTTCGGACCTAGGGCAATAGTTTTGATTATCAGATGGTAAGCCATCAATACTTTCTGATTACATGACATCAGAAATAAATCTTAAAACTTTTTTTGTTTTCTTCTAGTTTTGACTAAAGTCCAGCATAATTAAGTGCTGAACTATAGACCGGTATATAGCACAGACTATGGACTGGCGATTTGTGTAAGGAGTCCTATAAAAATAAAGACTATTATGATCTTGTTTTTTTTGTGATCATATGTATGGAACTTTATACTCGCATTCGTTGATAAATAGAAAGAAAAGCAAGCTGTTGATTTGGCATGATTTAGGATATCATGTGTTACAATATGTTTTGTTTTTAAGAAATTATGAAGGCTCTACATACACCCTTATTTTTTTGGGAAATATGGAAATAAGAATTCTGCATGAATAAAATTATTGCGCATAGATTGATACGATATAAATATATACATAAACAGTGTTACGTAGATTTATTTATAATATGAAACCAATTGCTTTCTCAGAATTATAAAGAAAAATGAAACTATGATTTGAATTCAGATGGAAAAAGTGACTTGGTTCGAGAGCATTCTGTGCAATATGATTCTATTTACAAACAACGTATTTGAAGCCGAAATTTGTTACCTTAAGTTTTGAATAAATATCTTTTTATCTTATCTTTTCAGACAGAAGGCTAGAATTTGAATCAAATCCCCCCCAAAAAAACAGGTAAGCAATTTTTTTTTATGTTTGTTGCTGTTTTGTCGTTCTTTGACCTTGTACTACGTGATATACTGAATTCATAGTGTAATACATACCAATTTTAAAATAGTATCATATAAAATTTATTCATCGAAATAGAAAGTTTAGGTCATACCTCGTTTATTAAGACCTATTCAAATTTTGGAGATCACCACAGATAAAAGAGTTACAGATGAAAACATTCGTGTAACCTTGAATAGGATGTGTCATGTGTTATACCATTGTTCATGTACATTTAAATTGCCATCTGTTACATAAAAGTGTATTTTCCTATATTCATTTTCGTAGAATATTTGAGAAATTACCTTATTATGATTTGTTATAATTAAAATAATCGTTAAAGTGAAAAAACAATATTTGAAAAACAGACTGTGGATCTTGCAATTATCACAAGTGTAGATAATACATGCACCATATCCGATGGTATACGTTTGATGACCATAAACCTTATTAAAGATGCAATGAAATACGATTTTGAGAAACTTAACTAATTTCAGTGACGATATAATTATCTGGTCGTTGATATTAACTTCATGAATTATACATTCTGAAAATTTTCAAATAACATTCATAAAAAAAGAATTCCTGACATATTATAAACTTAAGTTTGTTATAAACTTGATACCTGTTGAGACGTATAAATCCCGCATGGTTCACAAGAATGAGGTTTGTTACATACATATAGCGGACTTTGATGTCACAGCATATCGTATTCAACAGCTCAGCTGTATCGTCTCATGTTGCAACTTAATTACACTGGATCAGTTAAGCACTATTGTAGTTGAAGACCGTCTATCTAAAGTTCCGTCAGATTTCTATTTCTATGGTCTGGAAATGCAATATAAGCGGTCTAGTACATATCGGACATATTTTTATTGGACGCAGCTTGTAAGGGTAAAAAATAATTTTCAAAGAAAAGGTGCACCTTCTCAACATCCCCAAAAGGTACGGATATATCTAAAAGTGCGTTCCCAAATTCGGGAGGGTGTAGGAACATGATATTTTGGACCGTCAAAACACTAAACAGTACTTTCAGTCATGTCAGCTCAGTGTCAAGGTCGTACGGTAAGGTCAGAGGTCGAACAGTAATGTTTTCATATACACTGTTTCTCTTTACCCCTTAAAAGGATTCTCAGATCTGACAAATGAATGCCTCAAATGTTTACTATACTGAGGCGACAGACAGAACGAAACTTTCAGAAATGTTTGTTCAAGGTTGTATGACCGGTTTAGATATCATATAAGCAGAATTCATGTCCGCTCTCTACCATTTTGCCCTGATTGAAGAACTTTCAATGGCACCAAAATATTTTGCTGTACTGAGACGACATGCAGAATGCAGCTTTCAGTAATGTCGGTTTAATGTCGTTTGGCCGGATCATATGTCTGGTAATCAGCAATTTGTTTCCGCTTTATATAATTTTACCGGTTTCTAAGAATTTTCTATGTCACACATTTTTTTTTCTATATTGAGACGACATGTAGAATGCATCTTTCAGTCCTGTCGATTTTAAGGTCGTTCCAACTCGTTGAACTGTGCTCAGATATTACATAAAAATCGCCCTTCTAGTTAAATAAGGCGTAGTGACAAGGTGAGCTTTTGTGATCGCGCAGCGTCCGTCATCCGTGCGTGCGTCCGTGCGTACGTAAACTTTTGCTTGTAGGATCTTTATGAAAGTTGGTGAGAATGTTCATCTTGATGATATCTAGGTCAGATTCGAAACTGGGTTACGTGCGGTCCAAAACTAGGTCAGTAGGTCTAAAAATAGAAAATCCTTGTGACCTCCCTAGAGGCCATATTTTTCAATGGATCTTCATGAAAGTTGGTCAGAATGTTCATCTTGATGATATCTAGGTCAGGTTTGAAACTGGGTCACGTGCCATCAAAAACTAGGTCAGTAGGTCTAAAAATAGTAAAAACCTTGTGACCTCTCTAGAGGCCATACTTTTGAATGGATCTTCATGAAAATAAGTCAGAATGTTTAAATGTTTATCTTGATGATATCTAGGTCAAGTTCGAAACTGGGTTACGTGCCGTCAAAAACTAGGTCAGTAGTTCAAATAATAAAAAAAACCTTGTGACCTCTCTAGAGGCCATATTTTTCATGGGATCTATATGAAAGTTGGTCTGAATGTTTATCTTGATGATATCTAAGCCACATTTGAAACTGGGTCAACTGCGGTCAAAAACTAGGTCAGTAGGTCTAAAAATAGAAAAACCTTTTGACCTCTCTAGAGGCCATATTTTTCAATGGAGCTTCATGAAAATTGGTGAGAATGTTTAACTTGATGATATCTAGATAATGTTCGAAACTGGGTCATGTGCGGTCAAAAACTAGGTCAGTAGGTATAAAAATAGAAAAACCTTGTTACCTCTCTTGTGGCCATATTTTTCATGAGATCTTCATGAAAATTGGTGAGAATGTTCAACTTGATGATATCTAGATAATGTTCGAAACTGGGTCATGTGCGGTCAAAAACTAGGTCAGTAGGTATAAAAATAGAAAAACCTTGTTACCTCTCTAGTGGCCATATTTTTCATGAGATCTTCATGAAAATTAGTGAGAAAGTTCACCTTGATGATATCTAGATCAAGTTCAAAACTGGGTCACCTGCCTCAAAAACTAGGTCATTAGGTCAGATAATAGAAAAACCTTGTGACCTCTCTAGAGGCCATATTTTTCAATGGATCTTTGTGAAAATTGGTCAGAATTTTTATCTTGATGATATCTAGGTCAAGTTCAAAACTGGGTCACATGAGCTTAAAAACTAGGTCACTATGTCAAATAATAGAAAAAACGACGTCATACTCAGTTCAAAACTGGGTTATGTGGGGACAGGTGAGCGATTCAGGACCATGATGGTCCTCTTGTTTTTCAAAAGTAGTCCGTAGATAGTTACGAAAAATATCGGACAGAAAAAAATATCTCCATAGATGCAGATTTTTAAATCCGAGTTCAACATATTTTACAGTTTGACGTTTCTCAATCCCTTCAGAATTTCAAGTTGTTGTTGGGGTCACGCGGTTGTAAAAAAACTTTAATAGGCAATGTTAATTGTTGCCTAACAGTGTCTAGATATTTTCGTAAATTATTACCGCTTCTCTCAGTTCAAGTTAAGGTCATCGTGCACTTTTACTTTAGGCGAAAATTGATATTAGTCGAAGTGCTTAAAATGTTTTCAATACAGAAAGTATAACAGGTTTCTTCATTTAAGGGAGTTTCTGATCGCCTTGACCGGTGCATGCTTTTCAAATTACTAAAGATCAAACAGTGGTCAAAAGGTTTGAAAAATTGTTTGAAACGTGTTGACAAGAATGTAGCGAATTAAAAAGATGATTCACATCTAAAGGCCATTTTCTTTACCACAACAGAAGTTCATCTATTTTGTTTATTCTAGTTCAAGTATGAAGTTTGAAACTCATTTGAATCAATCTTAAAGTCTTGTCCTTGAAAACAAAGACGGTCCTGTTAAGATATTTTGGTCACATTGGTTTAATTTGGTATGGTGCAATGATATTCCAGCGTTTAGGGCCAGTGGAGTTTGCCTAATTTAGCGACCGAGCGACAGCTGATTTTCTCCACAACATGATGCCCTATCATGTTTGATGGCGATTTTTAGCTAATCTCTTCAGGAACTCAGACCCATGCAACTGGTCTGCCTTTTCAACGTGTTAAAACTACCTAGCAGTTTAAGAACACTCTAATGCTGTTAATAAAGCCGTGAAGTGGTAAATGTGGTAAAACCAAACTATTTGTATCCGCTGTCAATATCTAGATCAGATCTTTATATTCTTTTTTTTTTCTCATGCAAAAAAACGCAGACTTTGCAAGTTGAACTGGTCCTTTTCAACTGTCCATCAAATCTCGTGACTTGACGACAGAACACCTTATAATTACTTATGTTTTGCAATAACAAGAATGTCACATTGTTTTGAAATCTGATTCTTTAAAAACCCTCCAGATACTGATCTTGTTAGTTCCGGGTCACTAGAGCCAAATGCAGTCTTGGTTCGAGGTCATAAGGTGGTATTGAAATTTGAAATAAATCGTTGTGTGGCTCCGGGTATGACATATGAATGAAACGTTTGCCCCTCATCACGCGAGGTCTATTTGGGTTTTTAAACCCATTTTTACGGTGGGTTAGAGTGAGGAAATAGAATGTCTGTACCATGACTGGAGCAAATGTATGGGGAATGAGATACCTGGGTACTTACAATTTATAAAAAAGCATGTTCGAAACCTGATAAGGTATTGATTAGCGCTACGTCCAGTCATTGCCTCCTGTGCGTTCCCACCCAGTATTCGCATCGGTTTATGATATACATTGTAATTATTGACACTATTTTGTGAGTAAAAATGTATATGGTATTCGAACACGTGATCTTAGAAAACAGTGAACCGTTCTGTAAAAGATATTTTCATCTTTGCATTTTCACAATGTCCGGACAACATCATGGAAATGCTTCCATAATTTCTGTTTTCATGATTTGTTTAAACACTAAAACACTAAAACACTGTTGACATGTTCAGTAATATTGCGTGATTAACTGGATACTTTGAAATTCCGCATCGCACACAGATGCGCAATAAAGGCGACGTGCAAAACTAATGACATGTTACATCCCTTATGATTAATGTTGAAATGGTAGAACATAATTATAGATTGTGTCGAAATAACTTTAGGTGTGTCTACGCACAGAATGTCTACAATTCATTTTACCGTGTCATCAGTATTGGGCTGGTTGAGTGCCAACAGATATACACACTTATTTAAAGTATTTTTTTTTCTTTTTTGTTGTTGGGGTTTAGGTCACAGTGACACAGTGTAGCTTATATTGCGACTTTCCTGCTTTAATGGTGGAGGAAGATCCCAGGTGTCCTCCCTGCATTATTTCATGCACGGGCGGGCAGTTGGATTACTGAATTTCAATGGTTCTACCCAGCTGCCCATCTGTAAACGAAATAATAAGACATTTTCATCCTTGTTTTTTTTTTGGCTGTATGATGATAAGCTTTACAAAACTTATAAAATATTGGGGGTAAATCCTGCAGAAGTTACGGGAGTCATGTGTATGGGGTGTTACATGCCTTGTCATTATCCTGATCGTACACCATACATTAGATATCAAAATTAACTTTTTATTACATGTATAAAGAAAAACAAAACTTACAAATTAAAATTTAACTCATAGTTTGTAAGATTTAGTAATATAGTATACATGTACTGAATGGCTTGCCGGCCAGTTATCAAGTAATTTTCCTACTGTTTGAAAAGGTGGTTAAAAGTATGTGCTTTTAATGCGCAAAATCATGTTGTGAAACTTTTTAAGCTTCTCTCCAGGGTGCACAATACTGCGTGATGATTTGAAAAGAAATCGACAGTATGCAAAGATCTGATTCATGGATTAACCAAATAGGAATATCTTTTCAATGCCTAATATTTATATAATCTATTTTGATAATTTCCTTAAATACCTGGCCTAAACAGAGGATTATCTTATACATAACTTTAAGGTTTTGTTGTTTCCAACAAAGCTTTTAACGTAGTTAAAGTAAAAACCGGAAAATAATCCTGGTCCTCTGTGGACTTTAACATGTAACAAAAAAGATGAGGGGTACCCTAACCTCTTCAAGAAGGCAGAAATATCTGGCGGTCCTTATTCAACCAGAAGTTTGCGCTTTACGAATATATTATTATATATAAATAAACAAATTTACGTGTTAATTTTATTCGCTATATATAAGAAATGTTGAAAACGAGCAGGCTGTCGAAAAGTTTTCAATTTGTCACAAATTACCTTTACTACCTCTGTTCACCTTTAATCATCGTGTTGTGAAAATCTGCTTTCATCTGGTGCGCTCGGGCATAACATTTCAATTGACCCAAATTTCAAATACTTTATGTATTTAGTCAGTTGAATTCATATAATCGTCTAACATGGTTCTTTTGGATGAATAAACACAGAAGCCGGGACGTAGTCGTACAGTGAGATTACTAAAATATTTTGGAAATTAACGTGACCAAATGCATGGAATTTAATGATTTGGTAAATATATAATTTAGAAAATATTTTTGTCTCTTACATAAATTGTACTGTAGTCAGGTTGTCATGTGGTAGTATCACTGGATTTCTACTGATTTGATAAATTCTCTGGAACTAATCGATCGGAATATTCCCAGATGTTTGTGCAGTGGCGTCGTGAATCGGGCGACAGGAGCGACCGCCGCATCAGTATTTCGGCAACGGAAAAACTTGATCATAGAAAAGTTAATTACCCCTTTGTTTCTTGTCAGAAGCTAGAAGCTTGTTGGAGCTGCGAGAAAAACGGCAAATAAGAGTCGGCGGTTTCGTATCTCATATAGATGTATTATGTGCGAAAATACAAAAATGGCGATTTCAGTATATAACCAGTTATTATATTAATCTCTGCCGTGCTCATGAAATGGCGGACAAATGATACATTGAATGGATTGTGCTAAAAATGTTTTCAAAAATGCGTCTGCTTTTAACTATCCTACCTACATTTAATAATTGCCTTTATTCTAGAAAGCATGAACAACAAAACTTCTATTTTATCCATTTCATCCTCGCTGCTTTATTTTTTTAAGCGGCTATGTGGTAAGAAAAATCATATGAGCTGCATTCATTCAGTGCACAGTGGTTTTCAAAAAAACATCTGTGGCTATTATTTGATGAGGGTTGTTAAACGTTTTTAACGAACTTAAAGGTCCATTACTAAGGGAAAGTGAGTTGGCAATTTTTTTCATAGCCAGTGCATAGACTTCTGCAAGACACTAAATAATGAAGATTGGCAGGTCAAAATTTACAGAAGGTCTTTGGAACTCAAAGAAATGTATGTGTATTATGTTGAAATTTCAATGAATCGACAGAATGACCCCCCAGGTCTTTTTAACCTTCTTCATACTTCATAGAAAAATAATTGTACATATACTGCGATTTATTTCGAATTTCTACATACCAACTTTCATTGTCCAATAAAATGAAATAGTTTCTGTGCTTTTTAAAAGAAATTAAAATGTTCACTTTCCTTAGTATTGGACCTTTAAGTAGGTATTTTGTATTGGTAAAATAAAGATATGGATTTTCGAATGTATATAGTTTGTTCTCCGGCTTAAAAGTATTAAAGTATGGCAAAAAACGAAAATTGAATATTTTCTTTTATAACTTCCTTCTTTTGAGGAGGCACAAAGAATACAAATGTCTGAAAAGAGCTCCATTTATGCCACTTCTTACATCTTTTCTTACCAAAAATAGATAGTTCCTCTAGTACCTAAAAGCAGAGCAAAAAAGTGATTAACAACGGATAGTCTGCTCATTCGCAGGATAAAAAGGGAAGCAAAACGGATGACCTGTCTATAGGCAAAACAAAAAAGTATACCCTACCTAAAGGCAAAACAAAAAAAGTAAACAAGGGTAACCTGCT
Source organism: Mercenaria mercenaria (assembly GCF_021730395.1). Classification (NCBI taxonomy): domain Eukaryota; kingdom Metazoa; phylum Mollusca; class Bivalvia; order Venerida; family Veneridae; genus Mercenaria; species Mercenaria mercenaria. The sequence goes on along the minus strand of NC_069372.1, from coordinate 54,237,260 downwards.
TCTAGGAATAACAAAAAATGCAAATTGGTAACCTTCCTTTAGACAAAACAAAAAAGTGAAAAAAGGTAGCATTCTTATAGGCAAAATAAAAAGTAAAAAAGTGTAATTTTCCTTATGGTAAACAAAAAGTAAAAAGGAGCACCCTTCCTTTACACAATACAAAAGGTAAAGTAACGGTAACCCTCCTTTAGGCAAAACAAAAAGTAAAAAAGGTAAACTTCATTTAGGCAAAACAAAAAGTGGAAAAAGGATATAGTCTACCTAAAGGAAAGACAAAAAGTAAAATGGTATTTTTCCTTTAGGTAAAACAAAAAGTAAATGAATGGTAACCTGGCTATAGGCAAAACAAAAAGTAAAAAGGGTAAACTTCCTTTAGGCAAAACAAAAATTGGAGAAAGGATAGCCTACCTAAAGGCAAGACACAAAGTAAAAAAGGGTACTACTTGCCTGTCTACATGGAAAACAAAACGAAAAAAAGGGTAACTTTCGTGTAAGCTAAATAAAAGTAAAAAGGAGTAACCTGCCTGTAGGCAAAACAAAAAGTGGAACAGGGATAACCTACCGAAAGGCAAGACAAAAAGTAAAAAAAAAAAAAAAGATACTAGTAGCTCGTTACAGGCAAATAAAGTGAAGAAAATGTAGCCTGCCTATAGGCAGAGAAAACAAATAGTGTACCTATTCCTATTCGTAGTTTAAGAAGCGAAGCAAAGAAGGACATAGAGAACAAAAAGTGAGACAGAAATGGGTAGACTGTCTATTCGCATCTTCTAATAATAAGCGAAGAAACGAGGGCTGGTCTACCTATTCGCAACTTTATTACAATATCAAATGGCCACCAGTTCAACTTAATTAGAATAAAAAATCTTTAAATGACATTTACAAGATAAAAATCAACCTTTAACTATGTAGATGATAATATCGTAGCAATTTACAACATAAAATATATCTCTTGTTAACATTGTTAGCTCGCCTGATTTTTGAAGAAAAAACCTTGGTATTTTCGTCACTTGATCGTCGGCATCGGCGATGGCATCAGTGTCGGCGTCGGCGTTGGTAAATTTTTTGTATAGGTCCACCTTTTCTAAAAAAACTGTAAGAGATACAGCTTCGAAACTTTGCACACTTGTTTATTATCATTAGGTGATGATTGTGTAGGCCAGGAACCATAACTCTGGTATGCATTTTGTCAGAATTATGGCCCTTTTGTACTTTCTTGGTTAAACTTTTTGTTCAGGTCCATCTTTTCTCAGCAACTATAAGAGCTACAGCTTTGAAACTTTGCACACTTATTTATCATCATTAGGTGACTGTGTAGGTCAAGAACCATAACTCTGATACGCATTTTATCAAAATTATGACCCGTTTTGTACTTAGAAAAAAATGTGTTTCTCTTTGAAAATTTTCGTTAGGTCCAGCTTTCTCAAAAACTGTAAGAGCTACAGCTTTGAAACTTTGCACACTTATTTATCATCATTAGATGACTATGTAGGTCAAGCACCATAACTCTGATATGCATTTTGTCAGAATAATGGTCCAGTTTGTGCTTAGAAAATTTGAGTTTTTTTGGTTAAATGTTTTCTTTAGGTTAACCTTTACTTAAGAACTGTAAGAGCTACAGCTTTAAAACTTTGCACACTTACTTATCGTCTTTAGATGACTATGTAGGCAAAGAGCCATAACTCTGATTTGCATTTTGTCAGAATTATGGCCATTTTTGTACTTAAAATTCTTAACTATAAATCTTTTCTTACATACTGTCCAGCACTTGCAGACGAGCGATGACATCCATAGGTGGTGCTCTTGTTATATGTACATGTGGTTGCAAATTCAGGAGAAATTAATGCTTGACCTGCTAGAATAAACATATTTCAGTAATTGCAAACAAACGAGAGACTAACCCTACTGTGCTGTGTAAATGTGTCATGTTTTGCGTCAATTCTGCCATTTACAGCATTGTTCGATTGCTGTAGGACAGCGTAATATAACACCTTTTCTTGTTTAAATTGACATAAGTGTTGGCATTATGTGAAAAATTGAAGTGCATGGAAAATACTTGAATGGACTTACATTATGTATTATGTTTACTAAAAAGCTTAGATTTAATTGAAAATTGTCGAAAAGTATACTATGACATTTTAAATGATTAATTGCAGGTTTAAACTTATTTAAATACCATCTTTAAGTAGAAGGTTAGATTAAGAATTTGTTTGAAATTATTATTAGTCCCCTACCTGTGCAAACCGAAATACCCTCCGTCCTTCCGTCCGTCCGTCCGTCCGCCAAGCTGGATCCTGCAATTTTTCAAACATATTCAAGCTAGGTTCATAAATTTTGGTATGTGAATAGAGGGCAATATGTAGATTATGCACGTACATGACATGTTCTGGTTGGTCATAGGTCAATATTGAAGGTCAATTAAAACATTTAAATGCAATGAAGGATTTTCATATTACTACACAGAAATATTCCCCATGATTAGACTATGTATCACACACATGACCTTGGTGTCTGTCAAAGGTCAAGGTCACTATTGAATGTCAAAAAATTGTTTAAGCTCCTTTTATGTGCATTGATGGATTATCTTAGTACTGCACACAAATGTTCCCCATGGTGAAACAATGTGTCGCGTACATATGCTTGTAAGTCGTCACTATTGAAATTTAAGTAAAAATAGTTTTTGTTTCTTAGCTCCTAAATGCATTGAAGCATTTTAGTCCTAAAACTATTGCCAACAACCACAAGGGACGAACACTAACAAAGTTTTACACCGGTAGGGGACTTCTGTACTGCCACTTTAATACTCGGTCACTTGTTTTGTAATTGTGTCGTTAATCCTAATAAGAAAAAGTCGCCGTTTCCTTACAAGTACATTGTACTTACTTCTTTCGCGTAAGCGGGTGAAAGTGGAAGAATTACTCTTGACATACGGAGAACATTTGCTTTGCCCAGGGACCGAACTTCCGACCTCTAGGATGAGACTGTCAGATGAAATTTTAAATCTGTTTGTACCGCTGACCTGACAGGCAGGCTTTATGGGTGTTGCGCTTACTACATCTCGCCATTGAAAAAAAATGAGTCCGCTATCGTTTTACTAAGTTTTGTTATAAGCTTTTCAAAGGGTTATGAAACGCTTTTCTGAATTTCACAGCCCTATGTGTCGACCTTTGAGAGAAGATCTGCGCCAAACACGTATAATATTTTGCATGACTTCGTATTCATTCATTATCAACAAGGAAAAACCTTTGATTTGTATAGTATTTTATCTATTTTATCTTAAACCAAGGCTAAATACTCCGAATATGAAAACATAATAAGTTTTTAGATATTTTTCCCCACCAATACATGCTCATACAAAATATTTGTGTAGGAATTCATTTGTATCCAATTGAGACAAAGTTGTTAACATGCTTGAATTTTAAGTCGTTATGAATATTTTAACACTTGTTTTTTTGTAAGCTTTTTTAGCTCGACTATTCATAGAATAGTGGAGCTATTGGACTCGCCCATGCGTCGGCGTCGGCGTCGGCGTCCGCGTCGGCGTCTGCGTCCGCGTCGGCGTCCGCGTCCCGATTTGGTTAAGGTTTTGTATGTAAGCTGGTATCTCAGTAACCACTTGTGGGAATGGATTGAAACTTCACACACTTATTCACTGTGATAAACTGACTTACATTGCACAGGTTCCATAACTCTATTTTACTTTTTTACAAAATTATGCCCCTTTTTCGACTTAGAAATTTTTGGTTAAGGTTTTGTATGTAAGCTGGTAACTCAGCAACCACTTGTGGGAATGGATGTAAACTTCACACACTTATTCACTGTGATAAACTGACCTACACTGCACAGGTTCCATAACTCTATTTTGCTCTTTTACAAAATTATGCCCCTTTTTCGACTTAGAAATTTTTGGTTAAGATTTGTATGTAAGCTGGTATCTCAGTATTTACTAATGGGAATGGATTGTAACTTCACATTCTTGTTCACTGTCATGATCTGACATGCACAAAGCAAGTCCCATAACTCTACTTTGCATTTTTTCAAAATTATGCCCCTTTTTCGACTTAGCAGTTTTTGGTTAAATTTTTGTATGTAATCTGATATCTCAGTATCCACTAATTGGAATGGATTGAAACTTCACACACTTGTTCACTGTCATGATCTAACATGCACTGTGAAGGTCCCATAACTCTACTTTGCATTTTTACAAAATTATGCCCCTTTTTCGACTTAACAGTTTTTGGTTAAGTTTTTGTATATAAGCTGGGAGCTCAGTATCCACAAATTGGAAAGGATTGATCAATTTCACACACTTGTTCACTGTCATGATATGACATGCAGTACAGAGGTTCAATACCTCTACTTTGCATTTTACAAAATTATGCTCCTTTTTCAACTTTTGTATTCATTCAATTGACAAGGCTGTTGAATAGTCGAGCGTTGCTGTCCTCCGACAGCTCTTGTTTATGAAGTTGTCAAGAGTTAAATGAATTTGAAACGGTTTTTTTGCATATTATGATTATGGCATAAATCGTTGTATGTTTTTGTGAGAATATTTTGAAGTTACTGTGTTATTTAGGATATCCTATACATATTAAACTTAAGTGTTAGTGTGATCATTTTTCCAAGGACAATGAAATAGAAACCAGGTTTGAAGTTTTTTTTCTTTTAAATTGAAGAAGTTCTCATAAATTGTATACTAATGAAATTGCACTAAAAGTAACCTTATATGTCGGTAAAAGAAGATTAAAAGTAGTAAAATGTTATCTAATATTCTGATTCATGAAGCCAGTTGCAAAATATACGAAATTAATCAGGTTATACACCACCACTACAGTTTGGTATAGGGTCTTTGAGGCCGGGTGATTAAGGTCGCTGACTTCAAATCGTTTGCCTCTCACCGCAGTAGACTTGAAACCTCGGTTGGGATGTAAAATTCTTCATGTGAGGAAGCCATCCTGCTGGCTTATGGAAGGTTAGTGGTTCTACAAAGGTGCTCGTACATGCCTGAAATAAGTGAATACCGGAAGGAGCATCTGGGTGGTTTCCTTCACCATAAAAGTGGAATGTAGCCATATGACCTACATTGTGTCGGTGTGACGTTATACCTAAGAAACAAAACAAAGCAAAAAGAAAATATAACAATTTGGGATACAGTTATAGTGCATTAGACTCGAAATATTTTTTTCATATATATGTCACTGTCATTAGCCAATATGGTGTTTTCGCAAAATTACAGGTATGAATGCATACTGCAACCATTGGAAGTTTGCTTAAATTTATATGGAAAAGATTGATAAAATTGTAAATTGTTACCCTATCCTTTCAGTTTTATACACAAAAAGGACTACAATTTCACTAAGGAAAAGAGACATTTTTCATTTAATATTTGTTTAGACTTTAAGTTTCGGCGGTTTGTGGAGGTCTGTAAACAGCTTTAATACCATTATGCATATAAAAAACAACAATAAGTTAGCCTGTCTATTTTGCTGGTATCCGCACAAGTACTTACTTTCCCATTTCAAGTAGCTGCCAACTTCTTAACATGAATCAGAAGTGGAGACGATCGTCCCGTGGAACATTTGCCTGGTCAGTGTTACCGACCTCTAAATTTGTAGTGCTGTCAGAGGATAATAAACCAAGTTAACAAAGTACGTTCTAAGTGTTTTTTCTTTTTTGTCTGCAGGTTGTAGTATGAACTAAAATTACTTCAAATAAGGGCCGGTAGAAAAACGTATGAAAATGGCAGAATACATAGAAAAGAAGGTCCATTTTCTCGGATCCTGGAAGAACAACCGTGTAGATAATCAGGTAAATGTTTCAGACTTAATTCAACTGTGAATGTCAGACAAAGTTGCCTCGATGGGTTCATATCCGTACAGTGCCACTGTATATATAAAAGAACTATAGATTAAACCTAAGTCTTTAGGTACAAAACGGTCAAATTCTGCGATAAATTTGCTCATGTTTATGCTAGGCACATTTGATGGCAAGTATGTATGTTAAACCAGTTTCTCTTGGTATATAGAGCACATAAATACAGTAAAACCTTATAAAAATCAGAGAATGTACTCGGTTCCGAAAGATATCTCTAGACTGTTTAGTTAGAGGGCACTTAAAACTAGAATGTAAATAAAATATGCAAACTTAATGTTACAGTACTTGTCTTGGCAAGTAATATGTTTCAATTATTTTCATACAGTATACTAGTATGCAGTAAATCAGGCACAAAATCATGTACTGTCCTTAATATTGCAGACGATAGCACAGATCAACTCCCAGATTGCTACAGAGAAGGGAAATCGTGTGAAGTTGCAGCTGTCCAGGGATGGAATCCGTGTGGTCAAGTCCACTATGATACAGGGGAAAATGCTTCATGACTTCATTCCTCTGGATAAAATACAGTTTATGACCGTTAGTCGGAATCTACCTGACCTTCTAATGGTTATATCCTTGACGTCTGGGGATAATGCCGCAAAATTTCAGGTATATTTGATTTTCTTTATTTCACTTCCGTCTTGCATACGTCTGTTTTGAAAATAAAACGGACGTATTATGGAATGGCGATGTCCGTAGTCCCTCCGTCTGTCCGAGCAATCGAAAGGACATTTGTTGGTTTCTCAGGACAGTAGGTAAAGGTAAACTATATTCGTTCTGTTCTACTAAATGGGTACTATCAGTTGCTTGTTGGGTAATTTGTTACAAAAGAAATACCGAACAAATGTCTGTAAGAACGTCCGCCCGTTTGCGAACGGATGTATTATGCCCCGTTAGGCAGAGATCTTGTTTCAGATTGTTTTGAAACATGAAACATTATTTCAGTATGGTATCTGCAAAAAATTACTTCCATCTGCTGACCAGCTATTAATTATTTATCCTCCCGCCAAAGGCGAAGGGGATATTAGAAATGCTCTCCGTGCGTGCGTGCGTGCGTCCGTGCGTCCGTCCGCAACGATCTTTGTCCGGAGCATAACTCCAAAAGTACTGGAGGGATTTTCTTCAAACTTCATACACTGATAGAACACATTGGGAGGAAGTGCAGTGTGCAAGAACAATAACTCTACCTTGCCTATTTTTTGAGTTATTCCCCTTTATCATATTTTCTTAAAAAAATTTGTCCGGAGCATAACTCCAAAAGTACTGGAGGGATTTTCTTCAAACTTCATACACTGATAGAACACATTAGGAGGAAGTGCAGTGTGTAAGAACAATAACTCTACCTTGCCTATTTTTTGAGTTATTCCCCTTTATCATATTTTCTTAAAAAAATTTGTCCGGAGCATAACTCCAAAAGTACTGGAGGGATTTTCTTCAAACTTCATACACTGATAGAACACATTGGGAGGAAGTGCAGTGTGCAAGAACAATAACCCTACCTTGCCTATTTTTTGAGTTATTCCCCTTTATCATATTTTCTTAAAACATTTTGTCCGGAGCGTAACTCCAAAAGTACTGGAGGGATTTTCTTCAAACTCCATACACTGATAGAACACATTGGGAGGAAGTGCAGTGTGCAAGAACAATAACTCTACCTTGCCTATTTTTTGAGTTATTTCCCTTTATCATATTTTCTTAAAACATTTTGTCCGGAGCATAACCCTAAAAGTACTGGAGGGATTTTCTTCAAACTTCATACACTGATAGAACACATTGGGAGGAAGTGCAGTGTGCAAGAACAATAACCCTACCTTGCCTATTTTTTGAGTTATTTCCCTTTATCATATTTTCTTAAAACAATTTGTCCGGAGCATATCTTCTTCATGCATGGAGGGATTTTGATATATCTTGGCACAAATGTTTACCACTACGAGGCGGAGTGTCATGCACAAGAACCAGGTCCCTAGGTCTAAGGTCAAGGTCACACTTAGAGGTCAAAGGATACAAGAATGAAAACCTTGTCCGGAGCATTTCTTCTTCATGCATAGAGGGATTTTGATATAACTTGGCACAAATGTTCACCACCACGAGACGGAGTGTCACGCGCAAGATCCAGGTTACTAGGTCTAAGGTCAAGGTCACACTTAGATGCCAAAGGTCAGATACAAGAATGACTTTGTCCGAAGCATTTCTTCTTCATGCATGGAGGGATTTTGATGTAACTTGGCACAATTAATTATACACCATCATGAGACAAAGTGTCATGCGCAGTTCCCTTCTTTAGAATTACTTCCCTTTGTTGTTACTATAAATAGCTTTTATTGCAAGTAGTAGGGAAAAATCGAGACCACTTTTCTGTAGTACAACATGCATGCTATATCCAATTTTGAGGGTATTTTGACCAGTTTCTACCTGATAGAGATTTTTGTGTGGACTTGCATTTATTTATTTTTTTTTTTAAGATTAACTTTAAAGCCCCTGATGCGGACCACAACTAAACGGTTCTTCAAAGCTTTCCCCAAAATTAATACTTTCAGACACTAACTTGCCAGGAACTTTAGCCTTCAATTATAATATGCCCGGCGGGGGGATTAGCCATGTGTAACATGGCTCTTATTTTCACTTGTTTTACCAGCGTATTTCAAATAGTTCAAGCAGATTTAAAAACGCTTCCTCTTTTCCAAATTTTGAAATATTTATTAACTGCATATATTACATACAAATTCGGTTTCTTGACAAATATGCGTTTTCTTTTGTGTTGCTATAAAAGTTTTATGTTAATTTCAGGTGCACGCGTTTAGGTGTGCAAATGGTTTAGACGCTGGTGTTTATGTCGGTACGTTCAGGACATTGCATAAGAATTTGCGCACTGTAAAGGTGGTCAAGACGGTAATTCCGCAGCCAAAAGGAAATAAAGATGATGAAATTAATTGGACATTACGGAGTAAAGAGTACGATAATTCGAAACGAGAACTTAAACAGTTGGTGGATTTACATGGAGAAAAGGCGGTGGTACACAAGATTGGTAACGGAACAACAATTCATATCGATGATGACGAGGAGCAACCAGTGATGACAAATGGACATACGGAAGTGTTTGAAAACGGCGTGCGCATCCCTTTATACCGGAAGGGAAGGCCTACACGAATGGAACGTGAGTCATTTGAATCAGACGTGAGTGACAATAGGTCGGAGGTATCAGAGTCTGCTTTGAGGAGTGAGCTTGAAAATTTGTCACAGGAATTACGTGATATCAAAATAATGCTTGAGAAATCAACAGGAATTGCCTCCGAGCCTGGATCACCACGTGAATTTGAACCAGTAAAAGTCCAGGTGCATACGCACTCAGTGCAGCCTGAACAAGTCCATGTCAAGAGAACCACGACATACAGCGAACCGAAGTACGAAACCGTTGTTGTTAACGAGCCTGTGCGAACGACTCACCAGGAAAATGGCTACCACGTGACGGGAGATGAGGGTGTTACCCATGTACGTGTCAATGTCCCAGATTATAGAAATTTTAGCGAGGGAACATCATCTTACACCGTGACCACAACGTCTCGACCGGAAGTACAAAATCACACCGTGACTATGACATCTCAGCCGAATTACGAGGTGGTGAAGCAAAAAGGCAAAACGACTTCGTACGAAAATTGGAAGAAAAACACAATAGAGCGGAATGCTATTCGTTACAGCGATTTGCCGGAGAGAATACGATGGCAATCACGTGATAACCGTGCAAGTCACGTGGTTTCTGTGAGACCACGTTCAGCGTTACCATCATGGTCCACAGATGCTGTAGACAGCACCCATGTTAAGGGAGTTAAAGTCAGACACCACAATGTCGGCCTCGGGCCCGCCTACCAACACGTTTCATTTAATCCACGAGTTGTGAAAATGCAAGATAGAAAAACGCAATCCCTTCGCGCTAGCAGAGGTCTTTCAACCACTGTGGCCAAGCCAATTGATAAAGTTTATATCGGCAGACCTGATGCTAAGCACCACAGCTTATCATATAGGTCAAATTCGGCCAAAGCTCGGTCCTCAATTCTTGTGAAAGAAACTAATGGTGTTGATACAAATGTTCAAAATGTGGTTGTGGAACAAAATAACAATATTGTTAAGCATGACAATGATGATGCCGATTTGCTTGACGTGAGTGGACTTGACTTGTATAAAGAAACCCCGTCAGAGGGCGTGGTGATCCGTACGTGATGAACATGTGATTAAATAACATAAATGAGAATAAAAGTAACACAGACAATGTTGTTCAGACGAAAATATACCAAATCATTCTTGGATTATGTGGCAAATATTACAGAAACTGTAGCAGAAACTACGTATTCCTTATGTTCAGTGTTGAAACTAAACTTGTAAAAATGAAATAACTGAAGTCTGAGGAGGAACTTACAGTCAATGTTAATAGACATGACAGCTACAGTTAATACATGCATTCCTTGCTTGAACATGAAATATTTGTTCAATTTGATTTATAAGTTTATAGTGGATATACGGACATAACAATGTGTTAATACCTTATTTCATAAATATTTTCATATACTTAAACGTTCATGCTATAGCAGCACTTGAAAACGATTATAAAGTTTGCGAAGAATGGAAAAGCCGGCCTAACGGGAATTAAGAATATTGAAACAGCTTAAATACTCATGTTATTTAAATGTCATTTACCGATATGGCTAAAGATATATACGATATTATGTAAAAAGGTTAAAAATTGGTAAATGAAACGCATTTTAGGAAAAAATGATCTTTAATGTGACACGGACTGTGCTTATACTTTTCCGTGTTATTTTATTTTATATAGTGCGTCATGAGTGCTCGACAATTACATCTTTTACCGTTAGTTGACAGTAAGGGGGAGAATGAACTGCACTCTAGAATGAGTGAAATTGCGTGTCCAAACAGCACCTGTTTAATTTAAATGTTATGCTGAAAACACAGTTTTTGTTATGCTGAAAACACAGTTTTTGTTATACTGAAAACACAGTTTTTTTTTGGAAATCTCGTGCTATAGCTTAGCGGGTTTTGATTGTATAATATAATTTAGCAAGTTTAAACTGGCTAATGTTACAATTCAGTTATTGCGTTTGATTGGCTAATATTGTAATTTAGCTAGTTTAAATTGATTGGCTACGAAGCTAGGTGCTTCTGTAAAAATGTTAAGTGTTGTTTGTAGGATCTATATTCTTGTTAACTATTTGAAATGATATTATTTTTGTTGTATGTATATGATTATTACAACATTACATTGACATGTATCTGCATGTATATATATGAATTGTGAGTTGTGTCTATACATATTGGTAGAATGCTATACCTGTATAACACTATATACAAAATATGTTTACTTATCAGTTATTTGACACATATGCAGTAGTTTTCAAACATTATATACATAATTCTTTTTTATGCAGAGACAAAGTGCGTTCATTTCATTGTTTATTCTCGTTTACACATTTTTAAAGTATTTTGGTCTGGTTTTCAGTTAGGTGAATTGTTCTCAAGCAACCATGGTCCTGTAGAAATAACTTAATAAGAAGTGCTTCGGTTTGTAAATGGGGTCATGAGATCGATTGTGGGATAAAAATTTAGCTTTGAAAATTGTTTTAAAATTCATCACATTGTAAGTCAATGGATAGGTCGTGAAACCAGTTTAGATTTCATTTCTTGAAACGAAATTTTAAAGGGCATGCAATTGGTCTAAAATTTAGACGGAACCAGTTTGTAGATTAAAAACATAGAGCTTCAAATCAAGACTTCTTAGAAACAGTGGTTAGATCAAAGTGCGTGGAATCAATTGAGATTACAGGTTAAAGACACCTATCAAAAGTCACAGAAAGATCAAAGGTCATGGACCCAGTCAAGCCCATCAGGACATGGTACCAGTCTTAATCCATAACAAAATTGTAAAATAATGTTTCTTTCTTATCTTTATTAGTAAATATACATTTGCTTCATATTTCAGTATACAGATGTGCATTTGCATACGTTAAATATAGGCAATCCATTGTTTGTGATATGTGTGACTCTTTGAAACCTTTTGTAAATGTGCTTCTTTAAAATCATTTTGCTAGAGTTCTGTAATAGTTTGATTTGATCAGCTGAAGTGTTAGGATGCCTGCTTTTGAACGATGGAGGGAGAGGCTTTGTGGCCCTCAAACCTCTTGCACCTCACCCGCTGATGGATAAGCCAACCAGTTAGCTTTTAGCATTTAGGTGGTTCTACCCAGCGTACGCCCATATGTGCCTGTAATATTGACCACAGAGGAATACGATGTCTGTAGTCGCAAGTAATCTGAAAACTGGCTGAATTTAAACCCAACAAAACTAAGTTTCTGCGCATGCTTTAACCAATGCAAAAGTAAACATCAGTACATGTTTAATCTAAATTTGTGAAAATTCATAATTACAATCATGTTCTATATGCTATATTGAATTTTAATAGTTTATGTAAATCATAATAAAAGTTGATTATCGCTTCACGCCTTTTTTTGCTTTATTCAGTTATATGCTGGCATATAATCTTGATTTTAAGATGAATGGACAAGAAAATCATTTGAAAATCAATAATGATTATGGTTTATGGTGGCAAGTACCAGGCTTACCTATCGCTATGTCTCCACTCAAAGTGTATGATACATATTATGAGAGTGAAATATATCTGAAAATTTCCCAATGAAGAATACTAAAGTTTTCAAATAAATGCTACGACTTGTATACAAAATTTAGTTCAAACCATTGAAAAACATTGAATAGAAGGAAAATCTTATATCATAACAGACTCTATTTTAAAGCAAAGACCGCTGCGTGTTGTCTTTTATGTTTACCTCAGATATCCATATTAGGGTCATACATGTATATGATGCGAATAAGACGTAATGTATTTTCTCGGTCTGTCGTTAAAATAGTCCATTTCAGTAAAAGATTGAGTTTGATAAATCGCTACCTGTCGTCTTTTTATTTTCTTTTTTCAATTTCACGCATCGTTTCCTCATTGCGATCAAGGATACTCATTTGAAAAAAACATTTGAACATCTTATTTTTTAGATTTATGTTATTACTATTCGTATGATATAGGAAATGAAGTGCAAATGCTGTGTATTTTTATAGACTAGGGGCCGTATTCATAAAGCATCTTGAGTATAATTATAAGAAATTGATTATTTACTTAAGTATTACTTAATTTATTTTACTCAAGTATATTTGTTATTCATAAAACAACTTAATAAGTAATTCTTGGCTTTTATTGTGGACGAAAACATTAAAAAACAACAACATTAATTTCAGACAGATACAACATGCACAATTATGTTTAAAGTGCCTTTATCTGAAAAACAACACTTTAATCGTACTCGCGGCGCTATTTTGTTTTCTGACTTAAGTCATTTCTTACGTATCTTAAGTTTAAGCTGTTTTATGAATAGGACTTAAAGTTTTTTACTTAGACTTAAGCTGAAATCACAACAAACTTATGTAAAATCTTCAACTTAAGTCAAACCTTAAACTTAAGATGCTTTATGAATACGGCCCCTGATCTCTCACATAAAGTATATTCATTTTCGGTAGAGATCTATCATGTATGTCAAACTCTAAATGAGCCGCACCGTAAGAAAACCAACAGTGCATTTGCGTCCAGTCTGGATCCAGACCAGCCTCCGCATCCGCGCAGTCTGGTCAGGATCCATGCTGTTCGCTAACGGTTTCTCTAATTGCGATAGGCTTTGAAAGCGAACAGCATGGATCCTGACCAGACTGCGGATGCGCAGGCTGGTCTGGATCCATGCTGGTCGCAAACGCACTATGTTGGTTTTCTCATGGCGCGGCTCATTTATTTCATAGATTATAACTTGTATTATTTGTAAAAGGTGTTGTTAATTCAGTTTTATAACAAATCTACCTTATTACTCTTATGCACAGATTCTAAGAACAGCCGAAGAGTTAAAACGAATCTACTTAAAATGATGTTCATGAAACACATAACTCCTTTAGTTCTCACTGTGTCCTAAGTAGGCTTCCTGGAACGGGCCCTGAGACTAACATAAACAGCTAAAATAAATAGAAATTTATCCGAAAAAGGAAGAAAAACGAGCAACGCTATATTCCATGTAGATGGTGAGTCCTCTGACATCATTTGTTTTTAAGGTCTGCTATGGATGTTTAAGCTGGTTCCAAGCATCCCAGCGTGGACCCATAACGTAACCATAGGAAAACACTAAAACGTTAGATTTAATGATAAAATCGTATTTTTTTTCTAATTTTGTAAGATAAAAAAATAGGTCTATATCAATATGAAACGTCGGTATTGACGATTCGATTATTGTTCTTTCTATATGGATATAGTATTAGTTTCAATAAAATTTTAGGTTATGTACTGGCGGTCCCTTAACTTTAACAGTGTATCCAATCTCTTTCCCTGACTACTTCAGAAGCGGGGGAGGAAGAAAAACAACTCTTTAAGGGAGATTGCCAATATTGCTATACTCCTCCAAGTACAAACCTGTAACTGAAAATTTTCTGACATGGAGCACAGGTCAAGAATGAATGACTTCAGACGGATTGACTACAGAGAATTGTGCCTTTCTCGGGGGACAAACTCTCGAATTTCTTGATTAATGGCAGATACCATATATGTGTGCAGACCCAGAATCCCAGACTCTTTGGCTTAGAGTCCGCGAGCATGTAGAAGAGTGTCCCCGCATATTTAGGAAAAGAAAAAACAACACAATAAACGCGTATGTTTAATTGAGTTTAAACTCAAATTCCGCCCATTTAATTATTATTATTATTATTATTATTATTATTATTATACCAGATTTATATAGCGCCTCTTTCATGATAAATACGTTCAAAGGCGCTTTACATATAGCAAACGCAGCCACACAGGGCGCGAAATTCATCCTCTGCTAGTACATAGAGCGATCTGACCAGAGGGACAGAGTGCGATAAAGCCCTCATTACAGATAGAGAGATCCTTTTATGATACAGGCCTGTCCAGCTAACTTAGCCTACTCTTTGTGAATAGACAGTTTGGTTCTTTAACGTGCCTGGTGTATAGCGCCGTCACGAAGCCGTCTTTTCTTGGAAGAACCAGTACAGGCCTCTTAGTCAGGCGGGAGACACTCAAGAGCATCTCAGAAATTTCCAGTGCCTGGACCGGGATTCGAACCCCGACCCTCTAGATTGACAGTCAAGCGTGTTGCCACTAGACCACCGGCCCACCCACCTAAAGTTACTTTTACATAACAAACTGTGTGCAGGCCTGATGCATACAATACTTACTTGGAGCTATGCCAGTTACGGAACTACTGAGCTAAACAAGGTAGGCTTAAACCTGTTGTAAACTACCCGGGGCGCTTTTCTTTTCTTTACAAATATTATTTATTTCATGTCAAACTGCTCGAAAGTTATGACTATGCAACCAGATTTGATCTTGTTTTGACCTTTTATTCTGTTAATCAAAAACGCCCCAAAGGATTCAAAAACATTTCGTATTCTAACAGTAACAATGTTTGATGTTTGGTCGCCTTTCTCACAGGGCTTTTTAAACCTTTTCACATTTCTGCAGTAAATTCAGAACGAACAATAAAGATATATATCGTAACTATAAATGTTACGGTTTTCAATTTGGCTTGACATGCAAACAATAAGTTATCGATGAGATTGTACGACGTTTCTTGACCTTATATTTAATAAAAGTCCATTGATTTATCTATTAACGCCGCTTTGTCGCCATTCATAAACAAACAAAACTTTTTGACAGTTTTGTGTGATAAGCTACACTGTTTCCCGACATTGTAAAGAAGAAAAACAGCAGAAAATCGTTAAAGAGACTTCCCTTTTTTTCAAATTTACATGCAATTTATCTTATGTTATGTGTGGTCTGGCATTGTTGATACCAAAAGTTGCATAAACTGCACATTTCACGCTACTAAATTGATAGAATAACATTTTATTTTATAAAAGCTCGCACCTATTTAGTGCAAACAAGTGTGCTAAAATAGATAAAGCTGCTGTCAAAATAGATTATATGCATAATTACACGATCTGAAATCACTTATTTTAATGTTGCACAAAACGTATACTGTCAGTAGCATACAAAAATGGATTCAATAAAAATCCCTGCTTTGTTAATCTATGATCTAAATTTAAGACAAATGTATATGAGACACGTTTTAACGTTTTCAAATCAGAACAAGTGCGCTGTTCTATTAATCTCATTTGGCTCAAACCGAGCTCTGTTAGATTTATGCTAGTACCAACATGCTCTCTTTTCTTGGAGTACATACCAAATGTGTCGCCTTCCGCAGATACACGGGTACAGATTTCGATACCTTTTCGGTTCACACAGGTACCCTTAAAATATATATGGAATTTTGTAAGGGACATTCCAAACTATATTACTGAAATAAGAACTCGGAACCAGAACATGAAGCTTTTCCGCCAATCAGTCATTGTAAGACCCGTTAAATATACATTTTCTAAAGTTCCTTTCTTTTGTTTTTTGATTTTAAAATCTATTTAAAAACAACAACAACAACAACAAAATAACTATTGATATGCCTCAAGTGTTGGTCGTAGTTTTCTTTACTTTGGTGATGCAAATCAGTTATTTTTACTTTACTTTTAAAGGTTTAATTAATTTAAATTTACCAGGATCTACGAATCTTAATGACTTCTGTATTAAACAATTTTGACTAAATCTTATTTAAATGAATAAATTTGATTTTTTTTCACTGTGAAAATACGAGATATATTTCACTGAAATATGTTGTTAGCTCTCTGAAAAATAAATACAAATTACTCTTTACATTGGTATTTATTTGAACAAATTGTTCGCTTAAAACAAAATTGTAAATCCAATTAGAAAAAAAATCTTTCTATCCGGATTAGGATCCGCCACTTATGTTAAATATTTAATACTTTTTGTACTTTTTACGGATTTAAAATTTATATAACGGCTGACAATAAATCTGTCTCCATGTTATGTCATTGCAAAGTGTATTGTCCATATTGACACAACTTTCAAGGCTCACAAAATCTTAACAATTAAAGGGATATACCTTCAGTTACAGAAAATTAGAAAAAAATCTCCACCAAATAAAAGAAAAGATAGCACTGAGGGGACATGTGAAATTTTTATTTTTTGTGATCATGAGATAAGTGTTACATATTGCTCCCATTTCAGCACAATTGATATTGTTAGATAAATGACAAGCGTTACAACATGCTCCCATTTTAGCACGATTGATATAGTTAGATAAGGAACAAGCGTTACAACATGCTCCCATTTCAGCATGATTGATATAGTTAGATAAGGAACAAGCGTTACAACATGCTCCCATTTCAGCACGATTGATATTGTTAGATAAATGACAAGCGTTACAACATGCTCCCATTTTAGCACGATTGATATAGTTAGATAAGGAACAAGCGTTACAACATGCTCCCATTTTAGCACGATTGATATAGTTAGATAAGGAACAAGCGTTACAACATGCTCCAATTTTAGCACGATTGATATAGTTAGATAAGGAACAAGCGTTACAACATGCTCCCATTTCAGCACGATTGATATTGTTAGATAAATGACAAGCGTTACAACATGCTCCCATTTTAGCACGATTGATATAGTTAGATAAGGAACAAGCGTTACAACATGCTCCCATTTCAGCATGATTGATATAGTTAGATAAGGAACAAGCGTAACAACATGCTCCCATTTCAGCACGATTGATATTGTTAGATAAATGACAAGCGTTACAACATGCTCCCATTTTAGCACGATTGATATAGTTAGATAAGGAACAAGCGTTACAACATGCTCCCATTTTAGCACGATTGATATTGTTAGATAAATGACAAGCGTTACAACATGCTCCCATTTTAGCACGATTGATATAGTTAGATAAGGAACAAGCGTTACAACATGCTCCCATTTCAGCATGATTGATATAGTTAGATAAGGAACAAGCGTTACAACATGCTCCCATTTCAGCACGACTGATATTGTTAGATAAATGACAAGCGTAACAACATGCTCCCATTTCAGCACGATTGATATAGTTAGATAAGGAACAAGCGTTACAACATGCTCCCATTTTAGCACGATTGATATTGTTAGATAAATGACAAGCGTTACAACATGCTCCCATTTTAGCACGATTGATATAGTTAGATAAGGAACAAGCGTTACACCATGCTCTCATTTTAGCACGATTGATATTGTTAGATAAATGACAAGCGTTACAACATGCTCCCATTTTAGCACGATTGATATAGTTAGATAAGGAACAAGCGTTACAACATGCTCCCATTTCAGCTCCCATTTCAGCACGATTGATATAGTTAGATAAGGAACAAGCGTTACAACATGCTCCCATTTCAGCATGATTGATATAATTAGATAAGGAACAAGCGTTACAGCATGCTCCCATTTCAGCACGATTGATATAGTTAGATAAGGAACAAGCGTTACAACATGCTCCCATTTCAGCACGATTGATATTGTTAGATAAATGACAAGCGTTACAACATGCTCCCATTTTAGCACGATTGATATAGTTAGATAAGGAACAAGCGTTACAACATGCTCCCATTTTAGCACGATTGATATTGTTAGATAAATGACAAGCGTTACAACATGCTCCCATTTTAGCACGATTGATATAGTTAGATGAGGAACAAGCGTTACAACATGCTCCCATTTCAGCACGATTGCTATAGTTAGATAAGGAACAAGCGTTACAACATGCTCCCATTTCAGCACGATTGATATAGTTAGATAAGGAACAAGCGTTACAACATGCTCCCATTTCAGCACGATTGATATAGTTAGATAAGGAACAAGCGTTACAACATGCTCCCGTTTCAGCACGATTGATATAGTTAGATAAGGAACAAGCGTTACAACATGCTCCCGTTTCAGCACGATTGATATAGTTAGATAAGGAACAAGCGTTACAACATGTTCCCATTTCAGCACGATTGATAAAGTTACAAGCGTTACAAGGTGCTCCAATTTTAGCACGGTTGATATAGTTAGATAAGGGACACGCGTTACAAGGTGTTTCTATTTTAGCACGGTTGATATAGTTAGATCAGGGACTTGTATTACATAGTGCTCCCATTTCAGCATGATTGATATTGTAAGATAAGGGAAAAGTGTTACAAGGTGCTCCCATTTTAGCACGGTTGATATAGTTAGATCAGGGACAAGTATTACATAGTGCTCCCATTTTAGCACGATTGATATTGTTAAATTAGGGACAAGTGTTACTTAGTGCTTCCATTTTAGCACGACTGATATTGTTAGATTAGGGACAAGGGTTACTTAGTGCTCCCATTTTAGCACGGTTGATATTGTTAGATAAGGGACAAGGGGTACTTAGTGCTCCCATTTTAGCACGCTTGATATGGTTAGATCAGGGAGAAGTGTTACTTAGTGCTCCCATTTTAGCACGATCGATATGGTTAGATCAGGGACAAGGGTAACTTAGTGCTCCCATTTTAGCACGATCGATATGGTTAGAATAGGGACAAGTGTTACTTAGTGCTTCCATTTTAGCACGGTTGATATTGTTAGATCAGGGACAAGTGTTACTTAGTGCTCCCATTTTAGCACGATCGACATGGTTAGATAAGGGAGAAGTAATACTTAGTGCTCCCATCTTAGCACGATTGATATTGTTAGCTCAGAGACAAGGGTTACTTAGTGCTCCCATTTTAGCGCGGTTGATATTGTTAGATAACGGACAAGGGTTACTTAGTGCTCCCATTTTAGCACGGTTGGTATTGTTAGATAAGGGACAAGTGTTACTTAGTGCTCCCATTTTAACCCGGTTGATATTGTTAGATAAGGAACAAGGGTTACTTAGTGCTCCCATTTTAGCACGATTAATTTAGTTAGATCAGGGAGAAGTAATACTTAGTGCTCCCATTTTAGCACGGTTGATACTGTTAGATCAGGGACAAGTGTTACTTAGTGCTCCCATTTTAGCACGGTTGATATTGTTAGATAAGGGACAAGGGTTACTTAGTGCTCCCATTTTAGCAGGGTTGATATTGTTAGATTCTAGTAAGGGACAAGGGTTACTTACTGCTCCCATTTTAGCACGGTTGATATTGTTAGATAAGGGACAAGGGTTACTTAGTGCTCCCATTTTAGCACGGTTGATATTGTTAGATAAGGAACAAGGGTTACTTAGTGCTCCCATTTTAGCACGGTTGATATTGTTAGATAAGGGACAAGTGTTACTCAAGGAACAAGCGTTACTTAAGTGCTCTCATTTTAGCACGGTTGATATTTTTAGATCGGAGACAAGGGTTACTGAGTGCTCCCATTTTAGCACGGTAAGGCGCAAGCGTTACTTACCTTGCTATAAATGATGTAATGTTTTTTTTCACATTAGTTTAAGCATTTGTTATGTGGTTATGCCAAAATAGTACGCATTAATCATATTTTGAACATAGTAACTCAGGAATGGATATTACTAGTATGTGAAAGTGTGCTTCATTTATGTTTTAATCTCTATTCGACAAGCTATAGAAATAAAATCGTAATTCCTACTGCAGAGTATCTATCTCGCAATCTTGTCATGCTTTGCAATGTTTTTCTTCACTATGTGATATTGATGCTTTGTCAATTACCCTTTTGAGGATCTTAGGACAAAAAAATCTTTTTCTTCTATGATAGGACGAAAAGTTTGATAATTGTCTTCTCCTTCAACCTTTCTACATTACCTTTAATGATCCTTCGCTACAAGTTTCAGTAAGCACACAGCGCTACACTCCCGTTGTGGGAATACAATTACTATCTCCTACCTTTGCATGCATGTACATTACAAGTCGAAAGATTTCCTGCGGCCGTAATAATTACTGTCCCACTGCTTAAAAGATTCAGGACGGGTATCAATCGTATGTATAAGGAAAGTTAACTCGTTCCGTGTTAAAAGCTATGGTTTAACATGACTTACGTTCTAATCGCCCTTAGATCGCTATGTTATTGGTGCTTTGTCAATGACCCTTTTCAGTCTAAGGAATCTTGGCCAGACCCAGAAAATATCTGTGGTTTGCTGCCCAGCATGTTATCTCATTATCACTGACAAGCTAACTGACCACAGTGAATTATGGCCCAACACTGAAGGCTGATATAGCACTGAACATCTGGGTAAATTGTATTCTAACATTAAATTTCTATGTTTCTTCTTGATCAAAATTTTTACAAATATGTTTTTATATAGACCACTGGTTCTGCAGTTGAATATAAAACTATTGATAAAGAAATATATGCGTTTCTGACTGACTAAATTTATTTTTTTTTAATATTATTTTTACTTATATCTACTTCTGTGTTCTAAAACACATCAAAATCCACTTTTCTTTCGATTGTAGAAGCGTAGTAGAAGCGTAAAAATGTTGAGGTCAGGTTATTAAATTTAATGTCGACCAGGAGACTCAAAAACACCTAATTCATTCCTTTTTTATATGCTGACATAAGAGTTTCCTTGTGATGTTATATATGACTTATAAGACATGTACACACTTTCTATTATTACGCCTGTTCAGATGTATTTAAAATGAATGTAGAACGTTTTGGCCAGCTAGGATGTTTTGGCCTAGGATGTTTTGGCCAGGCAAATCTTTGGGGTATGATGTTTTGGCCAAAATTAAATTTTATGTCCATAACATGCAAAGTATGATCTGGATATTAATATGTTATAGTATACGGTAATTGATCATTAGGGTTGTTAGAAATAATTTTAAGAAAAAATGATCCCTTAGCTACATGTTTAAGTAAGTACACAGTGCTACACTCCCATCGTCGGAATACAATTTCTATCTCCTACCTTCGCATGCATGTACATTATAATTGGTGTCCAACCACTAAAAATCAATCGTATAAGGAAAGTTAACTCGTTCCGTCTTAAAGCTATGGTTTAACAGGACTTACGTCCTGGTCGCCCTTAGATACCAAATGATCGGAGACATTTAATAATAAGGTTCGCTGATTTGGAACAATAAATGACCCTTTTGAAGGTTTTAGCACAACGTCTTCTATGATAGGAGCTTCTCCTTCTACCTTTCTACATTACATTTAATGATCACTTGGTTACATGTTTCAGTAGGTACACAGTGCTACACTCCTATCATCGGAATATCTCCTACCTTTGCATTGGTGCCTCACTACCAATCGTATGTATAAGGAAAGTTAACTCGTTCCGTCTTAAAGCTATGGTTTAACAGGACTTACGTTCTGGTCGCCCTTAGATACTAAAGGATCGGAGACATTTAATAATAAGGTTCACTGATTTGGAACAACTAAAGAAGAAACGGTGAATTGTTTGAATAACTTAAACGTATTCGTAAGCATTCCACTGTAACATGTTATTTGTTAGTAACAAATAGGCTTCTTTATAAGTAATAAACCTTAATAGACTTCGTAAAAGGACCAAAAAAGATATGTTCGGGGACTTTAGGAAGAGCCATGCACATGGACACGAGGCCAACGAACTAGAGGTTTGAATTTTATATTCTAACGATCAGGACAGCGATAAAAGTAAACTTGAAATACCAAGACTTAGCAAAATTGTAGCGTGCATAAAACTGCTGAATCCTGAGAGATTTGTTTTATGTCCGATCCCTTAAATTAGATGGTACCAACATGTCCCAATGGAGATTCTGCAGAAGTTATAATAAAAATACATGTCTGAACGATATTCTAGCTAAAACATGCAAAACCCTAACATATTAATATCTGATCGTTACGCTTTTATTAGTTCTGTACTGGTGGAAACCTACTTTCATGGACTTTAGGTCTGTGCCTAGTCCGTCTGTCAGTCCGTTATTCTTCCAGTTCATGTGTCTGTTTTCCTGTCATTCTTTGCTATCCGTCACGGGATTTTTATATTACTTAGCACATGTATGGCAATATGTCGCGAGAGCCGTACCTTGAAGGCCAATGTTGCACTTGGATGTCAAAGGTTAACAGGGCCTATGTCATTCTCAGCAAGAATAGCTCTCGGATTCTGATTTTACTTGGTAAGAGTGATCCCAATAAAAAGACAATATGTCAAGCGCAAGACCTAGATCCCTAGCTTAAAGGTTAAATGTCAAGGTTACACTAAGAGGTCAAATATTTTTGGTCAATTTACTATTGTTATTTGTTTTACATCTATTCATAGAATGATATAAGAACAACTTGGCACATACACACAACAGAAGAAATCGATGTTTCACATGTAAGACCTAGAGCCTTAATTGAGTAATCCAAGGGTGAATCTTAAAAGTAAAATAAAATAAGGTCAAATATGACTTGTTAAGTTTCTGTCCAACAATATCATGTACGACCAGGAGAATTTCACCAGAATTACTCCTCTTTATATTTTCTTAGATTAATGTTACTTCCATTTTTGTCATTAAATTCGATTTGTTTTTATTTTGCTCCAATTTAATTCAATTAATTTCTATTCTATATTAATTCTTTACGATCAACACAGATAACAGCAATAAAGAAAAATGATTAAAGAACTGGTGTGAATAAATACTTAGTAACCACGGTTACTCTATTCTTAGTAAATTCACATATTCAGTTAAAATGCCAGTAGAAATACCAAATTGCTACTGGATTTTAATACAGTTTCCTAAAATCAATACCAGGCAATACTTACATCACTTAATTCCTGAAAAATTTGTTTTAATCCTGCGGTACAGGGTGATAATACTCTTGCGTTTTCAAGGATCGTGCAGAAATAAAGAAAGGCGTGTTAACACCACATGGTATCATTGTTAATATAAATTTAGCATCCTGTTAACACACCCCTTAAAATGATAATATACTGGCAATATATGTCAATTTTAAGTTGTATATAGCAAGAGAGTAAACGTATGTTTACAAGGAGATCACGTGCTCTTTACACACTGTCAGGCATTCTAGAATTTAACGACCCCATAACTTAGAATTAAAACAACTCTGAAAAGAAATTGAACACTTCTCCATATTCATTTTACACGATTGATTTATGCCAGGATAATGGTTATTCATGTTTGTTTCATGTGATAGCATCTGCAGAATCCATTGGGGTACGTTACTGCCTAAACCTGTAGGGTACCAATCAATACCTCGGGATGCTTTTACAAAACAATAAAACATACGTTTTACCAACATAAACCTTCATTTTCTTAATAGGCAAATAATGAATTTACATTTTATTTGGTGCTTGAAATTGTTATATGTAAAACAGTTTCTAATGAAAGTTTTTCCCCAAATTCCGACGGATATTTGGTAAATTACAGCAGCAACACATCAGAATAATGATTATGTTGGTCGGCATCAACTGTTCGTTGCTCAAGATTTGTATTACACAATGATCACCTGTATTATCGTTCACTACAGATACATTTAATACATTTTCAGGCATTTATGAACTCTCTGGAACATAGAGAACTGGAACCGATCCAATACTTTTATCACATGACCACTACACAAAACATCCGCAAAATATTCGAAGAAGGAGTTATGATCCCGAGAAACACAGAATCGCCATATTGGACGAAACTAGCACGTGACCAAAATTCACCAATCGGTGTATGGTTTAACGCAAGCCTTTATCACAGTGAACATCCAATGACATCACCATATGGTGAGAACAGAATAAAAATTCCGTGTCACTTTATTGTACAAAACATGTTCAAACCAAGACTGTTTCTAGAATCATTTTATTACTTTCAATCCAACCCTAAAAACCAAATTGTTAGACTGATTTTAGTAGACGCTGAAATGAACAAAAAGGAACACGACTGGTGTGACAAGAATTGTTTGAAACGTGTCAATATGGTTGACAACAAAATGCTGATTCTTGATAGAAGTAGTAAGACATACAAGAGCGTGAAGAATGATGGAATCATATTTCCATACATATGGATAGAAGTTCTCGTCGTTGGTCACGTGGAAATGGTCGCTATAGATACTATAGAAGAAACTTCTCCCAGTAAACAAGAGGCCATACCGGGGAAAGTTCCTCCACTGAAATAATAGTAGGCCTTAGACATTTTCTGTTCTTAATATGATGTGTATGAAGTCCAGGTCCGAGTGTAATACTTTGAGGTTACCTTTTTAAGTTTGTTTATTTCCTGGAAAAATACTAATTTTGAGCTATTATGATTGGTGGAAAGCTTTCATGTGTAACATAACTGAATGGAATTAAAGATTTGTTTACTTCAAGACTTAACGTTATATTTGCAATAACAACATAGAAATCTTTAAATCTCAACGAAAATTGTAGTCCTTAAGCCCTTAGCCTACTAAATTTCTAAATTGGACTGGTCCATCATTCGATCTGAGCAGTACCATTTATTATACGAAGAGGTGTCAACTGAAAATTAACTGACTGAATAGTGAACAGTGCAGACAATGTTTGCAGGCAAATTTTGGTCTGCACTGGTCGCAAAGGCAGAATCACTTGCCGCCAGCAGGCTAAAGGTTAAGCTCATTTTGCACCGGCTTGTCTAAGTCGCTGTCGGAGGTTGCACATAGGCACCAGCACAGGCTTTTGACACTTGATTATCCGCTTTCTGGGTAGTAGTTATTGAAATTTTTAAAATAAAATTTAAAAGAAAATCTTTCGGATACATAAAACACAACCAGGAAAAAATGACAGCATACTCTATTAGACTGAGCCTGTTCCCCGATAGGTAATGCACTGAGCAACATCGATAACGCCCCCTACCACTGTTTGAGCTGAATTATATCACTGGTCTTTGTCTAATATTTTGATTACGGTTTCGGCTATTCACAAAGCGCCTGGCTGTATATACATTGTAATTCGAACTGATATAGCAGGCATTAGCGTATTTCAGAAGAAAAGTGACGTGGGAGTAGCGGTCAATATTTGAACCGTGATAAATCAACGCCACTGGAATCGAGAGACATTAACTCCATTGAAATAGAGCAATAATCATGGTTTTCCAGATATCTGAACATGTTCATTAATGAAATTATTCACTTTGTTCGTTCAACTAGATATACACTGAGACGCTTAGGAACGTTACACTTTGCAAATCTAAGCTGTACTTTAAATACAGTGTTGACTCAAACTGAATTTTAGGAGAGTCAAGAACAATCCTTCCGACAACCTGTGTACATCAATCCGTCTGTGGGGAAGTACGTGGAAACAATAGTCACAACGTTTAGAATCGTGAAATCAATGTTAAATCAACGCATTCTGAACACCCTGGGTATTTGTATCATTGTTCATGTATAGATTAGCAGTTCACAGAAGTTTTCACATGCCCTTTTTGGCCTCAAGTTGGTCTTGCAGTGGGAAATGCTGACTTGATCCGACGTATACTAGTAAGACGTTGACGTAGAGGACAACGTTTTTAATTCCAAAGTTCGTGTACAATAAAGTTTCTTTATGTTCTTAGTGTTTATATATTATTATGTTTATTGTATATATATATTTATTTATGTTTATTATATAAACGGTTTGCACGACCCGGACCATGTGTGAGAAAGACCTCGACTATAAAAATATTTTCTGTTGATGTTTAAGAATAAGAATAATTATATCCATTAATTATTGTATTTAGGATATTCTTTTAGTAAATATATAAGTATGCAATATGGAGTCTAGATTATCAATGTTGAAAACGAATGGAGATGAATGTAGTGTGAAACTATATAGCGTAAGTAGTTGAATGTGTACTATAAATTTTAGGAAATAATTTTGATTTTTAAAAAGCATTCCAGAAGCTTATATATATTCCACGAGCAATAAGAAACGTTCGCGATTTAAACATGTCAATGACAGGTTAGTAGTGGCTAATTTAACAAGAGGGTCATAATGACCCTATATCGCCTACCTGTTAAACTTGGCCTTGGAATCATCAAGATAAACATTCAAACCAAGTTTCTTGAAGATAGGATCATAAATATGGCCTTTAGAGTGTTAACAAGCTTTTCCTTTGATTTGAGCGTGTGACCTAGTTTTTGACTCCTTATGACCCAGTTTCACACTGGACCTAGAAATCATCAAGATAAACATTGTTTCAAGGAGAACGAGTCATAATTATGGCCTTAAGAGTGTTAATTCTTTTGATTTGACCGGGTGACCTAGCTTTTGAACTCATCTGACCTAGTTTTGAACTTTGCACAGGAATCATCAACATAAACGTTTTAATAAAATTTCACGAAGACAGGGTCCTAAATGTGGCCTCTATGGTGTTAACAAATTTTTCCTTTGATTTGACCTGGTGACCTAATTTTTGACCCCACATGACCCAGTTTCTAGCCTGGCCTAGAGATCATCAAGATAAAGAGTCTGTGCCAGTTTGTATCAATCAAAGCATAAATGTAACCCTTATTTGGCTGAAAGGGCTAAAATAGAAAATTTCGTCCATTTCAGGGGCAGTAACTTTAGAACCCATGATGGAATCTAGCTGGTTTTCGAAAAGAACCAAGATTTTATTGTGACTTAAATTGTGTGTAAGTTTATTTAAAATCGAATATAAAATGTCACTTCTATAGTGTTCACAAGGTAAAAAATAACAAAGATTGGCTCTTTCACGGGTCAATCAGAGGCCGTAACTCCAGAACCTATGATTGGATCTGAAGGATTCATCATCGAATTCAAGATCTATTGTTGTTAAAGATATTTTGCAAGTTTGTATCAAATCAAACCATAAATGAAGTCTCTATATGTCTGCAAAAGCCAAAATAGCAAATTTTGGCCCTTTAAGTGGCCATAACTCTGGACCAATGATAGGATCTTGCCAGTTTTCAAAAGGAACTCAGATATTATGCCAATACATGTTATGTGCAAGTTTGATTAAAGCTGATTGCAAAATGTGGTCTCTATCATGTTCACAAACCAAAATAATTTTTTTTGGCCCTTTAAGGGGCCATAACTCTAACCTATGACGGGATCGAGCCAGTTTTCGAAAGGAACTGAGACATTACGCAAAGTTGTGTGAAAGTTTGATTAAAACTCATTGCAAAATGTGGTCAAGAAATTGTGGACAGACGACGGACGAAGGTTGATCACAAAAGCTCACTTAGTCACTACGTGACAGGTGAGCTAAACACCTGACAACATAATTAGTTCTATAGAAAAACATCTAAAATAGTTAACATCAAGTACTTTTAGAGATTCGTTTTGGTCTATGTCTTGCTTTGAGTCACATAGGGGTGGCCAATCCACATGACATTCAGGTATCAATTTGCAAACATTGTCCTTATTATTTGACGGATTTTCATAAAATTAAATGCGTCGAAGACAGAAAAATGAGTGTTTTCCTCCGCACAAAGCATCTGTCAGTTCACAGTACATTGTACTTCTCTCAAACATTTTGCCTTACTGCTTTTCCTTGACTATCTGTATAGATAACGTACACAGTTGAGCGAATGTCAAAGAAAAGTACTGAGAACCGATTGCAGACGTTTTATGCGGTGGAAAATACACATTTTTCTATCTTTGACGCTTTTCCACTTTTAAAATCCGTGAAGTAATTAGAAAAATACAGGTAAAATCAGGGGGTCGGACGTATATAATGTCTCTCGGGGTTTTAAGCGAGAATTCAATGTCATCTTGGCAAAAATGGCGATGTAAACAAAGAAACGGGAGTTTTTTTTCCCAAAAAACATGTAAGTACATGCTTATTTGCCATTTGATCGAACTGCTGATACACTCTTTCGATAGCCACATGTATAAGGTGAGATCAACACATTCGTTTTTGGTCGTACAGTTGACAGTACAAAAACTATTGAAGGGACAAATGGATTTGAAGTGACTGTTTTTTGGATTTCTGTCATGTTTTTGTGCAAGTTTTAACCGAAAACAGGCATTCTGCTCGTGTTAGATAGACTGTATTACGTACTATATTACTATATCTCAATTTTGGATATGTTTGCACGTTTCTAAAACCTGGCATCGCCGTTTTTTTAACTTTAAGCATATTTGGATGTCTGTCGGGCCTATTTAAGCAAATGTAATGTATCATCTAGTTTCAAAACAGCGCATTCCGCCATTAGAGAGAGGGCTCTTAATTAGCGGTACGTGAACCACTCCTTGCGCCTGTCTGTCCGAAAAAAACTGACGGGGTAGAGGTTTCACCAAGACGTTTAATATGTAAATAGCCTAGTTTCAGAGCCCTCTTTATAAATACAACTATTTCTATGCTTATTCATTTTTTTACATGATTGCGATGTGTGGGCCTATCCCTTTAAAATACCCCCATTTAACAAAATGAAGTGAACGGCATACTGTATAGATGTATACATGTGCATTTAAAATGACTTAAAGGACAATTATTTCGATATTCGTAACTATTATATTTACAGCATGCGTAGACATAGAAAGAGGTGGACGGGGGAGTGAGAGAGAGGGGGTCGAATTGAGGAGAGAGAGAGAGAGAGAGAGAGAGAGAGAGAGAGAGAGAGCGATAGAAAGAGGGGTGGATGTAAGGAGAGAGGGGGATAGGGAGAGAGGAACGGAAATACGGAGAGGGTAAATTTACAACGTATTAGTAATGTATCTTATTTACAATATATCTACGATCTACACTGACAGACAGACCTAAATGAACGCTGGAAAGGTTCAATCCTTAGACACTATGGTCATAATACGAAAGGGCTACCTTTTACTTGCTGCGGTGGCTTCAAACAACGTTAATGCATGTAATCTTACTGTACGTGATTGAAGACCAAAAAAAAAAATTTTTTTTTACATACAAGGGTCTAGAATGTAACATGGTAATGCAAATATTGGTTTAAGTTAAGTTTTACTTTTTCAAAATTAGCATTTGATTTGCTAATGCTTTGAAACCAGTTGATACATTAAATTTGCTTAAATAGACCCGACAGACATCCAAATATGCTTAAAGTTAAAAAAACCCGGCAATGCCAGGTTGTAGAAACGTGCAAACATTTCCGAAATTGAGATGTAGTAATATAGTACGTAATACAGTCAATCTAACACGAGCAGAATGCCTTTTTTGGTCAAAACTTGCACAAAAACATGACAGAAATCCAAAAACGGTCACTTCAAATCCATTTGTCCCTTCAATAGTTTTTGTACTGTCAACTGTACGACCAAAAACGAATGTGTTGATCTCACCATACACATGTGGCTATCGAAAGAGTAAATCAGCAGTTCGGTCAAATGCCAAAAGGAGCACGTTCTTACATGTTTTTTGAAGAAAAAAAAAACAACTCCCGTTTCTTTGTTTACATCGCCATTTCTGTCAAGATGACATTGAATTCTCGCTTAAAAACCCGAGAGACATTATATACGTCCGACCCCCTGAAAATACTACCCGAATCGGGACATTTTCCCCATGTGTATGATATCCAAAAGTCACGTGGGTTGACCACCCTGACCACATATATATGAAATAACACAGATATCTACACTGCTTTGCAATCGTTATCAGGAGATAGAGCTTCCGAGTCGTTTGGTTCAAAATTTTATAGGTCATAGTTGTTTATACGCGAAGTCATGATAAACGATAAAGTACAGAGATCCTAAATTATCGTGATTAAAAGAAATTAAAATAGAGTTTTGGTAGCGATCGTACGATTTCGCATAGGGAATAAGGACAGACAACTGCTTGTAGTATTTTTCAAGGTGAGTCAGTGATGTTACGATTTACATAACGGGCTTTGTGTCAAAAGTTTTCTGATTTAAATCCCTTATTTCCTTGTTTTAAAACTTAAAAACAGTTTAATATTAAATATACAATGAGCCTGAATAATCGGATATACAATAACAATTATAACATGTACAAATAAATCATGAATATGAATGACATTGAGAGTATAGACAACACATATACAGTAAAAATAAAGGAGATCAGAATAACAAAGTTTATGATACGAATAACAAAACATTGATTCTAACACGATCCGATCCATTTTCCTATTAAACCAAAGAAGGAAAAAAGCAGTGAATTATCATACAACAAATCACTGTTCTGACGTCACAGTTATTACGTCATGGCGTCAAACGGCATAGCGGCGCGCTGGAAAAGAAACCGATTGAAAACGGGCAAATACTTAATGCATGTCATCAAGGATGTACTTTAAAATCCTTTGTAACGTGTTAGAATCGAAATAATAGATCTCATTTAGTGATTTGCTCTTGAATAAATCATTGTTTGTCGTTCAGATGCGTATTATTATATCACTCGGGCTACGCCTTCGTGATATAATTCCTTCGCATCTGAACTCCAAACAATGATTTATTCAACGACAAAAAACACTGGATGAGATATATTATTTCTTAAATAATGATAACGAACATTCAATAAAGATAACATAACAACATAATTTAGCAGCAGAATGATAAAGATAGCCTAATTATGTTTACTAAATTTTTCAAATACACACAAATGTAGGCCTATATACACTTTTAGCCTATATGAACTTTTTAACGTTCCTTCTATTACATACTATTTTCAGTTCTAAAATGGAAGAACATAATTTCCTAACATCTTTCCTAATTGTTTCCATGGTGACATGCGCAATGGCTGACTATGACTGTATATGCAATTACGCCGTTGAGAACGCAATTTATCCAAACTCTAACGGCAACAGTCAACCGATCGGATACATGTACGAGTTTGATTGCAAGCCTGAATTTGAGGACAAGGGTGGCGATTTTTTCGGTATTCAATATGAAAAGCAAGTAAGCAAAAATCCAGATTAACGACAAACGTTACACCACTACTCTTTTGGTGTATACTCTATAGATATGGCATATTTTTAAAGTCGGAGTGAGTTTTAAAAAATACGAGTCATAATACATGTTTACAGGTTTCATGCACCTGTCCTTTTGAACGATGTTTTTAAGTATACTAAGTTGTTAAAAAATAATTGCATAAAAGTAAGCACCATGGCACGTGTTTCAGGTAGATAACATACATGTACCAAAGTCACACGTTTCAGGTAGGTTACATAACAATGTCAGACGTTTCAGGTAAATTACATACCAAAGTCACACGTTTCAGGTAGACTACATAACAATGTCACATGTTTCAGGTAGGTTACATAGCCAAGTCACAGCAAGTTCAAAGACAAATCTGCCCTGGAGAACCACCAGATGGAGATCGCAGTGAGTTCATCTCTTTATCATAACTGACTACATTCTATTATCGCGCTTGAAATACATGCTGGTAAGTTTGTATGGCAAATAAGTCAGAAATTGCAATGAGGCGACTCTTAGAGACAATAAAATAATACGACAATTTAAGGCACTGTGACTGATGTAATTAGAATATTGCATACTAGCATTTCATTTCAGTTCCAACAACAACGACAATGAAGTATGTTGTCTCTACTGAGGCATTGACAACATCTACAAAAACAACATCTCGATCTACAACACAACAAACAACCACTCCGCCAACCAGTACAAGCACTGCATTCGTTACTACTACACAAGTTCCAAGCACAGAAAGATCAACAACAAATACACCAACAGTGCATACGTCTACGACACCTTCAACAACAACAAGACCTACTACTGTTACTACAACAACATCGACTCCTTCAACCACAACAAAAATGACCACGCGTGCAACAACGCCAACCACACAAGTACCAACTACCACCCCTACAACTCGTCCTACGACCCCAACTACAACACCCACTACGACAGGTATTTCAAGTCTGATTGTCTTTTTTACGTTGACATTTGTGCTCATTTTCAAAATACTTTTAGATAACATAGTACCTTTATTATTATTGCTGACGTATCTCTCACGCGCCTAGACAGTACCTTTATAAAGGTGAAAGCAACCAAATTTAGATTTGGACGAGGATGTATTTAGGTTAGTTTTCTCATTTGGATAATCATCTTTTGTTTCTTTGTCATCCCCAGAATCTCCAAACCATCTTTTTCATCTTTACGTCATTCCCATTTTTAAATCTTTCATATAATTAAATATGCATTTGTTGATGGATAATTGAAGCAACTCGCCTAATATCTCTTCCCAATACAGTTTCTATTTCTGGTGGGCCTTCTTGGCGATAAGAGGCTCTGGATGGCTCTTGCTTTCAGCTAAATCTAACCTTATTTTTTCGGCGAACGCCGTCTAAATTCGTTTTCGTTACCTATGCCACGTGACTTCAGTTTGCAAATCAAACTACTTGATAACGCATTATAGATAATTTATCAAAATGGAAGATTTATGCAACACTGCCTGATTGGACGAGAGTGTCAATTTCTTTCACTCTGTTGATTGTGCTACGCTGAGTAAAATGTAGACAAAGCGTTTATCCTAAACGACGCTGTTCACAGTTTTAAAGCTAACTTTGGCTCAGTATATTTAGCAAGAATATTGATATATCTCAAAATGATAAGTAAGTTTAATAAATATGATAAAAACCTGTTCAAATACCAACATATATCAAATTAAAGAAAGAGCTGAATACGGTCTGCGTATCACATGAATAAGGGTGTGATAAGAGTCTTTTATGTAGAGAAGTGCTTTTTAAAAGATTTTCCTTGTTACAATTGTCGTCTGTATATGAAAAGGTTTCTTGCTTTTGTGACTTATTCAGATTGCATATTAAAATGAGTACTTGTTTGCTTTGATATATTAGTTATAAAATATTTAACTGATTTATTATATATGAATATTTTTCTTTAGTATGGTATGCAAATATTGAACTCAGTTGAAATCTGTTTTATTATATATATGCTATATAACGAATGAATCTCTTTACCCTGAATTGAAGGTACGCTGCATACAGTTTATCTATGCGATATGACTACGGTCAAACTTTGCTTATGAAACAGAAATATTGAAATAATTACAATTGTATGTTTTGCTTGACCTTCACTTTTTTATTGGTGTGACGTCATTGTCCAAAGATTCATGAATAGCGAATATGCATTTGTTAAAGCGGGATCAGTTGGCCTATTTTAGAAATAGATAAAAACAATAAATAAAAAAATCCTTTAATTGTTTTTTTCTCAATTATTCTAATCAAACTTGATTTGTAGCATCTTTATTAGGCCCGCAGCCAACTTTGTTCAGCTGGGACATTTAACCCCTCTTAGGGGCTGCTAGAGCTAAAACTAGAAATGCCTTTATACAGCGTCTCATGAACAGCTTGGTGGATCTTTGTCATACTTGGTCTGGAGCATCATTATAAGGTCCTCTTCCAAATTTATTTATATAGGAACTTGGGCCCTATTAGGGACCACTATAGCTAAAAGTAGATATGCCTTTCTTCGCATTAACAACTAAAATGTAATGGATTTTTATCAAACTCGATGTGTAACATTATCGTAAGGTCTCCTGCTATTTCGTTACAAATGGGGATAGGGACCAATTTAGCTAAAAATATAAACACGTTTAATGACCTCTTCTCATGAACAGCTTCATGAATCTTCATCAAACTACTACTGTAATTATTCGTCTAAGGATAAACGAAACAAAATTGCAGCCCTACGAAACCTTTGCGAAAAATTAAAAGAGAACCATTTAAATTGTTAAAGTGCGGTGTTTAATTTTGCAATTTGAAAAATGTTAGATGAAAGATGAATGTTAGATGAAAAATTCATAAACTTCTTTCCTTATTACAATTCGCCGACCATCATTTTTAAAGATATTTCTTGTTTAATAATTGTTATTGGTAATGTGCAGTAATCTTTGCTTTGGCATTAAATAATGATTCGTGCATTTTCATTTAAATATATTTCATATTACTACTCTTATCAATTTGTACATATATTTGTATATTAGGAAGATATAAGTTACAGTACTAATTTCTTTGCAGAGAGGCCTACTACAACACCGGCACCAGTCACGTGGCCGATAGGAACATATGGTCTTATGCAAACAAGACAGGGATGTCCAGGGGGCAACACACGATGGGTTACAGGTTATAGAAAACAGGATACAGAGGATAGTGATTCACATAACTATTTCTCTGCTAACATTCAGAACTACCTTGGAGGTAGTAAACATGTTACGTGTTTACAGGAATTTTATATACGCTGTTTCTTTAATTAAACCTTGCCATGCTGGACACGATTGATTCTGCCTTTGCGAACAGAGCGCAGCAAGATCAGCCTACACTTCCGTGCAGTCTGATCATGACCTGCACTGCTCGCCATTCAGTCAGTATCTCTTTGGTATGCACCCCTTTTGACAGTTAATGGTACTGTCCAAATTGAAAGACTGACACATTCATTATAGAAATTTAGCAGGGTAAGGGTTAATAGAATATGCAAAGCAGCAAATCGATATACGTTACAGGAATGGTCTATAAGAATAGTTCAGTAACAAGTAACAATGTCAATCCCGAAAGTTGTGTAGTCGATAGATCTATTATAAGGAAAAGTAAGTACAATTAGTAATAGCCGTCCATAACATTAATAAACAATAAAAAAACAGCTGCTGACTGTATTGTTTGATAGGAACTTCGTTTGGTGTTTAGTCAAATAATATTATCAAGTTCTAATAATAATAATAATGAAAAAGGATGAGAGAGGTTGGGATGAGGTCATTATTAGATCATAAATATAATGCCAGTATCTGTTTTCTTTTCAGGTGAATTTGCAAGCAACAACTTAGCGACAGCTTTCTGTATAAAGGATACAGCGACTACTAGCCGATATGATAAACCTTGGCCTAGGGGAACATATTGCATACTCAAACATAAGTATTGTCCAGCAGGTAGCGCTATTATTTGATTTCCTCTGACCCAATATAGTGGAGCATTGTCTGCATGTCACCGCACTCAGTTAAAATATTTTTGATTAAAATGACATGTATACTAGAATTTAATACTCAATTAAAACATTTGTTGCTTATGCGCTTATTTTAAACAATAGACAATGGCGAGTTTATAACCACATACCATTGTATATATCACCCAAATGACCTTCCTGACCTTAAACTCGACTACTTTAACTTACCATTTACCTTAGATTCTGTTCCAATACTCTAAACCACTACTTAGAGTTTTGACATCTTCCCCACAAAAGTAAGAGCTAGAGTTTGCCAATTTGACTTAAAGCAGTGGACCCAATAATGTCAGTCAACAAAGTACGAATTATCCGTATGCGGTTCCGTCATTTTCCGTCATTTTCCGGTTTTAACGGAAAGTCATGTATACTTTGAGGTATATTTTTTGTCCGAAGAATTCCGAACTGCGTATTACTGACAACGTTACCATACGGAAATCACCGAGTATAATAACGTGTCCTCTACCTTATTGTTATCTTTTGTCATATCGTCACGAAGATCTTTCGCATCGCCTTGGAATCGAACGAGAACCTTTTGATTTATAAAATTGTTTTCTACTTACAAAATTCAGTAATTGCTTAAGTGTCCAGTTATTGCTTTAAGGTTTTAGAAGCGGGTTTATATTTTGGGACGATGAAGATTCCGGAAACGGTAACAGTCATGGTGGTGCACTTCCAGATGGGACATACGATGGTAATACCAAAATATATTATTGTTGCAGGTTTGTAGTACAGCTTGTTAACCATTCTGTACAACCTTAAGATGTTTTAATATTATATAGTCTAGAACTAAGCTTGAACTGATAAGTCACGAGCGATTAATTAT
Organism: Mercenaria mercenaria; assembly: GCF_021730395.1. Classification (NCBI taxonomy): domain Eukaryota; kingdom Metazoa; phylum Mollusca; class Bivalvia; order Venerida; family Veneridae; genus Mercenaria; species Mercenaria mercenaria. The sequence continues at coordinate 54,200,789 of NC_069372.1, read as the reverse complement.
CACATGGAACGTCGAACAAGACAGACTTTCAATTTATGTTGCCAAGTAGTCAGTTATTTTTTTTTTGAAAATTCTTTGTGTGGATTTGCCACGTGAACAAATACAGAAGATTATCAGAACTATCAAAGAAGTAAAAAAAAAAAAAAAAAAAAAAAAAAAAAATCAGTGTAAGAACCTTACGTTATCTAGCTTTGAAAAATTGTTATATTTTTGTGTTTTAATGCGTTTTTCATTTTGTCTAAATAGAGGCGATGGACGTACAAGTTCAGAAATAATTCTACCAACAGAAAGACCTTTTATCTTATTACGATACGGTACCGTATGTCAGTCTGTGCATGGTATGAGTGTACATGACGTGTATGTTCGATGGGACGACGAAGATACGTTAAATTCATCAGGCAGAGGCGGCGTTCACCCGTACGATGATGGTGGTAGCAAAGACCATATTCTACACTTTTGTTATTACCAGTCTTTAGGAGGACCTTCTTTTGTTGGTTAACGTTGTTACCGTTTTACAACGCACCAGTTAAAGACACGTCTGTGATATAAATTTTAGTATATCTACGATGACTGTACTTGACTTTCACATTTACTATAAAATGGAATGAAGCTTATCTTTAAATATAATAAATTAAAGAAAAACAGCTTCATTTCATAAATAATATCTCACCGAGACTTACATATTGCAAAATTAATTGCACAACTTTTCATTTCCTTGCGATAATATCAGTCAAATACAGAGGTATCGCTGCAATACATTTTTAGATGTCTTTGTCCGTTTTTTCTCGGCTTTTATAAGCTGTTACTTGCTTTACAGTTTGATAATAAAATGTAACACACAGATGTCAAAGTGTTTTCGCGGACATACATTTCAGTATTTCACTATTATTCAGTGATTAATAGCAAGCAATACTCAAAGAATACTAGTGTTCTTGCAATTTTGTGAAATCACACTAAGGTCTGAATATTTTAATGTCTTCCTCGATGAATCCGTATTCACCAGAAAAATAATTCATTATCGTACCGGATATATTAAGCTATGTTAGTGAGTATAAACCATCTATTTTATATAGCTGTGTCGCGGCTTTCTTCACTCGACACTAATATTTGGCAGTGGATACATGTGTTGTTGTCATATACAAAATGAGAGAAGACGAAAGTGAGAGGCGATCAGAGATTGCCGAAGGACTGTTTTTAACAGTAAATTCAATGATTTAAAAAAAGAGCGTTCAGACTGATTCAGTGGATACTACTAGAAAATAGGTCAGAAAAGAGTCGTCTTTTTCTTTAAAAAGTTTATCAAATGAGAACAATACCAAATCAGATATGATATTGATGACCTACTTGACAGCACAGATAAAGCTATTAAATCGAGAAATGCCTCGTAACGGCCTCAACATTTACCCTCGAGACTGGAAATTCGCATCTGCACCTACAACCAGTGAAAGAATCTTATATTCTACATATATAAGACAGAGCATGTCCCACGTCTAATGGCGGCCATATTATGGCATGTAGCAGAATGATACAAATAATTTTGTAAGGGATCATAAACGAACATTTCTATGAAATTATTTTGAAATCTGATAAGGGGCTAGTGACACAAATAGTTCACAAGATGTTTATACATACGTGCAACGGTAACCAGAAAGCCACACAGATGCCCTGATTTAAAAGTATTTTAAAGAGGACTAAGCAAGGAACATCCTTTTGGGAACCGTTTCATATTGTCATGTTGGTTTAGGAGGAAATGTTCTTTAAAGAAATTGAGGAAGACGGACAGACGATACTAAAATGTTATTCGTTTCGTTTATTGTATATCCTGTTTGGAAGTGATTACTCTCTAAGCGATCATCGTTTGGTGTGTGGAATGAGTAGTTTTGTTAATGAACATTACTCACTGAAAATTATTCAGTGAGGAAATCTGAACACTTAACACAAATTATAAATTGATGGTGTTAAATTTATCAGTTTAATTGCAAATTTGAAAGAACATTGGAATGAGATTATTGCCACGAGACTCTGTGGTACATATTTAATGAAATGTTATCAGTTTCGTTTTATCTTGTCAGCGAAACTGAATTACACAATTAATAACTTCAGAAATGACTAAAAGTTGTTTAAATACGAATCAAAAAGATTTATACAAATCTTTTTATGAATTAGAAAACGCCATTGAATCAATGAATATTTGATAGTAAATGTAAAGTTCGTATTTGTTTGAAGAGTACATCTGCAAAAGGAGTTAAATAAAGCATATAGTGTTTCTATTATATTCTGAACAAAGCGACGTTTGCATCTAATGCAGTTGCTTTTACGAACCACGGGGGTTTAGATTATTCTGCAACTGGTACGTGGGCATAACAATATAAAATTAAATGTAATTGCATGCTGAACATTTATTTTTATTTTGCACATAATACAATCAACACAGGTTCACTATTTCATCAAGGGAGGGAACCTGGGTAGAACCATAAGCCATTTACAAGCCAGCTGGGTAACTTTCTCACATGATAATTCACAAAGAGCTGGTGATATATATATATAAAAATCTAGCTTAAATGATTCGTTTACCAAATACATGTATTTTGAAACTAATCTAGCTTGTGAGCTCAGTAATTGCATGGAATAGGCATATCGCTTAAAGTTTAAAACTAATTACATAGAAGTAAAATGAGAGTTCCCCTCAGACGATGTCTTTGAATCAACAACTTACAAGTCATATAGCATAGTTATTCCGCCTTTGTCTTTATAATTGAAGCTGCAACTCAATGACAAGTGTCTGTTTGTTGATATTCAACTACCATAAAGGTACAATAACGTTGAGCCTCACCTGCTTTTAAGCTGGCACTTTTGCGCTTTGATTTGTGTTATCTATAGAACTTCTTATTTCTGATTCAATGAACGTTACAACAAGTACCTGCTACTATAACAAACTGTATACAATTGGGATACCGCTAGGACTGTCATTAGCCTAAATCAGCTATAAAGTATCGTCTATAAAGTACCTATAAGTATTATTGATTACTATCATCATTATCAGCAGCAGCAGCAGTATTAATAGCAGCAGCAGAAATGGCCTCAATCTTGAAGAGTTTAAAGCGATTTGATTAAAGTACTGTAACAATTCATGTGCAGGGACACTATTTACGTCTAGATTAGACTATAAGTCTCCGATTGTATACTGTATAAAACGCTAAAAAGCTAGTAAAACAAAATCTGGCGTTTAGAATGTGTTTCTATATACTAGAACAGCTTTAAGGCCCTCTATCGTTGCCTGATTTACGGTATATTGGGGTAGGCGGTTCAAAAGGTCAAAAATTAGCGGGGATAATATCATTATTTCTAGACATATCTTAAAGTATGTGGAATAGACCAAAAGCGTCATGCAACAGTACTGAAATACTGAAATAATATAAATACCAATGTCACGAGTCCATCGTTATAGAACCAAAATATGGACGTTCTCAACGGGCTAACAGATTGCATTCCTAGCGCCGGTCAATAAATGACGTCGGTCTGGAATATATAAATTCTTGATTTCTGTCTGACAATTTAACATATTTTTAACTAAATGAATGAAGTATTTTCAAGCAAGACAAAGTTCCCTCATAGAAGGGTACTAATTATTTCTAATTGACGCTATTGCCTTCTAACGAATGAATTTACACAATGCGTTTGCCAAAGATTTTAAAGGTATCATACCTATTTATCATATGGTATGTTTAGCGTAGCGTGTAATTTTAGAAACATAGGTAAGTGGCAAGTAGTGCTTTAGCGAATGCAAAGTAGGAAAAGAGACGAAATTTTCAACAATGGCACCAACTGTATCTTGCAAAGTTATCTACGTGAGAACTTAGAACGACCTTAATAATTAATTGATAAAGAATATTAATTGAATCCGGAATTGCCAAAAAACCTTTATTCTGTATAATTTTTATCAGTGGGCAAGATTCAAGCTACCATTTTGTTGATAATACGTATTTTGTGTTAAAGGAAATGTAAAATTATATAGAGCGTGCGACTACTTTCCGTATTTGGTTTCTACCGTGGTTACCAAATTATCACGCAAACCCATGGTTACAGATTTTATTTAAAATATATGCATATTGGTTTCATTTTGTAAAACACGTCTCCTTCATGGATTTATACCTTGGAATTCCATTAATATTGCAAAATTTTTAACCACTTGGTTCCCTAATAATGTCTCAGTTATCTCAAAACATGCGCAAAACTCCACAGAACACTGTTGTTATATGACTTTTATCACCAATACTGTTCGTTCCTATGTTCTCACGATTTTATCATAGCTACCAATACCATTAAGCGGCACATCATACACATGTCTGATTTTATATCTTTGCTGGTTTAATATATGCTGGCTCTGTAATTATAAGATACCTTCTTTAATATTTGGGCTTTGCAATTCATAATCATTACAACGGCTAAAAGTAAGTATTCACGGAACTGACAATTCGTGGTTAAAATAAACATCAAAGGTCGGCCATAACTGCACAAATAATTACTTGATATGCTTACAGACTTTTTAATGATATTTCTTAGATATTCCGATAGGCTACTTGAAGCTACATAAAACATTAATGTAACATCAATCAAAAGATGATAACACTCATCTGGCCAGAAATTAGTTAATCACTAAACTTTGATCAATAAAATACAAGTCATTTATCTTCCATTATTTTGACACCATTACGGCATTAATGATTGTGTGACAGATAATGAACTGTGTTCATTAGTTTTGGTTTAATCTTGCTTCTCGTATACACTGAGCACAATTCAGCTGTTTTGTTTATGGACGTAACTGGTACTGTCAATCATTTCCATCTATTTTGCCTGAAATTAAAATGAAATAGAAATTTCATCAGAGCAACTGAGTACAGGCGATTGTCATCTTCGCATCAATCAGTAATATTAACTAATTTAACTAATAAGGTATTTTTCACATCATAAGTACGATATTTTGAAACCTCATATGGCCCTTCATGCAGCAATAAAAGCACGAGAGGACGAGACGCAACAGAAACAACGTTCTCATTCAATTGGAAAAAGAAAACACTCAAATGAGACCTAGGCAATTCATGGGTGGTCAGATAATTCGTCTTTGTTTTCCTAGGATGACCTTCAGATGGACTGGCAGGCGGTGTTTTCTGACTCAGTTAGGTTGCTGTATGAAAAAGCTTTTGACAGCATCGATCATACTTTCATGTTTCAGTGCTTACACCACTTGAATTTTGATGTCTCTTTTATTGATTGGGTAAAATTATTTTACAACGATATAAGTAGCGTAGTTATAAATAACGGAAACTTGTCCGAATCCTTTCCAATAAAGAGGGGTGTAAGACAAGGATGTCCATTGTCATCTCTGCTTTTCATAATATGCATTGAATTTTTAGCAAATTATATCAACACCGATAATTCTATTAAAGGAGTGACGATCAATGGTAAAGAAATTAAACAAACACTTTTTGCAGATGATGCAACCTTCTTAAACAACGGACAAAGAAACTCATTCGAAAAACTTATTGATGTCATCACTAATTTCGGAAACATATCAGGACTAAAACTTAACTTCAACAAATCAACAATTTTAAGAGCGGGATCTTTAGTAAATACGAATATGAAACTTTGTAATGATAAAAAATTTAATTGGACATCTGAATCGGCAAAAACACTTGGTATGACATTCTCGAACAATATTAATAAAAATGTAGACCTTAAGCTAGACCCAAAATTAAATAGCTTTAAAAACTGTTTGAAACAATGGGAACACAGAAAACTAACATTACTAGGAAAAATTACAGTGATTAAAACCTTTGCGTTACCGAAGCTTATATATCTCCGTACAGTTTTACCAAGTCCGTCTGAAGAAAAATTAAGGGAAATAATAAAGATAATGTATAATTTTATATGGAACAATAAACCTGAAAAAAATCAAAAGAGATGTACTACAACTTGATTACGAGAAAGGAGGAATAAAAATGATAAATATTAAGTGTTTTTTGAACTCGATAAAAGCCTGTTGGATAAAACGATTTATGTGTAACAGTGAAAGTGTAATTTGGGGTACTTTCTATAATACAATTCTAAAACCAGCAGGTGGAAAGTTAGTATTTGAATGTAATTTAAATGATAAAGACATTGAAAACATATGTAAAAACAACACATTTCTCAAAGATGTTCTTATTGCATGGCATACCATTAAGAAGGTTGAATTAAATGACATAAGTGGAAAACAGATAATCTGGAACAACTCTGACATAAGGAATGGGAATAAAACATTGTATTACAAAGAATGGTATGAAAAAGGAATAAAATATTTAGAACACTTATTTGATTACAGGAAAAAAGATTTTTACTCTTTTGAACAATTCAAGTATTTATACAGTCTAGAAGATAATGAATTCCTAAAATATTATCAAATTATCACCAGCATTAAGCCGGATTTAAAAGAATCACTTAAAAAAGAAAACATTATTTACAATACTACAGACAACCTGCTTAATAAAATTCAAGCAGCAAAAGCACCAAACAAATTACTATACACCAAACAATTAAATGTAAAACTTAAACCAGAAATAAAATCAGAAAAGAAATGGGGATCTACTGTTGAAAACAATAACATAAAATGGAATAAAATTTATGGACAAATTTTTAAAGCAACGATAGACACAAAAATTAGAAACTTCCAGTATAAATTTTTAATGCGAATAGTTCCAACAAATAAATACTTGTACAAAATGAAATTGTCTAGAACAAACTTATGTGATTTTTGTAACATGCAAGTGGAAAGTATAGAACATCTATTTTGGGAATGTAATCATGTTCAAATTTTGTGGAATAGACTAAGTAACTTTCTTGCAGAAAAGGGAATATCGTGCCTGTTCAATCTAGAATGTATAAGTTTTGGCACTGTGCAAACGGGGTTAAAATGCAATACCATAAATTTCATGATTTTTTTGATGAAATATTTTATTTTTCAAATGAAAAATAGACAAAAGGTTCCCGTATTCAATCAGTTTTTATCCTATTTAAATATCAGAATTTGTCTAGAAAAAGAAATAGCAATAATGCAAAACAAAATTGATTATCATTTAAAGAAATGGTCTTTCTTGAATCTTTAATATGCATCCTTACCACGTACATCACTGAGACACATGAAAAAAAAGGTTGCTGTATGTGACATCACGGCTAGTCAATGTAGACTGTTCGGCTGGTAGTCTTAGCTAGGCTGCTGTTTTAGACGACGTGTTAGTGCCACGTGCGATGTTTACATAAGAAATGCATTACTTCTTGACAAAATAATGAGTGCGAGTTTAAATTACTGCTGCATTTCTGATAGTTTTCGGTAGATATACCAGCAAAAAGACGGCATTTTGTGATTCAAAATCATATGAAACACTTGCATCTATAACTGTTATTTAATAAATCCGTACGTACACTAAAGGATTAACGAAGATAGCCGAGCTCACCACGACCTTCAAGTGCACTATACATAAAATTTACACAAGTTTCAAATTTCCAAAATTCGTATATTAAAAACAAATCATCATTCAGGTCAGTCTCCAATATTACGTATTCTCGTTTTGAATCTATCTGAAAGTTCTTTTGTTTGATTAGCTACTGCCCCTTATGAGATTTGGCGGTTTACTGGCACGTTTTCCCCCCTTGAATTATTGGCAGCGATTTACTTCGTTAGGTGTTTCTTTTTATGTACTACAATGAGTGACAATGAGCAGTTTCCGGACAGAGACTTGAAGAAAAAAGCGGTGGACGGGCTCAAAGATTTCTTCAGCTCCAAATTCAACGAATTTCGCTGAGACATTAAAGCATATTCGGATTGGGCTGTGGAGTCTGCTCGGAAGAAAGCTAAGATAATTTTTTCCTTTCAAAAGCGCAGCTAACAAAAAACAGTTTGGATTTAATTTCGAAGTTTCCGACCTCTTGTCTGCCACGTTCCATGCTATCGAACTACGTGACGCTGGTAAAGTCAAAGAATATTTAGGGGAAGCTCTAGATAAGATTAAACATAGAAAAAGTCAGAGAAGCCCGCAAATCAATTAAATTCCTTCTGTAGTTCTGATGCTAGAAACGCCTCCTGCCCTCCCATGGTGAGACAATTCAGCAAACACTTCAGACAAGGGGAAGACGTTTGTTTCAGCTATGGACACATAGAACATTTCAATTACTGACAGACTATATTTTACGGAAACACATGAGAATTAGTTGCTTTAAGTATATTTTGCGATGAAAACTAAAAGCAATTGCGAATTAAAGACTAAATCCTCCATAGTGTTATTTTAAACGACAGCGGATCTAGGTTTTGGCGTTTCTGAGTTCAACAATTAATTTGTTTTAAATTCTCTAATTACAATCTTCTTTTTTTTGTCACTGTGAAGTTGCCTACAATCTATAGCAATTTGTACCGCCAAAGTCAGACTAGCAGACGACAATATTTTCCGTAACAGCTTCCGAGTACTTACGGATAACGGCGGAAAATGCCGGAATTTTTAAGAAATGTTCACTGTACACACTAAAATGCAAAAAGGACCAAACAAACCATTATAAAATTTAAAACAAATTACACATAACGAAAATTTAATAATTTTTCTACATGTTTAGGGGTATGGAATTTTTGATTTTTTGCGGAAAATATCTCATTTTATCTGTTATATTTGAAAAAGTCAGTTTTTTTTATCCGTTTCCTACAGAGTCTATATGAACTGAGGTGGGTCTATTTAAAGTCAAAAAGGACCAACCAAATATTAAAATATTTTTTAAAAAAACATTCATAATATCCGGAATAAATTAAACTTTAATTTGTGGGGTATCGAATTTTTGATTTCCAAATAGAACTTTTTCTATTGAAGTTTAAGTGATTTTTTCCTTCTTTGTTTATATAGGCAAATTTATCGATTTTCCAATAGATCGATGTTACTAAAAGTTGGTAATGCTTTCTTCCGGTTGCACCTACACCGCACACCTCCAGCGCCCTGTTTCCGCCGGAGCCGTTGAAGACGCCAGACAGATCTCTACCCAAACCTAATCAGGTGCAAAACAGAAAAACAGTGATATTGTCCAAAGTGAGAATGATAAGTATTGGATTTTTCCCCGATTATTTCTATTATGATTTAAACGTCGATTGAAACGAAATGTTGTGAGGAAGATAGTTTTGTGTTACAGGCATTTTTGAACGATCAGATGGAATGATATACAACTGCAAGCAAATATTATTGGTCAAGGGGCGCTGACTTGTTTTTAGGAGGTGTTTCAGAGGGTGTTTCTGTGTGTGTGTTCGGGTTTTACGTCTTTTTAAACAATTTTTTTCAGTCATATAAACGACGGTGTCTGCTTGTAGCAGTGAGCACAATGCCCAACTTTATAGTGCTGCCTCACTGGAATATCACGCCGTAGACACCTGGCATGATACCCCACCCAGTCACATTATACTGGCACCGGACTGACCAGTCCTAGCACTATCCCCTTGATGCTGAGCGCCAAGCGAGAAAGCTGCATGTACCATTTTTTTACGTCTTTGGTATGACGCGGCCGGGATCGAACCCATGACCTCCCGCACTCGAAGCGGACGCTCTACCACTAGGCTACCGAGGCGGTTGTGTCTCAGAGGGAGTGAAAATTAAACGACTAGTAATTCGAGTTTTTAAGAAGTTCGGAGTTTGTTGAGACATGTATTATATGGATTGTTACAAATGTAACCGGCCTCGCCTGTGACTGTAGGGCTGTATTTAGTTCACGTTACGCAAAATGGCGAGCACTGCAGTAAGTCAAAATTGTTGTATATTTTCTTATTTTCTTTACCATTAACTGGGTCCATATTATTTCGAATGTAATCAATCCTTGTCTTGATAGTTGGCTAAAATTGTGCTTAGATGGCTGTATTCGTATTAGAGCCAAACCTGTACGCTAGAAAGAGCCAATTACTCCTAACCTAATAAAGAATTTTGTCACACGATTTGCTTGTGTTAACAGTTAACATTTAAGATAAGTGAAGTGCTTGATTTAAAGAAATCTGACATTAATTTGTTAACATCTTATTGCGAAATTACCATGACGTTTTCAGGGAAGGTATTAATGTCGTTGTAAGTAGAACAGGAAATCCATCTTGCCCTGTAACTTTGCTTGAGAGATATTTGTTTGAGGTGAGTTTTCTAAATACATTTTCAGGGCTGAAATTATGTAAAAGGTTAAGAAATTTGTTTTAAGGGAATATTTGCCAAAATGAGAAAACAACTTTATGTTACTCTACAGGTTAGGATTTATTTAAGTCAAAAATGAAGTGTATGGGTTTGGATCATAAATGTTTTTCTTTACATTCTTTTCGGTCTTGAGCTGCTTCAACGTCTGCTGATAAGGAAACAAACGAGAGACTTTGGCAAAGACAAGGTGGTTGGAAGTTTTTAAAACGATACTATAACTCTAGAGCTGTAAAACGTGTACATTATTTATATTTAAAATAATTTCCTATGAAATAAGTAAGTGTTTCGTTGATTTGATTTGATTACTTTGTAAATAACATCTCCATAAAACTTACGTATTGATATATCTTGTCGCAGAAGCATCTTTAGATAATCATTGAATATAAAGACCAAATCTGAAATCGACAGTATAATTTATTAAATTATTTTTGCAGTTTACAATACTGTTAATCTTGCTGACTGAATTCATTGACCACACGCTCTTGCAAATCTTGTTAATTGAGAAATATATATACCAAAAGGAAGCAAATATCAAATACGACTGCGTCAATTAGCGACAAAATAATTAGTGGATAAGCTTATAAATTAAAACTCTTTGAGATAAATTCCCGAATTTCTAAAGCTATATATCACAGAGAAGAAATTTAATATCGTTTAAGGTATATTATCATGTATACTGATTTCTATTTCTAATTAAAAGTAGACTCCTTTATTATTTTCCTTGCACATTAGAGCAATAATGACTCGTTACAAATACTCTTAATGGGTTTTCAAAGCCACCGTTGATTTAAGTCTGATTCTCTAATACACCGAATAAGATTTCTAGCCAGCTAGATGTTTTGTTTCTGTAATCTCATTTTTTTTATTTACCGCATTTTAAATATTATATGCCTGTATTTTTTCCAAAATTAATTTTTATTTTAGGTTGACTATATGTAGATCATATTCGACCCGGAACCCGCGTCTGCCAACCCCTAGCAGCCAAGCGTTAACGTATTCAAATGAACCAAAGGAATTTCTTAGACGACTACCAATTTAGAATTTCTGTGAAATTAAATCGGAATCTCACCATCAGTGATTGACAGGAAGAACCCTAACATTTCTGTCTATATCAGATAGAACATGTCCAGTCCCTAATAGCAGAAATGTTGTCTTTTTTTCAGTTTCTGTGATATGCAGGCTCCTTAACCTCAGATTCCCTCTCTTAATTCCAGTTTGTTCTACCCATTTCTTTCTCGTTTAGGGGTAAGCCTACTGTTTCATCTTTGGACCATACCCGCTTTTCATGGCATTACACGCTAGAGTATCATTGAAGGTTTCGTGTACTCCGCAGTACGAACACATCTTGATATCTTTTGATAGTTTTTGGTACCTGTAACATCATGTGTAGATGTCGAGTTCTGCTCAACCCGGTCTAAGGGGCGTGGACGGTAGCATGCACTTCCACTGAACAGACTCAATCAAACCGAGCAATCAACATTTTTATTTTTGTCGAGTTGAGCGACCTGTGGATTTTCTACTTTTTCTATTTTAATGTAGCAGAACGATTCGAAAGAATTTGGTAGGGGTTCATCGACGAACATATCCATGACATTATTTTGAAATCTGGCAAGTGGGTAATGACACAAATAGTTCATCAGTTGATTTCACTTTTTTTGCAGTGGTAACCATAAATCTGCACCGATTACCTTATTTTAAGGAATTTAAAAGAGGACTAACAAAGGAACATTCTTCACATTCTTCTAAGATTTGTCGTGTTGGTTTAGGAGGAAATGTTATTTAAAGAATAAAATCTGTAAAAAGATCCTTTGGAAACGAAGAATGCAACCAAGAAGAAGAATAGCAGACTCGGTTTGATTGAGTCTGTTCATGAGAGGTTATGAAATGTGCAACACCTCTCACGCCCCCTAGCACCGGCTTAAGCGGAACTCCATTACACATATGTTGAATGGACTCCATGATCCCAAAAGACCAGAAAATATAACAACACTGAATCCAAATACGGGGAGACTTTTTACAGCCGCCACACGGCAATTAAAGATTGCTGTTGTGATAGTTAATAAAATCTGTAAAAAGATCCTTTTGAAGCAAAGAATGCAACCAAGAAGAATAATAGCAGACTAGGTTTGATTGAGTCTGTTCATGAGAGGTAATGAAATGTGCAACACCTCTCACGCCCCCTAGCACCGGCTTAAGCGGAACTCCATTACACATATGTTGAATGGACTCCATGATCCCAAAAGACCAGAAAATATAACAACACTGAATCCAAGTACGGGGAGACTTTTTACAGCATTTTTAAAAAAAATCGTGGATGGACGGTCGGATTGACATTAGTCACTTGACGATACAAAAGTGTTATTCATTTTGTATATCCTATTTGCGAGTGATAAGTTCTCCGTGAGAATTTTTGAAGAATTGATCAGCGATCATCTGTCAGTTTTCAGTAGGTGGAATGAGTAGTTTTCCATTTACAAAAACAACAAGAATCACAGACAATTATTCAGTGAGGGAAATCCAAACTTTAAACACAGAATATAGATTTATTAATTTAATTTGCAAGAGCACTGGAGTCAGATTATTGTCATGAGACTTTGTGGTACATGTTTAATGATATGTTATCAGTTTTCGTTTTCTCTTGTCAATGAAACTGAATTACACAAAAATGACTTCAGAAATTACTAAGGGTAGTTTTAATACGAAGCAAAATAAATAAGTAACGCAAATCGTTTTATGAAGTAGAAACCACCATTGAATCAATGAATATTTGATAAGTTTATTTTAAGATCATATGGGTTTGGAGAGTACATCTGCAAAAGGAGTTAAATCAAGCATAGTGTTTCTATTATATTCTGAACAAAGCGACATTTGCATCTAATGCAGTTGCTTTTACGAACCACGGGGTTTTAGATTATTCTGCAACTGGTACGTGGGCATAACAATCAAATTATATGTAATTACAGTGCATGACTGGTTTAGATGACACATGTTGAGTGTTACCACTTCTTCGGAAACATTTGCCAATTCAGTTGATTCATTATAATTTTTTGTTTTGTTTTGTTGGGTTTAGCGTCACACCGACTCCATAACAAGTCACATGACGACTTTAAAACTTTTGGAAGACCACAGGTGCCACTCCGTGCATTATTTTATCAAGGGCGGGAACCTGGCTAGAACCAAAAACCTTCCACAAGCCAGCTGGATGACTCTCACATGGTGAATTCAAAGCGCTGGTGATATATATATCTTATTACATTCTCGTTTCTATTCCTCGTTAAATTACACTGGTACCGGATTTTTTTCCCATATTTTTCCATACACTGACGCCTGAATTTCATATCGGGTGCGTGACGTAATTCAGCGTGTATTGTTGCACTATTTTTTCTATTTAGTTCAGTTTTGTCAATTCTATTCAGGCTATTGAACATATTTATGATATTTACATAATATCTATACGTATAGATGCGTATGTAATAAAAAGGCTTTATCTTTACATCGGAAAATAAGCCCTCGTTCTTCAGCGGAAGAGTATTGCGCTCCTAAAGTCGCGCAATATTTCCGCTGAAGAACTCGTGGTAATAACCTATAATTATAATATATAGATTGTTTTTCTAAGTACCTTGCCTATATAATTCGTTAACCAACGATTTTGAAACTGATCTCGATTACGAGCTCAATAATTCAATGGAACAGGCAAATCACTAAAACTTTAAAACTAATTGCATAAAAATAAAAATGTAAGTTTCAGTGAATCAACAACTTGCAAGTCATATAGCATAGTTTTTCCGCCTTTGTCTTTATAATAGAAGCGGCAACTCAATACATTTGCCCTGACTCCTTGATGTTAAGTGTAGGTTTGTTATATATGTTATTCAACTACCACAAAGGTATGACCACGATGTCTTGGCTGTACTTCGCCAATAACGCTGAACCTCACCTGCTTGTAAGCTAGCGCTTTCGCGCTATCTAAAGCGGGGCGTTTTGATTGGTGCTATTTATAGAACGTCTTATTTCTGATTCGTCAAAATTCGAACATAGAATTTGACAACGAGTCCTTGCTATAACAAATTGTATACAACTGGGATACATTAGCCCAAATCAACAATAAAGTACCTAAGTATTATTGATTACCATCATCATCATCATCTTCAGCAATGCTCACACTCGAGGAGAGAGATTACAAGCGATTTGATTAAATACTGTACATGTGCAGGGACAACTATTTACATCTAAATTAGACTAAAAGTCTCCGTTTGTATACTGTATAAAAAAGCTAAAAGGCTAGTAAAACAAAATTGTCACAAATTGACATACGGGCCTTATTTTATCTGTATTGTAAATGCAGGTATTGCATCATCTTTTTGTAAATTTTTGAGTTATTGAGGTAAATGTCAGATTTCATGCATAAAATACCTCTAATGTTTTTCTGTATTTCATAACTTAAATTTCTATGTAAATTTCATTAAATTCGGTTCAGTAATCAAAAAGTTGATATTTTATAAACTTCAGTAATTTATGTTTTTATCCCCAAAACCACTATAATGGGCCTCAAATTGTCAATTTCAATCCGCGCCAAAGTAGTTAGATTCCCCGGCTATATCGTGAATCCCGTGAAAATGACAATAGTCATAGCTCACGCATAGGCCGTGAATCCCATGAAATTTAGTATTTGGCGGTACATTACCCTTTAAATAGACTTGACTAGATATGCCTTGCGCACACCACCTTCCGACATTATAGACGAATCTATGTCTGAATTATTTTCTTGCTAGAAATTTATGCTCGATCGAGGTAAGAAATTTATTTGTTAGATTTTTGTATGATTTTTGCATTACGATTTTTATTTGGTAAATTTTTGTTCATTCTACAGAATTCTGTAACATTTACTTTTCGGGATACGATTTTGGCTAGTTTCAGTATGTCAGGATGATTTATTAAATTTTTCAGACTTTTGTAAATTATTTAGAAAGAGGAATCTAAAAGATGTTTCGTTTATATAAGATGTTAGATTTATACTGAAATTTGTATCGTGATAATTGTAAAGCACTGTTTCAAAACTTATGTCAAACATTTTGTTAATTATGGAACGCATTACTGCATTGTATTGTTATGTATAAATCTATATGGCAAGTCTAGTACCATGTATATATTATTGTAATATGAAATTGTGTGCCAGTCTATAGCACATCTAATTAATGTCCGTTGTAGTGTATGGCATTAGATATTATATGGATGCCAACTATGATATAACGTTTGATTTACATTGAATTTTGTTAATTTGTAGTTGTAAATAATGGCTGCAGTTTATCATTTCAGTATCTATAATGTTTCATCATAAACTTTTCATATCTTTTTCATACTTTAACTTTAGTCTTTTAAGTAAGTAATCTTTGTAATAATGGAAGTAATAAGTGACGTATTTTAATCATGTGACGTTTGAACTTAGTAGCACATATGTTTTGTATAAGTAGCACGTATTATTTATGGGAGCCTACGGAGGTATGGTGTACCCAAAGGAGCAGTTTTATGCCCTGACTTATTTGTTTTGCTATGGTGCTTACCATATGTTATATATTTTAGCTTCTTCCGCCAGACGATTTTCCTGGTGATGTCATAACCCGGAAGTACAATGTCCGTGGTTCACTTGTCTTCACTCGCCTGGATGTGATGTTCCCAGCGCAGAGCTTACGTCCCATAGTTGTGCCGTAAACCGCAAAGACGCTGATTTTTGTTATCCTCTGAAGTCAGCTCAGGGATGCAATCACCTACCACCACAGGGAGCCAATACGGAATCAACGTATTCACGGTTTAAAGGGACTTTATTTCAAGATACGTTTTGATATTGTTTGTGCTACTTAAAGTTCGCAATTAAATTAAAGAACTGTACCACGTCACATTAGAATGGAACTATACGAACTTTGTATTTGGCGATACTGAACTTTTATTTTTTTTTTCTTATCAGTTTTTTTCATATCATCTATTCATTGTTAATAATCATCTTATGTAAATAAATTTGTAAATATTGTAAAGGGTGTTGATTTCTTTTGATGGTTACTGTCGCCGGTACGGCCTTTCCTGTCACAATGGTGTCAGAAGTGGGATTGGTCGACCAGACACAGTAGCTATTCGAACATTATTAACACCCATTTAACTGCAGCAATAATTTGTAAAGATTCCTCTTGTTTTGTTCTATTGTTACACATATAATAGTTTTATTCATTTTTCAGAGTGACGTCTTACCTCAGACAAGACAAGACAGATCCATAGCTTCAGCTAACCAGCTTTAGTGGTCATAGACTGATAGACAGTTGCTTACGACACTTGGATTCTGGGGTGAGTTCGTTCCTTTTATTTTTCTTTTGGGTTTATTTTGTGTCACTCTATGATTAAGCCACCATATATCTGTACTGAGAGTGACCGCCCTTGACAAGGAGAGTTATCCTACTCACTCTTACTGGTGCGTCGCCCTACTTCTCCCAGTGATCCTGTTAGGTATTAGTGTACTGTATACATACTAGATACAGTATTTTACTTTGTGTGTGTTAGCAAGCTTGTTTACTTGCATATACTTTTACCTACTTTTAAGTTTTAGTGCTACACAGTTGTGTTATACCTATACTTTATCTTAGGATAAAGCACTTTGATTTATTTTTGTTTTATTTGTTACACTAAAGTGTTAACACTAGTTACAGTTGATTGATATTTGATAATGCTAGGGTATTGTTGCAGCCTACTGTCACTGTACATTGTTGATTGTTGCCTATGCAACCTTGATTGACACATAGTACTGTTGCGCAACTTAGTGTATTATTATTTTAGTGAGGACGTTTTGTGTAGTATATACGTAGTGTATAGTACTTTGTTTTGGCTTCAGTGGTAACTGTATAGCCTTAGTGTAAACTAGTGTAGTCTAGTATTCCCTCACGTTTGTTTAACTAGTGTCTCAGGTTGTTATAGTAGCTGTTGTACTGTAGTATTATATAGTGTTAACGCAGTGTACTCATTATACCCCCACCAAACATGTTTGAGGGGAGTATATAAGAGTCAGTTTTGTCGCGTCCCGTCGCGTCCCGTCCCGTCCCGTCCCGTCGCGTCGCGTCCCGAAATCTATTATCTCAGTTATTACCAAATGGATTTGATTCAAACTTAAAATACATGTTCCATCTTATCACCCACATCATGTGACACAAGGTGCATAACTCTTGACACCAAGTTTTCATGAATTATGTCCCCTTTTACTTAGAATTTAAGGTTAATTTTGTTGTATTTTCACTATATCTCAGTTATTACTAAATGGATTTGATTCAAACTTAAAATAAATGTTCCACCTCATCACCCACATCATGTGACATAAGGTGCATAACTCTAACACCATTTTTTTTATGAATTATGCCCCTTTTTACTTAGAATTTAAGGTTGATTTTGATGTATTTTCACTTTATCTCAGTTACTACAAAAGGGATTTGTTTCAAACTTAAAATAGATGTTCCACCTCATCACCCACATCATGTGCCCACATCATGTGACACAAGGTGCATAACTCTGACACCAAGTTTTCATGAATTATGTCCCCTTTTACTTAGAATTTAAGGTTAATTTTGTTGTATTTTCACTATATCTCAGTTATTACTAAATGGATTTGATTCAAACTTAAAATAGTTGTTCCACCTCATCACCCAGATGATGTGACTTAAGGTGCTAACTCTGACATAAAATTTTTTATGAATTATGTCCCCTTTTACTTTAAATTTAAGGTTGATTTGATGTAATTTTCACTATATCTCAATTATTATAAAATGGATTTGATTCAAACTTAAAATAGATGTTCCACCTCATCACCCACATCATGTGACACAAGGTGCATAACTCTGACACCAATTTTTCATGAATTATGCACCTTTTTACTTAGAATTTAAGGTTAATTTTGATGTATTTTCACTATCTCAATTACTACTGAATGGATTTGATTCAGACTTAAAATAGATGTTCCACCTCATCACCCACATCATGTGACACAAGGTGCATAACTCTGACACTATATTTTCTTGAATTGTGTCCCCTTTTACCTAGAAATTTAAGGTTAATTTGATGTATTTTCACTATATCTCATTCTGATTGTCTTAGAGCCAAAGGGAAGTAACCTTGTTTTAACCTTTGTACTGAGTTTCTTCCCTTAAATTCCAGGAATAAGTCTATTTTAGAAATCCTATTTTTAGATTTTCAATATTTTAGGTATTTTTCTAACTTTTTGTTATAAGTCCTATGTAAAAAGTAAAAACATTTTTCCGTGGTAACATGGGTCGGTAAGACGTTTTTTTGTATTCACTTTTAGTGTATCTCTAATATTAGAGATTTAATATATTTACTAGTATTACTATACTAGTATTATACTAGTATTACTTATATGTGGAAGCCCAGGATGAAGTACTCCAAAGTATTTTTAAGATTCCTTATGGTTGCCATTCTTCTGTGACAAGACCGTATGGTGGGGGTATGAGTCACTCCTGTGACAGTTCTAGTTTAAACATGACTAGTGTAGTAGAGTTAACGAAGGTAGGAAAGGAGTTAGGTTATGAAGGAGAGGAGTTACGTAATTTTGTTAAGGAAGAGCAGGCTAGGGAACGTGAGGAAAGACATAGTAGATTAGAAGCAGAGAAGGATAGATTAGAAGCAGATAGGGAAAGATTAGAGTTAGAAGCTAGGTTATAGAAGGAAAAGATAGAATATGAAAAACAAAGTAGTTTAGAAGCAGAGAAGGAAAGATTAGAAGCAGAGAGAGTAAGGTTAGAGTTAGAGGCTAGGTTGCAGAAGGAAAAGATAGAATATGAACGTAAGTTAGAACAGGATAAGTTAGAAATGGAAAAGGATAAGTTAATGTTAGCTAGGAAGTTAGAAACAGAGAAGGAGGAAGCAGAAGTAGAAATTAGAAACAGAGCATAAATTTAAGACAGACTTAGAAAAGATGAGTAAGAAAAAGGTAAAGGTTAAGATATCTCCCTTTGATGAGAAAATTGATTCCATGGATGCGTACTTGAATGTGTATGAAACGTACGCTGTTGCGCAGGATTGGGATAAACAGATATGGTCACTTAACTTACTGTTCCTTCTATAGGGTACGGCAAGAGAGGTTTTTGATAGGCTTCCGTTGGAAGATAGGAAGGATTATGATAAACTGAAAGCCGCTTTGCTACGTCAGTTCGAACTCACTGACGACGGCTATAAGAAAAAGTTTAGAACTGAAAGGCCTCGGGATAATGAGACCTTTGTGATGTTTCTAGCCAAATTAAGTAGATATTTAGATGGTTGGCTTAGATTGAGTGAGGTAGAGAAAACGTACGAAGGATTATTAGATTTTATACTTAGGACCAATTTTTAGATGTATGTAATAGAGAACTATACCAGAATTTGAGTAGTAAGAGGTTAGTTTAAAGCTAGGGATGTAGCAGAAGATGCAGATTTGTTTGCAAAGACTCCGTGGAGGTCCCAAGTATGTCGTGAATCGAACCAATAAGGACCGGAACCATAAACCATATGAAATACCTCAGAGACAGTATCCTAGTAGTCGTAATGTAGGCACTAGTAATAGAGGTAGTAGCAATGTTTGCAAATAGAGTAGAGGTTATCAACCCTTTGGTGTACTGAACTGTAGTAATTGTGGTCGTATAGGGCATAGTTCATATTACTGTAGGAGTGGAAAGTACGGTAATAGTGCTAATGCAGCAGCAGAGGTAGAGGTAGAGCAGAAAGTAGTAAAGGGAGAATAGAAATAGTAAGGAAAATAGAAATAGAGTAGAGGCCGTGACCGTTCAGAGTAGAGGTAGAGGAAGAAATAGAGATAGAGATAGGAGTAAGTCAAGTAGGTCAGAGAGTGGAAATAGTATTATAGAACTCAGTGATGTTGAGGAGTTAGGTATGCTTAGTGTAAGTGCATGTCCTACAAAACCAGGTACTTGTAATGGTAGGGATGTAATCGCTATGCGAGATACAGGTTGTACATGTGTGATAGTGAAACGGGACTTAGTAGAAGCAAGTCAGTTTTTAGAGAAAACACGTAGATGTAAGTACATAGATGGGAGTGAACATAGGCTAGATGTAGCTAGAATCGATATTGATTGTCCGTATTTCATTGGTACAGTAGAGGCGTTGGTTGCAGATAATCCTACCAATGATGTTATAATTGGTAATGTAGAGGGAGCTGTAGAACCTCAGTTTAGTAGCTTAGCGTCAGCAGTAGAAACTAGGGCGCAAGCCAAAGTTTAGAAGCAAGTAAAGCTTAAAGTTCCGTCTCAGATTTTAGATGTATCTAGAGAAGAATTCTTACAAAAAAGCAACTGAAAGATAGCACTTTAGATTTGTGTAGAAAGGAGGCTGAGGAAGGTACGATTAAGCACTGTAGAGGTAAAGGTTCAGTTAGGTTTGATATTAGGAATAGATTGTTATATAGAGAGTATACCGCCCAGAATTTAGACAAAAGCAGACAGTTGATTGTACCTAAATGTCTTAGAGAAAATGTGATGAAAGTTGCACATGATTCGTTACTGTCAGGCCATTTAGGTATAAGGAAAACTAGTGATAGGGTATTAGGCGAATTTTACTGGCCAGGAGTAATGGCAGAGGTTAGGAGGTACTGTCAGTCACGTAGTATTTGTCAACGTACTATAGCTAAGGGTAGAGTTAGTAAAGTTCCGTTAGGAAAAATGCCTTTGATTGATACTCCGTTTAAGAGAGTTGCTGTCGACATCGTTGGTCCGATCGAACCTATGACTGATAGGAAAAACAGGTACATTTTGACTATGGTAGATTATGCTACTAGATATCCAGAAGCTATAGCACTACCTAGTATTGAAACTGAGAGAGTAGCAGAGGCATTAGTAGATATGTATAGTAGATTAGGAGTGCCAGAGGAAATGCTTACCGATTGTGGATCGCAGTTTACGTCAGAACTTATGGCAGAAGTTAGTAGGTTATTGTCATTAAGGCAGTTAACTACATCACCGTATCACCCTATGTGTAACGGTTTAGTAGAGAAGTTTAACGTTAGTTTGAAGCAAATGTTGAAGCGTATGTGTAGTGAGAGACCTAGAGATTGGGATAGGTATTTGAATGCTATGTTGTTTGCTTATCGTGAAGTTCCGCAAGAAAGTTTGGATTTTCTCCCTTTGAGTTACTTTATGGTAGAACAATCCGTGGACCGATAACTGTGCTAAGAGAGTTATGGGCTGTAAGACGGAGAATGATGAGGTTAAAACCACTTACCATATGTTATGGATTTGCAAATAAAGTTGGAGATACGTGTAAGATAGCTCAGCAACAGTTAGCAAAAAGTAGTGCAGATACAAGAAGTATTACAATAGAGGCTAGAGATAGGAGGTTTAAGGCAGGTAGTAAGGTACTTGTATTGTTACCTACGAAACATAATAAGTTGTTGTTACATTGGAAGGGTCCTTATGTAGTAGTAGAGGTAGTAAATAGATTTAATTACAGGATAGATGTAGACGGAAAGTTGAAAACTTTTCACGCAAACATGCTGAAACAGTACTGTGAAAGGAAGGATGATAGTAAGTCTATACCAGATAAGGGTATATTAAGTAAGGTTGGAGCAGCTATTGTAGAGGAGGATCAGAGAGATTATGACAGATTAGATCCGAATGAAAGTAGTGATGAGTTTTCGAGTAGAGTAGAAAAGGATATAGTTTTGTGTCCTATAAAGCAGGGTACAGAAACGTAGTTACCAGTAGAATGTAAACAGGAAGTAGTAGACTTGTTAGAAAATTTCTCAGATGTACTGACAGATATTTCTGGAAATACTAACTTAGTTGAACATGATATTCAGTTGTCAACTACAGATCCGATAAGAGTAAAGGGTTATCCTATTCCTTTTCATTCGCAGCCAGTAGTGAAAGAGGAAGTAGATAAAATGTTGGAGTTGGGAGTAATCGAACCATCAAATGCTCCATTTTCCTCCCCTATTGTCCTCATAAGGAAAAAAGATAACAGTATAAGGTTCTGTATAGATTTTCGCCAGTCAACAAACTGACGGTTTTCGATGCTGAACCTATGCCAAACATGGAGAGATGTTTTCAAAGCTATCTAAGTATAGATACTTTCTAAACTAGACTTGAGCAAAGGTTACTGGCAGGTTCCTTTGTCTGAAAAGGCTAAACCCATGACTGCTTTTGAAACCCCGAAAGTTTGTTTCAATCCGTAAGATGCCCTTTGGATTAGTTAACGCACCAGCAACGTTTTTTAACTGATTGCGGAAGGTTTTAAAGGACCTAGGGCACTCAGATAGCTTCATTGATGATATCCTGGTGTATACAATCACATGTCCAGAACAAGTAATAGCTCTTTCTGAGTTGTTAACCAACTAAGAGAGGCTAAGTAACCGCAAAACCGACATAAGTGTTTTATAGGTTTTCAGAAGTTAGAATGTTAGGCACATGCTAGGAGATGTCCAGATCCTTGAACCATTCCAAATAAGGTACAGCTATACAGGATGCCGAGAGACCGAAAACCAGAAGGCAATACGTTCAATTCTTAGGTGTAGTTGGATTTTACAGAAAGTTTATCCCAAATTTTGCCGCCATTGCAGTTCCACTTACAGATTTGACGAAAAAGGGTCAGCCAAATCTTGTAGATGGGGTGAAAGTCAGAAAAGGCTTTCCAGACTTTGAAGGCTAGCTTAATGGGTCCGCCTATTTTGAAGTTGCCAGATTTAGATCAGACTTTTATATTGAGATAGATGCTTCAGATTTAGGTTTAGGCCTCAGTATTACTTCAGGAAAGTGATGGAGAGAAATTACCTGTAGCGTAATGCTAGTAGGAAATTGCTACCTAGGGAGCAAAAGTACTCAGTGATAGAGAAGGAGTGTTTAGCGATAGTATGGGCATAGCTAAGTTTCACCGTATTTGTTCGGTAAGGACTTTGTATTAGAGACAGATCATCAGCCGCTCACTTGTTTGAATAAAGCGAAACTTAGCATTCCAGGTTGATGAGATGGGCATTGCATTGCAGCCATATAGGATCAGTATAAGAGCAATTCCTGTAGAGAAAATGTAGGTGCAGATTATTTGAGTAGAGTGTAGACAGGTGCTATATTATATGTGTACAGATAGTGACAGTGTTTTTTTGTTTTTTTTTGTTGTGTTTGCTATTTTCAGTATGTCATTTTGTTTTCATTTAAGAAAATTATAAATTTTCTTTTTAAGGGGGGACGTGTGTCACAAGTTGACATACGGGCCTTATTTTATCTGTATTGTAAATGCAGGTATTGCATCATCTTTTTGTAAATTTTTGAGTTATTGAGGTAAATGTCAGATTCCATGCATAAAATACCTCTAATGTTTTTCTGTATTTCATAACTTAAATTTCCATGTAAATTTCATTAAATTCGGTTCAGTAATAAGAAAGTTGATATTTTATAAACTTCAGTAATTTATGTTTTTATCCCCAAAACCACTATAATGGGCCTCAAATTGTCAATTTCAATCCGCGCCAAAGTAGTTAGATTCCCCGGCTATATCGTGAATCCCGTGAAAATGACAATAGTCATAGCTCACGCATAGGCCGTGAATCCCATGAAATTTAGTATTTGGCGGGACATTACCCTTTAAATAGACTGGACTAGATATGCCTTGCGCACACCACCTTCCGACATTATAGACGAATCTATGTCTGAATTATTTTCTTGCTAGAAATTTATGCTCGATCGAGGTAAAAAATTTATTTGTTAGATTTTTGTATGATTTTTGCATTACGATTTTTATTTGGTAAATTTTTGTTCATTCTACAGAATTCTGTAACATTTACTTTTCGGCATATGATTTTGGCTAGTTTCAGTATGTCAGGATGATTTATTAAATTTTTCAGACTTTTGTAAATTATTTCGAAAGAGGAATCTAAAAAATGTTTCGTTTATATAAGATGTTAGATTTATACTGAAATTTGTATCGTGATAATTGTAAAGCACTGTTTTAAAAACTTATGTCAAACATTTTGTTAATTATGGAACGCCATTACTGCATTGTATTGTTATGTATAAATCTATATGGCAAGTCTAGTACCATGTATATATTATTGTAATATGAAATTGTGTGCAAGTCTATAGCACATCTAATTAATGTCCGTTGTAGTGTATGGCATTTGATATTATATGGATGCCAACTATGATATAACGTTTGATTTACATTGAATTTTGTTAATTTGTAGTTGTAAATAATGGCTGCAGTTTATCATTTCAGTATCTATAATGTTTCTTCATAAACTTTTCATATCTTTTTCATACTTTAACTTTAGTCTTTTAAGTAAGTAATCTTTATAATAATGGAAGTAATAAGTGACGTTTTTTAATCATGTGACGTTTGAACTTAGTAGCACATATGTTTTGTATAAGTAGCATGTATTATTTATGGGAGCCTACGGAGGTATGGTGTACCCAAAGGAGCAGTTTTATGCCCTGACATTTGTTTTGCTATGGTACTTACCATATGTTATTTATTTTAGCTTCTTCCGCCAGACGATTTTCCTGGTGATGTCATAACCCGGAAGTACAATGCCCGTGGTTCACTTGTCTTCACTCGCCTGGATGTGATATTCCCAGCCCAGAGCTTACGTCCCATGGTTGTGCCGTAAACCGCAAAGACGCTGATTTTTGTTATCCTCGGAAGTCAGCTTAGGGATGCAATCACCTACCACCATAGGGAGCCAATACGGAATCAACGTATTCACGGTTTAAAGGGACTTTATTTCAAGATACGTTTTAATATTGTTTGTGCTACTTAAAATTCGCAATTAAATTAAAGAACTGTACCACGTCACATTAGAATGGAACTATACGAACTTTGTATTTGGCGATACTGAACTTTTATTTTATTTTTTCTTATAATCAGTTTTGTTTCATATCATCTATTCATTGTTAATAATCATCTTATGTAAATAAATTTGTAAATATTGTAAAGGGTGTTGATTTGTTTTGATGGTTACTGTCGCCGGTACGGCCTTTCCTGTCACAAAAATCTGACGTTAGAATATGTTGATGTTTCATAGAACAACTTTAAAGTTCTCCAGCATAGGATGATTTACGGTATATTGAGGTAGGCGGTTCCAAAGGTCAACATTTAGAGGGGAAAATTATCATTTGTTGACATATCTAAAGTATACGGAATAGACCAAAAGCGTCTTTCGTGATTTACGAATACTGTCTTATGCCGTGTATCTTTCTAAAAACACATGTGGACGTCCAAAATAAATTCATTATATCTGCTTTCTATTATTTCCAGTTAGCTAACATCCAGAAACATGCAACATTTTGAAATATTGAAATAATACAAATACCAATCATCGTCATGGAAGCAAAATATGGACGTTCCATTGGGCTATCATGTTGCTTTCTTAGCGCCGGTCAATACATGACGTCGGTCAGGAATGTATAAATTGTTGATTCCTGTCCAACCATTTAACATACCTTTAATCAAATGACTGAAGTATTTTCAACCAAGACAAAGCTGTACTAATTATTTCAACTTGACGTTGTTGTCTTCTAACGTGATAACCACGAGTTGTCAGTCGTACTTTCCAAGCTACTTTTAAACTTCCCATACAACTGGTTAAATGTTGTAGACCCTTTATTATGCAGCTACCAATTTTGTCTCTGTTTAACATAAAATGCAATCGCCCCGTTCAGCATGGATTAATAAGTTTGCCAAAGACTTTAAAGGTGTCATATTTATCATTTAATGTTTTTAACGTAACGTGTAATTGGAAACATGTAAGTGACAAGTAGTGTTTGAGCGAATGCAAAGTAGGAAAAAGAGGGACAGCGTAACATGACTCTAGGATGGGGACTGGCATTTGGTTAGTGTTTGTCAAGGGAAAATGACTTTTACATATCGATAAACACTTCCGTACTTACATTATGTATCAGTCTAATCACGATTTGGTGATATGTGAAGAAATAAGTATTTACTTTGCATCCCTCGTAGTCATGCTTTGTAGAAGAAAAGTGAGGAAAATGAATTAATGACCAACGTATGATGTTGTTTCCTATAAATGGGACAAATGAAGTATTTCAAAAAATATCTACGACAGCTGATAAAAACTTTGTAAACATTATGTGTCGAAGGAAATGATCTAGATTGCGCACCTGTCAACTGAAGTGAGTGCGGCATTATGAAAGTATCAAAACGTTATTACTGAGTATCAATACCTAAAACTACAATATTTGTAAAATAAAATTATAGCTTATGGAAGTAAACAACGGTTCCATTCGCCATTTTACAAACGTCAGTGATGCTCTTTGCAGCAAATGACACTAATGGTATCTTGCAAAGTTATCTACATGAGAACCTCGAACGCACCTAAATAATTACTATAGAATGTAAATTGAATCCGGAATTGCCAAAAAAAAAAAAAACAACAACAA
Source organism: Mercenaria mercenaria (assembly GCF_021730395.1). Classification (NCBI taxonomy): domain Eukaryota; kingdom Metazoa; phylum Mollusca; class Bivalvia; order Venerida; family Veneridae; genus Mercenaria; species Mercenaria mercenaria. The sequence goes on along the minus strand of NC_069372.1, from coordinate 54,174,133 downwards.
CAACTTTATTCTGTATAATTTTCAGTGGGCAAAATTCAAGCTACCACTTTGTTTATAAAACGTATTTTGTGATTAAAGGAAATGTAAAATTATATTGAGCAAGTCTCAGAATTGTGAGGCGACTACTTTCCGTACTTGGTTTCTACAGTTAATACCAAATTATTAAGCAAACCTCGGTTTACAGATTTTATCTTAAATACATGTATAAGGGTTTAATTTTGTAAAACACGTCTCCTACATCGATTTACCTGGGAATCTCAGTAAATATTGCAAACTTCTTGATTCCCTCATAATATATCTGTTATCTCAAAGCGTGCGCAAAACTCCACAGAACACTGTTGCTTTATGGGTTTTATTGGCAAGCTTAGTCTTCCCAAAGTCGCCAAACTACGTATTACAGACATTGGTGAACTTGTAGTTACAAATGCCGTTACTACCTTTCTCCATACATACGCTATAAAAGTAGTTCAGTTCTTCTGTGAAATCCAAGGGTCTGATAGTAAACAGATCGATAACATTTATTTAGCATAATTATGCAATAAATGTGAAGACTTATGATTTGTAAATGAAAAATATGACAGGGATTATAAGTTCTTGTACAGAACTTTGTCTACGCGTTGTACTACTTTACGACGTAAATATTTATCACGTGACCAAGACCGAGAACACACGGTTCCGGTTCAGCGCTACCTTTTATAGGCTGAACACCACTAAATCCGGCTGTTCTTTATTTCATATAAAATCCACTTACTTTATAACGGTTTTTCGACATTTTCTAGCATATCAGATTTTTAGAGACTTATATTCCCATAAAGAACTATATCGCTACTTTAGAAAAACAAAAAGAAAAGAGGGTGTTAACTTTTATATAGACTGACTTTGGACTTGATGTAGGTTACTTTTTGGGTTCAATGAGTTCAAAAAACTGGAAGCATTAGTGAAATATTGCAAAATGATGAAATTTTTTCTTGCCTGGCTTCTCGATTAAAATGCATACCGGTTCAGCTACGCTTCCGTACAGTCCTCTCAGGGCTTTGATTACCAATACCGTTCGTTCCTATGTTCTCACGATATTATCATAGCTACCAATACCATTAAGCGACATATTACAAACATCTCTGATTTTATACATTTGCAAAATTCCCTGTAACTTCTGAATGCAAATCATCTCAACGGCTAAAAGTAAGTATTCACGTAATTGACAATTTGTGGTTAACATTTACATCAAAGGTCGGCCATAACTGCACAAATAATTACTTGATAGGCTTACAGCCGATTCAATGATATTTCTTAGATAATCCGGTAGGCTGCTTGAAGCTACATAAAAACTTTAATGTTACATTAATGTCAAAGAAGGGAAGGTAACATTCATCTGGCCAGAAATTAGTTAATCACTAAACTTTGATTACTTTCATGTAATATTTCCAATAACAAAACGAGTCCTTTATCTTCTTTTTTTTGTATTTCATTATTTTGACATAATTAAGGCATTAATGACTCGTGGCAGATAATGAGTTGTCCGCATTAGCTTCGGTTTAATCTTGCTCCTCGTATGCACTGAGCAAAATTCAGCTGTTTTGTTTATGGGAGTAATTGACAAGGTAAATCATTTTCCTCTAATCTGTCTGAAATTAAAAAGTAGCAGAAATTTCATTGAGAGCAATTTAGTACAGGCAATGAGGAACATTAGCTTGTTACTTCCCTAGAAAAGTTGTATGATAAAGCGCAAGGATAACCAAATATTACATTGGCCCCTTTCAGTTGGATTCCTCTGACTTTTTCGTTATAACCTTTATCCAAGATGTTGCAGTTGGTCATAATAAATATGCTTTTTATGTGTAGGTTTCTAAATATAAATGATTAATAAAACCTAAATTTGGCAGAGGGCCACTAAAAGAAAACCTACCCTTAATCATTTTCCAGTCCAATGAAATTAAGTATAGACATTGCTTTTGAAAATTACAAAGAAGTCAACGATAAAAACAGAGGAAGGACCAATCTACTTCTTGGATATAATCAGGGGAAGTAACTGACTAATGTTCCCCATTGCCAACATCGCATTTATCAGTTATAAGGTATGTCACATCAGAAGTACGATATTTTGAAATCTCGTTTGGCCCTTCATGCAATGATAAAGGCACGAAGGCTAGTTCGCATTAATGTCCTCTTTCAACCGGAAAAAGAAGAGACTCAGTTGAGATCTAGGCAATGTATGTGTGATCAGATAATACTTGTATTGTTTTCTTAGGATGACCTTCAGATGGACTGGCAAGCGGTACTTTCTGACTCGGTTAGGCTGCTTTATATGACATTTTGACTAGTCAATGTGGACTGTTCGGCTGGTAGGCTTGGCTAGGCTGCTGTGTTAGACGACTTATTTTGCATGCATGACTAACATAGCGATATGACCAGAGAGACAGAGTAGAACAGATAGAGAGAAATCGTTTCTAGATACAGGCTTTCCGGCTAACTTAGCATAGCTCTTTGCGAATAGACAGTCTGGTTCTTTAACGTACCCGGTGTATAGCCTCAATACACGCGAAGCCGTTTTCCTGGAAAGAACCAATATATGCCTCATAGTTAGATGGGAGACACTCAAGAGCATCTCACAAATTTCAAGTGCCTAGACCGGGATAAAGAAGTATAATCATTCTTTCATACTGTGCACGCTTTCATGAGATCACTATTACTTTCAGTGTTCCGTGCATTGTTTAAATAGGAAATACATTACTTCTTGACAAAATTTTGAGTGCAATTTTAAATTAATACTGCATTTCTGACATTTTTCTGTAGATATATCGGCATTTTATGATTCAAAATCATATCACACACTTGCTTCTATTACTATTATTTAAATAAAGCGGTGGAAATCAATCCGTATGTACCATGTGTAAACTACAGAGTGAGCTTACCACGACCGTTAACTACACTATACATAAAAGTTACTCAAATTTGGAGTTCCAAGATTCGTGTAATAAAAACAAATTATCATTCAGATAAATCTCCAATATTACGTGTTTAAATACTTCCTGACTATAGTAATCATTTGTGCTTCTTCCGACAGTACCTTCTGCATCTATATTGTAACGAAACATTTTGCACAGTATATTAATTTTAGCCAATAAAAAGTATACTTCTGTCCAGTCCTGGTTGAATAGTTATAAATTTACAATTTTTATTGGTTCTGTAGGCAGGTCAAAAGTTGACATAGACAGCTATGCCGAAAAAGATGTTTTACGGAATACATCTCTTTAGAAATAAGAAAAAAAAAACGCAATGCAAAAATTAAAACATGTCTAATCTGTTTTATGGATGTTTAGAGCAATGCAAATAAAAATCCCATAGCATCAGACGTGTTAGTAATTATGTAATATGGGATATCAAAATCGACAACTGGAGGAAAATAGGATTTTTCAAGTTAATTTTCTACCTCTTTCTAGTGACTCTGCGCAGTTTTGCTAATATCAGCTGTACATAATATGAGAACACTTCAGTAAACTGACTTTCCCGCAAATTTACATACAATTTAATGTTGATTTTATATCACAGTTTCACGATTAGGAAGTCAAGCTTCCCACTCTGGTTAAATAAAACATTTATTCAACATATAAACAGTTTGAACGGTAGTAATTCAGAAATATATCTCGATTTGACTATTTAATGATACCTTGTATATTATTATGCACCGAGCTTTTAAAATAAGAAAAAATGGTGACTTTGCTTCCCGAACGGGAAGCAATTTACTATAATGACTATTATAGTTTCCAGCTCTGGAAGTAGGAAAAACTATAGACTGTTTCTCGAATTTGAAGTTTCACTACTTAACTTCTGGATGTGGAAATAGTTTTCAAAACGCTGTCCCAATTTAAAAAAAAATCTTTTTGTAAAGAAATAAAAATAAACCATTTTCAAATTTGCTAAAACCAATGTTTACTTAGTTTTATGAATTTTCAGCACTGGAACATTATTACAAATACATGTACATCAAAACGGACATATGTAACATTTGTTTGAAAATGATGAGTTTTGAATTCGTTGAACTCCACGAAAATGAGTCCCTTTGTGCAGTCCTCTTTCGAAAATCAAGGCATTTAAATTAGCAGCAGTTATGTAGCAATCGTTTTATCTTATAATGTATATGTGTTATATACTATTCAACAATCAGTTTCCTTCTATATTTTGGTGGTGTTCTAAATTCTTGTAAAAGTATATGGATCTAGCTATATCATTTTACCAGGTATAATTTGAAAATTTCCACGGTCCTGAATTTTATAACTTTGTAAATGATCTGACGTGTTTATATATCTTGTCGCAGAAGTATCTTTAGATTATTATTAAATAATTGAGCCGTGCCGTGACAAAACCAGCATAGTGGCTTTGCGACCAGCATGGATCCAGACCAGCCTGCGCATCCGCGCAGTCTGGTCAGGATCCATGCTGTTCGCTAACATTTTCTCTAATTGCAATAGACTTTGAAAGCGAACAGCATGGATCCTGACCAGACTGCGCGGATGCGCAGGCTGGTCTGGATCCATGCTGGTCGCAAACCCACTATGTTGGTTTTCTCATGGCATGGCTCATATAATGACCAAGTCTGAAAAACGACAGTATAATTTATTAGCTTATGTTTGCAGTTGATAATACTGTTAACCTTGCTGACTGAATCCATTGACCACACGCTCTTGAAAATTTTATTAATTGAGAAAGTATATAAAAAGAAAGCAAACATCAAACACGACAGTGACAATTAGCGCCAAAATAATTAGTGGATAAGCGTATAAACTACAGCTCTTTGAGCTTATTTTTCGACCTTCTTAAGCTTTATATCATAGAAAAAAAAATCTTTTAAGGTATATTATCATGAGACCTGATTATATGGTATTTCTAATTAAAAGTTCTGTTCCTAATCTTTGCATTGTGTATCTTTAAAAACAATTAGAGCATTAATGACTCATTACAAATAATCTTTATGGGTTTTCAAAGCTACCGTCAATTTTATCCTGATTCTCACATACACCGAATAAGATTTCTAGCCAGCTAGATGTTTTGTTTCTGTAATCTCATTTACAGCATTTTAAAACATTATATGCCTGATTTTTCCCACAAATTAACCTTTATTTTTAGGTCGACTATGTGTAGAATTGAAAAAATATAAGTCCAACAACAATTGCACAAACAACAACTGCAAACTACGGTATATCGGCAAAACGGTTAACTTATTTAAAGTTTATTAAAGTATAGTTAGGAATATCTTTAATTACAAGGTGTTAATAAGAAATTCACTCAGTTTATTTCATTCAGAGAGGAAAAATGTTTTCTGAGGTATTAACAGTTAGGACTTTGATTGACCATCACACCTAATTATAACATTATCGGTAATTGTCAGATGGCGACGGTAATTTCCAATAATTAGACCATGCCGTTGTGAACTTCGGATTACATAGGGAAACATAGCGTGAAACAACGTTAGTGAAAAGGTGCAGTTTTTTTGCGTTTTAAATTTTTGCTTGATGAATATTCTGCTGGAAATATTTTTGCGATTCTAACGAGAGACCTCAGAAACGCAGAAATATTCCCCCCCGAAGAAATAACCCGCTATACGGTAGTCAGATACAGGCAACTCAAAGACAGTAGCCACCCATACAACACTCCACAGGGACATAGGGGTACGTGTAAATGTGTAGGCATCCATACCGACTGAATACAGCGTCTGCTAATTTGTTGTGCTCAAAATATAATAGTTTACATTCCCATAAACTCTCAGACGTATGCTGAAGTTACAAAAAGATTTTTGCTCTCTGGAATCATTTGGAAAAGTCTGTATCATGAGTGAAGTATTATGGATTTCCTGAGACAGAAAACTGGTATTATCTTCCTTAACATCCTCATATGGAACCGAATTAAAACATCTGACTCGACAAAATATCTTGGTGCTACAATATCTTCTTATGTAAATAGGGCCCATCATTTAAATGATATAACAAGAAAGGCAAATATCTCCTTAAGTTTCATAATACAAACAACAGCAGCATATAACACAAATTTAAGATCCCAGTCAGACATTACATTATAGAAACACTTTTGATAACAAGAAAAATGGAATGTCCAGATAAGTTTGCAGTATTGATGATTACACAAATGCCACAAGATCCCCGTTGGAAATTTCTAGAAAGCCATAGACAGCAAAACTCATTTGATTATAATTTTTATAAGATCCAGCACAATCAATTGCCTTAATATTCGTATAACCTGGTAAACGTACCCAGTTTAACTAAGACCCTTCATCAAGTACTGGTAAAGTCTTTCTTCATTTATTCATATTCCAAGCTTTTGTCTTCTTTTACAAGAAGTGTCAGGGCAGAAAATGATTTCATTTAAGATGTAATAATATTAAACAATTATAGTTTGAAGTGAACAGTTGCATCCCATTGAGTTTATACGTTATATATATTAAAGACTATAAGTCAAACATTGCAGTGTTTGTCTCTTCCTCAATACCCTCAATACACGTTCAGTGTACTTTTATTCACTTCGTTGTATCACAAAATACGTATTATTAACAAAGCGATAGACTGAGTCTTGCCCTCTGATAAAAAATTATATTGATTGTTTTTTCAGTATATGCCGACAGAAAAAATATAAAATAATTTGGGCGTGTTCTGAGTTTTCACATTGATCCCTTTGCAATTAACCACTTGTGTCACTGGTTGCAAATAACACTATTGACTTCGTAAAAAATCCCCGCGCCAAACAAAGCAATGTATGTAGTACTGATAGAACAGGTGAATTGACGATGCTGGTGTCTTTGTTGTAGACCCTAGGCAAACAGACAGTCTGATGGGGTTTCGTAAATGTTGGAGAAAAAACCTTGTCTTTGTGTTTTGAGCAGGATTTTTATGGTTGTATTTAGTGACCTACTTATTGACTGACTGACTTATTCTAAGTTTCGGTATATGGAATGAAATGTGTTGTGTACACAAGGTTGTTCTTAATTTCAGTCTGGTGACGTAGTTGTTTATCTGAAATGACTGAGTTTCAGTCTTAGCTCAGATGTTTTCAAGACCATTATTCATTATCAAGTTGGATAAATGTTTAATCAGGAATGTGGGCAAACAAGAAAAAAACCTGTCTCATTATACCGACTATTCGTGCTGAGGAATCTCAATGCATATTGCAAAATACCTAATCAACTTCTTTATTCCGTTAGAATTTATTAGATCCACGGCGTGCGCAAAAACGCCAACATTGTTCGTTCTTACGTCTCACAATCTTTATCACAGCTACCAATATTCCTAAAATTTGACCCGGGCGCCGTGCGATTGATTAGTGTACGATTTTCCTTGCGTATTGTTTGGGCACCATAGGCGGCTACGGGCTACGGCTTTTGTGTGTTCACATTATATACAGGCATAGTGCCATTTGTGTACAAGCTCTCCGGGGAAGGCCGGATTATACGGAAAGCGACATATTATAAAAAATTTGATATTGTAACGTCTTATCAGACAAAACTAGGTCTGTAATTATTAGATGCCTTCTTTAGTATTCAGGCTTGAAAAATCAATTCCCTGTATACCTTTCAATGCAAATCATTACAACGGCCAAAAGGAAGTATTCACGGAATTAACAATTTGTGGTTAACATTTACATCAAACGTCGTTCATAACTGCAAGAATAAGTTAATCACTAAACTTTGATTTGTGTGGCATTTCCAATAAAGAAAACGAATCCTTTATCTTTTTATTTTTGTGTTTCATTATTTTGAAACCATTACGGCATTAATGACTCGTGACATATGATGAGTTGTCCGCATTAGCTTTGGTTTAATCCTGCATCTAGAGCAAACGTTGGGTGTTTTTTATGGAAATGACTGACAAGGTAGGTCATTTTCATAAATAATTTGCCTGAAAATAGAATTAACAAAAATTTCATTCGGAGCAACCAAGAAAATGCAGTAACAATCATTAAATATTTACTCTCACGACCAAAAGCCGCTTAAAATAGTAACAAAGTACATGTCACATTGCAAGTACGATATTGTGAAATGCATTGCCCTATCTGCAGCAATAAAAGCACAAAGGCTAGTTCGCATTTACACAAGATCGTAAACGTTCTCGACTCAGTTGAGACATATCAGATGGCTCTTGTCTTGTTTTCTTATGATTACTTTCAGACGGACTGGCAGGCAGGACTGCCTGACTCAGTTAGGCTGCTCTATGTGACATTCCGACAAGACAATGTAGACTGTTTGGGTGGTAGGCTTGGCTAGGCTGCTATTCTAGCCGACGTGACTCAGTTAACATGCGTGTGTGGAACAACACTTTCTTCTTTGATTGTGTCTGGTGGGAGAGGAGAGAAGACACCATGACAGACAGCCAATAAAGCCCACTGGAACTTAGATACTCAAGGTCCTAAATGGTGTTTACATTTCCTATTCCGCGTCCTGCATGGACACTGTGTATATGCCTTTATGGTTCGCTAGGTTTTATTTTTTTGTGCTATACATATCGTGCATTAAGAGAGACACCTTGCGGGGATAACTTTTGTTTACACTGACCTGTAAATCGGATACATAGTGGGGATAAAGAATTGGAGTTTTGTGTACTGATTTAAACTTCCCGCTGACAGTGTTAAGGCGGTGTCCTTCTGTGCTCCTTCATTTGTTCGATGCCTATATGATTTGCTTGTAATATATTAATTATGTACGTATTCTTACATATAATGCTATAGGGTTGCAGTTTAATTAAGGAAGGCAAGGCGGCGTTTGTTAAGGTTCACAATTATTTTTTTCAATCTGCTTTTTAGTTTTCTTGCGACTCTTACATATTATTCCAAGGCGACGAGGGCATGCTTAAGAAAGAGTACGATACATATGCAAAAGTGAATATATAATAATGTTGCCAGCACACAAGTTCCTATGCAGTGTATGTTAGAGCATGTATAATCAATAGCTTGCATCACAGTCGAGTCTCGATATTCGTCGGTTTTCCTTCGTACATCATTACCTTTTTTTCCTGCGGCAAGCCGGTATTGATTCCACCTTTACTTCCTGTAAATATCTTAGGTAAAGATCATTTAAAAACTGATTAAAACTGTATATTTTGATTGGTGGATGAGAAATTCCACAGGTTTTCGAATGAAATAAATAATATTTTCTAACGGGATGTGCAGGTGCTATGAGCTGTATTGTTAGACAGTATAATCCGTTGTAAGACTCCTGTGGAAATAGATTACGTCATAAACCGGAATCCCCAAGTCAGTTACGATTTTAAAAATGGTCATTTCGTCCCCCCACTTTTCGGCCTCTCCTTTTTAGTCTTATTTTTGTCAAAGTTTCCTAGATTATAATTAATATAATTATGATGTAAAATATGCGTTCTGTTAAATATGTTCTACATAAAAACATGAAAATTTTACTTTAAAAACTACATGTTGTTTTGCTTTATAAATACCCGATCGTATGTAAAAGTGCAGAGTGCATGCACGTATCGTAGCTTAAAGTGTGCATTGACTAATAATGCGGCGGTGTATCAATTTTAAAGATACTTTTTGTTTTAATTGCGGAACCGCTGCGAATTAAGCCTTTCTTGCTAGTAAAAGGCTCTTTAACATCAGCCGTCGGTATGTTTATTTTGGAGTTTATGATAACGTTACCCTTGCTGAATGAAATTATTGATGATATATTTATTAACATAACTATATGAACTTGCAAAACCTGTTAACTGAGTAATATATATCGTATATATCACAGAAAGTACACCAACCAAATAATGAGTATATTGGCTTATAAATCAAAGCTCCCTGAGCTTATTTTTCCCGGGGCTTATTAGACTATATTTCACAAATAAAAAATCTAATACCCTTGAAGGTATATAATTATCTGACATGATTATATGGTATTGCCTGTAAAAAGTATAGAGTCCTTCGTCTTTTTTCATAGGAACCATTAGACCATTAATGACTCGTAACAAATGATCTAAATGGCTAGCTGATTCTCACATACACTGAATAAAAATTTCCAGCCAGCTTGATGTTTTGGTAAGACAAAGATTCAGTATCTTTATATTCATTACATGTTAAAACATTAACAGAAATTCCATTAAAACAATTACGTACATATATTTCAGTCTTACAAATTGTTTAAATATTTGCACTCGTACCAAAAAGTCACGCAAATCAGGACAAGGTATAGGTAACATTGCAGAGGTATTACCCTAAAATCTTGATAATTTCTGCAGCATATCTTATTTTTTCGTAAGGATTTGGTGGTTATAACATGTAATGATAATAAGCTTATTTTGAATTCAGTTGCTATTTAATGTTACTGTTTTACATATGCAACATATGTTTTATGTCTGGTTTTAGTGGAATGTGTCTACCTATTGTCTCTTTGTCTATGTAATTTTGGGAGCAAATCTAGCATGCATACATCGATATAGAGAGTAAAACCTCGATTTATTATTTATTGTTTTTGGACAAAAATAATTGCATTACCTTTATTATAATAAAAAAGGTCATACTAGGGAAAGTTATCTTTTCTTTAATTTATATACCGTACTTACAAACAAACAGTAAGAAGATTCTGTTTGATTATATTTGCAATCACTGCTGCTGATTTTTCATTCTGTCGTGTTTTCGTCCGCGGAAGGACGACGTTTTCGACGTCATTTCGTTTTTTGTCCCTTTGTTCCCTGCGAAAACATGAAACGACGATGATTTTGCGCGCCGTTTCAGTGGCAGGAATCGAGAAAGAACGAAATGAAGACAGTTTCTACGCGCGCGCCGTTAACGGCGCATTAAATCTGTCGTCCTTTAGTTGTGTCGTTGTTTTGCCCACGAAACTACGGAAAGAAGACAAATAAAAAAAATATCGTCGTATTGTAGTTGTTACGCCTTCCAGTAAACATGTGCAATTCGAACGTGTACTTGTAAATATAGAATGTTGAACTATTAGTTATTGGATAGCAGAGTTATAGAGCGGAAACGAAACAGTCAGGATTAGCCTATCACCTTCAAGTTTGACTTCAACCTTTGATATACGGGTCTGGATCTTGCGCGCAAAAACAATGTCTTCTGATGGGTATTGTGTGTGAAGTTGAATATAGACCAATGCATGGCAAAGTTTTTTACAGGACAAGAAATAATGACAACAAATCTTTAACTAATTAGTGTGACCTTCACCTCAGAGCTAAGGGTCTGGGTTTTGCGCATGACACATTGTCTCTCCATGGCTAATACTTGTTTGAAGTAAATCGTAAATATGAAAATCTTTTGACGGATTACAGAATCATGGAATGGTCATCATCGTTATAAACCTTCATCTCAAAGTCAATAAGATATTTGCCCTGGATCTTGGTGTGCCACGTAGTTTAAAAATCGCTCCTTGTCTTAGAAATTACAAAGCGGGCAAGCGCAATCTCCAACTGTTTGGGGACTAATAACCAATGGAACAAGTGTATCACATGTATTATAATACTGGCAATTAAAGTGATAATGAAATGCGTTGGATGGTCATTTACATGCAATGCTATGATGACTTATATATATAAGAACCAAAACAAGAAGATCAAAGAATGGAACATTTTCTGCACTGATCTACAGCAAACAGAACGCAATTAAGATGTTTCCTCTTAACACTTTATTTTATTCAAAATGATTTGCCGTTAAGCAATATAATAAAGAATTACACTGCAAACAAAACTGTGTTTACATACCACAATACCCGTCGTTTGTATGACTGAAAAATTGTTGAAAAAGACGTTGAACCCGAACACACGCACACGCACACGCACACGCACACACACACACACACACACACACACACACCACAATACAATGGAACTATTTCTGTAATGATAATCGTGATCAGGTTCCAATGTAATATGTTTATATTGTGAGAAGCATGTACAAGCAGACCGCTGATATGTAGCACTATTTCTAAAAGTCTAACCGGTATATAATAGTCTTGCATTGTTATCTTAGACAAACTTTGTAGGGGACCAATACACTGTGATACATGCCAAATATCTACTATATCTCCATATTTCTATGTCAATCATCTTAACATCCATGCATCTTCTGTTCAAGTTCTTTTTTTTGACGTATCTGTGTTTCTGAAAAGTGACTATACCACTGGATTTTGACAGTAAAATCAAATAATTTTCCAGTTTTAAATTACTATGTATATATTTCGTTTTATATACATTTGTTTTTCAACAAAGTTCTGCTTTTTACCTTTATTATGAAAAAGTTAAATGTTTTCTTATATTACGTTAAAAAATTCAGCTGACGGCTCGATTCAGGCAAACACAGCATGTCGAATTACAAACAATAAATGGATCGCGTCAACACACCAGTAAATGAGGAATCAGCATCATTGGTTCGCTGGAACGTTATTTGATTGAAAGAAAAGTCAATAGAAATCTAGTCCTATAAATGTGACATTACAGTGCGGTACACACGCCATATGTGATGAGAACAGTTACACTCTTTGGATTATAATAATTTAAAAAACAACGTCTTTCTGTACATGAGAAACATTCTGAAATTATTCAAGATCTTGTGTGGAAATTCTTAAAAAATAAAGAGTTAAAAATATATACAGTTTGTGTTAAACAAAAAGTTAGCTTGACGACATTTCAGAAAGAATACCAAAAGTGTACAATATTAAATATTATAATTAAAAATGGCTAACACATCAGAAGAGACATTTACACACACAATTTCCGTTTCAACGGAAGTCAGTTTAATCATGGATGACGGAAATAATGTTAGTTCATTATTACCAATGTTGGTGTCCAACAAATCAGCTGCTAAACTGATTCAGGAGAAAATGAATACAGCTCAGTATTTTGTTTGTCCTACATTGCTTGTTTTTGGAATTATTGGTAATTTGTGTACAATTTTGACTGTTTCTCATGTCCAGTTTCATCAAATGACGTCCCGGTATATGTTGTACGCGCTGGCGACCTCCGATTCTCTGTTGCTTTTGACGAATCCATTCAATCAACAATTCATGAAGGAAATCTGGGGCCGGGATGTGAGAGCCCTTTCAAGTGAAGGGTGTAAATTTTTCTTTGTCATGTACAGAACGGGGAAAATGTCGTCATCTTGGTTTATAGTTTTAGTCGCTATTGAACGCTTTGTCGCAATACTGTTTCCACTGAAAGCAAAGCGTTTTCTCACGAAAACGACAGTTTGTATCGCTATAGCAATAATTTATATAATAATGCTTACCCTTTCTGGAAGTTGGACATTTTCTACTGACGTTGTAAACGACAGATGCAGTCCTGACGTTACTTCGCCCGTTAGTGTCAGTTTACATAAGTCGCTTGTTATTATCGGAGCCACTTGCTACTCTATCGCTCCGATGGCCATTCTTTTGACCTTGACACCGCTAATAGTTGTTGAACTCTACCGCAGTCAACGTCGTCGACAAGATTTGCAACTCAACAACGCTTCCAGACTAGCAAAAGATACATCTCGTGTAACCGTAATGCTAATTGGCATTGTAATAAATTACATAATTTGTGTGACGCCAATCACCCTTCTTCTAATTCTCACATTCTGGACAAATGAACCTATCTTCGGCTCACAAAAGACAGAATATATAATTCTTTCTGGTGTTGCCACGTCTTTTGAACAACTGAATCATTCGAGTAACTTCTTTGTCTACATCATGTGCTGTCGTCAGTTCAGACAGAGATTTTTCCGGATGGTTATATGCTGCTGGAAGAATAATATTTCCGGAAGGGAAAGCTCGACATTTGCCTCGACAAATGTGCAGGATCAGAATAGTGGATATATGGAAGAATACAGTGTTTCAGCTCGGGAATATCAGCATTCTAGTGATATCAACATGTCCGACCTCGATATAAAGCATACTTAAAATAAATGCCGTTTATCTTGAGTGATTTAACAGTTTACAACACTTCACAACTGGTAAAAGGACAGATTTAAAAATTGAATAAAAAAGTTAAAAAAAAAACAAAAACAACCCCACCCCCCACCAAAAAAAAAACAAACAAACAATTTTAGTGCTCGGAGGATGCGGAGAGACAAAAAATCAACTTCAGGTTACAAAGGAAGACAGAAAATCAGGCTTATTCTAGAAGAAACAAAATATAAAAATTGTGCTAATATTTGAAAAAAAAAAAAAAAAAAAAAAAAAAAAAAAAAAAAACAACAGCCAGAAGACGGACACCGAGATTTTACATTAAGATAATGATATGAATTCTTAGGAAATACAATCTATAAGAAGATCCTATGGAAGCATAGATTGTGGCCAAGCAAATGTTCAATATTCTTCATACCCTCTAGCACCAGCTTGTGGCCAAGCAAATGTTCAATATTCTTCATACCCTCTAGCACCAGCTTGAGTGAACCTCTAATACACGGAGGCATTAAACGGACTCCATTATATTAAATAACCAGAAAAGTCCAAATACGGGGCACTTTTACAGTTGCCGCCGGCTGTTATTATAGTTAATAAAATCGTTATTAACATAATATTCCTGCTGATACAACTCAACAAATATCCTGAAATTGCTGCTCATCGGTTCCTGAGATGTTATTGGATTTCATAATCTGCGTACTGCTGTTTTATGAATTTGGCATAGCACGATTCATTCTTAGTACAAAATTATTACATATTTAACAATAATTTGACATGTACTGTGAACTATGATATACACACAATAATAAACTACTTTTGACAAAGTCATTTGATTTTCTAAGATATATATCCTGTACGGCATTTTACAGCAGTCAAAGACTGTATTTTTGTGCAGAATAACAGTCATGTTTTTATTTCTTAAATTACGACCTGTAGAGTACATGTAGAACATTGCATTTATAATTGTAGAGTTCATGTTTTAGCTACAAAATAAATTATATACAGCTGTAAAAATGTTAAAATGGACAATCAACGTAACAGCTGTAAACATATTACAGGTGTAAAAAAGGAAAACATCATGTTAGGAACGAAAACAGAGAGATGAGTAGATATTAACTATAAAGGGTAGCAGTATGTCCAAAACGGTTGGAAGGAAGTAAGCAAAGAAACATTAAACATTTATGGTTACAATATATCAATTTGAAAAATTGAAAAAAAAAAATCAAGAGTTACAACGAAGTAGCAATGCACCTTTACGTGTAGAAAATCTCTGTTATGAAAAAATGTTAATTTCTTGAACTATTACCAGTTTGAAATACAGAATGTTTCTGATTATATAACACCTTTAACAAGTAATCAAGTTGTTTAAAAAGCAGCACTTTCCCCATTGCAGAAAATACTTTAGGAAAGCTTGTATCCCGTAAAAATGCATTAAAATGGTTAACACAACAACAGTCTTTAAGTGCCGTATGCCGACATTAAACTTCTCCCTGAAATTGTTATATTTCCTGGTCCTTTGGGAGTACGGAATATCACTTTTACCATAAAATAATTCTGCTAAAGCCGGTGCTAGGGGGCTTAAAGGGTGTTGCGCATTTCATTACCTCTCATTAACAGACTCAATCAAACCGAGCCTGCTGTTATTTTTCTTGGTTGCATTCTATGTTTCCAAAGATCGTCTCACAGATTTTATTGCAGTTTTAAGTCGATATATGATATGAGTTCCCTTAGATATACTTTTCATAAAATTACCCGTGCAAAATGTTAAGCCGCTAAGTATCTATCAACTGTTTTAAATGTTTCAAGTTCTGAAGACAGATCACTTTTATATTGATATAAATACATTAAGCGACATAATATCATTTTATAATTTAATTTAATTTTGTGTTACACAATTATTTGTCCTTTTTGTAGAACAGGTAATTTGATTATATAAACATATTGCATATTTTCTATTGTTGTATGAATTTCTTATAGAAAACAAAATAGCTAGCATGTCGAGGAAGAAGGGCATCCTTATTATAACCACTGTAGTATGTGACTCTGGGACAACTTGTGTATATTAAAAAGAATTGGAACCACTACCCTTGCTTGATCGTAAAAGGCCACTAATAGAGTCTGAACTCTTGATTACAGGTATATAAGTTAAGATTCCATACCACATACTTATTGAGACATGAAACTAAAATTTTGGTACTGTTTGGCGTCGTGTGACCTGCACTGTCTTACTGCACCGTAAAACACAAATCGTTTAAAAAAATATTTGAAATTGACAGTTCATTTTTTCTTTTGAAGACCGTATTGAAAATAAGGGAGTATTTTCGGAATGAATGTATTATTATTATTTATTATTATTATTATTATTATTATAATCCTAATGTTGATAGTGTAAGTATTATCATCATCATCATCATCATCGTTATCATCATCATCATTATTATTATTATTATTCATTCGTTCGTTCCCTCGTTTATGTCATTTCAATTTCTTTGGAGGGCATTGCGAGAAACAGAAGGTGCTTCCCATCCTCCTGATTCTACAATGTGCAAGATAAACAAAAACGGAACATCTGTTTTAAAAAGTATATAATAAGATACATTTGAAGTGAAGAATAAATCTCAAGCAAACAAAATTATAGCAGACACAGATTGACTGAATATGTTCATGTGAAGTAATGAAATGTATAACCTTCCTCAAACCCCACCTTCTCCTCAAATAGCACTGACTTAATCGGACTTCTATTATAATGAAATTGAATGATTTATTTTGTTTTGTTGGGTTTAACGTCGCACCGACACAATTATAAGTCATATTGTCATATTATAAGTCACAGCTTTGATGGTGGAGGACGACCCCAGATCCCCCACCCCCGTGCATTATTTCGTCACGAGCGGGCACCTGGGTAGAACCAGCGACCTTCCGTAAGCCAGCTGGATGGCTTCCTCACATGAGGAATTCAACGCTCCGAGTGAGCCTCAAACCCACATCGATGAGGGGCAAGTGATTTGAAGTCAGCGACCTTAACCACTCGACCACGGAGGCCCCGAAATTGAATGAACTCCTTGATCCCAAAGATCTAGAAAATTGAACAATAGATAAAGTCACGTAGAAAAACTTACTAAAGTTAACTAGAAGAGGACAGAAGTTTCTTAGGTTGGTATCTTACCTATGGACAGCCGCGTTCCGTTTTACATACCTTATACATGTATAAAGATTAACTCATTATCAGAAATACTGATTTTAAAAACGTCTTTCGTCAGTACGATAAGAAAACAATTTCTAAAATATAATATTTTAAGATAAATAGGATTTCTGTCACGCTAAAAAGAAAAGTTTTTTTTCTAAACGAATTATAACGATACGCATGTTAAGATTGTTTCAAAAACAAAATTGAAAGGAAATATGTTTCCATAACAAAAGCCCAGTCGGTCTTTATAAATTAACAGCCTGCTTCAAAGTTGTGTTGTCACATATATACAATATGTAAAAATAGAAGTAAAGGCACTAATCACTGCTGCATTGTAGTCTTTGAGTTTTTTTTTCTGTTATTCAAGAAACACAAAAATTCTCATAAGAGAAAAATGAAAGTAGATAACGTCGTTTTTGCAAGTGTTTGATGGTATCTGAAATAATCGCCTTGTTGAAAAGCCAAATGCAAATATTCTTGAATAGAAGGGCACACAATTAATGCAAAATAATCTTGAATTTAGCATGTTTGTTGTTCAGCCCTTTTACAGTAAGACACTACGCTTCCCTCTTTGATTGTGTCTGACGGAACAAATGGAGGACTCTATGATAAGTAGTTCTTAAATCCCACCGGGACTTGGCTATTTTGATTTCTGTCTTCTGGTCTGTTTCGTCGGGTGCTTCAGGGTTTCCTTTGTTGTCCTGTCTTCTGCAGAGGCACTGAGCACATTTGTTTTTGGTTCTTGATGTTTGCTATTTATATAAATAAAGATCATTTTTTATGGTTTACATAATATGCCTTCTGTTGCCATTGCGTAAGTTAAGGATTCACCTGGCGGGGATAATTTATTTACACTGTCCTGTGACACTGGAAAATGATGGGGGTAAGAGCGAGGTAAGGTGCACCATAAACCGGTTTAAACTCCACAGGGTTGGTTTATGCCGCTGACCGTTCCAAGGCGGTGCCCTACTATGTTCCTTTATTATTTTCGTTTTGTCCTAGTGTGTTTGCCATGTGTGAGTATATATATATGTGTGTGTGTGTTGTTTGTGTGCGCGTCCTCGTGCTGTTAGATTTGGGGAGGCTAAATGTTTTGAATGTGACTTTCCCTGTTTGATATTATCCTTGTATTTAGGTATAAAAACTAAAGAATGTTATTACTGAATTTAAGTGGAAGAGCGGGGAATCTAACTCGCAATACCTGGTTCTGTTTTCGGTTATCTTATCACTGGCTAGCTTCGTCCCTTTCTACCATACTTTATATTAAGAGTAAATTTAATGAATTGTAGAGAACAATGTTTTTCTTGTTGATTTGGCACTAAAACTTTTCAAATAATATAATTCTAACTATTCTGTCTCAAATGCAATAATGTTTCAGTGAATATCAATTGACATCAATTTCACGATAGCTTGACAAAGTATAATGGAAAATATTTAAACATTTCAGATAATTACTCTGTTAAAGTATCTTTAATGTCTGAACTGGCATTGCTAATCTTTTAGTTAAAGATAGAAAAGAAATTGTTTCTTAAGCTTCGATAAAATGTGATTTGATCGAGCTTGCTTCAGTTGAAACATGACAGTAACGTATGCTCCGAATAACTAGTTAGCATTAACTCCTGTTAATGAAAAGTGAATAGTGTGATAGATAACCTCACACATTGCTAAAAGGGATTTCAACACTAACAGAAAATGATAAAACACTAATTCTGTCATTAAGATGAAACCATTATCGAATCAAAGGATATGTGATAGTTAATTTAGGTTCACTGGATGACAGAATTAATGTAAAAGCAAGATGTATGGTCACAGCACTTACTGTCATTGTACGATCGCTTTTTAATTGTCGTCAATAAACTTCATATTGCGTGGGGTGGAAAAAGATTTCTTCAATTAGAATCATAGAATAAAAGAGACATGTGTGTGTGTGTGCGTGTGCGTGTGCGTGTGCGCGTGCGCGTGCGCGCGTGTGTGTGTGTGTGTGGGTGGGTGTGGGTGTTCACGTGTGTGTGTGCGTGTACGTGTGCATGTGTGCGGAAGGTGAAGAAATAATGTGAATGTACGTTGTGGGTGGCGTAAATCCATATAAAACCTTAGGTACTGAACTTCACATGCTGAATAACATTCTTATAAAGTTCCACGGCTAGGTCAAACACTTGTTTGAGGAACATATGACAGAAACTTTTAGACACTTTATGTATATTTTGACTAAGTCAAGGGCAATAACTTACATTATCATTATAATATTGCTGATTGAAACACAGACGCTTTACTTCACATGCTGAATAACAATTCCATGATGTTGGATGACTAGGTCAAATACTTTTTTCGATAAACATGAGCGTATAGATAGCTGTTCGGACGCAGTCGAATCATTTCTACCAAATAAAGAGAGTCGGTTGGGGTTGGAGAGAGAGAGAGAGAGAGAGAGAGAGAGAGAGAGAGAGAGAGCACAAAAACAGCGAGAAGTAGTGTTAGGTTTTAACTGTAGTAAGCAAAAATAAATTATGCGCAAACCGTCTGAGATTTACTGATTAGGCAATTACCTTACGGGAATGTAAATAAACACGGGTCTTGCAATTTATCTTACGACGGACATTCAGCCTAAGTTACATAAATATCATGCTTGGCATTTATAAGATACTGACTTGACACGAAATCCAAATCTTATTATTTTGCCTTGGATCTGCAACACTATCAGTTGGTGGAATTGGTGTTAACTCAAACATTGGTTCTGCACTTCGTTATTGGAAGTGGAGCATTCATCTCAAGTTTCATGCATATACATATCCGTCAAGGAGGAGTTTATAAGACATGAAACGAGCACGAAATCTGAGGCTGAGACACTAACTTTCAGCTTTAGTTTATGTTGGTGCAATGTAAACATCGGCTCTGAACCGTTTCGCTATCAGTGGAAGATTTAAAAGATATGAGCTGGACAAATACCAAAGGCAAAATTATTCGACCTACAGTTCTGACATTGACATTTTGCTAACACAACTGGAACATAGGTTCTGCAGGTCTTGATTGCTCGAACATTCAACTGAAGGTTAATATATGTTCTTCACCTTTAGTTTAGTTTAGAAAATATAGACTGACAAGAACCCGTGATTCAACCTTTGATCTTCACTTGTGACATTGACCTAGGACTAGTACAAATGAAGCATGGGTTCTGCGCGTATTACTGATGAGATGAATTTTCCATCCAAGTTTCAAAATATTTCTTAATCTGAAAGACATATTACAATCAGAATTCGGTCAATTAAATGAAATTGTAGTGAACACTTCCAATGTCAATGATCTTGTGTCTGAGTTCACTAGAATCACGTCCGACATTGTTCAGAAACATGCCCCTCTAAAGGAAAGAACTATTCTCTGTAGACCGACAGTTCCTTGGTACTCTGGATACCTAAAACAGCTGAAACAATACAAACGATCAATAGAAAAAATCTTTATGAATGACAAATCTGACCTTTCAAAGAAAGTGTATAGTGGTGTAAGAAATGTATATAGCACTGAGCTTTCTAGGGCCAAGGATGAGTATTACCAGAACAAGATTGGAGAAGCAGAAGGGAACATCAAAAAGCTGTATGTCGTAACATCCGATTTACTGGGAAGGTCGAAAGACAATCCGCTCCCATTACACACAAGTGCAGTATCTTTGGCAAATGACTTTCTACGATACTTTGCTGATAAAATAATCAAGTTGAGAAATGATCTTGACAACATATCAACTGAAACACCCAATGGTAATTCTTCCTACTCAAATCCACCTTTGACTATGAATACATTTACTGCGTTCAAACCACTTTCCGAAAACGATATTTTGAAACTTGTATATGCATCAAAATCTACAACTTGTGAACTTGATGTGATACCAACTAAGAAATTAAAGGAGCATTTTTCACAACTTGTTCCCGTTGTGACAGAAATTGTAAATCGATCACTGCTATCTGGTGTGTTCCCTGATGAATGGAAAAGTGCTGTGATAAAACCTTTGTTGAAGAAGAAAGGTCTCCCACTTGAACTGCAAAACTATCGCCCAGTGTCAAATTTAACATTCCTCTCCAAAATTCTTGAAAAAGCTGCACTAAATCAAATCAACAAGAATATTGAAGCTAACAATCTCCTCCCAGCTTACCAAAGTGCCTATAGAACATATCATGGGGTTGAAACAGCAATGGTCAAAATGTATAATGATCTTTTGGAAACCATAGATGAAAATCAAATAACAATCGTGGTCATGATCGACTTGAGTGCAGCGTTCGATACCATCGATATCCCGATACTGATTCAAATCCTTCAAGATGACTTTGGTATACATAGCACACCCATGAAATGGATAGAATCTTATCTCACGAACAGAACAATGAAAGTTTTAGTCGAACAGTCAGCATCTGACACGGAGCCACTAAGGTTTGGTGTCCCGCAGGGTTCTTGTGCCGGACCTGTGATCTTTACCCTGTATATATCGGCTCTTAACCGAGTGGTGCAGAAATATCCAGCTGATCTCTATGGATACGCGGACGACCACAAGATTGCGTTAAAAATTCAAGCGGGAAATTCTCAAAATGAGACAACTGTCCTTCAACAACTCGACAGTTGTCTAAATGAAATCATAAAATGGATGACAACCTTCAAACTGAAAATGAATCAGTCTAAAACTGAAATTATTATGTATGGAACAAGACAACAGTTAGCGAAATTGGACATCACAAGTGTAAACGTTGGTGGGTGTGACGTAAAATGCGTCGATCACGTCAGAGACCTAGGTGTAACTATGACCAATACACTCAACTTTGACCATCACATTCAGAAAAAGTGTCAGATAGCTCATGTACAGTTACGAAACCTTAGGGCTATACGGAAACATCTCACACAGAAGTCAACTGAATCATTAGTGCATGGATTGGTTCATTCTCACATTGACTTCTGCAACAGTTTATTTACAGAAATTCCAGCCTACCAAATCAATAAACTACAGCGAGTCCAAAATCATGCCGCTAGAGTGGTCAAGAATGCTTCCTATGAAAAACCAAGTACCGAACTTCTGAAAGAATTACACTGGCTTCCAGTTAAGGCTAGAGTAATGTTCAAAGTTTTAGTAATAGTCTTCCGTGTCATCAATGGTACAGCTCCAGTATATCTGAGGGAAATGTTTGTACCTACCCGACAACGATACAGACTTCGCTCACAAAGTGACACTAACTTTAACATCCCTAGACGGCGAACAAAACTAGCAGACAGATCTATGGCAGTCGTTGGTCCCAAATGGTGGAACGATCTGCCTAGCTATCTGAAAAACATTCAGTCTGAAGCCAGCTTTAGATCAAAACTGAAAACACATTTATTTAGGCAGTTTTATGAACAATGAGGGTGTCTTGTTAAAATACAAAATATTCAGAAGTGGTGTAAAATAGTATTTATATATGTCCAAATCTTTAAATCTAAGTTCTAGAATCCTGTTCATATTTTGTATGTATATATGTTAAATGTGTGTTATGTAATTGTAAAGCGCAATAGAATATTTTATAATTTTTGCGCTATATAAATGCCATGTATTTGTATTTTGTATTTAATCGGTTGAGAAGATGGACTGGTTATTAAATCAAACAAACAGACGGACTGATGAAGGGACAATGTGAAACCTATTCCCCAAAGAGGGATAAAATAATTCATTTCAATTTTCTCCTCATAGAGCAAACATAGTTTATAGAAAACCCCTTGGATTAAGTTCAAATTCATTGTCAAATGATGTCCTGTTGCCACGTCCTCTGAAGACGACAATGTGTAACAGGATTGATAATATCTGACCTTTCAGCAATTTCTTTGGCATACTATGTACAGATTCCGAATGAAACATCATTAACATTTCTTAAAGATTTTGTTGCCATAGAAGATAAAAGCTACACCTACATAGCTGAGATCATTTAGTGTGACGTATGCCTCGCTTAATATATTGTGAAAACTGATCTCATTTATAAAGCAATTATTAATCTTCATGAATTTAACTGCTCTTTGTGAGAAAAGACATAAAATTTGAAGATATTTGCGATGCAGTATATTAGCATTGTTGACGCAGATATATTACATTTACATTTTTTGGCCATATATAATTATATGAATTCATTGATAAAGAAGTTTTATCGCTGCTACGATAATAGCTCCTGTTTGTTTACATTGTATATCCGTATAAATAATGAATGATTTTAGTGCTTTCCGCGCGGTAATAGGTCTTTTTTGTAACGGCATTCGTTAATTCATGAAATATTATCTGTTTTACAGTCAACCACATCCGCACTTTGAAAATTTTATACCGCATGTAATGCGTAATTGTATCTCTGCGTTTTGTTGCCATATATGACAAATATGTATTTTAGTTAATTTTTCGAACCGGACTTTTCGTATGTGAAACTTTAACGGATGAAGTATTTTTGTTTTCGAATATTATGTTTTTACTTTGATAAAATTATAACTATTATTACCTGGCAATACTGAGAGTTAAATCCGGGACCAGTAAATAATGACTATAACTGTTTATCGAAATATAAGAAGTATCCGAAACAAGTGACAGTTTTGATGTTCTCTGCTTCACCGAGAGCACATTAACACAAACATTTTAATGTTAGGCCACTTTGGTGGATAGTATTTGTCGTTCAGGAGGCCTTTAAATTTGTATCACAAAGTAGCAGAATTCTCTATCTAGAAATACCACTGGGTGAATCAGTGTGGGTTAAAGTAAAATGTTGCGGTGGAGTAAAACTTGATTGCAACTGTATATAGCTCACGTAATACAACTGTTGATTTTTGGGACAGATTAAACATTTCTATAGAAAATGCTTTCGATATTAGCAGTAAAACTGTAACTATAGAAGACATAAATGAAGACCAGCTTAATCTGAACAATCATTAAATAGGTGATATAGTACTTTTGAACAATATGTACAAGTTATAGTGGAAAATACGCGAATTACGCCTCATTCATTCATACTTCTCGATATAAGGGACATTTAATACTCCGGCAAACATGAGTGATCATTTAGGCACATTTGTTTACATTAGATTTGACTGACCTTCTTCAGTACCGTTTAAAAGACGTGTTTTGAACTATAAACCAGCAGACTTTTTAAAAAAAAGGAATGAGTTACTTAGAACTACAGACTGGTAATTTTATAAGTTCACATGAGGCAACTAGTTCCTTTACTGATAAATTCATTGATCTAGCAAAGAGCTGTTTTCAATCCACGTATGTTGCAATAAGACCAAATGATAAACCATGGTACGCTTCTGTAATACGTCGTGTATCTAGGCAAAAAGGTCGCAAAAACATAAAGGTATTAAAACAAAAAAATGTGTTTGAATGGAGAGTAATTTATTTAAACATGCAAAACAAAACAGTTCAGTAACTTGGAATTCACTCCCTTTGGAACAAGTTCTAGTTACTCAAGATTTTATGGGAAAATGGTTAAACTATTAGTAAAACAGGGGCACCTAGGATCTTCCTCCGCAATCAAAGCTGGAAAGTCGCCATATGACCGGTGCGACGTTAAGCCCAACATAAAAGTAGGAATATCATGAACTCTTGATAAGAGAACTAGAAGTATTGATCTTCTTTCGTCTTTGCTAATTAATAAAGCATCGGGACCAGATGGAATTAGAAACAGAATGATAAACGAATGTAAAAATACAATTTGTAAACCATTATGCATATTTTTTAATAGATCATTAACTGAATATGACTTTCCATTCATGTAGAAATCAGCTACAGTCATTCCGCTATATAAAATGGGCAAGAATTACAGGCCTATTTCTCTGATTAGTTGTGTAGGAAAAGTTATGGAAAGTCATGTTCAAACATCTCTACAACCATTTAAACGATTAAACATATTCGAAGCAGAGGTCACTCTACTGTGTATCAATTGTTAGATATTTACCATCAAATATGTCTGTCTTACGATAATAAAATACCTGCATGTATGGTTTTCTGCGACATATCAAAGGCATTCGATCGAGTATGGCATGAGGGTCTAATTTTCAAACTTAAAAAAGACGGAATCGATGGAAATCTTTTGCAGTGGACCAGAAGTTAACTTATTAATCGTGATCAAAAAGTGCTTATCGGATCGTTTATTTCTGATCTAAAAACTGTATCTGCCGGTGTCCCCCAAGGCCCTGTCCTTGGTTCGTTCTTCTTTTTACGATATATAAGCGATATTGCAGATAACTTACTGAGTGTAGCTCGTCCTTTTGCTGATGAAATTTCTTTTCACACATTTAATTCATGCAACATATCTTAAACACTGATCTTCAGAAAATTAGTGACTGGTCTCTAAAATGGCTCGTTGAATTTAATCATACTAAAACAGAAATAGTATTTTTAACGTAAATCTGCATTAACATTCAATAACGTTAGTCCTAACATACACAATTAGGAGTAACATATGGTAAAAATATAATAACTGCAAAAAGTAAGTTAATTTAACTACATTTGAAATATTAGTAATGCCGGGTAAAACATATAAGTAAAATTATGGCACTAAAGTTTTGTTACATTTTCTTATCCGGAAGAACATTGTATTTAAAACTGTGTTCAACAAATACTTAATGTTACTGACTCAGACTTTTTCTAAATCCATCTCCACTATAAATGTGAATCTCAAACTTGAAAATTTAACTAGATCAAACAGAAATTCACTACTGGAAACTTATCAGTACAGGTAGCTTTCTGCCTACACCTATTTATTCATGAGGCAATCAGCGGAGCTTTCGTTGTTTGGAAAGGTGTCAGTACCTTAAGACCTTACGATTGTTATGTGTATCAAAACATCAATCTGTATTAACGTCATGTGACACATCATTTAGCTGCACTCGGAGATTTCATATGGGTAGCAGCCGACAGCATGTTTTCACCATTAACATATCAGTAGTACTTCCGTTTGTCAATTGGAGCTTACACTGGCAGAACAACTTAACGCGTGGGTTAAACTACAAACACAGTAGATGACTTCATTTAAGATCGCGGCACCATAAACAACTAATAAATTATCTGGGTAAACATATTCGCCACCCACATTTAAGTGACTCATACACTCTTACACACTTTTATGCGATTCTTTTCTCTCAAAAATCTTTATAATGTGGGGCTGAGAATGTGGCCAGTGGCATGAAGTTTTCAAGATATCCTGACATTTACCAGAAATATTGTGCAGAAGGGAGTAAATCGTTGTAACACTTTTGAAAGTAAAGAAAAACCATTCTTCTTGTGTTTAAACTTATATCTATAACATTTTTATGCCCCTGAAGGGAGGCATATTAGTTTTCAACTGTCCGTCCATTCGTTAGTTCGTTAGTTTGTTCGTTCGTTCGTTCGTTCGTCACAACGTTAACTTTTTGCATTAAGCGACTTTACTCGCGACCCACTGCACCCAGTATCTTCAAACTTCACATGCTGATAGCACTTATTGAGTACACGATCCTTACTGACTTTGGGATCACCAGGTCAAAGGTCAAGGTCACAGGGACCAATGCTTACTTTTTGCATGAAGGCACTTTACTCGCCAACCACTGCACCCAGGAACTTCAATCTTCACGTGCTGATAGTACTTATTAAGTACACGATTCCTACTGACTTTGGAGTCACCAAGTCAAAGGTCAAGGTCACAGGGGCCAATGTTAACTTTTTGCATGAAGGCTCTTTACTCGCAAACCACAGCACCCAGGACCTTCAAACTTCATGTGCTGATAGTACTTATAGAATACACCAACGCTACTGACTTTGGGGTCACCAGATCAAAGGTCAAGGTCGCAGAGGCTAATGTTAACTTTTTGCATTAAGCCACTTTACTCGCGAACCACTGCACCCAGGACCTTCAAACTTCACATGCTGATAGTACTTATTGAGTATACGATCCTTTCTGACTTTGGGGTCACCAGGGCAAAGGTCAAGTTCACAGGGGCCAATGTTAACTTTTTGCATGAAGGCACTTTACTCGTGAACCACTGCACCCAGGACCTTCAAACTTCACGTGCTGATAGTACTTATTGAGTGCACGACCCCTACTGACTTTGGGGTCACCAGGTCAAAGGTCAAGGTCACAGGGGCCAATGTTAACTTTTTGCATTAAGGCTCTTTACTCGCGAACCTCTCCACCCAGGACCTTCAAACTTCACATGCTGATAGTACTTATTGAGTACACGACCCCTACTTTGGGGTCAAAGGTCAGTCACAGGGGCCAATGTTAACTTTTTGCATGAAGGCAATTTACTCGCGACCCACTGCACCCAGGACCTTCAAGTACACGAGTACACGACCCCTACTGACTTTGGGGTCTCCAGGTCAAAGGTCAAGGTCACATGGTCCAATGTTAATTTTTTGCATGAAGGCACTTTACTCACGAACCACTGCATCCATGACCTTCAAACTTCACATACTGATAGTACTTGTTGAGTACACAACCGCTACTGACTTTGGGGTCACCAGGTCAAAGGTCAAAGCGCTGCGGGGGCATTTGTCACCATTAGTGGCAGCTCTTGTTTTTCAATCACTTTATCATTACCCAGTGTTATAATATACATTCTATGCCAAACTTTGTGGAAATGAACACGCTGAAAAAATTCTCCCTAACGATGGAAGAGTGCCTTTAGAATAAATACAGCATTACAGAATAGACATTCCATTGGTTGCAGCAGAAAATACTGAACGTGTTTATCTTGAAAAATGCACACTATAAAAATTTGGTATGATAATAAATTTTAGTTTTCATCCGTTTCAAAACAATATAATTTAAGAATGTCGAAATATATCATCAATATTTATCAAGCATTACACGAACGTCGTATGCCTTTTTGTTTAATAACAGCACTATACCAACGCCGTGTGCCTTCTTGTTTAATAACAGCACTATACCAACACCGTGTGCCTTCTTGTTTAATAACAGCACTATACCAACGCCGTGTGCCTTCTTGTTTAATAACAGCACTATACCATAGCCATACATAAACAAAGTATCAACACTATTATAGGACTGGTCTGTAAAAGTACACAATTAGGACTACCACAGAGGCGAACATATGTTTCTCTACTTAATTCTGACCGCAATATTGACAAAGTCTTGCATCTAAGTGCATTAAATTTATAACTTGAACTCGAGATTCCAATGCAAATATCAGAGTTGAAGCACCTACAACTATAGAAATCGTTATCCCTGTTCGTTCAAACCGTAATAAACTAACATGATGACCTCGAATTGACAGATTTGAAATACTTATAAAATATTTCAAAGATATTATCATATATGATTTGTCCTTAAGGGCATCTTTTATTTTCATGTATCCAAAGCACAGAAATTATTTCTGTTTGGATGCTAAGTTGCAAATATTGCCAACGAGTCCCTAAACTTAAGTTTAGTACCTTTTATATTACAGCATGAGCCGGATACTTTTACAGTCTTTTTAAGGATACTATTCTATTATTATTATTATTATTATTATTATTATACCAGATTTATATAGCGCCCTTTTCATGATCAATTTCACGTTCAAAGGCGTTTTACATAGTTCAAATGCAGCCACACAGGGCGCATAATTCATCCTCTACTAGTACAGACACAGAGCGATCTGACCAGAGGGACAGACTGAGACAAAGCCCCCATGACAGAGAGATCAGAAATCAGATACAGGCTTGTCCGGCTAACTTAGCCTAACTCATTGCGAATGGACAGTCTGGTTCTTTAACGTGCCCAGTGTATAGCACTGATACACGCAAGGATTGCCTGGGTTCCTGACCAGTACACCTCTAGTTGGGTGGGAAACACTGAAAAGCGTTTCTAAAAAATCCCGAGTAGCTGCCGGCGATCGAACCCCCGACCTCAGGATTGGAAGTATTATGCTTTTTGTTACATTTAAGGTAATAGATAAATAGAAAATAATATGACATAATCTCTGCAGGATATAATTTTTTTTGTGATTAGCTTGTTATAGTTTTGTTATTATTTGTGCTTTCTTTCTACTTAAATTTGAAATAAATTCTGTTTATTCTTCAAACGGTTAAAATATTAATACTTAAGGAAAAACATTAAAATAGCGAAGATACATATTTGTATGTTCTAACTGAGGGTTTGTCACTTTTAGTATCAAACAAATGACTGATTTGCTCAAACTTATTTTTAAACTTAAATTACATTGAGGGTATATATTAGATGATATAAATAAATACATGTATGATTTCTTGTAGGTTTTCATTACAATTATGCAGGTGCGCTTCGTTAATAATACACGTGCACCTTTATTTAAAAAGTATATTTATCTGTTTAGATCAGAAAGACATGTCTGCTACGAAATAAAAGAAAATGAGATGTAATTAGCATACAAACGGTGTTGGAACTTTAGCATTTGTGGCCGGAAATATGAAATCAGAGAAATGCATAGAAATATTAGACGAATATGAATATTTGTGGCCAGTAGCATCCAAAGAGTAGCATTGCACTATCAGGATGGCAATGTCCATTGTAACAGGTTACGTGCCACTTAATCTTGGAAACAATCAAATAATAGTGCACAACATAGACTCCATATAATACACAACGTAAATAGCTATAAATCCAGTTACAAAGTATATGGGAAAACAACCTTATATACAACAGGCGGTGAGTATATACTTCAATGTTTGTTTTTCTGATGTAAGTACTTCTCTTCGTATAAAGGTTGAATATGCTCATTTGGACGCTTCCTTCTAAGAATCTTTACTGTCTAAACTTTTTCTGCCTCATCAAAATTGCACTTAAAATAGCACATCTCTGTCTTAGACTTTACAAAACGCATATACATCATTTGTTTCTATCTTGGCTTTACGTCACATTCAGTCTTGGAAATTGCTTTTGTTCTTGCTGATTTGAAGTCATAGAGTTTAATGGACAGAAACACTGCAAACACTGAAATCAGGTAAGCCAGTGCTTGAAGTTGGCAACGGTTAGGTTACAAACTGTACAAACTGCAAACTGCCCCGAGTCACAACACTAATACATGCATCATAATGGTCCAGAATATTTGGGCTAATTGAAATATATGCTAATTCTTTTTCATTATCATTGTCATTTACCTTTAAAGTTGGCTCAACAATAATCTTTTGTTGATCTGGTTTGCTGGTGTATATCATATATGAACAGTTAGCATAGTTCGCAAGTACCAATGGCAAGATCCGCTACTTTGATTGGCGAGTATCCATCATTCTTATTATTTTCAACTTCAAACAAATATTCAGCAACAATATTTCTTCTTTTTTTCGGAACTATGCTTGTCTATAAGAAACCCCATATATTCCACTGTATTTTCTTCCAAGTGGGTACACAGTTATTTTCTTAGCTGATTCTGATATAAGGTTTGAATAACATGCTGCTTGGAAAAAATTCTATGGACGCATTATCCCATTTAAGTCCTTCATCATTTAAGAATCGGTCTAAACATCCTTCGTTTGCAGCTATTAAAGTTTGTCTCATTATTTCTTTATTATAGCTCAACGTTTTCAAGTGTTCTACGTCTGCCTCTCTGTAACAATGATGTTGAATACTTGATACTTCTTTGCGCTGTTTCCTGGTTGTGTGCGATAATTTCTTCGACGTTAATTAAATAATTTCTTCACAGTGTCCTTCCATGTGTTCTTCACCAGCTTTTCTTTTTAGAACGCTTTTTATTGAATCTGACAACTGGAAATAATATTCTGTGTCTTTAGAATTTATATCTTTCGGTTTCGGCATATAAGTCTTGTCTCTGTCACTGTTATCGTGTTGAAAGTATCTGCCCGTATACACATACTTAGTCGAATGTTTTCGTGGCTTCCCTTTGTTTTTGCTACAGAAATCCTAAGATGGTACACGATCTGTTTTTCCTTCTTGTGTGGGTGCGTTTGTGTGCTTGTGAGTCTAAAACGGTACCCTTCTATTTTCTTTGTGTTGCTTGTTCTTTTTTACATGTTATTTAGTTGGGTGTTTATCTTTGGTACATGCGTGTTTGTGTTATTGTGGTTTTACGTTGTAGTATTGACTGTTATTAAGGAACTTGATTTTCCCTTTGCTTATGCGCCCTTGTTCAACTATCACCTTCGTGTTCCTTTCCCCCACCCACCCCAGATTTGTCCCTTACCATTTCCTTCCCCTCCTTCTAAATTTAGCATAAATTAATATGTACTTTTTGGGTGTTTGAAGCAACCCGTCTGAAATATTTTTCCATTACAGCTTCTTTTTGTTGTGGGCCTACTTTGCAAATTCGTCCCTGGGGCTGTGTTTTTAATACTCTGTGTTTCCGAGAAGTCTACCCTTACATATTATCTTTTGTCAGAACTGGTTATAAACTTTTTCTGGTTAGTTTATGCTTCGATTATTTCGTTTCCTAATGGCCATTTCCCTAATAGTTTCAATTCATGTTTGCCTTATTGTCATTACACATGAAATACTCATGCTGTGCGTTCAGGTTTCTTTGTTAAAATCCTTAATTATATATTCACTTCAAATAGCTTGTGTTTCACTGTATCATTTATTTTTTCAACATTCAAAATGTCGTTCTCTGTTACATTTTCTACGATTGTCACCTGCTTAGAATATCTAGCGTTTCACTGCTATAGACTTTTTCTTGTATTAATACTTCAAGTTGTGTTACATAGCTTAGGAATTCATTATCGTCTGTTCACATCAGATAATATAAAGTATAAAACATTTTAGTTTTTAGCTCGACTATTCAAAGAATAGTAGAGCTACTGGACTCACCCATGCGTCGGCGTCGGCGTCGGCGTCGGCGTCCCGATTTGGTTAAGGTTTTGTATGTAAGCTGGTATCTCAGTAACCACTTGTGTGAATGGATTGAAACTTCACACACTTATTCACTGTGATAAACTGACCTACATTGCATAGGTTCCATAACTCTATTTTGCTTTTTTACAAAATTATGCCCCTTTTTCGACTTAGAAATTCTTGGTTAAGGTTTTGTATGTAAGCTGGTATCTCAGTACCCACTAATGGGAATGGATTGAAACTTCACACACTTGTTCACTGTCATGATCTGACATGCACTGTGTAGGTCCCATAACTCAACTTTGCATTTTTCTCAAAATTATGCCCCTTTTTCGACTTAGAAATTCTTGGTTAAGGTTTTGTATGTAAGCTGGTATCTCAGTAACCACTTGTGGGAATGGATTGAAACTTCACACACTTATTCACTGTGATAAACTGACCTAAATTGCACAGGTTCCATAACTCTGTTTTGCTTTTTTACAAAATTATGCCCCTTTTTCGACTTAGAAATTCTTGGTTAAGGTTTTGTATGTAAGCTGGTATCTCAGTACCCACTAATGGGAATGGATTGAAACTTCACACACTTGTTCACTGTCATGATCTGACATACACTGGGTAGGTCCCATAACTCTACTTTGCATTTTTCTCAAAATTATGCCCCTTTTTCGACTTAGCAGTTTTTGGTTAAGTTTTTGTATGTAAGCTGTTATTTCAGTATCCACCTATGGGAAAGGATTGAAACTTCATGCACTTGTTCACTTTATGAGCTGATAAGCACTGTGAAGGTTCCATAACCCTTTTCCCATTTTTACAAAATTATGCCCCTTTGTCGACTCGTATTAATTCAATTGACAAGGCTGTTGAATAGTCGAGCATTGCTGTCCTCCGACAGCTCTTGTTTTTTTATATTATATGATACTTTAAGGTTATTTTTTTATTAATAACTATCAAAGTATTAAAAAAACAACTCATTTACAGAGCGGTAAATGCATTAAGTGGGTGTCTTTTAAAATCTAATTGTATAGTACATTTTTGTAAATAAAATTTACCATCTCTTCGTCTACAAATTGTGCTATTTATTTAAATGGATTTCATTTATTTTAGTATTTCATCTACAATATGTGTGTACTTGTATATTTGTAATATAAATTTATGAAATATAAAACATACCTTTTCTTTTCCCTGGTATAATTTACAAAATTTTGCACCCATATTAACCACAAAATGACGAGATAATAACATTTTGAAAACAAAACACACACCCCTAAAAGTTGACATACCATGTTATCAACACCAATTTGCACCTTCTGAGTTCAAAAGACAGCTTTTAAAATGTATCATTGGCAATTGAGACAATCTGGTATTTAAAAATTGCAGATATTGTCCTTTATCTCACAAAACCAAAAACAATTAGCCCTAGATATCACAGTTTGGCAGATGAAACCTGGCAATATTTTACTAGTAAACATTTTGCATTTCCAGATGCTAGGTTCTGGCATTTTGAGGAAATAAATATTATCTTTTAACGTGAATGCCATAGGATATTACTACCAAATGCTACGTTCTGATTTAAATGTATATACCATATACTTAGATGTTAATGAAAGCCAAAACATTGTATGGGTAAATGATACAGTCTGGCATGATATTTTGCCACATAAACTGAGAAAATTCATAGCATCTATATCTGCTTGGTTCTGGCCGAAGAAAAGATCTATATTTTGAGATACGACATTTGATCTTTGATCAATAACTTAAAAGATAATAAAGATCTAGCGCTCAAATTTTGACACAGTATGTATTTCAGATGTCAAAAACAGAAAATGCGAAAAGCCAAATTTCAGAAAATTTAGTAGATACCACCCTCTGGTTTTCAACTGACGATTTGTTTATAAATATTTTTACCGTTAGAAAATGTTTCAGCCCGGTAAGTTTCAACTTCAGCATCGATGCATCTAGATCTATATCTGGTCGTGTGCGTAGTTTACAATTTCTGCGTTGTAGGCACCACAACTGTCAACTAGATTCTACTTTGACAGTAAATAAATTACAAGTTAAAGCATAGCAAAAGTTCCTTCTAGAGCATTCTATATAAATATAAAATGATCATCTTATAAAATTTTGGTTGCAATGTCTGTTTTATACTGCCAAAAAATTTCAAGTAAGTATTTACGCTAGTTATTTAACATAAATTGTTAAATCCAACAACAAATTAAATCTGTTACCACTTTCTGTAGAGTAAATACGACAATAAGACATTGACCCGGTTAATCATTTACGATTCGATGCGTGAATTTGTTGCGCATAATTAGAGGGTCGTAATGGGGTTTATTTTCATATATTAACTATGCATTTCAAGGTAACGATAATATTTAGTTGTTTACATTTAAATTTGCTGATATATGTCTATCTGGTCGACTGAATGTATGTTATGTTCCTCAAGAATGGAGGAAATAACATCCTCGGGTTTAGTAATATGTAATCCACGGAACGCGTTCAGTCAGAGAGTCGCCTCAATTAGGAAAGAATAGTCTAACGTCAGGGGTTATTTCTAAGGTCACGGAGTTTTATTGGCCAGCTTGTAATGACAACAGCTTTTGGTATCAGTAGCTCAGTCAAGTGTGACTTATTGAACTATAATATTCCTTCTCAAGAGAAGGAATAATAATTCATGTTCCAATCTTCCAGACTCAAGTGTTTACGTGTATATATGCCGCAATGTTCTGGTGTGTATGTTTCAGTGCCATCATGTAGGTGACGTGTACTATTTTCAGAAACTGCATATATAAATTTTGAATGAAGTATTTACTTCTAATTTCTATATCCGACCTTAAATGTTATTGAAGTAACTACTTAATACTTTAATTAAAATTTTCTGAATATCGGAAAATTCCGTTTTATGCAAGTCTCTTTCCATTCGTGGTGAGGTTTTTATAATAGCATATGACCAGCCGAATGACGCATCGAGCTAAAATGTAGTGCTTTAAAATGCGAAGAATTTGCATGGTTAGAATCGAAATAATAAATATGTTCCACTAATTTTATCAGTTAATAAAATATGGGCAATCGTTCGGATGCGAATATTAAATCACTCGTGCTACGCACTCGTGATTTAATTATTACGCATCCGAACTCCTGCCCATATTATTTTTAATTATATTTTAAATCATGAAATCAAATTTATCCTGTAAACTAGTCTTTAGCTGTAAAGGTGGCTATTTTGCATGCTTTCCACGAACAAAACCGTGACAAAAATGTAGGTCGTACTAAATAGATAATCCTACCGTGCAAACTCATGGAACGCATGCTATCATAAATGTTTTTTATTGTTGTTGTTGTTTTTTTTCGTGTTTTGTTTTGTTTTCAAGCTTGGATTTCATTTCCAAAATAGACACGATATTGTCTGTTAATTTCACCCGTTCTTTGCACAGCGTGGAAACCATGCTGTGTCTTTTGTTTAGATAAATGTACACATTCTCTCCTCCTCTCACCATCTTTCAATGAGCGCCTAACTTGCAAATTACACCATTTCATAAGAAAATTATTTTTTGACGTAGTTTTCTTCTGTCGTCGAATACTTCAATATTCAAAAGACATTTAGCTTTCAGTCGGAAATAATGTAATTTATGTTGATTCATATTGTTCTCATACCACACATTTGCAATCACTTAAACAGCTGGGTGAAAAATCAAATCTCTGTTCTATTCTGTTCTGTTTATTTTTTTCTATGTTTGTCTAATGAGACAAATGTGAACGTTATTATTTCCAAAATCTATATTGAATCGTAGGCATTTGCTGATATATGAGTTCCGTAAATTATCACCGTTTAAGTAACATCAGAACTTAAGAAATCCAACAGTTTTTAATTTCTTGAGACACTTTGACGTTTAATGGAAGCAAGAAGCTTTTACCCTATTACAATTATAAATATACCATTGTAGTGTTCATAAAGTCAAGAACACCTACTTATGTGTTAACAAGTTGTCATGTTTTGGAAAATATAGTTTATTTGCTTCTAAAATAAAAGAAATTGAAAAGTTTAGTGATTTTCACTATATGTTCAATATAAGCGATGGTGATACTTTTAAAACAAAAATCGAAGAAAAAAAGATGTTCAGTTAGAATAAATATTTTCACATGAAATTGAAGAAGAGAAATTGATGTATACTGCCATATGTGTTAAAATATTCACAAACTTAAATTTATATTTGAAATTAATCATTGAAAATAAATTTCCTATATAATCTTTTGCTCAAAGTGACATCACTAGGTAAACCAATATTGATTATTGGATAATTTTCAAGGGGGACAACCTACTAGGATATGTCAGTCAAATATAATAAAAGCTTGGGATGACAACGCAAGTTTTACATCACAATGGTAAAGTAAATAATAAACCAGGATACAAACCCACTCAGAAAGCTGTAAGTAATTTGATATTCCATTACGACTGTGTATATCTCTATGGTGGCTGATTTACGACGTTTCATTATTTCACGTTTGCGTGCGCGCCTTTCGTAGCACATTTCGTTGTGTCGTCCTGGCGCCCACACCAGCGTGCCATAACTAAATGTCTTATTTTTTTGTGATTTGCACACATGCCAAGGCGACAAAACGAAAATAATGCGATAGAACAAAATATTTTACCTCCCGTTGGAATAAGCGCCATTAACAAAAATTTCGTTTTGGCGTGTTGTTGCACCGGCCAAGACGAACTATAATGTTTCATTTTGTCACTTCGGACTGCGCGCAGCTATGTGTCACATTTCGTAGTGACGTCCTGGGGTGCGTGCTAACGCAAGACAATGAAACATTTTATTTCGTTTTTGAGAACGCGCCAACATGCAAAACTGAAAATTAAAAAAAAACAACAAATAATGGCGCATAGCCATTGCGAAACAACGGAACATTTAAGTTCGTTTTGACGTGTGCACCAACGCGCCACCACGAAACTTTTATTGATGGCGCACACCAGCATGAAATAAAATGTTCATTCTGTCGCGTTCTATATTTCGTTATGTCGCGCTGTTAGTTTCGTTTTGTCACCAGTTTGGTTTGGCGTTTTGACGCACGCGCCAAGACGACAGAACGAAATGTGCTACATAAAACACGTGCACGCAAACGCTATGTAACGA
The DNA here is from genome assembly GCF_021730395.1 of Mercenaria mercenaria. NCBI lineage: Eukaryota > Metazoa > Mollusca > Bivalvia > Venerida > Veneridae > Mercenaria > Mercenaria mercenaria. The sequence continues at coordinate 54,137,140 of NC_069372.1, read as the reverse complement.
AATGTCCTAAATCAGCCACCATATGTCTCACGGCTTACATGCATAATATATCCGTGTAACTTAAAAATGTTTATAGCCCAAAGCTTTTCATAGGCATATTCACTGTAGTGACAAGTGCATTCCTTATCTGCACTTCGCAAAGAACAAATATAATATTCTACTCGCCGGACATTCGCAGTATTGATGAGATTCAGGTGAGTTTACATGATTTGTAACTTAGTTGAGATTTCTTCTTGGTTATACATAGATATCCACGATGATTAATGTAGAATAGTAGTGCATATGTGTCAATACCTTCTGAAAATATTCTCAGGTATGATGAAAACGTGTCTAGTTGCACAAAACTGATATTTAAATCTTGCCAACTTTAATTGGACCAAAGTTAAACTGAACATTTTTTTGAAGTGTAACACTTAATTTATTCAACGTCCATAGTTTTCTTTAAATTAAATGTAAAACATGAAAATATTTTCACAATTTTTATTTTTTTTTAATCAGAGCGTATATAACTTGATTTAACTTTCTTTTCTTATAATTATATTGTTAACAGGTGGTGTAAAGCAGGATTTGGATAACAAAGGCAGTAACTGACGCGCAATTAACTGATTGTTTGCAGTAATATCGGAGAAATCCTTATTGGTTCATTTAAATGCGACGATAATCTATTAGAAGGTTGGCAACTGCACCGACTGCATTTGGATGAAAACAATAGAAAAACACATGCTTTGTGTAGACTAGAACACATTGAAAAGTATAAAAGACATTTTTTTCTGGAAAAGTCTCAATTGTGGCGAGTTGAACAGTTTTGATGCAGTGTCTTTGAGATAGATAAATAATTGTAACGATTATTTGTGTCATAACCAAAAAAGAACTTGAATTGCAAAACGTGTAAAAGTTATATGAAATGGCTAATATATCAACAACGTCATTTACAAACACATTTACTGTTTCGACGGAGGTTAATATCACCAATAGCGAAGAAGATAATACCTTATCGCCTTTATCATTGTTTGAAGAAAACAAAACAACTGCTGAAATGATTCAGGAGAAAATGGATACAGTTCAGTATGTTGTGTGTCCTACATTGCTTGTTTTCGGAATTCTAGGAAATTTAAGCACGATTCTGACGGTTTCTCATGTTCAGTTTCATCAAATGACATCCAAGTTTATTTTGTACGCGCTGGCGATCTCTGACTCGCTGTTACTCCTGACGAATCCATTTAACCAACACTTCATGCAAGAAATTTGGGGACGAGATGTCAGAGCGCTCTCAAGTGGAGGATGCAAATTATTCTTTGTCATGTACAGAACCGGTAAAATCTCGTCATCTTGGTTTATAGTTTTAGTCGCTGTTGAACGTTTCATTGCAATAAAGTTTCCGCTGAGAGTGAAGCGTTTCCTTACAAAAAAGACAGTATGTGTCGCTATAGCAACTATTTATGTAATGACCTTTACACTTTCTGGGATTTGGACATTTTCCACTGACGTTGAAAACCAGATTTGTAGAGCAGACCTTTCGACACCCAATAACCTCAGGTTACATAAAGCTTTTGTCATCACTGGTGCTGCTTGCTACTCTATTGCTCCGATTGTCATTCTGATGACCTTGACACCACTTATTATTTTAAATCTTTACCGCAGTCATCGCCTTCGGCGAGATCTGCGCCATAGCAAAATTGGCAGGTCTGCAAAAAATACATCTCGTGTCACTATAATGTTAATTGGTGTTGTTATTACCTATATAATATGTGTGACGCCCATCACTCTTCTCCTTATTCTTACATTTTGGACCAATGAGCCTATCTTCGACTCACAAAAGACAGAATATATAATTTTCTCTGGCGTTGCTTCATCGTTTGAGCAAATGAACCATTCCAGTAACTTCTTTGTTTATATCATGTGCGGCCGGCAGTTTCGAGAAAGATTTTTCAACATGATAAGATGCTCGAGAAAAAAGATACACGGAACTGAGAGCTTGACCTTTGCCTTGGGCAGCAATCTGGATCTTAAAAACCGCAGTACCCGACGGGTATCATAACACGCAGCACAAAGTGTACTGATAAAAACCATGAATTGATTTAACAAACTAAAGAGTGTACTGGAAGAAATATCCAAATATGACAATTATTGTACAGTTACCCAGGAATGTTTACTATAATTTCATTACAGCAAGTAAGAGTTGCGTTAATGTGTAGAAATAAAACCGCCTATGTAAGTTAAATAAATGATATCTTCAGAAATAGTTCTAGTTTTAACGTTTTTGTATGGAGAAGTATGCTCTAGTTTTTGCGCAGCGATATTATGCGACATTACTAGGTGTAAGAACTATTTCTCGATGTAATGTTCTGTTTTTCATTATGTTGTCAAATGACATGTCAAGAATTAACTACACACGTGCTTCCAGGGAATCTACACTTACCTTTCGATTTTTGAAAAGTCTGAACTTTTGCTTTTGAAAAGTCTGAATTTTGCTTCTAACACGATTTCTATGAATGTTGGTATAGAGGTTTGACTTGGAAATGTGTTTTTGGTAAGTTTAAAAATTATACAATTTACATCACAATTGAGTAAACAGTCCATGTTATTTTTTTATGGCTGATACATCAAACGGTCGTTAAGAGCCGGCTTATTTCACGTATCACTGATTAAATCGGAATAGAACAGGTAAAAAAATGTACAAAGAAGATCGTAATAAAATGGTGCATAGATCCAAATATTTTATATCACGTGATCATCATGTATCTAATTGAAGAGGACGTTTTTTGCATGTGTAAAGTTCAAAGTATACAGGAATGGATAACAATCTCAATCATGTAACAATGAAATTTTACTGACATAGCAGCTTTAACGTACATTGCTAGATTTGTTATAATTTGTGAATAACTGTTTCATTACGAACATACTAAATCTTTGGTAAAAAATTGCTTTATTGTATTTCGAATTTTCTTCCTCAAGTTTTCATAACAATTAAGGACATTTAAGTAGAAAGTGAAAATCGTCTTCTAAATCTAACAAATTACAATGGTAACAGTATCTTTGTCTGTATTCTAAGATAATATGCTGACAACGTTAATCATGCCTAATGTATTAAAGGTCAAATTGGAATATATTTAAATATGGTTCATAGGCTAAATCTTGCTTATAACGTTTATAGTAATTAAGTACTGCGTTATTAACTGTCTTTTGTATAAGTTGGAAAAAGTTTTACGTCATTTTTAAATATATTAGCATTCGAACCCAGTTAGGAAATATTTTAAAACTTTCATTCCAAGTATTCGGAAAAGTTTTGAGCTCTTGACAGAAGATTTTTTATGACGAATGATTTCCCCATGGACAAATGCATCAGACTCTGCATCATGTTTTTCAGAAATTCTCAAAAAAGGGTAGAAAGCAATACTTGTAGGTTCGAGCCTCACTCGGGGCGTTTAATTCTTCATGTGGGGAAGCCATCCAGCTGGCTTACGGAAGGTCAATGGTTCTGTCCGGATGCCCGCTCTTGGTGAAATAATGCATGGAGGGTATCTGTCGACCTTTAAAACTGAAAAGTCGCTATATGACCTATACTTGTGTCGGTGCGACGTTAAACCCAATGAAAACAATAAAAACAAAAAGAAACTGATAAAAGTTTGGAAATGGAAAATGAACAGGAAGTTAAAATTTACTGCATAGGTAAACCTATAGATACGAATGAAATCTGAAAGGCAATATTATAACTAATTGGCAATAAAGCACTTGACTATGGTCTGATTATATTAAGTTTTGTCAACAATTCTAAAGCATTTATAACACCCGTTTTACTTGATGTTTTAAGATGGTTTTCAATGACAATGTATATCCATTGCCTTTGACAAAGGGAGGTATTATGCCCCTCCATAACAACGATGGCATACCATCGACTTTTAGCACTGGTATCCAGCAATAGGGGTAAAATAGCCTAAGGGGAAAGGGTGCTGTTATGGCCGTTCGTTTACTAATTTCCTGATTTGAGCATTCCATTTTTCTGACCACCACCAATCACAATATCAATAATAGGTGTATAACTGTTCATTCTTCACACTCATGACTAATCGAGTCTCAACTCTTGATTACAGGTAAATTAAGTTAAAATTCCATACCTACTACTTTTATTTCGGAGTAAATTAGACATGACACTAAAACATTTGGTATTGTTTGGCGTTAGGTAGCCTGCATAAAACCCAAATCAGTTAAAAGTATTATTGATTTGAAATTGAAAGTTCGTTTCTTCTTTTGGAGGCCGTATTGAAAATAAGGGAGTGTTTCCAATAATAATCATTATTTTATAACTATTATTATTACTATTACCAATACTATTATCATTATTATCATAATCCTAACTTTGATAGTGTAACTATTAGCATCATCATCATCATTATCCTCATAATTATTATTATCATTCATTCGTTCGTTCTTTCGTTCGTTCGTTGTTCCTTCTTAATTAATTAATTAATTAATTAATTAATTCATTCATTCATTCATAGCATGGAAGCGTTTGGGCAAAAGATAATACACCTTTTTTACAAAATGATTCTCTATGAAATTCTTCAAATTCTTCAAATTTAAAACAAGAAATGTCTTAACTGTTTAAAAAGACAAACGGCGTAGAGGTAATAATGTTTGGCGCATGGAAAATTCAGAATTAAACAGAATGAACAGACAGAAAAGATTTGGATATGCATATACGAACACATTATTCATTTGCAAATATTTCAACTAGGAGCAAATTTAAATGATCAAGAGGTATCCTTTCAGTGATAGAAGGTCAAAATGATTTGACGTCCTGGGCTGATTCTGAAATAAATGGATTATCTTCTCAGCGCGCACCTGTTCCGTGTGCCGATTACTACAGAATCTAGGTCAAAATCCATGTTATTCAGCTAACGCCGAAAAAAGATCTGAATTGAATTTAGGTGGAAGAGCGGGGAATCTATGTCACGAGACCTGGTTCTGTAGTCTGTTATCTTATCAGAGGATAGCTTCGCCCAATTCTTGAAAACTTTATATAAAAATTAAATTTAAGGAATTTTAGAGAAAAATAACTACAAGTTTTACCTGTTTATTTGGCACTAGAACTTTTAATAATGTAATTCTAACTATTATATCTCTAATGTAATGACGTTTTAGCGAATATTAAATGACATCAATTTCACATTAGCTTGACAAATTATTATGGAAAATATGTCAAAGTTTTAGATCATTAGTCAGTTAAAACATCTTTAATGTCTGAAATGGAGATGCAAATCTTTTAGTTGATACAAAAGCTTCTCTAACACTGTGCTTCAGTTGAAACATGACGTATATTCCGAATTCTTGCTAGCATTAACTTCTGTTAATGAAACTGAATAGCGTGGCTAATAACCTCAGACATTGCTAAAAGGTATCTTAAACAGTGTAACAGTAAATTATTAAACACTTACTCTGCCATTAAGATGCGGAACCATTATCTAATCAAAGGATATGTTATAGTTCATTTAGGCTCGCTGTATGCCAGCATTGATGTACAAAAAAAGATGTATGGCTATAGCACTTGCTGTCATTGTACGATTGCTTTTTATTTGTCTTCAATAAACTTCATATTGCCTTGGGGTGGAGAAAAATTTCTTCAAAAGATCATGAAGAATCACAAATTAAAGAAATTAGGAGAGAACATAAACAGCGAGAAGTAGAGTGTATGATACGAAAAATTAAATTTCGCCATATCTTTATTTAGTTAATTACGTACTTGCTTCTTTAACGGAAACGGAATCCAACTTCAAAATTTAATTGAGCCGCGCTATGAGAAAACCAACATAGTACCTTTGCGACCAGCATGGATCCAGACCAGCCTGCGCATCCGCGCAGTCTGGTCAGGATCCATGTTGTTCGCTTTCAAAGCCTATTGCAATCAGAGAAACCATTAGCGAACAGCATGGATCCTGACCAGACTGCGCGGATGCGCATGCTGGTCTGGTCCATGCTGGTCGCAAACACACTATGTTTGTTTTCTCGTGGCGCGGCTCAATTATAGCATGCAAAAATGTATAAAGCATGAGCAAACTGAGGGTATTGACCTTACGGGTCTTACGATTGATCTTACAACGGACACTCAGCCTAAGTTACATAGATATCATGTTTGGCATTTATAAGATACTGACGTGACACAAAATCCAAACCATATTCTTTACCTTGGATCTGTAGCACTGACTCGGTTGGTGTAAATGCGGTCCATTTGTGGGATGAACATTTATCTCAAATTTCATTAGTATCCTTGAGGGCTTAGAAAATACGGACTACACAGAGAGCAGATACTCAAACGTAAAAAAGAATATTTAATTGTCGCACAGCAAACATTGGTTATAACGTCGTTATGGGAAGTGGAGCATTCCACTCAAGTTTCATACATGTATATATATCCGACAAAGAGGAGTTTAGAAGACATGAGCTGGGCACACAATCTTAGGCTTAGACAATAACTTTCAGCTTTAGTTTGTGTTGGTTCAATTTGAACATGGGCTCTGAACCGTGTCGCTATCAGTGGAAGATTAAAATAGGTTATGAAGGTCTTGATGTCCGGAACAGTCAACTGAAGTTTAATATACAAGTATATGTTGTCAGGATACGAGTAATATGACCCAGGGAAGTGCCTACGCCTTTAGCATTTTGAACAATGAAATGGGTCCAATCGCTAAGGTGACTATGTCTTAAGACTAGCTGACAAACGATGTAGAATGTCCTTTGTTAAAACGTATAGCTGGTGACACCATATATTTCATATATAAAATTTTCCTCTGGCTACCTTGCCTAAATGATTCGTGTACCAATGATTCTTAAATGATGAAATGATTCAGTTATGAGCTAGATAATTTCAGGGATCAGGCAAAAATCACCTATTGTTTCAACTATCAATCTTCAACTAATGAAATCAGCTCAAACGCCTATAGGCTGGAGATAATATACTTGACTGGTCTTTTTGTCGAAGTTCACGTCAGACAGTGTTTTTGAATCAACAACATACGAGTCATATCGCATAGATGTAATAAGATTGCCCTGGCGCCTGTATGCTCTGCGCCTATATGCTATCTCATGTAGCATTTAACTACCATACAGGTATAACCCAGATGCCTTGGCTGTACTTCGCCAATAACACTGAACCTCGTCTATAAGCTGAAACTCTCCTACTACCTCAGTAGATTACCAAAAACTCTGTCTCTTCCTCAGCTTTTTGATACTCAGCCAATATTTGCTATCGGCTATAGCATTCAACTACTTTATATTAAGGTAAAAATCCTATGCGCTGGCCCTATATCTCGAAAACTTGTCGAATTTTTGCAACTCTTCTTTGGTCTATGAACTTCAAATGTCTTCTTTTTAATAACTTATCAGCCCTCACAGTGTATCAAGGTACTGTGATTAAATTATTAGTTGAATCATTGATGTGTCTGCCTCAGTCGCTGGATACAGAATGAATTCGCTGTCATCCATCTACCTTTTTATACTTGAAATTATTTTCGGTATTTCATTTCTTTTGCTTCATTTAAATTTCATTTTCTCGTGCAGAATTTTGAGGCATTTTGTCATTCGAGGTTTGCTACTTGACATGGAAACAAGTCTTTTGTTCAGTTAATTTGCAAGACAGGAAAAATTGAGATCATTGGTATATAAAAAATGTTATGTTAACCTCTCGTATAAATGATATATTATGATAAAAGAATGTCTGTGTTTGTTGATAACGCATATTGTGATGAACATTATAATGATAATATTGTGCGTAATGAGATATGTAACATGATGAGATGGAAATTGAACTGTGCGATGCATAATATACAGAACCTTACATTGAAAAGGTGCATAATGTTGTGAACATTTAAGCTATTATGGTATACTGTGCAGAACATTGTAATATGGAAACGACTTTGATTTACTACTATGCTTTCTAAATCAGTTATACTTGGGCCGTGCCACGAGAAAACCAACATAGTGGCTTTGCGACCAGCATGGATCCAGACCAGCCTGCGCATCCACGCAGTCTGGTTAGGATCCATGCTGTTCGCTTTCATAGCCTATTGGAATTTGAGAAACTGTTAGCGAACAGCATGGATCCTGACCAGTCTGCGCGGATGCACAGGCTGGTGTCGCGAAGCCACAATGTTAGTTTTCTCATGGCACGGCTCACTTGGTTTTGATGTAATTAGTACTGTGTTTATGCTGTTATAATATGAATGAATATAAAGTAGCAAACTGCCTTCTAACTCGACTTAGTCTTTGTTGTTTTTCAAGTTTAGCACATAATTGTTTTATGTTTGGACGAATGAAGTGAGGGAGAAAATAATGGGCAGAACTGAGCTTTGATTGGTGTTAATTATAGAACTTTTTTCTGACTGGTCCAATTAAGTTATATACATTATTCTAACATATGGCTTCAGTGAGTTTAGAAATTATGGACTGACAGGAATCCGTGATTCAACCTTTAATCTTCACTTGTGACATTGAAGTAGGGGTGGAACAAATGAAGCATGTGTTATGCGCGTGGTTCTGGTGAGATTATCTTTTCATCCAAGTTCAAAAAAAATATCTCTTATAGGTTGAGAATATAAACCGTACATTAAATCGAACGAACATACATCTTGTCTAACGAGATAGATAATTTCTTAAAGTTTTTGTTGCCATAGGAGATAAAAGCTTCACCTACATAGATGAGATCATTTACGCTTATAATGTGTTGTGAAAACTGATCTCAATTATATAAACCTTCGGGAATTTCAACTGCTCTTTGTGAGAAAAGACATAAAATTTGAAGATATTTTCAATGCAGTATACATATGTATTATCATTAATATTTGTTGACGCAAATATACTACATTTACGTACATTTTTTGGCCATATATAATTGTACGAAATCATTGATCAAGAAGTTTTATCGCTGCTAGGATAATAGCTTAACTTGTTTGTTTATATCCGTATAAATAATGAATGGTTTTAGTGCCTTTCGTCAGGTAACGGGTCCTTTTTGTAATGGCATTCAAGTCATGAAAAATTGTTGGTTTACAGTCAACCACATCCGCACTTTGTGAATTTGATACTGCATGTAATGCATAATTATATCTTTTATTGCCATTTATGACAATTTATATATTTAACTTGGCCGGACTTTTCGTATGTGAAGCTATAAGGTTATCTGAAAGAAGTATTTTTGTTTACGTATATTGATTATATGTTTTTACTTTGATAGAATTATAAATTTTATTAGCTGGCAATATTGACAGTTAAATCCGTGACCAGTAAATAATGATGATAACTATATATCGATCTTTCATCAAAGTATAAGTAACTGAAACAAGTGGCAGTTTTGATATGAGCCGCGCCATGAGAAAACCAACATAGTGGCTTTGCGACCAGCATGGATCCAGACCAGCATGCCATCTGCGCAGTCTGGTCAGGATCCATGCTGTTCGCCAACGGTTTCTCTAATTGCAATAGGCTTTGAAAGCGAACAGCATGGATCCTGACCAGACTGCGCGGATGCGCAGGCTGGTCAGGATCCATGCTGGTCGCAAAGCCATTATGTTGGTTTTCTCATGGCGTGGCTCAATTATTCTCTACTAACACAAACATTTTAATGTTAGACTATATCGTAAAGATAGTATTTGTTTGAATTTATATCACAGCATATTTTAACATGTAGCAAAATTTTCGATCTAGAAATACCACTGGCTGAATCTGTATGGGTTAAAGTAAAATATTGCAATGAAGTAAACTTGATTGCTGTTGTATATAGACCACATTATACAACTGTTGATTTTTGAGGCAGATTAAACATTTCTATAGAAAATGTTTTCGTTATTAGCAGTACAATTGTAACTTTAGTTGACATAAATGAAGACCAGCTTAATCTGAACAGTCATAAACCAGGTGATATAGTAATTTAGAACAATATGTACAACGTAATAGTGGAAAATACGCGGAATACAAGGTGATATAGCTAGTGATTTTGAACAATATTAATTAATATGTGCAACGTAATAGTGGGAAATACGCGAATTACGCCTCATTCATTTACACCTCTCGACCAGTTGTTATTTCAAACGTTTAATACTGCGGCAAACATTAATTATCATTTAGGCACCTTGGTTTACATTTGATTTGACCGGCCTTCTTCAGTACCGTATAAAAGATGTGTTTGGAATTATAAATATCAGCAGACTTTATTAAAAAATCAATGAGTTGACTAGAACAACAGACTGGTCATTCATATCTATTTTGTTGGGTTTAACGTCGCCCTTACGTAATTATAGGTAATGCTTTGATGGTAGAGGAAGACCTCAGGTGCCCCTTCGTGCATTATTTCATCACGAGCAGGCACCTGAGTAGTATCACCGACCTTCCGTAAGCCAGCTGGATGGCTCGGAGATTTCACATGGGTAGCAGCCGACAGCATGTTTTCACAATTAACATATCAGTAGTACTTTTGTTTTCACTTGTATAAATTCTGTCCAAAACAACTTAACGTGTGGGTTGAACTACAAACACAATAAATGACTCAATTATGATTACTGCAGCATAAACAACTAATAAATTATCTGTGTAAACATATTCACCGCCCACATTTAAGCGACTCGTACACACTTTTATGTGATTCTTTTCTCTCTCAAAAATCTTTATGTGGGGCTGAGAATGTGACCAGTGACATGATTTTTTCCAGATATTCTAACATTTACCAGAAATATTGTGCAAAAAGGAGTAAATCGTTGTAACACGTCTGAAAGTACAGAAAAACATTCTTCTTGTGTTTAAGGATGTACGAGCGTTTTTTTTTTCAGGATATCCGCCATTTTGAAAATTGTTTCTTCGATTATTCCTTTCTAACAAAAGTTTTGCTAAAAGTTAAATCTAAATAATATGAATTAAAACATTCCATTTTGAAGCATTTTTGCGTATCATTTAAGCTGCAAAATATTTTGAAAATCTTAACGTCAGAATGTTTTCGTAGATCTAAATATGTTTTTTTTTCCATTGAAAATGAAATGGGTGGGGTAATTATGTCAACATGTAAAAATGAAAGAGATTTGTTAGTGCCATTTATGCTTATATAATACTGACCTCACCTTGTATTCATATTAACCTGTAATACCTGAAATCCCTATTATAAACATTAAAGGGGATATTATATGTTTTATAAAGTACCACATGTTTTTTTTTCAATTTTACAAAATTTCAGAAATGCTTAAACAGTGGGTGAAGAAAATACCCTATAAAATTAAAACGAGTTTTGTGATCTGCTTTTTTTCTTTTCTTGTTTGTCTTGGAAACTAATGTTTTTCAAGCTCACAGAGTATGAAAAAATTTCTAAACGTTAGAAAAATATCATTCCTATATCCTTAAACTAATATCTTGCACTTATTTGCAATCACTTTATCATTACCCACTAATATAATATACTTTCTATGCCAAATCTAGTGGAAATGAACACGCTGATAGATGTTTCCCTAACGATGGAAGAGTAGATACAGCATTACAGAATAGAAATTCCATTGGTGGCAGCAGAATATATTGAACGTGTTTATCATGAAAATGCACACTATAAAAATCTGGTATGATAATACATTTTAGTTTTCATCTGTTTCAAAACACCATAATTTAAGAAAGTCGAAATGTATCATCAATATTTATCAAGCATTACACGAACGCCGTGTGCCTTCTTGTCTAACAACAGCGCTATACCATAGCCGTACATAAACAAAGTATAAAAACTGTTATAGGACTGGTCTGTAAAAGTACACACAGAGGCGAACATATGTTTCTCTATTTAATTCTGACCGCAATATTGACAAAGTCTGGCATTTAAGTGCATTGAATTTATAACTTGAACTCGAGAATTCAATGCAATCAAAAGCACCTACAACTATAGAAATCGCTATCCCTGTTCGTTCAAACCGTAATAAACTAACATTGACAGATTTGAAATACATATAAACTATTTCAAGGATATTATCATATATGATTTGTCCTTAAGGGCATCTTTTATTTTCATGTATCCAAAGCACAGAAATTATTTCTATTCGGATGCTAAGTTGCAAATATTGCCAACGAGTCCCTAAACTTAAGTTTAGTACCTTTTATATTACAGCATGAGCCGGATACTTTTACAGTCTTTTTAAGGATACTATTCTATATTTCAGTTAAGTTGGTCTGCAGTTCGCAGTTCGCAGTTCGCGTTTCCAGTTGCGAACTGCAAACTGGTCTGCAGTTCGCAGTTCGCAGTTCACGATTCGAATTGCGAACTGCAAACTGGTCTGCAGTTCGCGATTCGAATCGCAAACTGCAAAATGGTCTGCAGTTTACGATTCAAACGTCAGAGTGCAGTCTGATCAGCACTGCCCTGCGAACTGCGGACAAGAATGCATTTCACAATTCGATGCCTAAAGCTTTGGAATCGAATTTCAAACTGCAGACCGGTTTGCAGTTCGCGATTCGAACTGCGAACTGCAAACTGGTCTGCAGTTCACAATTCAAATTTCGAAGTGCAGTCTGGTCAGCACTGCCCGGCGAATTGCGGACTAGAATGCGTTTTACAATTCGATGGTCATGACTTTCTAATCGAATGGCAAACTGCAGACTGGTTTGCAGTTCACGATTCAAAATGAAAGTAAAAGGAATGTAACTATTATAATTTCAGTACTAGGTATGTAGTTAAATAGAGGTTATGAGTCAGCGCTCAGCACTCCATCCCTCTCCATTAGAGTTGCAACCTGCCGGCTAGTCTGCAGTTCGCAGTTCACGATTCGAATTGTGAACAGATAACTAGTAGATGCCGTTCACGATTCAGAATGAAAGTACATTGGAACGTTACTCTTACATTTTAATACCTAGTAAGAGTTTAAGTGTCTGCACTGCCTCATTCTACAAAAATACAGCTAAAAACAATGACAGAATAAAATTCATACAATGGCAGGGACATGCAAGAGTTCAAGATGTATTTTCAATTGTCAAATTTCAAAGTTATGGCGGCAATTTGTAGAATATTGGAGGAGATATACACAATGTATATAGATATTAAAATAACAAACTTAAGCCATTTGCATTTTTGCTTCAGGATCTAAGCAGTATTTTCTCATTATTTGGTTAAATGGGCGTTGCGAAATTTATAAAAGTTGTCACTGTGACAACGCAAGTTTTACATCACAATGGTAAAGTAAATAATAAACCAGGATACAAACCCACTCAGAAAGCTGTAAGTAATTTGATATTCCATTACGATTGTTTATGTCTCTATGGTGACTGATTTACGACATTTCATTATTTCACGTTTGCGTGCGCGCCTTTCCGTTGCACATTTCGTTGAGCGCCCACACCAGCGTGCCATAACGAAATGTCTTATTTTTTTGTGATTCGCACACATGTAAACGCGACAAAACGAAAATAATGCAATAGAACAAAATATTTTACCTCGCGTTGGAATAGGCGCCATTAACAAAAATTTCGTTTTGGCGTGTTGTTGCACCGGCCAAGACGAACTATAATTTTTCGTTTTGTCACTTCGGATTGCGCGCAGCTATGTGTCACATTTCGTAGTGTCGTCCTGGGGTGCGTGCTAACGCAAGACAATGAAACATTTTATTTCGTTTTTGAGAACGCGCCTACGTGCAAAACTGAAAATTGAAAAAAAAAAAAAAAATAATAATAATAATGGCGCACCGCCAATGCGAAACAACAACGGAACATTTAATTTCGTTTTTACGTGTGCACCAACGCGCCACCACGAAACTTTTATTGATGGCTCACACCAGCATGAAATAAAATGTTTATTCTGTCGCGTTCTATATTTCGTTATGTTGCGTCGTCAGTTTCATTTTGTCACCAGTTTGGTTTTGGCGTTTTGACGCACGCGCCAGGACGACCGAACGAAATGTGCAATATGAAACGCTATGTAACGAAATGTCCTAAATCAGCCAACATATGTCTCACGGCTTACATGCATAATATATCCGTGTAACTTCAAAATGCATATTTACTGTAGTGACAAGTGCATTCCTTATCTGCAATTCGCAAGAACAAATATAATATTCTACTCGCCGGACATTCGCAGTATTGATGAGGTTCAGGTGAGTATACATGATTTGTAACTTAATTGAGGATTCAGGTGAGTATACATGATTTGTAACTTAGTTGAGGATTTAGGTGAGTATACATGATTTGGAACTTAACTGTGGATTCAGGTAAGTATACATGATTTGGAACTTAACTGAGGATTCAGGTGAGTATACATGTACATGATTTGGAACTTAATTGAGGATTCAGATGAGTATACATGATTTGGAACTTAATTGAAGATTCAGATGAGTATACATTATTTATAACTTAGTTGAGGATTTAGGTGAGTATACATGATTTGGAACTTAGTTGAGGATTCTGGTGAGTATACATGATTTGGAACTTAATTGAGGATTCAGGTGAGTATACATGATTTGGAACTTAGTTGGGGATTCAGGTGAGTATACATGATTTGGAACTTAATTGAGGATTCTGGTGAGTATACATAATTTGTAACTTAGTTGAGGATTTAGGTGAGTATACATGATTCGTAACTTAATTGAAATTTCTTCTTGGTTATACATAGATATCCACGATGATTAATGTAAAATATAGTAGTGCATATGTGTCAATACCTTCTGAAAATATTCTCAGGTATGATGAAAACGTGTCTAGTTGCACAAAACTGATATTTAAATCTTGCCAACTTTAATTGGACCAAAGTTAAACTGAACATTTCTTTGAAGTATAACACTTAATTTATTCAACGTTCATGGTTTTCTTTAAATTAAATGTAAAACATGAAAATGTTTTCACAATTTTTATTTTTTTTTATCAGAGCGTATATAACTTGTTTTAACTTTCTTTTCTTATATATTGTAACAGGTGGTGTAAAGCAGGATTTGGATAACAAAGGCAGTAACTGACGCGCAATTAACGGATTGTTTGCAGTAATATCGGTGAAATCCTTATTGGTTCATTTAAATGCGACGATAATCTATTAGAAGGTTGGCAACTGCACCGACTGCATTTGGATGAAAACAATAGAAAAACACATGCTTTGTGTAGACTAGAACACATTGAAAAGTATAAAAGACATTTTTTTTTGGAAAAGTCTCCATTGTGGCGAGTTGAACAGTTTTGATGCAGTGTCTTTGAGATAGATAAATAATTGTAACGACTATCTGTGTCATAACAAAAAAAAAAAAAAGAACTTGAATTGTAAAACGTGTAAAAGTTATATGAAATGGCTAACGTATCAACAACGTCATTTACAAACATATTTACTGTTTCGACGGAGGTTAATTTCACCAACAGCGAAGAAGATAATATCTTATCGCCTTTATCATTGTTTGAAGAAAACAAAACAACTGCTGAAATGATTCAGGAGAAAATGGATACAGTTCAGTATGTTGTGTGTCCTACATTGCTTGTTTTCGGAATTCTAGGAAATTTAAGCACGATCTTGACGGTTTCACATGTACAGTTTCATCAAATGACATCCAAGTTTATATTGTACGCGCTGGCGATCTCTGACTCGCTGTTACTCCTGACGAATCCATTTAACCAACACTTCATGCAAGAAATTTGGGGACGAGATGTCAGAGCGCTCTCAAGTGGAGGATGCAAATTATTCTTTGTCATGTACAGAACCGGTAAAATTTCGTCATCTTGGTTTATAGTTTTAGTCGCTGTTGAACGTTTTATCGCAATAAAGTTTCCGCTGAGAGTGAAGCGTTTCCTTACAAAAAAGACAGTATGTGCCGCTATAGCAACTATTTATGTAATGACCTTTACACTTTCTGGGATTTGGACATTTTCCACTGACGTTGAAAACGAGATTTGTAGAGCAGACGTTTCGACACCCAATAACCTCAGGTTACATAAAGCTTTTGTCATCATTGGTGCTGCTTGCTACTCTATCGCTCCGATGGTCATTCTGTTGACCTTGACACCACTTATTATTTTAAATCTTTACTGCAGTCATCGCCTTCGGCGAGATCTGCGCCATAGCAAAATTGGAAGGTCTGCAAAAAATACATCTCGTGTCACTATAATGTTAATTGGTGTTGTTATTACCTACATAATATGTGTGACGCCCATCACTCTTCTCCTTATTCTTACATTTTGGACCAATGAGCCTATCTTCGAATCACAAAAGACAGAATATATAATTTTCTCTGGCGTTGCTTCATCGTTTGAGCAAATGAACCATTCCAGTAACTTCTTTGTTTATATCATGTGCGGTCGGCAGTTTCGAGAAAGATTTTTCAACATGATAAGATGCTCGAAGAAAAAAATACACAGGACTGAGAACTTGACCTTTGCCTCGGGCAGCAATCTGGATCTTAAAAACCGCAGTACCCGGCGGGTATCGTAACACGCAGCACAAAGTGTACTGATATAAACCATGAATTGATTTAACAAACTAAAGAGTGTACTGGAAGAAATAACCAAATATGACAATTATTGTACAGTTACCCAGGAATGTTTACTATCATTTCATTACAGCAAGTAAGAGTTGCGTTAATGTGTAGAAATAAAACCGCCTGTTTAAGTTAATTCAATGATATCTTCAGGAATAGTTCTAGTTTTAACATTTTTGTATAGAGAAGTATGCTCTAGTTTTTGCGCAGCGATATTATGCGACATTACTACGTGTAAGAACTATTTCTCGATGTAATGTTCTGTTTTACATTATGTTGTCAAATGACATGTCAGGAATTAACTACACACGTACTTTCAGGGAATCTACACTTACCTTTTGATTTTTGAAAAGTCTGAAGTTTTGCTTTTGAAAAGTCTGAATTTTTGCTTTTGAAAAGTCTGAATTTTGCTTCTAACACGATTTCTATAAATGTTGGTATAGAGGTTTGACTTGGAAATGTGTTTTTGGTAAGTTTAAAAATTATACAATTTACACCACAATTGTGTAAACAGTCCATTTTATTTTTTTATGGCTGATACATCAAACGGTCGTTAAGAGCCGGCTTATTTCACGTATCTCTGATTAAATCGGAATAGAAAAGTTTTTTTTAAAAATGTTCAAAGAAGATCGTAATAAAATGATGCATAGATTCAAATATTTTATATCACGTGATCATCATGTATCTAATTGAAGAGGACGTTTTTGCATTGAATAACGACATGTAAAGTTCAAAGTATACAGGGATGGATAACAGTCTCAATTATGTAACAATGAAATTTTACTGACATAGCAGCTTTAACATACATTGCTAGATTTGTTATAACTTGTGAATAACTGTTTCATTACGAACATACTAAAATCTGGAAATTAGATCCCTCGGAAGCATCTAAGTCTTTGGTAAAAAATTGCTTTATTGTATTTTAAATTTTCTTCCTTAAGTTTTCATAACAATTAAGGACATTAAGTAAAAAGTGAAAATCGTCTTCTAAATCTAACAAATTAAAATGGTTACAGTATCTTTGTCTGTATTCTAAGATAATATGCTGACAACCGTTAACCATGCGTAATGTATCAAAGGTCAAATGGGAGTTTTTAAAATGCGTAAAAATAAATAGTTTAATGACAACTGAATTTCCCACAGAAAAATGCATCAGAGTTTGCATAATGTTTTTTCAGAAATTCTCAAAAAGGGTAGAAAGCAATACTTGTAGGTTCGAGCCTCACTCGGGGCGTTGAATTCTTCATGTGAGGAAGCCATCCAGCTGGTTTACGGAAGGTCGGTGGTTCTACCCGGATGCCCGCTCGTGATGAAATAATGCACGGAGGGGCACCCGGGGTATTTCTCCACCATTAAAGCTGGAAAGTCGCTATATGACCTATACTTGTGTCGGTGCGACGTTAAACCCAATAAAAACAAAATGAAACTGATAAAAATTTTGAAAAATTGAAAAATGGAAAATGAACAGGAAGTTAAAATTTACTGCATAGGTAAACCTGTGAAATCAGTAAGGCAATATGATAACTATTTGGAAATAAAGCACCTATTAATGGATCGTGATAATTTTATCTTAACGGTACTTGGTAAAATCCAAAAACAGGTAAAGCAGGTGTATTATCCGTGTTAATTTGTATAATGTAGTACTTTAACTCTAAATACGGCACGTTATTCCATGAAATATTCCTAGTCTAGCGGATACAGTCTCGTACATCTATTCTTTTTTATGTTTGAATGGTGTAGGTTCGAGCCCTTGTTTTTTTAAATGATTGTTACTTATTCTATTTTTATTCAGGTTTTGTTTTTATATCGTCTTTTGTATTTATTTTACTCATTTCCTATTCATTGTTTATCTAATTTATTTTTCATGTCAATGTCTATTCTAATATGAGATCCTCTGAAAAATGACAATAAGTACTCGGTATATGTGCACGATCTACTTATTAATGATTAATGATTTTTTTATAAACGGTAAACATACTATAGTGCCTGAGCGATGGTCAGAAGGTTACGTTATTCTGTTACACAAAAAAGGAAGCATAAATAACGTTGAAAGTTATCGTGGCATTACTTTATTAAGCTGTATAGGTAAACTATTCACCCGTATAATAAATAATAGGTTAAATTTATGGGCTGAGAATTACAATGTATATGTTGAGGCCCAAGCAGGGTTCAGGTCAAAAATGAGTACTGTTGACAATGTATTTGTATTAAATGGTTTAATATCGCATTTTTTTAATCAAGGGAAGCAACTGTATACTTTATTTGTTGATTACAAGAAGGCTTTTGATTATGTGGTAAGAGATAATCTATGGTATAAATTAATAAAGTTAGGACTGCGAGGTAACATTTTAGATATTGTAAAATCAATTTATGAATCAGTTAAGTCTAGAGTTAAATATTGTAATACCTTAAGCGAAGAGTACTCTTGTATGTTAGGGGTCAGACAGGGGGAGTGTTTATCTCCCTTTTTATTCACAATATCAATGATTTGGAAGATGTATTTATTAATAGTGATGCAGTTGGAATAGTTGTTAATATATTTAAAGTATTTTTATTGTTGTATGCAGACGATATACAAATGTAGTTATATTTGCAAATTCTGCTGAAGAATTACAAAACAATATTAATCTGCTACATAATTATTGCATGCTTAGGAAACTTAAGGTGAATGTTACAAAAACAAAAATAATGGTTTTTAAAAAAGGAGGTAGTATTCCAAGAAACATAGAATTTCTATATGATGGTTTTAGGATTGAAATTGTCAATAAATTTTGTTACTTAGGTAAAGTATTTACTTGTGGAGGGTCACTGAGTACAGCCCAAAATACTTTAGCAGGCCAAGCACAAAAAGCAATATTCAAATTAAATAAATACTTGTATAAGTTTACTTATATATCACCAAAACATAAATTGGAATTATTTGATAAGCTTGTGTCATCTATTTTAAACTATTGCAGCGAAGTTTGGGGTTTTGTAAATGATTTATCCGTCGAGAGGGTGCACATGCAATTTTGCAAGAAACTTTTAGGAGTTAAAAAGGTAACTCAAAATGACTTCATATATGGCGAATTGGGTCGAGTATCTTACAGAACAATTCACATGTATAATATAGTAAAATATTGGTTAAAAATATTACAACTTGGTCATAACAAATGTGTTTTTATTACATACACATTGTTAAAAAACGACTTTGAAAATCATGGTAGACGTAACTGGTGCTCTTTACTTAAAGATTTACTTTGTTCGCTGGGTTTTGTAGATGCTTGGATATATCAAGGTGTAGGTAATGTTGATATGTTTTTATATATGATTAAACAAAGATTAAATGATCAGTTTATACAAAATTGGAATTCAAGAATAAATAATTCTTCTAGAGCTTTATTGTATAAGAGAATTTCAATTTTGAGATTTCAGCCGTATCTTGAATATTTTAATGTAAATAAATTCTGTATATCTGTTACACGTTTAAGGGTATCTTCTCATAAATTACAAGTAGAAGCTGGAAGATGGGTAAGACCAGTCAGTACACCATTAGATGAAAGGAAATGTATTATTTGTCAAAAATTAGAAGATGAGTATCATTTTATAATAGAATGTGATTTGTATAATGATTTAAGAAAATAATATATACCAAGAAAATACTGGATTAGACCAAATATGTTTAAATTTATAGAACTTTTGACTCCGAAAATAAGAAAATAACAAAATTTAGGAATATTTATAGCAGAGCTACCGGCGCCGCGAAGCGGCGCCGACAGCGTCGCATTACGGTTAGACGTGTGAAAAAGAAAATGAATAAAACTGTGTACAGACATTACTATCGAGTTGAAAATTCGTGGTAAGTTTTTGGAATCGGTGTTCTTCGGGTTTTTTCCAGTACGCAATGCTCATAGTAATTAATCAGTAAGACGTCAATAGACGCTTGCTGTTTACAGTTGACAAAAGCGTTTCGCTTACTGCTTTGAACGTTGAATAAAAATGTAAATGAGCGCCTGATAATAAGAATTTAGTGCTAAATACATTTTCTACGAAGAAAGAAAGGTAAAATACAATATTTTCAATGTGAAACGATTTTCGTCACGCTGCCGCAACTGAAGTTTATTATATATACTTATATTTTTGGTGATGACGTCAGACTTCCACACTGGTGCAGTGGTTAGCGAGGTCGCGTTGAAATCCAAAGGTCGGGAGTTCGATCCCCACCAGAAGCGTCTTTTTTTTTTAATTTCTTTTTTATTTCAGGTTTTTTTTTATTTTATTTATTATGGGTTTTGAAAGTATTGTAAAAACAATAAAGTCATTCATGTGATATTTAACAAGTGTTTTGTTAGTGATGTCAGGTTCCAATGTAGTACTGTCTGTAGCCTACAGTAGTCAGTAGATAAAACTTTAAAAAAAAAAAGGTTTTTGGATCAAAATTTACAGGCATTGAACTGTGAAAAGCACAAAATGCTCTTCTCCCTGTTAACATATATTTCATCCACAAGCTTAAAAATCACTGACCAGAGTTTATTACTAGGAAAAAAACTATTGACTATGAATTATCAATAAACATCAAAAAGGCTCCTACTAGTAACTACCATTCCTAATCTGTATCAGTTGTGCTAAAAGATTAACCATAAAAATGTTAACTTCGCAGTTCAGTAAATAAAACAGAAGTTTTCGAGAATTTCGGCAAAAAAGTGATTTTCTCTGGGTAAAATTCTCATCATTTACATGTACAAAGCTAGTCTTTTGGTTTTTAAACAAGCTTTGTACATGTAAATGATTTTCATTCTCCCATACCAGAGGTCTATCATAGCAGTATTTTGCCTTAAAGTTGGACACATTATTCTTTCTAAAAATAACTGTAACTTTCTTTAGATTTAATCTTAATGCATTCTAAGACATTCATTCAGAAATCAGGAATTATCATTAATTCATGAAAATTTTAATAGATCTTAAAGAACATAAACTTCCTAAAACGGATCCATAATTCCAGGTCATTCCAGCAGCACTCCTTTAATTTTCAAGGGGCACTGGTGATTTTTCAAGGGAGCTCTGCCTTCTAGGTAGCACCTAAGTTCATATTATTTAATGCATTTAAATTTAGACAGTCTACTTTGTAATACTCTGTATTATGGTTGTAGTTAAATGTGTGTGTTTTCTCAGGTCTTGTATTTCGTTTCGACAATGCTGTGATTGAACTGATTGTTTAGTGCGATCAATTCGTAACAGAAAATGCCAAAATACTTCAGAAAATGGGAAAAGCACCAAAATTGGCACAGCTATTTATTAAAGCATTAAAAACATTTTTTTCATGGGACCCATTTGATATCTGTCAAGATGGCCGATATGGCGGCCATTTTCCAAAATGGCCGCCAAAACGCAATATTTACGTTAGAAGACTCTAATGAAAGGTCATTATATTTACATTCACCCCCAAAATGCACTAAATATAAATGTATATAATAAAATAAATCCTAAATTTACATCAAATCCAAAAATAACAATTCAAATGATAATAGTTTCTTTCTGTTTCCATGGTAACGGCAAAAATCTAACCTTTAAAACTTAGTTTAATATTATCATTGTGTAGTTTTCATATTTTTAAGAATAGAATATTTTGTTTTAATATATGTAATTTATATTATTTCACTTGAATTCCCTCCACAGCAGCATGTTGAAACATTATTGTTTTTCCCCTTTAAACCAGTATTTAGCCAGATGGGGCTTATGGGTTGCCCCTGTATGCACGTCAATACGTCAGCCATGCAGAGTGGGATACTGAAATAACTTTGAAAGCACAGCAGAATTTTTCATGATTGTGGTACATGGATAGATGGCAATGCAGAGAATGTCAATGTCATTTAATTTTGTTCCTATGGCAACAAATGTTGTTGCTATGGCAACAAATAGTGCACGAATATGTCACAAAGTGTCATCCTGCATTTCTTCAAAACAAGGAGAGATTGTTTCTTGAGAAATTTTACATAGACAGAGGGACAAATTGAGAACATGCTTGTTATCTTATTTTCTCCTCTTGTACATCATTTTGTCCGTCTGTATGTCGGTCCATCATTTGCAAATGGCGGATTCTTCAATAACTTCAAAATTGCAAATTCTAAAGACTTCTTTATGAAACCTTGTTTATAGATGGTAAGTAATATGGAAAATGTGAAGGTCAATTAACTTAGTTGCTATATAAAATTGTAGTTTCTTTGACACCAAGTACGACAACTACCCCTTTCAGTTTGGGACTTCGAAATGCAAGAATAGATTATAGCCACGGGCTAGTAGGATCAAATGAAACAATGTTCGTTATTATGCACCCGCAGTCACAATGTCTGCGTAATAAATTGCTAACTGTGTAACAAAGAAGAGTAAGGCTGAAAAAATATAAAAGTTGTTGTCATGGACAACACTTAGAAAACTATTCTGTGAAATATTTTTACTCTGAACAGTGAGCTGAAATCTGAAATAAGGTACATGTCAGTTAAACTCTTGTCAGTACACACAAGCACGAGATTGTCGACAACTTTAGTTAACTTGCATAAGGCAGTGCAGAGCATTTCAGCACGTTTGACAAATTACGTCTTCCTCGACAGACTTTATCGAGGTTGCAAATGCACTTGAGGAGCTATTGGTACGAGACTCGGGTACTTGAGACAAAAACTATTGAAAAGGTTCCAATATATCAAAGATCTCTCTGGTCAGCCTTATTTATCTTGACTAAGAATTTTAGGAAAGTGATGGAACACCCGACACCCATATGTGCCCGACCTAATGGGCAACCTTTTTTAGTATGTTCAAGAGGTGTAGCAGACGATGCAGGAATGCACATTATAGCCCTAATCTATATGTGAACAAATGGTTGATCAAGCTACTTGACATGTTTTGCTGTAAAGAAGAGTATCGAAAGCCTCCATTTATACCCCAGAAATACAATACGAACAGTTTGTTTGTAGGAAGATGTAGAAAATGCATTTAAAAGCTTGATTCACCAGTAAGCGCGAGCTGTACTGGTTAGTTTTGTTTGACAAGACAGTGTTATTCTTACATTAGACTGCTTTACTGGAAGTACAACTGGTAAATAGATAATATTTGTCGTCTTAAAACTAGTAATTTAAATTGGTATTAAAATTGTGTTTCGAATGTACCTGTGCTCATTAGAAAAATCCTCAAGTACTCACATTTAATTTTATTTTGATTTCAGTAAAATGTCCAGAAATAGATATTAGAGCACATTTTTCTTGTAGAAATGATAGATTCTGCTCTTAATTTATACCCCCGTTACACTCAGCCACGTTCCCACTACGTCGTAAAAACTAGCAGGACGCAATAAGAAATGTACAATGTAGAAGAAATACAGTAGACTCCGATAAGAACATGATAATTATGGTCTCCATGAGTGTAGAGAACGCGGTCGAATTTTGGACATGTTCAAAACAAATGTAGTGAGAACGCTGTCTAATCAGGAAGCTGGAAGGACGTAGTAATGATGTAACTAAAACCTAGTAGGACATAGTACAAGCGTGGTGCGGACGGGAAAGGCTGTATGGTGCGCTCACTGCGCTGTCATTGGGTTATCATTGCGTTCTTGCTACGTCAATGGAGTTCTTACTACAACTTATATACGCTTGTGTGCTATGACCATGCTACGTGCATGCCACATTGTAGTATACCGCATAAGGTTATTAATACGTTCTTTCGGTTCTTAACACATCTATGTCACGTTTGCAGCACTTCTCACCATGATTGGTTCAGATTCTGAAAATTGAGTATGAATACTGGATCCAATTCCCAATCACTTTGTTTTCAATCAGCAATGGGTATCGAACATCATCAGGAATTGCCACATTATCATGGACTCAGCAGCACTGTCAGCTTGTAGTGGACTTTTGGACCTCCGTATATCCTTCACACTGCTTTTGCTTATTCCACCGCAGTCTCTCCATAAGACTGCTCTTTTTTCTTTATTGGGGCGTTGGGGTGGGGTGTGGGGTCGTCGTTTATTGTAATTTATGATTGTTGAGTGTAGATGCGGACACAATTATGTCAATATAACTTGCAGAAGGAATGAAAAAAAATAAAGAGGCGCATGGCGTAGTATTTATAAGTAGTCGACGAATGCAGTGAAAAGGTGATAAGCATATGGTTAAAGCATGGTAAGCGAGAGGTGCAATCTGACTGATCGTACTAAGAATGTAGTAAGAACACACTGGACATGAAGAAGCGTGTGGTA
This sequence comes from Mercenaria mercenaria, assembly GCF_021730395.1. Taxonomy (NCBI): domain Eukaryota; kingdom Metazoa; phylum Mollusca; class Bivalvia; order Venerida; family Veneridae; genus Mercenaria; species Mercenaria mercenaria. Next base: position 54,112,465 of record NC_069372.1, on the reverse strand, counting down.
AGAAAATTAGTGTGAACGTGTTAGACGCCATGAGAACCTGGCAAGGATATTAAAAGCGCGCAGTATGAACTTTAGAACTGCACATTTTTCGAGTTTGATCCCCGTCCCCACAGCGTCAAAATTTTCAAGAAGCAGTATAATCTTCATGGTCTTTGCCTGAGAGTGATCAGGGCATTAGTGACTGTACATTATATGCTTATGACATTAAACTATAAAACCATTGTTATGGCACAATGTGCTACAATTTGACAAAAAACAGAATATTACAGGAACATGCAAATGTAAATTTGATTACCCTGATCAACCGGCAATGACTTTTTCCCAAAGAAATCATGATGATCTGACAGGCCAGGAATGTTTACATGGTCTATCACACTAACATAATTAATGAATTATATAGTTTTATTAAGTGTCATTAGTTCTCTTAGTGTAAATAAATTGAAATGAATACAGCAACACTTACAAATTCTGAGTCACGAAAACTAATGACAAAGTGAAACACATGTCATTTATTCATTAATACACATTACAGACTAAAACTTCGTTTGCTCAAACTCTGATAATTCGAACACCATTCTTCAATTAATCTATCGTCAGGTCCCAAACAAATTCCTTTATAATATATTTTTCGATCACTCAATAATACATACTACCGATAATTCGAATAAATTTAGTCGGTCCTGATGGGTTCCAGTTACCGAAGTTCGAATGTATTTATAATTAATTAATTTACAATTGTTGTAAAGTTCTGCACAGGACTGTTGCCATTTTAAACATTCTTGATATGCCAGTTACCATTATATACTTAATTTTGATTCATATAAATGCATTATGACTTTTCTTCTGCTTAATAGCACATTTTATTTCCCAAAGGGAGACAACTTTTTTCATTTTTGTTGGAAGAGCGGTATTCTTGTTAATATAATATGTTTGGATTTATTCAGGCAGGTGGTTTTAGCTTATTATATTGATGACTGTAAGTGTCAACAGAAATTTTATATATGATATAATAATGTATTTTTGAAAATATATACATATATGGCGGCCATCTTGGATTTTTCGGCCATATTGGATTTTCCGGAGTGGGTCTCATGCTCATTTTTAGTATTTTGCCCTAAAGTAGGTATGTACCAAGTTTCATGCTTTTCCCATTTTCTGAAGTATTTTTACACCATTTTACTGTACTAGTTCTATATATGTTGTATTTAAATGTATTGTTAAACGGTCCATATATATAGTGTCTATTCGGTTGATTGCTTCTGTTTTGAAGCTACTTATCTAAGCATTAATATATCCAAATTTATCAAAGAAGCTATGTCATTAAGAAACGCAATGTTTAATTCCCAATAGAGTATACATAGATAATTGTTCAGCCTCAGTAACAGTTCAATGTGTGTGTTCTTTGTGTTTTATTGTATATATTCATTTGCCCTGTACATATTCACGTGATTATGATTACTGTGATTATGATTACTATTTATATTGTATGTAGACAAGACGATGTACTTCTGTATAAGTCTGGAATGAAACATTCTGTTCTGTTCTGTTCTGTTCTGTTCTGTTAATTAATTATGCTTCTGTTTGTTGATTTGAATAGATCTATGTCAAGTTGTACAACTCTTGTAAACTTGTCAAAGATGACCTTCTCCGTTTTTGTTTTGTTTATTTGTGTGTTTTATGGTTGTGACTTTGTCTTTTCTGTCGCTCGTCTGCATGTTATATAACTCTTTATAGTAACTTTTATATCGTGATGTGCACCACTGTTTGTTGTATGTCTTGTATTATGTAATATTTATGTCATGATGGGCTTTTAAGCCTAAATGATTTGCAATAAAATTGTCTTGTCTTGTCTAAGCTTACAAATCATACGTGTTAACCACTAGACCACGCCGCTACTTATATCGGTTTCGCGATATAAGATATTTGTCATATAATGTGTTCACCTGATTCCCTATTTCATTGTTATGGGTTGATCCGGTATTGGTAAATAAAGGCCACAGTTATCGCGTTTTGTTAATAACTATGGTCTGATTATATCAAGTTTTGTCAACAATTCTAAAGCATTTATAACACCGTTTTACTTGATGTTTTAATATGGTTTTCAATGACAATGTATATCCATTGCCTTTGACAAAGGGAGATATTATGCCCATCCATAACAATGAAGGCATACCATGTACGGCTTTTAGCATTGGTGTCCAGCAATAGGGGTAAGATAGCCTAAGGGGAAAGGGTGCTGTTATGGCCGTTCGTTTATTAATTTCCTGATTTGAGCATTCCATTTTTCTGACCACCACCAATCACAATATCAATAGTAGGTGTATAACTGTTCATTCTTCCCACTCATGAGTTCTCAGGCATTGCAAGTTTCACGAAAAACCATTCTTATGTAATTTATATAATATATTCATTATTCTCTTCAAGTCTTCTGTTGATTTTGTGTTTTTTACTTAGTTTTTTAGTTGCATTGCTTAAGTTTTATTCTTCTTTTATCTAATTAGTTAGGTATAATTCATATGACAATTCTGTCACAACATTTTTCTTTCTTTCTCATTTGTTTTCCTTTTTTTCCTGTTAACTTTTTTCTCCATTTATGTCTTATCAAAAATGTAATAACAATGAGATGTTCACATTTTTTATCATGTGTTATTATCTTTTCTTTAGTCTATTTCTGTTATTACATATGTGACATAATAACAATATTATTTCTTTAGATGTAATCCAACGATTTCCCGTACTTTTTTCACACATTTTGTGCGCGGATTGCAAATAACATTTTTTTTCACCACTTGTTTATAATTTTATCTTATTTTAATCTCTGTTCATCGTACTGCATACTCATGATACTGTTTATGCCACTAAGAATTAATTTGTTAATATTACATTATTTTGATTCATGTCTTTTACTTCACTGTCTATGTTAGGATGATTTTTATATTATTATGTTAGAAAATCATATGTTAGACTATCTATAGCCAAAGATTTTATCTTCTTAAAATAAAGTTATTATTATTATTATACCGGTTTATGGTGCGCACCTACCATCTTCATTCTTACCCCCACCATGTTCCACAAACACGGGACAGTTTAAATAAAAGTATCCCCGCCAGGTGAATCTCTAACACACGCAATGGAAACAAAAAGGCAACTTTATAATTATATAAAAAGCAACCATTAAGAACCAAAAACCGTATATACTCAATGCCTTTGCAGAAGAAAGAGCACCAAGAGAAACACCCTTAAGAGTCTAAACAGTTCAGTCCTGGTGGAATTTAGAAACTGTTTATCACAAAGTCCCCCCTCCCTTTCCCGTCAAAAGGTTGAACACTAAATATGCGGTATTTCTCAAAACTGTTTGGTCGTAAGACCCTAGACCCAAGATCTTTAAACACATCCCCATAAAAAACGGGTTTTGAAATACTGTCACAAATTGACATACGGGCCTTATTTTATCTGTAGTGTAAATGCAGGTATTGCATCATCTTTTTGTAAATTTTTGAGTTATTGAGGTAAATGTCAGATTTCATGCATAAAATACCTCTCATGTTTTTCTGTATTTCATAACTTAAATTTCCATGTAAATTTCATTAAATTCTGTTCAGTAATAAGAAAGTTGATATTTTATAAACTTCAGTAATTTATGTTTTTATCCCCAAAACCACTATAATGGGCCTCAAATTGTCAATTTAAATCCGCGCCAAAGTAGTTAGATTCCCCGGCTATATCGTGAATCCCGTGGAAACACAAATAGTCGGAGTCCACGGCTTAGCCGTGAATCCCATGAAATTTAGTATTTGGCGGGACATTATCCTTTAAATAGACTGGACTAGTTATGCCTTGCGCACACCACCTTCCGACTTTATAGACGAATCTATGTCTGAATTATTTTCTTGCTAGAAATTTATGCTCGATCGAGGTAAGAAATTTATTTGTTAGATTTTTGTATGATTTTTGCATTACGATTTTTATTTGGTAAATTTTTGTGCATTCTACAGAATTCTGTAACATTTACTTTTTGGCACATGATTTTGGCTAGTTTCGGTATGTCAGGATGATTTATTAAATTTTTCAGACTTTTGTAAATTATTTGGAAAGAGGAATCTAAAATGTTTCATTTATATAAGATGTTAAATTTGTACTGAAATTTGTAACATGATATTTATAAAGTACTTTGTTTCAAAAAACTTATGTCAAACATTTCGTTATTATGGAACACCATTACTGCATTGTATTGTTATGTATAAATCTATATGGCAAGTCTAGTACCATGTATATATTATTGTAATATGAAATTGTGTGACAGTCTATTGCATACACATACAATGTCCGTTTTGTTGTATGGCATTAGATATTATATGGATGCCAACTATCATATAACGTTTGATTTACATTGAATTTTGTTAATTTGTAGTTGTAAATAATAGCTGCAGTTTATCATTTCCGTATCTATAATGTTTCATCATAAACTTTTCATATCTTTTTCATACTTCAATGTCAGACTTTTAAGTAATTAATTTTGGTAATAATGGAAGTAATTAGTGACGTATTTTAATCACGTGACGTATGAACTTAGTAGCACATATATTTTGTATAAGTAGCACGTATTATTTATGGGAGCCTACGGAGGTATGGTGTACCCAAAGGAGCAGTTTTACGCCCTGACTTATTTGTTTTGCTATGGTGCTTACCATTTGTTATATATTTTAGCTTCTTCCGCCAGACGATTTTCCTGGTGACGTCATAACCCGGAAGTACAATGCCCGAGGTTCACTTGTCTTCACTCGCCTGGATGTGATATTCCCAGCGCAGAGCTTTCGTCCCATGGTTGTGCCGTAAACCGCAAAGACGATGATTTTTGTTATCCTCTGAAGTCAGCTCAGGGATGCAATCACCTACCACCATAGGGAGCCAACACGGAATCAACGTATTCACGGTTTAAAGGGACTGAATTTAGAGATATGTTTTGTTTGTGCTACTTAAAGTTCACAATTAAATTAAAGAACTGTGTCACGTCAGATTAGAATGGATCTATAAGAACTTTTGTATCTAGAGATACTGAACTTTCTTTTTTTTTTCTTTCTTTTAATCAGTTTTTTTTTCTTTTCATATCTATTCATTGTTAATAAACATCTTTTGTAAATAAATTTGTAAATATTGTAAAGGGTGTTGATTTGTTCTGATGGTTACTGTCGCCGGTACGGCCTTTCCTGTCACAAATACCATCTCGCAGAAGTGTCTTTAAATTACTACTGAATTTTAAAACCAAATCAGAATTATGACAGTAAAAGTTAGCAAAATATCAACGCAATTTGTAGTAACGGTAGCCTTGCTGAAAAGGTCTGCTTCTAATATATTGATTACGTTCAATGAAATCCTCGACATGTTTACAAAACAATTTGAACATTTTTACTCCTAATATAACATGTTTGAAGTCTGTCCGTACTTCTACACCGACGGTCTGGCATTCCAAAGGGACTCGGGTGTGGACACGTATGATAAACTTAACCAAAAAAGGGATTTTAAAATGTTGTTCACCACACCGATGAGTCAAAATACATGATGCCGTTTATAACAGAGGAAAATGTGATGTAAAGCATTGATTTTGTCTGTTTGTTTCGCTTTAAAGACCTGGAAAGTCCTGGATTTTTTTGTATTATGCATTGTTTGTCGGAATGTTTAATATAGGTCTATAGCGAATATTTGGTGGCCTCAAACATATACAAGAACTAAAATAATGGCGGCCATTTTGGCAAGGTATTTCAGCTACTGTGTACAGTCATTCAATAAGAATTAAGTGTGCAGGAATTTATTTTTATGCCAAACACCTAGTGATATTTAGATTTGCGAAAAAGCTTTAGCCTGTTATATGGTTAACAGTGTACATTTTAGCCTATTATTACGAAGCTGAATGGCTTAGTATTGTGCTTACATGTTAATATAGGTGCTTAATCAAGAAATCCGTCGTTCTTATTAGCTTCGGAATGAATGATATGTCAACCTCAAAGCAAAATGTTGTCTAAATAACCACTAATCATGTACATGTTTATATACAACAATGCATTCAAATGGACACAAGTTTGAAATCAGGATAGGGTTGGACTGAGTTAAATATCCATATGTTAGTCAGAGGAGACAAGTTTAGAAGAAAATGTAGCAAGACTGTTTGCATTATATTGCTCTTGACGTTTTATCCTCAAAAATGAATATGACCGTATTTATCATCGTTTAAAGTGTGAAAGTCTTAAAATGTCCTGAAACAAGTGAAAACGTTTTATTCCTTACATTTAAAAGTATTTAAAAGCCCTTGAAAATGCTTAAAAGTCCTTTTCAATGAAGTTTTTGCAATTTTTATTACATGCCTGAAGAAACGATGAAAAGACATGTAAATCTGGTGATCTTAAATTTTTAACATGAAATACATAATACATTACAAATGTATTTGTACCATGGTCAAACTAGCATTTAAGCTCTAATGGACAATCATTGTTGAAGAGAGTGTTAATTGTGTTAAAACAATTCAACATCACAAACATGGCTGAGACTGGACAGTAAAATCGCATAGAAAAAGTGAGGGCATATGGAAGCGTTTCTTCGGCTGAGAATAGTTCAGATGTAGAATCTCTTACTGTTCTGCTCGATTATCAATCCTTGAAAACAGTTTAAATGCAGTCCTGAAATGTAAGGAATAAATCCTTAAAAAGTTCTGAAACATTTGCTTGGATGGTCTGTATTAACCCTGCTGAAAGTTTGACCTTTATTCTCTAATCAATAAAATCTTAAGGAGATCCTTTGGAAGCATAGAATGCAACCAAGCAGAATAATAGCAGAGTCGGTTTGAGTGTGTCTGTTCATTACAGGTAATTGAATGTGCAGCAATCTCTCACACCCTAGCATCGGCTTAAGCGTAACACTATAACATATGTATGATCCAAAAGGACACGAAAATATAACAACATTGAAGTTCATCACCAAAATGGGACGAGATGTTCATGTTTCGATTATAAGAAATCTGCATAAGACAGCACGTTTAAATTTTTACATATGGTGAAATCATTGGTTGTCTTTAACATACAGTGACAGTTTCAGCTCATCTGCCTACACTCGAGGTTCTCGAACTTGAATACAATTAATTACGACAGGATGTATTTTATTGATTTATGTAATATTTTAAAATGCTTTGCAGATTCTTTTCTTACTTGACGCCTTACTGTTCGTATTCTTGTATAAACTTTTAATTTACACTGACTTCGCGTCTTTTAATAATACCAGATGCAAGTGGGGTTAAACAGTCGAGGTAACGGTGTATGTGTCTTAATGTATTCGAATGTTTGTTATACAAGACACGACTTATTGCACTGAGAACAAAATTAATATACTTTTTTCACCTTATTGATCTTTTAACAGTATTATTACACCCTATTAGCCTCTTAGTATCTTTAAAAAAATTGTCATATATTTTAAATGTCTGTGCCTAAATAAGCTACTCGACTACTGTGTTTAAGGAATCATATGAACTGACGTTTATTCTAATTAATTTTTTATAATGAAAATAGGAAACTATTCAATATTAACCGTAAATTTAACACTACTTAAGGTATTAGGCCCATAATAGAGTACCTTCTTTTTAAACAGTATTCAATTCCTACCATAAACCTACTTTGACTGCAATTTTCAGGGGGCGTAGGTTCAAGCCCCACTGGAGCCAAATTGTTTTCCCTTATTTTCCTTTTTTTCTAGTAAGTTTTTACTTCTTTTAAGACTTGTTATTGATTTATTGTACAAAAGTGGAAAAAAATTCATTTGATAAGCGATTTCTTGCTGTTCAAAGTAAATTTACCTCTGAAACAGAAGGGGTAGAGTTAGACATCTTTAAAAATATTGAGTTACATGCGGTAAAAGTTCTCTATTTTGCCTTCATTTTTTAGATTACATATTGTGGAAGAAATATAGGTAGGTTTTACTTCTGCCCCAAGGTTATTTTTGAATGAAGTAAGCAAAATTCAAAACAGACCCGCAGGATTCGACCTTAATTTTTCAATGTTGGAGTTAGAATTCTGTCTCATTAAATCCGTTTACTTGAGGCACCCTAGAAAAAATGATACTGACAGTTTTATTTTAAGTTTTATAATTGTTTACCAATAGTTTGATGTTTCTTTCATGAAAAATAATGGTATAATGAATTTTCTGCAAAGCACGCATACGCTAAAATGACGTCACGTTAATGTGCGATGACGTCAATGTTTTTGTTGCGACCAAGAAAGAGCGCTACTATATTTTATCTACTGGTTCAGATTAAGGACATATTAGAATCGAAATAATGCATAGCAAAATCGTGTTTTACCTAAATTAAAACACTCAAACTACGTTATACGTTATACGTCGCCAGAGTAATTCACTAGTGCCACGCCCTCGTGAAATTATTCCACGGACGTATAACCTCATTCCGTGTATTAATAACGTTAATACACGGGCTTTCTATACATTATTTCTAAATTCTGGCACAAGGATTTTACTGACATTATATACGCAAATATTATTACATGAGTACCTATAAATAGTAACAATTTCGCGCTGAAAAAAGCTCCTGTTATCGTACTGCTTCATGCATTATCACATTATCATAAATGGCCGATAATGACGTTAGCGCGGGAAATTAACGTCCATTAACAGAAATGACATCATGACATTTCATAGAGGTAAAACAGCGAATGGTTCAGTTGTAGTTTTATCATCTGGAGCTAAACGTCGAGCATTTTACGTGAAATAACGTATTTTCAATTCCAAGTTGTACTATAAGCAACTATAAAAGCATTTGATTTTATACGGTATATAGTAAAAATATAATAGAAAGTGGAAGGTTGAAAACTGTTTATACCGGTAGATGCTAGTAAAAATAGCACACTAAACTGTTCTTACTATATTATAGTTAAACATGTAATAAACAAGTAAATACACGGTTTTTGTTCAAGTTTTTCGTGCCCCTTCCGAGCGTTATTTCAAGTACGGTCCTTGTATCTGAATATCTGTCTCTTCAACTTGTTTGCACCTGTCAGACACTTGTAAAGTGTGCCCATACCACGTGACTTGGACGTCATTTTTTTGATAACACGTCAAGCTAAATTGACAACAACTTCGTCGGTCCGAAACTTCAAATCAATATAAGCTCTCTACTCCTTAATCGAATTTGGCCAAATATAGCGCAAGCAAACGCAAAAAGTGAATATTACACATACAAGTAGATGGTTTTATAAATAGATGAACAGTTTTAGCCTGGAAAACCGATCTTTTTAACAAAAATTTAGCATGCTATGACGGTAAGCAAGTGTCCCTTTTGACAGGAAAATAGATAACAAAGGGTATGGAAGATGTCGTGCGTATAGCCGATTCACAGAGATCCAATGCCTGCACTTTTGAAGATCTTTTTCAGAAATAATAAGGCAGGATTATCAGAAAACTGTGGAAAATGCAAAATATGCTAAGACGGCAAGCCCGCTAATACGGCGGGCCTTTTTTTTTAAAAGACAAAATAACCGCCTGTTGAATCGCACTTCTAAGAAAACAGTCATTGGATGTTCACCAAGAAGAGATCTCTCTATTTCTACAAAAACCACATCAAATTTACATCGAGTGTGAAACAAGTTTTATGAACTTAAGGTATTGGACCCCTAATAGTAATGTTTGAAAAATGGCATTTGTTTGGTATATTCTTGAAGTTGACCATGTTTCGGACTGTGTTGCAAATTTTAAACAACCTTTACCGTGCCGATTTTTTGTAAATTTTGTATAATTTATGGTATTTCCTCAAGCTCAAGTATAGACAAATTTCAGTGTGATGGCCACTATCGAAAACGTTTGCAGAGAATTCATTACAGCATTAATTTTGATAAAAGAAAATCAAACTATTGTTAAACAATTATAAAACACAAAATAAAACTGTAAATATCATTTTTGCTAGGGTGCCTCAAGTAAACGGATTTAATAAGACAGAATTCTAACTCCAAAATTGAAAAAATAAGGTCGAATCATGTGGGTCTGTTTTGAATTTTGCTCACTTCATTCAAAAATAACCTTGGGGCAGAAGTAAAACCTACCTGCATTTTTTCCACAATATGTAATCTAAAGAATGAAGGCAAAATAGAGAACTTTTACCGCATGTAACTCAGTATTTTTAAAGATGTCTAACTCTACCCCTCCTGATTCAGAGGTAAATTCACTTTGAACAGCAAGAAATCGCTTATAAAATGAAAATTTTTCACTTTTGTACAATACATCCATAATAAGTCTTGAAAGAAGTAAAAACTTACTAGAAAAAAGGAAAATATGGAAAAAAAATTTGGTCCCAGTGGTGCTTGAACCTACGCCCCCCAGAAAATTGCAGTCAAGGTAGGTTTACGGTAGGAATTGAATACTCTTCAAAAAGGAGGTACTCTATTACGGTCCAATACCTTAATCACGCTCGACAGCTTCTTTCTGAGTTTTTTACCAGTACTAGCGCCAATTTAGGAAAAGGAGAGGCAGTGGTAGGAAGTTTGCCTCTGGGGAGATTCGAACTCATGACCTCTAGGTCCATATTATGTTGCTTACACCCCGGACCATGTCACCTCTAAAAGCATGTATTAAATGGTATAGACGTCATGATACAATAATCATTAATCATTTCATTAAATTCTTGCAGTGTGGTACTTCAAAAACAAAAATTTATCAAAGGACTAAAGTAAAAATATCGTTTTATTTGATAGGGACTGTAGCGGAAAATGCATCACCGCAGTAAGCACCGACTTAAACGTTATTATTGTTCATGTGTGATATAACCTCGTCAGACATATATAAAACATACACATTTACATCTTTTAAGGTCGTTCTAGTACACAACTTTAAAAAAGAAGGTTTACAATCCGATTGGGTAGTGCACTTCCTCACAGAAACCAAAGGGACGTTCATGACACTTGCGGATAACGCCTCATGCATTAAAAGGTATGCATAGTTGTTTTAAAATAATTATAATGACATTAGCACCATACAAACGATAAAAAGCGTATTGTTTTACATGTATAATCATGCATATTGTCAGCGATACATACCGCCACTACCCACTTGCATTAAATTCATCGATGTTATAAATGCTATCATTGCGGGCGAAATAGTCCCCTGATAATAAATAGAGAATATATTAGGCATAGAAGGAAATATACTGGGCGAGGCTATGCCGAGCGTTGTGTTATTTTTTCGAAGACAAGCCTAACAGATCTACACGTGGTCATCATGTAACATCATCTGCTAATATGTTTTCAGGGATCATGAACTTGACGACCGAATGTGTCAATCTGTGAAGGCAAAGATCAAAGAGGCCAAGATGGAAATTGACAGAAACGCCATAGCATGCGATGCGTTCAATTTTAGATGGGTAAACGGCGGGAGAAACGAAAGCAACCTGTTGCCGACATACAGGGTTGGCAGTGACATAAAGGAACTAGTTTAAATTATGATGATCTTTCAACTTGGCAATACAGAAACGACGCCTTTTGTTCAGAGATTCTGTCTAAATAACATTTTTTTTTCATGTATTTCATGCTACAGTTTTCTTATATCATCGTGCTTCGGGGCTTTTATAAATTGCAGGACTTTGATACTTAATTTTACATATTGTCGTGCAAAATAATTGTTCAAATACTTGACATTTACCATAGATCAGAAAAGTAATACCTAAAAATGTCAAATACTTTAATTGTATGAATATAACATCAAGCTGTAAACAGTAAATAACAATTTTTATCATTTTATATAAAGCAGCACAAAACAGTTGTTAAAAACTGATATCGGGTAGGCCGTTGAAACGTCTTTAGACACTCATATAATAATTATTTCAATGTGCCTTTTGGCTTGATGGAAGTTTTATTGGCCAAAATCTTCAAGTGTTTATACTTTACGTATTCCTCTTGTTAAGAGTAGACACTTAAGAAATACCATCATAATTTTCTGGTTCTCGGAAAATAGGAACTAACTTTCTGGACACCTTTATAATTTGTATTTGCATCAAAACGCCATAACTGTTCTTTTTAGTTTTTATACTGATTAAGGCATGCGTTCTTCATGATTTGTGCCAGTTAAATCAACACACATACAGGTCATTCATTGATTTGCGGGTTTCAAATGCAAGACAGGAAGACTAGAAGGAAACTTGATATGGCAGATCTATATATACAATGCTTAATATGAAAAAATGGACAATTCTAGAATTGTCCTGGGCGTTTTAAGAGTTCCAGTAATAGGTGGCATGTTGGAATTCTTAACATTTTACAGATCATTTCTACAATAGTCCAATTAAATTAATCGAACCTATTATTGTTTGGTTATGTGATAGATTCGAGATTCGTCCAGAACAATTACAGAATTACCGGGCATTACTAGAATTCGAAAAAAGTACATTCGATCCCAGAGCGGGCGTATGTTCTCTATGATAATTTTATAAAAGGTTTGACTTTGTGTCTGTTGTCAGTCGTCCTCCACCTCTGATTCATGTTGGGAAGTAGGCAGATAGTTACTTGCAGAAAACAGGTTTGTACTGGTACAGAATCCAGGAACACTGGTTAGGTTAACTGTCCATCGTTACATAACTGAAATACTGTTAAAAAGTGAACCCCAAAACAAACAAACAAACAAATAAATAAACAAACAAACAAACAAACAAACACACTAACTAACTAACAAACAAACAAATAAACTAAAAATGCACATGACAGAACAATTACAGTACGCTCCATATTTTCATACTTTGCAGACTATACAGCAACTGAATATAATGTTAAAATGCTCTAGTTACTGAATATTGATAATATGTCCATGCCAGTTATACTGTATACAAAAACACAAATACAATCAAATATATATATGGCAAGCTGTTTTCATGTATCAACGCCTCTTTTACGATTGAACACCCTATTTTCTGCCAAACTATTTGCATACAATTTCCTCTCCTCAGTGACGTGCTATGTGACACGCTATGTGTTCCCTTAAATCCGTTATCCATTCAGATCATATATGCACTGGTTCTTCCGCTGGCGACGATACCGTACAGAAATTAATAAACGCACGTACTATGTATTGCTTCTTCAGTAAGTGGTTTTACAATTTGGGATGTGTTTGGAAAGGTGCATATTTACTCTTTAACTGTTCCGAATCTGTTTCATTGTTTGCGTGCAGTGCTTTTCAAGAATTCTCTTCTTTCAGAAAAACATATATTCTTCTTACATTAAGTTTTATATCCTACGGGATCCTCGATGTCAACACCTAGTTTTGAAAATTGAATACAATTGAAGGCGATGCTGTAGAGCGTGAGCAATGATACACTTTTCGTAGATCTAATTGGTCATGAACATTGACGTTCAAACCACAATTTCATTGTTTGCTTTCATCTGAATGCTTTCGAGTGACCCCTTCTTTTAGAAATTCATTCATTTTGACTGTGATGGTGACCTGGTTAAGTCTATTTTTGATGTGCTTTCATATTTTTCGACGGACAAAGTCAGAAGGTAACTCGCAAAAACATATGGGACACGAATTTCTAACTGTATAATATTATTTATAGTCTTTGAGAATTGATGTGGTTATAGAAAGAAGAAGAGTGATCTATTTTTGGAGAACATCGGATGACTGTTTGATGAAAAGTGCTACTAAATTGACGATAAAGTTAAAAATAGCTTGACATATTAGCGTGTTTGCCGTTTACGAATGCTCTACATTTTCCACAGTTTTCTATTAATTCAGCCACATTATTTCCATCTAAGGTCTCCAACAGAACCGTAAGTACGTTCCTGTGGACCGGTAAGACGCAGAACGCCCTTAGTGTCCACAATGACCCGTCTTTCTGTCAAAGCCGTCCTAGCATGCTAACATTTTCTAAAGAAATGGTTTCCCGTTTTCAGGCCAATACTTGTGTGTGTAGTATTCACTTTTTGCCTAAGCCTGCGCTATATCTGGTCATATTTGATAAAAAAGAACGTACATTGCTTCGAAGTTCCGATTCAACGAAGTTGTTGTTAATTACGCTATCCGTGTTAACACAAAAATGACGTCATAGTCACGTGAATGGGCACACTGTTGTATATATACACGTCACGTAGTGTGAACATGTAAATAAAATGAACTGAGCTCTCCGGAGGGCCTATCCGAAGAGCTATAAAACTATTTATTTATTTGCCAATCCAAGAAGCGGAAATTACTGTATTACAACATAATTTGGCGGCAACTAAGGACAGAGGTCAAAGGGAAACAACTCCTATAACTAAGCATATAAAACTTTCAATTTGTTCAGCCTTTTGTACATAGTTTATCTAATAACTATAAGTGGCGTATACGAGATAGTTGAACATAGAAATTGTATATAAACCATATTATTTTACTAGTAATATTATGTTATCTTTGATACAAATGTTTTGTGCAATTATACTTAAATCAAGTTTGTATCATTTTGTTCAAAGTTTACTTCGTATTGCATTGCGTGTTGTAAAATTTACACAGATCTCTATCAGCCGGCTACAAGAAAGAACGGACGTGATAGCCAGAAAATACTATCATCTGGATAACTGATGGAGTGTCGTTGCCTATATCTACCATTAAAATTACATAGGGATACAACTTAAAATAATATAACCCAAACCAATCAGTATAGCCATTGGAAATGCCCTCAGAAATATTTAGAAACACGACTGTTTTAAAACTTTTCAAACATAAAATTGAGTAATGCATTTTATATAAGCTTTCGCTAAAGTGTACTTTGATCTATAAACTGGAAGTCACTTTGTCTAACAACACACTCTAACAAGAAACAAATTGTTAGATTCATAACTGTGTTATCCTACATTAAAGATAACATAGATAAGTTACTTTTCCATTGCATTGATAGGAATATGATTGACAAATAGTGTTCATTCAACGGCTAGGTCCCTTGATTAAAGCAGGTGTAGGATATTAAGGTATAATAGTTCTAAATAGGTATATGCAATGAAGCAGCATTTCCGGCCGGAAAATGGCGGAGAGAAAAGAATTCCCAATTTTTCCCAATTAAAGTGGCATTCAAGTTCATATTTTATGTCAGCTATTCCGTGTTTTTGTTTCATTGTGGACCTGTTTTTATATTTTGGCAGCATATTCAAGGAGATTTTCGCATTCATAGAAGTCTAAACACACCTTTTTACTCCTACATTTTAGCTGTCAGTTTGGAAGATAGTCAATTGTGTTGACCAGTCAGACAAAAATCTCTCTTAGAGAATATATGACTCCTACTTTCCTTTTCCTTGGTATTTTGTGGCTTATAGGTGATGCAAGAAGACAAGGCTAGTAATTTTCTTTTAAAATGGATCTGACTATGTTTTACAGCTCTCGGAGGATTGAAAATTTTATATAGAACATATAGTGGATTTATTTACTACTATATTACAAGCTAAATAAAATGTCGGAATTGTTTCAGCAAGATACCTTTGACAAAATATTTCCATTCAATTTACGCTTATATTATTGTTCTTCTTATAACATGGTATTTTCTATATACAAATAACATGAAAAATAAATTAGCCCAATACAATGATTTATTACTCGTTAAAAAGTGGCAAACTGCACGACACAAGCTGCTGTAACTGGTTGCTTTTAGCAACTCGTAGTCAACATGATCGTTCAGTTTAGTAATCATATACGAGCATTGCCATGAGAAAACCAACATAGTGGCTTTGCAACCAGCATAGATCCAGACCAGCCTGCGCATCCGTGAAGTCTTGTAAGGATCCATGCTGTTCGCTTTCAAAGTCTATTGCAATTAGAGAAACCATTAGCGAACAGCATGGATCCTGGCCAGACTGCGCGGATGCGCAGGCTGGTCTGGATCCATGCCGGTCGCAAAGCCACTATGTTGGTTTTCTCATGGCACGTTACTTTTTCCTTAACGATTTTCTAAACACAAATGAATATGATATGTTTCAACTTCAAAAAGTCACGTGTTTCAGCTATTGGAGCTAGAGGTGTGATGCGATACGGAATAAACTTGTCCGAGGAGAAGGTTGTGCATTTTAAGAAGGATAAATTTATTTTCTGTTGAATGAAAAGGTAACGCAATTTTGTATTGTTCTTATTGATATTGTAAAATATATACAATCTTTTTTTTATAGAAAGCAATTAGGTCAATGCAAATTGACTATTTGAATACAAGTAAACGTAAACTATATTTCTTTTTTTGCATTGAAGGAATTTTTCTGGTGTTCATTCTGAGGTACATGCTGCCGAATAACGAGCACAAAGAATAAAACTATAGTACCGTAACGATATATTTATTTTGCTTTACATCTCAGAGAATTTAGTATATTAAAAATGTAGTTAAATTAGTAACTATATGTTTACCACCATTCTTATTATATTGATCATTAAGCAATGGTTCGAAATTCATTTTACAAAGCAATAAGTTACGTTAAAACTTATAGGATTTTATTCTGGATAAATAATAAAAATGTAATAAGATTAATATGAACCTTCAATGCTAAATAAATGTCACGTATTATTACT
Organism: Mercenaria mercenaria; assembly: GCF_021730395.1. Lineage (NCBI taxonomy): Eukaryota > Metazoa > Mollusca > Bivalvia > Venerida > Veneridae > Mercenaria > Mercenaria mercenaria. The sequence continues at coordinate 54,095,917 of NC_069372.1, read as the reverse complement.
GCTATACAGCTAACATATTCACTCAGTTCTGAGCCAGCTATGATACAACCATTAGGTCTTTATATCTAGCGGGATGGTACTGACTAAAAAGTCTATTTAGTTAATACATTGATAGAGAACAGTGTTTAAACTCCATGTAAAAATGATATCCATAGCGTAATCTTAGTAATTGTTGAAATGGGTCTATAATATAAATACAATTCATTGAACATATTCTAAGGAGATATAAAGGAGAGCGGTGGTCTAGTGGATAAGCTGTCGACCGTTCAATCCAGGGGTCAGGGGTTCGAGCCCCACTGGGGTCACGACCATGACTTCTCATATGACACCAGTACTGGTTTTTCTAGGAAGCGGACTCGAAAGGGGTTAAAATAATCTTAAAACTTTCATCACAATCAAGCTAAAACAAATTAGTATACACTAAGGAGATATGCCTTTATGATGAATAAGTACAAAAGTTATTAAGTAAGATGTCAGTGAGTTTTCCGACCTTTTTGTCTAAATTATTGCGCTTTCCATCTAATTGCCCTTCTGAAAACCAGTCTATACGAAGTATATTAGATTCGTTGTTGAAATTTTTTTCGTTTTATTAACACCATAACTTTTTTAATAGTGTTTTTTTTTAGTTTAAGACACAATTTTAAGTCCAGCTAAGTTTCTTGACTTAACGGTTTTTCTTGTGAACTAACATCAAGGCAATGAGAGAGAGAGAGAGAGAGAGAGAGAGAGAGAGAGAGAGATTATTGCACTTTTATGACTTTAGTAGAATATCTGCGAGAATTTTTGTCTTGTAACGTTCCTTGTTGTGCCCTTAAAAGTTAAGCTCTTGGTGCTTTGACTTCAGACAAGTTGCGGAGTACATTGGTCCACATATACTTTAGATTAACTTTGTCTATATAGTAAAATGTTTCAGAGCGTAAATATTGAGGGTTTCAAGTGCAATTAGTTTCCTTTTTTATAACATAAATACACACTAACATACGAAAAATTTGAGAATTGTAATATTTTTTATTTTTATGTTTTAATATATTATATTGAAAACAAAATACACTGATAATCAGGAAATAAGACAAACATTTTCTTTTTCTTTTTGAGATTATTTTATATATAAAATCGATAGCTACTATTTGCAAGTAGATGCAGATGCCAAAAAATGGGACTCGTTTGATGAAGATATTGGCAAAATCCCGAATAGAACACTGGTGGGCGATACGAAATGGAAAAAACTCTACCCTTGCCCTTGAAACAATGGTGTATACTATGGATAATGAACGGTTTGGGTTAATCCAAAGGAACAATAAGTAACTGTCTTGTGGAAAGAACAGACGAGAGAAGAGATACAAAAGATCAGGTCAGAACTGAAACAGCTTGCAAAAGCTTTAAAAAATGCGGGAGAAGCAGAGAAAGGTGGACCAGAGTTGAGAGATATTCTGAGGATAAAAAGAAATGACCTCCAGAAAGCAAAGAGAAAGGAAAGGGCGAAGAAGAGGGATGCATTTTAGGCAAATCCTTAGAGATTTACCTCCACTGTCCTGAGGGAAAGAAATCTGGGAAACTGACAAATACCAGAGAAGAGGTCGAACAATTCCTCAGCGACACCTATGGTGATAGTCAACATGGGATCCCCTGTGACCATGTGACAGGATCCAGTTCCAAGGTTTTCGGGTTTTAAAGTTGCATTGAACATACTACTGTGTTACCGCATATAATCCAGGAAGCCAAAGTCTACATGACAGATCTGACAATATATGGCTAAATTTGGCTAATGCGTATGGAACAATGACACACATGCTGATTGAGGAGGCCCTGAAGTATTTCTATATACAAGAACACTTCAGAAGGATCAGAAGAAGCTACTTCAGCGGGATTCATCTAGTGCTTCTCAGTTAATGGCTTCCCGACTTATTGGCAGAAGTTAGAGAAAGGGATTATTACAAGATATACAATACCTTTGATATTGTTTGTCATGGGGATGAACATGCTATAAAAGCTGGAGAAAGGGTGACGACAAGGGGCCCATTGAGAGCCACTAATATCAGGCAACCAGCAACCAGCAAACACATATTTATGGATGATTTGACGATAACTACACAGTCACAGTACCCAAGCTAGATGGATACAAAATGCACTTGAGGATGCAATAGCTTACGCAAGGATGGCTTTCAAACCAAGAAGTCAAAAGCTTTGGTAATAAGGAAAGAGCAGGTCTCTCAGCAGTTTATCCTGACTGTACAGGGGAGAGAATTCCAACAATAATGGGTAACCCCATCAAGTGTCTATAGACATGGTTCAGTGACACACTGAGTGATAAGACCAACGTCAGAAAAGTGGAGCAGCAAGTAGAAGAGGGAATGAGGAAGATTAATAAGATTGGATTGCCAGGTAAGTTCAAGGGTTGGATCTACCAACATGTACTCTTGCCACAACCGTCTTGGCCGCTGATGCTGTACGAGATATCCACCACGGCTGTTGAGAAACTGGAGCTAATCATTTACAAGCATCTTTGCAAATGGCTTGGCCTTCCACCAAGTTTCTCATCAGCCAAACTGAAACTTTCATCCGTGACAAAGAGTAGGGAACTCTATAGCTCATCAGCCAAACTGAAACTTCATCCGTGACAGTAGAGTACAAAGTGAACAAGGCAAGGCTTATAATCACCTTAAAGGATTCCTGAGATGAGAAGGTGTGCAGGTCAAGACAGGGAGAAAATGGTCAGCCAGCAAAGCACTCGACAAAGCTGAAAGCAGGTTGAGGCATATAGAGATCGTTGGTTCAGTTTGCAAAGGACGCGAGGGACTAGGTACAAGTAACAGCTGCTTCTTGAATGTTGCCAGTTTTGCTGAGAGGAGAAGCCTCTTATAGAAGGAGATAAGGACAGAAGAAGAAGAACAGAGAAGAACAAATGCAGTGGAAATTGGCTATCAGGGAACATGGACCAGATGGGAAACTGACGACAGAAATCTCACTTAAACCGAGTATTGGAGATACCCACCATACCGGCTCAGTTTTCTTTTACGGGCAGTATATGACATCCTCCCTTCGTCAGTCAACAACTATAAGTGGAATCTCAATGACAGACTAGACTGCACTCTATGTGGGAAGCGTGGAAGCCTTGAACATGTGCCCTTTTCAATGCCTGTGGCACTCACACAAGGGAGATATACAGGAGGCACACTAAACTTCTCATGGCGTAGTTTTTTCTTATAGATAACATTTTTGAGTTTGTTTTAAACATATTTAGAAATATTTCAATGCTAATGTACCTCATATTTCATTGTAAAATAAATAACATTGATTTTTTCCTTCTTTTGTTTGTAGGTCCAAAAATAATGATGAACCTATTTTTTTACAGATTCTTAACTGAAAAAGTCTCATCACAAGAAAATGTTTGTATAATCGGGGGTTGGTGATTTAAGTTTAGTGATGAAACCAGACATAAATTGTTTTAATCATGTGCGTGTGAATAATTCAAATCCAAGAGATATGTTAATACATTTATTGGCAGTATGTGACGTCACTGACTGCTGACGTGATCAACATTTAGAACTGCAACAATACACTTTGTTTAGGAAGAACCCTGTGAAAAAAGCTAGGCTGGATTTTTTTTTAAATATCAAGCCATTATTATATAGATGTTATAGATACTGCAATACCTCCTGGTTACAGAACTGACCACTCTTTCATAGTAATGAAAGTTTAGCTTAATAAATTCAAAAAGGCAATAGCTATTGGAAATCCAATGATTCTCTCCTAAAAGATTCAGAGTATGTTCTACAAATTAAACAACTTATTTTACAGATTAAATTACAATATGCTTGCAGTGGAACCTCCCTAATCTGAACCCCTCTAATCCGAAAACCTCCCTAAACTGAACAAAATACTTGGTCCCATTTTTTCTTATTCATTCTTCATTGCAAAAATACCCTTGTAATCCGAAACCTCTCTACTCCGAAAATCGAACAAACTTATGAGAATTTTATATCTAATTACATTAAAAATCTACCCTTCTAATCCGAACTTTAGTCAACGTTCCTGATGTGAATCTTGCTAACTTTTGAGATTTTAAGTCTTTTTACAATTTTAGCTATAACTCTTCATAAAGGTGTCAACAACAATAGGCCCCAACACTGGTAATCAAATATCATGTCAGAGGTTTTGCTTTCTAGATGCATGCAATAAGCACATGTGTGAAAGAAGCAAATACAAGTAGTTTGTTTGAACGGAAATTTGTAAGACCTTAGACATACGTGCAAGAAGTATTGCCAATGTAATAGATCCTGATCATTTGTTTATCCTATACCTTCCTTACAATTTTTTGTGCAATTTGTTCATTTTGCAGAATTGATTCACTGAAAGTGGTACTAAATTGTATCATAAAATAACTGAACAAGTAAAATATTCACCTTTTAGCTACCTTCTGGGAATGTAGGAGTGGTGAAAGAAATGTTTACAAGAGATATTGAGAAGTTGAATTAACATGAAATATACTTGCTTATAATTTAGTTCTGTTCACAAAAAATGATGAATCTACACATCATGTGTAACAAATAGCATAATATTTCGTTCTAACATAGAAACCTTTCTAATCTGAAAACCCCTCTAATCCGAACTATTTTCCTGGTCCGAGCATGTTCGGATTAGACAGGTTCCACTGTAGTATTCAAGAAGTTAACATACCTATTGAAGATATTCCTGATAAAGATATCATTTTTACAATTATTTTGACACTATGCTAACGCATAATGTGTATTTATAGACTAAATAATTTGAAGTGACTTGTGTGGATGGTACCCATTTATAAGTATAGGTTTGCCAATAAAATTTTGTTAACTAGGCTGAAATAGAAAAGTAGCCGACCAGCTAGGGTTCCGGGGGCATGCCCCCTCGCTCCCTAGGCATATAAGGAGCATTTAAAAACACGTTTTTCCACTGCAAATTTATATAAGATATCCCCCTTATTTTCACGTTTTTACAGTCACCATTTAAAATTTTGGGAAAATGATAAAATTAAGGTTTTCATAAAGGTAAAATTCTTTGTTTCTTTGGATAATTAACATAGATATGAATTGCGTTGAGGTCGTGTGTAGCATACACTTTGAATGCGGTCCTTATGTTGCCTTCTTCCCTTCATTTCTTTCTTTTTTTACCCCCTCCCCCTCTGGATCCGCGCATGGGGAGGTAAATCAATTGCGTAAAGAAACAACAGGTTGAAAGAGAACAAGAAATACTAAAAGAATCAGAACATTTGAATAGGTCGCAGACACAAAACTATAAATTATTAATCGAGCAAAAGAAAACGGAGACACAAGAAATTAGGAAAAAGAAATTAGAAGGTTCATTCAATAAGATCAAGAGTCAAAATGGATTCTGAAAGGCGAGAAACCTAGTAAATATTTCTTTAATCTAGGAAACCGAAAATTTGTCTCTAAAGTGATAAATATATTATTTTCAAAAACAGGTTCTTTATTGCAGGAGCAAGATGATATGTTAAAAGAAACTTTTAATCATTACAAAACTTTGTACGCCTTCGAAGAAACCAAAGATGTTAATCTGAATAGATTATTCACAAATGTAAATGTTCCACTATTATCCGATTATCTGAAAAAGAGAAGCATTTGACATACAAAGAAATGCTTGAACATCTAAAAAATGCAAAATGTTTCTGCTCCAAGAAACTCTGGCTTCAAAGTATCATTTTATAATTTTTTCTTGTCTTACATTGGCCATTTTTAGTAAGGTCAAAAAACCACGGGTTTTACTGTAGGAGAATTATCAAAATCTCAGAAATTAGGTGTCGTAATATTTTACCTACAGGGGATAAAGAAAAGTCTTTTTTAAAAAAATGGCGCCCTATTACTCTTTTAAATATAGCCTAAAAGATATCCACAGCATTTGTTGCTAATCGAATGAAGAAGGTTTAAAATTCAATAATAAATGAAGACAAGAATGGATTTTTTCCAGGACGCTTCATAAGAGATAATGTGAGAATATTATATGATGCTATGTTTATGCTGAGAAAAATTATGTTCAGGTTTGGGTTTTTATTACTTGACTTTCAGCTAGCATTTGATTCAGTTTTCATGGAAATTTACTTTTTGATGTTCCCATTTTTTAATATTTGGTATTGATTTTGTGCGCTGGAAAGAATTTTGCTTTATAGAAACATTCAGTCCCTGTTATTGTAACGTATATTTATCGACTGATTCTATGTAAACCCTTTAAGGCTGTCGTCAAGGGGACCTATTGTACCTTATTCTTCATTGTATGGGGCCGAGATCTTTGCACTTCTGCTAAAGAACAACAGTAACTTTAAGGGCATAATTATCAAATAGCCTTGAATTTCTCCCGTTACAGTACGCGGATGATACATCGTTATGTTAGATTGTACAGAAAAATCATTAAATAAACAATACGCGTTTTAAAATTTTATGCTAATTTTTTCGGGACTTAATGTTAATTTCGGGCAAATTAAATTTGGATAGGAGTATTGGGGAATGTGATAGGATGGTCTAACCGGGGACAGAAAAATATACGAACAATTTAACACACATTACAATATTCACAAGCTTATTTACAGAAAATGAATATTCACAGTGAATAAAAAGAAATTACTTATTTAGAAGAAAAAAAGGCTTTAACTCAAGTCGTGATGGTTTTAGAAAAAATGTTCGTTCACAGATTTCTAATGCAATGTCATAGTGAAAGATTTTACAGATGTTTCAGATCTACTTTAAAACTAAGAGCATCACTATTAATGTTGACACTATTGAAGATACTTCCAATCAAATCGCGAAGAAGTTAACCTCATTATGGCTCCCCATATCCGGTGTTTGTATCCCTGAGCTCTCTCAGTCGTTTACAAAGATCAACAGTTTGGAGGTTAAGGCACAACCATGGGAATTCACACCCAGGCTGCGATTTAAGAAAATCACAGGTATTTCACTTTTTAGTTTCTTATTGAATAAAGGTCCAGATAAAATTGAAAGGGAGGTACAGCACAGGAATTTTTAAAATGGGGAACTCGCGTTTTTAATGCTGGAAACTTTAATATAGCGTTGAAATTTTTACATGGTTAAGAAGATCTTAGCAACAAAACGCAAAATATTTTGTACTATAAAAGAGAAATGCCCATTTGTAAACCAAATTTTGGTAAATTGGAAACGAATATATAAAACAAAATGCTATTTTTATCCAAAATGAGTTCTGGAGAGATGTATGGAAGTAGGTATTAATAACTTATTGAAAAGAAACAGATTAACACATGGTACGAGTTTTTTTTGGACCAATATAGAATAATACAAAATTCAAATTAAGGGGGAAAAATATTGGACAAAGGGGCCTTCTTGGTTAACGATTTTATGAAAGTAAATGGAAACTTATATTCTACTGAAGAAGTTCAAGAGGTATACAATACAAGGACCAATTATCTGCATTACAATAACATATTGCCTTTACACGCCCATATCTACATAGCCTTTGTATTCGCATCAGAGCACTAAGTAAATCAAAAAAATTTTACTGCAACCCTTGCCTATAGCAATAATATACTTTTAGAGTTAAAGGCTGTAGAAAAAATTTTATGATTCGTTAAATAGCAAAACAAACTACCTTCCTCTCAACACAAGGGACACAAGACTTAAATCTGCAAACCCAATCTAGAAATATATATAAAATTGCCATTCATGTGCACAAAGAACTCAAAAATGCAGTGGTTTCAGTTTAGGATTTATCACAGAATTTTTGATACAAATTATTTATTACAAAAAAAAAAGTGGGTTTTGGTTAATAGCAAATTTTTGTTCTTCTTTGCTCAAGGAAGTAAAACATAAGTACACTTTTTGGGTTGTGACATTATACATGTTTACTGGTTGAATATGCAGTCATTTCCCCTTCTTTGGTGGTGATTAAAAAAAACAATTTTCCGAGCCTTTTACTTCCCCTAAATTCTGAGGTTTTAGTACAGCTAATTTATTTGTGAATTCCATTTATCACTGTTGGGTGTAAGATCTTCAATGAAAAATTCCGCCCTCAAACGATAAGACACTGTCCGTATATAAAGCATTGCTTAGTTTTTTGGCCAGAGGGCACATCGTCTGCTCTCGTTATTTCCATTCAATTACAGCGCGCGTGAAGCGTGGCGATTTCAGTTGTTCTATGTGCTGCCATTTTAGAACTATTTTCTTTCAGCGGAGTGTGAATCTATGGTGGTTATCAAAAATCGAATAAGCCGAAAATATCGTATATGTTATTGTGGTTCCACTGGATGGAAAGTCTTTGACAATCCGTCAGAAAAACAGTTGTGTTTTAATAAAAAAGCGACGTTTTTTAGGTAACATTTGCTAATCAACCAACTTTAAATAGTGTTGTTATAATAAACCAATTTGTATATTTTTCATTGAAGCTGAATGCTTGTGTTTCCCGAATTAATTGCTTAAAGAAATAATTACATCCTATTACAAACTGAGATTCAACGCAGTAAAATCATTTACAGTAGATAGTAAAATATAAATGTGGAAACAACACTCTGCAGTGCTGTCAGTACCAACTGGCAGAAAATTTTTAATTTCACTTGATATTTTTCTCAAAGAAACCACAAGCGGATATGTACAATATTTCATTTGTATTTCAATCTAAGGCGTTTTTACTCTCACCCGGCCCCTTGATCTTTAAATTTCTCCATTTTCTACTAAGTTTCTTTCAAGTCCTTTAATAAACATTGAATCAAGGGAAGTAACTCAAACATATTTTTTACACATTTCAGGAAGAATGATCTTTTGATTGCTATTTTAATTTCAATATGCATTGGCACATTTAATTCGTAACTTAACCTATCTTGATGTGAGCCTGTATTTAGAATTCAGAGTTTTTAACAGAATCTTGTTGGCTGTTTTCACAACACAACTATCCATGATTTTTGTCTCTACGAATTCTACCAGAGATTATAATTAATTATATTTGTAGCTACTTAATGTGCTGATTAACGTCGTGCTGGCAAAATAACAGCGGAAGGTTTAGAGCCGTGTCCAATAGATGAGGAAAGGCAATTATTGACGATTCATTGTATGTGTCTAGCTAATGAAAAACGTGGCAATGTGTATTATTACAACACATAAATGTTTAACTTACCTTTCCTTTGTTATTTTACAGTAACTAATAAATATTGCATTGTTTTAATATTTTTTGCGGATATTATGTTATACATCCCCTTGAAATATGATGTAAACAAATTAAAAAAAAAGTTCTCGGGGAGATTGCCGATACACTTGGGGACTAAGGCCAGACCAAAAAAAAAACGGGGTCAATACAGTTTGTAAAAGAAGGCAGACCCGAACAAAGCAAAATTTAGGGAGACAAAGTGGAGTTTGGCCGGGCAAAACTGGCGGGAAAAGCGTTTTTAAAACAAGGGCTTACTTCCCAATATTGTGCACAAAACCCCTTAACCAATTTTGGGCTGGTCACAAGGAACAAGGAAGATCATTGCCATTGAACAACGAACCATGGGAGGAGAGTTTCTGAGGCCCACGGCCAGAGAAGAAAGAAAAAATAAAAAACCTTTTGTCAGAATCGGAAACAGGATGATACACTTGGAACTTTCCAGTTGAAATGAGCACGAGTTTTTTCCCGTCAACCCATTGTGGGGGAAATTCAGCGCTTTGGACTACAGGACGAAGCAGGAAGGCTGAAATTTCAGAGAGAACGCAGCGGGAAAAGCACGTGTTTGATAGGACAATGGGAGACCTAGTAGCAAAACCCCACCCCCACCAAAAATTGCTTTATCACCACTGTGGCCCCCTTTTACGGTGTTCCGAGTTAGGGGTTGAAAATTTTGTTTATTTTGGACTGGGGGGCGAAAATTGGGAAACCCGCACCCTTTTAGATGCTTTAATTATTCAATTTTAAATAAAACTTATAGAAAAAAAAATAAAGTTGAAATCCTTTAACATTTGTACTGGGAGAATTCATTAACAGTTTAAATCTTTTTTTTTCTTTTTAAAATTTTTTTTTAAAATTGCCAATGTCCCCTACTTTAAGGGGGTAGGCTACCTAATATTTTATATCGCATGCCCAACCGAAGCTAACTGACGTTTTACGACGACGTTTTACGCAAAACTAAATGTTTTTAAAAACCATTCTTCAGGAAAAGAACAAAACCCTGTCTCCGCTGATCTTAAGGTTTAAAAAACGCGGACAAAAACCCTTTTCAAAACATTGTTGCCTTAAAATGACGTCATTGGGGTTCAATGTTACGTTCATTTCACCGCCAAAATTAAATAGCTTTATTTTGAAAGTACGAAATTTCTGTGCATTTCTTTTTTGAACTGTTTTCAAACCCATTATTTGCTAAATATTTTTATGATTCTTTTTCTCTAATAATAAAATCTTGTTTTTTTATGTATTTATGGGGGAATGTAAAAAAAAGGATGAGGGAAATCAATTTTTTTTGGAAAAGTTGGGTAAAGGTTACTTGTTACTCCATTTTCAAAAAAAATACTGCAGTTTGTTTTGTAAACCTATGTTCATTTTCGTTGAAATTTGTTGCTTATAACTAAAACTAAGCTCTAAAAACTGTTCAAATTTTTCGTAAAAAATTAGGGTTTCTTGAATTAAATTTGATGTTACCATGGAAAAAAACCCCCTGACCTATATATCTAAATGAAAATTTCAAAAGGTTTAAACCTATTTGGGAACCACTTTGGCTTTTTATTTCTTTTTAACCCATACCAGAGAATAAAGCAGCATGCGGACGATTTTTCCATGAAAAAGCTGCCAAAGGTACGCTAAAAGTATTTTAAGCTGTAAAATTTGTTTGAAAAATTTCAAACAACATGAAAATAAAAACTTACGTTAGAAAAATATTTTTAAAAGCTACATTAACAAAAAAGAAAGTTTATTCAATTTTTTTTTATAAGAAATTAAAACGAAAAAAAGAAAGCAAATGCTATTTTAAACATCTCTGTTGCCATTTTTACTTAAACTTTAAAAAAAATAAGGTAAGGTAAAGTCTTGGATTTTGCAATAAAATCCCCAAAAAATATTCTATTTTTGGTCATTAACAGAAGGGCATGAACCGTCAAAAACCCCCGTTTTAACTAGTTTTTTAAAAATGAAGAAAATGCTTTACCGGAAACACAGCCCTCGAAAACCCCGTTTTTTAAATAATTCTTTAAAATGAGAGCCCAATGCGTTACCAGGGAAACACAGCCCCTGACAAAATACAGTACTTTAAGCTTATATTGATACAGTAAAATTAAAATTATAGACTTCTACAGATAGAATGAAACCAAAATACACGAAAAGTTTAAAATAATTACCGTTTTTTTCCCTTTCTTCTTTCAATCTTTCAATAAAAAAACCTTGGGGGGGTTATTTTTCTTCAAACCGAATAAAAATTTAAACTTGAAGGACAGAGAAAAACAAAATTCCGATTTAGCATTTAAAACACATATTCAGAAATACAAAATATTTCTGCGGTTCACCTTTTTTGAATTTACCCGGTAAAAGGGAACCTACCCCTTAATTAACATACAAATCATATTCATAGCAAAACTCTAAAACTCAAAAAACGACGAACACAGAGGCCTGTTGGGGTAAAATTTATTTTAGAAAAAGAATTTTATAGAAAAAAAATGCAATTTTCTAAAATTTTGTTTCTTTGTGCTTGATCAGCTTCATCGATGCCCTTTTGGAAATTTTTAAATTTTGGGCTGTAACAAAAAAAAACGGAATCCGGTTAGTGTCACATGAATGTCACTGGGGTTTTTTGGGGGCGACACACGCCACGACACGGCGTATGACATTGAAAAACCAGACGAAAAGTACAGACATTTGAATGTCTCATGCGCGCTAGGTTGGCAAAAAATATTGCAATAAACATAGGTTCGTGTTCATTGTCGAGTATCCGGTCGTGTGAGGCATTGAATGTCGTTGTCGTGCGCGTTGAGTAATATGCAAAGACAAAGATCCCCGACTTACATCCGAAATGTCGGGAATTTCGCTGTCGACTAAAAGCTTTAAAAACGACACACACCATTTCCCAAACCACATGACAAAGAAAACGCACAAACGCCAAAAATCGCGGAATTGTCGCATGTCGAGGTAATTTAGGTCAAACTTTTTAATATATATATATTTTTTTAAAAAATCTTCTTTTCAATCAAAATTACACAAAAGACCAAATTGCTTTAAAAGGACATGCATTTGTTTTTATTAATTTTTATAAAAAAGCGCAGGCTCAAACTTGACCCTTAGGGGGTCCCCGACTCGAATGGGGGCCGTAAAAAAGCAAAATCTTAGTGAAAATACATCTTATTTTTTACCTTTTACATAAACTAAGGCACTGAAGAACACCTTTGTGTAACAAAATATCTTTGGGCATAAATATGGGGAAAAAAAAAACAATAAAAACTTGTTTTGGGGAAATGACAGTTACATATCTAAATTCATGGGGGAAAAATGACAGCAACATTCGTCCATTTTAAAATTTTGGATAACATTTTATTTCCATTCTTTTTCCCTTCCCAAAAAGTCCCTGTTTTACATTTTAAATTTGAATACTTTTGTTTTTTTCTTGTTTTTGGGTTTAAAAAAGCCATTTTTTTAAAAGTATTTCAGTAATGTTTCAGCGGGCATTTAAACTAAACAGTGTTCCTGGGTTCTGTCCAGTCAAACCATTCTCCCCCCAAGTAACTGCCAAACTTTAATGAGGTGGAGGACAATGATTTGAAACACAAAGTCTTTTCAATGCACATAGTACATACGCCTCGCCAGGGTTCAAACTCGGATCCCCCGATCGTAGATCTCACTCCCCTTAAGGAAAAGGCGGGCTATTTTACATTTCCAAACACAAGAAAATTTTTAAAAGAAAAAAAAACTCTAAGCATGTCTTAAAAGAGTGAATTTATATAATTTTAAAAAGCGGGCGGTTTCGTCGGGGACCGTCTCAAACTGCACATTTTTTCGCGAAAATATGCATACTAAATACTTCTTCAGATTTAAACGGGGGATGGGCCCCGTCCAGTCTATCTTCATAAATTGGTCCAGTATCCCTAAATGATACCTCGTGCAAAGGACAAGCAATAATCTAGAGAAAACAACCAAGTCGGGGTTCAACCCGGGGCGGCTAGGTTATTGGGTTTAAAGCCCGGAATATTCTCAAAAAATAACTTTTTAGAGCCAAGGCAGTTCCGAAAACCAATAAAATGTTAAAAAGATCCTTGGAACAGAGAAGCAACCAAGAAGAATAATCTTCTAGTACACAAATTTTAAAATAAAGGGTTACAACTGAAGGCTGCACTTTCCCACAGACACAACGAACGTTCAGACATTGCGGGGAAACCCCAACCTAAGAAGTAGCAAGTTTTTTTTAAAATAATAATGAAATTTGCACCACCAAACGCTAAAAAACGTATTTTTTTACATATATATCACATACCTTTTCGATACATACCGCTGCTAGGTACAATACTCACTTGCTTAAATTCTCGGTGATAATGCTATCATTGGGGGCAAATATTCCCTAATAATAAATAAGAATACATTTGGCATTTAAGAAAAAAACGGCGGGCATTTGAGCATTGTGTTTTTTTTTTTTTTTTCATAGATAACCTAACAATCTACACGTGCATCATGTGACCATCCTAAGGTTTTCATGAACTTGACGACCCCAAGCGTCAATCAGTGAAGGCAAAGATCCAAAAAGGGCCAAAAGAAAACTTTGATACTTAAAATTTTTCAATTTTTTGAAAATAATTTTCAAATACTTTACAATTTTTTTAAGACAGAAAATTAACGCCAAAGAAATCAAATACTTTAATTAAAAATAAACATCAAGGAAAACAGAAATAATTTTTACATTTTTTGTAAAAACAGCACAACACAGTGCTGAAATATAACCGTTAAAAAATCTTAAACACCTAAAATAATTACCAGTGTGCTTTTTTTTCTTAATGGGAATTTTTTTAACCAAAATCTTCAGTTTTTATATTTTACGTATTCCCGTAAGAGAATTCACTTAAGAAAGACCATCAAATTTTCTGGGTTTTTCCCGGAAAAAAAAGGGAAAGAAATTTCTGGACAACTTATAATTTGATTTGCACAAAACGCCCAAAATGTTCTTTTTTTTTTTTATTTGATAGAGGCATGCTTCTTCATGAGGGGGCCAAAAAATCAGCACACAACATAAAAAAATTATTTTTGCGTTTCAAAACAAGACGGGCACTAAAGGAAAATTGATAGCAAAAACAATGCTTAATATGCAAAAGGACCATTCAAAAATTTTCCGGGCGTTTTAAGAGTCCAGAATAGTGGAATTTTTGGGAATTCTTAACATTTCACAATCAAAATTTTAAGTAGTCCAAGTAAATTAATTAAAACTATTATTTGTGGTTATTGATAGATGCCCGTTTATACATTTTTTTATTCTTTAGTCTGTAATCTGTTTTTGTTTTTACGTCTTCTGTCAAACATTTAGGACACCTTTTGCTATTCGAGATTTTCCAACAATACAGAATTTTCCTGGCATTTTCTGGAAACCAAAAAAACACATTCGCCCCACGGCGTATGTTCTCCGGAAATTTATAAAAGGTTTGATAAAAGACTTTGTGTCTGTTTCATTATCCACCACCTCATTCATGTTGGGGTAGGCGGGAGTTACCTCAGAAAAAAAGGGGTTTTTACAGTACAGAATCCTGGAAAAACTGAAATAACGAAAACAACTAACAACAACAAATAAATAACTAACAAATGAAATAAAAATTACATGACATAACTTATAAACCTCCTTATTTCTACTTTGCAGACTAATAGCAACTGAATATATTTTAAAAAAAGTTCTAGTTACTGAATATTGATAATATGTCCATGCCAGTTATACTGTATACAAAAACAAATACAATAAAATATATATATGGCAAGCTGTTTTCATGTATCAACGCCTCTTTAACGATTGAACACCCTATTTTCCGCCAAACTATTTGTAATTTCCTCTCCACAGAGTGACGCGCTATGTGTTCCCTCAAATCAGTCATCCATTCAGAACATATATGCACTGGTTCTTCCGCTGCCGAAGCCACCGTACAGAAATTAATAAACATACGTACAATGTATTACTTCTTCAGTAAGTGGTTTTACAACTTGGGATGTGTTTGGAAAGGTGCATATTTACTCTTTAACTGTTCCGAATCTGTTTCATTGTTTGCGTGCAGTGCTTTTCAAGAATTCTCTTCTTTCAGAAAAAAATATTCTTCTTACATTAAGTATTATACTTTATGGTCCTACGGGATCCTCGATTTCAATATCTAGTATTAAAATTTGAATACAATTTAAGCCGATGCTGTAGGTCGTGAGCAGTGTTACACTTTTCGTAATTGCTCATGAACAGGCACGGTCAAACCACATTTTCATTGTTTGCTTTCATCTGAATGTTTTCGAATGACCCCCTTCTTTCAGAAATTTATACAGTTTGACTGTGATAGTGACCTGGTTAAGTTCATTTTTGATGTGCTCGTCTGAATTTTATATTTTTCGACGGACAAAGTCAGAAGGTAACTCGCAAAAACATATGGGACACGAATTTCTAACTGTATAATATTATTTATAGTCTTTGAAAATTGATGTGGTTATAGAAAGAAGAAGAGTGATCTATTTTTGGAGAACATCGGATGACTGTTTGATGAAAAGTGCTACTAAACGAACGATAAAGTTAAAAATAGCTTGACGTTTTAGCGGGTTTGTCGTTTACGAATGTTCTACATTTTCCACAGTTTTCTATTAATTCAGCCACATTATTTCCATCTAAGGTCTCCAACAGAACCGTAAGTACGTTCCTGTGGACCGGTAAGACGCAGAACGCCCTTAGTGTCCACAATGACCCGTCTTTCTGTCAAAGCCGTCCTAGCATGCTGACATTTTCTAAAGAAACGGTTTCCCGTTTTCAGGCCAATACTTGTGTGTTTAGTATTCACTTTTTGCCTTAGCCTGCGCTATATCTGGTCATATTTGATAAAAAAGAACGTACATTGCTTCGAAGTTTCGAATCGACGAAGTTGTTGTTAATTAAGCTATCCGTGTTTACCCAAACGTCATAGTCACGTGAATGGCCACACTGTTGTATATATACACGTCACGTAGTGTGCACCTTTAAATAAAATGAACTGTGCTCTCCGGAGCTATAAAAATATTTATTTATTTGGCCTATCCAAGAAGCGGAAATTGCTTGTAATACAATACAATTTGTGGTAACTAAAGACAGAGGTCTAAGGGAAATAACTCCTATAACTGAACATATAAAACTTACACTTTGTTCAGCCTTTTGTACATAGTTTATCTAATAATTATAAATAGAGTATACGAGCTAGTTGAACATAGAAAATTGTATATAAACCATAATATTTTACTGGTAATATTATGTTATCTTTGATACATATGTTTTGTGCAATTATACTTAAATCAAGTTTGTATAAGTTTATTCAAAGTTTAGTTCGTATTGCATTGCATGTTGCAAGATTAACACAGATCTCTATCAACCGGCTACAGTAAAAACGAACGTGATAGCCAGAAAATACTATCATCTGGATAACTGATGGAGTGTCGTTGCCTATTTCTACCATTGAAATCACATAGGGATACGACTTAGAAATAATTTAACCCAAACCAATTAGTATTGGAAATTTCATCAGAAATATTTAGAAACAGGACTGTTTTAAAACTTTTCAAACATAAAACAAATTGAGTAATGCATTTTATATAAGCTTTCGCTCACTTTGTCTAACAACCCACTCTAACAAGAAACAAATTGTTAGATTCATGGCTGTGTTATCCTATATTAAAAATAACATAGATAAGTTGCTTTTTCATTGCATTGATAGGAATATGATTGACAAATAGTGTTCATTCAACGGTTAGGTCCTTTGATTAAAGAGTGTGTAGGGTATTAAGGTATAATAGTTCTAAATAGGTAATGAAGCAGCATTTCCGGGCTAGTCGGAAAATGGCGGAAAGAAAAGAATTCTCAATATTTCCCAATTAAAGTGGCATTCAAGTTCATATTTTATGTCAGCTAGTACGTGTTTTTGTTTCATTATGGACCTGCATTTATATTTTTGCAGCATATTCAAGGAGATTTTCGCATATATAGAAGTCTAAACATAGAACTCCTATATTTTAGCTGTCAGCTTGGAAGATAGTCCATTGTGTTGACCAGTCAGACAAAAATCTCTCTTAGAGAATATATGACTCCTACTTTCCTTGGTGTTTTGTGGCTTATAGGTGATGCAAGAAGATAAGGCTAGTAATTTTCTTTTAAAATGGACCTGACTATGTTTTACAGCTCTCGGAGGATTGTAAATTTTATATAGAACATATAGTGGATTTATTTATTACTATATTACAAGCTAAATAAAATGTCGGAATGTTTCAGCAAGATACCTTTGACAAAATATTTCCATTCAATTTACGCTTATATTATTGTTCTTCTTATAACATGGTATTTTCTATAAACAAATAAAATGAAAAATAAATTAGCCCAATACAATGATTAATTACTCGTTAAAAAGTGGCAAACTACATGACACAAGCTGCTGTAACTGGTTGCTTTTAGCAACTCGTAGTCAACATGATCGTGCAGTTTAGTAATCATATACGAGCATTGCCATGAGAAAACCAACATAGTGGCTTTGCGACCAGCATGGATCCAGACCAGCCTGCGCATCCGCGCAGTCTTGTCAGGATCCATGCTGTTCGCTTTCAAAGTCTATTGTAATTAGAGAAACCATTAGCGAACAGCATGGATTCTGGCCAGACTGCGCGGATTCGCAAGCTGGTCTGGATCCATGCCGGTCGCAAAGCCACTATGTTTGTTTTCTCATGGCACGGCTCATACAGTTACTTTTTCCTTAACGATTTTCTAAACACAAAGGAATATGATATGTTTCAACTTCAAAAAGTCACATGTTTCAGCTATTGGAGCCAGAGGTGTGACGCGATACGGAATAAACTTGTCCGAGGAGAAGGTTGTGCATTTTAAGAAGGATTAATTTAATTTCTGTTGAATGTGAAAAGGTAGCGCAATTTTGTATTGTTCTTATTGATATTGTAAAATATATACGATCTTTTTTTATAGAAAGCAATTAGGTCAATGCAAATTGATTGTTTGAATACAAGTAAACGTAAATCATTTTGATTTTTGCATTGAAGGAATTTTTCTTGTGTTCATTCTGAGGTACATGCTGCCGAATAACGAGCACAAAGAACAAAACTGTAGTACCGTAATGATATATTTATTTTGCTTTACATCTCAGAGAATTTAGTAATATTAAAATGTAGTTAAATTAGTAACTATATGTTTACCACCATTCTTATTATATTACATCATTAAGCAATGGTTCGAAATTCATTTTACAAAGCAATAAGTTACGTTAAAACTTTTCAAGTATTTTCTGTGATATTTCTGTAGACTTGTAGAATTTTATTCTGGCAAAATAATAGAAATGTAATAAGATTGATATGAACCTTCAATGCTAAATAAATGTCACGTATTATTACTGCTATACAACTAACACATTCACTCAATTCTGAGCCAGCTATGATACAACCATTAAGTCTTTATATCTAGCGGGATGGTACTGACTAAAAAGTCTATTTAGTTAATACATTGATAGAGAACAGTGTTTAAACTCCATGTAAAAATGATATCCATGGCGTAATCATAGTAATTGTTGAAATGGGTCTATCATACAAATACAATTCATTGAACATATTCTAAGGAGATAAAAAGGGGAGCGGTGGTCTAGTGGATAAGGTGTCGGCCGTTCAATCCAGGGGTCTGGGTTCGAGCCCCACTGGGGTCACGACCATGACTTCTCATATGACACCAGTACTGGTTTTTCTAGGAAGCGGACTCGAAAGGGGTTAAAATAATCTTAAAACTTTCATCACAATCAAGCTAAAACAAATTAGTATACACTAAGGAGATATGCCTTTATGATGAATAAGTACAAAAGCTATTAAGTAAGATGTCAGTGAGTTTTCCGAACTTTTTGTCTGAATTATTGCGCTTTCCATCTAATTGCCCTTCTAAAAACCAGTCTATACGAAGTATATTAGATTCGTGGTTGATATTTTCTTCGTTTTATTAACACCATAACCTTTTTATTAGTGCGTTTTTAGTTTAAGACAAAATTTTTAGTCCAGTTAAGTTTCTTGACTTAACGGTTTTTCTTGTGAACTAACATCAGGGCAATGAGAGAGAGAGAGAGAGAGAGAGAGAGAGAGAGAGAGAGAGAGAGAGAGAGATTATTGCACTTTTATGACTTTAGTAGAATATCTGCGAGAATTTTTGTCTTGTAACGTTCCTTGTTGTGCCCTTAAATGTTAAGCTCTTGGTGCTTTGACTTCAGACAAGTTGCGGAGTACATTGGTCCACTTATACTTTAGATTAACTTTGTCTATATAGTAAAATGTTTCAGAGCGTAAATATTGAGGGTTTCAAGTGCAATTAGTTTCCTTTTTTATAACATAAATACACAGTAACATACGAAAAATTTGAGAATTGTAATATTTTTTATTTTTATGTTTTAATATATAATATTGAAAACAAAATACACTGATAATCAGGAAATAAGACAAACATTTTCTTTCTTTTTTTTATTAGAGATTATTTTATATATAAAATCAATAGCTACTATCTGCAAGTAGATGCAGATGCCAAAAAATGGGACTCGTTTGATGAAGATATTGGCCAGATCCCGAATAGAACACTGGTGGGCGATACGGAATGGAAAAGCTCTACCCTTGCCCTTGAAACAATGCTGTATACTATAGGCAAAGAACGGTTTGGGTTAATCCAAAAGAACAATAAGGAACGGTCTTGTGGAAAGAACAGACGGCAGAAGAGATACAAAAGATCAGGTCAGAACTCAAACAGCTTGCAAAAGCTTTAAAAAATGCGGGAGAAGCAGAGAAAGGTGGACCAGAGTTGAGAGATATTCTGAGGAAGAAAAGAAATGACCTCCAGAAAGCAGAGAGAAAGGAAAGGGCGAAGAAGAGGGATGCATTTTAGGCAAATCCTTAGAGATTTACCTCCACTGTCCTAGAGGGGAAGAAATCTGGGAAACTGACAAGTACCAGAGAAGAGGTCGAACAATTCCTCAGCGACACCTATGGTGATAGTCAACATGGGATCCCCTGAGACCATGTGACAGGATCCAGTTCCAGGGTTTTCGGGTTTTAAAGTTGCATTGAACATACTACCGTGTTACCGCATATAATCCAGGAAGCCAAAGTCTACATGACAGATCTGACAATATATGGCTAAATTTGGCTAATGCGTATGGAACAATGCCACACATGCAGACTGAGGAGGCCCTGAAGTATTTCTATATACAAGAACACTTCAAAAGGATCATAAGAAGCTACTTCAGCGGAATCCATCTAGTGCTTCTCAGTCTCTCAGCAGTTCATCCTCACTGTACAGGGGAGAGAATTCCAACAATAATTGGTAACCCCATCAAGTGTCTATTTAAATGGTTCAGTGACACACTGAGTGATAAGGCCAACGTCAGAAAAGTGGAGCAGCAAGTAGAAGACGGAATGAGGGAGATTAATAAGACTGGATTGCCAGGTAAGTTCAAGGGTTGGATCTACCAACATGTACTCTTCCCATAACCGACTTGGCCGCTGATGCTGTACGAGATATCCACCACGGCTGTTGAGAAAATGGAGCTAATCATTTACAAGCATCTTTGCAAATGGCTTGGCCTTCCACCAAGTTTCTCATCAGCCAAACTGAAACTTTCATCCGTGACAAAGAGTAGGGAACTCTATAGCTCATCAGCCAAACTGAAACTTCATCCGTGACAGTAGAGTACAAAGTGAACAAGGCAAGGCTTATAATCACCTTAAAGGATTCCTGAGATGAGAAGGTGTGCAGGTCAAGACAGGAAGAAAATGGTCAGCCAGCAAAGCAGTCGACGAAGCTGAAAGCAGGTTGAGGCATATAGAGATCGTTGGTTCAGTTTGCAAAGGACGCGAGGGACTAGGTACAAGAAACAGCTGCTTCTTGAATGTTGCCAGTTTTGCTGAGAGGAGAAGCCTCTTATAGAAGGAGATAAGGACAGAAGAAGAAGAACAGAGAAGAACAAATGCAGTTGAAATTGGCTATCAGGGAGCATGGACCAGATGGGAACCTGACGACAGAAATCTCACTTAAACCGAGAATTGGAGATACCCACCATACCGGCTCAGTTTTCCTTTACGGGCAGTATATGACATCCTCCCTTCGTCAGTCAACCACTATAAGTGGAATCTCAATGACAGACTAGACTGCACTCTATGTGGGAAGCGAGGAACCCTTGAACATGTGCCCTTTTCATGCCATGTGGCACTCACACAAGGGAGATATACATGGAGGCACACTAAACTTCTCATGGGGTAGTTATTCTTATAGATAACACTTTTGAGTTTGTTTTAAACATATTTAGAAATATTTTAATGCCAATGTACTCATATTTCATTGTAAAATCAATAACATTGATTTTTCCTTCTTTTGTTTGTATGGTCCAAATAATGATGAACCTATTTTTTACAGATTCTTAACTGAAAAAGTCTCATCACAAGAAAATGTTTGTATAATCGGGGGTTGGGGATTTCAGTTTAGTGATGAAACCAGACATAAATTGTTTTAATCATGTGCGTGTGAATAATTCAAATCCAAGAAATATGTTAATACATTTATTGGCAGTATGTGACGTCACTGACTGCTGACGTGATCAACATTTAGAACTGCAACAATACACTTTGTTTAGGAAGAACCCTGTGAAAAAAGCTAGGCTGGATTTTTTTAAATATCAAGCCATTATTATATAGATGTTATAGATACTGCAATACTTCCTGGTTACAGAACTGACCACTCTTTAATAGTAATGAAAGTTTAGCTTAATAAATTCAAAAAGGCAATAGCTATTGGAAATTCAATGATTCTCTCCTAAAAGATTCAGAGTATGTTCTACAAATTAAACAATTTATTTTACAGATTAAATTACAATATGCTTGCAGTACTAGTATTCAAGAAGTTAACATACCTATTGAAGATATTCCTGATAAAGATATCATTTTTACAATTATTTTTGACACTATGCTAACGCAGACATGAAGCATGCGCGGATCCAGCCAATTTTCTAAGAGGGGATCCGACCGAACCCTCACTATGACAAACATGTGTCTTTATACACTAAATAATTTGAAGTGACTTGTGTGGATGGTACCCATTTATAAGTATATGTTTGCCAATAAAATTTTGTTAACTAGGCTGAAATAGAAAAGTAGCCGACCAGCTAGGGTTCCGGGGGCATGCCCCCTCGCTCCCTAGGCATTTAAGGAGCATTTAAAAACAGTTTTTCCACTGCAAATTTATATAAGATATACCCCTTATTTTCACGTTTTTACGAGCTCACCAGTTAAATTTGGGAAAATGATAAAATTAAGTTTTCATAAAGGTAAAAATCTTTGTTTCTTTGAGATAATTAACACAGATATGAATTACGTTGTGGTCGTATGTAGCATACACTTTGAATGCGGTCCTTGTTGCCTTCTTCCCTTCGTTTCTTTCTTATTTTACCCCCTCCCCATCTGGATCCGCGTATGGGGAGGTAAATCAATTGCGTAAAAAAACAATAGGTTGAAAGAGAACAAGAAATGCAAAAAGAATCAGAACATTTGAATAGGTGGCAGACACAAAACAATGAATTATTAATCGAGCAAAAGAAAACGGAGACACAAGAAATTAGGAAAAAGAAATTAGAAGGTTCATTCAATAAGATCAAGAGCCAAAATGGATTCTGAAAGGCGAGAAACCTAGTAATTATTTCTGTAATCTAGAAAACAGAAAATTTGTCTCTAAAGTGATAAATAGATTATTTTCAAAAACAGGTTCTTTATTGCAGGAGCAAGATGATATTTTAAAAGACACTTTTAATCATTACAAAACTTTGTACGCCTTCGAAGAAACCAAAGATGTTAATCTGAATAGATTATTCACAAATGTAAATGTTCCATTATTATCCTATAATCTGAAATATAGAAGCATTTGACATACAAAGAAATGCTTGAACATCTAAAAAATGCGAAATGTTTCTGCTCCAAGAAACTCTGGCTTCAAAGTACCATTTTATAATTTTTTCTTGTCTGACATTGGCCCCTTTTAGTAAAAATAAACCACGGGTGTACTGTAGGAGAATTATCAAAATCTCAGAAATTAGGTGTCGTAATATGTTTACCTACAGGGGATAAAGATAAGTCTTTTCTTAAAAACTGGCGCCCTATTACTCTTTTAAATGTAGGCTAAAAGATTTCCACAGCATTTGTTGCTAATCGAATAAAGAAGGTTTAAAATTCAATAATAAATGAAGACAAGAATGGATTTATTCCAGGACGCTTCATAAGGGATAATGTGAGACTATTATATGATGCTATGTTTATGCTGAGAAAAATTATGTTCAAGGTTTTTTGTTATTACTTGACTTTCAGCTAGCATTTGATTCAGTTTTCATGGAAATTTATTTTAGATGTTCCCCATTTTTTATCCCCCGACGAAAGTCGGAGGGATATAGTTTTGGCGTTGTCCGTCCGCCCGTCCTTCCGTCCGTCTTTCCGTCCGTCCGTCCGGAGCCATATCTAGGAAATGGTTGGGAATATTTATTTAAAACTTCATATACCTGTTCACCACTATGAGTTCTTGCGGCCCGTCAAGTTTCAGTCAGATTGCCCAAGTAACACCAGAGTTATGGCCCTTAGAAGTTTCTAGTGTTAACTATATAGGGTACTATAAATATGGCAATTTCTGCATCATAACTTTTGATATATTTGACCTTGAACTATGAAACTTTAACAGAATTTAGAGCACTATAATGTGGTTGTGCACACACAATTTCGTTTGGATTTCTTTTGTAACTGCAGAGTTATTGCCCTTTAATTGTCTAAAAATCCACATATTTGTACATAACAAACTTGCCATTTGGCAGAATTTCATTAAATTTCTTTCATTCTTTTCTGTGAACATTTATTATAAACATGTGAAGTTGCGCACCCACACCTGGTCGCCCACTTGCCTTGGTCACCCGGGGAGTCCCCGGGGTCAAAATTGACCCCGCCCCAGGGGTCACTTGATTTTACATAGGAAAATCTTTAAAAATCTTCTTCTCAAAAACCAGAAGCCCTAGAGCTTAGATATTTGACTTGTAGCATTACCTAGTGGACCTCTACTAAAGTTATTCAAATCATGACCCCGGGGTCAAAATTGACTCCGCCCCATGGGTCACTTTATTTTACATAGGAAAATCTTCAAAATTTTTCTAAAAATAAACCAGAAGGCCTAGAGCTTAGATATTTCACATGTAGCATTACCTAATAGACCTCTACAAAATTTGTTCAAATCATAACCCCAGGGTCAAAATTAACCCTGCCCCAGGGGTCACTTGATTTTACATAGGAAAATCTTCAAAATTTTTCTAAAAATAAACCGGAAGGTCTAGAGCTTAGATATTTCACATGTAGCATTGCCTAGTGGACCGCTACAAAATTTGTTCAAATTATGACCCCTGGGGTCAAAATTGACCCCGCTTCATGGGTCACTTGATTTTACATAGGAAAATCTTCAAAAATTTTCTAAAAATAAACCAGAAGGCTTAGATCTTAGATATTTGACATGTAGCATTGCCTAATAGACTTCTACAAAATTTATTCAAATCATGACCCCCAGGGTCAAAATGACCCCGCCCCATGGGGTTACTTCATTGTACATAGAAAAATCTTCAAAATTTTCTAAAAATAAACCAGAAGGGCTAGAGCTTAGATATTTCACATGTATCATTGCCTAGTGGACCTCTACAAAATTTGTTCAAATCATGACCCCTGGGGTCAAAATTGACCCCGCCCCAGGGGTCACTTGATTTTACTTAGGAAAATCATTAAAAATTTTCTTAAAATAAACCAGAAGGTTAAGAACTTAGATATTTCACTTGTAGCATTGCCTAGTGGCCCTCTATAAAATCTATTCAAATCATGACCCCTGGGTCAAAATTGACCCCGCTCCAGGGGTCACTTGAATTTACATAGAAAAAATCTTCAAAAAATATCTAAAAATAAACTAGAAGGCCTAGATCTTAGATATTTGTCATGTAGCATTGCCTAGTAGACTTCTACAAAAAAAATTCAAATTGACCCCGTCCCATGGGGTTACTTGATTGTACATAGAAAAATCTTCAAAATTTTCTAAAAATAAACCAGAAGACCTAGAGCTTAGATATTTGACATGTAGCATTGCCTAGTGGACCTCTACAAAATTGGTTCAAATCTTGATGCTCCAGGGTCAAATTGACCCATCCCCAGGGGTTACTTGATTGTACATAGGGAAATCTTCATAAATTTGCTAAAAATAAACCAGAAGGCCTAGATCTTAGATATTTGATATGTAACATTTCCTAGTAGACTTCTACAAACGTTGTTCAAATCATGACCCCCGGGGTAAATTGGCCCCGCCCCAGGGGTTACTTGATTGTACATTGGAAAATCTTCAAAATTTTCTAAAAATAAACCAGAAGGCCTAGAGCTTAGATATTTGACATGTAGCATTGTCTAGTGGACCTCTACAAAACTGGTTCAATCTTAACCCCCCAGGGTCAAATTGACCCAGCCCCAGGGGTTACTTGATTGTACATAGGGAAATCTTCATAAATTTGCTAAAAATAAACCAGAAGTCCTAGATCTTAGATATTTGATATGTAACATTTCCTAGTAGACTTCTACATTAACTTTGTTCAAATCATGACCCCCGGGGTAAAATTGGCCCCGCACCAGGGGTTACCTGATTGTACATTGGAAAATCTTCCAAAACATTCTAAAAATCATCTGTTTGACATTAGAAACATGTAGCTCATATTAATCTGGTGAGCGATCCAGGGTCATCATGACCCTCTTGTTTTTCATTTTTAATTTTCCATCAATATTTATAATCAACATGTGAAATTTTGTTTCCTCTCCAGTTCCCCCGCACCCCACACCCTTAAAAAATAAATATATATACATATATCTATATTTCAATTTCATTTTTTTTTTAAATGTTCAAACCTTCAACATGTTAAGTTGTGACTGCACAAGCCTTGTCCTCAGTCATGTTCAAGATATCTTACCAGTGTTCTCATGACATCTGTTTTTTTAAGTTCAAAATATGTACATTTTAAACAACAACACCTGGTGCCAAACCACTCAAAGACTATTTCGTTCCAGTTAAACTTCAAGGTCATATTTCAATTAACTGCATTTAATTTTAAAAGCTAAGCTTATTACAGTAAGCATATCCCATTCAAAATAAATTCTTTAGTCAGGATCAAAGTATCATACATTTATTATGTACTCTTTAATTAAACATTTGTTTTCTGTTAAATTGATTTTGACTAATGAAATTATTTGCTTCTTATTAACATCCTTAACTTTTTGCCGGATATATTTTTTTGCCATTCCTCACCACAAACCCTTTCGGCGGGGGATACCAATTCATCGAATTTGCTTGTTAATATTTGGTATTGATTTTGTGCGCTGGAAAGAAGTGCTTTATAGAAACATTCAATCCTAAGTTATTGTAAACGTATATTTATCAGACGGATTCTATGTTCCTTAAGGCTGTCGTCAAGGGGACCTATTGTCACCTTATCTCTTCCTTGTATGCGCCGAGATCTTTGCACTTCTGCTAAAGAACAACAGTATCATCAAGAGCATAATGATCAATAGCCTTGAATTTCTCCTGTTACAGTACGCGGATGACACGTCAGTTATGTTAGATGGTACAGAAAAATCATTAAATAACACAATACGCGTTTTAAAATTCTATGCATATATTTCGGGACTTAATGTTAATTTCGACAAAGTTATTTGGATATGAATAGTGGTGAATGTGATAGGATGGTCTAACCGGGGACAGAAACTATACGAACAATTTAACACACATTACAATATTCACAAGCTTATTTACAGAAAATGAATATTTACAGTGAATAAAAAGAAATTACTTATTAGAAGAAAAATAAAAGGCTGAACTCAAGGTCTGTGGTGGTTTTAGAAAAGATGTTCGTTTCACAGATTTCTAATGCAATGTCATAGTGACGATTTTACAGATGTTTCAGATCTACTTTAAACTAAGAGCAGCACTATTAATGTTGACACTATTGAAGATACTGTCCCATCAAATCGCGAAGAAGTTAACCCCATTATGGCTCCCCATATCCGGTGTTTGTATCCCTGAGCTTTCTCAGTCGTTTACAAAGTTCAACAGTTTGGCGGTTAAGGCGCAACCATGGGACGTAAAATCTCAGCGCTGGGAATTCACACCCAGGCGGCGAGTTAAGAAAATCACGGGTATTTCACTTTTTAGTTTCTTATTGAATAAAGTTTCAGATACAATTAAAACGGAGGTAACAGCACAGGATATTTAAAATGGGGAACTCCGCGTTATTAATGCTGGAAACTTTAATATAGCGTTGAAATTTACATGGTTAAGAAGATCTTAGCAACAAAACGCAAAATATTTTGTACTAGTAAAAGAGATATGCCCATTTGTATCCAAATCTGGTAAATATGGAAACGAATATATAAAACAAAAGACTTATTTTATCCAAAATGAGTTCTGGAGAGATGTATAGAAGTAGGTATTAAAAACTTATTGAAAAGAAACATTAACACATAGTATGAGTTTTTATCTGAACCAATATGGAATGATACAAAATTCAAATTAAGGGGGAAAACTCTTGAAAATCAGCATATATTGGACAAAGGGGCCTTCTTGGTTAACGATTTTATGAAAGTAAATGGAAACTTATACCCTATTGAAGAAGTTCAAGAGGTATACAATACAAGGACCAATTATCTGCATTACAATAACATATTGCCTTTACACGCCCATATCTACATAGCCTTTGTATTCCGCATCAGAGCACTAAGTAAACCAAAAAAAAATCTACTGCAACCCTTGCCTATAGCAATAATATACTTTAGAGTTAAAGGCTGTAGAAAATTTTATGATTCATTAAATAGCAAAACAAGCCAGCCTTCCTCTCAACACAAGTGGACACAAAACTTAAATCTAGCAAACCCAATCTAGAAAATATATATAAATTGCCTTTCAAGTGCACAAAGAACTCAAAAATGCAGTGGTTTCAGTTTAGGATGAATCACAGAATTTTTGATACAAATTATTTATTAAAAAAACAAAAATTGGGTATGGTTAATAGCAATTTATGTTCTTTCTTTGCTCAAGAAGTAGAAACATAAGTACACTTATTTTGGGGTTGTGACATTATACATGCTTACTGGTTGGATATGCAGTCATTTTCACTTCTTTGTAGTGATTAAAAATAACAAATATCCGAGCTTTTACTTCCCCTAAATTCTGAGGTTTTAGTACAGCTAATTTATTTGTGAATTCCATTGATGTAAGATCTTCAATGAAAAATCCGTCATCAAACGATAAGAACACTGTCTCGTATATAAAGCATGCTTAGTTTATTGGTCAGAGGCCACATCGTCTGCTCTCGTTTATACGCATTCAATTAAAGCACGCAGTGAAGCGTGGCGATTTCAGTTGTTCTATGTGCTGCCATTTGAGAACTATTTTTTTTTCGGCGGAGTGTGAAATCTATGGTGGTTATCAAAAAATCGAATAAGCCGAAATTCGTATATGTATTATTGTGGTTCCACTGGACGGAATTATCTTCTACAATCCGTCCATAAAACGGCTGTGTTTACCAAAAAGCGACGTTTTGTTAGGTAACATAGCTAATCAACCAACTTTAAATAGTGTTTTATAACAACACAATTGTATATTTATCATTGCAAGCTGAATGCTTGTGTTCCTGAATTAATTACTCTAACGAAATAATTACATCACTATTTCAAACTGAGATTCTACGCAGTAAAATCATTTAGAGTAGATAGTAGATAATAAAATGTGGAAACAACACTCTGCAGTGCTTGTCAGTACCAGCCTGCAGAATGTTTTAAAATTCACTTGATATTTTTCTCAAAGAAACCACCACCTGATATGTACAATATTTCATTTGTATTTCAATCTAAGGCGTTTTGTTTTTACTCTCACCCGGTCCTCTTTGATCTTTTAAATTTCTCCTTGTTTGTACTTATGTTTTCTTTAATAAACATTGAATCAAGGGAAGTAACTCAAACATATTTCTTACACCTTTCAGGAAGAATTATCTTTTGATTGCTATTTTTATTTCAATATGCATTGGCACAGCTGAATCAATGCACATTTAATTCGTAACTTAGCCTATCTTGATGTGAGCCTGTATTTAGAATTCAGAGTTTGTAACAGAATCTTGTTAGCTGTTTTCACGACACAAATATCCACGATTTTTTCTCTCCGAATTCAACCAGAGATTTTAATTAATTATATTTGTAGCTACTAAATGTGCTGATTTACATCGTATTGGTAAAATAACAGCGAAAACTTTAGATGAGGAAATAAATTATTGACGATTCATTGTATGTGTCTAGCTAATGAAAAACGTGGCAATGTGTATTATTACAACACATAAGTGTTTAACTTACCATTCCTTTGTTATTTTACAGTAACTAATAAATATTGCTATTGATTAATATCTTGCGGATATTATGTTATTACATACCCTGTGAAATATGATGGTAAACTAAATTATAAAAAAAGTTCTCAGGGAGATTGCCGATACACTTGAGGAGCGTAAGGCCAGACCAAAAAAGAAACGGGTGTCAATACAGTTTGTAAAAGAAGGCGAGACTCCGAACAAAGCTAGATATGGAGACAGAAGTGGAGTTCTGGACCAGGCAGAAGACTGAACAATGGCAGTCGATCTTGAAACCAGGCTCACTTTCCCAGATATTGTGCACACAACCCTTAGACCAGATGTTATGCTGTGGTCACAAGGAACAAGGAAGATCATTGCCATTGAACTTACTGTACCATGGAAGGAGAGATGTGCTGAGGCTCACGTGCCAGTGGAAGAAAGATAAATATCAAGACCTTTTGTCAGAATGCAGGCAACAGGGATGATACACTTGGAACTTCCCAGTTGAAGATGGAGCATTTCCCGTCCAATCAGTGTGGCGGATATTCAGCGGCTTTGGAGTGACAGGACGAAGCAGGAAGGCTGCAATTCAGAGAGTAGCTCAGGCAGCTGGAAGAGCATCGTGTTTGATGTGGACAATACGAGACACTAGTAGCTGGAAACCCACAACCACCACACAGTGACTTTATCACCACTGTGGACCCCCTTCCCGAGAGTGTTCCAAGTTATGGGTTGAAACGCTTGTTGATGGTTGGACTCGGTTGAAAGTTGGGATAGAGACTCAGCTTTCAGATGCTGTATATATGTATTCAGTTGAAATAAAACTTAAAGCAAAATCAAGTTGAAATCCGTTTAACATTTGTAGCTTGGGAGAACTTCATTAACAGTTGAAATCATTTTTTCTATTTAAAATCTATTTTAAAATTGGCCAATGTCCACTACCTTAAGGAGGTAGGTTACCTTAATATTTTTATGTGCGCATGCCCAACCGGAGGCAAACGTGACGATTTACGACGAAGTTTGCGACAAAACTAAATGTGTTTGAATAACCATTCTTCAGAACGTGTCTCCGATCTGATGCTTAATGGTTTAGTAATGCGGAAATAATGAATTAATTGCGACAGAAACGCTTCAAAACATTGTTGCCTTAAAATGACGTCATTGACGTCAAGATGTTACGTGTCATTCACCGCACAAAATTAATAGCTTTCATTTTAAAAGTACGTAATTCTGTGCATTTTCTTTATTTGAACTGTTTTCAAACAGCCATTATTTGCTGAAATATTTTTATGAGTCTTTTGCTCTGAATAATAAAATCTTGCTTTTTTATGTAGTTATGGCGGAATGTAAGAAAATGGATGATGGTAATCAATGTTATTTGGAATATAGTTGGGTGAAAGGTTACTTGTTACGTCCATTTTCAAATAAAAAACTGGCAGTTTGATTTGTAATACCTATGTTTCAGTTTTCGTTGATAATTTGTTGCTTATATACTAAAACTAAGCTCTGAAATTGTTCGCATTTCAGTAGAAAATTATGGTTTCTTGAATTGAATTGATGTTACCATGGAAACGAAGCCCGTGACCTATATATCTAAATGTAAAATTCAAAAGCGTTGACACTGGTCTATTTAAGGAACTCAGCTTTGGCTTTTTATTTTCATTTTAACAATATCCATGAGAATAATAGCAGCATGCTGGACGATTTTTCCATGAAAAATGCTAGCCAAAGGGTACTGCTGAAAGTATTTTAAGCTGTAAAATTTGTTTGAATAAATTCAAACAACACGAAAATATTACTTACGTTAGAAATAATATGTTTTAAAGCTACATTAACAAGAAAGATAAGTTTATTCAATATTTTTTCATAAGATATTACGACAAAAAAGCAAGATATAGGCTATTTTAAACATCTCTGTTGCCATGGTTACGTTAAGAAAAATAAGGTACAGTGTAAAGTGCTTGGTATTTTGCTAATAATATTACCCAAATATTCTATATTGGTCATTAACAGAATGGCACTGAAGCCGTCGAAAACCCCGTTTTTATACATAGTTCTTTAAAAATGAGAGAAAATGCGTTACCATGGAAACACGAGCCCTCGTAAACCCCGTTTTTATACATAGTTCTTTAAAAATGAGAGAAAATGCGTTACCATGGAAACACGAGACCCACGACATATACATTTTAAGCTTATATTAGAAAGCTAACGCGCATACTAGTAAAATTATCAATTATGCTGACTTCTATGGATATCAATGAAACCAAAATACACTGAAAAGTGTTAAATAATTATCCGTATTTTCTTTCTTCTTTCAATCTTTCAATATAAAATACCTTTGGAGGGTTATGTTCTTCAAACCTGAATAAAAATTGAACTTGAAGGGACAGAGATAAACAAAAAATCCGATTGTAGCAGTTAAAACACCATATTACACGAAATACAAAAAATGTCTGCGGTTCAACTAATTTGAATTTACCCTGGTAACAAGGTAACCTACCTCCTTAATGTAACATACAAATGCATATTCATAGCAAAACTCTCAATCTCACAACAACGACAGTAGACACAGAGGCCTGTTGCGTCAATTTTATTTTTAGCAAAAGTAATTTATAGAATAAAATGCAATTTTCTAAAATTTTGTTTCTTTGTTGCTTGATCAGCTTCATCAGATGACCTTATGGAATTTTTAATTTTCGGCTGTTAACGAAAAACTACGGAATCCGGTTAGTGTCACATTGAATGTCGACTGCGGTGTTTGAGGGCGACACACGACACGACACGGCGTATGACATTGCAACGCAGACGACAATGTACATGAGCATTTGAATGTCTCATTGTCGCGCTAGGTTTTGGCAAAAAATATTGCAATAAACATAGTGTGTCGTTGTTCATTGTCGAGTATCGTGTCGTGTGAGGCATTGAATGTCGTGTGTCGTGTCATGTCGTGTGTCGCGTTGAGTTGACATGACAAAGTACAAAGATACTCGACATTACATCGCGAAAATGTCGTGGAATTGTCGACTGTCGACTTAAATTGCTTAACAACGACACACAACATTCAAAGCATCACATGACAACGATAAACGACACTATCGCACAAATATCGCGGAATTGTCGCATGTCGAGGTAATTTAGGTCAAATCTTGTTAATATATTTTTTTTTTAAAAAATCTGTCATTTTCAATCAAATATTACGACAAATGTACCTAAAGTTGCTTAATAAAAGGTACATGCATTTAAATCTATTTCATAAAGGTATAGCGCAAGGCTCAAACTTGACCCTTAGGTTTGTCCTGACTCGAATGGTGCCATGTAAAAAAGCAAAATCTTAGTGAAAATACATCTTATTTTCTACTTTTTACATAAACTAAGGCACTAAAGTAACACGCTTTGGTGTATATCAAATATTTCTATGGAGATAAATATGGGTAAATAAAAACAAATAAAAACTTGTTTTATTGGGAAATGACAGTTACATATCTGAAAGTTCATGGTGAAAAATGACAGCATCTATTCGTCCGTTTGTACGTAATTTAGGATAACAGTTGTATTTCCATTCTTTTCCATACGTAAAAAGTCCCTGTTTTACATTAACTTCAAATACTTGTTTGTTTGTTTGTTTTGGGTTTAACATTTTTCAACACTATTTCAGTAATGTAACGGCGGTCAGTTAACCTAACCAGTGTTCCTGGATTCTATACTAGTACAAACTAGTTCTCCGCAAGTTACTACCAAACTTCACATGAATATGCGGTGGAGGACGAATGATTTAAGACACAATGTCTTTTATCAAATCGTCACATAGTACATACACCTCGCCAGGGTTCGAACTCGCGATCCCGCGATCTGTAGATCTGCGCTCTCCCTATAGAGGTAAACGGGCGGGCTAGTTGTAGAATGTTCCAAACACAAGATATTTTAATGAAATAACTCTAAGCATTGTCTAAACAGATGTATAATTTGTACAATTAAAACGCGGACGGATTTGTCGGTGGACCGTCTCAAAATGTACCATTTTTCGCGAAAATATGCATACTAATGATACTTCTTCAGATATTAAATAGGGGATGTGCCTTGTCAGAGGAGTCATATTTTCATAACTTGATATCCAGTATCAATAAATGATACCTCGTTGCAAGGGGCAAGCAATAATCTAGAGAAAACAGACCAAGTCGGGCTCGAACCTGGTCGGCTAGGTTATTGGTTAACGCCCGGTAATATTCTCAAAATATGAACTTTTCAGAGCAGTCAATGCAGTTCTGAAAACTCAATAAAATGTGTAAAAAGATCCTTTGGAAGCAGAGAATGCAACCAAGAAGAATAATAGCAGACTCGGTTTGATTAAGTCTGTTCATGAGAGGTAATGGAATTGTGCAACACCTCTCACGCCCCCTAGCACCCGCTTAAGCGGAACTCTATTACACATATGTTGAATTGACCCCATGATCCCAAAAATTATCTTCAAGCATTATCTTCACTGAGTCCAACGACACTACTGTATTAATGCTCGAAGCTGCTCGGATCGGGTCAGCTCAGATTTGGCCAGCACCCTACCGTATGTAACAAGCATAGTCATTTTCTGATACCTATCGTCAGCTCTGTGACATCATATGGACTTGAATGTAAAGCTAAGACGTCTACAAACATATTCATATATATTATAGGTAGGTATCTGGGGTGTAGAAACTTGAACAAGGGTCAAAATCTAACATAGTGTCATTATCAACTGAAAATAGTTTAAATTACAATACCGTACCTCCATGTATTACCTCCCTTTACACTTATGGCTCACCCAGATGTACGAAAATGGTCTTGATCTGTAGCCAGGACCTGTACGTAGCTGACCATATATAAAAGTAGTACAAATTTAGGTCAAAAGGGATCCAGCTGGGTCGGAAACCTTCCAAACATGGTTAAAAACCAACCGTTTCGAACCCGATCTTGTAGCCGTATTTGGCTTGCTCTGACCTCTATGGCTACCCAAGGTACATTAACGTGGTCTAAATCAATAGCCAGGACTCCCACCTTACATGACGATATATGATATAGATATATTACTTTAGCATAGAGGCTCAACCCGGACGAAAACATCTTAGAAAGGTTCAAAATAAGACTGTAGAAGACCAAATTGTGACCTTATATGTCCCGCCCCGACCCGTACGGCTATCCAAGGTACTCAAACATGATCTCAGTTGATAGCCAGGACCTACACCTACACGACCATGTATGATACGGGTACATATTTTTGTCATAGGGGCTCGCACTTTATCAAACACCTTTGTGACCAAGTCGAAATAGACATTTTTATCTAAGTACGAACAATACCCGGTGACCTTGTACGACCTGTCGTAACCCCAAGACTATCCTAGGTACCCGCACGGATCCTAGCTACTGTTCAACATCACATTCGGGTATATTGGATATAGTGCGATCAATTAATAACAGGAAATACCAAAATACTTCAAAAAAATGGGAAAAGCACCAAATTTGGCCCAGATGTTTATCAAAGCATAAGAAACATTTTATTTCATGGGACCCAACTGATATCTTTCAACATGGCCACTACGGCGGCCATTTTTAAAAGTGGCTGCCAAAACTCAGTATGTTCCCGTATAAAATTCTAAAGAAAGGTCATTATATTTACATTCCTCCGCAAATTGCACCAAAATTTAAATGTATACTGTATGATAAAATAAATCTTAAATTTGAATCAAAAGCACAGAATAACAATTTAAATGCTGTTATTTTCTTTTTGCTTCCATGGTGACGGCTAAAATATAGCATTTCAAACTCATTTTAATATCATCATAGCGAACATTTTGTCATTTTTTACATAAGTTTTTTGTTTGTTTTACAATAGGAAGTTATATTACTTGTAGTATTCCCTCCAAGACAGCATATTAAAATTGTTATTAATCCCCAACTAGAGGTGTGTGTGTGTGTGGGGGTGGGGGGGGGGGGGGGGGGGGGGTGCGTATGTTTTGCCCCCATATGCATGTCAATCTGTCAGCCATGCGAAGTTAGATACTGCGATAACTTTGAAAAAAGGAAACCAGATTTTTTCATGAAACGTGGTATATGGATAGATGGTGATGTAGAGAATTCCAAGGTCATTTAAATTTATTGCTTTGGGAACAAAAATTGTTGCTATGGCAACAAGTAGTCAAAGAATGACAAAAATCGTATAAGACAGAAGGAAAAATTGACACTTTTGTTATTTTATTTTATCCGTTTGTACATCCGTTCATCCGTTTGTGTGCTCGTCCATCTTTCACAAATGGTGAATTCTTCACTAACTTTAAAAGTACAAATATCAAAGATCGTAGGCTATTTGGAGAATATGCAGCTCCTTTAACTTATTTTCTATGTAAAATTTAAATTTGGTTCCTACGACACCAAATACGACATATGCCCCTTTCGGTTTGGGACTAGCGACGGGCTAGTGGGATAAAATGAAACAACGTTCATAACTATGCACCATATCTGCATAATACGTTGATCTGATAATTATTGATTATGCACTACTATACTAACTGTGTAACAAAAAGGGGTAAGCTTGGAAATATTAAATTTGCTTTCACGGTCAGCACATATTAACTGTTCTGTGATATATATTACTTAACAAAGTGAGCTCGTATCTGAAATAAGGTATATGTCAGATACACGTGTCATTACACACAAGCACGATATGAAACAATATGGTACATAATATCAGTTAACTTGTATAAGGCAGTGTAGAGCATTTCAGGACTTTTGACAAAATACATCTTCCTCGATGGCCTTTTTCTAAGTTGTATTGAGCACTTGAGGAAATATTGGCAGGAGACTGGTGCATGAGACAAGAACTACCAAAAGGGTTCCAGTTTGTTAAAGATACCTCTGGTCAGCCTCATTTATTCCGGCCTGGAGTCTTACGATCTGGCCCCATATGTGCTCGATGAAAAGGCAACTTTTTAGTATGTTCAAGAGGTGCAGCAAACAATGCAGGAATGCATGCTATAGACCTACTCTTTGCATGAACAAATGCTCGTGAGCCTCATTGACATCGGCTACTTGACATGTTTTGTTTTAAAGAAGGGTATCGAAAGGTTCTATCGTAGGCATTTGATCTAAGTTATGCTCAAGTTTAGAAGAAAAAACAAAAACTGAGAATGATGCTGTGTATGGAGGTATATTTCGCATCCATCGATGACTTCTTATCTGAATGACCGCTACCAAACAGTCTCAGTAAATGGCAAACTATCTACTCAAGTCCATATGAAATACAGTGTACCACAAGAATCTGTTCTAGGACCGAAAAACTACATCATGTACACAAACCCGTTGGTTCAATCTGCAGAAGCCGTGGACTGAATCATCACTTTTATGCCGATGACTCACAACTATACTTATCGTTTAAGCTAAAAATTATTTCCCAACAACACAAAGCCCTATCTCGGATTGAAATCTGTCTCAACGACATAGTCTCTTGCATGCATCAGAACATGCTGAAGCTCAATACTAACAAAACTGAGGTCATTTTGTTTCACACAAATCACACAAAAATACCCAAAGATATCTGCGTGAAAGTAGGACCCTCTCAGATTAAACCATCAATTTGTGTGAAGAATCTCGGTGCTAGAATGGATTCAAACATGGTCATGGCACAACATGTTAATACTCTCTATAGAGCTAGTTACGCACAACTTCGGCAAATTGGCCACATCAGGCAGTACATCACAGCTGATGCTACCAGGTCTCTTGTGAACTCTCTGGTTACATCGAAAGCAGACTACTGTAACTCGCTGCTATATGGAATTTCCAAAGACTCACTGCAAAAACTTCAATGTGTACAAAACACAGCGGCCCGCATCATAACCAGGACTCCAAGATACGAACACATCACGCCGGTCCTGTAGGAGTTGCATTGGCTTCCGGTTCAGCACCGCATTGAGTTCAAAATCTTGACACTTACATACCAAGCCATGCACAATGTCGATATGCTGGACATGTACAAGCCTCGTAGAGACTTAAGGTCGGCAAATGGCCCGGTGTTTTTGGTTGTACCGAGGAGTCGAACAGTAAAGTATGGTGACAGAAATTTCAAGCATGCAGCTCCAAAGCTTTGGAATGCCCTCCCAGCAAGCATCAGAGATTCAAGCTCACTGTCCGCATTTAACAAATCTTTGAAACGCATCTCTTTCACATATGTTATAAATAAATAATAAAATCTGAAATACTGTTGAAAATGGGGTTAAACCAAGTCACATTCACATATGTTATAAATAAACAACAAAATCTGAAATACTGTTGAAAATGGCGTTAAACCAAAAACCATGAAAGGTTTGTTTCGTGTTGAGAAAGGGATTGGTCTCGTAATGTATTTAACGTTGAACATAATTTATGGATGATATTGTTTTAATTACTATTCATTTTAATCTTTTACCAATATATTTTCATGTATGTATGTGTATGTATGTGTTCTTTATGTTTTTGTAAAGCACTTTTGAACGTACATATTATGTATGAAAAGAGTGCTATATAAGTTAGGTATAATAATAATAATCCACTTAAGCAGATAATTTTCACGAAATTTCGTACAGTTTTCGTGAAAATTAAAAAAATTTCATGAAAAGAAACTCTTGTTCTAGGTGAAAAATTGACCACAAAAGTGCCAGCTACTG
This sequence comes from Mercenaria mercenaria, assembly GCF_021730395.1. NCBI lineage: Eukaryota > Metazoa > Mollusca > Bivalvia > Venerida > Veneridae > Mercenaria > Mercenaria mercenaria. Next base: position 54,057,651 of record NC_069372.1, on the reverse strand, counting down.
CATACGATTACAGATATGGAATGACAAGAAATAATAAAGTGAGTTAAAAAAATACGTTGGCTTAATAACCCATCTGATTGTTATAATTAAATATTCATAAGTTTAAGACACTCTCCGGTCTTTGTCGCGATTTTTTTATGCCCCCGCTGTTTAATGTGGGTGGGGGCCTATAGTGTTACTCCTGTCCGTTTATGTGTTTGTGTGTTTGTTTGTTTGTGTGTGTGTGTGTTCGGGAAAGGGTGGTGTTCGTGTCCGTGTCATAACATTAACATACATGGTCCGATTTCAGAATAATTTCAAACAAATGATAAACATGGATAGACAATGTGTCAAGCGCAATGCGCATTTCACTAGCTCAAAAGTCAAGGTCACAGTCCTTGGTTGAACTTAGCCAATTTTCACTACATATATACTGATAATGTGGTCTTCGTTTCAAAATAATTTGACACAAATGATAAGCATGGATGAACAATGTGTCATGCGCAAAAACCATTTCACTAGCTCAAGGTCAGTGCCACAGTCCTTGGTTGAACTTAGCCAATTTCCACTACATATACAGAATACTAAATTTTCTGGTTTTCCTACAATATTTCTTTTTGTAAATAAATCGGGCCACGGGCCCTTCTTTTACTTGTAGTCTGTGAGGAGTACCATGCCTGTGACCTTTCTTATGCCACCATAGCTGTGAAATTAAAGAAACTGGTCGAAGTTTCTTAAACTGATTTTTTTTGCCTCGCGCACAGAAAGCCCATGTCTTGTCACAACCTGTGAAGACAAAGCCTTATTCTAAGCTTTCATGAAAACAGAAACATATTGTCTTCAAATCTAAGAGTGACAGATCAAAACAGAAACTGACAGATCTAAACAGAAACTGACAGATCTAAACAGAAACTCGGGGGAAATTTCAATCTGTTTTCGCGACTCAGAATGCCACAAATTTAAATGTGTGCAATATTTGACAACAATTGCATGTTGCAGTAATACAATCAGACAACAAGCTGTCAATTGAAGTGCATTAAATGTTCTGCCAACATTAGACGCCTAAAGTCTGTTTATATGTAGGTTCATGAACAATACTGTGCTAAATCTGAAATTGTCTGATGAAAGTCAAAGCCTCATAAAGGAAACAAAATTATATAGCAGCCATGTTTGATAAGTACCCGGAAAAGTGCTTTTATCTCTTCACTTTTCATAAAAAATGAATGAAAAACTGTTATAACATGTGGAAATGGGAATTTAGTTTATGCGTAAAGAGTATCATTGACGGCTCACAGTCCAGACATCAGACTCATATTTGAAAAATAAATGCATTCCTTGATATGGATCAACGTATCACAGTTCAGTGTTCCATTTCATCAATACCACAGAAAGAAATGTAAAGTAAATGTAAATTGTTTGTTTATTTGTGTGTCAACCCTACTGAAAGTGCCAGCCAAGTTGACTTATAAAACACCTACATACATTGAACATCATTACTTCAGTAACAGACCCACATCTGACAGGGCTCGAACCTTCGACCTCCCGATTGCAGGACAGGTGCCTTATCCATTAGTCCAACGCAGCTCGACTATTATTACATGAGCAGTTTTTATTTGTTTGTAGGAAGGTGTAGAAAATTCATTTAAAAGCTTGATTCACCGGTAATCACAGAATATTACAGGAACTTTCAATTAATTTGATCAGGCTGATCTAACGGTAACGACTTTTTCCTCAAAGAAATATTACTATAATTATTATTATTATTATATTATTATTATTATACAAATTTATATAGCGCCTTTTCATGATAAACACATTCAGAGGCGCTCAAATTACATAGTAGCAAACGCAGCCGCACAGGGTGCGAAATTCAATCTCTACTAGTACAGACACAGAGCGATCTGACCAGAGGGATAGAGTAAGATGAAGCCCCCCAGAATAGATAGAGAGAAATCCTTTTGAGACACAGGCCTGTCCGGCTAACTTGACCTAGCTCTTTGTTAATAGACTGACTGGTTCTTTAACGTGCCTGTTGTATAGCACCGATACACGCAAAGCCATCTTTCCTGGGAGGAACAGTACAGGCCTCTTAGTTAGGTGGGAGACACTCAAGAGCATATCAGAAATTTCCGGTGCCTGGACCGGGATTCGAACCCCGGATCACTAGATTGACAGTCAATCGTGTTATCACTGGACCATCGGCCCACCTATATTGTCTGATGGGGGATGTTCAATTGTAAGATGTAGAAGTCTCATGCTCTAATGCACAAACATTTTTGATATGTCAGTTACCATTGTTTACTTAATTCTAGCTCACATCAATGCATTCCGATTTTTCTTATGCTTAATAGCAAATGTGTATCAAAGGGAGAAAACTTTTTCACTTTTGTTAGAAATACAGTGTTTTTGATAATACAATATGTTTGAATTTATTCAAACAGGTGATATTAACTGATTATAGTGATGACTTTAAGTGTAAATATCAGCATTATAGATGATATTAGGTATTTCTTAAAAATATGTACATGTATGGCGGCCATCTTGGATTTTACGGCCATATTGGATTGTTTGGAGTGGGTCTTAAGCTCTTTTTGTTTTTGTTTTGCCCTAAGGTAGTTACCAAGGTTTGTGCTTTTCCCATATTCTGAAGTATTTTTACACCATTTGACTGGTCTAATACCATCTGAAGTCAGGACAAGTAATATATGGAGTACTATTTGAGTCACAACAGCATTAGTTTGATCAATTTTGGACGTTTTTTCAACTCGGTTAGATCCCAGTGACCCGGCATATACCACTATGTTATATTTTAATATATGTTTTGTTTCGTATCTGGCTATCTACTTAGACCAATTTTAAGTAGCTGATATACGTATGGTGGCCATAGTAGGTCATGTAAGGTCAGCTGGTAGTGTTGAAACTTATATTAGAAAATATTTGATCAATTTTTACCATGTCTGAACGGCTTTAGACCCGATTAGAGCCCCTATAAACAAGATATGTACATATATATTATATGGTCGTGTATATATAGGTCCTGGCTAAATACTGAGATACTGTTCAGGTACCTAGTATAGCCCGAGGGGTCAGGGCAGGTCGTAGAAGGTTACCAGGTTGTGTTCGAACTTTGAAAATCTGCTTATTTTGACCGCATTGGAAAGGTTTTCGATAAAGTCCGAGCCTATATCACAAACTCATATACTCGTATTATACATGAATGTGTAGGTATGGGTCCTGGCTATCAACTGAGGCCATATTCTAGTACCTCGGATGGCCATAAGGGTCGGGTCGGGTCGTATAAGGACAACTTTTGGTCTTCTAATTACGTATTTTGACCATGTCTAAGAGGATTTCTACCAGATTCGAGGCCCTATGCCAAAGAAATATATCTATATCATACATGGGCAAAGAATGTGAGTCCTGGCTATTGACTGAGACCAAGTTCGAATATCTGAGACACCATTAAAGGTCACGGCAGGTCATGTAAGGTCACTAAGTAGTGTTTAAACTTAGGAGATATGAAAATTTTGACCATGCCGAAAAGGCTTTAGACCCGTCCGAACCCCTGTGACTATGATATATACCAGTATTATACATTGTTGGGTAAGTATGGGTCCTGGCTATAGATTGAGATTCAGTTTTGGTACTTAGGATAGCCTAGGGGTCAGGACAGGTCGTACAATGGCACCGGGTAGTGTTCGGACTTAGATAAAATGTCTCTTTTAATTAAGACTGAAAGGTTTTCGATAAAGTTCGAGCGTCTATGACAAAAATATATACCCGTATCATAAATGGTCGTGTAGGTACGAGTCCTGGCTAGCTATCAACTCAACCGAGAAAATTTTCCTTGGATAGCCGTAGGGATCGGGGCCGGAATGTAAGGTCAAAATTAGGTCTTCAAAGTTCCTCATTTGGTCATATCTTAGAGGTTTTCGACCGAGGCTTGAATACATCGTCATGTAGGTGGGATTCCTGGCTATTGATTGAGACCATGTTGAGTACTTGTGATAACCCCTGAGGTAAGTACAGGTCATATACGGGAACAATGTAGGGTTCGAAACGGCGTTTTTGACCATGTCTGGAAGGTTTTCGACCCAGGTGGTTCCTTTTTGATGTAAACTTCTACCTGTTTTATACATGGTCGATTAGGTACGATCCTGGCCACAGATTAAGTTTGATATGTTTGAACACCTGGGTGGGCCATATGTGTCAGTGGAGGTAATACATGGATGTACGGTATTGTAATTCAAACTAAATTTCAGTTTATAATGACACGTTGTTAGATTTTGACCCTAGTTCAGGTCTCTACATCTCATTCACCTACCTATACGGTATATGAATTTATTATTAAATGTCTTGGTTTCATATTTAAGATATTGCTAGTCCATATGATGCCATGAAAGCTCAGGGCAGGTATCAGTAAATGACTGAACTTGTTATATACAATAGGGAGCTGGCCAAGACTAATCTGGTCGGACTCGAGAAGCTGTGATAATTTTTCCAGTGATGTTGTTAGTCTTTGTAGCCTTATGTTTTCAGGACTGCCTTGACTGCTCTGAAAAGTTCATATTTTGAGAATAATACCGGACTTTGAACTATGATCTTGACCCCCAGCCGACCGTGTTTGAACACGACTTGTCCTGTTTTCTCTAGGTACTGGCCTGCCCTTTGCAACGAGGTATCATTTATTAACATAAAACATCAGGTTATGAAGATAGAAATCCTCTGACAAGGTCCAAGCCTCTATTTGATATACGAAGATGTATGCATATATTCGCGAAAAATGCTACATTTTGAGACATTTTCCCGACAAAACCGTCGGCGATATAAGCATGCAAATCTGTTTGGATTATGTTCAGATTTAATTTATAAAAGTTGTTTTATCAAAATATCTTGTGTTTGAAATATTCTGCAGTTGTTACAAAAACACGAACTTTTGCCGTTCGAGAACTACGGAAATACAGCTTTTATCCTAAACTACGGACGGACGGACGAACACATGGTGTCTTTTTTTGTAAAACACTTTCAGAAATTGAAATTTTCTATGGCATGTCTACGTATACGTATCTATAATCTTATTATCATTGTATGTTTGTTAATATTATTCAATATCGTGTCATTCATATTCTAAAATTTGCTTTTGTTATTGTAAATGTCGTTATTCTTATTCAACCCCTTTAATGGACTGTACTCCCCCAGTTCCTGTTGCAACCGATCAGAAAGAAAGAACAAAAAGCTGATCGCTAAAAATTGAAAAAAAAAACCCCACTATTTTAAAGTAATTAATGTGCTTTGTTGGTGTGTATACTTATATTTTATTAGAAACTGAACATGATTTGTTAATAATATAATGTGTTTGTCTGATTACAGGTAAAATTATAGCAAATAACTTGATTGGTCACAGAGTTTGTCTAGAAATTAAACATTGTCGGCGTCAAAAGTACATATTTTCTTGCTTGAAGACTAATCTATATATAAATCCTACTGTTTTGTGGATAAATATACTATTTTTGTAAAATCAAATAAAGTCATTGCTAAAACCTCCAATTTGTTTATAATCGTCAATGAAAGAGGATTCGGTGTAATGTTATGACTGTATGCATGTTTGCGTGCAGTAAGTAAGTAACGACTTTATTTAAAGTGGATCACCAAACGGCATTGGATACATTTTTCAAAAGCCGATTGACATATGTTCCACTACTGTACAAATGTTTGCGACTTTCGTAAGAAAGACTGTATTCCTGTTAGGAACTGACTTATTTATGAAATATCGGCCTTTCCCTTGCTCCAGTAGTATTTTTCGTAGTTATAACCCGCAAACGCAGTTTGAAGGAGTGGGATATCACCAAGCGGTCTGTTTGTACGGTTTATCTGTATGTGTGTCCTTATAAATTTGGTCCTGCAATTAATTGAATATTACTACACTTACCTCTCTCAAACTTCACACACGCACGCACACAGGTAATATGTAGTTAATTCCCGTCCTCTTTTTTCCTTTCTTTTTCATTTAAGGTCAATGTCACACTTAAGGATGTAGGAACGAATTTTTTAACGTTAAGATTTTTTTTTCATACTGTGTTAGCTTGAAGAACGTTAGTTTCCAAGACCAACAAGAGAAGAAAAAACATAGGCCACCGAACTCGTTTTGACTTTATAGGGCCTTTTCTTCACCCACTGTTTAAGCATTTATGAAATTTTGTAAAATTGAAAAAATGGTGGAACTTTATAAAACATATAATATCCCATTTAATGTAGGGATTTCAGGTCTTACATGTTAATATAACTACAAGGTGATGTCAGTATTATATAAACATAAATGATACTAAGAAATCTCTTTCACTTTTACATGTTGACATAATCACCCCACCCACTTTATTTTCAATGGAAAAAACGTATTTAGATCTGCGAAAAAAATCTGACGCTCAGATTTTAAAAATATTTTGCAGCTTTAATGATACACAAAATTGCTTCACAATGGAAAGAAAAAAATTGGGGTCACCATGCAATTAACAGATTTATTAAGTAAAAACTGTTAAAAACTGGTGAGTTTTATATATCTTTTGTTCTTTTTGTTTTAATTTATATTTTCTACGTAATATAAAGTGCTATCTTGAAAATTTTTACTTCAATTATAGCTTATCAATTATATGTATCAGTCTGGAAAATATCAAAACCAAACCTGACTTACTTTGATAGATATTTGAAATTACCTACCCCTACCCCATTGTAAATCTTACGTTAATGTTTGGAGAAAGAAAAACGCTCGTACATCCTTAAGAGATCAAAGGTAAAAAGGGTCTATTTTTTCGTGTCCGTGCATTTACATTTTTATGCATTAAGTAATTCTGAAATAACTTGGCACAAATGTTTACCATCGTGAGCCAATATGTCGTACACAAGACGCAGCTCCCTAGCACAAAGGTCAAGGTTACACTTAGAGGTCAAATGTCAAAAATAGGGTTGGTTACTTTTTCGTGGCCGGGCCATAACGTCTTTATGCATGAAAGGATTCTGAAATAACTTAAGTAACTTGTTACAAGTATTCACCAGCAGGGACCAGTCTTATCAAACAAAGTACGACTAAAATCGATCGTTGGTCAAAACTGTAATATTTGTTTTTGAATATGGACACATTATACAGAAAACATGCTACCTGCCCGTAGGCCTACATATAAAATCTTGAACACATGAAATTAGTAACGTGCTGTGTTACTGGTATCAGCAAGAGTCTTCAGAAAAAATTCTGGTCCTACGATACGATAGGATGTTTGATTAGACTGGTCTCATCTGGTTCCTTGCTGCAAGGTCAAGGTCACAAAATAAAATAATGGTAATTTCTTGCATGACATACTATGGACCCTGTGTATACTTTAGTTTTTTTTATTCTTTATTTTATGGGTGTAAAACCAGCACGGATTACTTGCATGTAAACGATTCTGAAGCATTCAAGTGCATTTTATAATGAGGTAGGATAGCGAGTCACAGACCCCAAGCCCCTGTGGAGTAGTACATGCATAGCTCGAGGGGTTCGACATTAAATGACATTACATACAGGAAAACAAATCGATCTAGAAACTTAGGTACATTAACACGCTTAAAGGACATAAATCGCATACTTAAGTCGCAAAATGGATTACAGTGTCAGTCGCAAATGAAATATCAGATCAAATATCAAAATTGCCAAGTCGGTATACAGTTAATGTTTGTATCGTCTAAAAGTTTAGATAAAAGTTTTTTTCTCTAAAACGCAACAGCTATGCAACATGTCATTTAACATATATTTATGGACAATGCATGATTATTTCACCAGTTTCGTCACTTGGTCGAGTGAATTTCCACGCAATGATTGTGATGAGCCAATATTTTATCAACATTTTGTAATCATTACTTGTCTGTTTCATCTGTTATATAACCACATACATATATTTGTGTTAAACTTATTGTAAAACTTAAATACACTGTGTAAAGCAAATAATTAAATTGAAGACGATTTTAACCTTCGATCTGACAGTTTTTTGTTTTGATTGGTCGCAACAGGAAGTGGGGGAGAACATTCGTTTATAGGGGATATTATTGTATGTTCGATATTTCTAAGGCAAAATTCATTATTATTACTATTCTATATTTCGTTATTGTTTTTGTATCTTTGACATTGTTATTCATTGTCGTTTCATTCATATTCTAAGTCGTATCATTGTTATTGTATATGTCGTTATTCTTATTGTATGTTTGATATTCTTGTGGTAAAAGTCATTAATGTTATTCTATATTTCAGTATTGTTATTGTATCTTCGATACTGTTATTCAATGTTGTGTCATTCATATTCTAAGTCTCCATTGTTATTGGAATATAGAATAACAAAAATGAATTTAACCAAAGAATGTCTAACAATGGTAAGACTTAGAATATGAATGACACGTATTTGAATAATAATATCAATAACAATAACTGTTACAATAACATAGATATATAATTTAACAAAGTTTGACATGCCATAATTTGCTATTTAAACAAGTGTTTATTTGCAATACTTTACCCAAACTGAATATTTTACAAGCACTTTTTCCTTATTTTACGGCAAATATTTTAAGATATAAATGGCAAAGTTCAGCAAATGATCTCGGCGGGGGAAAATTTGTTTCTTACACGTTTAGAAACTATTTCCAATAATTTATTTACAGAAATTTCAATTTGATATCTTACTCTTAAAACTTTTTATGATAAAATGAAATTGATGAATTTTTCGAAAGAATGCGACCACAATTAGCGTTATACAGTCCCTTTAACAAGTCCAGACGGACAAAACTTACCTAACACTATTTATAGATTATCCATAGAAATAACTGATATACACCGAAGTGTATAACATTAGAGGCTTATTTGATTCAAAATTCTGTTTAGATAAATAAGATGTATTTCCGTGATTTTTTTTTGCTTTTTGATATGACACCATTGTTTTTGCCCGGACAACCCTTAGGGCCGGATTTGGGCCTTGCGCTTTACCTTTATGAAATAGTTCTTGAATATTTCTACAACTAATGTAACTTCTTTTAAGATACCTTAAGTACTTTTGCCGTAATATTTGATCGAAAATGACCGATTTTTGAAAAAATAGATAACAACATTTTACCTTAGTTAGCTCGACATGCGACAATTTCGCAATATTTGTGCAATAGACTGTCGTGTGTCGTTGCTCGTTGTCGAGTGTCGCGTTAATATTGCGTCTAATGGTTAAGCAATTTAAGTCTACAATCGACAATTCAACGAAATCTGCCCTATTTAATGTCGAGTGTCGCTGTTTGATGTCGTGTGTCGCTTTGAACTCAAAGCGTCACACGACATTCAATGTCACAGACGACACGGCACACGACAGGGAAAAATGACCCTCAATTTTTACTGCAATATTTTTTGCCACAATCTAGTGCGACAATGAGACATTCTTAAAATGTCGTGTGTCGTTGTACATTGTCGTCCGTCGTGTTGCAATGCTGTGCGTCTTGTCCTGTGTCGCCCTTTGATATTGTTGAAATGTAAATAAAAAGCTGGAGCTGTATTCCTTAAATAGACCATTGTCAACGCTTTTGAATTTTACATTTAGATATAGAGGTCACTGGCTTCGTTTCCATGGTAACATCAATTTAATTCAAGAAACCATAATTTTCTACTGAAATTTGAGCGATTTTAGAGCTTAGTTTTAGTAAATAAGTAACAAATTATCAACGGAAACTGAAAAATAGGTATTACAAATCAAACTGCTCAATTTGTATTTGAAAAAGACGGTAATAAATAACCTTTCACCCAACTATATTCCCAATAACATCAGTTACCATCATCCATTTTCTTACATTCCGCATAACATTTCAATATAACTACATAAAAGAAGCAAGATATTGATCATTATTCAGAGCGAAAGACTAATAAATAATATTTCAGCAAATAATTGCTGTTTAAAAGTAATTCAAATTAATAGCTATTAATTTTGCGCGGTGACTGACACGTAACGTCATGACGTCAGTGACGTCATTTTAAGGCAACAATGTTTTGAAGCGTTTCTGCAGCAATTTATTCATTATTTCTGCATTATTAAACCATTAAGCATCAGCTCGGAGACAGGTTTATTATTATTTCTCAGAGAACGGATGTACAAACACATTTAGTTTGTCGTAAACGTCGTCGTTTATCGTCACGTTAGCTTCCGGTTGGGCATGCGCACATACAAATATCAAGGTAACCTATATCCTATATTTGAATGTTAAATTTAGTAAATAAAACTAATTCTCAAGTATTACCACAGTTCTAATTCTCAAGTATTTCCACAGTTATAGTCTGTCAGTAAGTAAGTTTTAAAGCTTTCTTAAGAAATGTAGCATTACTTTACTTATACCTATACATTTTCTTCTTTATTTCCTTATTCGCTCCGCTCAAACGTAAATAAATTATCTATCCCATAATCAAAGTAAATCGAGGAAAGAAAGGAGAACAAATACATCAATTCACATTTAGGATTTGTTATCTCTGCATTGTCATGTATCTACATTGAAAACACATTTTTAGCTTTTCACGAGCGAGCACTTGGGTAGGACCACCAACCTTCCATAAGCCAGCTATATGGCTTCCTCACATGAGGAATTCAACGCCCTGAGCGAGGCTCGAACCCTAATCGATGAGGGGCAAGTGAGTTTAAGTCAGCGACCTTAACCACTTTGCCACGGAAGCCAGTTAGAATTGTACTACTAAACATAACGATAGCCGTTCAATATTGTCTAAGTCAAAACATATGCAGCAAAACTAATGGTTTTTTTTGTATTTTCTTAGACTGACAATGGTGATCATTTTGTCTTACTTTCGTGTTTATCGCTTTTCCGTTATCGGCCAGAAATCCTTCGGGATCACGTGATTTTTAAATTATTTCATACGAATATCCGTTTAAAGACGCGCCACAAAATTATTGTATTCTTTTGTATTTCCATGATAGTGATTATACATGATTTGCAAGAAAAATATGAGATATACAAGACTTTAGTTTAAAACTGACAGTGTCATATATTAGGCCAAGACAAATGTTAAAGAATAAACCACCTGCAGTAGCAACAAAGGGAATTACAATATAAGTAATTTATAGTTACAACAAAGGGAAATTAATCTTTAAAAGATTCTAAGTTCACACAAAAGTCCTTACTAGATAGCGATATGTCAAAATACTCTTAAAAATTGAATGTAACATGTGTGTTGTACTTCAGAAAAATGGTCTCAATTTTTTCCTACGACCAGTAATAAAAAGGTTACAATATTAGCTTTTTACAGTGACAAGACAGGAAAGTTATTTCATGATGATGATCAATTGTGCCAAGTTACATCAAAATCCCTCCATGCATGAAGAAGAAATGCTCCGGACAAAGTAATTCTTCTACAAAAACCATTTGGCCTCTAAATGTGATCTTTGCGCATTGTCTTATTATGGTAAATATTTATGGCAAGACTTTAGTATTTTTTTAAACCCTTCATGGATAGCAGAGTTATTGACCGGACACGAAACAGACCCTGTTAAACAGTGACCTCTAAGTGACCTTGACCTTGAAGGTAAGGGTCTAAGTCTTGCGCATGGCACGTCATCACATGAAGGGGAACATATCCGCTAAGTTTTTTTTTTAAATCCTTTGATGGATTGCAGAGTTATGGTCCGGATACGAAGTGTGACGGGCGGGCGGAAGGTCGCAGCCTATTTCTATACCCCACTTTTTCTTAAAAAAATTGCGGGGAAAAAGGATCCTAGAATTTATTTCTTGTTAGAAAGATATCTATCTGACTTTGTCGGAAATCATTTGCTCTTCTAAACCCTTCGCAAATTGTACAGCACGAAATTTCACCAGAAAGATAGGGCGATTGAGAGCCCCTTAGGCCAAATCCTCACTGTATGTTCGAAACCTGGGATAGGGTTTAAAATGCTTTCATATGGAAAGGCCACTAAAGTTATAAGACCTACTCAATTTTCGATAAAATCAGCCTTGAAGGGACTAACCCTCGCATTTTAGACGAAGAAAGCTCATCAATAATCTATAAAAAGTGAGAACTCTGAAGTGGTACAAACTTACTGTAATAAGAAATTTTCGATATAATCATATAAGTAACTAAAATGTGTGCAGAAGGTAGTAAACCGTTGAGACGCTATTGAAATGATGCAGAAAATTTGCATTCTTTTCTCATTTTTACCAATATGTAACTTTTATCCTCAACTTCTTTATCATATCTCACTGTCTTAAATATATTCTATAAAATTCTTGAAAATGTTAACCCAAACTATTGGCGAGTAGCTTTAATACATATTTTCCGTGTACCATTATTCTTTGAAAAAGAAACAAAAACAAACAAACAAGAAAAAAAACCCGATCTGTTTATTGCATTATGTGCATTATTTCAGTATGAAGCAAGTAAGTCAACGTAATATACTACGGACCACACTACACAACATGAGAACAGCACTTTGGTGGATATGTGTCATTATTTTCGTTTCAAGCTGTTTGTCGTCTGCAGAAAGTGTGATTGGCATGGACATAAAAACTGCGACATTTCAAATGTTGCATGAACACCCGAAATTAAAGAAGTGCACAGAAACTATCCTGCAAAAGGTAAGAAAATAATTTCTTATTAGTCGCCTACTGGTTGAAAGCCATTTTCGTGGATTAGGATTGTGCTTTTTTCCATCCATTCTTCCGACCTTCAGACCTACTTACATTTGCATACTTAGGTGGCTATAGAAACAATTGGTAACTGTACCTTTTCTTTGATGCAGTTTATTCTGGAAGTATTTATAGGGCTTTTTTGACATTGCTAAAAGACATAAATACCTATGTGTAGGAACGTCCGTCCGTCCACAAGTTCGTGTCCAGTCCATAACTCTGTCATTCATCAAGAGATTTTACTGCTGCTTGGAACAAATGTTTGAACTTTGTGATGCAAAACAGGATTTTAATATCAGTTGGCACAAATATTTTTCTCTATCAGACAACGTGTCATGCGCGAACTCGGGACCCTTAGCTGAATGTTTAAGGTCACTCTTGGAAGTCAAGGAAAAAGAGATTTTTTCCTGTCCGGTCTGTGACTCAACAATCCTTTAAGGGGATTTAATATTTCTTTAAATACTTAGCACAAATGTACCCCATGGTAAGACAATATGGCGTTCGCAATACCAATACCCTTAACTCAAAAATCAAGGTCACACTTGGAAGTCAAAGATCGATAGGATATTTTCTTGTATGAACAGTAGCTCTGTCATCCATGAAGGAATTGTAATATTACTTAGCACAATTAGACAACTTGTCCTACACAATCCCTTATCTCTAATTCAAAGGTCAAGGTCACTGACATGGGTAAAAGTCTTTAGGACATCTTTTACTTTCTGGTCCATAACTCTGTCATCAATTAAGGGATTTTAGTATTACTTAACACTAACGTTCACCATAATAAGACAATATACCATGTAAAATACAAAGACCCCTAGTGCAAAGACCTTAGGTCAAGGTCACATCTGAACGTCAAACATGGACATTTTTATGTCCACTCAATGAAATATTTTAAATAAGCTCATTTGTGGTATGGAACCGAGTAAAAAAAAATGTTGGTGTGTTTTCTCCAGAATTACTTCCCTAATACGATGATTTCTTACATTTTGTTTCTCATATTTCCAACCAATCATCAAAATTTTAAATACTTTTTACATTTATAGATATTATGAAACAATCAACAACTGTAGATTTTTGTTTATGCAAATTTTAAACCTAGTACAGTGTCATTACACATTATATATATAGTATAATATGTTTATACATCATTGACAGATATCAAATCATTATGTTATATTGCAGTATAGAGAAAATTAGGTGCCTTCCAGAAGGTGACTTTACTTTGTATTGCATTGCAATACTTCATTCACTTTTTTCTTTTTTTGTACAATAGTACAATAGTAAAACAAGTTTTCATTTAAATGATATATCTTAAAAGAATGCAAAACGAATTTTAAGACGAGTTATGATTTCGTATTCTACGACTATGCTCAAAATTTGGAATGAGCATTGTAATATTAAGTTTTGAAAAAACTTTGTGACACAAGTACCTTTCTCGTAGTTGATAGTGCGTGTAGGTTACATGTATATTTTTCAGGTATCTAAGAACAAATACCAACGAAGCCATATCTATACTTAGTACTTTGTTAAAGAGTCTACCACGCCGATTATAATACATATATTCCGTTGAAATGTGTTCATTTATTTATAAATGACATGTATTGTTTGGTAGTTTAAATGTTCGTGATTTGTCACACTCCTGAACACTTGATCTTACTTCTCGTAGCACGAGTATGTTGGTTGTCGTGTATCTATGCAGACAGGCCAGTGCGAAGGCTTAGACCACAACTGGGGATTGCATCCAACATTAGAACAAGGATATGCATATGCGAAGAAGATGTATGTTCAACAAAATTTCTACCCACCGGTACAACTTCTTTTTAATCACATTTTTCTTGTTTATCAATGTTACATACTTGATTTCGTAATGATAATCAGCGATTTTCGTATATTTACGTATTTTCGTAGGCAACTACGGCATCTTTCGGCATTACGTAAACTTGTTTTTCATAACAGCCGGAGAATGACGAAATCGTATCTGGAGAACACGTAAACGAACGGGAATTGCTGATTGTAGTTACGGGTCCTCTTCCTTAATGCAGAACTTCTTGGTCACGGGCTCCTAATTAATATATGAAATATATACAAGAAATGTCAGAAATTTTATGTACAAAACATTTTTATCAATAATTGCAGTAGTGCGATTGAAAGAAGAATAGGTTGAATAATTTTTGGTTTGTGTTTCGTTAAGCGTTTCACTTTTGTAATTTGAACTAATTTCAATTCTTATGATTAACATTAAACTAAATAAGTAATTGTATTTTTTGGTGGTATCGAAAGCGAAATTGTAAGGAGGAGACTATTATGTGATACATCTATAAAAATATCTCACGTAACGAGAGTTCTGAGATTACGGGATAGGAACTCGGTGGTATATATATAATGCCTCCACACGCTCGCTTATATTTTCTTAGATTTTAATAGAAAAGTCACAATCTAGTTTCGCCGTGAGTGGCTGATCAGTGTGTCTAAATATATGACAATAAAAGAATGGGGATTAATTCAATATACAGTACAATCGCGATCCTACGAAAAGTCAAGGGACCTGCCGTTTTTTCGTAATATCTCATTTTCGTTCGAGTGCAGCATAGGAAATTTCGCTACACAGCACCTTGATATCTACACGTTGTAACCCGTGATATTTAAACATGTTATTTTCGTATCGGAGTACATGTACATGTATACACATTTTATATGTACATCTGGGTCTACTACAAATCTTCTTCGAATCTGAAACGTAAAACGGGTTGTTTTCTTTTTCTCCACTTTTTATTCACTGTACATAAAACATATACAGAGTACATTGTTGCACGAGAACAAAAATAGCAATTGCCTATACCGATTCAGCTACCCTTCACTGAATTGTTTGGAATTATAATAAAACGACAATTTACAGACGATCAGGACTTAAATATTTTTTATCTCTTTTATCTAGTGATTGTTTTAGATGTATAGATATCGAAACATGCCATCCGATCTGATAGTTAGAGAAGACAAAAATAACCATCAACACAGCGTATGAGTTTCGAATTTAATTACTAAGTTGTCACACTTTAATTACTGTTTACGCCAAGCTAATTGATCGTAACACTTTCCACTCTAAAGCGTGTTCACGCCATTATGGAAGGTGTGGAAACTTATAC
This sequence comes from Mercenaria mercenaria, assembly GCF_021730395.1. Lineage (NCBI taxonomy): Eukaryota > Metazoa > Mollusca > Bivalvia > Venerida > Veneridae > Mercenaria > Mercenaria mercenaria. The sequence continues at coordinate 54,041,848 of NC_069372.1, read as the reverse complement.
GATACAGGTATTTGTAAAATTGCAACTAAAACAAGTTGAAAACAGGCTTGAAGGGCATAAAAATACATTCGTAGGAGCGCATTATTTGTAAAATTGCCTTTTCGTAAAACCGCGACTTTGTAACATAGAAATAAGAAGGAAAACAGCCGGGACCACAACACCTTTTTGTAGTATACCGGTATTTCGTTAAATTGCTATTCGTAGCACCGCGAATGCACTGTATATTCAAAAAATATATTTCACTTTTGAAGTGTCTCGATTGCACATTTTGATTACCTAAATACATTTTAATTTTTCCTATGTATTTTTATAACACTGTGATGTGACAAGCGTAACTGCGTCTATATTCAGTGTCTATGTCTGATGATTCTCAACCTGTTTTTCCACGTTTTGATGTTACTTGGTACAAATATTTATCACAATACATCTTTAGTATCTTAATCACATGTTTAACGTCATGGGAGTGAAATAAGCCTTTATATAATTTTGGTATTACACTAGTAAAACAAAGTAAAACAAAGGAGACGTTAGTCAAACTGACTTGGTCTATAATAGGTACAGAAAGACGAACATTTGACGTTTCAGAGGCAAAAGTTTACATGTGATAAAAAGAATATTACATATAAACTTTATGAATAAAACTCGCATTTGATTATTTCATTGAACTCGTTTATTGATAAAATATTTGGTATGAAAAGACACTCAAGTATATGTATATTCCAACTTTGTTCCTTTTCTACTTAAAAGTAATCACCATCATAACATGACGATTCCTCGTATGCAAAATCAGCCATATGATCCTGAATTGCAAGCTTAAAAATGATAAAAATTGAAAACATATTTTTGTTCAAACTTTGTCCTGTTTTGACTCAATATTTATACCACTACAATGGTATAATGGGAATATTCCTCTTCCTTCTAGGAGTTTAAATATCTTATGTAGGAAGATCATGAGGCTGTGGAAGGTGTAAAACAGAAAAAATCGAATATAATAGGCCGCCCTATAATATATAACTGACCCCTACTCTAGGAAACTAATAAAGCAATACCTATACGTTGCAAATATTTCACTTTAGAATGAGCTCAGGTTCGCCTATGATTATTCATTAAATCCTATTTAATACACTGCCATACAACAGTCTCAGCGAGCATCAAAAATGAAAAAAAAAAAAAAAAAAAAAAAAAAATACAACTGCAAATAGAAGTTGAGGGCGATACAATCTCAGCAACAGCTACTTTTGAAAATACACGGCGTTTCTGACTACGACCGTACAATTGAGTAGGTACATAAAGCTCACAAAAACTACACAGGACACACTCACATTTCATACTACGTACATAATCGCCATAGACGTAAACATTTTGTAACGTAAATGTCCACAATCAACCAAAATGATTTAAAAACTTTATTTATGTGTATTAGAGCGTATAGGGAGTTGAGCACTCATTTTACTGGCATGTATCATAATCATAACTGATCCACTTCCTGGTTGATTCTTCACTGGTTGTAGGTGCAGATGGAGATATCTGGCTTTGGGTAACTGTGTAGGAGGTAACGAGGCTTTGTCAGTTACCCGAGAGCTAATACTTGTAAAGTTAATTTGTGCTACTTTTAAACTAACATAGTGTGTTACTTTTATTGGAATTGTAGTATATAAGCCAGTTTTATACTACTATTCATGTCTAGGCGGTATATACTCTACGGGGAATTTTTATGCTTCATTCTGTCTGAGATGGCGGATGGATCGTTATTAATTAATTGCCAAAAGTTTGTTTTTTTTGTTACCCCCTCTGAAATTGTTAACGATTTTTGTAAATTGTATTGTTAATAATTTTTATCAGCTTTATAACTCACTCTGAATCCCTACTGGCTTCACAAGGGCGAAAAAAATCAAAATGATACTTTGGCAATTTTTTTCTAAAGTATTATCATTGTAATAAATATAAGTGTACTGTGAAATCATTAATATTCGTGGGGGACTAATTTTCGTGGATTTCGTGGTTGAGCCAATCCACGAAATTTAATCCCAACGAACAAGTAAATTTCCATTCATTTTATGCTCAAAAGCTGAAATCCACGAATTCATATCCCCTCGAAATTGCCGTTTTGACCAAAACCACGAAATTTCATGCCCATGAAATTAAATGATTTCACAGTATATAGCCCTCGGACCCATACTATAGCCTAGATACGTTATGACCTGTGCTAGCAATAAGGCAAAATATGGCCTTTTGTATGCTTTTTTATCTCAAAGTAGGTTAATTCATGATAACAGTTAACAATGTCAGAACAATGGTCTTTCTTGAAAGGTGGCAGATTGCACAACATCGACTGTTTGTCCTTCCGAAGTACTAGTTGATCAGTCTATGACTGTATAAAGTGTAAAAGCTGTTTATAGTGAAATTTTAGTCACTATTCATAACTGCATATTCATAAGCTTTTTTCCTACCGAGCCGGGTGAGAAGAAACCATCAACGTCCACAGGCCTCTAAGTAAATACACCAACGTAATAATCAGCATATAGCACACGGGTTATAATTATGTCTCCCACGACACAGTGGTGTGGGAGATATATTGATTTACTCCATTCTGTCTGTCTGTCACAAAGCTTGTCCGCACTCTAACGTCCACAGGCCTCTAAGTAAATACACCAACGTAATAATCAGCATATAGCACACGGGTTATAATTATGTCTCCCACGACACAGTGGTGTGGGAGATATATTGATTTACTCCAGTCTGTCTGTCTGTCACAAAGCTTGTCCGCACTCTAAGTCATTCTCATCCGATCTTCACCAACCTTAAACAAAATGTGTTTGACCATAAGGCCTTGGCCAAGTTCGATAACTAGCCAAATCGGCCCATGCACTTTTAAATTATGGCCCTTAAATTACTGATTGAATCCACTCGTCCAGACCATCTAATTGAATCCATTCATCTAGACTATCCAAAGAAGCTAGACATTTTTCATTTTTCATAGGGGCAGTTGTGGGAAACATGCGCTTTTCTCAAAAGCATCTCTAGTTTGCGTGTATTTTGAGTAGCTTATCTAAACAATGCGCGGAAAAATTCACCGAATTAAACAGGAAAGACGTCTTAGAGGCAAGCAACATCGTAAAAACTCTTATTTTGTTTTACTCCCAAGAAGAGATGTCATATTGTCTTTATGTTCCGGTCGGATAGCCCTATGATTATTAGACTTTAATATACTGTAGTACCATTTATTGTCAGAAGTATTTCTCAGAATTCATCTTTCGTAGTAGGACACTCATTCCCAAGTAAAGATGTGCATATTGTCTACATGTTCATGTCGGATGGCATCCGAACCATGAAAGCATTACGAAATAATACTAGAGCAACGTTTTTATATATTGAAACTGGACGCCTGTAGAATGGTTTCATGGAGGCGAAGCACGAGTGAGTTATTCAGCATGTGTGTCTAAGTTATTTAGAGAATTCATGTTGAAACACGGCAAAGTGAGTTGTGGAGAGCGTAGACTTCTAGTAAATTGTTCTATATTCTATTATCTTTCGAAATACCTTGTATATAAATTATCAAGGTAAAATTTGGTAACCCTTTAGCAGGGATGTGCCTAATTATTTTCAAAAATAATTAATTAATTCCAGTTACAGAGAGGAAATTGCTAATTAAATTAAATTAAATTACAAGCCATTTTTAAAAAGTAATTAATTAATTACAATTATTTTGCCAAACGTAATTAATTATAATTAATTATTTTATCTCTCCTTTGGAAGGATAAAATGTTTGAGAGCTGATGAATTCATGATGTGCACTATGTGTAATACCACGACAGAATGACAAGTTTTAATATTCGTTTTTCTGTACATTCCTAATTATTAGGTTTAGTGACTAAAATGTATCACACTTAACAGAACTGAATAGGGATTAACAACTCTAACACCTGATTGTTGATACCTGTCAGCTATTTACTGTCGCTTTGAAAATTTCACAGGCCCATTGATCAGTAAAAAAAGCCAAAGTAATTGAAAGTAATTAGATTTAACTGACAATTACAACCCAAATCTAAGTCATTAATTAATTAATTTCAATTACTTTAATTTAGTTTGTGCTTAATTATTCATTATTTTCAATCAGATCAAAATTTGTAATTAATTATAATTAATTAAATTACAATTATAATTAGGCACATCCCTGCCCTTTAGCGACAAATAATTTATATATGACGCTTATATTGTAATTTCAGTGAAAGTGATATTTTCCTATAAGATTTCCTTTTTTAGATAGTGCTGCCAACATAAAATATCATAATTTTTAGGTCATACAATTATCTTTTGACAACTAATGATGCATTGTAAATGTCTTCAGTTTTATATAAGAACATGTTAAACAATAAACCATGTTTTTCAGCTTGAGATTAAAGAAGAAAATAATCCCATTTCGAGGATTCCCGTTGTGCTAAATGCCGGAGCACGAATAGATATACATATTTCACTTGAGAAACATCCTGATCCGAAAAGGTAAGTATCGTTCAAAGTCCAACTGATGTGCGGTGCTCACTAATGTAACGTGGTGAGCACGCAAATCTCATCGCATGTTTGCAGCATTTTCCTTTCGATGTCTCTTATATAGATCTTGTGCATTCATTCTGCGCATGTCACAAAACCATTATAATCAGAGCGCACGGCAAAAATACGCACATATATGCATGTCTGCACGCACTTAGTGTATAGTATATATATTTTACTGGCTATAGGTTAGGGCTAGGATTACCATGGTTACAAAATATATATACATTAAATATACTAGTCATTCAAATCGCTTTTATATACCAGATTTGAAATATTTCATAGGAGCTTCAGATCTGTTTTTAGTCACAGCCTAAAATCCATTGTACACAGGTATCGTTCACATAAAAGCACAAATGTCTTTAAAGGAACACATTATAGTCTAGCTATTCTATTCACTCTGGCGTTGGCGTCGGCGTCGCACCTTGGTTAAGTATTTGAATGTAAGTACATATCATTTAAAGGCATATAGCTTTGAAACGTTTTTTTTTTCCTTTTCTTGGTCAATGACCAACCTCACTGCGTCAAGTTCCATAAATCTGACATGTATTTTGAGCAAATTCTGCCCCTTTGTGGACTTAAAAAATCCTGGTTAAAGATTAAATGCCAGTTACTATCTCCAAAACTAATGCAGATATTGAATTGAAACTTCACATGTCTTCCAGGTTTATAAAACTAGTTGATAGCATCAAGTGCAATAACTCTGCATTTTGGGCAAAGTATGCCCCCTTTTGGACTTAGAAAAGTCTGGTGAAAGTTTTGCATGTAAGTACTAACAGCTATTACTTAAAGGCGTATAGATTTGAAACTAATTTTTTCTTTTCCATGATCAATTACCAATCTCACTTGGTCAAGTCCTATAACTCTGACATAATATTTTGGTCAAATTATGCCCCCTTTTGGACTTATAAAATTCTGGTTAAAGCTTTACATGTAAGTTTCTATCTTCAAAACTAATGCAGATATTGAATTGAAACTTCACAGGTATCTTCGGGGTTATAAAACTAATTGATAGCATCAAGTCCCGTAACTCTGACTCTTTTGGAAAATCCTGGTTAAAGTTTTACGTGCAAGTTACTATCTCCAACCTAATGCAGATATTGAATTAAAAAACTCCACATGTGTCTTCGGTGTTATAAAACAAGTTGATAGCATAAAGTTTCATAACTCTGACCTGCATTTTGGGCAAATTATGACCCCTTTTGGAATTACAAAATCCTTATTATGGTTTTGCGTGCAAGTACATACAGCTACTACTTAAAGGCATATAGATTTGAAACTTATTTTGTTCTTTTTCTAGATCAATTGCCAACCTCGTTGGGTCAAGTCCAGTAACTCTAACATGTATTATAGTCAAGCTATACCCACTTCTGGATTAGAAAATTCTGGTAAAAGTTTTGCATACAAGTACTTACAGCTATTACTTAAAGGCGTATAGATTTGAAACTTATTTTTTCTTTTTCTAGATCAATAACGAACCTCACTGAGTCAATTCCCATAACTCTGACATGTATTTTGGTCAAATTATGCACTCTTTTGGACTTATAAAATTCTGGTTAAAGCTTTACATGTAAGTTTCTATCTTCAAAACTAATGCAGATATTGAATTGAAACTTCACAGGTATCTTCGGGGTTATAAAACTAATTGATAGCATCAAGTCCCGTAACTCTGACCCGCATTTTGGCCAAATTATGCCCCCCTTTTGTAATGAAAAATATCCTGATCATGGTTTTGTGTGCAAGTACATACGGGTATTACTTAAAGGCGTATACTTTCGAAACTGATTTTTTCTATTTTTAGATCTATTGCCAACCTCACTGGGTCAAGTTTCATAACCCTGACATGTATTTTGGTCAAAATTGTGCCCCCTTTTGGACTAAGAAAATTCTGGTTAAAGTTTTACGTGCAAGTAACTGCCTGAAGAACAAATGCAGATATTAAATTGAAACTTCACATTTGCCTTCTGGGTTGATTGCATCAAGTTCCATAACCCTCACATCCATTTAGGTCCATTTATGTTCCCTTTTAACTTAAAACTTCTCAAAAACTAATGCAGATACTGGATTGAAACTATAAATATTTTAACGTTTAGGGTAATATTTTCTTGCTTCTGTGACAATAATTCGAATTGTCGGGCATTTGCTGTCTTACGGACAGATATGTTTACTTTTATATAAAGTAGAAATTTATTACTTATCGATCATCTGCATGCAATATTGACAGTAGACTATCGATATATACACTTTAATTAACGTACATTTACGTTGGTAAAAAAAGTTGAAATACTATGTATTTAACAATCACACATACGACTCAATATAACTTAAATTATTTTACTATTGTACATGTTCATGATATTACTAGTATACTATAATATCATTTTTGCCTTATGTTATCACAGATTTCAATGCATTCTCACATTAGACACAAAATGCTCCAACGGTTGCATCATTCAAGCGACTGCTAAATAATGACCGTCCAACTGTCCTAAGCTTCTTCTTTTCTTGTGACTGTAAACTGTTGTTTTATTATTACATTTTACACTAACCATTTAAATCAGTATCAAATTCTCGTTCAATGGGATTTGCCAGTGATTCTGAAATACTATTAAATTCATTGCTATAAGTCTGAATTATGTTTTCATTTTTAAACTTTAACTGTAATTTACAAAAGCGCTTTTTGGCATATTGAAATGTGTCATCTTTTCATGTATTTCATATTATACTGCATTAACTGGTAAATAATTGTACCATGAAAAAAAAGTAATTTTATGTAATAAGGAGAGGGCAACTGTAAGCTAATATAGCTTTCTGCTCACTTCCTGAAATGTTGTATTGTAAATATTTCATGCTTTTCTGCAATAAAGATATGTTTAAACTAAAATATATTACAAAATTCCCTTACATAATTATATATTCCAAATAGATGTATGTATGCATAATCCAAATATCATTTCAGGAACCTTTATTTAGATCTATAGGAAACATTTCAGAAGTAACTATTCAAAACCAGAAATATACTATCCTAGAAAAAATAGAAATGACTACTACATCAAATAATAATAATGATAATGATAAAATACAAACAGAACATTGATTGTCAGTCGTAAATACAGTATATCCCGTCTCAAAAAAATGCTTTGAGCAAATATTATCACATGTTTTCGGCATATTTCCTTTCGATGTTTCTTATTATAGATCTTGTGCAGTCATAACATCTACAGGTAAAACTGTGACATCTACTTCTGGTTTAATTTCCTTTATATAAATCCTATTTTGGTTTAGCTTCAGTTAGATTCAGTTTCGGTTTCGCGTCTTTCTCGTCCAGTACTACCAACTTTAAATGGTACTTTAGGGTTGAGAACGTCTTTCAACATTTCATTTGAAGCTTTTATTTTGATATTTCTCATTTCCATCAAGGCTCCAATGCCTAGTTCTGTGCAAAATTTATTGTTCTTGAATACCTGTTTGATACAAAAATGTCGCACATGTCTTTTTCTAAGGGTAGCTATATCTACCATCGAGACCAGCAGCCTAACAAATTTCCTTAATGAAACTTCTCAACTTTTTTATACTAACAATATTTTTACTGATACGAAACTTGTTTTAATCTATGCGTGGCATTTCACGTTTGCAGAATGGTTTATTTTTCCTTTTAGTTTTCCAGCATGAAATATACATTTCCACCTCTGATTCATGTGGGGAAGTTGGCAGTTACTTGCTGAGAACAGGTTTGTACTGGTACAGAATCCAACATTTCATACACTTTAACGAACGAGTCCGCTTCCCTTAACATAAAATGAGATATTTGTTTTTGTTCCAACTGTTGTTTTCTTACAGACGTTTCAGACGTGTTTCCATGAAAGACCACATAAAGTCCATTCTCAATTTCTCAGATGGGGAATTAGTCAGATGAAAGCTCTCGGTACTCATCCACAAATCTAAGTCTAGAGACTTTACAATTATAAAAAACACGGTCCTTTGAAGGAAAATTGTGTCAAAATCCCCAAACACACCCTTCTCCTATATTTGTCTCTCATCCGTTTCATTGATAGGTAATGATTTTCTTTGGGGTAAAGCTTAACCCTCATTTCTTCACTTTTTTCGTTTTAGAATTCATGACTTTATTATAAAAAACAAAAATCTATGATCATAATGATCGAGAGGGTTTGCATTGTTTATAATAATATCTTTTAGGTTCTTAAGAAGTTCATGGTATAAACTATTTGGAGGATACGAAGCAGCATCTGTTTTCCGTGTTTCCATAACAAAACGACACTGATACATATTTATGTCATCCACGGTAATAATGAAAGCTTTTGAATCTCATGGTTGCTCATATTGCTGGTATCCCTAAGGGATTCAAATACAGTGTACTGCTACTTTGTATTGCTCTCCTTATTTTTGACTTCTGTTCATTAATTAAAGCGTTTGCATCTTAACATCTTGTTTCTGGTGCACATCTGTCTGTGCTATTTCCGCCAGCCTCTTCAGTTTTAACTGAAAATATACAAGCCAATCCGATAAATTGGTATCCCCAGCCGAATGGGTTTGTGTTGATGAAAAGCAAAGAGATACAGCCGGTAAAACGTTTACTAGGATGTTACTAAGAAGCAAATAATTTCATTACATTCAAACTTGAAAAAAGCACAATCAAGTATGAAATCTAGAACGTTGGCGGCGACGGAAGTTTACAACTTCACATGTTCATAAATATTAATGGAAGGTTTGAAAAAAAAAATGGTTGTGGGATGGTAGTGGTGAATAAGGTGACCGGGTAAGAGTACAAAGCTTCACACGTTGGTGATAAATATTGCTGGTGGGGTTGACTGGTTGGAGGAGCGAGGTTGGGGAGAGTACAATTATGCATGTTGATAAATATTCATGGAAGATTGAAGATTAACAAAAAAAAAAAAAAAAAAAAAAAAAAAAAAAAAAGCAACAACAACAACAGAAAAACAGAAAAATGTGGGATGGGAAGTGGGAGTGTAAAGCCAGGGTAGCGGGGTGACAAGGTGTTGGTACGCAACTTCACATGTTGATAATAAATATTGACGAAAATAGGTATAAAATGCGGGGTGCACTATAGGTTGTACAGGTGACCATTCTCACATATCAGAGGTCTATCATGGTTCCCCGGATACTAGGGGTCTACTTTCGTATCGGGATTTTGACGAACATCTAATGGGTGACAATGTATCTGGATCTTGACGAACCTCTGATGGTGTAGCGAATTGAAGCAATCTTCAGCATATATTGATCATTTGCTAAGTTTTAATATATTTTTTCTGGTCATCGTGCGTTTACTCATTTTGTAAATTCTTGAAATAAGACTGGTTTCAAAATTGTAACAGTAACACAAGTTTGATTAAATACAGAAGTAAAATTAGTATTATTATCAATCAACATATGGGTGTATTTCTTTAAATTATACATAATTATTTATATTATTTAAGTATATACATTTGAAATAATCTAAATTAAATGCTTAAAGGCCATGCTTGGTTCGCCGGAAGACATATTTGAACATGTACCATTGTAAAATATGAAAACGTAACTTTGAACTAAAATTTATTGAAAAATTAGTAGTTAAATCTGTCAGTTCAAACCGCAAAGATCCAAAGAGATTAAGTAATCCAAACCGGCGTTCCCTTGTTATCCAAACCGTTACATTCATTTTTTTGTATACAGTATACGTTTTGTGTCTTTTTGAATCTGAGTTGCTTTGCACATATCACAGTTTATGCATACTTACATTTGAGATTAACATAAAATATATTTACATCTATTTAGACCAAATAGTTTGATTTTATAGATAATAACAATGAAATTTGTAAACATCGGATGTGAAATTGAACAACTGCCATGAGTATATAAGATATTTTATGCTAAATACGATTCCGATTGCCATGTCAGTCCGGCGATTACTTATTTGGACATTACCAGGGTTACTAAACAGAATTAGGTAACCAAACGTAGCAAGACTTACTAAATATCTTTAAGAATTTACATGATGTTCCATTGTTTTTCCCTTCGAGCGGCCATATTGGACAAATCCAAACACCCGGCTACCGTTGTAGTTACCATACAGTGAAAAAAGACGTGAGGGTAAAATATAACGAGAGTTTATTTTAAGATAAGTGTGCATAATCATGATTATACATATATACATGTGTGTTTACACATACGCAACATATACACTTAAAACTGTTAAGATTATAAATTTAAACTGTCTGAAGATCGACATTGATGTATATAATGTGTATTGATAGAAAACTCTGGACGAAATACAACAAAACTGCTACCACAAATTTTGTCTGTAACTGTTCGCAGGTTTCATGTATTTATAATGAATTGATTTCGAGGCCTTACCGGGAAACTATTGTATCTGCATTTTTGTAATTTTTTCAGGAGAAAGAAAAAAATGAATATTTTCTTTAAAACACAGCTTAGTATTACCATTCTCAGTAAATCATTATAAATTTAAATAAGAAATATTGTATTGGCTTTTAAAATGCATTTAAATAATTTATTTATAAGACTGAGCAAAACATGTCATACAAAAGTTTCACGCTCAAAATGATGTTTTTAATTTTAAAAAATTAGCGGGAAACTATTGTATCTCCAATGTTCATGAAGAATTATTTATAAAATTCATATTGATTAAAGCATATAACTATTGTTTTACTTAAAAATAACATAAATTGCGGATATAAAATGAAAAAGGTGTTAGATACAATATTTTCTTTCTAATTACCAGGAAAACTATTGTATCTGCACTTGAATCTGAGTAAAAAATGAATTTTGATTTTCCTTCATTGACTTTAGTTTTGATAAAGTGGAACACACACGAGGCAATTTCACATCATCCCTTGCCGGCTATTGTCTCTTTCCGCAGATAAGCATGACCATCACTGATGCCTAAATCATAGATTGTAAAATTAAAGTCATTAAGCTGTCTTTTATAATATATGCACGACTCAAACGATTTTGGTGTAAGCAGTACTTACCCAAAGTCAAAGCATGCAACTAACAATTCAGGGTCATTCTTGCATTTTAACCTGTCTGAAAGTTTATTTTCAAATGCCTGGGGTTTTTTTTGTATGTAATTTTCATATTCATGTTTTAACAATATTCTATCGTCTACTGAGGAATTTTTGTATGATGAGAATATATCGCATTGATCTTTTATCCGGGCATGAAAACTTATATTATATTCATAATTAAAAATTCTTCTGTACACTTTTTTAGAAACACACTTGATTTTCTTTTCAACACAATCTTTCTGATACAACCTGTACATTGATTTAAGGTTTAAATCTGCATTCAAATAGATATTTTTCCAGTATCTTTACGACAGTAATGGGAGCCAACAGAATAAAAACTTTCTATATGCTTTCGTACCGAGTTAGCATCATGAACACTACTGGTCATATTGTGTCTGGAGCCTTTAGATATCCCTCTGTTATCTTTGTTTCGTATACCAAGTGTATTTTTGGAAAATGCAGTGTAAATAAATTGGTCACTTATACCCAAAGTATTGAGAAAGAATGACTTGCAGACTCTTTCTGACACATGGTTACTACTTGCATGTGGTAATACCCAAGCATAAGGGTTTTGTCGCCTGATAACACTTTCTTTTGCCTTTTTTATTTTCTTGGAAACATGTTTAAGCACAAATTGCCTTTGTTTTTCAATATCCCCGTATCTTCAGAAAGTGTGAAAATTTTTCTCTCTTTCATTTTCACTTAATTTGTTTGAACATTTATATTGTAACGTAGCGGCTCCACTGACTCAGGTGTGACAAACAAAATAAAAAGTTAATACATTTTCATTTCAACTTTAATCGATCGTATAGTGGTATTTTATTAATTTAAATATTTATCCATTGTCATTATTATAAAACATACTGTGAAATTATAAAACAAGAACCAGAAATATTATAAGTGCAAAACCAAAGACATCTCACTCTTCAAAATCCAGTGCACTATTTTATAATACCCTAACTACGTTGACAGATATTTTGACAGAAAAAGGTGGGAATAACTTGGACTAATCAAAATCTATCTAACATGATTTAAAAACCAATGAAAAGGGTTTTAACATTTTCTGATGCAATTCACTCGTGATATTTTGGAAATATCAAGTTTAAAATGTGTTGTCAAAATATTTGTGAATTATGTCCAATATTTTATAGTTTATGAGCCAAATTGACCAAAATTTTATTACATGTGTCAGTCATTTCGGATAAATGTTAAAGTACATCTTAGTACATCATGTGGGTGAACTGAAGTAACCAAAACAACTCTGTAGTAGTGAAATATCAACTCAACATCTGTCCTGGACAGCGATCAAGTGCACTTGGCTCCGAAGCAAATCAGACTTTTAAAATGTCAAATACAAGTTACATACTGCAACATGTATGAAAAACAATAATTATCCTGAAAGAAATACATCTTTAATCTCGTCACGTACTTTACTTAATTAATTAGCAAAAAGAAAATAATCAACTTCTTAAAGTAAACATGTGTAATATTGCACCCTTAAAAAGTCATTATGTTACATACGCCCAACACTATATTTCTAAAATTCACTCATTTTGAGTAATTTCAAACCACATTTATAAATAAAATAACATAATGGACTTTTTATCAAGGTTAAAAAATTAACTTACATAACTTTTTTTAAAAACAATATTTTAAGCTAATTAATTTCACTATAATATTTTTGCAGTATTTGTACATCATCCACTGTTTGTTCCGTAGGTTTGTTAATGTTTGTCGTCATCGTTGTAGTTGTTAATGAAGTTGTATTCGTTTGTTGATTCTAGTAACGTATTTACTTCCGGACAAGTTAATAGTTTATATACGTCGGCATATGGTATGGCGAAAAATTTAACGTTGTTATCTTCTGCTGCTGAATCCACGTTGTTTGAAAAATTACATTGTTGTATCACACAAATATTGTTTGGATGAATTGGTATTTCTATCAAGTAGAAATCATTTAATGGCGTTTCGAATAATCCAATATCATTTTATTTATTGATGTTGTCTGTCATTTTTATTATTTCTGTTTCACTAATTCCTTCTTGCAATGGTTCTATTGTAATTACGGATGAGCTGGATCTGAATCTGGTTCTTTGTCGTTAATATTATAACTGTGATCCATTTTGAATAGGAACTGTAAGAAACAATAGTTCAATTATAAATACAATCAAAATGTTAATGTTCTACTGTTAAGTGTGCACATATATATACACATATAATAAAACTCTTCACCTATCTATTACCTTGTGGGTAATAGATTGGACTTTATCTTACTAATTAAGTGTCTGTAAGAATCTTCACCTTCTCTATCACCTTGAGGGTGATAGATTGGCCTTATATCAAGGTTAAATAAAAATAAAACTTATAATGTCTTATGCACAATAAAATATAACTATATACAACGATGATCATCACTCTTGTACATTAAGTCAATTCCGAGCTCACTATTATATCAAAAGAGTTCTTAAGACCGATCATTTTTTAAGTAACGATGACAGTTTCATCTTCAATCCAGGATCAGATGTAGAAGGAAAATCCCTTCTAGGTTTGTCTTCAACAACCTCGTCATCTGCGGACGACATTGACCCCTCGGTCCCAGTAGACCTCGTTACAACATTTTTCCCATTACACAGTTTAGCCAGTCTTTCCAAAATCAATGATTTATTTCTATACACGACAATTGAAATTGCAAGCAATAATAGAGATGCAAATATGACAAGATATGCCCATAATGGCATTCTGTGTTCATTAATGTCAATTTTTCTATATTTATTTGCGGCTCTTACAAAAATTGGCATGGGTACTTTTTTTAAATTAGAAAGTTCCTCAGGTAGTGGTACATTAGTTTTATTTGAAATCATTGAGCTAAACTTATCCCAAAGAGTAAATTTAGTGATATTATCAAGCTCAACGAGTGGTGTCAGTGAATCTGTAAACTGAAACGTCATTTTTTTGCATGTAGAGCGGATAAATGCCAAAGTATCTATTTGATACTCTACATGTTTTATTGACCTTTATGATGCTCATAGGCGGTTTAACAACAATGTCACGTTGTTTTGAATGTTTACAAATTACTACAATAGAGAAAAGTGGAAACTTCACAGGTCGCTCAACACGACAAAAACGAAAATGTTGCAGGCTCGGTTTGATTGAGCCTGTTCATGGACGGTAGTGGAAATGCATGCTACCGTCTACGCCCTCTAGCCCCGGGTTGAGCAGAACTCAACATTTACACATGCTAAAAGTACAAAAAGCAATTTAGAGACATCCGCAGATGTATTCAAACGGCGGGGAACATGGAACCTTCAATGATACACGTATTGAGGCGTGTAATTCCATGAAGAGCGGCGTTTGGTCCCCAGATAAAGTAAAGGGTTTGCCCCAAACGAGAAAACAATGGGCAGAACTAAACAAACTGGAATTTAGGAAGGGGATCTGAGGTTATGGAGCCTGCGTATCGTAGGAACTGTCAAAAGACTAAATCAAAAAGCAGGCACCATATCCAAGGGGTGATTAAACAATACCCAAGGCTATGAAAGCGGGAGTATTGGAACCACCCAGGCCGAAATGGTCATGTTGAGAAACTAAACAGTACCAATAACACGACATAAAAATCGTGCTGAACGATCTGACAAGATCAAAATATACGTATATGAATGTACGGGGAGACTTTTTACGGCCGCCACACGGCACAAACAACGCTGCTGTGATAATAAAATAGAGAAAAGTGGAAACTTCACAGGTCGCTCAACACGACAAAAACGAAAATGTTGCAGGCTCGGTTTGATTGAGCCTGTTCATGGACGGTAGTGGAAATGCATGCTACCGTCCACGCCCTCTAGCCCCGGGTTGAGCAGAACTCAACATTTACACATGCTAAAAGTACAAAAAGCAAGTTTCATCAACTGTTTCGTGGCAATCGCCCAAAATCCATGATATATGTATTCCGCAATTGGCAATTTCTGATCAAGATACACAACACTGCTAAAATAAAGTTTTATATTCTTCAAGTGTTTCAAAAATAATGCGACAACACATGATTTACTTAAATTGATTTGGTAAAATGTAGTACGTGGACTACAAAAGTTCATATCCTTACTATTACAAGCACGAAATTCTGATTCTGTAAGAAAAGTATAGACTGTTTGATCACGATTTATCATTAATGCATTTTCCTTTATGTCATATTTGGCAATATAGTCAACTGAATGTTTCATTGACATGGACTCATTATACAAAGGTAAAGGTAAATTGTGAATCTTGTAAATGTCAAATCTCTCTTTAACACTTAATAAAGGAATAGGTAAAATTACTAAAATTCTATCATTATTTAAAATAGTTGTGCATTTAAGAATTTTATAAAAAATACCAAATGTTCGATTTAGGGTTAGCTGGTAATTTCAGTGTCATTGGTATTTTTTCTTTAATTGTTAACAATAAAGATTGTAAGTTTTTCGGAGAAATTGTACTCAAAGACAAATGATTTAATGAAAGCATGTTTAATTCCATTTTTAGGTTTTCCAGATATAAAATAGCACTTTGACTTGTCTGTCTGATTTCATTTAATATGAGTTTAAACTGTAAATATGTATTTACAAACTGTTGAAGTCCTACAAACTTTTTGTGTAATAATTTTTGCAAATGAAATATTTTCTCATCCAGTTTTTGAACATATATAACTAAATCCATTACAGGCAATATTATATATTATATAACAGCTCTTCGATTTTCTGCAATTTGTACTCTTGATAAGTTCAAAAGTGTAAAGCTTTTCTCAAGATCATGTATGATATTTTCTTGATTCTTTGCCGTATAACCAATATTTTTGTTTATATTTTCTAAATCTGCCTCAGATAAAGTGCCAAACAATAAACTGAATATTTGACCTATGATTGGTAATAGAGATCGTTTTGTTCTAATTTTACCAGTTTTAAGAGACTGATAATCTACAAAATATCCTTTATTCCCTGATAAGTACTATTTAGTAAGTTAATTTCCTGATGTAAACTTTCAAACGTATTTACTTATTCTGTTTGATTTGTTCGTCTGTAAAAGTCAGTAATGGTCTGTACAATGTCATGTGTCTTTTAAAGGTCTTTGTTAATTTTATGGATCAGCATTTCATATGGTTTTAAATCATGTACAAACGTCACTACCCATCGCCCATTATTCAAAAAGATTTCGTTTGTCTTTTGAAAAATAACATTTTCATGTACGACCATTCCAAAAACATGTCTAAATAATGTAAGAAGGATAAAATGTTTGTAACACATCTTGTAACAATTTTCACGTTACAATCTGAAAATACATACAAATTAAACATTTTCAGAATATAATTTCAATATATACAAAATAAACGTCTGAAGTCATTTCTTCAAACCTTATTGTGAATTGCTTTTAGCAAATTCTTTATTTTTTCATTCGATTTTGAACCCTTCTTTGATCTTGTTTTCGTCTTGACTTTGCCCATGTCCTTAAGTGTTTTTATCTCATTCACGGACATTGCATCGTCAGAGACTTCAAATTGATAATTAGAATATCTCATGGATTCCTCACTTTCGGACCCCATTAAGGTCAACTTTTGCATTACTCTGTGGGTGATATACACTCGTAAGAACATGATGGATATTTAGGTATTGCATAGTTTCTTTCATAACCTTATTAACATTTTCTGTTCCATTATCTGTGACAATCTCAAGTGGACAACCAAATCTAGGAAATATCAGTAAATGTGCAATGCTGTCAGCTGTCTTATCAGGAACAGCAAAAGCTTCTGGCCAACCACTGTACCAATCAACAAATCCTATAATGTACTTGTTACCTGATAATGTTTTTGGGTATGGCCCAGATAAATCTAGACTTAATTTTGCCATAGGAAATGGTGGTATACCAGTTTCTTGTAATGCTTGTCTTACTTTTTGTAAGGATTTTGTCTGACAGACTGTACAACTTGAAACGTAATTATACAATTCTTTGAACAAATTTGGCCAAAAATACTTTTGTCTGATAGAATCGTAAGTCTTCTGAACACCCATATGACCATTGTCGTCATGATACTGTTTCACAACAAGTGCTCTAAGATGTTGAGGAACATACAACCTTAATATAGGTTCATCATCTGGATCAGTTATAAAATAGAGAACTTCTTCAATTACAATATACTTCCTTTGAATATCTTTAGTTGGTTCACCGTGTGTCAAAACTGTTTTTAACTCTAAAATCTCATTATCTTTACCCTGTTCTAATACCATGTTAAAACCTGTCAGAGTATCATTTGGGACCTTTAAATTGTCTTCAAAAGGTAAGTTACAAGTAGCAAATTCTTTTGGATTGAATGTATTTGAATCTAGGACGTTGACTTGATAAGTGTTATCATTCACATCTAGAACAATCTCTTCACTGTTTCCCTCAGAAACTTCTCTTGTATTTCCCACTAAATCTGGTTTTCTTGACAAAAGGTCAGCACAAGTGTTTGTCGTACCAGCTGTGTACTCTATTGTGCAATTATAACCTGCCATACTTAATGCCCATAACTGAATCTTTATATTTTGCAAAGTTGAATCTAACAAATATTTGAGAGGCTTATGATCTGTTTTCATTACAAATTCAGCATTGTGAAGGTAGTAATCTAATTATTGTAACCAAAAATGAATTGCATATGCCTCCTTCTCAACAGTTGACAATTTACATTGTGTTCTATTCAATTTATGAGAGGGGTAGTAAATTGGCTTTTAATTTGGAATGTTTGGAAATGAGTCATCATCTGATTCACACGATTGTGTCAAGCATGCTCTGATACATGTATCACTAGCATCAGTGTACAACGTATATGGTTTACTTGGACCAGGATAGGATAACAATGGAACAACGGTTAAACTATCTTTCAAATAGTCAAAAGCTTTCTGGTGAATATCTGGCCATTTGAAATGAGCATGTTTCTTGGTAAGGCTGATAACTGGGTCAGCAATTTCTGAAAAATTAGGAACAAAGCGTCTATAGTAGGAACACATTCCTATAAATGACCTGACCTCGCGTACACATGTAGGTACTGGAAGAGTTCTAATAGCTTCAATTTTCTTTGGGTTTGGTTTAATACCCTCTTCATTGATAATAAAACCAAGATAGTTTGTTTCCACTTGTAAGAAATTACATTTCTTAAGCTTGAGTTTTAACCCATGTTGTCTTAACCTGTCAAAGATCAATTTTAAATGTCTAAGGTCATCTTTCAAAGTAGGACTAAAAATCAGAATGTCATCTAAGTAAGCTGTAGCAAAAACACTATAACCATGGAGAACAACCGACATAAGCTCTTAAAACACCGCAGGAGCATTTGATAGACAGAAAGGCATAACACGAAAATGAAACAAACCTCTATGACAAGCAAAGGCTGTTTTCTCTTTATCCTCTTCATTCATTAACACCTGCCAATAACCACTTTTTAAATCTAAAGATGTAAAGTATTTTGCTTTTCCTAACAATGCTAAAATGTCATCTATCAATGGTAAAGGGTAGGAATTTTTCTTTGAAATATTGTTTAATTTCCTAAAGTCTACATAAAAGCGTTTTGAACCATCCTTCTTATCAACAATCACTACAGGAAATTACCAAGGAAATTGAGATCTCTCTATGATATTCGAATCTAACATTTCATCAACTGCTTTATCTATCACTTGTCTATTGTTAAATGGAGTTCTGTATGGTCTTAGCTTGATAGGTGGATTCTTGCCTGTATCTATTTTCATCTTCACCGTGTCAGTATGTCCTAAATCAGAGTCTTTATTTGCAAAGAGATCTGAATTTTCTAAAACAATATTTTCAATTTTATCTCTGTGTTCCGAAGGAACATTTAAATCATTCAAATCAATTTTGTTTTCCAAATTTTGTTTACTGTGGACAGAGTTTACATTTTTCAAAGTAATATCATTTATATTTTCAACTTTTCCCAAAATACTATGTCTGAATATGTTTACTGTTTTGTTTGTGTTATTAACAAGTAAAACTGGAATTATTCTGTCCTTTCTTAACATTCCAGCTGAATTAATAACTTGTATTCCTGGCTCTTTGTTAACAAATCGTCTATTACTTGGAAATATTTGATAGTTTTCACTTACCGGTATATCAAGACTGTTTTTCATCTTACCATAACAAATCTTTCCTGGCTGTCGTTTAATAACTACTGTACTTTTATTTCTTATTAATGTTAAAATAGAATATCTTGTTCTAAACTTACGTAAGTTTTACCAACTCGGAGACAACCAAGATCAAAGTAAATTCTAACTTTTTGAGTAAGCCAATCATTTCCTAAGATTAAGTTTCTGTTTAAATCTCGGATAACATAGAACACATGTTGCATCTCCGTTCCGCCAATACTAAAGGTAAGATTGATGCACCCATCCATTTTTAAAGTTTCACCATTTGCAGAATCCTTTTGTTTTGCAACTTAGGTCTAACCTTTAATAAGTCATAAACTCGACGATGCATCAAGCACAACTCAGCCCCTGTATCAACAAGTGATCTATATTTATGTTTTCCAATTTTTATCAAACAAGAGTTAGGATTTTCCTGTTAAATTGATTTTATAAGTAGGCAATTTTTCTGATATGTTTTGAATGTTTTCCCTTAAACCGACTTCAATATCTAAGGGATTAGTTAGTTTTCCTGATTTTGTCCAGGCCTATTTGGAAACCGTCTTGAGCGTCCATGTCCCATTGGTATTTTGTTTGTTTGATCTTTCTTACAGTTTCTTAAAACATGTCCAAATTGACAACAGACCCAGCATTTTGTTTCTCATAACGTCCCTACCATGTTTACATTTTTGCAATTTTTTGCTGAATGTCCATTTCTTTTGCATTTAAAACATTTAATTGGTATACAATGATCTACTTCCATTGGTTCCATTTGTCTCGACCTATTTGACATTGCAACCCTTTGTTTCAAATTTTGTTCATAAGTGCACAATATAATTGCATCCTGTAAAGTATCTGGCCTATCTCTCAAAATTTTAAGTTTGTATTGTTCATTTAAGAGACCATCTACAAATATATCTATCAATTTTCTTTCAATACTGGCCCACCTTGTCCATTGAAAGCATCTTCAGCAAAAGATATAATTCTTTCAGCATAAATCTGTATATTTTCGCCAGGCTTTTGTCTAATATTTCTTAATAAAGAAAGAGCATATTGTGGATCTGTCACATCAGAAAATCTCAATGCTAATTCACGTTTTAAAGATTGCCAATTTTCATGTGGGAAATGTTCTGTGTATCTTTGAATGTAACCAGAAACAGCCCCTGTACTAGTTTGATATGCTATCAAGTATGTTTTATTGTCACCTAAATTGACAAGTTTAGCATAGTTTTCTATGCTTGCTATCCACTCCCTAAATTTCCTTCCTTCCCCATCAAAAGTTTTCACTACCTGAGTCACACCTTGTGCAGACAATGCACATGCTACATTCTTAAGTTCATCAGCTAAACTTTGAAAAGATGATTCTATGTTTTGTGGCGAGACCTGATTATCGTCATCACCACTATTAAAGTTTGCACCTTCCATTGATTATTGTTTTACTGGCCAAACTGTACAAATAGAAAATAATGTAACAAGTGCCTACCTTCCGAGAAGTTTTTCTTTTGAGACCGCTTGTGTCCACGACAGAAGTTCAATCCTGCGAACGGCACCAAAAATGATACCATGTAACGTAGCAACTCCACTGACTCAGGTGTGACAAACAAAATAAAAAGTTAAAACATTTTCATTTCAATTTTAATCGATTGTATAGTGGTATTTTATTAATTTAATATTTATCCATTGTCATAATTATAAAACATACAGTGAAATTATAAAACAAGAACCAGAAAGATAATTATAAGTGCAAAACCAAAGACATCTCACTCTTCAATGTCCAGTGCACTATTTTATAATACCCTAACTACGTTGACAGATATTTTGACAGAAAAAGGTGGGAATAACTTGAACTAATCAAAATCTATCTAACATGATTTAAAAACCAATGAAAAAAGTTTAAACATTTTCTGATGCAATTCACCCGTGATATTTTGGAAATATCATGTTTAAAATGTGTTGTCAAAATATATGTGAATTATGTCCAATATTTTATGAGCCAAATTGACCAAAAGTTTATTACATGTGTCAATAATTTCGGATAAATGTTTAAGTACATCTTAGTACATCAGGTGGGTGAACTGAAGTAACCAAAACAACTCTGTAATAGTCTTGGACAGCGATCAAGTGCACTTGGCTCCGAAGCAAATCAGACTTTTAAAATGTCAAATACAAGTTATATACTACAACATGTATGAAAAACAATAATTATAAAATACATGCAAAACCCTGAAAGAAATACATGTTTAATCACGTACTTTACTTAATTAATTAGCAAAAAGAAAATAATCAACTTCTTAAAGACACTGATTCTGGTATGCCAGGTATGTGGCCTATGGGAATGATAAGGTCTGCGTATTGGCGGTAAGGGCCAATACACAAGACTGGACCATTGATAGACTTGTTTCTGTTTATCATAATAAGCTACTGTATAGCTACTGTGGAGTACATAAATTACAGGTGATATTTCTCACCTTCATAGCAAATCAGTTCTCACCTTTAAAACTAGTTTAGAAAGCTTGATTGAATTAGGGCTAAATAAACAAAGTGATAAGATACAACAGTGGTTTTTTTTTTCATATTTTCAATAATCAAGTTTTTTAACAATTAAATTTCATCATTGCTGTTTTTTTTTTTTTTTGTTTTTTTTTAATCAAAAATATAAAAAATGCATTCAGGCACATAAATAATAAATTATGTGTATTTTGAACAATGATATCTCTTTATTGCTGGATTTTATTATACATAAAAGAACCGTTATTTAGGCAACACAAGGGGAATTATGAATTTTTAATATATAAAATCCTTCCGTCCATATTTCGGGGCCTCCGTGGCCGAGTGGTTAGAGTCGTTGACTTCAAACCATTTGCTCCTCATCGATGTGGGTTCGAAACCTCATTTGGGGCGTAGAATTCTTCACGTGAGGAAGCCATCCAGCTGGCTTACGGAAGGTCGGTGGTTCTACCCAGGTGCCCGCTCGTGATGAAATAGTGCACGGAGGGGCACCTGGGGTCTTCCTCCACCATTAAAGCTGGAAAGTCGCCATATGACCTAAAATTGTGTCGGTGCGACGTTAAACCCAACAAAATAAATAAATAAATTCTGTCCATATTTCATTTTATCTACTAAAAATGCAACTGAACACTTCTTTAATTTCTAATAAAATCCAGCAATTATCATTTTTTCTGGTTTTATTTTGTTACTTTTGATAAAAAGATCATAATCATTGAATAAACAAACTTTTAATTTCTTTTATTAAGTTTTAAGTAATTCTTTAATGGTTAAGGAGTGAGAATTGCTTTGTGCTATAAGAGTTATTATTTAATTGGCTGGGTCATTACTCAACATCAATTAAAATAATTTTGTGTACATTTAAAAAAAAAAAAAAAAAAAAAAAAAACAGCATTTCAATCAATAAAATGCAAAACACAGGAAATAACCAATTTATCTGTAGGCAATAAAATTTATGATTCTCTGACAATAATTAGGCTACATGTCAAGTCTACAGGGGTTTTATGGACCCTTATCAGATTGGACCAGACAGGATCTTGTATATTGGGGATTAAAAAGTCTGGTATTTGGAATGGGGGTGGGGGGTCACTTATATAGGAGATTTTCTTTGCCTTTAAAGTAAACGTGTGTAATATTGCACCCATAAAAAGTCATTATGTTACAATATCTGCAGCCATTTCCAGATGCTGGTTTCAAAACCCTTGCTTTTCTGTAAGTCCCATACTTATTTGTATAACATTTCCCATGGTTTCTTGCATTTTTTCTTAAATTGCATTTCCAGTTTTTTTCTTTCTTGACGTTTTCGCTTTCGTGATCCACGCATTAAATTTTGTTTGAAATCAACAGTCGCTTTTTGACCAGATATTCTGTTTTCAATTTCTTGATTTGTTTTATTTAGGATATCATCTTTTTCTTTTAATACTCTGCGCTTCCTTTTCAGCACAGCATGTTTTTTCTGTTTCGTTCTTATTACACTTAAAGGTAAACAAGAGTCACTGTCATTTTCAATGTAACTATCATTAGTACTTGACGGAGCGTGCTCTTCATCATCTAATGAATTGATGTCTTCATTAAAGTTCTCCTGATCAGAGCTGTAATTACTGATATCATAACTCTCAGTGTCTGCATCAAAATGACTATGTTCTGATTCATCATTAGTGTCATTAATAGGTGTTTTATCTGTGGAAAATTCTTCAAAAAATAACAGTGTCAAACTGAGAAAAACAGCACTGTCATTTAAAGAATGCATAGCTTTATCTATTTCTTTGCTGTTCGCACTACTACAATCTGAAGCATCCGAGACAACCGCGTTTTCAGCAATTTCATTTGCGATATAAAGTTTGCAAGCTATTTCACCATCTGACACAGGATCAGATCCGGAAAAATCTGAATCACTGTCTTGTTCAAAAGAGTCATACTTGGTTACCATTGATGTAAGTTCAAATGGTATGGCACCCTTCTGGTTAAGAGAGGATGTCAAATGCTGAATAAATAGAACCATAGCTTGCTGGTTTTCATGTATTGTAAGAATTGCGGTACCTACAGGACTCTGCATGCCAGTCTCTGATCTACAGTAGGGATAAAAAAATAATTTTCTAAAAATGCATACAAAAGTTATGTGACTAGATTTGACGACATTCTAATTACGTCCTAAAAGTTATTAGAATTCAGTTAAGATGTTACAAAATGCTAACATTTGAATTATTTCACCTTATTTGTGACAAATGTACCAGTGTGTGTGTGGGTGGGGGTGGGGGGGGGGGCACACCCTGTGTTCTACAGACACATTCTAGTCTTTTCCAAATTGAGACTGTAACAGGAAATGTTACCGGGAAACTATTGTTTGTGCTAGGAGGTAGATGATACAATAGTTTCCCGGTAAAAAAAAATAGATGGTTGCAGATACAATATTTTCACATTATTGAAAATGAACATGAAATTGTTGGAAAGTTTTTATAATATTTTTGCAGTAGATGTATGACAATAAAAGGCTTAAGAAAATGCAGTAAAACCATTTTTGGTCAGATACAATAGCCCTCGATTTTTCCAAGCCTCTAAAAACATTCACGGATGTCGGTCATGGATTTTTTTTTTTCAAACATACTCTTTGTTTTTGTTACACATTGAACTATAAGGTTTTGCTTTCAATAATGAGAGGACAAACTCGGCAAAGCTTATTTGTTTATTTATTTATTTATTTATTTATCTATTTATTTAAAATGATTACTTCGTCCAGTCTCCCAGGTTTGAAAGGGGTTAATTTAGGTTGTCTAAGATGCTGTGTATTTCGATTTGTCCAAGTGCGACGCCGAGAATTGTCGAAGTTGGACAAGCTTATGATACAAAAATATAGTTCATGACTTTAAACTGACAAAAGCACATGTGATTCTAATTAAATGCATTCATCATAGTCAAATGGTATGATCGTTAAATACTAGTATTTGTGACAGGTAAGTAGTATCATACAAGAGCTGTGGACATAGAGGTTCAATTTTTACTTCCACAGTTCTAAATCAAAAGATAAAATGCTTTTACCGATATTTTCTCTCAATCGAGTCTTCTCTTGAGATACGTTAGTTCTACAGAATCAATTTTGTACTTAAGACACAATCTGTAAAATACCAAACCAAAGGATCGACATCGATTAGAATTTAATTGGAAAAGTTTTCCATATGAAAAAAATATACATAATTTCATAGAAATCCGTCAAAATATTACTGCATACAGAAGTCATGTGGTATGCAATGTCACGAATACTTAAGTCAAATGGAAAAAAGTTTTATGCCGACGTCGGCTGTATTGCACTTACTTGCCCGTATGATTTCTATAATCCAATTTGTAGTATCAATCCATCGTGTGACCGCCTCCGTAGTCGAGTGGTTAGTCGCTGACTGGAAATCGATCGTTGTAAACTATCACTGATAGGGGGATGGGTTCGGGCGTTGCTACCGACCATATTTCTTTATTTGAGAAAGTTGGCATTTTCTTACGGACAGTTTCTTAAGGCGGACGGGAGTCTAGTACTGGTTCCTGTTGAAAACAGGCACCCGAGAAAATAGATAGATGAATTTCAGACGTGAGCAAGTTTCTTGATAAGAAAACTTACTTAGTCATGAATCCCGAATCAAGTTTCAAATGCTGTTAAACCAACACATAAAGCTTTTAACTTCATGTACAACGACTACGTAACCGGAAGCTGAATAGTTGATAAGTAGGACCTAAATACATGTACGAAAAAAAAATAGATTCCAGTTAATTTAAGCCTGTCTTCAGAATCACGTGTTTGCTAGATTCTCAAGAACACAAAAAATGTAAATTACCTTAAATAACTTGAGTAATGTACAGCGCATTTATATTTAAATAAAATATTTTATATTTTACCTCGACAATTGGTGAGAGCGGAGGGTCGTGGATCGGATCGTAATGCTGTTGAGGGAACTTGGTGGAAACGTGATGATCGTAAGATCTTGGCAAAATTTTTGACAGTCAAAACTTTTGCACGATTATCCCCAATTCATCGTTAAATTTTGAAAGAACGTAAAAGAACGCGGAAATCGTAATAGAGTGTAATACAGCTGAACAGATCTTTACATAGCGCATCGGACCTTATGACCCATTATATAGGCATACATGAAAATTGCAAATTCAGCATCTTCTACATTTCTTTGATGTATAGCTCTTTCTTCTTTGGAATTCCTGGAGAGAAAAAGAGGATGAACTATGCCTCCTATTTATACTCCAGTCGTGCCCAAAACGCTATAATCTTGATCAACTCACGGCCATAAATCGTAGGAGAGCTTAGCAGAACTTGACAACATGAGGGTTTTAAATAGAACGTGACAAAACGTGATAGCATATCGTGGTAACCGTAAGAGAACTTGACAGAACGTGATGAAAATCGTGGCAGATCTTAAAAAAATCGTGTTGGTTTCGTATGAAACCCCTACATGTAGAAACAAAACGTAATGAGAGCGTATCAAAAGTGTAGAAAAGCGTAGTAATACAAAATTTATGCAATTAATCGTAGAGCTCCGCGCTTTTTTAAAATCATGCTGGACATCGTGGCTAAGTGAAAACGCAGCATAACTTTCAGTGGTGGATGAAAATATGAAGTGCACGCCCGGGCATTATTTCAAACGGATACATGTGTAGAACCACCGATCTAACTCAGTGCCGCTGAATTGCTTCCTTATATTATGTCGAGCCTGCTCGAGCCCGATAAAATGATAGATAGATCAGCGACCTTAACAAACTCTTTAACTGTAGGAACGATTTTTTTCTTACGTCAAGATTTTTTTTTATACTCTGTGAGCTTTAAGAACATTAGTTTACAAGACAAGCAAGAAAAGAAAAAACACAGGTCATCCTACTCGTTCTAACTGACTGGGCATTTTCTTCATGCACCTGTTTCAGCATTTCTGAAATTTTGTTTAAAAATGGTGGTACTTTATATAGCACATAATATCACACTTAATGTTAAACGGATTTCAGGTCTTACAGGTTAATATAAATATAAGGTGACATAAGTATTATGTAAGCCTAAACATCACTAACAAATCCCCACCTACTTTATTTTCAACGGAAAAAACATTTCTGACGTTAAGGTTTTAAAAATATTTTGCAGGTTTAATGACACACTCAAGTGCTTCAAAATGGAGATCAAAAGTTGAGGTCACCATATATCTAAGGAATTTACTAAGAACAAATGTTGAAAACTGGTGAATTTTGATATTTGTTTGTTCTTTTTGTTTTTATTTATATTTTTCTAGATGATATAAAATGCTATCTTAAAATCTTTTATTTCAGTTTATCTTTATATGAAATATAAAAACCAAACCTGATCTTCTTTAACAGATATTTGAAATTACAAATTATTTTTGACTGGCATTTGCCTAAAATTGACATAAGATTTACAATTTAGGCAAATGCCAGCCAAAATAAGGTTTTTTTTTTCAAAAATGGTACATAACTAGTATTAGCCATATTTTAACTATTTAGCATTAATTTTTGCAAAAATATTCGAAAAAAATTCAAAATGGCGGATATCATGAAAAAAGTCCCGTATATCTTTAACATGCTCTTTTATCTTTAAAGGCACTCGCTACAGTTTTTCCGGACGGGTCGATATTTACCCCAACACCGTGCCAGTTTGATTTCGATGTAGTTCACTGCAGACTTGGTGCCGTCTTCTGCGCATGCCCGGAAGTGATTATCTAATGTCGCGTACGGCAAAAATTCGCAAATTATTGTACGTTTGCATGCATTTAATGTTCACAGTGTATAATATACTGACTAAAGGTAAAGGTTAGTATCACCATGGTTACAAAATATATACATTTAAAGTACTTTTAGTTCAAATTGCTTCAATCCGACATATACTGGTGTCTGTTATTTATACTAGCGCTCAAACTCTGCATTGAGTCACAGCTGTTTCTAGTCCCGTACCGTACCCGTACCGTACATTCGTGAATTATAGGTTTGGTTAAAAACGGGCGGAAACTGTCATCGTTCTATGCCATCAAAATTCTGCAGAACACCTTAAAATCCGCTTATTAAGAAATCTACCGTATGATAATTTTATATATATATATTTCTAAGTCATTTGCTTAAACACTGAATGATGGATGAGTATTTCGTACCAACCTGCGTTGTATAAATTCCCGCCACACCCCACCTCGTTGTAATTTGATTTAAGCGAAATCTAATATGGTGACCTATCAATTTTCTTTTTGTTTTAGATTAGGTAGGCATAACCAAAGGTACGTGCAGAGTTTGATTAAATTCTATTATGTGAAACTCGATAAAATAGCAGAAGTACCAACTTAAAATTGACAAAAATATGCAAAAATAGCCATTGGGTCTGCTGAACAAGTATTCCTTTCTTTACAAAATCATGTTCTTTTGATTTCTCTGAGCATGTTTCAAATAGATATATTGTTTTTCGTTATAAAAATGCTCAGATAATCAAATTTATGCTGATTATTGTACTTTACTGAAGTATATTTTAGGATTACAGAAATTTTGAAAAATGTTTAAAATAGCACCATATCTAGGGACAAATTAAATTGAAACAAAGCTGGTGACCTAGTATTTTTATTTCATTTTTCAATACATCATAACATGATTTTTTAATACAAAACATTTCATCAAAATCTATTATTGAGAAAAAAATACGAAACTGTAGCGAGCGTCCTTAATGAAGCAGTTTACTTCAATTAAATTTTTATTTCATTTTTATCAATGTATCTTATTTGATCAATTAGTAACACAAAATGTATACTCTAAAGAGGGAAATGCAAGCTATGAATTCAATATACTCAATGCAAAAAACATGTATATGTTTAAACTATAATTATCATGATTTTCAATCAACAATTTTGTTAACAAATCGTATCATAGTTATGATGGTTTGTATTTTCTTTGCAGTGACCCTATCCCAGAGTTACTTGTTCTAAAATTAATGAGAGTGAACGCTAAAGTGCGGAGTCCTTCACTGGCGGAAAGCAGAAATCTTGTTCTAAGGTAATATTAGTATGGTCCGATACCACGACTGTTCAAAAATAACATACACTTCTGCTGTCAAAACCCGCATATTTGGCATACTGCAAATGAGAAATAATTTAAAGCAAAATCGTGTTTACCAATATTGATACACTACGGGCGGTTATACGTCGTTCGAGCAAATTGCACACGAGTTATGTTCTCGTGAAATTATTACGCCCGACATATAACCGCTATTCATGAATAAAAAGTGTTAAAACACGGTTTTGCTATAAATTTGTTTCGATATATGTCTTTTACTGTAAAATTTAGTTCATATATGATAGAACTGTTTCTTCTCTCATGCAAGGCGCAAAATGGCAGGTTAGCATGTCTGTTGTTTATACAGTCCGAGACCGGAAATGGTAATACGTGCTGCGGACAAGTTCAGTCCGGGTGAAAATGATGTCACATTAATATCATTGTGATGATCTAAGCATTGCTAGTCGTGTAAGAATGTGAAATATACAAAGCATTATTGTAAATTGCAATGTTTGTCTTGTTTGATCATACAATATTTGCAAAATCTTTGCTTGCAGGTTCAGTGAGTAGATCGTTTTAAATGACATAGCTACGCTTAACCGGCGCAGTCACTTTTTCATTTTTGTCGTGAAAATGTCATGTAAATTGTAATTTTCCAGTAGAATCCCATTTTGAAAACTTGCGATAATTCCAGATTTCTCAAATCAGTGTAAAAAAATATGCAGCGCACATTTTATTCCGTTTGGTTTCCAGACTGTAATCATTATAAACTAGTAAAAAAATGAAGGACAAGGAAAGCCTGACAGTAAGTTAATTTCATATCAAAGCCATCCTCAAACCGTTCATAATGATAAAAAATTCTCAAACTCGGACCTTTACGGAAAAAGATTGGGCAGTTTGAAATTTTAAGAAAATTGCTGATCATGCAGGCAGCCATTTTGTGTGTATATGACGTTTTTACACACTGCTGAATTCTTCATTTAGCAAATAACCTATTCACTTACTGAATGTAAGATGTAAAACATGGTTATTTATTCAATTACAGGTGGAAAAATAAGGAGAATTATTTTAAAGAAATGAATTAATACAATTCAAATATATGTCTAGAAATTATTTTTAAATAAGGTGACAGAATAATTTGACGTATATATGATATATTGATATCGTACGCCTCCGTGGCCGAGTGGTTAAGGTCGCTGACTTCAGATCACTTGCCCCTCATCGATGTTGGTTCGAGCCTCACTCGGAGCGTTAAATTCTTCATGTGAGGAAGCCATCCAGCTGGATTACGGAAGGTCGGTGGTTCTACCTAGGTGTCCGCTCGTGATGAAATAATGCTCGGAGGGGCACCTGTGGTCTTCCTCCACCATTAAATCTGGAAAGTCGCCATATGAGCTTTCATGTGTCAGTGCGACGTTAAATTAAAAAAAATGATATCGTACGACATAAGCACAGATAGTGCTTGGTTGTCTTTTTATGCTATCATTGCTATAATGATTGTTGAATTGTTGTTTTAACAAGATTTGGGCTATTTGTGGCTGATCTGTGTTTATTACGTCGATAGCTGGATGCCATCATCACACATTATGTCATAAACAATAATTAAAGGGAACCAGACATTTGCTAGGGCAAGTACTCGTTGTAATATACTATGTATGAATTTGGACCGATCAGAAACAAGTCCTATAAATAGCACCAATAGCACCTATCAAAGGTAACGTCTGCTAATGTATAAATAGACAGATGGATGACAGCGAGATCATTATGTATCCAGCGATTAGGAAGACACATCGGGGATTCAACTAATAATTTATCACAGTAGCTTGATAACGAAGTTATTGCAACTGCCCTGTAAGGGCGGATAAATTATTAAAAAGGAGAAGTTTGAAGTTCATAGACTAAAGAAGAATCGCAGAATTTCAACAAGGTTTCGAGCAATATAGCCAGCGCATAGAAGTTTTACCTTAAGGATAATTGAATACTATAGATAATAGCAAATATAGACTGAGCATTGGAAAGCTGAGACAGAGACCCAGAGTCAAAAATCTACTGAGATAGTAAAAAGTTAACTGGTAAGGATAACAGTTGATTCAACAGAAAAACAAACCAACAGTTATTAATAACAACATTTTTTTTATTAATAACAATAACAGTTCAAATACCTTAAAAATGCAAAATAGCGATGAAATCCACGCTAATACGCAGAAATAGTCCAAATTCTGTCCTGATCGAATTAAAATCCAAACTTAAATCATTCTAAATTGTTTACAAATCAAAATGGAATTTAATATGTCCAAAGAATATAAATCCTCCCTTCTAAAATAATTTTTGAAACCTATGTTAATGTGAATCCTTCAAATATTACATGTAAATATCCAAACTAGCAATATTTTGTTATTAAGCTATACAGGAAAGTTTTTCAATTATTCTTACTATTTGGTTCTACCCTTTCCTAACAGCTTCTTATTTAAAGTATCGATGAAGGTTCCAGGCCCCAATTTCACGAAAAAACTTAAGTAATTGCTTAGCTAAGTTTGTTGTTTCAGATGCATGTTTTTGCCCTTTATGCGTCTTCAATATTGACTTTTTCATATATATCAGACCCGTACACGACTATTTCATAGAACAATGCACAACAATTCTGAATTTTACAGAAAATGAAGTATAAAAACAAGAGGACCATGATGGTCCTGAATCGCTCACCTGTTCCCACATGACCCAGTTTTGACTATGACGTCGTTTTTTCTATTATTTGACATAGTGACCTAGTTTTTGAGCTCATGTGACCCAGTTCTGAACTTGACCCAGATATTATCAAGATAAAATTTCTGACCAATTTTCATGAAGATCCATTGAAAAATATGGTCTCTAGAGAGGTCACAAGGTTTTTCTATTTTTATACCTACTGGCCTAGTTTTTGACCGCACGTGACCCAGTTTCGAAACTGACCTAGATATCATCAAGGTGAAAATTTAGGTCAATTTTCATGAAGATCCATTGAAAAATATGGCCTCTAGAGAGGTCAAAAGATTTTTCTAATTTTAGACCTACTGACCTAGTTTTTGATCACAGTTGACCCAGTTTCAAATTTGACCTAGATATGATCAAGATGAACATTCAGATCAACTTTCATACAGATCCCATGAAAAGTATGGCCTCTAGAGAGGTCATAAGGTTTTTCTATTTTAAGACCTACTGACCTAGTTTTTGATCGCAGTTGACCCAGTTTCAAACTTGACCTATATATCATCAAGATAAACACTCAGACCAATTTTCATACAGGTCCCATGTAAAATATGGCCTCTAGAGAGGTCACAAATTTTTTCATTATTTGACCTACTGACCTACTTTTTGATGGCACGTGACCCACTTTCAAACTTGACCTAGATATCATCAAGATGAACATTCTATCCAATTTTTATGGAGATCCATTCACAAGTATGGCCTCTAGAGAGGTCACAAGGTTTTTCTGTTTTTAGACCTACTGACCTAGTTTTTCACCGCACATGACCTTATTTCGAACTTGACCTAGATATCATCAAGATGAACAATAAGACCAACTTTCATACAGATCCCATGAAAAATATGGCCTTTAGAGATGTCACAAGGTTTTTCTATTTTTTGACCTACTGACCCAGTTTTTGATGGCACGTGACCCACTTTCGAACTTTTCCTAGATATCATAAAGGTGAACACTCTGACAAATTTTCATGAAGATCTCTTGAAATATATGGCCTCTAGAGAGGTCACAAGGTTTTTCTATTTTTAGTCCTACTGACCTAGTTTTTGGAGGCACGTAACCCAGATTCAAATTGACCTAGATATCATCAAGATGAACATTCAGACCAACTTTCATACAGATCCCATGAAAAATATGGCCTTTAGAGAGGTCACAAGGTTTTTCTATTATCTGATCTACTGACCTAGTTTTTGAAGGCACGTGACCCAGTTTCGAACTTTTCCTAGATATCATCAAGGTGAACATTCTGACCAATTTTCTTGAAGATCTTTTGAAATATATGGCCTCTAGAGAGGTCACAAGGTTTTTCTATTTTTAGACCTACTGACCTAGTTTTTGAGGTACATGACCCAGTTTCGAACTTGACCTAGATATCATCAAGTTGATTATTCTGACCAATTTTCATGAAGATCTTGTGAAATATATGGCCTCTAGAGAGGTCACAAGGTTTTTCTATTTTTAGACCTACTGACCTAGTTTTTGAGGCACGTGACCCAGTTTCGCACTTTACCTAGA
Organism: Mercenaria mercenaria; assembly: GCF_021730395.1. Classification (NCBI taxonomy): domain Eukaryota; kingdom Metazoa; phylum Mollusca; class Bivalvia; order Venerida; family Veneridae; genus Mercenaria; species Mercenaria mercenaria. Next base: position 54,008,345 of record NC_069372.1, on the reverse strand, counting down.
TATCATCAAGATGAACATTCTGACCAATTTTCATAAAGATCCCACAAAAAATGTGACCTCTAGAGTGGTCACAAGCAAAAGTTTACGCACGCACGGACGACGGACGACGGACGCTGCGCGATCACAAAAGCTCACCTTGTCACTATGTGACAGGTGAGCTGATAAGAAATATACTTAAGCAAATACTTAAGTTCGTTATATCCTGCTTAAATAGAAATATCATATTTGCGTGACTGCAATAAGTACTGCAGACAAATACTACTAACCATAGTTTAATTTAATTATCTATTCATTTGGTACAGAAAAAAACAACATTAAATTATAATAGCTTAAGCAATAGCATGATGTTAAAATAACAGACTTAACTAAGTAATTACTTAAGTTTTTTCGTGAAATTGGAGCCTGAACTTACATTTATCACATTTTTGACGTCGCGGGAGTGTAATAAAGCCATGACTTAAAAATGATAATACATTATTGTAATAAAGCTTTGACGTCGATGTCATTTATAGTATTGGAGACGTTGGTGAAATTGACTTGTGTATATAGCAAAAGAAAGTAGACTTTTAAATGTTTCTATAGAAAAAGGTGACATGTGTTAAAATGAATATTACAATTGTGATTTTCCACACTGAATGTGTTAAACTCTTTGAATAAAATTGATAAAATGCTCGGTAGAACCTCGAGGTTCATTATTTTATTCAACTCGTTTAATAAATTCAATATGAAAAAAAACACTCATGTAATATCCTCTATGTATCATCAAGAATAGAAAGAATATTCTCGAAAACCCAGAATAATCCAGACTTTAAATACCATTGTCACGTCCTGTGTAGAACAAGTAGAACATTCTAGAACACCATGAAATATACGGTAGAAAACAAACATGATGCCTGAAAATTAAGTCAGTACACAATAAGTTGTCAATGAAGTACAGCCGAAGAGGAAATGAATATATTTAGCAACCCTTTTTCTTTTCTTTTTCTTATGAAGCGATATTATTTTTTATGGGAATTTTGGTCTCCGATAACCTGATATACTAGAAATTGTAAAAGGATAAAACCGATATAAAGGAAGTGGAATATATATATATAGTACATGTAGTGTTCAATCATAACTGCCAGAGAATGCCAATGAAAGTAGGCAGTATACGCGTCTAGATTTTAGCGATTACAATGTTGTAAAACGTTATCCACTTCCATTTCATATCCAAAAGCATAAATAAATCCTTGATAACGTTTCTGGTAAAAAAAAACAAAAGCAGAATAATATGTATCAGCAGTATACATACTCTTTATTTCGCCATTTACTGAAATTTTTAACAAACTAATTAAAGTGTACAACAATAACATATAACAATACGTGACATTTAAAATTGAAAAACTATAAGCCATCATATTTAACAATTATTTAAATGAAACAAACATTATCGTGGGCTTAATGTAACTGTATATAAATAAAGAATAAGATACAAAAGTTTTGTGCTAAGCCCTCGTTATGTAATCTTAAAACAAGTTCACCAGACTTCATATTTTACAGGACTTTAGTGTAAACATTAAAAGACGGAGACGTTCATATACCAAAAAGCAATACACAACAATAACATACATTTAATATTACTTAACACTGGCTATACTAGAAATCGGAGCAATTAGATGGAATACATTTTACAGACTATCAACACCAAAATAACGCCCAATTTCAATCTCCAGGCTACGCGATGCAGTTCTAAAACTGGCATATTGTCATCTCAGTAAATTGCTTTCTAATATATCAAACTATAAAATATTATGCGGAAATTACGCCATGATTGTTTTGATTTATGCTACCTTTTAACTGAATTTTCTTATATTCTGTTCACTTTCGCATGTTCTTATAACGATTAACTGTACATCTTCAATTATATCATTGCAACCAATATTGATTGAATTTTAACTGAATGTTTTGTTGTGCCCCCATGAGTGGTGGATGCATATAGATTTGCTCTTGTCCGTGGGTCCGTCTATGCGTGCGTCCGTCCGTGTGTCCGCACGTCCGAAGTTCGTGACATGCCTGGCTCCAAAAGTATTTGAGGCTTTATCATGATATGAACTTGCGCACCTTCTATTTTTCATTTGGCTCCGCCCCCTATTTTTAGAGTTATGGCCCCTGAAATAGTCAAAAATGTACATTTTCACCTTGTGACACCCCTAGCTAAGAAAGTATTTGATATAAATTGATGAAACCTTTCATGAGTCTTTATCATGATATGAACTTGCGCACCTACTATTTTTCATCTGAGTCCGCCCCCTATTTTTAGAGTTACGGCACCTGATATAGTAAATAAATGCACATTTTCACATAATTATGTGCCTCACTCAGAAAATATTTAATGTATATTCATGAAACCTTGCTTGAGTCTTTATCATAATGTGACCTTGCACACTTGGCATTCTTCTTGAAAATTTTAGCATTTATTACAGAGTTATGGCCCTTATATCATATTTTTTGAGGCTATACCCCATTAAGACTGCAAACATTTGAATTATTTCACCTTATTTGTGACAAATGTACCAGTGGGGGTGAACACTCTGTGTCCTACAGACACATTCTAGTTTTGTTCACATTCGCATTGTCAATATTACAATTACAATTCAATATTAATGTTTAAGGTATATCAATAAATTACTGTAGAAAAATATATAAGGGAATATACAATATAAGCTACTATACGAAGGTGAAATTCTGCTACTCTCTCATACAATGCCTTTAATCATTCAATTGTATTTCACGTTAAATAAGCGCGCGAGACAATACTGTCTTTCATTTCGTACCGCTGTACTTCTAGCATCATTATAAAGTTAAAGTATGCAGTTTGGTCAATCTTATCTCAAAGAAATGCAATGATAACCTTAAGTGCGCAATACTGGTTGACACAACAGTCCTTAATCACTATAAAACTTGTTGAAAAGAAACACAAAGTTTATCTTAAGACTTACAAAGCGTTAACTAAAAAAGAAAGAATTTTTGGCAAGATGCAGATTCGTTAATCAACATAAAATGATACTTCTATATAAGGGTCAATGTCTTAGCTCCGTAATTACATTTATTTGTAAACTTTAGTGCCATCAGACTTGCCTAAGATAGCTGTTTTACAATATACTTGTTTCTAGTTTTTGTAAGACCGTAATAAAAGCAATGACTTTCCAGTAGTTTTAACAGCTTATTATGCAATTAATATATTATGTCACTAATTAAACTTTTTTCTCGTGAAAGTAATTCTAATAATTCTATATTACATGACGAGATCTTCACAACTGAGGCTCTTTCTTTTTTCACAACTTCATCTACAAACTTATACAGTCAATCGCTTTTCAGTACATGTTTAAAACATAGATATATAAATATCTTTACCTAGACTAAAATTTAAAACTTTGAAAAAACACATTTTGCCAGTTTTTTTAACTATTTAGTAATGACTTAACCTCCGAGTTAAGCCGTGTTGGATGTATTTACAACGCTTAAGTCAGCACGTCAATAACGGGGCACGACAAAAGTTAAACCTTCGATTGGATTCTTCTGCTTTAAGCGGTGTCAGCAATGACGTGTATATATCTTTCTATTATTATCGTAAACCTAGGGCATAGGTGGTTTAAGAAATGATCGCGGCGGAATAATTAGACACGCATTTAAATTTTCAGCTTGAAGTTATAGCAGAAATGTTGAGATGGGAGAGAATGATATGGGGCAGAGCAAGCCGTTCGTTATGTGCTACGATTTGGACTTTTTGGATATATCCGCTACATCTGTTTTCGCTTTGACCTTTTCATCCTTCCAGACTTGTTTAAGTTAACTGCAGGTTCTGATGTTCACATTCGATTTAAAATGAATCATGCAGATACAAAATCATGTCGATATCTTTCAATGTATAATATATAAGCGAATTTCAGAATACGGAACTGTGTACTAAAATGTAACAGATTCAACTCTGCTTTTTACTTTACAAAATTTGCTAGGTTAAAATACGTTTTAAAATATACGTGCACGCAAAAATATATAAGTTTATGTAAATATTTATATACGTGCACTCATTAATATGTAGTCTCCCTTTAATGCCTTTAATGACGTGTGTATTTGTGAATTAGTACGTGAACATTTATAGGTTATAAATTTTGTATGTGGATATATGCACAAGTTCAGCAGCGGTAATATTGCGCAACTTTAGGAGAACGAGTGCATGTATCCACATACAAAATTGACAACCTTTTTATTACATACCCACTATCAAATAATTAATTTATATCTAAATTATCGTTCTGTTACGAAAGACAGGAAAATTACGCAATAATATTTTCCTCAAAACTGATTTCAACTTGTAGCAACGTGCGCGTGGACGCCATGGACATCACATGATTCTTTCCATTACAACGTTAAGGAAACATTCCACGTCCGATATAAAAGCGTTCCAAGTCATGATATGGAAACATATTGCACGAATGCGGTCAATTGAAACTCAGTCAAACATAATTTTAGGTAATAAATATATTTGCAAGTGCAGTTGTAGATGATAATATACAAGGACATATTTATATACATACACTTTACAAAAAAGTGTCCATGCAAGGCTATATTTATGCCCTTAAATGTACGCATGTACCTGTAAATGTACAGTGACTATTAATTTACAAATACATTCAAAATTACAAGAGTATATTGCACGTGTTTTGTACATAAATGCTGCAATATTTAGTAAATAATGAATAACAATAATTAAACTCACTTCCTAACTTTTCCCAGTAAACATTTTTCGCATTGATCAGGTGAGCACTAGTGTTTTTGTTTTCCAAGGTATAGTTATATTTTTCGACGATTTTAGTTAGAACTTCATTTTCAAAAATTGTAAAAATTTGCGTACGTTTTGACATGGCCATGTTAAATCACCAAAGTAACACGCTTTTTCGTAAAGGTAAAAACCTTGCTTGAGTCTTTATCATGATGTGACCTTACACACTTGGTATTTTTCTTGAGAGTCTTAGTGTTTATTACTGAGTTATGGCCCTTGAAATAGCCGAAATGTGATTTTTTTGTTTGTCATGATCATAGCTAAAAAGTATTTGGCAGCACCCTGCTCCTTTTAGGCAGCACCCTGCCCTTTTTGAGCTCTAGAAATAACACTAGGCCTAGAATAATGAACCTTTTCATAATGTTTGTTGAGGCTATACCCCATTAAGACTGAAAACATCTGAATTGTTGCCCCTTATTTGTGACAAATGTACCGGTGGCAAAGCAAACCATTTACAAATTACTGAGGCTATACCCCATTAAGACTGCAAACATTTGAATTGTTGCCCCTTATTTGTGACAAATGTACCGGTGGCAAAACAAACCATTTACAAATTACTGAGTCCCATATTCACATTATCAGGAAATTATTTTACATAAATTCTCAAAAAGCGGATTGGTGGAGGAGGAGTGGGATACAGAAAAATCGCACACATTTCGAAATATGTGTCGTCATGAAAGAGTTTAATAATATCTCTCAAAATGGGTTGTAAAAATTGTCCATTAAAGATCATCTGAAGCATAATTATAGTAGATTGTGACAGAATAGTTACGGAGTCATTAAAATTATAAGGTGATACGGAGTCTTTAATTTGTCAAATAGAATTATTTCACATCTACTATATGTTATCTTTGTTTACAAAACAAAAAGAAATTTGCAAATTCCTGTCTGATGTTAATTTATGGACTCTAATATATAGCCAAATGTGTATAAAGCAGCCACTAATGAGATGGAAACAACTTTGCTGCTTAAGCCAGGTGACAGCAAGTAAGCTGACTGGCTGCGTAAGAAAACTTGATTATTGACACAAATGGTCACTGAGGCAAATTAAACGGTATATGTCAACACAGATTGACATTGGTATTTTTTGCATTGAAATTAGTTTTTAAAGCAGTGTTTTTTTTTCTATCTAGGTTTCTCGGTGGTACAAAGTTAGAGCTTGATGAAGTGTCTGGAAAGATTTGGTCAGAAGAAACAGAAAAACTGAGATCACTGGAAATCATTAAGATTTCTCTCCTAGTTCAGGCTGACTCAGCTGCTGTAGGTTTACACAATTACGTATTTTCATCTAAATACAGACAACTTCGTTCGCTTGAAATCAGATAATTCGAACTTATCATCACGAATAATGTTGCTTGAAATATTGATAGTTCGAACATGCTTTGCCAGTCCAATCGAGTTCGGGTGGATAAAGTTTGACTGTATCTTTAAAATATGAATACATATCAAAGTATACATTAGTGCAATATGCACACTTTGCACGCTTATATTTCTTCTACAACAGGTTTGAAACATGTCATACCACTACCTGATCTTTATAGATCCCGCTGTAAACAAGAGTAATATGAAAATTCTCACATGTATTATTAATCCCCTTATCCTAGTGAAAGCAGAGTTTAACCCCTTATTTTCTTTTTAGAATAGAGATTTGGTATTTTACTATATCTAAGTAACCTAAAGATGAATCTTCATAAAAAGTTACTTAAACGTAGATCACTAAAGGGCGGCGTTGCAGGCAAAACTTTATTCAGGATCACTTCAATAACTTAGAAGATTAATAACCCTTTCATTATTTTACGATTCATATTTTCCAGTATCAAGCAGTTGTAAAAAGATTACACGCGGCGTGCCGCAGGGATCTGTTTTAGGGCTTTTACTATTGCTTTTATTTATTAATGACCTGCCACTTACGGTAGGAATATAGTTTCATCAACAGACCTGTATGCCGATGACACAACTTTCTATGATATGCAAAATAACAAAACAATTTTACAAGCAAATCTAAATTCTGCACTGTCCATTTTAGAATCATTTTACAAAGAAAATTGTATGCAACTCATTACTGAGAAAACAAAAATGATGTTTATTACAACGCAACAAAAGCTTTGATTTCTTAAAAAAGAAGATTAAATGGGCTTTTGTGACCCATCCCCATCAGTGGTGGTGGCATATAGATTCCGTCTTGTCCGTGCGGCCGTCCATTCTTGCGTCCGAATGTCGTGACGCGCATAGCTAAAACGTATTTGATATAAATTGATGAAACCTTACATGAGTCTTTATCATGATATGAACTTGCGCATTTTTCATCTGGCTCTGCCTCCTATATTTATGGCCTCTGAAATAGTCAAAAATGTATATTTTCACGTTGTGCCACGCCTACCTCAAAAACATTTGTTTTAGATTCATGAAACCTTGCATGAGTCTTAATCATGATATGAACTTGCTCACCTCATATTTTTCATCTGGCTCAGCACCCTGTTTCCAGAGTTATGGTCCCTGAAATAGTCAAAAATGCACATTTTCACCTTGTGGCAGGCCTAGCTAAAAAATGTTTAATATGATTTGATTAAACCTCACATGAGTCTTTATTATGAGATGAACTTGCACACCTTGTATTTTTCATCTGTGTCCGACCCCTATTTCAAGAGTTATGGCCCCTGAAATAGTTGCAAATGCACATTTTTACCTTGTGACGCTTCTTAACTATATATCATATAAATGGATGTTACCTTGCATGAGTCTTTATCTTGATATGAACTTGTGCACATCCTATTTTTTGTCTGTCCCTGCCACCTATTTCCAGAGTTATTGCCCCTGAAAAAGTTTAAAATGCACATTTTCACCTTGTGACGCACCGAACTAAAAGGTATATGATATAAATGGATGAAAACTTGCATGAGTCTTTATCATGATATAAACTTGCACACCTCTAATTTTTTGCCTGGCTCCACCCCCTATTTTTAAAGTTATGGCCCCTGAAATAGTAGAAAAATGCACAATTCCACCTAATAATTTGCCTAGTTCAAAAATAATTTGATGTAAATTTTGAAACCTTGCTTGAGTATTTATCATGAAATGACCTTGCACACTTGGCACCCTTTTTCGAGAATTCTAGCGCTAATTACAGAGTTACGACCCTTAAAATAGTGAAAAGAAGTTGATTTATTGTTTGTGATGATCATTTCTCAAAAAGTATATTGCTTAGAATAACGAAACGTTTGAATTATTTCCCTTTATTTGTGCCAAGAGTACCGGGTCGAGGGGATGGGGCGGGGGGGGGGGGGGGGGGGGGGGGTTACAGACACATTTTAGTTTTTAAAAAAATAACAATGCTTCAACAAAGTCAGATTGAAAAACTCCTTGGCATTTGCATACAACATGACCTTAAATGCGATTTGCATGTATGAGTTATATGTTAAAAAACTATATGATATCCTCTAACAAACGGTAAAATATACAAAGTTATAAGATTGGAAAAAGGTGCATGTAGAATTACATAAGGATCAAATAACAAATATACATCTTGTCTGTGTGTGTGCATTTCAGGTGCTCGTTGGTGACGAAGTGATAGGAATGATGAAACTTGTTAATCACCCTCGCAACATGAGCTGGCTCGATCTTAAAAAATGTGTATGGTGCCCCCATCAATATGTAGCAACATTTATTCACAGAGTCGAGTTCACAGGAAAATAGTCTTTGACTATAGCAGAACATTATTATTACATACATTATTATTAACAATGTACTACTTTTGCGTCTTGGTGATTTTAATATTATGATTATTGGTCTGTATTTTTAAATGCTCTATTGTAGCCTGTATGAACCAGTTATTAGTGATGTTTACAACGAGAACTTTTCCGATAAGAACTTTCATTTAAGCTATTGTGCGTGTTACATGCTCTGTGAGCAAAATCCAATCAATTTTGTATCTAACAGGTTCTTTAGTTTGCATTCCATGAACAAACTCAGTCGAACCAAGTCTGCTATTATTTTGCTTGATTCAGTTCTATGCTTCCAAAGAAGCTTCTTATAGAATTTATATTGTTTTAACTATCACAACAGAAATCTTTTATGTACCGTGCCGCGGCTGCAAAAAGTTTCCCCGTACTTGGATTTAGTGCTGTTCTATATTTGCTCAAGTGAGTTTTTATGATCGCTCGATGTCCGGCGTCCATCGTCTGTCTGTCAACATTTAGCTTGTGTATGCGATAGAGGCTTTATTTTTCAACTGATCTTCATAAAATTTTGTCAGAATGATAACCTTGATAAAATCTAGACCAAGTTCAAAAATGGGTCATCTGGAATAAAAAAACTAGGTCATTAGGACAAATCAAAGAAAAACTTTGTGTATGCATTTTTGGCTGTATTTCTTAACTGACTTTTGTGAAATTTTATCAGAATTATTAGCTTGATAAAGTTTGGGCAAATTTTAAAAATGGGTCATCTTGGGTCAAAAATATGTCACTAAGTCAAATGGAAAAAAAAAAACATGTCTATGCGATAGAAGCTGTATTTTTTTTCAATTTTGGTCAGGATTATTGCCTTGATAAAATCTAGGCCACGTTTGAATATTGGTCATCTGCGATCAAAAGCTAGGTCATATCAAAGAAAAAACTTGTGTATGCAATAGGGACTGCATTTTACACCAGATCCTTATGAAATTTGATCTCAATGTTGATCTTGATAAAATCTAGGTCAAGTTTGAAGTTTGGTTATCTGTGGTCACCCAGTCAAGTTAAAGAAAAAGTTTGTGTACACAAAAGGGGCTGCAGTTTAAATTGGATATTCATAAAATTTAGTTAGAATAATTGCCTTGATGAAATTCAGGAGAATTTTGAATATGCGTTATCTGGGGTTAAAAACTAGGTCACTGGGTCAAATCAAAGAAAACGATTGTGTATGCGATATTGGCTGTATTTTTCAACTGATCTTTATGAACATTTTGTCAAAATGAGTACCCTCATGTAATCTAGGCAAAGTTTGAAAATGTGTCATCTAGAGTCAAACACTAGGTCACTAGGGCAAATCATAGAAAAACCTTCTGTTTGTGATAGAGGTTGTATTATTCAATTTATCTGCATGAATTTGAGATAGAGTAATTGCCTTGATAAAATCTAGGTCACGTTCGAATATAGGTCATCTGGCGTCAAAAACCAGGACACTATGTCAAATTAAAGAAAAACATTGTGTATGCATTAAAGGCTGCATTTTACATCGGATCTTCTTGAAATTTGATCAGAATGTGTGTGTAAATAAAATTATGGTCGAGTTTGAATATGGGTCATCTGGGGTAAGAAAACTAGGTCACTCGGTCAATTAAAGAAAAACCTTGTGTATGCAATATAGGCTGCATTTTACACTGGATATTCAAAAGATTTAGACCGGATGATGGACTGGATAAAATCTACCCCAAATTCAAATATGGTCATCTGGGGAAACATCTTTACTCTGTTATGATGTGTTTCTCAGGTGAGCGGCCTAGGGCCATCTTGGCCCTCTTGTTTCGTCGTTTAGGATCATAGAGTCCATGCAATGAGGGCGGATGAGAGATGTTGCAAATTTCATTACCTTCCATTAACAGAGTCAGTCAAGCCGAATCTGTTATCAGATTTAGGTTGCGTCCCTACTTCCAAAGGATTTATTAAATTTGGTCATGGGCTGCTTTCTTTCGAAATATCATGATCAACATTACAAACATTTTATATTCGTCTTTATTGTAGTATATTATATTAAGTGATTTTACGGATTACGTCATAAATGCTAATATAGATATAAATCATGATTAAATAAAAGGGGTAGAAAGAAAATGGGTAGTAATTTTCGGCGACCGGTAAATCTAGTACATTTTTGTTTTTTTGTTAAAAAAGAGAAGAAAATCAAGAAAAGACCATTTCATTCTTAATTTTAAAGAGAGAAAGAGAGAGAGAGAGAGAGATAGTGTGTGTGTGTGTGTGTGTGTGTGTGTGTGTGTGTGTGTGTGTGTTTGTGTGTGTGTGGTAATGCATTAGACAAATTACGACCAAGCGCCTAGCAATACAATCGAGCGTGCATTTACAGTACCCAATCTTCCATCTCATTATGCGATGTTTTACGTCGTGGGAGCGAAAAAAAATCATTATATAAATTTTGTATTCGCACTTTATAGTTATATAAATCTTTGACGTTGAAGTCGTTCTTTCTTAGTAAACGTTGGTAGACTTCAGTTAGTCTATTATAGGTAACTTGATGTTTCAGCGGGAAAAAACTTACATGTGATAAAAAGAATATTACATAGATAGGTAACTTGATGTTTCAGCGGGAAAAAAACTTACATGTTATAAAAAGAATATTACATTTATGTTTTTTCTATACTGAATTTATCTAACGTGTTGATTTATTCAACTCATTTAATAAATTCAGTATGAAACGACACCCATGTAATACCCTAGATATATTTCGTGCACATGTTTGTAGCAGTTCAAAAGGATGTTTATTAGTAAAAAGTCAAGGTTAGTGTCATTTTCAGTTTTGTAAGTGAATAGCAAGTAGTACAACTGAAGTATTAAAACCACTTAAATATAAGAATAAAGTCATTTTCTATACATAGTTATAACATTTTTACACTGAAAACAAAACGTTAAGTCAGTAAAATACATGTGAATTTCCAAAGGATTAATTAAAAGCTGGATCAATGCCTGAATACGGAACTAAAAGCTCGAAATCTAAAATGTGCTGAATGAATAGAACCGGGGATTACAGTTCCGGACTAGTTGAATAATGGCAATGAGAAACAAATTCTCATTTTTTATGTTATAGTGGCATTTCCATGTTTTAAACCAGTTCCTGTGTTTATTTCCTTGTGGATCTATACTTGGCATTTTGGTACTATCCAACCAGAGATATCTGATAGTGACGTCATATTGTGTTTACTTTTCAATGTTTACCTTATACTGTACTGGATTATTATTATGTTTCTTTCCCCAAAGCCTGCATGGCTACGTAGCCTAGAGGATAACGGCGCTGTCGTAGTAACCGAAAAATACCGAGTTCGAATCCGGTCGGCGGAACTTTTTTCCCGCACGATATATTTTTTTCAACTATATAGTTATCTTGATTTTCTAGTGCATCACGAATTATGCGTACAGAATAAATTGTGTAGAAAACGTTCGTTATTTCACTCCACATAAAATGGCTAAAATGGCTATGAACACGTTTTTAACTGTAACGAGCCTTTGGAGAATAACGAGAAAGCAATATCTATTCTAAAACACAATAGACGGACGGTGAGACATGCTTATGTTGCATTAACATTTTGTAAACTTCATACTATAATAAATGATTGATAATTAAAAAAATACTAACAAAAAAGCACAAAACATATGAAAACAACATTTTTCCAAATCAAGGAAGCAAATGTAACTGGTCTTTCAAACAATATTTTTTTTTTGCTACAAAAATACATAAAATATACATCGCCTACCACTGGTTTCGAACTTACATCGCCTGCGTGACAAGTAGCCAACACATCCACTGGGCTATACCTTACATAAGTTTCTCATACGATAAGGACATATTTCTATCTATTATAGGTATACATCCGTTTGGGGATATACCGTGGTTATTTATAGTTTGTTGACAAAATGACGTCACTGTCAAAAATTGTCGGTGGATTAGTACACATGTATTCTTATCCACATTTTAGCTGTTAGTTTGGAAGATATTGTTGACCTGTCAGACAAAAACTCTCTCTAAGAAGATGCTTGATCCCTACCTTTCTTGGTTTGTTTTTGTTTCAATGTCATTTCAGAATCTGGTCCTAGCAATATTTTTTAATGGACCTGCCTATTTATTATCGCTCTCAGAAGATTGTTAATTTGGTATAGATCACATAGGAAATGCATTTACTATTGTACATCCTGTAAAAAAGAAAAAAAAAATCCGGTCGAAATGTAGGTATAGTGATGACATGTTAAGATATTTAACGGAGTTATGCACAATCATTTTCACCACAGTGTCGTTTATGTGGTTATACAATAGTATATTTTATTTTACTTAAAGTGTGTGTGTGTGCGTGCGTGCGTGTGTGCGTGCGCGTGTGTGTGTTTCAGATAGATGTCGTTTGTGTGTATTTTAGTACTTTATATGGCGTAAAGTTTATTTAGTATAATTCAGTATTTTATTTCCGTGCGAATAGGAGAAGGTCGGAGACATTCTAAAGACCAAATATACAAGCTATTCTAAAGTTCAAAGGATTTCAGATCTTTATTTTAGTATCAGAAACTGCTACATTTAAAAAGGTAATCAAAAGAAAGTGGGCTTTTTTTTCAGTTTCTTTTCAGATTTTTGAAAGGGAACTTGTGTCTGTATTTCATATTTTGATTTTTTTTGTTATAGAATAGTCATCATGTAGCAAAATAGTTGACACATAATGGTGTAATGTGTATTTATATGAATAATTTTGAGAGCGATTTCGATTTAAGAAACGACTGCCTATATTTTATTAACTGATAAAATTATTGGAACAGCTTTATTATTTTGATTCTAACCACTCAAAGTGTTCGTATTTTACTGAAACGCATTTGAACAGGAAATCAAAATATTCGAGGGTAGTCTCAAAAAACCTTTCTTATATGTAAGGGTAATGAGTTTCTTGAAACAATATTCAATGTTAAATATAATTAATAATCATTCATGTCAACAAATTAAGGGAGTTCTACACGTTTGATAAACCGGAAGTAAAGGCGGAAATGATAATCATTTTATGAATGAGAAAATGTATCATAATGACATTGTTACTATCTTACTAGAATAGTTAATAAGTTAGAATATGATATTGTAGGGATAACGAATGTTTTTTCGTGTTATAACATCTGTAGAATCCCGAGGGATTGGTTGGTAGCCGGGTCCGTTAGGGCGAGGGTACCAACGATTCCCGAGGGATACTGAAGATGTTATAACACGAACAGAACATGCGCTAACACTATTCTAGCATAAAACGCGTAGTCTACGTTGGTTTTTCAGGATGACGTCATTTCCTTTTGAATTATCCGTTTTGGGGCCGTAATACGTTTACGCTTTGCCACGGAACGTGCATATATAAAAAGGTGTTATAACAGCACGTGAGCGCGAGAATCTCAATGTTAACACATTTTCTCTCCTGTTAAAACACCCCCGAAAAGTGACAATAACAGCAGGTTTATGCTAGAATAACCTTTGACACATTAAGTGATTTAAACTAATGTTAAAAAAGTAGGTTGAAATGTACGGTTCACTTTAATAATGGGTCAAAAATAAGCACATGGGCCTTTACATTTTATTTCGCCACACCATAAACGATATATTTATTTACGAATGTGAGAAGTTTCATTTAAAACTACGTTGTAGAATAAAAAATATTCATGAGAATGTTACGAAAGTTGTGGTTTTATCATAGACTCCCATTATGAAAGATTGTCTGAGGTGTTTTTCTTTCAAATCAGTCATGCAAAAAATCAAGCAGACGACCCTATCTAATTATTTGAAGTTTTGAATAATCAGGGTTTATTAATCAAATTCTACATCATAGGAAATATTCAAAACTCAATCTGAACGCGCAGAACTACCTTAACTTTCATACGTATTGGCACTGCAGGTGAATATATGCACAATCATCCCTTGAATATTTTAAAGATTTTGTACTGATGCGTCCAATTTCCAACTTTGATTTAAATCGTATTAATTAACAAGTAATCAATGCCTTCAAGTGGTTTGTCGTCTCCGAGTACACGTGCACAAAATAATAGCACGAGACTTTAGCCCGGGTGGTTAAATAACTAAGCATCTGAATGATGAACCGTGGTAAACTAGACAATAAACCAAAATTGGCCTTCTTTTCAGTCTTACATGTTCATTGAAATATTCTAGTGAAAAGTATGTTAGATTTCATTTATCCGAGTAGTAATTATCTTCGCGTCAAGCGGTAATTTAACATCATAATTGACGTCATCATGCTCTCCCACCGCGCATCCACCGGTGTTTGTAGCAGTATATATATAGAGAAAGAGTTTGACATTCTTCTATGTTTAACTAGCAATCAGATCGATGCATGTTAGAAGCATATATTTGAATGAAAGATCGGCAGTGTCTTTATTGTTTTATTTTGAATGTACATGTAATTTTATTAAGTGTTGTTTGTTTCAGTCATTTTTAAGCCTTAGTTCTCATGTTGCATCGAACAAATAATTAAGGCCTTTGAGTGGTTTGTCGCCTGATTTATCACGGATCAGAGAACGGATGCGCTGGAACTGAACGCCCGAGTGGTTAAATAACTAAGCACGGTTAAACGATGAACTGTGGAAAATTAGACGACAAATCACAAGAAAGCCTTGACTTTTTTTATCTTGCATGGTCATTGAAATATTATTGGGCTTCATTTAATAAAGTAGTTATAAACCGAATGGCACGTGGCAATTTGATGTCATAATCAGTGGTATAATGCACTTTTACCGGTCCGCGTGTCAACCGTTTTTGCAGTTTTACCTTCTTTATTTAACTCATAGTCAAATCTTGCCATGTTAGACCTATATTTTATTAATATGCCACCAATAGTAAATAATTGGCTGATAAAATATTTTATTCAAGATCTATTATTTTCTATGTGATTTTATTTTATTTTAGTTGAATCATTTTTGGCTATAACACATGCTAGCTGTTAAAAGTTACCAAAGTGAAATCGGCTCTTGATGCATCTGGTCCTCGATGAAGGGCTAGGTTAAGTTAAGCGAGGTCAATTTGTTAAAAAAAAATGTTAAAAAACTGTGAAGTTGTTCTAAATTTGTCTTAGCGATAAAACGATAAACACAGTAATTACATACCGTTACTTTTACTTAAGGCTAATTATCAACTAGCTTTATGTTTTTTCACAACATGTAACGAGGGGCATTAACTGTCTAACCTTGGGAAAATTACTGGCATTCACCTACAGTCTTAGAACATTTTTCCAAAACGAAATCGGCTTTGGTGGTGTCTGGTCCCAGGTGTATGGCTAGGAGAAGTTAGGTGAGGTTAGGTGCGGTTAGGGTTTTTGGCTATTTTTGAAAGTTGAATGGCGTGTTGTTACTGACTGCACAGCATTGGGCAAATTACTTGTTCGTTAAAATACAACAAGGCAAATATTCAAGTTTAAGTACTTTTATTGCGGTTACGAGTGCCAATCGCTGCATAAATGTCCCCGAAACACTTTGCATTTCGTCTAGGCGTTTCGTTGAACCGAAATGGTGGCATCGGTCTGTAATTCTGCTTTGCATCTACTTCTGTGCTTAAAACTATCAACAATGCCATGATCTGTAAATGATAAGAGCAAAATGCATTTAGACGATCATTTGCCCCTTTTTTTTTAAATCAAAGTATCACTTTATATTTTTTTCTTGTCTGACATTGGCCATTTTTAGTAAGGTTAATAAACCACGGGTGTACTGTAGGAGAATTATCAAAATCTCAGAATTTAGGTGTCATAATATGTTTACCTAAAGGGGATAAAGATAAGTCTTTTCTTAAAAACTGGCGCCCTATTACTCTTATAAATGTAGGCTAAAAGATATCCACAGCATTTGTTGCTAATCGAATGAAGAAGGTTTAAAATTCAATAATGAATGAAGACCAGAATGGATTTATTCCAGGACGCCTCACAAGAGATAATGTGAGACTATTATATGATGCTATGTTTATGCTGAGAAAAATTATGTTCAAGGTTTGTTGTTATTACTTGACTTTCAGCTAGCATTTGATTCAGTTTTCATGGAAATTTATTTTAGATGTTCCCCATTTTTTAATATTTGGTATTGATTTTGTGCGCTGGAAAGGAGTGCTTTATAGAAACATTCAATCCTATGTTATTGTAAACGTATATTTATCAGACTGATTCTATGTTCCTTAAGGCTGTCGTCAAGGGGACCTATTGTCACCTTATCTCTTCCTTGTATGTGCCGAGATCTTTGCATTTCTGCTAAAGAACAACAGTAACATCAAGGGCATAATGATCAATAGCCTTGAATTTCTCCTGTTACAGTACGCGGATGACACATCAGTTATGTTAGATGGTACAGAAAAATCATTAAATAACGCAATACGCGTTTTAAAATTCTATGCTTATATTTCGGGACTTATTGTTAATTTCGAGAAAATTATTTGGATAGGAATAGTGGTTAATGTGATAGGATGGTCTAACCGGGGACAGAAACTATACGAACAATTTAACACACATTACAATATTCACAAGCTTGTTTACAGAAAATGAATATTTACAATGAATAAAAAGAAATTATTTATTAGAAGAAAAGAAAAGACTGAACTCTGATGGTTTTAGAAAAGATGTTCGTTTCACAGATTTCTAATGCAATGTCATAGTGACGATTTTACAGATGTTTCAGATCTACTTTAAACTAAGAGCAGCACTATTAATGTTGACACTATTGAAGATACTGTCCCATCAAATCGCGAAGAAGTTAACCCCATTCTGGCTCCCCATATCCGGTGTTTGTATCCCTGAGCTTTCTCAGTCGTTTACAAAGATCAACAGTTTGGCGGTTAAGGCACAACCATGGGACGTGGAATCTCAGCGCTGGGAATTCACACCCAGGCGGCGAGTTAAGAAAATCACAGTATTTCACTTTTTAGTTTCTTATTGAATAAAGGTCCAGATAAAATTAAAAGGGAGGTAACAGCACAGGATATCTAAAATGGGGACCTCCGCGTTATTAATGCTGGAAACTTTAATATAGCGTTGAAATTTACATGGTTAAGAAGATCTTAGCAACAAAACGCAAAATATTTTGTACTAGTAAAAGAGATATGCCCATTTGTATCCAATTTTGGTAAATATGGAAACGAATATATAAAACAAAAGACTAATTTTATCCAAAATGAGTTCTGGAGAGACGTATGGAAGTAGGTATTAATAACTTATTGAAAAGAAACAGATTAACACATAGTATGAGTTTATATCTGAACCAATATGGAATAATACAAAATTCAAATTAAGGGGGGAAACTCTTGAAAATCAGCATATATTGGACAAAGGTGCCTTCTTGGTTAACGATTTTATGGGGGTAAATGGAAACTTATACTCTATTGAAGAAGTTCAAGAGGTATACAATACAAGGACCAATTATCTGCATTACAATAACATATTGCCCTTACACGCCCATATCTACATAGCCTTTGTATTCCGCATCAGAGCACTAACTAAACCAAAAAAAAAAAATCTACTGCAACCCTTGCCTATAGCAATAATATACTTTAGAGTTAAAGGCTGTAGAAAATTTTATGGTTCGTTAAATAGCAAAACAAGCCAGCCTTCCTCTCAACACAAGTGGACACAAGACTTAAATCTGGCAAACCCAATCTAGATAATATATATAAATTGCCTTTGAAGTGCACAAAGAACTCAAAATGCAGTGGTTTCAGTTTAGGATGAATCACAGTCTTTTTGATACAAATTATTTATTACAAAAACAAAAAGCGGGTATGGTTAATAGCACTTTATGTTCTTTCTTTGCTCAAGACGTAGAAACATAAGTACCCTTATTTTGTGGTTGTGACATTATACATGCTTACCGGTTGAATATGCAGTCATGAATTAATAGATCCTGTGGAGAAATCAAAGCATTGTAAATACTGGAGGACGGATTGTCTTGAAATTTATTGATTCTGTCAGGTCCGAGATCAGCAATGTCCCTTTTCTGTTGGGAGTGTTAAACTAGTAAATGTCTTTTTCAGTTTTTTTTTTTACAACAGTGTAACCACTTCCTTGCCAAATTTCTATGTTCATTGTGAATTTAATTACTAAATATGAACAATGCGGACTATCATTATCAGACTGCACAGATGTGCATGTAGACAGATACACACAATTACAAAACAATCATATACTTTGTAATAACTATTGGGCAAATATACATTAAACTATAATAACATAGGGGACAGAACTGAAACACATTTTTAAGGTCACTAATTATAGCAGGGACTATCAGATTTTTAAGGAATACACATATAACCGATTATCGTGTTGCAAATTAAAATAGACTGTAATAGTCAAATCATTTGAGCATGAAATATTTTGATTTTGCTCAAGAATAATAATAACTTTTACAGATTTACCGAGAGCTAAGTAATATTGTATTCGGCAATATAATGGATTCCTTTCTCAATAAATTTCCAAGTATCATAAATCATTGGAAAGGTCTTTTACTTTTTTGATTATCAAAAGCATCTATCAAAGTTCTATTATTCTATTTCACTTCTTTGTGGTGATTAAAGATAACAAATATCCTAGCTTTTACTTCCCCTAAATTCTGATGTTTAAGTACAGCTAATTTATTTGTGAATTCCATTGATGTAAGATCTTCAATGAAAAATCCGTCATCAAACGATAAGAACACTGTCTCGTATATAAAACATGCTTAGTTTATTGGTCAGAGGGCACCTCGTCTGCTTTCGTTTATACGCATTCAATTAAAGCGCGCAGTGAAGCGTGGCGATTTCAGTTGTTCAGTTATAGGACAAGGGTAGATAGGGAAAATCTCCTCGATTGCTAAATTGATGCATTTAATTAATATTAACCCCCAAGTCAATATAAAATGGACATTAACACTCAGCAGTGGGGCTATAAATTACAACAGTGGTCAAATCTGGACAATGTGTGAAATCATAAAAAGGAATGTGTAAAACAAAAACATTGTGATACCATACAGTATAAAATGTCATAGCTCATGAATTTGAAACAACTCTGTTCAAGCATCAGTGAAGTCATTCAAAAAATCAAAGTTATTATGATTAAACAAAAAGTGTGAATTAAAATGCATTTAACATGTAAACTAAAATATTTGAAGTAGACATACAGAAAAGTACTTTAGTTTAAAACTTGTCATATAGATTAAAGTGTAACTCAGATACTAAATCAATTATTTTGAGTTGTGAAATTACGAAAATAAAGGAAACATAATAATACTTTAATATTTAACTGTAATTACTTAAACATGTCACATTGCACAGTTAACAAGCTGACAAATTGCACTATAAAAGCAATGTCTGACCATGAAAGTAAGCAAGTGTTCAAACTTTCAAAGCCATATATCAAACAGTTTAGACAAGATATGGAATGGTATGAGAGACTTAACTAATTTCTATGTCAAAAAGGGGCTATACTGAGATAAACTCCTTGTCATATTTATGAAGTCTTGCCTACATATGATGGTAAACAAGTGGTCAAAGTTTTAAAGCCATATGACAAACAGTTTAGGCAAAATATGGACTATTATGAAAACTTTAACTGATTTCCAAGTCCAAAAAGTACCATAATTCAGGCAAAATAAAGAACAGAGTTATGTACTCTTGCCTACAAATTGAAATCATGATGATAAATAAGAGTTCAAAGTTTCAAAGCTACATGTCAAATACTTTTGACATAACAATGACTTTTAAATTTTAAAGGAACTGTACTGCATAACTTTTACAGTCAATCTGTTGAAATTTGAAAAAAATACTGTGATTATAAAGCTTACCTATAAATAGTCAAAAGTGTTTCTGTTAAAATGCTCATTATTTACTAAGAATTTTAACATTATATACAAAGTATAACTAACTACACATGTATATGGCAATAGCACTAACTCTTTTAAGTCCACAGTTTTGATTGCTTAGCTTTCTATTTCAAGTCCCAATGTCTCAATGTTGCATAATTTTATTGATGTATAAAATGCAGTAACATACATTTTTTCTACCAAAAGTGTGTGCCGCATCTCAACTATCTTCACAATGTAACTATATACAGCAAAAGCACTGATTGGTTTTTGTAATAAATGAAAATCACACGGCTCTTTTTCAGTTCAGTTTCTGATTTCCTGAATTATTCCTTTGAATTTACATTTTTATGAAGGTAAATATCATTTAATACACTTCGCTTAGAATTATTCTTTGCACTGAAAGCAGTTTGCACTGTCTTCTCATCTTTAGACTGGCAACTGCTACACACTTTGTCATTGTATGGCCCACACACTTTTATTTACCAAACTTCACTTAAAAGTTAATCTCTGCACTGAAAATTAGTCTCATTTTTATCAGTCATTCATGAAAGTCATTCTGAGTTAAGCTAGGTCTTTCTGTATTACTGTCATAGTCATTCTGGATTAATTCTGAATTAATGTCACTATCATTGTAGTTACTTGATTCAAAGACATTCAGAATAAAGGTCACAGTCATTCTGACTTGTCATCGCAGTCATTTTAACTTAAGGGCATAGGCATTCTGAACTTGATTCTAAGACATTCAGAATAAAGGTCACAGTCATTCTGACTTGTTATCGCGGTCATTTTAACTTAAGGGCATAGGCATTCTGAACTTGATTCTAAGACATTCAGAATAAAGGTCACATTCATTCTGACTTGTCATCGCGGTCATTTTGACTTAAGGGCATAGGCGTTCTGAACTTGATTCAAAGACATTCAGAATAAAGGTCACCGTCATTCTGACTTGTCATCGCAGTCATTTTAACTTAAACTTTCATCTAGACATACCTACGGATCGTGACGCTTCCAAGTTCAACAGCTGTTTAGCAAAACTTCGGTATGGAGCAACATGTTCAAGGACAACACATGTTGCAGGACATACTTTGGATGTTCTTATCACAAGAGACACTGAAAATATTGTATCTAATATAGAAGTTACTGACCCAGGACTCTCTGATTCTGATGGGAAGATATCACATGACCATTTCGCTGTGGTATTTCATATTCAAGCAGTAAAACCGGATCCAGTAAAGAAAACTGTGACCTTCCGAAAGTTGAGATCCATTGACATTGAATCATTTAAAAACGAAATAAAATCTTTGGAGATTCTTGTCACGAACACGTTAATTTCTGATGTTGACAAGCACACGGAATCATTAAACAACAGTTTGATATCACTCATTGACCAGCACGTCCCTTGGCTTACTAAAACAATAGTGCTTAGACCGACTTGTCCATGGTATAATGAAGAACTACACGAAGCCAAACATTTGAAACGAAAACTTGAACGCAAATGGAGAAAAACAAATCTGACAGTGGATCATGGGATATACAGAAATCACTGTGCTTCTGTGAATAAACTGCTGAAACAAACACGTGTAAATTTCTATTCTGAAAAGATAGAGTCCTGCGGACGAGATCAGAAAACTTTATTCAAAGTGACAAAGAATCTTCTTGGTAGAGCCGAGGAACCCGTGCTGCCAACATCTTCCTCTTCCAAAGAACTAGCGCAAACTTTCAGCGATTTCTTCATCGATAAAATTGACGGAATAAGAAATAAAATTAGGTCAGAAACAGAATTACAAACCGCTGTTACCACCGAGGAAATTTCGAACACGCAAATAGATAAACTTGTTGAATTCACTCCAGTCTCACAGGATGAAGTGAAAAAAGTTATTTCAAAATCTGCAAGTAAATCGTGTGAGCTAGATCCACTTCCAACATGGCTTTTGAAAGAATGCTAAGAAGAACTGCTACCATTTCTCACTAAAATAGTCAATTATTCTTTGGAGAAAGCATATGTACCAAAATACTTCAAAAGTTCGTTGATCAGACCACTCATCAAAAAGTCAGATCTAGATGCAAATGTTCTGAAGAACTACAGACCAGTATCTAATTTACCGTACGTGTCTAAAATACTTGAAAAGGTAGTCGATGCTCGTTTGGAAAGCCACTTGTCATTGAACAGTCTCCACGAAGAACACCAGTCTGCAAACAGAAAATTTCACTCCACTGAGACTGCATTACTGAAGGTTCAAAATGACATTCTCACCTCCCTTGACCAAAATGATGTAACAATGTTAGTGATGCTTGACCTTTCGGCTGCTTTCGATACCATCGTCCACAAGACACTATTGCACCGCCTCCACGACCACTTTGGTATCGCAGGGAAACCACTTGAATGGATAACTTCATATCTGAGCGACCGCTACCAAACAGTGACCATAGATAGTGAATTGTCAAAACCGGTGCAAATGACATACAGTGTCCCACAGGGGTCCGTTCTCGGACCAAAATTTTTCACAATGTACACTAAGCCAGTTGGTACAATATGCAAGAAACATGGACTAAATCATCATTTTTACGCCGACGATAGGCAGCTTTATTTATCTTTCAAACCAACAAATTCGGTCTCTCAAAAGGATGCTTTACGCTGTGTTGAAAACTGTCTCGTAGAAATCGTATCTTGGATGAACAGCAACATGTTGAAAATCAATACCGATAAAACTGAAGTCATTGTATTTACCTCTCAAAGGAACGAAAAACATATTGAATCGGTTACTGTGAAAAACTGGAGAAGAGAACATTAAACCATCTAAATGTGTAAGGAATCTTGGTGCTTTTCTAGACTCCAAAATGAGCATGGAAAAACATATAAACTCAGTTTGTAGATCAGGGTACGGACAGCTACGTCAAATAGGCCACATCAGGAAATATCTAAATACAGATGCTACAAAATCTCTTGTAAATTCACTCGCCACTTCACGCCTTGATTATTGCAATGCGCTCTTGTATGGTGTTCCAAAGGTCTTGCTGAATAGACTTCAAAGTCTTCAGAACACTGCAGCTCGAATTATAACGAGAATATCGCGTTATGATCACATTACGCCAGTATTAAAAGAACTGCATTTGATACCAGTTACTCATAGAGTGTACTTTAAGATTCTAGTTCACACATACAAAGCATTGCATGACAATCACCGATCTATGTAAAAGACTTGCTGGAACTCTATCAGCCAGCAAGAAATTTGAGATCCAAGTACAACTCAAAACAACTAGTTGTTCCAAAATGCAAAACTGTGAGGTACGGTGATCGCAGTTTTTCATCAGCTGCACCGAAGTTATGGAATGCTCTTCCGGCTATCATCAGAGACGCTAAAAGCTTGGATGCTTTCAAATGATCATTAAAAACACACTTTTTCTTCAAGATCTGTTGAAACTCACTTTGCACTGGAAAACAAGTTTTGCAATGGAAATTATTTCCTATTGTTAATTGTTCTTTAGAATATCTAGGACAATTAAAATGTAGTGTAAAACCTGATTCAGGCTAAATACCTTTTATTGTATATATATTTTTTGTGTTGTATTGTATGTCCATATCATTCTGTGATATGTAGTTTGTACAGCGCTTTTGAACGTTTATTTTATAGATGAAAAGAGCGCTATAAAAATCTGGAAAATAATAATAATAATAATAATAATAACTTAAGGGCATAGGCATTCTAAACTTGATTCAAAGACATTCAGAATAAAGGTCATATTCATTCTGACTTGTCATCGCGGTAACATTGACTTAAAGGCATAGGCGTTCTGAACTTGATTCAAAGACATTCAGAATAAAGGTCACAGTTATTCTGACTTGTCATCGCAGTCATTTTAAATTAAGGGCATAAGCATTCTGAACTTGATTCAAAGACATTCAGAGTAAAGGTCTCCGTTATTCTGACTTGTCATCGCAGTTATTTTGACCTAAGGGCATAGGCATTCTGAACTTGATTCAAAGACAGTCAACAAAAGTAATATTCTTTATTAGTAAAATCAAAAGACCTTTAAATATTTATTATTATACATGATGATAAGATATATAATTGAATATTAAAGTACTTATGATATTTCTTCACTAAATGTGCATGCAGTTTTATGGAAAGAAAAGTGAAATATATATGTGTAAAACGCACCATTTTGCATTTAAAAATTACCTAAGAATGTGAAATGTTTCCAGGGGAGCACGCCTCCTAACCACTAGAACATTATGGCTTACACTCCCATTTTGGCCCAGCTACACTGACAGGGGTGTACTTTGTTTGAGGTACAGTAGTTGCCCCGGGGCCTACACTTCATTAGGAAAAAATTTAACGTCCTGATATACACCAAAAGATGCACAATTTTGTATCTATAATGTAAGAATTCTACAGGGAGCATGCTCCCAAACCCTCATAGGACTGCGGCTTATACTTCCATTTTGACTTAGCTACGCCCCTGAATTATGGATTTCGCCAGAAAGCACCATATTTTGCATTTAGAATGTAAAAATCTTCTAGGGGGAGCATGACTGCCCACTCCCCCTCCCCACCAAACACCCTAGAACAGTGGCTTATACTTCCATTTTGGCCCTGCTACGCACTTGACGCTGGTGTACTTTCTATAAGCTACAGTAGTTGCCCTGGGTAAACACTTTATGAAAAAACTTAAAAGGCCCAGATATACACCAAAAACGCACAATTTTGCATCTATAATGTGCAATTGTTCCCGAACCCCCTAGGACAGTGGCCTACACTTCCATTTTGGCCTAGCTAAACCCCGGAATTGTGAATTTTGCTAAAATACACCATTTTGCATCTAATTTGTGCAAATTTTACGCAAGAACATGCCCCAGAACCCCCAGGACAGTGGCATACACTTCCATTTTAGCCTAGCAACGCCCCTGAATTATGAATTTTACCAAAACGCATCATGTTGATCTAGAATGTTCTTTTTTTCAGAGGAACATCCCTATCCCCCTTAGAACAGTGACTTATACTTCCATTATGGTCCAGCTACGCCTTTGACACTGGTCTACTTTCTAAATTGTACAATAGCTTCCCCCGGGTCTACACTTTATTTTGAGAATTGAAAAACATAAAACTCCAGATATAATCCAAAAAGCACCATTTTGCATCTACAATGTGAACATTTCTGTGGAAGCATGCCTTACCCTCCTTGGACTGTGGCCAACAATTCCATTTTAACCTAACTACGTCCCTGAGTTATAAATTTTAAGTTTTAGGTCTTGTGATTCAAAGTTGCATTCATATTAAAGTATTATAAAATATTGCCATTTACAATGTAAATTATATTTTATCACAATATAAAATGATAACATTCTTTATTCTTAATTGAATTATGTAAAACAGCTTCAATAAAGCTTTTTAATAAAATACATCTCAAAATAAAACAACTATTGAGTTATCACATTCATTCTTGTTGTGAGACACAAAATTTAACATTGACTAAAGTTTTACAATCATTAAACCTTAAACATGTTCTAAAATTCTCAAACTACATAATTAGAACAGATTCAGATGGTCAGTGCCATTAATTCACATTATCTGACATGCTGACAAGATAACAAGCCTGATAGTTCCAAAATTGATTCTCCAGCTACCCCTTGTCCTAGAACTGTGTTCTGTGTGCTGCAATTTTCTTTCGGCGGGGTGTGAAATCTATGGTGGTTATCAAAAAATCGAATCAGCCGAAATTCGTATATGTATTATTGTGCTTCCACTGGACGGAATTGTCTCCGACAATCCGTCCAAAAAAACGATTGTGTTTACCAATAAGCGACGTTTTGTTAGGTAACATAGCTATCAACCAACTTTTAATAGTGTCGTTATAACAACCAAATTGTATATTTCTCATTGCAAGCTGAATGCTTGTGTTCCTGAATTAAATGTTTTAAAGAAATAATTACATCACTATTTCAAACTGAGATTCAACGAAGTAAAATCATTTAGTGTAGATAGTAGATAATAAACTGTGGAAACAACACTCTGCAGTGCTTGACAGTACCAATCTGCAGAAAATGTTTAAAATTCACTTGATATTTTCTCAAAGAAACCACCACCTGATATGTACAATATTTCATTTGTATTTCAATCTAAGGCGTTTTTACTCTCACCCGGTCCCCTTTGATCTTTTAAATTTCTCCTTTTTTCTACTTATGTTTCTTTTTAATGTTCTCTTTAATAAACATTGAATCAAGGGAAGTAACTCAAACATATTTCTTACACATTTCAGGAAGAATGATCTTTTGATTGCTATTTTAATTTCAATATGCATTGGCACAGCTGAATCAATGCACATTTAATTCGTAACTTAGCCTGTCTTGATGTGAGCCTGTATTTAGAATTCTTGCTTCTTTTATGTAGTTATATTGAAATGTTATGCGGAATGTAATAAATGGATGATGGTAATCAATGTTATTCGTAATATAGTTGGATGAAAGGTTACTTGTTACGTCCATTTTCAAATAAAAAACTGGCAGTTTTATTTGTTATACCTATGTTTCAGTTCCCGTTGATAATTTGTTACTTATATACTAAAACTAAGCTCTAAAATTGTTCGAATTTCGGTAGAAAAATATGGTTTCTCGAATTGAATTGATGTCACCATGGAAACGAAGTCCGTGACCTATGTATCTAAATGTAAAATTCAAAAGCGTTGACACTGGTCTATTTAAGGAACTCAGCTTTGGCTTTTTATTTTCATTTTAACAAAATCCATGAGAATAATAGCAGCATGCAGAACGATTTTTTTCCCATGAAAACTGCCAGCAAAAGGGTATTGCTGAAAGTATTTTAAGCTGTAAAATTTGTTTGAAACAATTCAAACAACATGAAAATATTACTTACGTTAGAAATAATATGTTTTAAAGCTACACTAACAAGACAAATAAGTTTATTCAATATATTTTTTCATAAGAAATTACGACAGAAAGCAAGATATTAGATATTTTAAACATCTCTGTTGCCATGGTTACTTTAAACGTTAAGAAAAATAAGGTACAAAGTAAAGTGCTTGGTATTTGAAATAATATTGCAAGAATGGCAATGAAGCCGTCGAAAACCCCGTTTTTATAATAGTTCTTTAAAAATGAGAGAAAATGCGTTACCATATAAACATGAGCTCGCGAAAACCCCGTTTTTATACAATATTCTTTAAAAATGAGAGAAAATGCCTCACCATGGAAACACGAGCCCCACGACATATAATTTAAAGCTGATACTAGAAAGCTAACGCGCATACTAGTAAATTTATCAATAATGCAGACTTCTACGGATATCAATGAAACCAAAATACACTGAGAGGTGTTAAATAATTATCCGTATTTTCCTTCTTCTTTCAATCTTTCAATATGAAATACCTTTGGAGGGTTATGTTCTTCAAACCTGAATAAAAATTGAAATGAAGGGACAGAGATAAACAAAATTCCGATTGTAGCAGTTAAAACATCATATTACACGAAATACAAAAAAATTCTGCGTTTCAACTAATCTGAATTTACCCTGGTAACAAGGTAACCTACCTCCTTAATGTAACATACAAATGCATATTCATAGCAAAACTCTCAATCTCACAACAACGACAGTAGACACAGAGGCCTGTTGCATCAATTTCATTTTTAGCAAAAGTAATTTACAGAATAATATGCAATTTTCTAAAAAAATTTTTTTGTGCGAAGTTGCTTGATCAGTTTCATCAGATGACCTCATGGAATTTTTAATTTAACGGAACACTACGGAATCCAGTTAGTGTCACATTTAATGTCGACTGCCGGTTTTTGAGGGTGACACACGACACGAGACTGCGTACGACACTGCAACGCTACAGACGACAATGTACATTTATTTAATTTAGCATTTTTAAATGCCTCATTGTCGTGCTAGGTTTTGGCAAAAAATATTGCAATAAACATAGTGTGTCGTTGTTCATTGTCGAGTATCGTGTCGTGTGAGGCGTTGACTGTCATGTGTCATGTCGTGTGTCGCGTTGAGTTGATATGACAATGTACAAAGATACTCGACATTGCATCGCGCAAATGTCGTGGAATTGTCGACTGTCGACTTAAATTGCTTAACAACGAAACACAACATTCAATGCATCACATGACAACGATAAACGACACTACAGCACAAATATCGCGCAACTGTTGCATGTCGAGGTAATTTGGGTCAAATCTTGTTAATATATTTTTTTTCAAAAATCAGTCATTTTCAATCAAATGTTACGACAAAAGTACTTAAAGTTGCTTAATAAGAAGTACATGCATCTGTAGCACTATGTAAATCTATTTCATAAAGGTATAGCACAAGGCTCAAACTTGACCCTTAGGTTTGTCCTGGCTCGAATGGGTGCCATGTCAAAAGCAAAATCTTCGTGAAAATACATTTTATTTTCTACTTCTTTTCTACATAAACTAAGACCCTAAAGTAACATGCTTTGGTGTATATCAAGTATTTCTAGGGAAATAAATTTGGGTAAATAAAAACAAATAAAATCTTGTTTTGTTGGGAAATGACAGTTACATATCTGAAAGTTCATGGTGAAAAATGACAGCATCTATTCGTCCATGTGTACGTAGTTTAGGATAACAGTTGTATTTCCATTCTTTTCCATTCCTAAAAAGTCCCTGTTTTACATTAACTTCGAATACTTGTTTGTTTGTTTGTTTTGGGTTTAACGCCATTTTTCAACAGTATTTCAGTAATGTTTCAGCGGTCAGTTAATCTAACCAGTGTTCCTGGATTCTGTACCAGTACAAACCAGTTCTCCGCAAGTAACTGCCAAACTTCACATGAGCGGTGGAGGACGAATGATTTGAAACACAATGTCTTTTATCAATCGTCACATAGTACATACGCCTCGCCAGGGTTCGAACTCGCGATCCCGCGATCTGTAGATCTGCACTCTCCCTATAGAGGTAAATGGGCGGGTTAGTTGTAGAATGTTCCAAACACAAGATATTTTAATGAAATAACTCTAAGCATTGTCTTAAAAGATGTGTAATTTATATAATTAAAACGCGGACGGTTTCGTCGGTGGACCGTCTCAAATTGCACATTTTTTCGCGAAAATATGCATACTAATGATACTTCTTCAGATATTAAATAGGGGATGGGCCTTGTCCGAGTCATATCTTCGTAATTTGATGTCCAGTATCAATAAATGATACCTCGTTGCAAAGGACAGGCAATAATCTAGAGAAATCAGACCAAGTCGGGTTCGAACCCGGTCGGCTAGGTTATTGGTTAACGCCCGGTAATATTTTCTCAAAATATGAACTTTTCAGAGCAGTCAAGGCAGTTCCGAAAACTAAATAAAGTGTGTAAAAAGATCCTTTGGAAGCAGAGAATGCAACCAAGAAGAATAATCGTTCTAGTACACAACTTTTAAAAATGAAGGTTTACAATCTGATGGCGCAGTGCACTTCCTCACAGACATCAACGGAACGTTCATGACACTTGCGGGTAACGTCTCAAGCCTTAGAAGTATGCATAGTTGTTTTTAAATAATTATAATGAAATTAGCACCATCCAAACGCTAAAAAACGTATTTTTTTACATATATAATCATGCATATCCTTTGCGATACATACCGCTGCTAGTGTACAATACTCACTTGCATTAAATTCATCGATGTGATAAATGCGGGCGAAATAGTTCCCTAATGACAAATAGAGAATACATTTGGCATTGAAGGAAATATACTGGGCGAGGCTATGCCGAGCATTGTGTTATTTTTTTTTTCGAAGATAAGCCTAACAGATCTACACGTGGTCATCATGTGACATCATCTGCTAATGTGTTTTCAGGGATCATGAACTTGACGACCCAATGCGTCAATCTGTGAAGGTAAAGATCAAAGAGGCCAAGATGAAAACTTTGATACTTAATTTTACATATTTTTGTGCAAAATAATTGTTCAAATACTTGACATTTATCATAGATCAGAAAAGTAACGCCAAAGAAGTCAAATACTTTAATTTAATGAATATAACATCAAGCTGAAAATAGTAAATAATTTTTATCATTTTATGTAAAGCAGCACAAAACAGTTGCTGAAAAATGATATCCGTTGAAAAGTCTTTAGAACACCGATATAATAATTACTTCAGTGTGCTTTTTGGCTTGATGGAAGTTTTATTAACCAAAATCTTCAAGTGTTTATATTTTACGTATTCCTCTTGTAAAGAGTAGACACTTAAGAAAGACCATCATAATTTTCTGGTTCTCGGAAAAAAGGAACGAACTTTCTGGACAACTTTATAATTTGTATTTGCATCAAAATGCCATAACTGTTCTTTTTTTTATATTGATAGAGGCACGCTTTCTTCATGATGTGTGCCAATAAATCAACATACATACAGGTAAATCATTTATTTGCGCGTTTCAAATGCAAGACAGGACGACTAGAAGGAAACTTGATATGTCAAATCTATATATACAATGCTTTATATGACAAAATGGACCATTCTAAAATTGTGGAATTTTGGAATTCTTAACATTTCACAGACCATTTCTATAATAGTCCAATTAAATTAATCAAAACTATTATTGTGTGGTTATGTGATAGATGCAGTGTTATACATTTTTGTATTCTTTAGTCTGTTAATCTGTTCTGTATTGACGTCTTCTGTCATATATCTATTTAGGTACACCATTACGCTATTCGAGATTTGTCCAGAACAATTACAGAATTACCGGGCATTACTGGAATTCTAAAAAAGCATATTCGATCCCCGAGCGGGCGTATGTTCTCCGTGATAATTTTATAAAATGTTTGATAAAAGACTTTGTGTCTGTTGTCATTAGTCCACCACCTCTGATTCATGTTGGGAAGTAGGCAGGCAGTTACCTGCAGAAAACAGGTTTGTACAGGTACAGAATCCTGGAACACTGAAATAACTGAAATACTAACTAACTAACTAACTAACTAACTAACTAACAAATGAACTAAAAATGTACATGACATAACAATTATAGAACGCTCCTTATTTTCATACTTTGCAGACTATATAGCAACTGAATATATTGTAAAAATGTTCTAGTTACTGAATATTGATAATATGTCCATGCCAGTTATACTGTATACAAAAACACAAATACAATAAAATATATATATGGCATATCTTCTGAAACCCAGTTAGATGGCTTCGACACGTGAACAACATTGTGCCCATAGTGAAACTCCAAACGGTAGAGGTGAGGGGAAAGTAATAAATCACTTGACCAATGAGACCAAACGGAGTTGGGCACACAAATGCTTCGACATTGCTCGAATCCCATTGGAATAATTTCTTAACAGATCAGGCTAGCTTAAGTTTTTTTTGGTAGAGGTTTATTTCAGTCAAAAATTATAACAGACGGAGAAAAAATGATCCCAATATGGCCACTCTTAAAAGTGTTATTTGTTGTGCTTTGATTGACCAAGAAATTTTAAGTTGGGAAAGTCTGTTTTTTTCAGTTTCTTTCTTTTAATCAATTCACAGCCAATTAATATACAAACAGGGACAAGAAAATTGGGGTTACAATATGACAGAAATTATCTTTATATCTACACTTCTTATTTGAAAAGCTAAACATTTTTTAAATTGAATATATGCATTTTGATAGAATATCTGACTGCCGTACTAAAGAAATTACGTTCAAAATGGTTTGGGCCCCGAGACAATTAATTTTAATGTGATGGATCAGTCAGGATCTGTGAACAAACTTTTTTTTTTGAAAGAAAGCACTTTGCTTTGGCACTATATTGAACTAAACAACTGATAACAAATAGTTTGAAAACTTTATCTGAACAATATTTCTATGTTTAATCCAAATATTTTTAATTGAATTCCCCGTGCACGTCTTAGAAGTCGGGCCCCTTTCTTTTTGTGCCTACAACGTGCCTACTTCATCACCTACCGACACATCGAAGGCCAAGTGTGGCATTAGCACAGACACTCCAGATTTAAATCAAATGATGAACAACATCATAATTCCTGACTTTTTGAGTTTGAGTCATCAGCTACATGTATTACGAACGCATGAATTCCGATCAATATCACTTTGACGCATTAAAACAGCGATAATACCTGTTTTGCCGTTATCATTCCGGACCGCGTAATCAGATTTTTTTTCCGGAGATTTTTACGAACGTGCGGGCGGGTGAATTTTTTTCTTTTTCTCGGGAATGAAATCAATGATGCGGTAGTTCCGAAGAACGACAAATCAATTTGGTATGGCCTTACAGAACTGACCACTCTTTAATAGTAATGAAAGATTAGCTTATTAAATTCAAAAAGGCAATAGCTATTGGAAATTCAATGATTCTCTCCTAAAAGATTCAGAGTATGTTCTACATTAAACAACTTATTTTACAGATTAAATTACAGTATGCTTGCAGTACTAGTATCAAAGAAGTTAACATACCTATTGAAGATATTCCTGATAAAGAGATCATTTTTACAATTATTTTTGACACTAAGCTAACGCAGATATGAAGCATGCGCGGATCCAGCCAATTTTCTCAGAGGGGATCCGACCGAAACCTCACTATGACAAACATGTATCTTTATACACTAAATAATTTGAAGTGACTTGTGTGAATGGTACCCATTTATAAGTATAGGTTTGCCAATAAAATTTTGTTAACTAGGCTGAAATAGAAAAGTAGCCGACCAGCTAGGGTTCCGGAGGCATACCCCCTCGCTCTCTAGGTATTTAAGGAGCATTTAAAAACACTTTTTTCCACTGCAAATTTATATAAGATATACCCCTTATTTTCACGTTTATACGAGCTCACCAGTTAAATTTGGGAAAATGATAAAATTAAGTTTTCATTAAGGTAAAATTCTTTGTTTCTTTGAAATAATTAACATAGATATGAATTACGTTGAGGTCGTATGTAGCATACACTTTGAATGCGGTCCTTATGTTGCCTTCTTCCCTTCATTTCTTTCTTTTTTTACCCCCTCCCCCTCTGGATCCGCGTATGGGGAGGTAAATCAATTGCGTAAAAAAGCAACAGGTTGAAAGAGAACAAGAAATACAAAAAGAATCAGAACATTTGAATAGGTCGCAGACACAAAACTATGAATTATTAATCGAGCAAAAGAAAACGGAGACACAAGAAATTAGGAAAAAGAAATTAGAAGGTTCATTAAATAAGATCAAGAGCCAAAATGGATTCTGAAAGGCGAGAAACCTAGTAAATATTTCTGTAATCTAGAAAACCGAAAATTTGTCTCTAAAGTGATAAATAGATTATTTTCAAAAACAGGTTCTTTATTGCAGGAGCAAGATGATATTTTAAAAGAAACTTTTAATCATTACAAAACTTTGTACGCCTTCGAAGAAACCAAAGATGTTAATCTGAATAGATTATTCACAAATGTAAATGTTCCACTATTATCCGATTATCTGAAACATTTGACATACAAAGAAATGCTTGAACATCTAAAAAATGCGAAATGTTTCTGCTCCAAGAAACTCTGGCTTCAAAGTATCATTTTATAATTTTTTCTTGTCTGACATTGGCCATTTTTAGTAAGGTCAATAAACCACGGGTGTAACGTAGGAGAATTATCAAAATCTCAGAATTTAGGTGTCATAATATGTTTACCTAAAGGGGATAAAGATAAGTCTTTTCTTAAAAACTGGCGCCCTGTTATGTTCAAAGTTTGTTGTTATTACTTGACTTTCAGCTAGTATTTGATTCAGTTTTCATGGAAATTTATTTAAGATGTTCCCCATTTTTTAATATTTGGTATTGATTTTGTGCGCTGGAAAGAAGTGCTTTATAGAAACATTCAATCCTATGTTATTGTAAACGTATATTTATCAGACTGATTCTATGTTTCTTAAGGCTGTCGTCAAGGGGACCTATTGTCACCTTATCTCTTCCTTGTATGCGCCGAGATTTTTGCACTTCTGCTAAAGAACAACAGTAACCCCAAGGGCAAAATGATCAATAGCCTTGAATTTCTCCTGTTACAGTACGCGGATGATACATCAGTTATGTTAGATGGTACAGAAAAATCATTAAATAACACAATCCGCGTTTTAAAATTCTATGCTAATATTTCGGGACTTAATGTTAATTTCGACAAAATTGTTTGGAGAGGAATAGTGGTGAATGTGATAGGATGGTCTAACCAGGGACAGAAACTATACAAACTATTTAACACACATTACAATATTCACAAGCTTATTTACAGAAAATGAATATTTACAATGAATAAAAAGGAATTACTTATTAGAAGAAAAAAAGGCTGAATTCAAGGTCTGTGATGGTTTTAGAAAAGATGTTCGTTTCACAGATTTGTAATGCAATGTCATAGTGACGATTTTACAGATGTTTCAGATCTACTTAAAACTAAGAGCACCACTATTAATGTTGACACTATTGAAGATACTGTCCCATCAAATCGCGAAGAAGTTAATCTCATTATGGCTCCCCATATCCGGTGTTGTATCCCTGAGCTTTCTCAGTCGTTTACAAAGATCAACAGTTTGGCGGTTAAGGCACAACCATGGGACGTAGAATCTCAGCGCTGGGAACTCACACCCAGGCGGCGAGTTAAGAAAATCACAGGTATTTCACTTTTTAGTTTCTAATTGGATAAAGGTCCAGATAAAATTAAAAGGGAGGTAACAGCACAGGATATTTAAAATGGGGAACTCCGCGTTATTAATGCTGGAAACTTTAATATAGCGTTGAAATTTACATGGTTAAGAAGATCTTAGCAATAAAACGCAAAATATTTTGTACTAGTAAAAGAGATATGCCCATTTGTATCCAATTTTGGTAAATATGGAAACGAGTATATAAAACAAAAGACTAATTTTATCCAAAATGAGTTCTGGAGAGACGTATGGAAGTAGGTATTAATAACTTATTGAAAAGAAACAGATTAACACATGGTATGAGTTTTTATTGGACCAATATGGAATAATACAAAATTCAAATTAAGGGGGAAAAATATTGGACAAAGGGGCCTTCTTGGTTAACGATTTTATGGGGGTAAATGGAAATTTATACTCTACTGAAGAAGTTCAAGAGGTATACAATACAAGGACCAATTATCTGCATTATAATAACATATTGCCTTTACACGCCCATATCTACGTAGCCTTTGTATTCCGCAGCAGAGCACTAAGTAAACCAAAAGAAAAAAAAATCTACAGCAACCCTTGCCTATAGCAATAATATACTTTAGAGTTAAAGGCTGTAGAAAATTTTATGATTCGTTAAATAGCAAAACAAACTAGCCTTCCTCTCAACACAAGTGGACACAAGACTTAAATCTGGCAAACCCAATCTAGAAAATATATATAAATTGCCATTCAAGTGCACAAAGAACTCAGAAATGCAGTGGTTTCAGTTTAGGATGAATCACAGAATTTTTGATACAAATTATTTATTACAAAAACAAAAAGTGGGTATGGTTAATAGCAATTTATGTTCTTTCTTTGCTCAAGAAGTAAAAACATAAGTACACTTATTTGAGGGTTGTGACATTATACATGCTTACTGGTTGAATATGCAGTCATTTTCACTTCTTTGTGGTGATTAAAAATAACAAATATCCGAGCTTTTACTTCCCCTAAATTCTGAGGTTTTAGTACAGCTAATTTATTTGTGAATTCCATTGATCACTGTTGATGTAAGATCTTCAATGAAAAATCCGTCATCAAACGATAAGAACACTGTCACGTATATAAAGCATGCTTAGTTTATTGGCCAGAGGGCACATCGTCTGCCCTCGTTTATACGCATTCAATTACAGCGCGCAGTGAAGCGTGGCGATTTCAGTTGTTCTATGTGCTGCCATTTGAGAACTATTTTCTTTCAGCGGAGTGTGAAATCTATGGTGCTTATCAAAAAATCGAATAAGCCGAAAATATTCGTATATGTATTATTGTGGTTCCACTGGACGGAATTGTCTTCGACAATCCGTCAGAAAAACAGTTGTGTTTTTAATAAAAAGCGATGTTTTGTTAGGTAACATAGCTAATCAACCAACTTTAAATAGTGTTGTTATAACAACCAAATTGTATATTTATCATTGCAAGCTGAATGCTTGTGTTCCTGAATTAATTGCTTGAAAGAAATAATTACATCACTATTACAAACTGAGATTCAACGCAGTAAAATCATTTAGAGTAGATAGTAAATAATAAAATGTGGAAACAACACTCTGCAGTGCTTGTCAGTGCCAATCTGCAGAAAATTTTAAATTTCACTTGATATTTTTCTCTCAACATCTAGTATGGAAAATTGAATACAATTGAAGCCGATGCTGTAGGTCGTGAGCAGTGTTACACTTTTCGTAATTGCTCATGAACAGGCACTGTCAAACCACATTTTCATTGTTTGCTTTCATCTGAATGTTTTCGAATGACCCCCTTCTTTTAGAAATTTATACATTTTGACTGATAGTGACCTGATTAAGTTTATTTTTGATGTGCTCGTCTGAATTTTATATTTTTCGACGGACAAAGTCAGAAGGTAACTCGCAAAAAAATGTGGGGCACGAATTTCTAATTGTATAATGTTATCTATAGTCTTTGAAAATTGATGTGGTTATAGAAAGAAGAAGAGTGATCTGTTTTTGGAGAACATCGGATGACTGTTTGCTGACTGTTTGCTGAAAAGTGCAACTCAACGAACGATAAAGTTAAAAATAGCTTGACGTATAAGCGGGATTGCCGTTTAAGAATATTCTGCATTCTTCACAGTTTTCTATTAATTCAGCCACATTATTTCCATCTAAGGTCTCCAACAGAACCGTAAGTAAGTTCCTGTAGATCGGTAAGACGCAGAACGCACTTAGTGTTCACAATGACTCGTCTTTCTGTTAAAGCCGTCCTAGCTTGTGACATTTTCTAAAGAAACGGTTTCCCGTTTTCAGGCCAATACTTGTGTGTTTAGTATTCACTTTTTGCCTTGGCCTGCGCTATATCTGGTCATATTTGATAAAAAAGAACGTACATTGCTTCGAAGTTTCGAATCGACGAAGTTGTTGTTAATTAAGCTATCCGTGTTTACCCAAACGTCATAGTCACGTGAATGGCCACACTGTTGTATATATACACGTCACGTAGTGTGCACCTTTAAATAAAATGAACTGTGCTCTCCGGAGCTATAAAAATATTTATTTATTTGGCCTACCCAAAGAAGGGGGAAATTGCTTGTAATACAATACAATTTGTGGTAACAAAAGAAAAGGTCTAAGGGAAATAACTCTATAATGAACATATAAAACTTACACTTTGTTCAGCCTTTTGTACATAGTTTATCTAATAATTATAAATAGAGTATACGAGATAGTTGAACATAGAAAATAGTATATAAAATAGAAAAAATTGGAAACTCCACAGGTCGCTCAACACAACAAATTACTATTAGTAATTACCATATTACTTTACTGGTAATATTATGTTATCTTTGATACATATGTTTTGTGAAATTATACTTAAATCAAGTTTGTATAAGTTTATTCAAAGTTTAGTTCGTATTGCATTGCATGTTGCAAGATCAACACAGATCTCTATCAACCGGCTACAGTAAAAACGAACGTGATAGCCAGAAAATACTATCATCTGGATAACTGATGGGTGTGTCGTTGCCTATTTCTACCATTGAAATCACATAGGGATACGACTTAAAAATAATTTAACCCAAACCAATTAGTATTGGAAATTTCATCAGAAATATTTAGAAACAGGACTGTTTTAAAACTTTTCAAACATAAAACAAATTGAGTTATGCATTTTATATAAGCTTTCGCTCACTTTGTCTAACAACCCACTCTAACAAAAAACAAATTGTTAGATTCATGGCTGTGTTATCCTATATTAAAAATAACATAGATAAGTTGCTTTTTCATTGCATTGATAGGAATATGATTGACAAATAGGTTCATTCAAGGGTTAGGTCATTTGATTAAGAGTTGTAGGGTATTAAGGTAAAATAGTTCTAAATAGGTAAGAAGCAGCATTTCCGGGCTAGTCGGAAAAATGGCGGAAGAAAGAATTTCCCAATTTTTTTTCCCAATTAAAGTGGCATTCAAGTTCATATTTCATGTCAGCTAGTTCGTGTTTTTGTTTCATTATGGACCTGCTTTTATATTTTTGCAGCATATTCAAGGAGATTTTCGCATTCATAGAAGTCTAAACACACCTTTTTACTCCTACATTTCTGCTGTCAGTTTGAAAGATAGTCCATTGTGTTGACCAGTCAGACAAAAATCTCTCTTAGAAAATATATGACTCCTACTTTCCTTGGTGTTTTGTAGCTTATAGGTGATGCAAGAAGATAAGGCTAGTAATTGTCTTTTAAAATGTATCTGACTATGTTTAACAGCTCTCGGAGGATTGTAGATTTTATATAGAACATATAGTGGATTTATTTACTACTATATTACAAGCTAAAAAAATGTCGGAATGTTTCAGCAAGATTACCTTTGTCAAAATATTTCCATTCAATTTACGCTAATATTATTGTTCTTCTTATAACATGGTATTTTCTATATACAAATAACATGAAAAATAAATAAGCCCAATACAATGATTAATTACTCGTTAAAAAGTGGTAAACTACATGACACAAGCTGCTGTTACTGGTTGCTTTTAGCAATTCGTAGTCAACATGATCGTTCAGTTTAGTAATCATATACGAATATTGCCATGAGAAAACCAACATAATGGCTTTGCGACAAGCATGGATCCAGACCAGCCTGCGTATACGCGCAGTCTTGTAAGGATCCATGCTGTTCGCTTTCAAAGTCAATTGCAATTAGAGAAACCATTAGCGAACAACATGAATGCTAGCCAGACTGCGCGGATGCGCAGGCTGGTCTAGATCCATGCCGGTCGCAAAGCCACTATGTTGGTTTTCTCATGGCACGGCTCATACAGTTACTTTTTTTAACGATTTTCTAAACACAAATGAATATGATATGTTTTAACTTCAAAAGGTCACGTGTTTCAGCTATTGGAGCTAGAGGTGTGATGCGATACGGAATAAACTTGTTTGAGAAGAAGGTTGTGCATTTTAAGAAGGATAAATTTATTTTCTGTTGAATGAAAAGGTAACGCAATTTTGTATTATTCTTATTGATATTGTAAAATATATACGATCTTTGTTTATACAAAGCAATTCGGTCAATGCAAATTGATTGTTTGAATACAAGTAAACGTAAATCATTTTTATTTTTGAATTGAAGGAATTTTTCTGGTGTTCATTCTGAGGTACATGCTGCCGAATAACGAGCACAAAGAATAAAACTGTAGTACCGTAATGATATACTTATTTTGCTTTACATCTCAGAGAATTTAGTTATATTAAAAATGTAGTTAAATTAGTAACTATATGTTTATCACCATTCTTATTATATTGCATCATTAAGCAATGGTTCGAAATTCATTTTACAAAGCAATAAGTTACGTTAAAACTTTTCAAGTATTTTCTGTGATATTTCTGTAGACTTGTAGAATTTTACTCTGGCAAATAATAGAAATGTAATAAGATTGTATAACCGAAATGCTAAATAAATGTCAGTTTATTATTTACTGCTATAAACTAAAACATTAAACTCAATTCTGAGCCAGCTATGATACAACCATTAAGTCTTTATATCAAAGCGGGATGGTACTGACTAAAAAGTCTATTTGTTAATACATTGATAGAAACAGTGTTTAAACCCTCCATGTAAAATGATATCCAGGGCGTAATCATAGAAATTGTTGAAATGGGTCTGTCATATAAATACAATTCATTGAACATATTCTAAGGAGATATAAAGGGGAGCGGTGGTCTAGTTGATAAGGTGTCGGCAGTTCAATCAAGGGGTCGTGGGTTCGAGCCCCACTGGGGTCACGACCATGACTTCTCATATGACACCAGTTCTGGTTTTTCAAGGAAGCGGACTCGAAAGGGGTTAAAATAATCTTAAAACTTTCATCACAATCAAGCTAAAACAAACTAGTATACACTGAGGAGATATGCCTTAATGATGAATAAGTACAAAAGTTATTAGGTAAGATGTCAGTGAGTTTTCCAACCTTTTTGTCTCAAATATTGCGCTTTCCATCTAATTGCCCTTCTGTTTATACGAAGTATATTAGATTCGTTGTTGATATTATTGAGAGAGAGAGAGAGAGAGAGAGAGAGAGAGAGAGAGAGAGAGAGATTATTGCACTTTTATGACTTAGTAGAATATCTGCGAGAATGTTTGTCTTGTAACGTTCCTTGTTGTGCCCTTAAAAGTTAAGCTCTTGGTGCTTTGACTTCAGACAAGTTGCGGAGAATTGTAATATTTTTTATTTTTATGTTTAAATATATTATATCGAAAACAAAATACACTGATATTCAGGAAATAAGACAAACATTTTCTTTTTTTTGAGATTATTTTATATATAAAATTGATAGCTACTATTTGCAAGTAAATGCAGATGCCAAACAATGGGACTCGTTTGATGAAGATATTGGCAAGATCCCAAATAGAACACTGGTGGGTGATACGGAATGGAAAAACTCTACCCTTGCCTTGAAACAATGCTGTATACTATGGGCAAAGAACGGTTTGAGTTAATCCAAAGAAACAATAAGGAACGGTCTTGTGGAAAGAACAGACGAGAGAAGAGATACAAAAGATCAGGTCAGAACTCAGACAGCTTGCAAAAGCTGTAAAAAATGCGGGAGAAGCATAGAAAGTAGGACCAGAGTTGTGAGATATTCTGAGGAAGAAAAGAAATGACCTCAAGAAAGCAGAGAGAAAAGAAAGGGCGAAGAAGAGGGATGCATTTCAGGTAAATCCTTAGAGATTTACCTCCACTGTCCTAGAGGGGAAGAAATCTGGGAAACTGACAAGTACCAGAGAAGAGGCCGAACAATTCCTCAGCGACACCAATGGTGATAGTCAACATGTGATCCCCTGGGACCATGTGACAGGATCCAGTTCCAGAGTTTTCGGGTTTTAAAGTTGCATTGAACGTACTACTGTGTTACCGCATATAATCCTGGAAGCCAAAGTCTACTTGACAGATCTGACAATTTATGTCTAAATTTGGCTAATGCGTATGAAACAATGCCACACATGCTGCTGAGGAGGCCCTGAAGTATTTCTAGATACAAGAACACTTCAGAAGGGTCATATGCTATAAAAGCTGGAGAAATGGTGACGACAAGGGGCCCAATGAAAGCCACTAATATCAGGCAACCAGTAAACAGAGCTTTATGGATGATTTGACGATAACTACACATTCCTATACCCAAGCTAGATGGAAACAAAATGCACTTGAGGATGCAGCAGCTTACGCAGTGATGACTTTCAAACCAAGAAGTCAAAAACTTTGTTATAAGGAAAGAGAAGGTCTCTCAGCAGTTCATCCTGACTGTACAGGGGAGAGAATTCCAACAATGATTGGTAACCCCATTAAGTGTCTATTGAAATGGTTCAGTGACACACTAAGTGATAAGGCCAACGTCAGAAAAGTGGAGCAGAAAGTGAAAGGGAATGAGGAAGATTAATAAGACTGTTGCCAGGTAAGTTCAGGGTTGGATCACCACTGTACTCTTGCCAAACCGACTTGGCCGTGATGCTGTACGAGATATCCACACGGCTGTTGAAAAACTGGAGCTAATCATTTACAAGCATCTTGCAAATTTGCTTGGCCTTCCACCAAGTTTCTCATCAGCCAAACTGAAACTTTCATCCGTGACAAAGAGAAGGGAACTCTATTTATCATGCCATTACTATAGCAACTGCCTGATAAAGCCTGTCTGAGAAAAGCAGGCTTTCTAAGGTCAGTGACTTGAAAAACACTTTGCACTGTTTAAACCTATGTTTAATCCAAGGACATCAGAATGTGTCCATTTTGAAATTTAAAAATTTTTAGGGGGCCCCTCATACGACACGGGAAGTAGGTCTTTAAAATCAAAAATAAAAAAAGCGAAGGAAAAAACAAATTCAAACCCTTTTGTGTTTTGTAACCACAATCTCTGTTTTTGCTGAACACGAAAAGAATAATTTCAATTTGTTCCCAAGTTAAATTTTATCCAAAATTTTCAGTTGCTAAAACGGACACCCATTCTTACCAAGCAAACGTTTGAAGTGAATTAAAATACACACGCCATAACGCCGCTGGCAGAAAAATAGGCAGTACGTTTATCTTACCGTTAAATTATATTCCATGGAAGTTCATTCCAGATGCAATATTCCATGATGTAAGAACGGAGAGCAAAAAATCATGAACAAACGCTTTGCATGAGTCATTTTCGTTTCTACGAGCTTTTCCGTTATAAAAACATTTTTGTGGTAATTGCAAATATGGTAGGCATACGCTATACATTATTGACATGGTCTCACATACCTATTAAAAGCGCGTTTATAAAAATATTGGCGCAAATGTCTTTTAGTAGTTATTCTAAAAAACAAGATGGCGTCATTTTGAACAAAAAAATAAAATAAAAAAGAAGTCCGGCAAAACAGCAAAATCTGGTCCACTCCTATTTTCGCAAGTCTCGCTCCTTCCAGGACCATATCTAGCCTCGTCTGAGAAACCCTTTCTCAAAAAACAGTAACCTGTTATTCTCTATAGCTCATCAGCCAAACTGAAACTCCATCCGTGACAGTAGAGTACAAAGTGAAAAGGCAAGGCTTATAATCACCTTAAAGGATTCCTGAGATGAGAAGGTGTGCAGGTCAAGACAGGAAGAAAATGGTCGGCCAGCAAAGCAGTCGATGAAGCTGAAAGCAGGTTGAGGCATATAGAGATCGTTGGTTAGTTTGCAAAGGACGCGAGGGACTGGGTCAAAAAAACCAGCTCTTCTTGAATGTTCCCAGTTTTGCTGAGAGGAGAAGCCTCTTATAGGAAGGAGATAAGGACGAAGAAGAAGAACAGAGAAAAAACAAATCCCAATTGAAATTGGCTATCAGGGAGCATGGACCAGATGGGAACTTGACGACAGAAATCTCACTTAAACCGAGAATTGGAGATACCCAACATACCGGCTCAGTTTTCCTTTACGGGCAGTATAGGACATCCTCCCTTCGTCAGTCAACCACTATAAGTGGAATCTCCAATGACAACTAGACTGCACTCAATGTGGGAAGCGGGGAAACCCCCTTAAACATGTGCCCTTTTCATGCCATGTGGCACTCACACAAGGGAGATATACAGGGAGGCACACTAAACTTCTCATGGGGTAGTTATTCTTAAAAGATAACACTTTTGAGTTTTTTTTAAAACATATTTAGAAATATTTTAATGCCAATTATCATATTTCATTGTAAAAATCAATAACATTGAATTTTCCTTCTTTTGTTTGTAGGGTCCAAATAATGATAAACCCTATTTTTACAGATTCTTAACTGAAAAATTTCATCACAAGAAAATGTTTGTATAATCGGGGTTGGGGTTTTTTAGTTTAGTGATGAAACCGACATAAATTGTTTTAATCAGTTGCGTGTGAAAAATTCAAATCCAAGAAATGAAGGAATACATTATTAGCAGTATGTGACGTCACTGACTGCTGACGTGATCAACATTTAGAACTGCAACAAAACAATTTGTTTAGGAAGAACCCTGTGAAAAAAGCTAGGCTGGATTTTTTTTTAAATATCAATCCATTATTATATAGATGGTATAGATACTGCAATACTTCCTGGTTACAGAACTGACCACTCTTTAATAATAATGAATGTTTAGCTTAATAAATTCAAAAAGGCAATAGCTATTGTAAATTCAATGATTCTCCCCTAAAAGATTCAGAGTATGTTCTACATTAAACAACTTATTTTACAGATTATATTACAATATGCTTGCAGACATACCTATTGAAGTAATTCCTGTTAAAGATATCATTTTTACAATTATTTTTGACCAGCTAGTGTTCCGGGGCCATGCCCCCTCGCTCTCTAGGCATTTAAGGAGCATTTAAAAACATTTTTTTTTCCCACTGCAAATTTTATATAAGATATACCCCTTTATTTTCAGTTTTATACGAGCTCCCCAGTTAAATTTGGGAAAATGGGGAAAATTAAGTTTTCATTAAGGTAAAATTTTGTTTCTTTGAAATAATTAAAATAGATATAAAATTAGGGTTGAGGTCGTAATGTAGCATACACTTTGAATGCGGTCCTTATGTTGCCTTCTTCCCTTCATTTCTTTCTTTTTTTACCCCCTTCCCCTCTGGATCCGCGTATGGGGAGGTAAATCAATTGCGTAAAAAAACAACAGGTTGAAAGAGAACAAGAAATACAAAAAGAATCAGAACATTTGAATAGGTCGCAGACACAAAACTATGAATTATTAATCGAGCAAAAGAAAACGGAGACACAAGAAATTAGGAAGAAAAAAAATTAGAAGGTTCATTAAATTTAAGTCAAGACCCAAAAAAGGATTCTGAAAGGCGAGAAAACCTA
Organism: Mercenaria mercenaria; assembly: GCF_021730395.1. Classification (NCBI taxonomy): domain Eukaryota; kingdom Metazoa; phylum Mollusca; class Bivalvia; order Venerida; family Veneridae; genus Mercenaria; species Mercenaria mercenaria. Next base: position 53,963,548 of record NC_069372.1, on the reverse strand, counting down.
GTAAATATTTCTGTAACTAGAAAACCGAAAATTTGTCTCTAAAGTGTTAAATAGATTATTTTCAAAAACAGGTTCTCTGTAATCTAGAAAACCGAAAATTTGTCTCTAAAGTGATAAATAGATTATTTTCAAAAACAGGTTCTTTATTGCAGGAGCAAGATGATATTTAAAAGAACTTTTAATCATTACAAAACTTTGTACGCCTTCGAAGGGAAACCAAGATGTTAATCTGAATAGATTTTCACAAATGTAAATGTTTTCCCCTATTATCCCATTATCTGAACATTTGACATACAAGAAATGCTTGAACATCTAAAAAAAGCGAAATGTTTTTTGCTCCAAGAAACTCTGGCTTCAAGTATCACTTTATATTTTTTTCTTGTCTGACATTGGGCCCTTTTTTAGTAAGGTTAATAAACCACGGGGTGTACTGTAGGAGAATTTATCAAAATCTCAGAATTTAGGTGTCAATATGTTTACCTAAAGGGGATAAAGATAAGTCTTTTCTTAAAAAAATGGCGCCCTATTACTCTTATAAATGTAGGCTAAAAGATATCCACAGCATTTGTTGCTAATCGAATGAAGAAGGTTTAAAATTCAATTAATAAATGAAAACCAGAATGGATTTATTCCAGGACGCCTCACAAGAGATAAGTGAGACTATTATATGATGCTATGTTTATGCTGAGAAAAAGTATGTTTTTAAGGTTTGTTTTTTATTACTTGACTTTCAGCTAGCATTTGATTCAGTTTTCATGGAAATTTATTTTAGATGTTCCCCCTTTTTTTAATATTTGGTATTGATTTTGTGCGCTGGAAAGGAGTGCTTTATAGAAAAATTCAATCCTATGTTATTGTAAAACGTATATTTATCAGACTGATTCTATGTTCCTTAAGGCTGTCGTCCCAAGGGGACCTATTGTCACCCTTTTCTCTTCCTTGTAAAGTGCCGAGATCTTTCTGATTCTGCTAAAGAACAACCGAAAAATCAAGGGCATAAATGATCAATAGCCCTTTTTTTTCTCCTGTTATAGTACGCGGATGAACATCGTTATGTTAGATGGTACAGAAAAATCATTAAATAACACAATAGGTTTTAAAATTCTATGCTAATATTTCGGGCTTAATGTTAATTTCGACAAAATTATTTGGATAGGAATAGTGGTTAATGTGATAGGATGGTCTAACCGGGGACAGAAACTATACGAACAATTTAACACACATTACATATTCACAAGCTTATTTACAGAAAATGAATATTTACAAAGAATAAAAAGAAATTTCTTATTAAAAAGAAAAGAAAAGACTGAACCTGATGGTTTTAGAAAAATGTTCGTTTCACAGATTTCTAATGCATTCATAGTGACGATTTTACAGAGTTTCAGATCTACTTTAAACTAAGAGCAGCACTATTAATGTTGACACTATTGAAGATACTGTCCCATCAAAAACGCGAAGAAGTTAACCCATTCTGGCTCCCCATATCCGGTGTTTGTATCCCTGAGCTTTCTCAGTCGTTTACAAAGATCAACAGTTTGGCGGTTAAGGCACAACCATGGACGTAGAATCTCAGCGCTGGGAATCAAAACCCCGGCGGCGAGTTAAGAAAATCACAGGTTTTTCACTTTTTAGTTTCTAATTGGATAAAGGTCCAGATAAAATTTAAAAGGGAGGTAACAGCACAGGATATTAAAATGGGAACTCCGCGTTATTAAATGCTGGAAAACTTTAATATAGCGTTGAAATTTACATGGTTAAAAAGATCTTAGCAATAAAAAGCAAAAAATTTTGTACTAGTAAAAGAGATATGCCCATTTGTATCCCAATTTTGGTAAAAAATGGAAACGAGTATAAAAACAAAAGCTAATTTTATCCAAAATGAGTTCTGGAGACGTTTTGGAAGTAGGTATTAATAACTTATTGAAAAGAAAAAAGATTAACACATAGTATTTTTTTTATCTGGACCAATATGGAATAATACAAAATTCAAATTAAGGGGGAAAACTCTTGAAAATCAGCATATATTGGACAAAGGGGCCTTCCTGGTTAACGATTTTATGAAAGTAAATGGAAACTTATACTCTATTGAAGAAGTTCAAGAGGTATACAATACAAGGACCAATATCTCCATTACAATAACATATTGCCTTTACACGCCCATATCTACATAGCCTTTGTATTCCGCATCAAAGTCCTAAGTAAAACCAAAAAAAAAATCTACTGCAAAAACCCTTGCCTATAGTAATAATTATACTTTAGAGTTAAAGGGTGTAGAAATTTTATGTTTCGTTAAATAGCAAAACAAGCCAGCCCTTTCCTTCAAACACAAGTGGCACAAGTCTTAAATCTAGTAAACCCAATCTAGAAAAATATATATAAATTGCCTTTCAAGTGCTCAAAGAACTCAAAAACGCAGTGGTTTTAGTTTAGGATGAATCACAGAATTTTTGATACAAATTATTTATTACAAAAACCCAAAAATGGGTATGGTTTTTAAAAGCAAATTTTTGTTCTTTTCTTGCTCAAGGAGTAAAAACTAAGTACACTTATTTTGGGGTTGTAACATTATACATGCTTACTGGTTGAATATGCAGTCATTTTCACTTCTTTGTGGTGATTAAAAATAACAAATATCCGAGCTTTTACTTCCCCTAAATTCTGAGGGTTTTAGTACAGCTAATTTATTTGTGAATTCCATTGAACACTGTTGATGTAAGATCTTCAAAGAAAAATCCGTCATCAAACGATAAGAAAAACTGTCTCGTTTAAAGCCCCTGCTTAGTTTATTGGTCAGAAGGCACATCGTCTGCTCTCGTTTATACGCATTCAATTAAAGCGCGCAGTGAAGCGTGGCGATTTCAGTTGTTCTATGTGCTGCCATTTGAGAACTATTTTCTTTCAGCGGAGTGTGAAATCTATGGTGGTTATCAAAAAATCGAATAAGCCGAAAAAATTCGTATATGTATTATTGTGGTTCCACTTGTGGTTCTTCGACAATCCGTCAGAAAAACGGTTGTGTATTTACTAAAAAGCAACGTTTTGTTAGGTAACATAGCTAATCAACCAACTTTAAATAGCTTTGTTATAACAACCAAATTGTATATTTATCATGCAAGCTGAATGCATGTGTTCCTGAATTAATTGCTTTAAAGAAATAATTACATCACTATTTCAAACTGAGATTCAACGCAGTAAAATCATTTAGAGTAGATAGTAAATAATAAAATGTGGATACAACACTCTGCAGTGCTTGTCAGTGCCAATCTGCAGAAAATGTTTAAATTTCACTTGATATTTTTCTCAAAGAAACCACCACCTGATATGTACAATATTTCATTTGTATTTCAATCTAAGGCGTTTTTTACTCTCACCCGCGCCCCTTTGATCTTTTAAATTTCTCCTTTTTTCTACTTATATTTCTTTTTAATGTTCTCTTTAATAAACATTGAATCAAGGGAAGTAACTCAAACATATTTCTTACACATTTCAGGAAGAATGATCTTTTGATTGCTATTTTGATTTCAATATGCATTGGCACATTTAATTCGTAACTTAGCCTATCTTGATGTGAGCCTGTATTTAGAATTCAGAGTTTGTAACAGATCTTTGTTGGCTGTTTTCACAACACAACCATCCATGATTTTTTTCTCTACGAATTCTATCAGAGATTATAATTAATTATATTTGTAGCTACTAAATGTGCTGATTAACGTCGTGCTGGTAAAATAACAGCGAAAAGTTTAGAACCGTGTCCAATAGATGAAGAAATAAATTATTGACGATTCATTGTATGTGTCTAGTTAATGAAAAACGTGGCAATTTGTATTATTACAACACATAAATGTTTAACTTATCATTCCTTTGTTATTTTACAGTAACTAATAAATATTGCTATTGATTAATATCTTGCGGATATTATGTTGTGAAATATACCCTGTGAAATATGATGGTTAACTAAATTATAAAAAAGGTTCTCAGGGAGTTTGCCGATACACTTGAGGAGCGTAAGCCAGACCAAAGAAGAAGCGGATGTCAATACAGTTTGTAATAGAAGGCGAGACTCCGAACAAAGCTATTGCCATTGAACTTACTGTACCATGGGAGGAGAGATGTGCTGAGGCCCACGAGCCAGAGGAATAAAGAAAAATATCAGGACCTTTTGTCAGAATGCAGGCAACAGGGATGATACACTTGGAACTTTCCAGTTGAAGATGGAGCACGAGTATTTCGAAAGAAATTCCCGTCCAATCAGTGTGGCGGATATTCAGCGGTTTTGGAGTGACAGAACGAAGCAGGAAGGCTGCAATTCAGAGAGTAGATCAGGCAGCTGGAAGAGCGTCGTGTTTGATGTGGGCAATACGGGACACTAGTAGCTGGAAACGCACCACCTCCACACAGTGACTTTATCACCACTGTGGACCCCCTTCACGAGTGTTCCGAGTGATGGGTTGAAACATTTGTTGATGGTTGGACTCGGTTGAAAATTGGGGTAGAGGCGCAGCTTTCAGATGCTGTATATGTATTCAGTTTAAATAAAACCTAAAGCAAAAATCAAGTTGAAATCCGTTTAACATTTGTAGCTTGGGAGAACTTCATTAACAGTTGAAATCATTTTTTTCTGTTTAAAATTTATTTTAAAATTGGCCAGGTTACCTTAATATTTGTATGTGCGCATGCCCAACCGGAAGCTAACGTGACGATTTACGACGACGATTACGACAAAACTAAATGTGTTTGAATAATCATTCTTCAGGAAAAGAAGCATGAACCTGTCTCCGATCTGATGCTTCAAGGTTTAATAATGCGGAAATAATGAATTAAATGCGACAGAAACGCTTCAAAACATTGTTGCCTTAAAATGACGTCACTGACGTCAAGATGTTACGTGTCATTCACCGCGAAAAAACTAACAGCTTTCATTTTGAAAGTACGTAATTCTGTGCATTTTCTTTATTTGAACTATTTTCAAACATCCATTATATGCTGAAATATTTTTATGAGTCTTTTGCCCTGAATAATAAAATCTTGCTTTTTATGTAGTTATGGTGAATTTTTAGGCGGAATGTAAGAAAATGGATGATGGTAATCAATGTTATTTGGAATATAGTTGGGTGAAAGGTTACTTGTTACGTCCATTTTCAAATATAAAACTGGCAGTTTTATTTGTAATACCTATGTTTCAGTTTTCGTTGATAATTTGTTGCTTATATACTAAAACTAAGCTCTAAAATTGTTCGCATTTCAGTAGAAAATTATGGTTTCTTGAATTGAATTGATGTTACCATGGAAACGAAGTCCGTGACCTATATATCTAAATGTAAAATTCAAAAGGTTGACACTGGTCTATTTAAGGAACTCTGCTTTGGCTTTTTATTTTCATTTTAACAATATCCATGAGAATAATAGCAGCATGCAGAACAATTTTTTCCATGAAAAATGCTAGCCAAAGGGTACTGCTGAAAGTATTTTAAGCTGTAAAATTTGTTTGAATAAATTCAAACAACACGTAAATATTACGTACGTTAGAAATAATATGTTTTAAAGCTACATTAACAAGAAATGCTACATTAAGTTAATTCAATATTTTTTCATAAGAAATTACGACAAAAAGCAAGATATAATCTATTTTAAACATCTCTGTGTCCATGGTTACTTTAAACGTTTTAAAAAAAATAAGGTACAGTGTAAAGTGCTTGGTATTTTGCTAATAATTTACCCCAAAAATTCTATATTTGTCATTTTAAAAGAATGGCACTGAAGCCGTCGAAAACCCCCTTTTTATACATAGTTTTTAAAAAAAGAGAGGAAAATGCGTTACCATGGAAACACGAGCCCTCGAAAACCCCGTTTTTATACATAGTTCTTTAAAAATGAGAGAAAATGCGTTACCATGGAAACACGAGCCCCGCGACATGTACATTTTAAGCTTATATTAGAAAGCTAATGCGCATACTAGTAAAATTATCAATTATGCAGACTTCTACGTATATCAATGACACCAAAATACACTGAAAATTGTTAAATAATTATCCGTATTTTCTTTCTTCTTTCAATCTTTCAATATAAAATACCTTTGGAGGGTTAAGTTCTTCAAACCTGAATAAAAATTGAACTTGAAGGGACAGAGATAAACGAAATTCCGATTGTAGCAGTTAAAATATATTACACGAAATACAAAAAATTTCTGCGGTTCAACTAATTTGAATTTACCCTGGTAACAAGGTAACCTACCTCCTTAATGTAACATACAAATACATATTCATTGCAAAACTCTCAATCTCACAACAACGACAGTAGACACAAAGGCCTGTTGCGTTAATTTTATTTTTAGCAAAAGTAATTTACAGAATAAAATACAATTTTCTAAAATTTTGTTTCTTTGTGCGAAGTTGCTTGATCAGCATCATCAGATGACCTTATGGAATTTTCAATTTTCGGCTATTAACGAAAAACTACGGAATCCGGTTAGTGTCATATTGAATGTCGACTGCCGGTGTTTGAGGGCGACACACGACACGACACGGCGTATGACATTGCAACGCAGACGACAATGTACATTAGCATTTGAATGTCCCATTGTCGCGCTAGGTTTCGGCAAAAATATTGCAATAAACATAGTGTGTCGTTGTTCATTGTCAAGTATCGTGTCGTGTGAGGCGTTGTCGTGTCATGTGTCGTGTCGTGTGTCGCGTTGAGTTGACATGACAATGTACAAAGATACTCGACATTACATCACGCAAATGTCGTGGAATTGTCGACTGTCGACTTAAATTGCTTAACAACGACACACAACATTCAATGCATCACATGGCAACGATAAACGACACTATCGCACAAATATCGCGCAATTGTCGCATGTCGAGGTAATTTAGGTCAAATCTTGTTAATATATTTTTTTTTCAAAAATCTCTCATTTTCAATCAAATATTACGACAAATGTACCTAAAGTTGCTTGATAAAAGGTACATGCATTTGTAGCACTATTTAAATCTATTTCATAAAGGTATAGCGCAAGGCTCAAACTTGACCCTTAGGTTTGTCCTGACTCGAACGGGTGCCATGTAGAAAAGCAAAATCTTAGTGAAAATACATTTTATTTTCTACTTTTTTTTACATAAACTAAGGCACTAAAGTGACACGCTTTGGTGTATATCGAATATTTCTATGGACATAAATTTGGGTAAATAAAAACAAATAAAAACTTGTTTTGTTGGGAAATGACAGTTACATATCGGAAAGTTCATGGTGAAAAATGACAGCATCTATTCGTCTGTTTGTACGTAATTTCGGATAACAGATGTATTTCCATTCTTTTCCATACGTAAAAAGTTTCCGTTTTACATTAACTTCAAATACTTGTTTGTTTGTTTGTTTTGGGTTTAACGCCATTTTTCAACACTATTTCAGTAATGTAATGGTGGTCATTTAAGCTAACCAGTGTTCCTGGATTCTGTACCAGTAAAAACCAGTTCTCCGCAAGTAACTGCCAAACTTCATATGATTTAGCGGTGGAGGACGAATGATTTGAGACACAATGTCTTTTATCAAATCGTCACATAGTACATACGCCTCGCCAGCGAACTTGCGATTCCGCGATGTATAGATCTGCGCTCTCCCTATAGAGGTAAACGGGCAGGCTAGTTGTAGAATGTTCCAAACACAAGATATTTTAATGAAATAACTCTAAGCATTGTCTAAACAGATGTGTAATTTGTATAATTAAAACGCGGACGGTTTTGTCAGTGGACCGTCTCAAAATGAACCATTTTTTGCGAAAATATGCATACTTATAATACATCTTCAGATATTAAATAGGGGATGGGCCTTGTCAGAGAAGTCATATCTTTATAACTTGATGTCCAGTATCAATAAATGATACCTCGTTGCAAAGGGCAAGCAATAATCTAGAGAAAACAGACAAAGTCGGGTTCGAACCCGGTCGGCTAGGTTATCGGTTAACGCCCGGTAATATTCTCAAAATATGAACTTTTCAGAGCAGTCAAGGCAGTTCTGAAAACTCAATAAAATGTGTAAAAAGATCCTTTGGAAGCAAAGAATGCAACCAAGAAGAATTATATCAGACTCGGTTTGATTGAGTCTGTTCATGAGAGGTAATGGAATTGTGCAACACATCTCACGCCCTCTAGCACCGGATTAAGCGGAACTCTATTACACATAAGTTGAATTGACTCCATGATCCCAAAAATTATCTTCAAGCATTATCTTCACTGAGTCCAGCGACACCATTGGAGTACTGCTCGAAGCTGCTCGGATCGGGCCAAATTAGATTTGGCCAGCACCCTACCGTATGTAACAAGCTCAGTCATTTTCTGATACCTATCCTCAGCTCTGTTCCATCATATGGACTTGAATGTAAAGCTAAGATATCTACAAACATATTCATATATGGTATGGGTAGGCATCTGGGGTGTAGAGACTTGAACAAGGATCAAAATCTAACATAGTGTCATTATCAACTGAAATTCAGTTTAAATTAGAATACCGTACCTCAATGTATTACCTCCCCTGACACTTATGGCTCGCCCAGGTGTACGAAAATGGTCTTGATCTGTAGCCAGGACCTGTACGTAGCCGACCATATATAAAAGTAGTACAAATGTAGGTCAAAAGGGATCCAACTGGGTCGGAAACCTTCCAAACATGGTAAAAAACCAACCGTTTCGAACCCGATCTTGAAGCCGTATTTGGCTTGCTCTGACCTCTAGGGCTACCCAAGGTACATTAACATGGTCTCAATCAATAGCCAGGACTCCCACCCTACATGACGAAATATGATATAGATATATTACTTTAGCATAGAGGCTCGAACCCGGACGAAAACGTCTTAGAAATGTTCAAAATAAGACCGTAGAAGACCAAATTGTGACCTTACATGTCCCGCTCCGACTCGTACGGCTATCCAAGGTACTCAAATATGATCTCAATTGATAGCCAGGACCCACACCTACACGACCATGTATGATACGGGTATATATTTTGTCAAAGAGGGTCGAACTTTATCAAACACCTTTGTGACTAAGTCGAAATAGACATTTTTATCTAAGTACGAACATTACCCGGTGACCTTGTACGACCTGTCGTAACCCAAGACTATCCTAGGTACTCACACGGATCCTAGCTACTGTTCAAAATCACATTCGGGTATATTGGATATAGTGCGATCAATTCGTAACAGGAAATACCAAAATACTTTAAAAAATGGGAAAAACACCAAATTTGGCACAGATGTTTATCAAAGCATAAGAAACATTTTATTTCATGGGACCCAATTGATATCTTTCCAGATGGCCACTACGGCGGCCGTTTTTAAAAGTGGCTGCCAAAACTCAGTATGTTCCGTACAAAATTCTAAAGAAAGGTCATTATATTTTTCATTCCTCCGCAAAATGCACCAAAATTTAAATGTATACTGTATGATAAAATAAATCTTAAACTTGAATCAAAAGCACAGAATAACAATTTAAATGCGGTTATTTTCTTTCTGCTTCCATGGTAACGGCTGAAATATAGCATTTCAAACTCAGTATAATATCATCATAGCGAACACTTGTCATTTTTTACATATTTTAAAGTTTTTTGTTTGTTTTACAATACGAAGTTATATTACTTGTATTCCCTCCAAGACAGCATATTAAAATTGTTGTTAATCCCCAACGAGGGAGCGTAGGTTTTGCCTCCGTATGCATGTCAATCTGTCAGCCATGCAAAGTGAGATACTGCGATAACTTTAAAAGTAAACCAGATTTTTTCATGAAACGTGGTACATGGATAGATGGTGATGTAGAAAATTCCAAGGTCATTTAAATTGATTGCTTTGGCAACACAATTGTTGCTATGGCAACAAGTAGTCCAAGAATATGACAAATCGTATAAAGACAAAAGGAAAACTTGATAACACGTTTGTTATTTTATTTTATCCGTTTGTACATCCGTTCATCCGTTTGTATGCTCGTCCATCTTTCATAAATGGTGAATTCTTCAATAACTTTAAAAGTACAAATTTCAAGGACTTATTCGTGAAAACTTTTTATAGATCGTAGGCTATTTGGAGAATATGCAGCTCCTTTAACTTATTTCTATATAAAATTTAAATTTGGTTCCTACGACACCAAATACGACATCTGCCCCTTTCGGTTTGGGACTAGCGACGGGCTAGTGGGATAAAGTGAAACAGCGTTCATAACTATGCACCATATCTTGATCTGATAATTATTGATTATGCACTACTACACTAACAGTGTTAAAAAAAAGACTAAGCTTGGAAATATTAAATTTGCTTTCACGGTCAACACATATTAACTGTTCTGTGATATATATTACTTAAAGATACTTTCCATGGAATTGCAAGCAGTCTTATCATTTGTCTATATTTTCTTGATGGTTTCAGACTATGCAAATAGCAATTATTTTATTCAAATTCCATTTTGTTAATTTGTAATCGCTTATTTTCCTCGGAGTACCGAAACCTATTTTTAGAACGTGATATTGAAAGTACTAGCTGTCGCTTTTATTTTTAGATTTGGATTTTCCTGACTGTTCCATTTATTAAATAAGGGTTTGAAATAATATTATATTTTAAGAACACTGATAAATCGGAATCTTCAAGGTCACACAAGAAACTGAAGTGTGCCATTAGGAATAAGATATACTCTCCTAATTCTATTTATCGCTCTTTTGTAGAGAGAGTTGAGTGCCATTTTCCTTGCCAAACTGAGTATGGCTATTTTCTCAATGTGGCAGAGTATGTAATATGCATACGATAAAACAATATCATCCTCGTGAAAATCGTGCACTCCCGTGCAGGTACACACCATGTTGAATAATTCACAATCAAGAAGATATTTGTAAAACCTATGTTACATGCGAAAAGAGCAAAATGATGCTAGTAATGCAATTCAAACATATTAACATTGTCATCATTTTAAAGTGTACGTTAGCAAAATATAAAATGAAAAAAAAAAATATTGATCTCCGTTGGAATTCGAACTCACAAAAGTTAGATTCTAGCGCCGTCACGCTTACCACTGCACCACGGCGTCTTATTATCGAAAGAAGCAGTCATTTAAATATCTATAATTGTAAAAATAAGTTATGAAAAGGTTGGGTACCCCTCTACTGAAGTGGTTTATTCTAGTAACTTTTCAAATCTATAAAATAAAAGTCACAGCTACTAATCCCCAATGATAACGAGATTCCCACCGAAACGCGAGGACGACTCTATTTCATGATAACCGATGAACTAACAATTCATTAGTATTTCTTTCATCTTAAATATTGTATGATTATATGGCAACATAGCTCAGTCGGGTAAAACGCTTGCAGATAACAATTGGATATAAGCAAATCATTTTGTGGGTTCGAATCCTCATGAAGGTTTTTTTTAATTTTTATTTTATTTTTAAACTTTTCCGATCTGTTATATCGGCTTAAGATACATCTCTGTTGTGTTGTCACAGAGGTCAAGAAGGAATCTAAATGTTTATGCGAAAGTGAAATAAAGATTTAATGTCGATGCTGAGTTTCAAACCCAAAACATAAAAGTTTGTGAAAACAATTGATCAAGAGTTCAATTCAAGAATTCCAGTTTTGTAATTCCGAGTGAATTATTCTAAATATTGTTTTGATTTGTAAACCTGCTAAAATGTTTTATGTTACACATATACAACACCCCCACCCTCACCCTCCCCCTTTTCGCTAAATACTAGCAAAAAGCTTGTAACGTCTTCAACAAGTCATCGACATTTGCACTGGCTGTACAGAAGTCGCCTACTGGTTTACAAAAACAATTTTACTTTGCCTTCAACAGTGACATTGACCTTTGACCTTCCAACTTGAATCATAAGCGCGACACATACACTTATAATGGAGAACATTTCTGTGTGATACTAAAATCCTTCAATGCAATCAAAAGTAATGAAGGAGAAACAAACTTTAACACGACCTTAAACAGTGACCTTTACCTTAAACCACCAGGTATAGATCATGTGTTGATACATTGTTTCATCGTTTCTATGCATCACTAAGATAATCAATCATTGTATATCAAAGTTAGGGAGCAAAACGATTTTTACTTCAACTTCGATAGTGACCTTTGCCTTTGACCTACACGAATAAGTCATGTACGTGCATAATCTACATATTGCTCGCTATTCACATACCACGATGAACCTTCCTTAAATACTATTTGAGTTGTCGAAGGATACAGACTTGTAGACAGACAGACAAACGGAAATTCCTGCAAACGGGTATTTATATGTGACTACTATTTTGTTCTCTCTATTGTTCCTTTAGCCACATAAAAGAAAATAGTCACATAAAAGCTTACCGAATGAATGACATCAAAGAAAACTTATCTTTTGTCCCTATAGCCACCTAAGTATGCAAATGTAAGCTCGGACAGACGGACGAATGGATAGACGGATGTTCCTACATTTGGGTATTTATGTGGCTTTTCATTTGTTTCTGCCACGTAAAAGAAAAAAAGCTACATAAGAGCTTATGAATGACATAAAAGAAAAAGTACAGTTACCTACTGTTCCTACAGACACCTAAGTATGAAAATGTAAACTCGGACGGAATGCCGAACGGACAAAGGATATTACTTTAGTCCACTCCGGTGTTCCTCTTGTAGGCTACTCATAAGCATTTATCTGCCAAACTGAACTTGACTGCGGCTTACATCATTTGAAACATTGCAAATGCTTCTCTGAGACAGATGAAAAATTCAATTCAAAAGAGAAGCAAAGTTTGTGATAGATTGCTTTTATATTGTTTCATACTAGGTCACAGTTTATTATAATAAAATCATTTCAAGAACCTCTGTTAACAATACTTCGATATCTACTACTAATAACTGCATGTTGTTCATGGCATATATAACGCTATGGGGGCTTCGAGTGAAGCTGTTTCAAAACATTTCATTATCTGTATGTACTTGTTTTAGGAGAAATGGAGTTGAAGTAAGACTGTTCTAAGTGCTTCTTATCTGTATGCACTTAGAACTAAAATGTAACCGTTCCAAGTACTTCATTATCTATATGAACTTGTATCAGAAGAAAAACCAATCCAAATCCATCACTATCTGTATGCAATACGAGTTGCAGCAAGGCCATTCCAAATCCTTCGTTATTTGCATGCACTTAGAGTAGATTAAAGACCGTTCCGTATCCTTCATTATCTGTATGCAATTAGAAAGAAAGACCGCTCCAAGTCGTTTCCGTATAAACTTGTATCAGAAGAAGGACCATTCCAAATTCTTCATTATCTGTATGCAATAAGAGTTGCAGCAAGACCATTCCAAATCCTTCATTATTTGTATGCACTTAGAGTGGAAGGAAGGCCGTTTCTAACCCTTTATTATCTGCACTTGGAGCAAGGCCATTAAAAATTCTCCTTATCTGTTTGCACTTGCAGTAAAAGAAAGACCATTCCAAATCCTTAATTATCAGCATGCACTTGCAGTAGAAGAAAGACCATTCCAAATCCTTCATTACCTGTATGCACTTGCAGTAGAAGAAAGACCATTCTAAAACCTTCGTTATCAGCATGCATTCGGAGGTAATGAAAGACCGTTTCAAATCATTCATTAAATGTATGCACTTAGAGTAGAAGAAAGACCGTTCCAAATTCTTCGTTATCTGAGCATGTACAGTAACTGTTGAAGAAAGACCGTTCTGAATCCATCATTATGTGTATATACTCGAGATAGAAGAAAAAACTGTTCCAAATCCTTTATTTACTGTTTGCACTTACAGTTAGAGAACGGTCATTCCAAAGTCTCCATTATCTGTATTAACTTGTATTTGAAGAAAGACTTTCCAAATCATTTATTAAATGTTTGCTCTTGGACTCGAAAAAAGACTATTACAAATACATCATTATCTGTATGAACTTGAAGTAGAAGAAAGACTGTTCCAAATCCTTAATTGTCTATATGAAATTGGAGTTGAAGAAAGACCATTCCAAATTCTTCGTTATCTTTATCCTCTGGGGGTAGAAGAAAGACTATTCCAAATTCTTATTATCGGTATGAAAGTTGAGTAGAAGAAAGACCGTTCCAAATCCCTCGTTATCGGAAGCAGAAACTGTTAAAGAAAGACCGTTCCGGATCCATCTTTATTTGTATAAAGATCGAGACAGAGGAAAAACTGTTCCAAATTATCTTTATGTACTAACAGTTTAAGAAAGACCATTCCAAACTATTCATTATATGTATGGACTTGTAATTGAAGAAAGACTTTCCAAATCATTCATTAAATGCATGCTCGTGGACTCGAAGAAAGACTGTTACAAATCCTTCAGTATCTGTTTGCACTTAGAACTGAAGAAAAACCGTTCAAAGTCCTTTATTATCTGTAAGCACTTGTTGTAGAGAAAACTCTGATTCAAATCTTTATTCTAATCTTTAACAGTATGCTCTTGGAGTAGAAGAAAGACCATTTCAAAATCTTCATTATCTGTAAACACTTGGAGAAAAAAAGACGTTTCAAATCCTCCAGTATCTGCATGCACCTGGATTAGAAGAAAGACTGTTCCAAATTTATTTTATCTGTATACACTAACAGTTAAAGAAAGCCTATTCCGAATCCTTCAATATCTTTATGAACTTGGAGTTGAAGAAAGACCATTCCAAATCCTTCGTTGGCTATATGAACTTGGAGTAGAAGAAAGACCGTTCCAAAATCCAATATCATCTGTATGCACTCGGAGTAATATTTACTCTCTGTATTGACTTGTATGCAATTGGAGTAGAAGAAAGACCTTACCAAATCCGTCATTATCTGCAGGCGTTTTGAGTTGAAGAAAGACTGTTCAAAATCCGTCAGTAAATATATGTACTTGGAGTAGAAGAAAGACCATTCCAAATTCTTTGCTATCTGCTGCTTTTGGCGTAGAATAATGACTGTTACAAATCCTTCATTATCTGTATGCACATGGAGGAGTATTATAAGACCATTCTAAATCCATCATTATCTGCATGCTCTTGGAGTAGAAGAAAAACTGTTCCAAATCCTTCATTAGACGTATGTACTCGGACTTGAAGAAAGCCCCTTCCAAATGTTTAGTTAATGAAGCTTTTACAGTTGAAGAAAGACCGATCCTTAATTATCTGTATGCACTCCAGGTAGAAGAAAAACTGTTCGAAATCCCACCTTAAGAGTATGCACTTACAGTTGAAGAAACACTATTCCAAACACGTCATTATCTGTATGCACTTGTAACTGACGAAAGACTTTCAAATTACTTCATCATCTGTATGAACGTGGAGTAGAAGAAAGACCGTTCCAAATACTTCATTATCTGGATGCTCTTAGAGTAGAAGTAAGAACGTAACAAGTCCTTCATTATCTGTATGCACCTGTTGTAGGAAAAAACAGATCAAAATCTATCATTATTAGCATGCACTTGAAGTAGAGACCGTTGCAAGTTTTTTATTTTCTGTAAGCACTTGGAGTTGAAGAAAGACTGTTTCAAATCATTCAATACCTGTTTGCTTTTGAACTAGAAGAATAAGTGTTCCAATTATTTTATAATCTGTGTGCACTTTTAGTTAAAGATAGACCATTCCAATTCTTCATTTTCTGTATGCACTTGTAACTGACGAAAGACTTTCAAATTAATTCATCATCTGTATGAACGTGGAGTAGAAGAAAAGCCGTTCCAAATACTTCATTATCTGGATGCTCTTATAGTAGAAGTAAGAACGTAACAAGTCCTTCATTATCTGTATACACTTGTTGTTGGAAAACACAGATCAAAATCTATCATTATAAGCATGCACTTGAAGTAGAGACCGTTGCAAGTTTTTTATTTTCTGTAAGCACTTGGAGTTGAAGAAAGACTGTTTCAAATCATTCAATACCTGTTTGCTTTTGAACTAGAAGAATAAGTGTTCCAATTATTATATAATCTGTGTGCACTTTAAGTTAAAGAAAGACCATTCCAATTCCTTCATTTTCTGTATGCACTTGGAGTAGGAAAAAGACCGTTCCAAATCCTTTATCATCTGTGTGCACTTGAAGTAGAAGAAAAACCGTTTCAAATCCTTCATTATCTGGATTCACTTAAGAGTAGAAATAATTCCGTTCCAAATCATTCATTAATTGTATGCAATTGGAGTAGGACCGTTTCAAATCCTTCATCATCTGTATGCGCATGGAGTAGAAGAAAGGCCGCTCTAAATCTTTCATTAGCTCTATGCAATGAGGAACATTAGCTTGTCACTTCCCTTGGAAGGCTGTATGATAAAGCGCAAGGATAACCAAATGTGTCTTTGGTCCCTTTCAGTTGGATTCCTCTGACTTCTTCCCTATTACCTTTGTCCAAGATGTTGGTCAAAATAAATATGCTATTTATATGTAAGTTTCTAAATAAAAATGATCAATCAAAGCTCAGTTTCGCACAGAGCCACTAAAAGAAAACCTGTTCTTGATCATTTGCCAATCGAACGAAATTTAGTACAGTTATTACGGATGGAGATTACAAAGAAGTAAACGAAGGAAGGACCAAACTACTTCTTAGACAGAATCAGGGGAAGTAACTGTTCCCCACTGGAGTATAAGAAAGGCCGTTCCAAATTTAATTTATGCAATTGTAGAAGAAGAAAGGCTGTCGCAAATCCTTCTTTGCGATGTGGAGAGTAAATTCATTAAAAGTAACATGTTTTCTTAGAATTTTGAGGATTAAAATTAATTATTTTATAATTTCTGGTGTGCATGCATGTGTAAATCGTTCCGAATAACGTGCACGTTTAATTCAGTTAAGTTAATGTGCGCTTTAAAGGCTGTGTTAATACATATATAAACACCAGAAAACAGTAATTGCAACTATATAATTTGTATTAGGTTTAAGCCTATATTTTCTGGATTCAGTTGTTCGAAACTTTAACAGGCGATAAAGCTAACGGCCTATCAACATTAACATTTTAGAAGACTTTGAAAAACAAAAGTATAAGTTAAAGGCCTAGCTTTTGGCAGTGGGCCAAGGGATTTCTGTCTTCACCAGCACAGTTGGTGGCTAATGACCATCACAGTATGGTTCCAATAAACAAGGGTCATTGTTTATTTGAGAGTCAGTCTACCTTACAAGTGTATCAATTAGTGAGAAGGGAAAACAATGTAATTTATTTTAAATTAATGAATAATTGATAACTTTTAAAGTTATGCTGTCTTTTTTTGCATTTCTATTTAAAGAAAAATATTTCTAGATCAAATACAATAATGAAATAATCAGAAACTTATTTTCACAATAATAAAATAATGAGAAACTTACTTAAAGAAATATGCAAGTTTTTATTTTTTCAATTCTGTCTGGAGAATTGTGATATTTCAGAAAATGTTACTTTGACTCATCTAAAGCTTGCAGAATACTGTAAATAACATTTGTCTAAAACTGAAGACAGAATGTGAATTTCAAAGTTACAAAGCAAAGTCACTTTTGGCAACATACTGACAATGAAAACTGAGTACAGATGGAACTCAATGATTTTATATTATAGTGTTCGTCAGCACAAAGAACTAATGAAGTTTATACTATACTTGTGTTTAATTGTCATTATTATTTTCAATATTATTACTGTATCTTTTATCATCCTATATGTAATATTATAATAATAATAATTATGATTATTTTTATTATTATCATTATTATAACCTTAAAGTAATAGTTATTATTATCTTTATGAGTCCCTGCTGTGCTAATTGCCCTCTAATCAGTTACAGTTACATAATCGCTGATAAGCAAATAAGATGGGAGTTGTATATTGGATTGTGGGTGAGGGGGGGGGGGGGGGGGAGGGGCACTTATATAGTAGTGAATCTAGGCCTTTAAGGATAATGAAAACTAAGATGTATCTACAGTAAAATCAAAACATCATATTAGTGTTTCCCAACTAGACTGATATTTAGAACCCAAATTTAATAAGCGGTTTGTTTAACAGTATAAGTATCAACATGGTGAAAACATGTATATGATATCAGAACTACTTTTATGCCTATTTATTGTTGTGTGACGGCTCTTTACGGATTATGCCCCTTTTTGGCTTCATAATATTACTGAATGAAGCATTTTAGTGTGTGAAAATCATATGATGTTGAAACCAATCTTGTTTCTTTTACAGCGCAATTTTCTATGGGAAGAGTATATTAAATAAAGGAAGATAAAAAGACTAAAGAGGACATTTCAAAATATATACATTAATTCTAATTACGTACAAATTGGGGTTCAGTAAGGACAGTATACACTGATAAATTACTTTTGGTGTATATACAATATACAGAGGAACTCAAAATGTTTGTTTTGCTGTATTAAACCAAAATGGTTAAATACAAACACAAATGCTATTGGCTTTTATTTCACTGACTTATTTTGCCTTAAAATCTCTTACAATATAACGAAGGTGTGAGCTGAGTTGAGTATTTAAGACACTTACCTCCAGATTTCCTTAAAATTGAAGTTTGGCCATATTGTAAGACTTGGAACATGAGTTTTGATTTCTATGCTATCTAAAAAAAGTCTTGCTTAATTCTGGTATAGAACCGGACCGTTTTCTTGACCAATACACCAAACTGGAATATTTAACGATCGTTAAATATAAAACATTTATAATTAAGGAGGTAGGTTACCTTGTTACCAGGGTAAATCCAAATTAGTTGAACCGCAGCAATTTTTTGTATTTCGTGTAATTTAATGTTTAACTGCTACAATCTCAATTTCATTCATCTCTGTCCCTTCAAGTACAATTTTTATCCAGGTTCGAAGTACATGACCCTCCAAAGGTATTTTATATTGAAAGAAGAAGGTAAAAAACGGATAGTTTACACTTTTCAGTGTATTTCAGTTTCATTGTTATCCGTAAAGTCTGCATAATTGATCATTTTACGTGTATGCGCGTTAGCTTTCCATGGTAACGCGTTTCTCTCATTTTTAAACAACTATGTATGATAACGAGTTTTTCAACGGTATCAGTGCCATTCTGTTAATGACCAACATAAAATATTTGGGTAATATTATTAGCAAAATACCAAGCACTTTACATGGTACCCTATTTTTCTTAAAGTTTAACAGAGATGTTTAAAATAGGTTATCTCTTGCTTTTTATCGTAATTTCTTATAAAAAATATTAAATAAAATTATCTTTCTTGTAAATGTAGCTTTAAAACATCTTATTTCTAACGTAAGTAATATTTTTGTGTTATCTGCATTTATTTAAACAGATTTCACAGCTTAACATACTTACAGCAGTATCCCTCGTCTGACATTTTTATGGAAAAATCGTTCTGCATGCTGCTATTAGTCTCATGGATATTGTTGAATTGTAAATAAAAAGCTGAAGCTGTATTCCTTAAATAGACCAGTGTCAACGCTTTTGAATTTTACATTTAGATATAGGGGTCACGGGCTTCTTTTCCATGGTAACATCAATTTAATACAGGAAACCACAATTTTCTACTGAAATTTGAACGATTTTAGAGCTTAGTTTTAGTATATAAGTAACAAATTATCAAAGAAAACTGAAAAATAGGTATTACAGATCAAGCTGCCCAAATTTTATTTGAAAATGACCGTAATAAGTAACCTTTCACCCAACTATATTCCCAATAACATCAGTTACCATCATCCATTTTCTTACATTCCGCATAACATTTCAATATAATTACATAAAAGAAGAAAAATATTGATCATTATTCAGAGCGAAAGACTAATAAATGATATTTCAGCAAATAATTGCTGTTTAAAAGTAGTTAAAATAAAGAAAGTTTACAGAATAACGTACTTTCAAAATAAAAGGTATTAATTTTGCATTGTAACTGACACGTAACGTCATGATGTCATTTTAAGGCAACAATGTTTTGAACCGCCCGCCCGCTTAACTCAGTAGGTAAGAGCGTTGGTCTACGGATCGCGGTGTCGTGAGTTCGATCCTCGGGCGGGGCGTATGTTCTCCGTGAGTATTTGATAAACGACATTGTGTCTGAAATCATTAGTCTTCCACCTCTGATTCATGTGAGGAAGTTGGTAGTTACGTTCGGAGAACAGATTTGTATTGGTACAGAATCCAGGAACACTGGTTAGGTTAACTACCCGCCGTTATATGACTGAAATACTGTTGAAAAACGGCGTTAAACCCAAAACAAACAAACAAACAATGTTTTGAAGCGTTTCTGCAGCAATTTATTCATTATTTCTGCATTATTAAAACCTTAAGCATCAGATCGGAGACAGGCCTATTATTATTTCTCAGACGAATGGATATACAAACACATTTAGTTTGTCGTAAACGTCGTCGTTAATCGTCACGTTAGCTTCCGGTTGGGCATGCGCAAATACAAATATCAAGGTAACCTACCTCCTTAAGGAGGGTTGCCTCGAGTAACCCGTTACAGACTCTTTTCAATTTTGAATGTGAAATTCAGTAAATAAAACTAATTCTCAAGTATTACCACAGTTCTAATTCTCAAGTATTTCCACAGTTATAGTTTGTCAGTAATTAAGTTATAAAGCTTTCTTAAGAAATGTAGCATTACTTTACTTATACCTACACATTTTTTTTATTTCCTTACTCGCTACGCTCAAACGAATATAAATTATCTATCCCATAATCAAGGTAAATCGAGGAAAGAACTAATAATTTATCCAAATACCTTGAGAAGAAGACTATTGCAGTTACCCTGTCAGGGCGGATAAATTATTAAAAAGAAGACTTTGGAAGTTCGAAGTTCTTAGACTAAAGAAGAGTAGCAGAATTTCGATAAGGTTTCGAGCTATAGGGCCAGTGCATAGGAGTTTTACCTTAATGGTAGTTGAATGCTATAGACGATAGCATATATAGGCTGAGCATCGGTAAGCTGAGACAGAGACCCAGTGTTTGGTAATCTACTGAGATAGTGAGAGAGTTCCAGCTTATAGACGGTTCAGCGTTATTGGCGAAGTACAGCCAAGGCATAGGGGATATACCTATATGGTAGTTGAATGCTACATGTGATAGCATATAGGCGCTGAGCATCCAGGAGTCAGGGCAGTCATTTAGAGTTGAGAGGACAGAGGCCGAGCATCTATGCCATAGGACTCGTATGTTTTTGATTCAAAGACATTGTCTGACAGGAACTTCAACAAAAAGACCAGTCAAGTATAAAGTCTCCAGCCTATATGAGTTTGAGCTAAATGGAAATTGTTAGTTTGAAATATTTATTGATTTGCCTGATCCCTGAAATTGACTAGATCATAATTAAAATCATTTACGAATCATTGGTACACGAATCATTTAGGCAAGGTAGCAAGAGGAAAATTCTGTATCTGAGATATTTGGTCTCACCAGCTTTACGTTTTAACAAAGGACATTCTACATCGTTTGTCAGCTAGTCTAAGACATAGTCACCTTAGCAATTGAACCCAAACCATTGTTCAAGATACTAAAGGCGTAGGCACTTCCCTGGGTCATATAACCAGTATCCTGACAGTCATTTTGTCCTACTTTCGTGTTTATCGCTTTTCCGTTATCGGTCGGAAATCCTTCGGGATCACGTGATTTCTAAATTAATTCATAGGAAAATCCGATTAAAGACGCGCCACAATATACCTGTATTCTTTTGTATTTCCATGATAATGAATATACATGATTTGCAAAAAAAATATGAGATATACAAGCCTTTAGTTTAAAATTGACAGTGTCATATATTAGGCCAAGACAAATGTTAAAGAGTTTCAAGAATAAACCACTTGCAGTAGCAACAAAGGGAATTACAAAAGTTACAATATATGTAATTTATAGTAACAACACAGGGAAATTAATCTTAAAAAGATTCTAAGTTCTCACAAAAATCCTTACTAGATAGCGATGTGTCAAATACTCTTAAAATTGAATGTAACATGCGTGTTGTACTTCAGAAAAATGGTCTCATTTTTTCCCTACAGCCAGTGATAAAAATGTTACAATATTAGCTTTTTACAGTAACAAGACAGGAAAGTTATTGTCATGATGATGGTCAATTGTACCAAGTAACATCAAAATCCCTCCATGCATGAAGAAGAAATGCTCCGGACAAAGTAATTCTTCTACAAAATAATTTTGCCTCTAAATGTGATCTTGACCTTAGAGCTAGGGATCTGGCTCTTGCGCATGGCACATTGTCTTATTATGGTAAATATTTATGGCAAGATTTTTTTTAAATCCCTTCATGAATGGCAGAGTTATTGACCGGACACGAAACAGTCCCTGTTAAACAGTGACCTCTAAGTGACCTTGACCTAGAAGATAGGGGACTTAGTCTTTCGCATGGCACGTCATCTTATAAAGGGGAACATATCTGCTAAGTTATTTTAAAATTCAGTGATGGATGGCAGAGTTATGGTCCGGATACGAAGTGTGACGGACGGGCGGAAGGTCGCAGCCTATTTCTATATCCCCCTTTTTTCTTCAAAAAATTGCGGGGAAAAAGGATCCTAGAATTCATTTCTTGTTAGAAAGCTATCTATCTGACTTTGTCCGAGATCATTTGCTCTACTAAACCCTTCGCATGTTGTACAGCACAAAATTTCACCATAAAGATCGGGCGCTGAGAGCACCTTTGGCCAAATCACTGTATGTTCGAAACCTGGGATAGGGTTTAGAATGCTTAGATATGAAAAGGCCACTAAAGTTATAAGACCCACTCAATTTTCGATAAAATCAGCCTTAAAGGGACTAACCCTCGCATTTTAGACGAAAAAAAAACTAATCAATAGTCTATAGAAAGTGAGAACTCCGAAGTGGTACAAACTTACTGTAATAAGAAATTTTCGATATAATCATATAAGTAACTAAAATGTGTGCAGAAGGTAGTAAACCGTTGAGACGCTATTGAAATGTTGCAGAAAATTTACATTCTTTTCTCATTTTACCAATATGTAACTTTTATCCTCAACTTCTTTATCATATCTCACTGTCTTAAATATATTCTATAAAATTCTTGAAAATGTTAACCCAAACTATTGGCGAGTAGCTTTAATACATATTTTCTGTGTACCATTATTCTTTGAAAAAGAAACAAAAACAAACAAACAAGAAAAAAAACCGATCTGTTTATTGCATTATGTGCATTATTTCAGTATGAAGCAAGTAAGTCAACGTAATATACTATGGACCACACTACACAACATGAGCACAGCACTTTGGTGGATATGTGTCATTATTTTCGTTTCAAGCTGTTTGTCGTCTGCAGAAAGTGTGATTGGCATGGACATAAAAACTGCGACATTTCAAATGTTGCATGAACACCCGAAATTAAAGAAGTGCACAGAAACTATCCTGCAAAAGGTAAGAAAATAATTTCTCATTAGTCGCCAACTGGCTGAAAGCCATTTTCGTGGACTAGGATTGTGCTTTTTTCCATCCATTCTTCCGACCTTTCGACCTGCTTACATTTGCATACTTAGGTGGCTATAGAAACAATAGGTAACTGTACTTTTTCATTGACGCAGTTTATTCTGGAAGCATTTATAGGGTTTTTTTTTTGACATTGCTAAAAGAACAATAGAGATAACAATAGCCACATAAATACCTATGTGTAGGAACGTCCGTCCGTCCACAATTTCGTGTTTAGTCCATAACTCTGTCATTCATCAAGAGATTTTAATGCTGCTTGGTACAAATGTTTGAACTTTGTGATGCAAAACAGGATTTTAATATCAGTTGGCACAAATATTTTTCTTTATCAGACAACGTGTCATGTGCGAACTCGGGACCCTTAGCTGAATGTTTAAGGTCACTCTTGGAAGTCAAGGAAACAGAGATTTTTTCCTGTCCGGTCTGTGACTCAACAATCCTGTAAGGGGATTAAATATTGCTTTAAATACTTAGCACAAAAGTACCCCATGGTAAGACAATATGGCATTCGCAATACCAATACCCTTAACTCAAAAACCAAGGTCACACTTGGAAGTCAAAGATCGATAGGGTATTTTCTTGTATGAACAGTAACTCTGTCAGCCATGAAGGAATTGTAATATTACTTAGCACACTTAGACAACTTGTCCTACACAATCCCTTATCTCTAAATCAAAGGTCAAGGTCACTGACATAGGTAAAATTCTTTAGGACATTTTTTCCTTTCTGGTCCATAACTCTGTCATCAATTAAGGGATTTTAGTATTACTTAACACTAACGTTCACCATAATGAGACAATATACCATGTAAAATACAAAGACCCTTAGTGCAAAGACCTTAGGTCAAGGTCACATCTGAACGTCAAACATGGACATTTTTCTGTCCACTCTGTAAAATATTTTAAATAAACTCATTTATGGTATGGAACCGAGTAAAAAAAATGTTGGTGTGTTTTCTCCAGGATTACTTCCCTAATATGATGATTTCTTATATTTTGTTTCTCATATTTCCAACCAGTCATCACAACTGATATTAAATACTTTTTATATTTATAGATATTATGAAACAATCAACAACTGTAGATTTTTGTTTATGCAAATTTTAATCCTAGTTCTGTTATATATATAGTATAATATGTTTATACATCATTGACAGATATCAAATCATATTGTTATATTGCAGTATAGAGAAAAATTAGGTGCCTTCCAGAAGGTGACTTTACTTTGTATTGCATTGCAATACTTCATTCACTTTTTTCTTTTTTTGTACAATAGTACAATAGTAAAACAAGTTTTCATTTAAATGATATATCATAAAAGAATGCAAAACGGATTTTAAGACGAGTTATGATTTCGTATTCTACGACTATGCTCAAAATTTGGAATGAGCATTGTAATATTAAGTTTTGAATAAACTGTGTGACACAAGTACCTTTCTCGTAGTTCATAGTGCGAGTAGGTACCATGTATATTTTTCAGGTATCTAAGAACAAATACCAATGAAGCCATATCTATACTTAGTACTTTGTTAAAGAGTCTACCACGCCGATTATAATACATATATTCCGTTGAAATGTGTTCATTTATTTATAAATGACATGTATTGTTTGGTAGTTTAAATGTGCGTGATTTGTCACACTCCTGAACACTTGATCTTATTTCTCGTAGCACGAGTATGTTGGTTGTCGTGTATCTGTGCAGACAGGCCAGTGCGAAGGCTTAGACCACAACTGGGGACTGCATCCAACATTTGAACAAGGATATGCATATGCGAAGAAGTTGTATGTTCAACAAATTTTCGACCCACCGGTACAAGTCCTTTTTAATCACATTTTTCTTGTTTATCAATATTACATACTTGATTTCGTAATGATAATCGGCGATTTCCGTACATTTACGTACTTTCGTAGGCAACTTCGGCATCTTTCGGCATTACGTAAACTTTTTTTTTCATAACAGCCGGAGAATGGCGAATCGTATCCGGAGAAAACGTAAACGAACAGGAATTGCTGATTGTAGTTACGGGTCCTCTTTGTTAATGCAGAACTTCTTGGTCAAGGGCTCCTAATCAGAATATGAGATATATACAAGAAATGTCAGAAACTTTATGTATAAAACATTTTTATCATTTATTGCAGTAGTGCGATTGAAACAAAAAGAGGTTGAATATGTTTGTGCACCCCCAACCCCTCATGAGTGGTGGGGGCATATAGATTTGGTCTTGTTCGTGCGACCGTCCATCCTTGCGTACGTCCGTGCGTCCGTCTGTCCAAAGTTCGTCAAAAAGTATCTGATATAAATTGATGAAACCTTCCATGATTCTTTATCACGATATGAACTTGTGCATTTCCTAATTTTTGTCTAGCTCCACCCTCTATTTCTAGAGTTATGACCCGTGAAATAGTCAGAAATGCACAGTTTCACGTTGTGACACACCTAGCTCAAAAAGTATTTGCTGTAGATTCATGAAACATTGCATGAGTCTTAATAATGATATGAACTTTCGCAACTTTTATCTTTTATCTGGCTCGGCCTCCTATTTCAGAGTTATAGCCCCTGAAATAATCAAAAATGCTCATTATCACTTGTGACGCGCCTAGCTAAAAAATTATTTGATATGAATTGATGAAACCTTGCGTGAGTATTTATCATTATATGAACTTGCACACCTTTTATTTTTTATCTGCCTCCGCCGCCTATTTCCAGAGTTATTGCCCCTGAAATAGTTAAAAATGCAAATTTTAACCTTGTGATGCATCTAGCTCAAAAAGTATATGATTTAAATGGATGAAAACTTGCATGAGTCTTTATCTAAATATAAACTTGCGCACCTGTTATTTTTTGGTAGGCTCCATCCCCTATTTTTAAAGTTATGGCCACTGAAAACGTCAAAAATGTACATTTTCACCTAATAATGTGCCTAGCTCAAAAAGTATTTGATGCAAATTCATGAAACCTAGCTTGAGTCTTTATTATGATGTGACCTTGCACACTTGTCATTCTTCTTGAGAATTTTAGTGCTTATTACAGAGCTACGGTCCTTGAAATAGTCAAAATAGTATATTTTTTGTTTGTTATGCTCATAGCTCAAGAAGTATATGGCCTAGAGTACTGAATCCTTTTACATAAAATGTTAGTTTAGGCTATATTACCCCTTTAAGACTGCAAACATTTGAGTTATTGCCCTTTATTTGAGGCAAATATACCATGGGGGTTGGGGAGGGGACACCCTGTGTCCTACAGGCACACATTCTAGTTTGGTCTTTGCGATAGTATCTTTTGTAACATTGTGATGTGTGAAGCATAACTGCGTCCATCTTCAGTGCCTGATGATTCTCAACCTGTTTCCCATGTGTCGATGTTACTTGGTACAAATATTTATCACAATACATCTTTAGTATCTTTATCACATATTTGACGTCGTGGGGATAAAATAAAGGCATTATATAATTTTGGTATTACCGTATTTTGGTATTTCTTGAAAGGTGGCTGATTGCACAACATTGTCTGTTTGTCCTTCAAAAGTACTAGTTGATCAGTCTATGACTGGATAAAATTTTAAAGGTGTTTATAGTGAACTTTTAGTCGATATTCATAGCTGCATATTCATAAGCGTTTTCCTACCGAGCCGGAGGACAAGAAACCATCAACGTTAACATAGCCTCTAAATAAATACACCAACGTAATCGTCAACATGTAACACATGAGTTATAATTTGCATGTATTTTCAGTAGCTAGTTTAAACAATGCGCGGGAAATTTAGCGATTTAAACAGAAAAGACGTCTTAGAGGCAAGCAACATCGTAATTTTTTTTTTATTTTGTTTCACTCCCAAGAAGATGTGCATATTGTCTTTATGTTCCGGTCGGATGATTTTCACTAAGTTATAGCCCTTTGATTATTAAACTTTAGTATATTGTAATACCATTTCTTGTCAGAAGTATTTCTCAGAATTCCTCAGAACTTTCGTAATAGCACACTCACTCCCAAGTAGAGATGTGCGTATTGTCTACATGTTCATGTCGAACTATGACAAAATTAAAAAATAATAATAGGGCCACGTTTTAATATATTGAAACTGGACGAAGAGGCTATACGCCAGAAGAATGGTTTCATTAAGGCGAAGCAAGAGTGAGTTATTTAGTATGTGTGTCTAACTTATTTGGAGAATTAATGTTGAAACACGGCAGAGTTAGTTGTGGAGAGCGTAGACGTCTAGTAAATTGTTCTACATTCTATTACCTTTCGAAATTTCTTGTATATAAATTATTATGTTAAAATCGGTAACCCTTTTGTGACAAATAATTGAAATATATGACGCTTATATTACCATGTTTTAGTGAAAATGTTATTTTCCTCTAAGATTTTCTTTTTTTTAAATAGTGCTGCCAACATAAAATATCATATTTTGTTAGGGCATACAATTATCTTTTGACAACAAATGATGCATTGTAAATGACTTCAGTTTTATATAATAACATGTTAAACAATTATACATATTTTTCAGCTTGAGCCTAAATTGCAAGAATTTTTTTCCATCATTTCGGAGACTCCCGTTGTGCTAAATACCGGAGGACGAATAGATATATCTATTTCATTTGATAAACTTCCTGATCCGGAACTGTAAGTATCGTTCGGGGTTCAATGGATGTGTGGTGTTGAGCACGCAAATTTTATCGCATAATTTTATTTTATTGCGGCATTTTCCTTTCGATGTCTCTTATACAGATCATGTGCAGTCATTCTGCGCATGTCACAAAATCAGTATAATCGAAGCGCACGGCAAAAATACGCAAATATATGCATGTCCGCACGCATTTAGTGTATAATATATATTTTACTGACTAAAGGTTAGGGCTAGGATTACTGTGGTTACAATATAATATATATATATATATATATATATATATATATATATATATATATATATATATATATATATATATATATACTAGTCATTCAAATCGCTTTTATATACCAGATCTGTAATATTTCACAGGAGCACCAGATCTGTTTTAGTCACAGTCTTAGTTCCGTTGCACACAGGTATCGTTCACACAAAGGCACAGGTGTCTTTACAAAAACACATTATAGCCCAGCTATTCTACTCACCCTGGCGTTTGCGTCACACATTGGTTAAGGTTTTGCATGCAAGTACATATGGCTATCATTTAATGGCATTTAGCTTTGTTAGCTTTGAAACTTATTTTTTTTTCTTTTTCTAGGTCAATGACCAACCTCACTGGGTCAAGTCCCATAACTCTGACATGTATTTTGAGCAAATTACGCCCCTTTTGGACTTAGAAATCCTGCTTAAAGTTTTACATGCAAGTTACGATCTCCAAAACTAATGCAGATATTAAATTGAAACTTCACATGTCTTTCAGGGTTATAAACTAGACTAGTTGATAGCATCAAGTCCCATAACTCTGACCTGCATTTTGGTCAAATTATGACCCCTTTTTTGACTTAGAAAATCCTGGTTAAAGCTTTACATGCAAGTACTTACAGCTATTACTTAAAGGCGTATAGTTTTGGAACTTATTTTTCTTCTAGCTTAATTACCAACCTCACTTTGTCAAGTCCCATAACTCTGACAATTATTTTGGACAAATTATGCCCCCTTTTTGACTTAGAAAATCCTTGCTTAAGTTTTACATGCAAGTTACTATCTCCAACAATAATGCAGATATGGAATTGAACTTCACATGTGTCTTCGGGGGTATAAAACTAGTTGATAGCATCAAGTCCCATAACTCTGACCTGCATTTTGGCCAAATTATGCCCTTTTTGGAATTAAATAAACCTGATTAAAGTTTTGCGTGCAAGTATATACAGCTATTACTTAAAGGCATATAGATTTAAAACTTATTTTGTCTTTTTCTAGATCAATTGCCAACCTCACTGGGTCAAGTTCCATAACTCTGACATGTATTTTGGTCAAATTATGCCCCCTTTTGGACTTAGAAAATTCTGGTTAAAGTTTTGTGTACAATTATTACAGCTATTGCTTAAAGGCGTATAGATTTGAAACTTATTTTTTCTTCTTCTACATCAATTACCAACATCACTGGGTCAAGTCCCATAACTCTGGCATGTATTTTGGTCAAATTATGCCCCCTTTTGGGCTAAGAAAATCCTGGTTAAAGTTTTACATGCAAGTTACTATCTCCAAAACTAATTCAGGTACTGTATTGAAACTCTGTAGATATTATAACGTTTAGGGTAATATGTTCTTGCTTCTGGGACACTAATTCGAATAGCTGAGCATCGGCTGTCTTACGGACAGCTCTGGTTTACTTTTATATAAAGTAGAAATTTAACAATATTGAATGAGTGCGATGCATAAGTGTTTATTGTGTTTATTATTTATCGATCATCTGCATGTAATGCTGAGAGTAGATTGTCGATATACACGCCCTTATTAGTTATGCTTGAAAGTATCATATATATTGTACATAAATGCTAAGCACGTGATACCCATTTAATATACATAGTTATTTCTGATAGTCTGTCTGGCCTTAGTTCCATTAATTTACAACCCACAATTAATATAACTATGACAATAAGTAATGCGCAAATTACAATTAACAGCTTTAACAGTAAAGGGGAGACTTTGCAAAATAAAATTATAATTTACGCATGGTATGGTTAATTTAAAAGGCATATATCAATAGTTTTATAATATTCTGTTTAGTCGTCGTTCGAGTTATATATACTAGCAGCACAGTTAATTAACGTACATTTGCGTTGGTAAAAATGTTGAAATATTATGCATTTAAAAATCACACATACGACTCAATATAACTTAAATTATTTTGCTATTTTACGTGTTCATGATATTACTAGTATACTAAAACATCTGATTTATGCCATGATACGAACAAATCATTTAAACGTAAATCAAGAATATAAATTATGTAAACTATAAAAGATATAAGAGAGTGTTTATTTAATCAATCTAAAAGTATGTGTTGGCATACTTCAGTCTGAAAACTATGGAGTTGCGCCTGTTGAGGTTGTAGATGAGCACCGTCTTGAGTGACTGCAGAGGCCTTTCCTGGATCTGCACACTCTGCTACAGCCCTGACATGTGAAGATCGGTACAACATCATCTTGAACGTCTTAGATGTTTTGCACTTTTTGCTGACTTGTTTTGTGGGATTTTCTTCTATCTTCGAACAGCGTCCTGATGTTTTGTTCGCCCTGTGCTAATCCCTCGGTGGTTAGAGACTTCTATTCTGTTCTGTCTTTAGCAAAGCACTCCCATGTGTTTAGGTCTATGATGTTTTCACAAAATATTTCATATACTTAACTATCACTATTCTTTCATCACCAATTTCCTGGCACCTATTTTACCTCAAAATTTCGCAAGAAACAATGTTTGTCAATTCAATCTTACTCATTTCTTCTTTTTTATGTATCTTCTCATGGATGGACAGGCACAATGTTCAAATTCATCGCTGGATCTCTTCATGTAATTTTCAAATAATACGTTCTCCCATATTGGTTATTTTCAAACTCCCGTGCCTACTGTCAACAATAACATGAGGTTGATTAAGCAGTCGTTATCAGCCGACATGAGTTTTTCGTATTCACTTTATTTTTAGGTTTCTTCTTTTACAAATCTTATAATTCATATTCACCTACATCAGCTATGTCCCTGTTTGCATTAGACTGTGTATTTATGGCGACGACCTGACTTTCAAAACAATATCTTTACCTATACACCTTCGTGTACATCCACTTAGCAAGAATCAATATTTAAATTTATTTTATAAATATATATATATTGATCTTTCTAGGAACCTTTCTTTTGTTCACTACAACATTCAGAGTTTGTTTTCAAAACTCAACACGCTCTACACCGAACTTAGGGACTTTGAGATCCTCTCTTTCTCAGAAACTTGGTTTGGTCCACATATTCCAATTTCTGATCTAATTCTTCATGCGTTTGCAATCCGGAAAGAAAAGACAGCCAATTACGTTGGAGTAATACTTTATGTTAAAGAATACATTCATTATAAAACACGCCATAATCTTGTGGTTAATGGTACTGAATGTATCTGGATTGAAATTATACTTTCCAACAATCATATTCTGTTTGGACATTTTTGCAAATCACCTAATACAGACCCTTTTCATCACGCTTTAATTTTTTATTCTATGCATCTTTCATCAGGTTATAGATATGACGACAAAGTTGGTTACTTATTCCTTATTCATTTTTCTAATAAGGAATAAGTAACTAGGTATTTTTTGTTACTCATTCCTTTTTCAATTGCGAATAAGTAACAGACAGATTAATAACAGATAAAGTCTCATCTCCTCCACCATGTTTTCAACATTATTTAGTAACACACTTTTTGACCCACAAAACGTGTTCCTAACACATGGTATCTTACTTTCACCAGAAAATTGCAGAAGTCAAATAATTAGAACTCGAATAAGTAAAACAGAAATGAACACTAGATAACATCACATCTCGTTCATCATTTTATTATTATTATTATTATTATTTACCAGCGCTCTTTTCATCTATAAAAAATACGTTCAAAAGCGCTGTACAAACTACATATTACAGATTGGTATGGACATACAATACAACACAAAAAAATATATCTTTTTCAGTTTTCGAATAAGGAAGAAGTAACTAGGTATTTTAGTTACCCATTCCTTATTCAATTGCGAATAAGTAACAGACACATTAATAACAGATTAAGTCTTATCTCCTCAGCTGTGTGAAGTTGGCTAAACAAACGACATACGACATTCGAAAATTGTGAATGTCGTCCATTGCGAGACATACGACATTCGAAAATTTTGAATGTCGTCCTGTGCTCGACATACGACATTCGAAAATTTTGAATGTCGTCCAGTGCGCGACATACGACATACCACTTTCGAAAAAAGATGAATGTCGTGCCAAAAACGACATTGAACATACGACATTCGAACTTTGACCAAAAAAATTGATTGCCGTTCAATGCGTAACATACGACATACGACATTCGAAAAAAGTTGAATGTCATGCAAAATATCTTCATTGAACATAATTATGACAATCAAACTTTCACATGCAAAATTTGAATGTCGTTTAGTGTGCGACATACGACATTCGAGAAAAGTTGAATGTCGTGCAAAAAACGACATTGGACATACGACAATCGAACTTTGACATGCAAAATTTGAATGTCGTTCAATGTGCGACATACGACATTCGGAAAAGGTTGAATGTCATGCATAAAAAACGACATTGGACATACGACATTTCAACTTTGACCAAAAAATTGAATGTCGTTCATTGCACGACATACGACATTCGAAAAAAGTTGAATGTCGTGCAAAAAACGACATTGGACATACGACATTCGAACTTTGACCAAAAAATTTCAATGTCGTTCAGTGCGCGACATATGACATACGTTATTCGAAAATTTTGAATGTCGTCCATTGCGCGACATACGACATTAGAACTTCGACAAAAAAATGAATGTCGTTCAGTGTGCGACATACGATATACGACATTCGAAAAAAGTTGAATGTCGTGCAGAAAACGACATTGAACATACGATTCGAACTTTGAAAAAAATATTAATTTGAATCTCGTTCAGTGTGCGAAATACGATATACGACATTCAAAAAAAGTTGAATGTTGTGCAAAAAAGGACATTGGACATACGACATTCGAACTTCGACAAAAAAAGTTTGAATGTCGTTCAGTGTGCGACATACGATATACGACATTCGAAAAAATTTTAATGTCGTGCAGAAAACGACATTGAACATACGACATTCGGACTTTGACAAAAAATTGAATGTCGTTTAGTGTGCGACATACGATATTCAAAAAAATTTGAATGATGCGCAAAAAAGGACATTGGACATACGACATTCGATATTTGACAAAAAAAAAATTGAATGTCGTTCAGTGCGTGACATACGACATAGGGCATAGGAACTTTGACAAAAAAAAAGTGAATGTCATTCAGTGTGCGACATACGATATACGACATTCGAGAAAGGTTGAATGTCGTGCAGAAAACGACATTGGACATACGACATTACAACTTTGACAAAAAGATTTGAATGTCGTTCAGTGCGTGACATACGACATACGACATTCGAACTTTGACAAAAAAAAAATGAATGTCATTCAGTGTGCGACATACGATATACGACATTCAAGAAAGGTTGAATGTCGAGCAGAAAACGACATTGGACGTACGACATTCGAGCTTTGACAAAAAATGAATATCTTTCAGTGTGCGAGATACGACATTCGAAAATTTTGTATGTCGTCCATTGCGCGACATACGACATACGACATTCGAACTTTGACAAAAAAAATGAATGTCATTCAGTGTGCGACATACGACATACGACATTCGAGAAAAGTTGAATGTCGTGCAGGAAACGACATTGGACATACGACATTCGAACTTTGACAAACAAATTTGAATGTCGTTCAGTGCACGACAAACGACATTGCTCATACGACGTTCGAACTTTTACCAAATAAAAGAATGACATTGTGTGTGCGACATATGACATTCGAAAATTTTGAATGTCGTCCATTGCGCGACATACGACATTCGAACTTTGACCAAAATATTTGAATGTCGTTCAGTGTGCGACATACGACATACGACATTCGAAAAAAGTTGAATGTCGTGCAGAAAACGACATTCGACATACGACATTCGAACTTTGACATGCAAAATTTGAATGTCGTCCAGTGCACGACATACGACATTCAAAACATTTGAATGTCGTACAGTGTGCGACATACGACATTCGAAAAAGAAAGATTTTGTCATTTTTGTCACAAACTTTCAGATTTTATCATTTTCTATCAGAGCAGGATTTTATTTGCAGTAATTTATCCAAAATTACTATTTTATAAGCACTTTTTTATTATTTTACGAGTATTAGTTAAATCCAAAAATGGCAAAGTAAAGCAAATGTTCCCGGCGGCGTGCCCATCGGGGAAGCAAATTATTTTTATATTCGATTAGACAATATTTGTAACTACTTATTGAAAGAAATTTTAGTTTCATATCTTTCTTTTAACGCTTTTTATGGCCATCAAGTGGTTCTTAGAGAAAGTTCGAGAGTTTGCGTAGCTTGTAAGACAAAATTAAGAACAAGAGATATGTAAGTTGTAAATGGGCTTTTATTTAAGCCGGTATTAAAAACATGAAATATAAAATATCAAAATACATTTAATTTGTTGACTAGAATTGTTAAAACATAGATCATATAAATTTTGTTTTATCTGGGAAATAAAATACCGCCGAATACCAAGTATAAAACACATCCAATTCAGTTTAAACATATTTTATTCCCAAGAGTACATAACATAGATTTGTACATTTACAACAACAAGTTAACATGATACTAAGGAAAGGATAAGAATGAAAGATCCAATTCGTTGACTAGAATTATTAAAACTAAGATCATATAAATTTTGCTTCATCTTGGAAATAAAGTTCTGTTCAGCTAACTTAAACAATGAATAAAATATTGATGACAATCAAGTATGAGTGAGAAAAAACATAATACTGACAGTAAAACAAATTAGGAATTGTAAAACAAATTGAATATGGATTCGTACAATTGATCACTTTGGCATATAAACAGCAGCAAAACGTGGTGGAGGAATGGGAGGTGGAGGTTAAACGAATTCTTACAAGTAAAGTATGTAAATATTCTGCGAAAGAAATAAGAAAACTTTCTTCTTTGTTTAACGTGAAAGTAGTTTGTGCGCATGCGTATCTAGTTTTAGATTATCACGTTTGAAACAGTTTACTGCTGCTTACGTATACGGCCAACGGCCGTATAGAATAAAATGGAACCATCTCGTCCATAAAACATTTTATACTAATAAAATACATTTATAATAAAATGAAATCGATCAGTTTTTCGAAAAGATACTACCAGGATAATCATTATACGGTCCCTTTAGAAAGTTTCCAGATCGGACAGACGGACAAAACTTACCTTAAGTTATTTATTTCCATAGAGATGTTGATGTAAAATACCTGCTGTCAGAAAATAAGGTTTATTTTCGTGCATGTTTTTTTTTTGCAAAAAAAATGTTGCAGTTAAATTTGAGTGTAGTTGTTCATTGTCGAGTGTCGTGTCATCTGTCGCGTTGATTGTCGTTTGTCGCCCTAAAAACGCGACACACGACATTCAACGCGACACACGACAATGTATAACAACACTCGACATCATATCGTGCAATTGTCGTGGAATTGTCGACTGCTGACTTAAATGCTTAACCACGACACACGACATTTAATAAGACACACGACAACGAGCAATGACACACGACAGTCTATCGCGCAAATATTGAGGAATTTTCGCATGTCGAGGTAAGTTAGGTCAAATGTTGTTAATATTTTTGTTTCAAAGATTGGTCATTTTTCAATGAAATAAAAGGACAAAAGTGTTTTAATCTTAATAAAAGTAACGTTTATTTGTAGAACTTTTCAAGAACTGTTTCATAAAGGTAAAGCGCAAGGCTCAAACCGAACCCTAAAGGTTGTCCGGGCTCAAACATGGGTGTCATGATGTCAAAAAGCAAAAATATGCACGAAAATAAACCTTATTTTCTAACAACAAGTATTTTACATCAACTAAGACTTTTACGTACCACGCTTTGGTGAATATCAATCATCTCTATGGAAATAAATAACTTAAGGTAAGTTTTGTCCGTCTGTCCGATCTGAAAACTTTCTAAAGGGACCGTATAACGCTTATCCTGGTCGTATCTTTTCGAAAAATTGATCGATTTCATTTTATTATAAATGTATTTTATTAGTATAAAATGTTTTATGGACGAGATGGTTCCATTTTATTTTATACGGCCGTTGGCCGTATACGTAAGCAGCAGTAAACTGTTTCACACGTGATAATCTAAAACTAGATGCGCATGCGCACAAACTACTTTCACGTTAAACAAAGAAGAAAGCTTTCTTATTTCTTTCGCAGAATATTTACATACTTTACTTGTAAGAATTCGTTTAACCTCCACCTCCCATTCCTCCACCACGTTTTGCTGCTGTTTATATGCCAAATTGATCAAGTGTAAGAATCCATATTCAATTTCTTTTACAGTTCCTAACTTGTTTTTCTGTCAGTATTATGTTTTTTTCTCACTCATACTTGATTGTCATCAATATTTTATTCATTGTTTAAGTTAGCTGAACAGAACTTTATTTCCAAGATGAAGCAACATTTATATGATCTCAGTTTTAATAATTCTAGTCAACGAATTGGATGTGTTTTATACTTGGTATTCGGCGGTATTTTATTTCCCAAAACAAAATTTATATGATCTATGTTTTAACAAAATTAGTTTTCAAGACAAACAAGAGAAGAAAAAACACAGGTCACTCTACTCGATTTAATTGTATAGGGCATTTTCTTCATGCACTGTTGCAGCATTTCTGAAATTTTGTAAAAATTTGTAAATGGTGGTACTTTATGTTATAGGGATTTCAGGTCTTACAGGCTAATATAAATACAAGGTGATATGTGTATTATATAAGCCTAAATGTCACTAACAAATCTTTTTTATTTTTACCCCACCCACTTTATTTTCAACGAAAAAGAAACGTATTTAGATCTACGAAAGAAATTCTGACGTTAAAGTTTTAAAAATATTTTGCAGCTTTAATGACACACTAAAGTCCTTTAGAATGGAAGATTAAGAGCTGTGGTCACCGTGCATCTAAGGAATTTACTAAGAAAAAAAGTGTTAGAATTGGTGAATTTTTATATGTTTTGTTCTTTTTATTTTAATTTATATTTTCTGGATGATATAAAGTGCTATCTTGAAATCTTTTATTTCAACTATAGCTTATTATTATATGTATCAGTCAGAAAAATACCAAAACCAAACCTGATCTACTTTAATAGATATTTGAAATTACTTACCCTTACACCATTGTAAATCTTGCGTCAATTTTTGGTAAATGCCAGCCAAAAATAAGGATGAAAGTTGTTTTTGTTTTCGCTATAGTAGATTGTGTTTTGTTAAATGGTACATTACTAGTATTAGCCATAGTTAAACTATTTAGCATTAATTTCTGCCAAAACTTTTGTTAGAAAGCAATATTCGAAAAAGCATTTTTCAAAATGGCGGATATCATGAGACACATCTCGTACATCCTTAACAGGTTGTTTTATCTTAAATTACTCAGAGGCAGCTAACTTGAATGAAATTATTTATTTCATTTTAATTGATACATTTCATTTGATCATATAGTAACACAACTCTGAAGAAGGAAATGCAAGCTATGAATTAATTCAATATACACAATACGAAAAACTTAAATATTTATATGTTGAAACTATAATTATTTTGATTTTTAATCAACAATTTTGTTAACAAACCGTATTATAGCGTATTATGGTTTGTATTTTGTTTGCAGTGGTGACGAGTTCTTTAATCTGAGATTAAGTGCAGGGAGTTCGGAAGTTCCAGACGAAGATACCCTAAAGATTCGGCTAAGGTAATATTAGCATTCAGTCTATAATGCGACATAATGCGGTTACATACGATACTGGCAATATGTGAACTATATTTGAATCATGAACATCCACTAATTTTTTTAAATGTTCATAAAGTATGGTCTGATACCATGACTGTTCAAAAATAACATACACTTCTGCTGTCAAAACCCGCATATTTGGCATACTGCAATTAAGAAGTAATTTATAAGAAAACCGTGTTACCAATATTTATACACGACGGGAGGTTATACGTCGTTCGAACAAATTGCACGCTAGCAATGTTCTTGTGAAATTATTACGCTCGATATATAACCGCCAATCATGTATAAATAGTGTTAAAACACGGCTTTGCTATAATGTTTTTCGATATATGTCTTTTATTGTAAAATTTAGATCATATATGATAGAACTGTTTCTTCTCTCATGGTAAACCTACAAAATGGTAGGTTAGCACGTTTTATTGTTTATACAGTCTGGGACCGGAAATGTAATACGTGCTGTGGAATAGTTCAGTCTGAGCGAAAATGATGTCACATTAATATCGTTGTGATGATCTAAGCATTGCTAGTCGTATAAAAATGTGAAATATACATAGCGTTATTGTAATTTGCAATGTTTGTCTTGTTTGATCATACAGTATTTGTAATATCTTTGCTGATTTTCCAATACCATAGCTACGCTTAACCGGCGCAGTCAGTTTTTTATTCTTTTCGCGAAAACGTCATGTAAATTGTAATTTTCCAGTAGACTCCCATTTTGGAAACTTGCGATAATTCCGAATTTCTCAAAGCAGTGTAGAAAAATATGAAGCACACATTTTATTCCTTGTAGTATCCAAACTGTGGTGACATAATAATACTGAAAAATTAAAGGACAAGGAAAGCCTGACAATAAGTTAATTTCACATCAAAGCCATCCTCAGTAATATCTGTAAAAAGATCCGTTGGAAGCGCATAGAATGCAACCAAGCAGAATAATAGCAGATTCGGTTTGATTAAGTCTGTTCATGAGAGGTAATGAAATGTGCAACACCTCTCACGCCCCCTAGCACCGGCTTAAGCGGAACTCTATTACACAAATATTGAATGGACTCCATGATCCCAAAGGACTAGAAAGTGTAACAACACTGAAGCCTTTCATAACGATGAAAAAATTTCAAAATCGGACCATTACTGAGAAAGATTGGGCAGTTTGAAATTTAAGAAAATCGCTGATCATGCAGGCATCCATTTTGTGTGTATGTGACATCATTTACACACTGCTGAATTCTTTATTTAGCAAATAACCTATTAAATAGATTAGTTTTATGTTTATTGAGTGTAAGATGTATAACATAGATATTTATTTAATTATAGGTGAAGAATTATTTAACAGAAATAAATTAATACAATTCAAATATGTGTCTAGATTTTTTTAGAAATACTCTGTCAGAATAATTTGTATTATATGATATATTGATAACGTACTACATAAGCACAGATAGTGTTTGACTCCCTTTTCATGCTATCATTGCTATAATCATTGTTGAATTGTTGCTAATAGAAGGGTTTGGGTCATATGCGGCTGATCTGTGTTCATTTTGTCGATAGCTGGAACCCAGCATCACACATTATGTCATATACAATAATTAAAGGGAACCAGATATTTGCTAGAGCAAATCTTGTTGTAATATACTATGTATAAATTTGTACCAATGAAAACAAATTCTATATAACCCCTCTACAGTTAATTGCTACGGTTTCCTAATTGATGGTGCGATGACTAATAAAGTGTAAGACTTCCTGATTCTTTTCTCCTAAATCCTACATACAACGGACGGAGGGAGTTGATTTTTGTCTTACAGTTTTCTTAGTTGTGCCGTTAAAAGTAAGGCTCTTGTTGCTCTGACTTCAGACATGTTGTTGAGTACTTTGGTGTAATTATACCTTAGATTCACCTTAATTTTATATTTTGCTTTATTTATATGTTATTTTTGCACTAATGTTAGAGCCTTTCTCAGCGGGGATTTTATTTACATTGTGTTGTCTAACTTTTTGAAAATATGGTAAGTGCGAGGTTGACATGCCCTAAACGCGTTTAACCCCCCAGTTTCCTTTATATAGGTTACTGACCGTTCTAAGACGGTGCCCCTATTTTCAACTGGTTCTTTTGTCTGTCTTGTATTGTCTGTTGCATATGTTTTCTTGTTTGTTGTAAGCGGTTTTTCCTCCTCCTCACTCTCCCTATTGCCCCATCCTTTCCCTTGCATTTACGCTACTTTTTCATCCCCTCCC
Organism: Mercenaria mercenaria; assembly: GCF_021730395.1. Taxonomy (NCBI): domain Eukaryota; kingdom Metazoa; phylum Mollusca; class Bivalvia; order Venerida; family Veneridae; genus Mercenaria; species Mercenaria mercenaria. The sequence continues at coordinate 53,923,366 of NC_069372.1, read as the reverse complement.
TCTTTACTTTGAGTAAGTTTTCGTGGGTCTCCTTTGTTTTGACAGCCGGAATCCTAAACCGGTACACGATTGTTTTTTCCTACTTGTGTGGGTGCGTTTGTCTGCTTGTCAGTTTATAACGGTGCCCTACTGTTTTTCTTATGTGTTGCTTGTTCGTTTTTCTATGTTATTTCAGTTAGACGTGGTTGTATGTTTATCTTTGGTACATGAGTGTTCGCTATTGTGGTTTACGTTGTAGTGTGACTGTTATTAAGGAACATGGCATTACCTTTGTATATTCGTCCTTGTTCAACTTTCCCCTTCGAGTTCCTTCCCCCTCCCCACCCCCGGCCCAATTTTGCCCCTTACCATTGCCTTACCCTCCATCTATAATTAGCATAAATTAATATGTACTTGTTGGATGTTTGAAGCAACCCGTCTGAAATATTTTCCATTACAGCTTCTTTTTCTTGTGGGCCTACTATGCAAATGCGTGGCTCTGGGGCTTGTTTTTAGTGCTCTGTGCTTCCGAAAAATCTACCCTTACCTACTATCTTATCTTAATAAATAGCACCAATCAAAGCTAACTCTTGCTAATCTTGCTAAGGTATAAATAGATAGATGGAAGACCTAAAGATCATTTTGTATCTAGCGATTAAGAAGACACATCGGGGATTCAACTTATAAGTTATCATAGTACCTTGATAAGGAAGTTATTGCAACTGCCCTGTCAGGGTGGATAAATTATTAAAAGAAAGACGTTTGAAGTTATAGACTAAAGAAGAGTTGCAGAATTTCAACAATGTTTCGAGCAATAGGGCATAGACGCTTTACCTTAAGGACAGTTGAATGCTATAGACAATAGCAGATACAGGCTGAGCATTGGAAAGCTGAGACAGGGACCCAGAGTTTGGTAATCTATTGACATAGTAGGAGAGTTCAAGCTTACTGAAAGTTCAGCATTATTGGCGATGTACAGCCAAGGCATTGCGGTTATACCTATCATTTGAATGTTACATGTGATAGCATATAGGCGCTGAGCATCCAGGAGTCAGGGCAATCATTTAGAGTTGCAACTTCAATGAAGAGGACAGAGGCCGAGCATCTATGCGATAGGACTCGTATGTTGTTGATTCAAAGACATTGTCTGACGGGAATTTCAACAAAAAAAACCCAGTAAAGTATAGAGTCTCCAGCCTGTTGGGGTTTGAGCTAATTATTATCAAATGAAGATTGTTAGTTTGAATTATTTAGTGATTTGCCTGATCCCTGAAATTATTTAGCTTTTAATTGAAATCATTTACGTATCATTGGTACACGAATCATTTAGGCAAGGTAGCCAGAGGAAAATTCTATAAATGAGATATTTGGTCTCACCAGCTATACGTTTTAACAAAGGACATTCTATATCGTTTGTCAACTAGTCCAAGACATAGTCACCTTATTGGGCCCGTTTCATTGTTAAAGATAATAAAGTTTATGTTATTAGTGAATGACATGTTTTATTTAATGCTTAAACTCACACATTCTATGTAAAACTATTCGGCGGAATATTAATTCAGAAAAATTCGCCTATTAGACTTGATTTTAATTAATTCGTATTACAGATGTATAAATGGAATCAAAGCTTTACCTTCTATCAATATATGATAATATAATATTTCAGAAACTTTCTCGTTAATCCTATCGCTTAAAGCGACTCCTTCACACGTTGATATTTTGAAAACGGAAACGTTTCTTCAAATTACAAAAATACGCTGCAGTTTTGTATATTTAAGCTATAAGTTTTAATTAAAAGCGGTTGTTGACACTTATTTAGACTAAAACTTTAGACTTGTTGAGTTTTACACATTTGACTATTCTTTAAAGTAAATCATAATAAATGGTTTATTCGCAACCCGAACTTTATTTTTTGATGCTACAGCAACACCTAGGATGCTTCACTGGTAATATCCGAAAATAGCTAAATACTATGTGAAGGAGCAACTGGTCCTGTGGTGGTCTGTCTCACGACTAGATAATCAATTTCTTCTTCTTTATTCACTGACCAAAACAATCAGTTAGGGTATTGTTAAAATGAACTTATTCTATTTGACATTAGAGAAATGTAAATATTCATGCAAGGTCACAAATTGTCGTAATCTGAATTTATACGAAAGTCGCGCAATATTTCCGTTGCAGAACTTGTGCATATATTTGATTATTATTTCAACTTCTCTTTGACAGACGTAGATTTTATATTTATAAACTCCGTTGAAATAAAGATACCCATTTGTTCGTCACAAAACGAAAATAATTTAAAAATGTAGCTTTAAACAATAAGGTAAATAACACTTTATAATTTCAGCGCATTATCTGCGCGACTTTGATCATTTCTTAAAAGTATATTATATATTATGTTTAACATTCCTTTTGTTGGAATAATATATTTTCATTAACGTACAGCTCCATTTGATATTTTACATTTGTTTTTATGCACCGCATAAATATCGAATCATGATGTCTGTCCGAATTGAGCAAACACATTTTTTTCAAGATCTTACTTGGGCAAATGTTATATCCTTTTGAAATAAACAGTAGTTTCACCATAGCCAAGACATGCAAAAGTAAATACAAAATGTACACATATACTTACTAAATCTCTAAACTGAAAATGAAGGGAGAAAACGTGTTAGCATTATCAACTTGAACAGCTAGAGTCAACTATTTGTGAATTTGTCTCACGTGATTTAGGCTGAATACCACAAAATCCGCATGTTCTTTATTTCATATAAAATCCATTTTTTAGCTCACCTGAGCAATGCTCAGGTGAGGTTTTGTGATCGCTCGATGTCCGTCGTCTGTCTGTCGTCTGTCTGTCAACATTTAGCTTTTGTATGCAATAGAGGCTGTAGTTTTCAACTTATCTTCATGAAATTTTGTCAGATTGATTACCTTGATAAAATCTAGGTTGAATTCGAAAATGGGTATTCTGGGATCAAAAACTAGGTCACTAGGTCAAATCGAAGAAAAACCTTGTGTATGCGATAGAGGCTGTATTTTTCAATTGATCTTCATGAATTTTGGTCAGAATGATTACCTTGATAAAATCTAGGCTAAGTTCGAAAATGGGTTATCTTGGATCAAAAACTAGGTCACTAGATTAAATCAAAGAAAAACATTGTGTATGCGATAGAGGCTGTATTTTCCAACTGATCTTCATGAAATTTTGTCAGAATAATAACCTTGAAAAACTATAGGCCGAGTTTGAAAATGGGTTGTCTGGGATAAAAAGCTAGGTCATTAGGTCAAATCAATGACAAACCTTGTTTATTTTTTTATCTTCACGAAACTTGGTCGGAAAGATGGCCTTGATGAAACCTAGGTTGAGTTTGAATATGGGTTATCTGAGGTCAAAAAGTAGGTCACTAAGTCAAATTATAGAAAAATCTTGTGTATGCGATAGAGACTGTATTTTTCAATTGATTTTCATAAAATTTGGTTAGAGTGATTGCCTTGAGTAAATCTAAAACGAGTTTGAATATGGGTCATCTAGGGTCAAAAAGTAGGTCACTAGATCAAATTGAAGGAAAACGTTGTGTATCGATAGAAGCTGTATTTTTCAATTGATCCTTATGAAATTTGGTTAGAGTGATTGCCTTGAGGAAATCTAGAATAAGTTTGAATATAGGTTATCTGGGGTCAAAACGAAGGTCACAAGATCAAATTGAAGAAAAACATAGTGTATGCGATAGAGGCTTTGCTTTTTAATTGATCTTCATGAAATTCGGTCGAAGTGATAACCTTGATAAAATCTAGGCCGAGTTTGAATATGAATGATCTAGGGTCAAAACTAGCTCATTAGATAAAATCAAAGAAAAACCTTATATATTCAATAGAGGCTGTATTTTTTTCAATTGATCTTCATGAAATAATGTCAGTATGATTAACCTTGATAAAATCTAGGCCTAGTTCGAAAATGGGTCATTTGAGGTAAAAAACTAGGTCAATAGGTCAAATAAAAAATAACCTTGTGTATGTTATGGAGACTGTATTTTTCAATTGGTCTTCGTGAAATTTGGTCAGAATGTTTGCCATAATGAAATCTAGGTCGAGTTTGAATATATGTCATCTGGGGTCAAAAAGTATGTCACTTGGTCAAATAAAAGAAAAATCTTGTGATTGCGATAGAGACTGTATTTTTCAATTGATCTTCATGAAATTTTGTCAGACTGATTGCTTTGATAAAATCTAGGTCAAGTTTGAATATGGGTCATTTGGAATCAAAAACTAGGTCATTAGGTCATATCTAAGAAAATACTTGTTTACACTCAAGAGACCACATTCTTGGTCCAATCTTAATGAAAATTGGCCAGAATATTTGTTTCCATGAAATCACTAGGTAAAACATGTTTACACTGTTATGGTTTGTTTCTCAGGTGAGCGACCAAGGGCCATCTTGGCCCTCTTGTTTTAAAAGGGTTTCCGATATTATTTAGACTATCAAATTTTCAGAAACTTATATTGCCGTAAAGAAATATATCGCTGCTATAGAAAACCGAAAAGAAAAGGGGCGTTAACTTTTATATAAAAATCTACACCTCGTTAAATATAACCTGCTGAAATTACTCCTTGTTGCTCCTTTCAGTGTCCCTTTCCGAGACATAAAATTCTTACGCCGCCATTTTACATAGCATGCGATAGGAACATGCCGATTTTGATAGAATGCTGCACATGAATATCGGAACACAGTAGAATAAAAGTAGTCTGTGCAAGAAAAATCTCAAATCTTTATACATTATTGTATTGCAATTGTGATTCAAGAAGATCTTTTTTTGTTAAGATATGTTATTGCCAATCAGAAACATGCTTATTTCAATAAAATCTAGACATTTGCTGCGATAAAATGTGACAAAAGACAAATGGTCGAAAACTAAATTTTTAAAAAAATGCAAGCACAATTCAGAGTTTCCAGCTATTTGGCATCGTTTTACATCATTTGAAATAAATAAATGGTCTTTTCATTGATTTTTGACGAGCTTGGCAAAAAAAAAAACAAAAAAAAAAGACAACAAAAAAACATGTAGCGCCCCTTATAGGCTGAACATCACTAAATCTGGCTGTCCCTTATTTCATATATAATATACTAGTGGGTACACATGCGGATGCTCATATTTGCTAGTGATCAGCCTTATATAGAAATGAAACAGAGTAAATTCAGCGGGTTGTATTTAACGAACTGTAGTTTTCTTATATAAAAGTTAACTGGTAAGGCTAACAGTTGATGCAACTGAAAAACAAACCAACAGCTAGTAATAACATCAAACTTTTATTAATAACAGTAACAGTTCAAATACCTTACAATGCAGAATAGCGGTAAAATCTACGCTTATAAGCAGAAATAGTCCAAATCCTGTCCTGGTTGAATTAAAATCCAAACTTAAATCATTCTAAATTGTTTAAAAATCAAAACTGAATTTAGTATGTCCAAAAATATAAATCCTCTCTTTAAAGATTAATTTTGAAACCTATGTTAATGAAATCCTTCAAATGTTAAATATCTAAACTGGTAATATTTTGTTATTAAGATATACAGGAAAGTTTTCCAATTTGTTCTTACTATTTGGTTCTACCCTTACCCAACACGGCTTCTTATTTAAAGTATCATTGAAGGTTTCAGAACTTATATGTATCATCAAGAATAGAAAGAATATTCTCGAAAATCAAGAACAATCCAGACTTTCAGTACCATTGTCAAATCCTGTTTTTAGTATTGCAGTAGAACATTCTAGATCACCACAAAATATACGTAAACAAAAAACATGATGTCTCAAAACTAAGCCAATAAACATTAAGTTATCAATGAAGTTGAGCCTTAGGGGAATTGACATATACTTAACGTTCACATCCCTTTTTCTTTTTCTTTTTCTTTTTCTACTGTAGCGATATAATTCTTTATGGGAATATATGTCTCCGATAATCTGATATGCTAGAAAATGTAAAAAAAGACGATATAAAGGAAGTGGAATATATATATAGTCAAACATGTGTTAAAGACCACCTCTGAACAGAGACAACCTGGCTCTAAAGACCACGTGTTTTGTTTCCCATTTTAACATTTACAATGTATTTTAACATGTGTATAAAGACCACCTCTTCCATAGATTTTAACGATTAAAATTTTGTAAAGCGTTATCCACTTCCATAAAGGTATATTAGATCCAATTTCATATCCTAAAGCATGAACAATTCCTTGATAAAATTTTTGGTAAAAATAACAGTAGTAGAATAATATGTATCTGCAGTATATGTACTCTTTATTTCGCCATTTACTGAGACATTTAACAAACAAATTAAAGTGCACAACAATAACATATAACAATACGTGGCATTTAAAATTGAAAAACTACTTTTAAACATAGTTCACAATTATGTATATGAAACAACAAAGGTACACCATATTTTTCTTGACTTTATTGTAAACATGGAAAAGACGGAGATCAGAGTAGTTTATACAATGACCAAAAAAGTAATGTTCGTTATAACCGCGTATCTCATTAAATAATTCTAAGAACATGTTAAGACTCGTGTGACTATAAATAAATAACGGCGTTAAAATCTCACTATCGGGTACGACAGCTAAAGGAATTACTACATGCGCCGTGACAATATTAACTACCATATTTTTCTTCGCTTCATTATTGAATCATAAACTATATTTAGATAATGTCCCACAGTCGCGTATTATGAGTCAAGATTCTTTTAAAATGACCCAATAAGCTATATTTAGATAAATTATAATTAAACACTTACGTTGCAACAAAACTTAATTATTGTCAATAAAACTGGAAGCAGTATTTGTCTTCGGACCCAAATTTCTTGCGCAGTTCCTTACTCTTTGGTATCCAAAATGGCAATGAATAAATTTCGACAGTAATACATTAAGTCAAGGCGATGTTCTAATTGGTCAATATAATATGCAACAGCGTTCTGACTGGTTCCATAAGTACCTTATGACAATATTCTTGTCTTAGTATAGTTTGTTGTATGACAGTTATCATTAACAAAATGAACGCCAGGGACTGCGTATCTCTCAACCAAAATATGGAATATTACAAAAACCGACTTAAGACGTTTGAAACGTATCCAAAACAAATACTTCCCGATAAATACGAGCTGGCAAGTGCGGGGCTGTTTTACAGCGGGAAAGCGGACGTATGCGAATGTTTTCGATGTCACGTAAAGTTAAGTGCTTGGGAAAGAAAGGACTTTGCCTATAAATAACATTATAAATGGTCTCCAAACTGCGAATGCATCAAAATAGTGGGCGCTCCTCAACAAAAACAAACCGGATATGAATTAAGTACCACACGGAGAGGCTTTGGAACAACAACACGACCCATTGGTGGGTTTGGAGCATTCAGTTCAACAAATACATGTCCGAATTTGTTCATAAATAATAAAAGCTTTAATAGTAACACGACGAACTAACGAAAATAAATCGTATCTGTATTTATGACTGCTACTTTGTTAGAGAAGTGGTTAAGAATATCCCACAACTACGGAACAATATGTAGTAGACATTAGTTAAGCATAATTTGTATTCTACCTTTTAATTACCTTTTAAACATACGTTTTGGTATATATTGTCAATAAAAATAACCAACTGATAGCAGTAGCAGTATTTGTCTTCTTTATATTTGACCCTAATAACACTCGCGTAAAATATAACATTTCACCATTATTTAATGGACGGCTATAGCGATATCAAACACTTACCAGATCTTTACACTTTGGTATCCAAAATGGCAATGAATAAATTTCTACGGTAATAGATAAAGTCAAGGCGACGGTCAAACCAATATTATACACATTCTTAAATCAGATAAAGATGTTTTTTCTCCACCATGAAGCATTAAATGCGTTAATCGATGTTTCAGTCCAGAACTTACACTGATACATTTATAGCGGAAAAACAGCTTATTGTGTACAATACCAGCAAAAATTTATACATGATAACATATTGAAGTGACATCTACAGCTGTTAAAAATGCGGAATAATAAACATGATTACTTAATTCTTTAAAGGTCCATTACTAAGGGAAAGTGAGTTGGCAATTTTTTTCATAGCCAGTGCATAGACTTCTGCAAGACACTAAATAATGAAGATTGGCAGGTCAAAATTTACAGAAGGTCTTTGGAACTCAAAGAAATGTATGTGTATTATGTTGAAATTTCAATGAATCGACAGAATGACCCCCATGTCTTTTCAACTTTCTTCATACTTCATAGAAAAATAATTGTACATATACTGCGATTTATTTCGAATTTCTACATACCAACTTTCATTTTCCAATAAAATGAAATAGTTTCTGTGCTTTTTAAAAGAAATTAAAATGTTCACTTTCCTTAGTTTTGGACCTTGAATGAGACAAGTCGCCTTTTCTATATCAATGTTCTTGCGTTTTTTAAACCTGACTTCTTGTTTTGAAAGCCATGAGGCTTTGTCATTTTTCATTTATAGACATTAAATGTACAATGTTTCGTTAATGCCTGATGGTCGAATCAATTTTTGCACAATAACATGTAATTTCCCAAAGGGTACGTTTCCGTTTTTGTTACCCATTTTTTAAAAAGTGTTCAGACTGTTCCATAAAGTGCTACTTGCGATTCAAAAAGTGTTATGACCGTGTTCATTTTTTTTCTTATTCATGTTTAGAAAAACTCTAACTCGTGTTTTAATTTCTGCTACTATTTTTTCATGAAATAAGATTATGTAAGAAAACTTTTTTTTTCTTTCTTGTTAAGAATTGTCAGTGTAACCATTCCCTGTTTATTAGTCAGTAAAAAACGTAAGAATATGAACCCTACAGAGCCAACCAACGAAACGTTTATACGTTTTCCTAAGTCTAAGGATGAAGAAAACCAGTCTAACGGAGAGAGGTGGCAAGTATTAGGAACTCGCGTCCCGCAAACAGAAATTGTCTACTTACAGCATTTCAAAGACTTGAGAGACGAATATGTACGTCCTGATTATAAAGGCCGTTACATCGGGGATATCGGCGCTCATCTCAGAAAAATGGCAGAGTTAAAACAGGGACAAGAACTTCCCGTTCTAGTGACACCCGTACCTCAAGCGACCGAAATTGCCAAGTTAGACATTAGACGGTAACAAAAGCATAGCGATCTTAAGCGACATAGGAACGAAATGGAAACTAATATGAGCTACGTTTTGGCCAGTCCAAGACGCAAAAAATATCGCGAAAGCGTGACAAAAGAAACTATAGATTGGAACACCTATAAATTTTAAAAGTAATAACTACGAACTGGTGGACATGTTAAAATAGTACCTCGTGACAATATGTGCTGCGGATCAACTTCAGATACGTAGGGGACAATACGTCATTTCAAATACAGACACGAGCCAGAATCGGGAAAACATTGGGTAGCCTTTTATTTTCCTAAGAGAGGACCCTACGATTTTTTCGACTCACTGGGTAGTAAACAGGAAAACTACAACGTTCATTTTGACCAAGCGTTAAATAAGCCTTATTTGATGAATTGCAGTCGGATACAGGATACAAATTCAGACACCTGTGGGCTTTATTGCGTATATTACATCATAAATCGATATTCCGGACGAAAAATGGAGGACAATGATAAGACTAGACCAACTGTGAACTCATATCATACTACCAACAAGTAAATAAAAGACTGGACTAAAAGTAAGCTCCTTAGGCGTGGCATGTTAGCCTACGATCGAGCAAAATATCAAACAAGACTAAGACACAATAATCTTCACATTTTGCCAATTTTATGGTGGTGGCTGGGGAGGAGGAAGGACAAATTCTTGTTCAAAATTAAATAGCTGTGGCAATGTTTCCGTTATCAGCAGTGGGCAATCACGTGACGCACCCACGCTAATTATGAATACCAACGAATCGGTAGAAAGATCGTTGTCGTCCGAGATGCCACCTTCTAGACTGGGACCTTAGCGAGGTGACTAGAGTGACTCAAATAAACTTCACTACGTTTAAACACATTTTAAATCCGTTTGATGTTACGGTTTAAGAAGCGCAAAGATGACTTTATTTTGTCTTATTTTAGTCCATTCATGTAGCCTGTATTAGTTATACAAGATTTGGCAATAAAATATGTAAACAAGAGCTGTCTCCATAGGATGTCACATGCCCCCGATGGCACTTTGAATGAATAGTTATGGCCGATGTTAGAGTTTAGGACCTTTAACATACGGACCTGGGTCTTGCGCGCGACACGTCGTCTTACAGTGCCACACATTCATGCGTAGTTATTTTAAAATCCATGCATGAATGACAAAGATATGGACCGGACACGCCCATCAATGCGCTATCATGAAATATGGCCTTTAACGTCTAAGTGTGACCTTGACCTTTGGGCTACAGAGCTGGGTCTTGCGCGCGACACGTTGTCTTACTGTGCCACACATTTATGCGTAGTTACTTGAAAATCAATCCATGGATGACAAAGATATGGACCGGACACCCCCATCAATGCACTATCATGAAAAATGACCTTTAACGTCTAAGTGTGACCTTGACGATTCAGCTACAGCGGACAGACGGTTGAAAAACTATATGCCTCCCTTCGGGGGCATAAAAATAAACATTTGTTATCTATGACCCTTACATTGGATTGAATAAAAATGTAAACTGAAACGTTGGACGGTGCGGTGGTGTACAAAAATATAACAACATATTCGTGTATTATATTTTATTCCATCAACATATTTTCACAAATCGGTATCATGCTTCCCAATAAGCGTCTCTCGCAGTTACATCAACGATATGTACAGATTATGTTTACAATTGTCTACCAGTTTCTGTGAATATGGTGAATACACAACATAACTAGTATATCTACGTAAATATTTTCGGGTCATTCTGGTTCCGTATTGATGTTACATGTGCAATAAGAATTTGGTTGCAAGCTATGTTTACATTTTCGGATGGTATTTACTCATATATTTTCGGAACATATAGATCCTTGTAGGGTAAATCTAACTGTATTCTCGTTTTTGTTATGTCCTTGTACTTAACATAGAGACACACCTTTGCTTCCAGAAAGTCGCGTAAACACTCTCTATATCTACCAAATAATATCTGTTTCTTATGTAGGCTGTGAATAATTCTGTGAAAATCCTCAGATGCACTTTACTGAAATGCACTTCATTAGACCTTTACAACGAATACGGACAATGTAGACGTACTATGTACTATGGTCAAAATCTGGGGGATTTCTCAAAACATAAAAATCGAAAAACATAACCGCAGAGATGCGTTTACTTTCTAAGACGTCAAAGTTTTTGCCCAATAATAAAGACACAGCATACTTTTATAATTCTTGACAGTGTTATACTCTACTGTGAATAAATCTTGTCCGTGTAAGAACAAAGACGAACACATATATCTACATCTTACGAAAAATTACCAGGTTCAGTTTAATAAAACGTCACTTTCCTTTAATTTTACTTGTTGTCTGCCATTTGATAAAATATTCTTTTAGATCTAGTTTTGTAAATTCACGACATTTAATTTGTCAGTCTGACAACAATTAACCCAATCAGTAAAACAAATTTTGAACGGTTGATCTTCTTAAGGTGGGTCCTGATATACATTAGCAATACACTAGTTTGGTGTCAATATGTCTCAATCAGAACTAAATTCATTTACCGGTGGCTGTTTCATGTTAAGGTGCAATAAATTTGACCTCAATTCAAATAGCCCAGAGCTATGCCTCTGCATAATAACCAAGTTTGGTCAAACTAGGTCAATCAAATTAGTATAGTAATTCGGAGAACAAAATTTATCGTTTTAGACACAGCAACCTTGACCAAAGCAACCTGAAATGAATCTAAAGCTGGAGTTTTTATATGCATGTATTATCCCAAGTTTAACCTCAAACCCTTGTCTCTATTTTAAGTATCAAATAAGTTAAAATTAGCTGTACTTGCCAATATATCCGAGCCTTTCAATCTTAAATACTTCCTATCAACAAAGTTTTACTGTAATATCTCCTTTTTATTTACAGTTATTTGGCCAAATCAATTTAAGCGAATAAGGAGGGCTATATTGTTATCACACCGGCGTTGGGTAAAAGTTGGTCACCTTCTAAACTTCACATTCAACTGCCCCTATGATTATCAAATCTCATATTTTGCAATAATATTGGTTAGATATTTATATCACGCTTCTCGATACCTTCTTAATCAAAAATCATTACTTAAGGATTGATTTTGTTTAGGGGTAAAGATTTCCTCCAATTTTTAACGCCTACACAAGTGGCATTGGCATCTCAAAAATGGAAATAGACAAGTCAAAACAATACAATCAGTAAACTACATAATTTATGTTTCTAAATAAGTATCCTTCCTCTTTACCAAACTATTTCGGTACTATTTCAAGTTTCGTTAAAGTTAGACAGAAATCTCTGCAAATCCCTCTACATATATGGAACCAATTGCCCGTTTAACTGAAATTCTGTTTCATATTGTTACAAAAAGTAGACTTTCTTTATAATTTAGCGCCACCTTTGAAGTATCATTAGCTCTTTTTTGGACTCACCTCATTTGCCACCAAAAATAGGGTAGAGCCAGTGTTTACAGGCCGTGTTGCAGGTTATTTTGTTTCTAAGTATTTATTTTTCCTCCAACAAACTGACTTTTACACGCTGATCACTAAAACATGAGAGATTTGAATAAATATTTTTTTATTCTTCCAGACACACAGATCCTAAACCCATCACCCTCCCCCAGCCTCCCACCCCCGATACACTTTTACACCTATCCTCAGTTATTCATTGTAATTTTTATTCATATTCCTTTCTATTTCAGTTCTTTGCGTTTCTTTTTTATTACAGCCTACCCTTTCCCACACAATAACAAATAGGTGAACGATCTGTATTTTTTTCTACCATAATGATTGCTTTCTGTAAGCCTATACAACATGCGACTTTACAGGGCTTTTATTTGTTATCATATGTATTTTTAATACAAGTTCCTAAAATATGTTTGAGGAAACCCCCCAAATTTGAACGCAGTACAGAGTACGTTTACATTTACATTCCCATGTCCATGTCCGTGATAAAAGTCTATTAATCAATACTTTATAATGTACTGGACACGCTTCATTGAGTTCTGTAGTGAATGAATTAACCATTGTCTCGTATATTGTTGAACTACTTTCCATCCTCGAGTTTTGAATGATATATTGTCCGTTAAATGCGTTCTTATAACCTTTTCATCGTGGATAGTTTAGTAACGTATGTCATTTCTTTATTTGTTTGTTTTTTATTGGATACTAAATATAGGAATACAGATTTATTTCGGTTCAAACCTGAATTTTAGACAGAGGCATCATTTCCCGTGATTCCGATGCCATATTAGAATGGACTACGAGAGTGTCACTTAAAGAACAGTAACATTTATAGAACGCGCTAAGTATTAAGGCGCTTATATCGATAATTCGTAACACAGCGCCCTCGGCAGTTTCAGTTACTTCTAATTAACGAATTATTCTGTGTATAACTTTTCGGTCAACAAAATGAGCCGTAAATACATGACTTTGCGTTGTACAGAAAACTGATTTATAACCTACATCCTCTTGACAATATAAATTCTATCTTTAAGACAATATTCACCGATGTTTTTATCATAATATTGGAGGCATTTTGTGACATAAATATTATAAAATATAATGATTCTAACTGTTTGTGGCAGACCTGGTGATTTCGACAATATTTCTCTGTAATAAGATGCGAAAAAATGCAATAAATGTCCATTCGATATTCATTACATTCGGAATATTATCCCTTAAATCTGTCCGCATTTGAATGGACCGATTTAAAAGCGGTATAAATTCATAAAACGTGTGGTCATAAAACTAACATACTGTCATCATTAAGAAAATTGAGAACAGGCGCGTGCTCCTACAAAATGAAATATCGCGTAAAGGTTAGTTAATTCATTTTTTTGCGCATGATTTCTTTTCTCGATTTAAAATTTTTAAGAAACAAACACTTTTTTAATGAAAGATCAGTGTCTATATACGTTCAATTGCAGTAGAATTACTTTACGATAAACCTATTTTTCAGACTTTGTCATTGTAAAATTGAAATAGCCGCTGAAATAATGATCTCGTTTATATCTTAACAAGATGCACAATTTAAGTACAAGATTGACAACTCCGCATGTGTCATTTTTATTGATATGCTCATTTTATTACAATTGCACTCGTGAACGGTCGTGCGCAAACTCTTGGAAAATGAAATATTAAATTCACAAAATCATCTCGATTAAAGCGCAATTATTCTTACAAAAATGGACTTGCTTTTTGGCATGATAAAAGTAAAACAACAAGTGCTGTAACAGATTTTCTCGAGTGTAAACTACCCGGAGAAAACACGATTTGTAATTAAATGAGGTCAAATTATTAAAATTTCAACATGATTTGATGAACATTAAGGAACCCTTTAATGGACATTGCCCATTTTATGTATCGAGTTATAATACAGTATGCTTGAACGCGGTGATTTTGGTACCGTTCTATGTCATTATATTCGAGTACTTTGACAGACATTCTCAGGTTGGAGAGAAAAGGAATTCAATCCTTGAGAGCGATAAAAGTTATTTGCATTGAAGTAATTTTAAATTGAAATAATCATTTTATACGAGATTGTCATCAAATATTTTATTTAATCTGGCGAGATCGTAATTATACAACGTAGTAAATTGTCAAGTATCTCATACAATACGCGTGTATACAGTCCCGTATACAGCGTTTGGGCAGTTAAATTAACAAGTGGCCGATACAAAGCGTTATTTCTATTTATGGTTCATTAATGGGTACATGGGAAATGTCATATTTTAAGACGCACGCGTCAGTTTTATGCTCACGTGCATGGAAATTTAACCATAGAGACAAATTGACAATGTAATGCATAATGTAGGTTAATAACAGTTAATTGACATTCATAGTCGAAGTGGTATCCGTTTGTTGTTAAAAATTAGTCATCGGGTTATAAATAGTAACATAGTAACAGATGTAATCAATCTGACTAAAGTACATCTCCTATTACGCTACGCATAGGATCTGACAACGAGCTATTGATAGCCTCGTTCTGACGACCCTTCCGCTAGCCAATCAAGAGATAACTTACAACATTCTGCAAGCTTTAAAAAGCCTTGGGTTTTGATATCTACAATTTCTATGTCGGAAGATGTCAGATAGCCTGTTAGCTCAGTCGGTATGGCACTTGCTTTGTAAGCGAGAGGTCCCGGGTTCGAGCCCTGGATTGACTGCAAATATTTCTTACTCTTTGACAATCGAACAAGTTGTCTGATTGGTTCAAACAAAAATAAATTTGTGAAAATATAAAAAGCAATACTGGAAATCCAAAATATACAGAAGACGTATGTGAATGGGTCGTTTTCAGATCTTCGTTTAGAAGATCAAGTACTTAAGTCAGATTGAGATGTAATAAACCGTCTGATATCGTTTTTAGCTGTGTCATTAAGAACTTTGACACATTGAGAGAGAAAATGATGGGTAATGCTTATTTCACTGGCACATTTGTTTGTTCTGTTTATGTATTCTTAAATTAAAAAATACTGATTCATTTAGAATAGGCTAATCTTTCACTTAAGTAATTTATCGGTTATGAATAAAATAATATTCATTGTATTATCCTTTGAGAAAATATAAGTATTTACACTTAAGTTGAAACTATGTCATTGAATAATTCGTAATATCATTTTGTCAGTTATAACAGCAAGAAACGAGCTGAAATTAAAATCACAACGCTACATGTAGTCTAACTTGTATGCTACATAATAAATTGTCAAATGTACACGCATATCAAAAATTGGACTTTTCTAATGTCATAAAGAGTATTAACAATATGCTTACAAACGGATGAAAAGTAAGATTTCGTAGCTACATTTGATTAAAATGTATATAAACACTAAGATTTTGATTATTTTAAAATTGTACTATTAGAATAAAGATTAATTATCGGTTAAAAAGGAGATTTCGCTTTAAACGTTTCATATCTGTAGTTCGCGGGACGCGAGTTCCTAATATGTGCCGCTTCTCTCCGTTAGACTGATTTTCTTCATCATTAGACTTAGAAAAACGTATAAACGTTTCGTTGGTTGGCTCTGTAGGGTTCATATTCTTACAGTTTTTTACTGACTAGTGAATAGGGAATGGTTACACTGACAATCCTTATCAAGAAAGAAAAACAACGTATTCTTACATAATCTTATTTCATGAAAAGATAGTGGCAGAAATTAAAACACGAGTTACATTTTTTTAAAAACACGAATAAATAAGAAAAAAAATGAACACGGTCATAACACTTTTTGAAACGCAAGTGTCACTTTATGGAACAGTCTGAACACTTTTTAAAACAACGGTAACAAAAACGGAAACGTACCCTATGGCATATTACGTGTTATTACATACTCGTTTCTATTCCCCGTTGAATTATACTGGTACCGGAAACGTCAATATTTTTCCATACACTGACGTCTGAATTTCATATCGGGTGCATGACGTATTTCAGTGTGTGCTGTTGCACTATTTTTTTCTATTTTCTTCAGTATTGCCAATCCTACTCAGGCTATTGAACATATTTATGATATTTACATTATATTTATACGTATAGATGCGTATGTAATAAAAAGGTTATTATCTTTGCATCGGAAAATATGCACTCGTTCTTCAGCGGAATAATATTGCGCTCCTAAAGTCGCGCAATATTTCCGCTGAAGAACTCGTGCATATTTCCCGATACAAAGCTAATAACCTATAATTATCGTACAAAAACTGATTCGACCATGACAAAGAAATAATTGAAAAGTGAGAAAATTAAACAGTCATTGCCAATTATTCATCAGGCATTAACGAAACATTGTATATTTAATGTCTATAAATAGAAAAATGACAAAACCTCGAGACTTTCAAAACAAGAAGTCAGGTTTAAAAAACGCAAGAACATTGATACAGAAAGGGCGATTTGTCTCATTAAAGAAGTAAGTAATCATTTGTTTTTTTGAACTGAATGCTCCAAACCCACCAATGGGCCGTGTTGTTGTTCGAAAGCCTCCCAGTGTGGTACTAAATCCATATCCGGTTTGTTTTTGTTGATGAGCGCCCACTATTTTGATGTATTCGCAGTTTGGAGACCATTTATAATGTTCTTTTAAGGCAAAGTCCATTCTTTCCCAAGCGCTTAAAGAGAATTCCGGTAGTTTTTTTATGTGCATCTTTCTGCCCAGCCGACACTTTCTATGGAAAATTGAAGTGAAGTCAACATTTGTTGAAAAATGTGACAGACAATCTTAAATATGAGGATTCTTGAATAAAATAACTTGTTTTGATAATTTTTTTTCAGTAACAAAATGTTGATTCTGGTTTATGTTGTATTGACATTAATCATGCCTGACATGTATCTTGCCATTTTTGTTGCTGTATTTTGACAGCGCATTTTAGTACAAAGACAGTGTTGTTTATATAATGTTAGACAATTAACTTTGTATTGATAAGACAGTGTCACCTTTCTGATTATTTAATATTCAATTATAGAAAGAATTAAGAATTTTTAAAAATTAAAAAAAAGAAGTTTTTTACTATGAGTATTTCCATTGAAAAAAGTTCACAAAAGTGAATATGAAACTAGATTATTTTTCTATTTGTACGCATAATTGTAATAATATTGTATTACAAATATGACTATAATATGACATATGTATATAATAAAATCTGTAAAAAGAGTAAACCTTATTGTGATGTCTTTATACATACTTTGGTTGGTATTTATAAAAAAGCAAAAAATCATGAAAAATGTTGAAATATCAGTGTCAGCAACAGTGGGTGTTTTCAAAACAATTTTTCACAAAAACAAGCCTGGTGACCCATTGTTTTTCTAACATTCCTAACATATATGTGAGTTTGAAAAAATTCTGTGAAAGAAAATAAAACTATAGGAATTCTCCTTAACTTTACGTGACATCGAAAACATTCGCATACGTCC
Source organism: Mercenaria mercenaria (assembly GCF_021730395.1). Taxonomy (NCBI): domain Eukaryota; kingdom Metazoa; phylum Mollusca; class Bivalvia; order Venerida; family Veneridae; genus Mercenaria; species Mercenaria mercenaria. The sequence continues at coordinate 53,905,336 of NC_069372.1, read as the reverse complement.
GCTTTCACGCTGTAAAACAGCCCCGCTCTCCCCAGCTCGTATCTATCGGGAAGCATTTGTTTCGGATAAGTTTCAAACATCTTAAGCCGGTTTTCGTGATATTCCATATTTTGGTTGAGAGATACACAGTCGGTGGCGTTCATTTTTGTAAAGTTAAATGATAATTGTCTTATAACAAATTCTATTTATATATATTCGTCTTGATTTCTCATTGGTGGTTTATTTTTAGAATGACGTTTTTATAGAACTTTTGTCATTGTACTTAGAGAAGCATATTGACACAAGGTACATATGGAACCAGTCAGAACGCAGTTGCGTATTATATTGACCAATTAGAACGTCGCCTTGACTTTTTATATTACCGTCGAAATTTATTCATTGCCATTTTGGATACCAAAGAGTAAGGAACTGCGCGAGAAATTTAGGTCCAAAGACAAATACTGCTTCAAGTTTTATTGACAATAATTATGTATTGTTGCAATATTATTGTTTTATTTATCTAAATATAGCTTATGAAGTCATTTTAAAAGAATACATTACTCATAATACGCGACTCTGCGACATTATCTAAATATAGTTTATGATTCAATAACGAAGAAATATATGGTAGTTAATATTGTCACGGCGCATGTAGTTATTCCTTTAGCTGTCGTATCCGATTTTGTGGTTTTAACGTCATAATCTATTTAACCTTTAGCATGCTAGATAAATTGTCGTCTGCTGGATATGTCGTCTGCTCAAATTGTAAAGTTCATTCAATTTGCTCCAAAATTGGAAGAAATATTGTCAGAGTAGCAAACAGCTTGGAACCTGATCAGACGCCGATTTAATCGGCGTCTGATCTGGTTCCAAGCTGTTTGCAAAGGCTGTTAAATTCGCCTGCAGCAGGCTAATGGTTAAAGTCACACGAGTCTTAACATGTTCTTAGAATTAATTGATTGGATACGCGGTAATAACGAACGTTACTTTTTTTGTCATTGTATAAACTACTCTGGGCCCATATTCATAAAGAATCTTAGATAGAAATATCTCTTAGAAGTCAACATTTTCTCATTTTTGGCTTAAAATGTGTCTTGGAAACACTTTTGCCTAAGAATTGTACTAAGAACAAAATTTGGCTTAGAAATTATCTTAAGTAAGTGATTTTTCTCTTAAAATTTAAGACAGGTGGCCATTTATCTTAACTTTTTAAGAATTATCTTAGAAAATGAAAAATAGAATGGACGCCAATGACCGCAATTAAAAGTTTTTCATGAATTGCATATTTACTGTATAGACTTATTAGAATATTAAGCTTAATTTAACTTGTGACAGACTTTCCTAATTTCTTATTAAATATACACATAGAAATGAAACCTTGAAAAAATTATTCTTATACTTTTTCGCTAAGATTTTTCTAAGTCGTCTTATGATTAGACCTTTCTAACGTAAACGTAATTACGAAACGGAATACTGAATCCGTAAAATTTTAGGCTAATTTGTGGTCTATGGGAGACAATTTCATCCAATAGTAATGCAATAGTTATCTCCCTTAGACTATTATTTGCAAATAACATTTACGGATTCAGTAATCCGTTTCCGTTTTACGTTTACGTTAGAAATGTCTAATAAGAACTTAAGAATATCTCTTAACTAAGTCTAAAAAATTAAGATAACAAATATCTTAGAGGTGATTCTAAGATTCTTTATGAATACGGGCCCTGATCTTTCTCGAGGATCCACAGTTGTAGATTAACGGTCATACGTCGTAGGTAAAGGTTTTTGTAAGTTCTACGTGCTTTCTGCATTGTTTTACCATATCGGGTTTATTCAAACATAGTGTGAAACATTACGTCACTATCGAAAAATATGGACCCGTTGGTACGGTCCATATTCGAATGTTTTTCTATCGCTTGATTAGAAACGCTGAACGTTATTTTCATCGTTTATTGACGGAATAATGTAATTAACCGATTACAATTATTTTAAGCATAAACGCTATAAATACATTTTTGAGTAAAACGCCTTATGCCTTAAGGTCATAATATGCCATTGATAAACAAGATGACGTCATTGAAGCCAAAGAGGGAGTTATTTCGTTAATTAACATAAAAATATACTTCTATCTAAAGGTCAATGTCTTAGCTCGATTTTGATATAATTTTGTTGTTTTATCACAAAAACTGACCAAGATATGACTTATTATCATCTATATGGTTGTCATTTCAAAAAATAAACAATTGCCATAGAAACAATGAAATTATATACAGTTCAAAATGTTTTCTTCATAGGAATATTTTTTTTATTTTGAAAGGGTTGGTCCTGCCGAACAATTTGGTACCTATGAAAAAAGTCTAAGGATGCATGGCAGACACTTTTTGCCCACATACTATCGTGCATGATGTGTATTGTTCAAGCAATAATGATATAACGTACTCAACATCAGACATTTGAATATCTAAAAACAGTTTGAATTGATTTTACTGAAATATAACTTAACCGTATATTTTTTTTTGGTTTCATCACGGACTTTGTATCTAAACACCTCTTTATTTTCATGATGGATTGGTGTTACTTTAAAAATTTGCCATGACAACAAAATTACATTTATTTGTAAACTATAGTACCATTAGATTTGCCTAAGATAGCTGTTTTACAATATACTTGTTTCTAGTTTCTGTAAGAACACAAGAAAAGCAATGATTTTCCAGTAGTTTTAACAGCTTATTATGCATAATTAAACGTTTTTCTCGTGAAAATCGTTCTAACAATTCTATATTAAATGACGACATGTTCACAATTGAGGCCCTTCCTTTTTCATAACTTCATCTACAAACTTATTCAGTCAATCGCTTTTCAGTACAGGTTTAAAACATAGATAAATAACTAACTTAGACTTTCAACACATTGTCTTGGCCTTATATAATATTATGTCAAAGAAAGTTTGTTTGTGGATACTTGCACTTTTTTCAAGCAAATTATGTATAATTACTATCACGGAAATACAAAAGAATACAGTTATTTTGTGGCGCATCTTTAATATTAAAACACGGTTGTGATGCAATAATTTGTTAGTTTTGTCCATTGTTTAGGTTATTGTACTGATACTGTTCTATGCACTTGAACGTTTTACTATACTTGTCAATTATTAACCTGTAACTGTCCATCCTTAAAATAGTGGCTACTTTACGAATGGACAGGTACAGGTTAACAATGGACAGGTATAGTAACAACTTTGTACATTGAGAGGTGCGAGTACATCAACCTATGAAATTCGAAAGTTTCGAAATAGACCTTTTCGGCGTAAATGGAAATGTACTTTGATCAATTTCGAGAGGTTTTGAATAGTAATTTAACGAATAATTCAGCAAATTTCACATACAATGTCCAACAGAAACTTGCTTAATAAAAAAGTCTGACACAGTAGAACCGTGCGATAAGCAAGGTCGGTTCTTTCTCGGGTTGTCTAACTCAGCTGTGCCATGACTATAATGCTTGGTATTAATATGAACTAATGGGACGTTATTCGTTGTTGTCTAGAGAACAGAGTCATTCTCACTTGATGTTGACGATTTATATCCAGTTTTATTTGTTTTTTATGAGAACTGTAAAATGAGCTGGAAACGACAGCTTTTCGCGGTGAAGGACCGACGGACGGCGGATACCGTATGCCTCACTAGTCTTCGACACCCGGGGAATTAAAACACTGATTGTGGGTTTTATTGTGAATTCAATAATTAGGAGATGGTCATTAGAAAATAAGAGGAGCTTAAAATATAAATATAAATTCACCAAATAAGCGGAGCTTAAAATATAAATTCACCAAATTAAAAAAGATAGGGTCGTGCGCTTGCATTTTTGCTTGACTGATTTAAAAAATTAGGGCCTCACGCAAATTTTTATGATGGGAGTTTATGGGAAATTGTAACTTTCATAACGTTTTCGAGTATAGAAATAATAGATAATTTGATGGCTCCAAGTTTCCTATGAAATATGGTTGTGATTCCAAATTTGTGTAAAACTTTCACACTGGGCGACAGAGCTATGGAGCACAAATTAGAGGAGGCAAATGCATTATGTCATTGTGAAAATATTCTATTTATTTAGATAGTTTCAATATTCAAAATGGCGATATACCAAACCATTTCTTAGCGTGGTCAAACCCAGCTGTGCCATGACTATGAGACTTGGTATTAATATTAACCGATGATACGTCATTCGTTACAGTCTTCAGACAACACCCGCACTTTTGTCCGAAGTACGTAATACGTGTACTTAGTCGTACACATATACATTTACGACGAAAAGGTCTAATATAATCTTTACCCCAAATTGCGCTATAAATTATCAGTCAAATGAAAATCAAACAATATGCAATAAGTAATTACAGAATGTTAGTTTAAATCTTCAACCATTAGAAAGTAGTAAAGTCCTCTTTGTGTACTCCTAAATCGCAACAGAAAAAGCATCGCAGATATACACCTGGTATGGCATTTTCAGTCAAAAATAGATGAAAATAGGCAAGGTAATGTAAAAACAAGAGCTGCCGGAGGATAGCAGCGCTCTACTATTCAAAAGTCAATTGAATGAATATTAAAGTCGAAAAGGGGGCATAATTTTGTAAAATTGCAAAATGGTTCCCACAATGCATTTCAGCTCATGATAATGAAGAATTGTAAAAGATAAGTGGGTACTGAGGTACCAGCTTACATACAAAAGCTTAACCAACAACTGCTCAGTTGAAAAAAATGGCATAATTTTGTAAAAATGCAAAGTAAAGTTATGGAACCTTAGGACTGCATGCCAGATCATCACAATGAGTCCCTTTAACCTAGATTTCGTAGGTGTGTATTTATTTTCCTATTATTATTTTTAATCTATTTTAATCGTTTGGATGAATTTACTATATTTTTGTCGTCCTCAACAAAATGCATGAAAAGAACATATAAATATATTTTTCCCCAAAACACATACCTATGAATATGTAATTTAGGTATATATACATACGCGACACTGTTATATTACCTTCAAGATAGAATAGGAAATTAAATACACATCTATGAAATCTAGGTTAAAGGGGCTCATCAGTCACTCACAGAACAGACGTTGTAGTATTAGACTGAAAAATATAACCATATCCTCAAATTAAATGTCATAAAGGAAACGTATATTTATCAAATCACGTTTTTGATTGACATTGGAAACATTTATTTTATAAATGATAATTTTGTAATAACTGAAATTTATGCGGTCCGTCCGGCAGCAGTGATATTGCAATATCGGCTTTATTGATTTTCGTGATAGGTAAAGCCGTCCCGCTTTATCGGTTAAGAGATGTAACTTAAAGTTGGCAATGAACCGGTTGCTTTTTAACAATTAGCTGTTGACAAAATGGATTTATATACTTAGTAAAGGTAAATACAGTGTATCAAGATTTTATACATCTGTAGTTGATATTTAAAGATTTTTTTTTTGAAAGCTGACCATTGGATATTTTTTAAAACAAATCATTTACAAATAACTGAGTCCCATATTCACATCATCAGGAAAATATTTACATAAATTCTCAAAAAGCGGGTTGGTGGAGGGGGAGTGGGATGGAGAAAAATCGCACACATTACATCATGATAGAGTTTATTATTATCTCTTAAAACGGGTTATAAAGATTGTCCATTAAAGTTCATCTGAAAATGTGGTGTGAAACGTAATTATGGTACATTGTGACAGATTAGTTATAAAGTCATTAAAACAATGAGGTGATACGGAGTCCTTAATTTGTCAAATAGAATTATTTCACATTTACTATATATTTTCTTTGTTTACAAAAAGAAATTTGCGTAACAAATTCCTGTGTGATGTTAATTTATTGACTCTAATATCTAGCAAAATTTGTATAAAGCAGCCGCTCACAAGATGGACACAACTTTGCTGCTTAAGCCAGGTGACAGCTTAACATAGGTAGAGATAAAACAATAAAGCTGATTGGCTGCGTAAGAACACTGGTTAACACTGGTGGTCACTGAGGCAAATTCAACAGTATATGTCAATACAGATTGACATTGATACTTTTTGCATTGAAATTAGTTTGTAAAAAAGCTTTTTTTCTTTATCTAGCTTTCTTCGTGGTACACAGTTAGAGCTAAAGGAATTTATAGGACTAGATTTGCAGAGACAGGAACTTCTGACAACAGAAAAACTGAGATCATTGGATATCATTAAGATTTCTCTCCTAGTTCAGGCTGACTCACTTGCAGTAAGTTTAGAAAATTACGTACTTTCATTTATTAACAGGTATACTTCGTTCGCTCGAACTCAGATAATTTGAACTTATCGTCAGGTCCTGAAAAACCCCTGTATAATGTTGCCTGAACTATTTAAGAAATAATTTATAGCAAAAGAGTGCTTTATAATTAACACTATTTATGCACGATGGGTGGTTATACGTCGGGCGAAATAATTTCACGAGGGCCCAGCCCGAATAAAATTATTTGAACGACGTATCATCACCCGAGTGTATAAATAGTGTTAAAACACACTTGTGCTATAAATTATTTCGATTCTAATATGCACTTCATCTAAATCAGTAGATAAAATATATAAGCGCTCTGTCTTAGTTGCAACAAAAATGTTGACATCACCGCACGTTAATGTGACGTCATTCTAGCGTAAGAGTTTTTAACAGAGGCAAACATATTAGAATGATAGTTCGAACATGCTTTGCCAGTCCAGTCGAGTTCGGGTGGACAAAGTTTTACTGTATCTTTAAGTTATGTATACATATCAAAGTATATATTAGTGCAATATGTACACTTTACACGCTTATTTCTCTTCTACAACAGTTTTAAAAAATGTCATGCCGCTACCTGCTCTTTATAGATCCCACTGTAAACAAGAGTAATATGAAAATTCTAATTTGCTCACATGTAGTGATTTCCCCTTGACCTATTAAAAGCAGAGTTTAACCTCTTTTTTTTTTTCTTTTAAAAATACAGATTTGATTTTTTACTGTATCTAAGTTACCTTTTGATGGATCTTCATAAAAAATTTACTCAAATGTAGATCACTAAAGGGCAGTGTTGCACGCAAAACCTTCTTCAGGATCACTTCAATAACTTGGAAGATTTATAACCCTTTGATTGATTCACGATCCATATTTTCCAATATCAAGTGGTTGAAACAAGGTTACGCGCGGCGTGCCGCAGGGATCTATTTTAGGGCCTCTACTATTTCTTTTATTTACCAGTGACCTGCCACTTACGGTAGGAAATATAGTATCATCAGCAGACCTGTATGCCGGTGACACAACTTTCTATGATATGCAAAATAACAAAACTATTTTACAAGCAAATCTATTTTCCACACTGTCTATTTTAGAATTTTTTGCAAAGAAAATGGCATGCAGCCCAATACTGAGAAAACAAAACTGATGTTTATTACAACGCAACAAAAGCGTCGATTTCTTGAAAAAAAAAGCACAAATCAAATGTGGTTTTCTTTAAGTAAATGAACAATGCTACAACAAGGTCAGACTGAAAAACTTCTTGGCATTTGCATACGACAGGACCTTATATGGGATTCGCAGCATGTTTAAGATTTATGTAAAAAAGTTATATGATACATGTATCCTCTTACATACGGTAAAAGTATACAAAATTATAAGATTGCAAAAAGGTGCGTATAGAATCATATTAGGATCAAATTACTCAGACTTAAATCAAGCTCTCAATTTTCTTAATACTAGTATACAACGGTTTGATCAGCATCTGTTTGACCATAAAGCATGTTTTATGCTCAAAATCGCTACCTATGTGAAATCTACAAACAAAAAGAAAGGAAAAACGATACATTACGGTCAAACACGATCAAATGTTTTATATACCTAAAACACAATCAGAACTTTTCAAAAATAGCCTATTTTATTCAGTTCTAATTGTTGGAATATTTTACTTCTTCCTCACTACGTAACAATGTTTTAAATAAAAGTGTAGCAAATGGGCGTCTATGACATAATATGAAAATGTTAAAGTGACTTCAAAATTATGATAATCTTAAAATATTGATTTTCGTTTATATTTTTATTTCATGTCGTACTTATGGTGATATTTGTTATTGTTGTTGTTTTTTGTTTGTTTGAACTATATTTGTATATATCAGTGTTATAAGAGGGCCTCATGGAAGATAAGTGTAAGCTAAATGAGTTAATTTACTTACTTACTTACTTACTATTTGACCGCCGACCGACCGACTCACTCACTCACTTACTTACAAAATGAAGCGGTAAAGAGCAATAAAGATTATAAAATAGGACAGCAGATTTATATACATATTGTCTGTGTGTGTGCATTTCAGGTGCTCGTTGGTGATGAAGAGATAGGAACGATGAAACTTGTTAATCACCCTCGCATTATGAAATGGTTCTACCTTTCATTTTGTGATTGGTGCCTCACACAACAGCTAAAAATCTTTGTTCACAGAGTCGAGTTCACAGGAAAATAGTCTTTGACTATAGCAGAACATTATTATTAAAACTGTACTATTTTTGCGTCTTAGTGATTTTAAGATTATGATTATTTGTCTGTATTTTTAATGCTCTATTGTAGCCTGTATGAACCAGTTATTAGACCTTTCTAACGTAAACGTAATTACGAAACGGAATACTGAATCCGTAAAATTTTAGGCTAATTTGTGGTCTATGGGAGACAATTTCATCCAATATTAATGCAATAGTTATCTCCCTTAGACCATTATTTGCAAATAACATTTACGGATTCAGTAATCCGTTTCCGTTTTACGTTTAAGTTAGAAATGTCTATTAGTGATGTTTACAACGAGAACTTTTCCTACAAGAACTTTCATTTAAGCTATTATGCGTGTTACATGCTTTGTGAGCAAAATCCAAACAATTTTGTATCTAACAGGTCCTTTAGTTTGCATTCCATAAACAGACTCAGGCGAACCGAGTCTGCTATTTTTTTGCTTGATTCAGTTCTATGCTTCCAAAGAATCTTCTTATCTTCTGATAGATTTTATATTGTTTTAACTATCACAACAGGAATCTTTTATGTACCGTGCCGGGGCGGCAAAAAGTTTCCCCGTACTTGGATTCAGTGTTGGATTACTTTTATTTACACTGTCCCGTGTCTTTGGAATATGGTGGGGGTAAGAGTGAGGTTGGGTGCGCACCATAAACCGGTTTAAGCTCCCCAGTAGTGTTTTTGCAACTGACCGTTCCAAGGCGGTGCTCCACTGTGTTCCTTTGTTTGTTCGTTTTGTCCTTATGTGTTGGCTTTGTGTGTGTGTGTGTGTGTGTGTGTGTGTGGTGTACGCGTCTGCGTGCTGTGGGTTTCGTTTTGGGGAGGCTGCGTTTTTTGTACGTGGCATTCCCTGTTAGATATTTGTCTTTGTTTTTTCTGTTCTATTTTTGCTCAGGTGATTTTTTTGTGATCGCTCGATGCCCGGCGTCCATTGTCTGTCTGTCGTCTGTCTGTCAACATTTAGCTTGTGTATGCGATAGAGACTGTACTTTTTACTGATCTTCATGAAATTTTGTCGGAATGATAACCTTGATAAAATCTAGACCAAGGTCAATAAGGGGTCATATAGAGTCAAAAACTAGGTCACTAGAACAAATCAAAGAAAAACCTTGTGTATGCGATAGTGGCTGTATTTCTCAACTGATCTTTGTGAAATTTTATCAAAATTATCATCTTGATATAATTTAGGCAAAGTTTGAAAATGGGTCATCTTGGGTCCAAAACCAGGTCACTAGGTTAAATGAAAGAATAAACATGTCTATGCGATAGAAGCTGCATTTTTCAATTGATCTTAATGAATTTTGGTCAGGATGATTGCTTTGATAAAATCTAGATTATGTTTGAATATGGGTCAACTGCGGTCAAAAACTAGGTCACAAGGTCATATCAAAGGAAAAGCTTGTGCATGCAATGGGGACTGTAATTTACTCCAAATATTCATGAAATTTGATCACAATGTTTGTCTTGATAAAATCTAGGTCAAGTTTGAAGTTTGGTTATCTTAGGTAAAAAACTAGGTCACCCAGTCAAATTAAAGAAAAAGCTTGTGTACACAATGGGTGCTGCATTCTACATTGGATATTCATAAAATTTAGTTAGACTGGTTTCCTTGATGAAATCCAGGAGGATTTTGAATATGCGTCATCTGGGATCAAAAACTAGGTCACTGGGTAAAATCAAAGAAAAAGATTGTGTATGCGATATTGGCTGTATTTTTCAACTGATCTTTATGAAATTTTGTAAAAATGAGTACCGTGATAAACTCTAAGTAAAGTTTGAAAATGGATTATCTGGGTTCAAAAATTGGTCACTAGGTCAATACCTTTTCTATGCGATAGAGGCTGTATTTTTCAATTGATCTTCGTGAATTTTAGAGTGATTGCCTTGAAAAAATCTAGGTCACGTTCGAATATGGGTCATCTTGGGTCAAAAACTAGGTCACTAGGTCAAATCAAAGAAAAACCTTGTGTATGCAATAAGGGCTGCATTTTACACCGGATCTTCATGAAATTTGATCAGAATATGTGTTTAGATGAAATTATGGTTGAGTTTGAATATGGGTCATCTGAAGACAAAAACTAGGTCACTCGGTGAATTTAAGAAAAACCTTGTGTACACAATAGGGGGTGCATTTTACACTGGATATTCATAAGATTTAGTCCGGATGATGGCCTGAATAAATCTACCCCAAATTCAAATATGGGTCATCTGGGGAAACATGTTTACTATGTTTCTCAGGTGAGCGACCTAGGACCATCTTGGCCATCTTGTTTGGTTGTTTAGGATCATGGAGTCCATGCAATGAGTTCCACTTAAGCCGTTGTTAGGGTGGATGAGAGATGTTGCACATTTCATTACCTCCCAGTAACAGAGTCAGTCAAGCGGAGTCTGCTATCATTTTTTGTCTAGGTTGCGTTCCTATTTCCAAAGGATTTATTAAATTTGGTCATGGGTTGCTTTCTTTCAAAATATCATGACCAACCGTATGTTTGACTAAACATTCTATATTCGTCTTTATTGTAGTATGTTATATTTAGTTCTGTTTACGGATTACTTCATAAATACAAATATAGATATAAATCATGATTAAATAAAGAAAAAAGCACAGAAAGAAAATGGGTAATAATTTTCGGCGGTCGGTTAATCGAATATAATTTTGTAAAAAGAAAAAAATCAAGAAAAGACCATTTCATTCTTTATTTTATTTTATTATTAATAGATTTGTTTGAATTCGTCATATCATTGTCATAAGAGGAGCACCCATGCACATGTATAACAGAGAGTTTACCGTGAACAAAAATACGTTGAAAAAAAATTGGAGAGAGAGAGAGACAGCGGGGGAGAGAGAGAGAGAGAGCGCGTGCGTGCGTGCGTGTGTGTGTGTGTGTGTGTGTGTTTCAGATAGATGTCGTTTATGTGTATTTTAGTACTTTATATGTTGTAAAGTGTATTTAGAATAATTCTGTATTTTATTTCCGTACGATTAGTACAAGGTCGAAGATATTCTACTGAACAAATATACAAGCTATTCAAAGGATATCAGATCTTTATTTTAGTATCAGAAAATGCTACATTTAAAAAAGGTAAACAAAACAATGTTATTTTCTTTCAGTTTCTATTCAGATTTTTGAAAGGGAACTTGTGTCTGTATTTCATATTTTTAATTTGTTTTGTTATAGAATAGTCATCATGTAGCAAAATAGTTGACACATAATGGTGTAATGTTGTTTTATATAAATGATTTTAAGAGCGATTTAGATTTAAGAAACGAGTGCCTAAATCTTATTAACTGATAAAATTATTGGAACAGATTTATTATTTCGATTTTAACCAAGCAGATTGTTCGCATTTAACTGAAACGCATTTGCACTGGAAATCAAAATATTCGAGGGGTGTCTCAAAAAATCTTTCTACATGCAAGGGTAATGAGCTTCTTGAAACAATATTTAATGTTAAATATAATTAATTGTTATTCATGTCAACATATTAAGGTAGTTCTGCAAGTTTGATAAACCGGAAGCGAAGGCGGAAATGATAATCATTTTTATGAATGAGTAAATCTATCATAATGACGTTGTTACTATCTTTCTAAAGTTAAAATATGATATTAAAATCTTTTACACATTAAATAATTTAAAATAATGTTAAAAAAGTAGCTTGAAATGTAGGGTTCACTTTAATAATAGCTCAAAAATAAGTACATGGGCCTTTACATTTTATTTCACAACATCATAAACCATATATTTATCTACGAATGTGAGAAGTTTCATTATAATCTACATTGTAAAAAAAAATATATTCACGAGAATGTTACAAAAGTTTGTGATTTTATCATTGACTCCCATTATGAAAGATTGTGTGAGGTTATTTTTTTAAGATCAGTCTAGCAAAAAAATCAAGCACACGACCCCTATCTTATTATTTGAAGTTTTGAAAAATCAGGGTTTTATCAAACTCTACATTGTAGAAAAAAATCAATCCGAACGTGCAGAACTACCTTAGCTATCATACGTATTGGCAATGCAGGTGAATATATGCACAATCATCCCTGGAATATTTTTAAAGATTTAGTACTGATGCGTCCAATTTTCAGCTTTAATTAAAATCGTATTAATTAACAAATAATCAAGGCCCTCGAGTGGTTTGTCGTCTCCGAGTTCAGGTTCACAAGAACAGTACCACGAGACTTTAGCCCGAGTGGTTAAATAACTAAGCATCTGAATGATATACCGTGGAAAACTAGACGATAAACCAAAATGGGCCTTGTTTTCAGTCTTACATGTCCATTGAAATATTCTAGTGAAAAGTTTGCTAGATTTCATTTATCCGAGTAGTAATTATCTTGGCGTCAAACGGTAATTCAACATCATAATTGACGTCATAATGCTCTCCCACCGCGCATCCACATGTGTTTGTTGCAGTATATAAATAGAGTTTGACTTTCTTCTTTGTTTAACTGGCAATCAGATCGAGCCATGTTAGAAGCATATGTTTGAATGAAAGATCGGCAATTTCTTTATTTTTTTTTTATTTTGAATGTACATGTAATTTTATTAAGTGTTTTAGTCATTATTAAGCCTTAGTTCTCATGTTGTATTGAACAAATAATCAAGGCCTTTGAGTGGTTTGTCACCTGATTTATCACGGATCAGAGTACAGATGCGCTAGAACTGAACGCCCGAGTGGTTAAATAACTAAGCACGGTTGAACAATGAACTATGGAAAATTAGACGACAAATCACAAGAAAGCCTTGACTAATTTCTTTCTTACATGGTCATTGAAATATTGTTGGGCTTTATTCATCAAAATAGTTATAAACCGAACGACAGAGGGCAATTTGACGTCTTAATCAGTATCAGAATGCTCACAAATCGGTCCGCGTGTCAACCGTTTAGTCCAAGTTTGCCATGTTAGAACTATATTTCATTTATATACCAGCGATAGTAAATAATTGGCTGATAAATATTTTATTCGAGATCTATTCTTTTCTATGTATATTTTTTCTAATTTAGATAAATCATTTTTGGCTATAACACATGCTAGCTGGTAAAACTTTATATACGGATTATATATTATATGCAAATATTAGACAATTTTGATTATGATATTTGAGAATGTATTGTTCTATTACTCTACTCTCTAAATGACGAAACCTTTTATTTACAGTGGCAGGAGATATCACTCAATCTCAAATATCTCATTATGTATTCCAATGTATTGTTAAAGCGACTAACCCCCACATTGTAAATTGTGATTTTTAAAATAATATATCGCCGAAAGACAAAATGACGCCACTATTTCATTTATCTACATGACACTTAATGTTTGATAAGTTTGTAGATTCTAGATTTATGGAACATTTGAGTTTTCGCAGTTTTTCTCACGCACTTTTATAAACCATTACAACGCTTTATTTTGTAAACATTGATATAAAAATAGAACGAGACTCGACAGTATTTTATGACACTTTCATCACATGGGCAGCAAACCATATACTGTGCATGCATTTATTTTGCTTCCGTCACTAATAATAGAGTGGATAAGTATCTGTAGGTATCGCACACTATTTTGATTAAAAAAAACAACAACAAAAAACAACAACTACAAAAAAAAAACAATAAATAGGCCCTAGCACTTTCGTACGCTACAGATCAATAGATGGTCTGACGGCGCAGTTGGTTGAATGGATGGATACGTATTCATTTTATAGTGATAGTTTTGACGGTTCGAATCTTTCATTCGACCGACATTTTTTTTGCTTCACATACTTCGTGTAAAATTTTTTCCTGGTTTCGAATTCATTGCTTTGTTTCCTATTTTTAGTAAAATCGGTAGTTTCTTTAACTCAGTCGATACTGAAATTATGACCGGGCATTGCTTTTATTAAATTGAAGTGTAAGTTTGTCGTATATTTTTTTTTTAAAAATACCCGTACAGGTTTAAAATATAACAGAAAGGCTTGAAAAAACATAAGACCATGTTAAATAGGGTACTCGAGTCATCAATGCTCGAGCGAGCGGTGTTTCACTGTACGAATATCATAACCGCTCGGCCAATGAAATCACTGACAGCATTTTAAACGTTTTGTCTGCAAGTATTAAACCTAGCACTCATTAATCTTGGCCAATAGTTTCGGGGATCTTCGTTAGTTCACGCAATACTTGTGTCCTAAAACTGTTTTAACTACTGAAATAACATGTATAAATAATTAATGACACGATGGCTTGGTGGTTAGGTGTCTGACTTCAAAGCATGTTTTCACGAGTTCAAAAACATCTAAGACCACTTTCTTTAAAAAATTAACTGTAATTTTATGTTATCAATATTGCTTATTTTTTTACAATATTTACATAACTGTTATTTCTTGTAGTATTGATTTTCTTCAAACGTTGTTGACAAGTACTTTTTTTAATCTGAGAAACTTTTACAGATTTTTTTTTTATTCATTTTGTTCCCCAACGGTTAACTATACTAAACGTGTATTTCTTTCAAGAAATGGAACACAAAGTTTAATCAGATAAGTGTGGCATTTTTTCTACTTGTAAAGTTTGCAGATAAGATTTGAATTAATAGGTCAGATGCAGTACTCGAACAATCAACACCGGGATTGACAGGTAAACGATTTGTCAGCGCAGCTACTTGCACATGCGATATTAGTTAAATTTGAAAAAAAATATCATGCAACTACTATGCAAAGTGTCTGATATCACTTATCTGACATTTTATATTGATATCACATATCCGTTGTAACCGGGGACCAGGGGATTGGGCTAGACCCCAAAGCTAGGAAAGGAGGGACCGGATTATAGCTTGCCTCCACCCCCCCCCACCCCCCCCCCAATATTTTGGAAAAGAGATATAACTTGCAGTCTAATATAACATTTATTTAGTTTCATATAATTCTTTTCAACCTGATTTCTGATCTGCATTTGGCCTTTCCTTAAATTCTGACTTGTCTCTTTCCATAAGGTGAGTATTGAAACCTCGTATGCGCCGAGGATTTTTTATTATATTATAAAAAGAATATAATATCAGCGCATCACTACAGTTCCGGTTTGAGCGTCTGAAAAACGATGTAAATATTTAGCCTGTTTACGCATGTAAAACGTTATGTATTTACGTTTTTCACTGTCTGTTCAAGGGAAATAATATTTCCACAACTTTATATCACAATTAGACAAATGCAACGCTATTTGATTGTATATCCAGGGCTTAAAGCGAAGACTGTAAAAAATATGGCACGCTTGATTAGAACAGTACATATTTTGACCAACCAAGTTACACTGCAGACAGTTCAGCGCGTAGTCGTATGCCTGTCAGAATAACTCAATGATTGCTAAAACACAGAGGCTTGAGGGGGCCTACGGCCCATTTAGCCCCTGGACAAGGCTTTGTCATGAATGCACCGAGGATCCCTTGTCAGTCCCCGGGCCCCCCTGTCGAAAAGGTTTGCCCCCCTCCCCCAAGTTAAACTCGCTCCTGCCCCTATGTATCATGTCAAAATAAGGTTCTAATTGTCACCTGCAAGATACACGCTGAAGGCCGGGGATTCAGTTTTATTATAAACCGGAAAACCCTTATCAGAAAAGGTAAACGAATGTTTCTTTTTTTTTTTTTTTTTTTTTTTTGTTTTTTTTTATTTTCAACGATTTCGGACATAATTCGATGAAAACGCATTGTTAGAACATCAAATATGCAACATAAAGGTGAATACAGATAAAACGTTTGATTTTATAAATTCTCACACCACGATGTGTGGGTCAGTCGCTTTAAACAAAATTCAAACAATCATTGTAGGCCGGTATATCATTCATACGTTTGTTGTGATGTAATAAAAAATGCTTAACTGCATATGATGTATGTACTGTTTTCTTTGCTTTTCCTATAGAAAATGAAGGTATATTATAAATGTGTTAAATGGCTTGCTGAACAATAGTCAAACCTATTTGCTGAGGTCCAAAAATTGATTTTCCCTAAATGGTTTACATTAACCGCACAAACCTGTATTGAATTTTACACCGGTGTCGATAGCACAAACATATGGTACAAGAAAAACAATTGTATAGTTTGACCAATACTTTCTGGTCAAAATAGCCAACCGTTTACTATATATCACGACCTCAAAAGCTCAACATTTGAGAGCGGGAGGTCGGAGATTCGATCTCCGACCTAGTTATATCAAAGACTTGAAAAAGGAACTAGCCGCTTACTTACTTAGCACTCAGTACTTAAAAGCTTAAACCTTGTGGTTATATAAGACCAGAAAAGTAAATGCTAGTAATATCTAACTGCCAACTTCACCACATGAATCAGAGGAGGAAGAAACTGCTTCAGACACGGTGTCTTTAAATAAATCGTCACGGAGTACATACGCCACTCCATTGGATCGAACTCATAAACACATGATCGGTACATTTGTGTCCTCCCGATCAAGCTGAGCATGAGGCTACAAAAGTCATGAATTCACAAAAAACTACAAAGACGTCTTGCTACTGTGTCTTCAAAGGAATTGAACCAGATACGCCAATATAATATTTTCTTATTTGGTATTTCAACGGCCAATAACATCGAAAACGATTTTCCACAAATAAAGTCTATTAACTATATGCTGATCCTCCCTATCTAGTTTCATTGCAATTTTATCCAAGAAAAACGTAACGCAAAGAATATACAAAAAATAGACTAAGTAAAAAGATTTTTTTCTTGAAATCCAACATGTAGTTTCAGAAAATATGTTGTTGTTTTGTTAAACGTCACACCGACACAATTGAAGGTCATATGGAGACTTCCAGCTTTCATGGTACAGGAAGACCTGCCTGTATTATTTCGTCTCGAGCGGGCACCTGGGTAGAACCACCGGCCTTCCGTAAGCCAGCTTATGAAGAATTCTACGCCCAGAGTGAGGTTTGAACCCACATAGGTGAGGGGCAAGTGATTCGCAGCCAGCGACCTTAACCACTCGCACACGGAGGCCCCTTCAGAAAAGATTCTTGACAGTTGATAGGCAAACTAAACGTGTATGGATATGCACAGAATACTAACCAAAACAATATATCTACCCACATTATTGGAAGATCTAACTGATGAGTACAATGGCCATGCCTCTTTCTGCTAAAACACCTTTGACAATGAAGCCTTACCTTGCTAAATTTCTATAATGTACTTGTCCATCTTTCAATTTGGACAGTACCATTAACTGATAAAAGGGATGCTTAACAAGAAGATACTGACTAAATTGTGAACAGTGCAGATCATGATCATACTGAACGGATGTGCAGGCTGATCATGATCTACCTGGACCCAGAGGTAGATTCAATCGTGTCCAGCATGGTAAGGGCTAGTTCTGGCTACCACAACTTAACTGACGCTATTTTTATTTTCTGATGGTCCTGTGGTCGCGTCCATTAAGTTATGGCGAAACCCCATTTGGTTAACTAACCAGTATCAAACCGCAACATCTCGCACACTTCTCTCGTGAGAAACGGATGACGTCATGCAAAAGTTCAGAGCACATGGTTATTTTTGAAAATCAAGTTCAAAATTTCACTTATTAATGCATTTATTTTAATCATAAACATAACCAATTTCTATAAAAATTCATTAAATATCCTAGAAAGTTTAAGTTCTCAGAAAAGGTCAATAAATAACAATTCTATACCGAATATTGGTTTTCAAATGAAGAGTACCCTGATCAGGTGACAACTGCAATGGCGGACACAATATTGCAGACAGGGGCACCAATTTGAAACTTGTGTGTATAACTTGTGTTCAAATTATGTTGCATGGACTATTTTATACCAGATCAAAAGAAAAATTAATTAGAAACATTTTAAAATAAAAGGTGAGTTCATTGCATTTCATTTGATGAAATTATAGCGGGACAGACTTCTGGCACGATTCCTGGTTAGGTTTCAGTACGGGATTCGTTTCAGCGCAGAGATCCATAACAGCATATAAACATCTCTGAGCTGAATATTTTTAGCTAGGTAAGGGCTAATACTGTAGGATACAAAAGCTCCTAGAGATGTATCTGGACATGAATAATGTCTGCAATGTTTACCATAATAGTTTTGTACAAATAAAACGTCTAAAAATATGCCTTTCATTCAAGACAACTTTTTTCGGCGACGCCGTCTAAATTCGTTTTCGTTACCTATGCCACGTGACTTCAGTTTGCAAATCAAACTGCTTGATAACGCATTATAGATGATTTATCAAAATGGAAGATTTATGCAACACTCTGCCTGATTGGACGAGAGTGTCAATTTCTTTCACTCTGTTGATTGTGCTACGCTGAGTGAAATGTAGACAAAACGTTTATCCTAAACGACGCTGTTCACAGTTTTAAAGCTAACTTTGGCTCAGTATATTTAGCAAGAATATTGATATATCCCAAAATGATAAGTAAGTTAAATAAATATGATAAAAACCTGTTCAAATACCAACATATATCAAATTAAAGAAAGAGCTGAATACGGTCTGCGTATCACATGAATAAGGATGTGATAAGAGTCTTTTATGTAAAGAAGTGCTTTTTAAAAGATTTTCCTTGTTACAATTGTCGCCTGTATATGAAAAGGTTTCTTGCTTTTGTGACTTATTCAGATTACATATTAAAATGAGTACTTGTTTGCTTTGATATATTTGTTATAAATTATTTAACTGATTTATTATATATGAATATTTTTCTTTAGTATGGTATGCAAATATTGAACTCAGTTGAAATCTGTTTCATTATATATATGCTATATAATTAAGCATTGTCCAAAGATTCATGAATAGCGAATATGCATTGTTAAAGCGGGATCAGTTGGCCTATTTTAGAAATAAATGAAAATAATAAATAAATAAAAAAATCCTTTAATTGATTTTTTTCTCATGTATTCTGATCGAACTTGATTTGTAGCATCTTGATAAGGCCCGCAGCCAACTTTGTTCAGCTGGGACATTTGACCCCTTTTAGGTGCTGCTAGAGCTAAAACTAGAAATGCCTTTATACAGCGTCTCATGAACAGCTTGGTGGATCTTTGTCATACTTGGTCTGGAGCATCATTATAAGGTCCTCTTCCAAATTTATTTATATATGAACTTGGGCCCTATTAGGGACCACTATAGCTAAAAGTAGATATGCCTTGCTTCGCATTAACCACTAAAATGTAATGGATTTTTATCAAACTCAATGTGTAACAATATCGTTAGGTCTCCTGCTATTTTGTTACAAATGGGGATAGGGACCAATTTAGCTAAAATATAAACACGTTTAATGACCTCTTTTCATGAACCGCTTCATGAATCTTCATCAAACTACTGCTGTAATTATTCGTCTAAGGATAAACGAAACAAAATTGCAACCCTACGAAACCTTTGCGAAAAATTAAAAGAGAACCATTTAAATTGTTAAAGTGCGGTGTTTAGTTTTGCAGTTTGAAAAATGTTAGATGAAAGATGAATGTTAGATGAAAAATTCATAAACTTCTTTCCTTATTACAATTCGCCGACCATCATTTTTAAAGATATTTCTTGTTTTCAATTGTCTACATAAAATAAATAAGTTGACCTACCTGGAATTAGCCCGTTTAGCTTGTTCTTTGATGTGCGTGCAGTATGATATAGATGCGATTCGTTGTCACTGCTGGGATATTTTTCAGACTCTCTGTGATGAAATGTTACGGTCTCCGTTTTGCCAATTTCTATAGGGTTCTTGAATGTTATTTTGTCACCTACCATGTAATAATTAATATGATTAACACAATATTCAGTCATGATTCTTTTAATACGCCTGACAAATTGGCCTGTTACGGATTTGACACGTAGGGGAGTTTCATTTCTTTGCATACTCACTTTTCTTTCGTTGTAAGGAGCATTTGGTTGATTCTGAATTAGTAAGCAATACTCTGAAGACGATGTTTTGGCCCTGGAATTTAATATACTTCTTGCCAACAATGGGGACATTTTTCACTGATCGTTTGTGCTGAATAAATTAATAGATTTGGGACGAACCTTTTGTTGCGTTAAAGTGGCACACCATAATTTGTTCTTCGCTGGTGAGTACTCCTGCTGCGTCCCCGAACTATTTACGTTTATTCAGTGCATCTGAAGTCATTGGTTTGGCTTTGCAATTGAGCCGTGCCGTAAGAAAACCAACATAGTGCGTTTTAGACCAGCATGGATCCAGACCAACCTGCGCATCCGCGCAGTCTAGTCAGGTTCTATGCTGTTCGCGAACGGTTTCTTTAATTGCAATATGCTTTGAAAGCGAACAGCATGAATCCTGACCAGACTGCGCGGATGCGCGATTGACGGCTTTTCCACAATGTGTCTGCTCATCAACCAAAGACCCTTTCTAAATGTTTTAGCTTTGTTTACTCTAATATCTAATAACAGATAAATACCGGTTGTCTTAAGACACTTATATAGAGCAATAGCATTTAAACATTACATTTGGGCACAGCAAACGTAACCACTCACACATCGCAAATAGAGACAACAGACGGACAGCGACAGATATATAATCCGTAATAATAACACTATCAATATAAAAGGGGAAAATTTAATAACAGAGAAAACGTTTGACGGCTCCTTAAAATGATCATAAAGTTAGGTATAAAAAAAACTCCACACTTAACTTAAATTGAGCTTGGTCGACTATACAGAATACACAGAACTCGCGAAATATTCGATCTTTAAGATAATGGATATGATATGGACTATCCGTATAAGTGTACAACTATTGCTACATACTGGAATATGTATTGCTTTGAAAATATTTCCACAGTGAGGAATTGTAAAATTATACGAAAGTACTGAAGTATGATTACAATACCATGAAATTATAATATGCTACTGAGGGTATCACTTGATATGACTAAAGGCCATCTCCAATCAGACTTCGACGCTTGTAGCTGGATGTTAGTCTCATATTGCATAAAGGGAGGGATGGGGCGGGAAAGTGACACCCTCAGTTGCATATTATGATTTCGTATAATTTTACAATTCACTGTCAATGCACATATGTTACTGATTAGTGCCACTTGAGACTTTAGGGCTCATTCAGCTACAACAAGTGTACATCATTGAATACGTAAGTCAATCGATCTCCTATCACTATATTCATCGCTATGCATACAGTAAACATAAAAGTAAACAACACATGTCAAGAAGATACCGGTAATCCAATTTATTTGTTTACATTTATTTCAGATATCTGTAACTTTGCAATTACTAGCAGCTGTTCTTATGTAAAATCGCCTCAGCAAATGAGGTGTCATTTGTCGTTGGCTTATCATAATAGATTTTTCTGTAATAACTGATTATCCGTACGAGTTTTAATCCTTCAAATTGTCATATAAATGTTTTTCGCGTAAGGTATTAGGAACAGATATCTAAATCCTTCTAAAATATAGCAAAAGTGTAAGTCCCCGTATTGAACTCTGGCCTATGATTAATTTCGACTTTTTTCGATTTTGTTTTCAGGGAAATAATATTTCGGTGCTAGTTTAGACTTTAAGATTTTTTATATTAATCCGTCAAGTAAAAGTCAAAAGTAAAAGTTTGAAACCCTTTCTTGTTCAAACAGAATATCAATAGCAAAATAACAAATATGGACAGTATGGACAAATGTTTTAACAAGGAGATTGCGAACTTGAAAATAAATAGTTGAAGATAAAGCAAGTGATATACGACCCGAGTTAAGTGACAACACCAATGATACAAAACAGTCAAGTGAAGATTTTTAAACTATCCTATTAATTATGCAGTGATGTGCATCAGTTAGTGATATTTCTCTTAAAATAGTTATACACAATGTCAGTGATATTAGATCAGAAAATGTGGTGGAAAAAGTGAAAATATTATCTCTTATGGTATGAACACTTTTGTGAAGGTAAACAAAGTGGCAAGGAAATTTACCCGATACAGATAACACAGGGCCACAAGTAATAGTGGCATCCGTTGCAAATTAAACTGACAAATCAGCTGTTATGAAAAGAATTCCACTTTTAAAAGCAATAAATTGTATGAAAAGATGTTTATTGATAATGACCGATAAAAGGACGAGAAACGACTTCAGGCCAGGAACTTAATGGTGTCACAAAAAGGCAGTACTGACGACCTTGAGCTACGTGGCTCCAGAATCATGGTTAAGAAAAACAATAATACAGACTCTAGGAACGACAGTGGGCGGAACAAGAGAATAAATGCAAGACAACAAGAGAGGCGTAGTGACTGCTGTAATTATGAAGGCTACAATAGCGGTCGTCCTATTAGAGGAATGAATCGTAGGCATTTGGAATTAAACTGCAGGTTATGGAATGGTTTGGAGCATTGACAATTATCAGATAGCAGCATTTTAAGGGAATCATGTCTTAATTATTGTAACTGTGATATCGCTGGTATTGCTGAAACACATTTGAAAAAATGAAGATTTTTAAGATATTAATGGTTTTGAATAGAAAACTCTTTCATAAGAAATGCTCAAATAGCTCTGTGGGTGTGGGATTTCTTTTAAATAGGACTGTTTTAAATTATTTTAACTCAGCAATTTTAGATCAGGCTTATGAAGGGATTTTATTGCATTTTGAACGATAGAAATGCAATTAAAAATGACTTTACTGTTATTGGTCCGCAAGGAGTATCTGTTGTTGATTTTTGCCTTGTTCCTTATGAACTACAGCTATGGTGACAGTTACAGGTTGTTTCACAAAAGTAAGTTACAATGAATGTATAGACGAACTTTATTATAAACACTAAATCAGTATTTGAAACAAGAAATCTTCCTATAGATGTTTTAGCAGGATTTGATGTTTTAAGTTTCTTATATAGTGTCATAGATAATTTAGAAAAATCAGATATCGATCAGCAAGTACTCGGTTCTCAGTATGACCAACTTGTGGAAATTGTTCACAATAACATGTGAAATAAATAACAATATAGAATTATGATATACACACCATTACAAACAAAAGGCACCGAAACCATTAATCGAGGTGGACAAATGAATTGTCTAACTTGTGGACTGATATTAGTAAAGCTGAAAAGGTATGGCTGAAATGTAAAACTAGTAATAAGAACATATTTAAACAGGTCTTTACTGATAAAAGATCGTTGTGTTCAGAGGGCTAAAAGAGAACTTATTAATAAGCGCGAAATGATATTGGTGACCTAATGCCTGTTACACTAAACGAACTCGGAAACACATTAGTAGGATAGGTATTGGTAATGCGGGGGTAAAACATATCCCTTTTGAGACAGTTTTACCTGATGGGTCAATCTCCAAAAATCCTAAGGTTGTGCTAGACAAATGGGCGTCTGAGTTTTCAAACCTTCTGAACAGAGGCGATGGGAAAATTGTTTTAATCAGGAAGTTGGTACTAGCGGTAATACAGCTGATTACTTTTTACATTTAACCACAAATTCAGTAATATCTGTTGAAGAGACATTAAGTGCTATTTCTTAATTGAAATCTAAAGCTTCTGATCATCATAGTATACCATTTGAGGTATTCAAAGATGATTCGCCCCTTTATACTCTTACTGCTGTTTTTAATCAGTATCTAAATACTGGTAAAGTACCAGCAGCATAGTCCAAAGGTATTATTAAACCTGTAACAAAGTCATCAACTCCAGACCTAAGGGACCCACTGTCGTATAGAAGCATTATTCTTGCACCATCTATGTATAAAATTAACAGTAGTATTTTTAAATGAAAAGAACGCTACATATCCTTTATGACAAAAAATGGTTTTGTTAAAAATTGAAGTATGATAGATCATGTCCATACACTTACAAATATTGTAGAAAAAATGAAATAAAAAAAACAAAGTACATTTGCAGCCTTCATTGGCTTAAAAAGGGCATATGAAAATATCACTGGGGCTAAATTATGGACAAACCTACATGAAACTGGTCTAAAATTCAAATTTGAAGCAAGGCTGCCCATTGTCGCCAATACCTTTTATTTTGTACATCGTTGACTTAGTAACTGCTATTAAAGAAGCAAATATTGGAATCACAATAAATGACAAGTTGATAAGTATCCTATTGTTTGAAGATGACGTTGTAATACTGGCGGAAACTCCAGAAGATTTACAAAAGCTACTATATATTCTAAATATTTTGTGTTAAATAATAGAGACACTGTCCATTGTAATAAATTCAATATGATTCATTTTAGAACACTTGTTGCATACAAACGAGCATTGTCTTTAATTCGCGAACATCTCCGTTACACTTTGCACATAGTTACAGATATCTTGGTGTTTGACTAAACGAATTTCTAGATTTTGCAGAAATGGCTAAAAGTGTTCCCACGACAATTGGAAGATCACTTGGGCTTGAAATCTATCAATTAAATTTTTTTATTGGTTTCAACTTTTCAGCATTTTCAAAACTATTTGAGTAAATGGTTTTACCTTTGATGTGTTATTCAGCTCCCATATGAGGTGATAAATCTTACTCATGTACATATTCTGTGCAAAAAAGAGCCATTAATTATTTTCTGGGAGTGGGTAAATACACACCAAATGCAGCTATACTTGGGGATATGAACTGGAGTCCAGTTTTTGTTAAACAATGGGGTGGGTTACAAGACATTATTGTAGGTTTTCGAAGATGCAGGATTCGAGATAAAATAAAAAAAAATAATCGAGTAAAATCATCATCCAATGTTAATTGTGAAAACAGCATTTTTCGAATTTGTCAAATGTTTAGTAAAATTATTATTGTTAATATAAATAGTTTACAGGGATGTACTAAAACTTTAGTCGACGGGATAGAAAATAAGCTATTAGGGATTGAAATTGATAAATGGAAACAACCAGTAACAAGGCGTGAATCCGTAAGAGGAAAAGGTTGTAATCAGACATCTAAAGACTAATTTTGAAACTGAATTTTATTTTAAAGAGTCGCAACCATCCTATGGCAAAAATGTAGATGTGATGTAGCACCCATCAAAACAGAAACGGGGATATATGAAAATTTAGACGTAAATGAACGAACTTGTTTTTATTGTTTGACCTGTATTGAAGAGGAAGAAAATGTTGTACTAAATTGTTCATTATATTTATCTGTAAGAGAGATATTGTATGCACATGTCAGTAGGAATTTAAATGAGTCGGATAATTTATCTGATGAGGAGAAAGTTTGTGTATTATTCACTGACACATGCAACCAAAGCCTGTGTAAATATTTTAAAACATAGAAAAAAATATTGAATTGTAAATAATGTCAATTATCTTTTAACGTTGCCATTTGTATTTTAGAAAAATAGTATGAAGGAACAGTGACTCAATTAACAAATGTATATCAACTCTGATTTGATACAACCTACATATTGTAAACAATTTATTAATAATACTATAGGCAAATATTCACTGTTTCGTGTCTGTTTTTAACTTTATCTAGTCACAGATTGATTCAAAATTCCCTTACAACATTTATCTGCAGCCCATCACAGATGGATTCACTCATGCTTTTAAAGTAAAGAAAACTTTTGAAGTTATACTTACTAATAATCATTGTAATAATTTTATGTCACTGACTTAGTCATCTTACTAAATATTAGGTCTTAGAATGTGTAAATGTATAATACTGTTAATAGAATTACTGGACTTCAAAATGCCAAACTTGTGTAAACGAAACTTTTCTGACATGAAAACTGCATCATAAACATATTAAACATTCTCATTTATTTAAAGATGGTACTACCACTCTTTCGGTTAGCAGTGCATTTAAATTGTCCTGAACTTCGTGAAGTACGACTGTCAAACCCATTCTGGTCGCGAAATTGCATCACAATCAAGTATAAATAACATTTACTATAAGAAACAGACAAGATGTAAAACTATATCGGTACTTTTACCACAACTAACCAGTTTGACGTATCATTTAACAGAAATACATAATTTGCTGATGTTTACATTTATCAGAGAAATTTAGCGAAAACAAGTGCCATTTTCAGACAAACGATCAAAAACTACCGTAATGCAACAAAACTGCCCTAACTATGTTCAGATACAGTGTCGTCTGCTTAATATCGAACTGTAAATCATTTGTGCATTAATTGTATAAATGTAGAACAATCTTATTTCAACGGATCCCTTAGCTATCTTTTCTGAATGACAATTCTATGTTTGGCATAACGTTTTGATTGATCATTTGGTCATTTCCGCTACCATCGCTGATTGGACGAGAGTATGGCACCCGAATTGCACAATAAATCCAAGAATCTATGTTCTTAGGTGAGAACCTAGGTTTTCACTCCAGATCACAAGTTCTTCAGAGAACCTAGGTTCTGACTTGAAAAATGTACAATTCCTCTGAGAACGTAAGTTCTGGGTCAAGAACTTATGTTTTCGTTTCAGAACACAACTTTTTTCTTTCCAGAAAGCAAATCAGTCCAACCTGAGATCCTAGGTTTTTATTGGTTGATAAAGTCCCAGCTCACGGGTTTTCATCGGCTAATCGTTCATTCTGGTATTGCACTCCTAAACAGTCGCCATTTTCAATCGTACGAAACTTAAATAAAGGCATTGTATAATCTATTTTCAGAATATAGATTAAATAGGGTTTTTTTTAGAAATGGAAGAAATGAGCCAACTGTGTCTAACGTAGAGCAGTTTCTGGTTTCGGTTCGAAACATGTTGTCGGATTTGGCAAGGAAAGATGAAACGGGATTTTAAGAATTCTAGTAACGTCCGGCAATTCATGAATCGTACTGGACGATTCTAGAAACATTTTTTAGAAGTATTTGATGTTGAAAGCCGGGAGGACAGAATAGATATTGAACTTGCAATTGACCATATATTACTACTCGATCAAAAGAAAACGAAATGTAACTTATACAATTCACAAAGTATATTTAAGATACTGTACTCAAATTTATAGAACTGGAATCTGCTGGGCAAGATGTATCAAGGATAGGCTGTAGTAATTTGTTTGACAATTTTAATATGGGTATTAGATCTAGCTATTTTCCGTCCGTTTAAAGAATAAGGGATCAGTATGTGAAGAATGGCAAATGATCATAAATGCTACACCTAAATCAAATATGTAAATTTCGAGTATACTTTTGAATTTTAAAATTATTTGTGTAATATCAAAACGACTGTTTAAGAAAATTACAGGGTATGTACTAGATTTAGTGATGTAAGAAATCAAAACACCACAAAAGATGATAATTTCACTCTAAGGAGAACCTTTACATGTTCAAATTTAATTCCAAATATGTCATTAAGTCGCTGATCGTATCTCGAAGTAAAATACACTTTTTCGGTGTGAAATGCATTTCTTGACAATTCGATGTTGAAAATTTAGCAATTTAGTAATTTTAATTTCTATAGAAGAGCATTTATTTTTGTAGTTTCTATTTGAATAAGTTTAGTTCCCCGTCTGTCTAGACTACAAAGAAAATGAACACTAATTATCGATTGAATGTGTTTAGAGCACTTGTTGGTGCTAATTGAGCCGCTTAAAGAGGTTGCGTAAATCACCACATGTAATCGCTAATCAGCTGCAATCATTACCATACCATTGAAATGATTCGGTGATAATCGACGGAAAAGTAATTTAGTGTAAATGCTTAGCAGTTTTTGACGAATTTTTTAATGAAATTTCTACTTATGGCTTAGAAGATGGCGGAAATAATGCACAGTATTTTCAATAAAAATGCAACATTTTGCCTAAATGTATTGCAATGATTTTTAAAAGTTCAGCTATTGTAAACTTGAAATAGAGCTCGTTGATAGCTTGAGTGCGTCTTATAAAAAACTCGTTTTGTGAAAACAATAGTAAGACAATTACAAAAGAATATTATACTAAATCTCGTTATAATGGGTGGATTACTGTCAGAGTTATGGGAGGAGAGGTTCTTTGTTTTATAAAAAAAATGTTTTTCGTTAAAGAGTCTCACCGAGACTTTATGAGTGAATATATGTATTTGTTAATTATTAGCAGAAAATCTGCATCTTAATACGTTGGTCTTTGCAATAAAGAAATGTAGACACTAAATATGAAAATGGCGCGTCGTATAATGACAGATTCAAATAGTTCTCATTAGTTTTTGCATTCCCCTTTACAGAAATCATATCACAAGGCTTTGCTGGACATTTTGGTAGCATTATCATCCTGCAGTGATGAAAGAATTCCGGATTAATCTGGAAATCCTGATTTGAAGGATCAAATTAAAGTTATAAGCATTGAGATCGATGTAAATCCGTTGCATGTTCGTTTGTGGGAGTGGGGTGGGGGAAGTTGAGTCAACAAGTGCACGACTGGAAGTTTGGAATCCGGGAATTAACGGACATCATTCATGAAGTTCATTCTTCCTTTTTTGTTGCAATCGATTATACAATGGTAATGTGTTTTTTTTGCCGGAACATTAACGAATGTTATGTCCCAGCTATCGACGATAATTAGTCGAAAACGTGGTTAAAATCTTGAAATATCGGCACCAAAATCTTGACAAAATGTTCCACAGGGATAAGAAATTTTACGTTGACTCTAAGCTTTAAGATCGATTTAAATCCAAGGAGAATTTTATCAGCGTGGTCTGCATACTGTAAGTGTACTTATATTAGCGCAGCTAAATTTTAGCGCAAACGCCTTGAATTGAGTAGTTTCGACTTATTAGCGCGTACTTGTATTAGCGCAGTATCACCAGCGCTAAAATAGCCAGTTCATGGCTGAATGGTATTCGTAATGAAATTGACCAGGCACGCACATAAAAATGCATAGGTCTACAGTATGACATAAAATCTACATTCGTTTAGATTAGTGTTAATCTGTATACTGTAAATTTGTACATTTACACAGTGCAGAATGGTGATAATTGTTTGTTTATAAATTTGCACTTGGTTTTCAAATCAGTATAATGTTATGGTGACACTTGTTACTAGCGCGACCGGACAAACTGGCAATCTACTCCAAAGGTGTTATATTATATACCATGTTTATGGACAGTGGCGAAGAAAAAGAAAAGCAGCTTAATTTACAAAAGTAGATGAATTTTGTACTAATATTCAAACAGGTTAAATTATCCTATTCAAAACAATTCTGCAGAATAATAGTTAGGAATGCAGTTATTGTCGTATTCACACAATTAGTATGTATTTCTCTGTGTGCTGTTGCATTGTGATTACGGTATTTTCAATACTATAAATATCACTTTTTTAAGTCTTTCATTTCAGTCTAATATTAGCGCTAGACATGAATTAGCGCATGCCCGATCCCGCTAATAGCGCGAAAATTAGCACTCCGCTAATATTAATACACTTACAGTATATATATCTGACAGAGTTTGCTCATCTCTAGGTGCCGATATCGATTCTGTACATTTGTTTACATTAAAACTGCCTTTTGATAAATTAATATATAAGCAATACAGTGGACAGCAGATGTAAACATTCAGTTAACTTACTTCTATTATTAAATCTTTTGAACAGTTTTAACACACAACTTAGTAGTAATTCGTAGAAAGATTTTGGCCTGAAAGTAAGGATTCTTTCGGCGAATAGTCGGAGTACATATTTGAAAATTACATCACCGTATAGGTTTCAACCGTCCTGTTATATTAAATGGAAAAAAAAATCTTTTTTCAATTAAATGAACGCCCCAAAACTAAATTAATCGCCGTAAAAACGGCAACGTCACAACTATTTAGAGCTAGGCTAAAACGTGATATTTCGACGCCATTTGCGTAAAAAATGTACATATGACCTTTCCAATAATTGTAAATCGGATGAAGATCAACTTTTCTTATTATTTAAACATGTTATCAATGATCAACTATTTTTGTTTTTAAAATTTCCACTCATTACGTCTTTTTTACCTTAAGTATTTTTAGACGTTTTCTGCAAGAAATAATTGTATTACAGATACTTTTCTGGAAAATAAGTTTATGCACATCATTACAATTTGGGGTCTCGTTTTTGAGCTGATTTGAGTCTGCTTGTTTATTTTCTGGCATAAACATGGCCCCAGCTTTTCTTTTTCTTTTTATTCTATGTTCCAGAAGAAAACATAATTTACAGACGCATCAAAAGGGCCCTCCATTGGAAGTTTCTTAACCTTATCTAGAAAAACAAGCTATTTAGTGTGAGTTTGCCTTAAGGCCCTTAATTTTATGTCTTACTTTAAATAAGAACAAAATAACCAGTAAAAACGGTCGTTAAAACTTCGGTAATTATAACACTAATTGTGTCATTACGGCAAGATGACACAACCGAACGGTTCCAGTCATGCACTACTGTAGTTAAATAGTGCGTTTAAGAAAATCATGTGTTTTATCATATTTCTTCTAGTAATTGAAGAATTCGGTATACAAGAAAAAGAATCTATCACTAGTTGAAGGTGCGGATGAAAATATCTGGCTATTTCGATTGTATATTCCAACGCCCACAAACTTGTAAATACGAACAAAGACGTCAGTCAACAGCTTTGTCAGACACAGACATTAGGTCACACGTTGTAGGTCCGCCAACATCTGCCATAGAAGATACTGTATATCTCTAATCCGCTAGCTTATTTGTATAATTTGGTGTGTGTGTTACCGCTAAAACAAGACTGCCGCTAAAACCTCGAAATCCGCTAAAATTTGACATTTCTTTTATAGACGGTCGTGCATCCTCTAAAGTACACATAGTAACATTCTGGAACATTATGAAAGTTCATACCAAGGGTGACATTACGTATATAATAAGTCTCATTATGTTAAAGCATTGTTGTATGTTATCGGGTTGGTAGAGAAACAGTCATCGGTCTTTATGTGACTTTTTGTAGCTCAGTATTCGGCTTATGTGCGTAGTTTACCCATTTCCATATAAAATCAGTACCATGTTTAACTCTATACCAAATAGCCCAGCCATTCTGTAGCTTAAGCATGGGCAATAGCAAATACAAAAATCGTTCTGAAATAACACCCGACGACGATTACAATACTTCTGTATAGAAAGGCATATATATTTGATAATATCTTATTAATATACTGTTTTATCATGCCGTACGTATAAAGAGACGTAAATAAACTATTTTACTCTGTGTGAAGTTTTACGTTATCGTAGTCCAGACTTTATTCACAGTATCATGCATCGGAATGATATAGTAGTATAACGGCTAAAGGAGGGTTTAATTACACACGCAGGTGGCAATATGCCATTCTTTGACGTAGTATTTTCAGCTAAATGCCATATTTTGTTTTTATTTATAGCGCTATTGCTTTCAGTAAAATGATCTCTCCCAATTATCAGTCTGAAATTTCACGAAAATCATGACCTTATTTCAATTACCGAACGGTAAGATTCTAACGAACGTTTTTTCTTTATAAACGAAACTTCCACTTTTTGATTTAATTGGATAGAAATGTAAACATAGAAATAATCGAAAATATTTTTTTTTTAAATAATGGGTGTCTCAAATGTTTTAGCATTTTACCTGGCTACAAAAACCGCATGAAGATATAGAAGATTTGACTCTGATAAGGAAGTTGTATTTTATTTCCAAAAAAAGCCATTTATGACTCGAATTACACAAACATACAAATTGTATTTAAGTCTCACTTTTCATGACATTACATATACATACATATTCGTAAAATATTCATGAAAACCTTTCTAAAAGTAATATGAGAGACTATATATTATAAAACAAAAATACAGGGACAAAAAATAAAACATGAAATATTTAGGTATTAGATGACACTGTAAGGTATTCAAGGTTATCCGTTGCAAACTTCAAATTGGTACCCATTTCATTTAAGATGTTTAAATGGTTTTATGGTTTTATATGACCTACAAAAACATATTATATAATTAATCAAACAGCTGCAACGCGTGAATAGTTTCCAGTCTTACATTATAAAAAATCCACATACATTATACTTTAAATCAATCTACAAGAGTCTCTTGGGAAAGATCCACATACATTATACTTTAAATCAATCTACAAGAGTCTCTTAGGAAAGATCCACATACATTATACTTTTAATTAATTGCAAGGGTCTCTGGGGGAAAGAAATGAACTACTTATTATCTGACTGCAGTCATGAAATTGTACATCAACCTACTCTACTTGTAACGCCTATCTGACATTAACGTGACCCAATTAATTTGATATATACCAAGCAGACCTTTGGATTGTACACCAGGTTTGGTCTAATCTTTGCAATAATTATTAGAGAATTATTCTCTATACAGGCTTCCTAATTTATAACCAATTCATATTATTTTAACTACAGTAACCTAGATCTAACAAACAAACACTGAATTATATCATTAAATTAATATAATTCAATGGTTTTTGTTGAAACACAAAATGAAAAAAAAAACGACATTTAAAGACAACACTGAGCCAATCTTCATTTTATAAAGTGGCCCTTACCTCACTGACCAATAATCCAATGGTTTCCCTTACGGTCGATACACTGTATTTACAATTACAGCACTTGAGAAAAATAAGACTCCATTTTAAATCGATAAAAGGTAATAACACTATACTGTCTATAAGTCTTGTTAAATAATGAAAATTTACAACATTTTGAAATACCATCTGGAGTAAAACGTGTGTATTTACACAATGTACACCCACTATGTACATTGATCTAAGAATATAAAAATGTCTTCTTCTTAAAAGAATATCATAGCAGATTTTGGCAGAAAATTTTATCACTTCTATATTATTGGAACCTAAGGTCACAGACAGTTTATCTCTATTATCTAATGAGTCAAAGTTAATAGAAATATGTTGGAACAAATTGTATCTCAAGTAATCATAAAGTGGGCAGACAGATAAAACATGTTCCTCACTTTCAGTTACACTGTTTTTGCAATTCGAGCATAATATTCTTTGCTCCAAGGTAATACCCTGAAACCGACCTGTTTCAAGGCGTAAGGGAGCAACCCCACATCTGAATTTGGCATAAGCACTCCTATGGCAGCCAGGCAAAATGCACTTGATATAAGACTCGATCTTATAGTCTTGCTTAAACAAACGGTATGTTCTCAATTTATTCCTTGCATTCCCTCTTACAGAATTCTCAGTATTTAGAACAGAAAAGAGTATATAGTTTATCGTGACTTGTACAAAGTACATCGTCGGCAATGTATACATAGCATATTTACAAATGCAAACCATCACATGATCAATGACTAGCTTATGTATTTGACAAGTAATATATATCAGCAGCAGTAAACAAAAAATGAACAATTGAGGATAAACGGTATAAAACTAATTTGTAATAGTATTCAGAATAGAGTTTCTCTTACACAGTGCATTTTTACAGTAAAATGCTAATCTATAAAGTATCTTATTTTCAGATTGAATCAAATGCAAGAATTTATACCTAGCATAGTAGTATTTGGCAATATATTTTCTGCGTAATTCTAGATAGCATGGGCATATGATAATAAATTGAAATTCATCTTCTAAGTGTACAGAGTGAAAATATATGCAAAGCTTTTATAAACCGACATGGGATTATCCCATATATACGCAAATCCATAGTCACATAATAGTGCTTTAATATTAATCACCCAGTTCTTGTAGCCTTTGTTACAATATTCCAACAACTGTGCATATACACGATTTAAGATAATTTTATCTATAGTTAACAATTTAAACCAGTACTTTATAATACGTACATATCGAGTTGTATATAATGGGTATCTGCCTAATTCTCCATAAACTCCAACAGAACATGAACTACTTCTAACATTCCAAAATTGTTTACAAAACGTATTCTTTCTATTTTCTTTGACTTCGTATAACCCTAAATTTCGGCTGAATAAATCCAAATCGAACCAACAAAAGCATCAAACAGTTGACATAATATTTTAGGGGATACCTTAATCTTTCTATAGTTTATTAAAAATACATCCATGGCTTTAAGCACCTTTCCAGTAAAATATTCTTGATTTAATGAAGAACTACTACAGTTCCTAAATAATTACAATCATTGTCAACTTCTATTCTTTCACCGTTACAAGTCCAATGTTCATTCTGCAGTAATCCTCCTCTTTTCCTAAATACCATAATTTTGGATTTTTCAGTGTTTACCTCTAATCCCCTTTTACTACAATAATTATATAGTAGGTTTAAATTGGTCTGCAATTCTTCCCGTGATTTATCTAAAACTGCCGTGTCATCAGAAAATGATATCAAAATTAATATAATATTGTCAATAACTAATCAAGAATCAATATTATCTTGTAAAACCAGCTCCAAATCTTCAACAAAGAGAGAAAATAAAATGGGTGACATTATCTCGCCTTCTTTCAAACCTACTGCATATTCAAAACACTCCGAATAATTATTACAATTCTTTACACATGACTCAACCTTTTGATATATATCCCTTACTCCTCTTAACAATTTACCATGAATCCCGTTTATAAAGCTTCATCCATAAGGCACTTCTATAATATATAGTTTCAAAACATTTTTTTCATATCCACATCTTTTATTTTCAATTAAGTGATGTTGAACAATATTAAGTAATACAAACAAAACATAAGTCGTAGAATGACCTTTTCTCAACCCACACTGAGCATCCGATAAGATATTATTGTTTTCACAAAAATCAACTATTCGTTTATGTAAAACAGTGGTAAATAACTTAGAAAAAAAACGTGCTAGAGCAATACCTCTATAATTGTTAACATAATTAATATCGCCTTTTTTATGTAAAGGAATGATAACCCCTTCCGTCCATTTATCGGGAAATAACACGAATCTAAAATAGCATTAAAAATATCGCATACACGTGCAGATAAAATATCAATACTTTTAATAAGATATTCATCTATGATACAGTCACTGCCCATGGCCTTCTCTCTTTTTAGACATTTAACATACTCCATTTTAATTTCTTTTACATTTATACGCCGATTTAATTGTTCGAAATCGGCATCCGAAGTATTAAAACCATGTTCATTACAGAACTCTTCTGTTTCTGGGTCTACAATTTGAGTGATATCATTGGCTATTTGCGATAAATATTGTTTGAATTCCTCCTCAGAAATATTATTTTTATTATTGCTTTTACGTTTAAAATATTTCCAAAACTGTTTAATAATAGGAAACATAGATTTATTTAAACATTTAAACATTTAGACTACATTTCCAATTATCTACAAGTTTCACATTTTTATGACTCGAACGGTTTTTTTATCATTTTTTTTTTTTTTTGTAAAATACAAAACGTTTTTCGTTGCTTTTTGTATATCAGTAAATTAAAAACAAATGCATAGTGGAAACTGTCAACTAATCTCATGACGTCATTGAATTGACACCAGCTGACAGCAGTAGTCTGGGGTTTAGAAGTTTATTCTTGTCGATCAAAAAATATGAAAATTTAATGAGTATTTGTATAAAATTATAATTCACAGAAGCCTAACATTAACATATTCTCTGAAAACGTACAATTTACACAATGTTGAATAGTTTTGTTGCAAAATATCGAGAGGTTTTTAATCCTAGCATTTATCAGGTAATCGAATAATGAAGAATGGCATCCGCAAAAGTGCACACAGATAAAACATAAACACTTACCATGCTGGAAACGATTGATTTTGCCTTTGCGACCAGTGTAGATCATGATCAGCCTGCACATCCGTGCCGTCTGATCAAGATCTGTACTGTTCGCCATTCAGTCAGAATTTTTTTGGTAAGCACCCCTTTAACAGTTAATGGCACTGTCCAAATTGAAAGATGGACAAGTTCATTATAGAAATCTTGCAGGGTGATTGTTAAGCAAACTTTCCATTGGTGTATTTTGTATCGGGTATCTGAACTGCACAGCAGACATTGTAAAGCATTATAATTCACGAACAATATTTTAGATTTAAGGCGATCGTCCCGTATTGCTGTCCCATTACGTATATTGGTAACACCAATATAGCCGAAGACTGCCGAAATAGCATAGGAGACTACGTAATTGTACGGAATTTGCCGATTGTCATTACGGGTCCTCTACCTTACACCTGTCTAGGAAAACTGCACTTCAAACACTGAACGTGAACAGACAAAGGATCTATCACCGCGAGTTTCCGTCAGTGTCGCCATGATCAGGTAATTGATATGTGCCAGGAGTATATCTAAATAATCTGCGTGATTATTAGGCAAACATGTGATATAACGTAAGACGGAATGACAAAAACAGTATGTGAGTTTCTTGCCAGACTATAGTTGCATCGAATCTCATATTAACCTGAAATCTCTAGTGTCGTCTATGCACAAGAAGAGTTTCATGAACGACATAGCGATTCGTCTCCAAATCCTATCTTTACTAAAGTATAGTATTTTTATTCAAAAGATATTGATTGTTAAATGTTTATTATACTTAAAAAATCGCATGTTTTCTTATTTTCTGGTTAAATAAGTGAAGGAATAGATGTCAATCTTATTTAGTCGGTTCAAACTCACATTTGCTTATGTTACACATTTTTGCTGTTTTGAAAGCTTTTGCATATGGTCCCCAGTTAAAATAATGAGTCTGTCCTAAACGAGACAGCAATGAGCGGGTAGTATTCAAACTTAAAATATTTCACTATTTGGATCATATCTGGAACGTTTCTGACCTAGATCGAACTCGTACCAACGGAACATACAATACATTCTAATGTAGGTATATATCCTAGATACAGTTTGAAATCTGGTCGCAGAGTAGCTCTAGGGTGGATAAAAAGAAAGACATCAAATCGAACTCAAAATTTTACCTTTTTAACTCAAAATTTCAAATACTCGAACAAGTTAGTATCTCCAAATTTGAGTTAATAAATAAAACAAAATTAAATGCTCTCTCATAAAATGCTGATAAAAAAACTGTAGTTTTATAGCAAGATAACATCGTGGAACAAATAGAGGCCTTCTGAAATAGCTGTTTTGCTACGAACATAACTATAAACATAAGTGAAGATAACATTTGATGTTATATAACAATAAATATTGTGTATAGCTTTATCAGATAAATAATGGAATCGGTTCAAAATCCTTTTTTTCTCATGAAAACAGCTCCTATGACGGAAGGATTTATTGACAGTATGTGAGCTGCTCGTACAAGTCACTCCAATTTCAAAATAGTAGAGTAGATATTGAAATGTGTTTGATAGTTTTTGTTAGACGGGCCTTCAGCTCTACAATACATTAATATTTTTGCTAGGGTGAAGTGAATTGAACACCCTTAAACGTTTAAGTATTCATATTTCGGCTTCATAAGCACCGTGCTGTTCTCTAAGCACTAACCTCATTACCGATATCATTGTTTATTTCAAAGCTGTATGTGTTGTGATCATGTGACTCTCTTCTCACTGAAGACCTGTACATTTGCAGGTAGCCGACCTTCTTCTCGTGCCTGTTGATCGAGTCAAAGGTTGAACTCTCTGTCATGTACATCCTTTTACTCGAGCATCTTACCATGCGGAAAAGGGGCCTCCGTGGCCGAGTGGTTAAGGTCGCTGACTTCAAATCACTTGCCCCTCATCGATGTGGGTTCGAGCCTCACTCGGGGCGTTGAATTCTTCATGTGAGGAAGCCATCCAGCTTGCTTACGGAAGGTCGGTGGTTCTACCCAGGTGCCCGCTCGTGATGAAATAAAGCACGGAGGGGCACCTGGGGTCTTCCTCCACCATCAAAGCTGGAAACTCGCCATATGACCTATGATTGTGTCGGTGCGACGTTAAACCCAACAAATAAATAAATAAATACCATGCGGAAAAATCTTTGTCGAAATTGACGACAACAAATGATGTAAACAAACAAATTACTCGAATGATTCACTTGCTCAAAGGACATGGCAACGCCTGAGAGAATAATATAGTCTTTCTTTGTTGAGCTGAAGAATGGTTCATTGGTCCATAATGTGAGAATCAGGACAAGAGTGATTGGCGTCACACAAGTTATGTAGTTATCACAATACCAAATTAACATTATAGTTACACGAGATGTATGGTTTGCAACCCTGTCAGCGCTCGACGACGCTGGCTATGATAACGTTTCACAACAATTATTGGTGGTATTAAGTGCACCAACGATGACAAACGATTTGTACAAACTAATACCTTTTAGAGACGTAGCGTCACTTAAAATTGCTATAGTGATAGTAAATAAAATCAGATCTGTAAGAAAATCCTTCGAAAGCCGTCTGATAATGTAAAAATCTCTGTCTTCTCTTAGAAGCTGCTACCTGATGAGGCAGAATAAAAGGATATCTGTCATGTAATCGACAAATGGGAGACGATACCACGACGGGCTTTATCTGCTGGTTTTATTGGCTAACTGGAAAAAGTATTTAATTGTCTTGCAAACAAAAGGCGGAAGGTAACCAGAATGCACTGCAGGTTGGACGCAGCATTATCTGCCGTTGGATTCAGAAAGAAAAGCAGTATTATACTTCATTTGAATTGTGCTACGTGTTAAAAGTACAAAACTTATTTATGATGACCAGGCAAACTGGATTTAACATATACCTTGTAAAAAGGAAGTCTGTTTAACTAAAGAACGGATAAGCAATTAGTTGCAAATCAAAAAATGGATAACGCTTCTTCAAAGGCATTTATCTAAACATTTAACGTGTCGACTAAGGCAAATTTAATTATGCGCGAAGGAAAAAATGCTTGTTCCATTTTGACAGTTTTGAAAGAAAACATAACAACTGCTGAAATAATTCAGGAAAAAATGAATACAGCTCAGTACTTTGTGTGTCCTACATTGTTTGTTGTCGGAATTCTAGGGAATTTGTGCACAGTATTGACTGTTTCTCATGTGCAGTTTCATCAAATGACATCCCGGTTTATATTGTGCGCGCTGGCAGTCTCTGATTCTCTTTTGCTCTTGACAAATCCATTTAATCAACAGTTTATGCAAGCGATCTGGAACCGAGACGTGAGAGCACTGTCTAGTGGAGGGTGTAAATTATTCTTTGTTATGTATAGAACGGGGAAAATGTCGTCATCTTGGTTTATAGTTTTAGTCGCTTTTGAACGCTTCGTCGCAATACTATTCCCGTTGAAAGCCAAGCGTTTCCTAACGAAAACAAATGTTTGTTCTGCTATATTTACCATCTATATAGCAATGTTCACTCTATCTGGACTTTGGACATTTTCCACAGATATTGTAAACAAAGAGTGTAGATCTGACGCTACGTCTCCAAAAAGTGTTAGTTTGCACAAATTGTTTGTCATCGTTGGTGCCACTTGCTACTCTATCGCTCCGATTACCATCCTTTTGACCCTGACACCGATAATTGTTGTGAAACTTTATCATAGCCAGCGTCGTCGACAGGAATTACAACTTAGCAGCGCTGACAGGGTTGCAAAACATACATCTCGTGTAACTATAATGTTATTTGGTATTGTGATAACTTACATAATTTGTGTGACGCCAATCACTCTTGTCCTGATTCTCACATTTTGGACCAATGAACCTTTCTTTAGCTCAACAAAGACAGAATATATCATTCTCTCAGGCGTCGCCATGTCCTTTGAGCAAGTGAATCATTCGAGCAATTTCTTTGTTTACATAATGTGCTGTCGTCAATTTCGACAAAGATTTTTCCGCATGGTAAGATGCACGAGAAAAAGGATTTTCAAGACAGAGAGTTCAACCTTTGACTCGACCAATGGGCAAGATAAGAATGTCGGCTACCTGCAAATGTACAGGTCTTCAGTGAGAAGACAGTAACATGATCACAACACATACAGCTTTGAAATAAACAATGATATCGGTAATGAGGTTAGTGCTTAGAGAACAGCACGGTGCTTATGAAGCCGAAATATGAATACTTAAACGTTTAAGGGTGTTCAATTTAAGGAACCCTAGCAAAAATATTAATGTATTGTAGAGCTGAATGCCCATCTAACAAAAAATATCAAACACATTTCAATATCTACTATTTTGAAATTGGAGTGACTTGTACGAGCAGCTTACATACTGTCAAAAAATCCTTCCGTCATAGGAGCTGTTTTCCTGAAAAAAAGGGATTTTGAACAGATTCCATTATTTATCTGATAAAGCAAAGCTATACACAATATTTATTGTTAGATATCATCAAATGTTATCTTCACTTGTGTTTATAGCTATGTTCGTAGCAAAACAGTTATTTCAGAAGGCCTCCATTTATTCCACGATTTTACCTTGCTCTAAAACTACAGTTTTCTTTATCAGCATTTTATGGGAGAGCATTTAATTTAGTTATTTAATCAAATTTCGCGATACTAGCTTGTTCGAGTATTCGAAATTTTAAGTTAAAAAGGTAAAATTTTGAGTTCGATTTAATGTCTTTCTTTTTATCCACCGTAGAGCTACTCTATGACCAGGTTTCAAACTGTATCTAGGATATATACCTACATTAGAATGTATTGTATGTTCCGCTGGTACGAGTTCGATCTAGGTCAGAAACGTTCCAAATATAATCCAAATAGTGAAATATTCTAAGTTTGAACACTACCCGCTCATTGCTGTCTCGTTTAGGGCAGACTCATTATTTTAACTGGGGGCCATATGCAAAAGCTTTCAAGACAGCAAACAAGTATAACATAAGCAAATGTGAGTTTTGAACCGACTAAATAAGATTGACAGCTATTCCTTCAGTAATGTAACCAGAAAATAAGAAAACATAGCGATTAAAGTATAATAAACATTTAACAATCAATATCTTTTGAATAAAAATACTATACTTTAGTAAAGATAGGATTAGTAGACGAATCGCTATGTTGTTCATAAAATCTTCTTGTGCATAGACGACACTTGAGATTTTAGGTTAATATGAGATTCGATTCAACTATAATCTAGCAAGAAACTCACATACTGTTTTCGTCAGTCTGCCTTACGTTATATCACCTGTTTGTCTAATAATCACGCAAATTATTTAAATAGACTCCTGGCACATATCAGCTACCTGAATATGGCGACATTGACGGAAACTCGCGGTAATAGATCCTTTGTCTGTTCACGTTCAGTGTTTGAAGTGACGTTTTCCTAGACAGTTTTAAGGCAGAGGACCCGTAATGACAATCGGCAAATTCCGTACAATTACGTAGTCTCCTATGCTATTTCGGCAGTCTTCGGCTATCATTACCACAATACGGGACGATCGCCTTAACTCTAAAATATTGTTTCATATTGTCACAAACTGACATACGGGTCTCAATGTATCTTTAGTTTAAATGCAGGTATTGCATCATATTTTTGTAAAGTTTTGAGTTATTGAGCTAACTGTCAGATTTTACGCATAAAATACCTCTCATGTTTTTCTGTATTTCATAACTTAAATTTCCATGTAAATTTCATTAAATTCGGTTCAGTAATAAGGAAGTTGATATCTTTTAAACATCAGTAATTTATGTTTCTATACCCAAAACAACTATAACGGGCCTTAAATTGTCCAATTCACATTCGCGCCAAAGTAAGCGGATTTCACGGCTATGTCGTGATTGTCGAGAAAATCGAAATAGCATGAGTTCACGGCTATGTCGTGAGTCCCGTGAAAATCCAATATTTGGCGGGACATAGCCCTACAAATAGACTGGACTAGATATGCCTAGTGCACAATATTTTTCAGATGAAATTATGTCACTTTGATATTCTTGGTAGAAATTTTGCTCGATCGAGGTAAGAAATTTATTTGTTAGATTTTTGTATGATTTTTGAATTACGATTTTATTTAGTAAATTTTTGTTCATTCTACAGATTTTTGTAAAAACGTTTACTTTTCGGCAAGAGATTAGCTAGTTTCGGTATGTCAGGCTAATTTATTAAATTTTTCACACTTTTGTAACTTAGTGCGGGAGGTCTGGGTTCGATCGCCGGCCGCGTCATACCAAAGACGTAAAAATGGTACTAGTAGCTTTCGCTTGGCGCCGCATTAAGAGATGGCTGACTGGTCAGCGGTATCATTAATGTGAGGTGGGGTATCATGCCACGTGTCTACGGCGTTATATTCCAGTGAAGCAGCACTATAAAGTTGGGCATTGCGCTCACTGCTACAAGTAGACACCGTCGTTTATATGACTGAAAAATTGTTTTAAAAGACGTTAAACCCGAACACGCACACACACACACACACACACTTTTGTAACTTATTTCGAAAGAGGAATCTAAAATGTTTCGTTAATTTGGTTTGTACAATTTAAATTGAAAATTGTATAATATGATAATTAGAAAGTTATCTTTGTTATAAATCGTGTCAATCTTTTCGTTGTAAATTATGGAAAGCCGGTATTGCATTGCATTGTAATGTATAAATATATGTGTTGGCAAGTATAGTACCGTGTATTTGATATGTAATTGTAATTTGAAATTATTGTGTGCCAGTCTATAGCATATCAATAAAATGTCCGTTTTGTTGCATGGTAGTTGATATTACATTCATACCAGCTATTGTGTTACGTTTGATTTGCATTGCATTTTGTTAATTTGTGGTTGTAAATAATAGCTGCAGTTTATCATTTCCTTATGTATAATTTTTCATCATAATCTTTTTATATCCTTTCATACTTTAATTTTAGACTAGTAAGTAATTAATTTGAGAAATAATGAAAGTAATAAGTGACGTATTGTAATCACGTGACGTATGAACTAAGTAGCACGTATTATTTATGGGAGCCTACGGAGGTATGGTGTACCCAAAGGAGCATTTGTATGCCCTTATTATCCCCCGCCGATGAAATCGGGAGGCGGGTATGGAAATGGCGTTGTCTGTCCGACAGTCCGTCCGTCCGTCCGTCCGCAGCCATTCCTCAGTAACTAGCAGATAGAATTTCATGAAACTTGAAATAAACATGAACCACCATACTGCGATGATGCCCGTCAAGTTTTCTTTGGGATTGGTCAATTTCCCTTAAAGTTATTGCCCTTCATTTACTGAAAAAATGTCCAAAAATGTCCGTCCGCAGCCATTTCTCAGTAACTAGCAGGTAGAATTTCATGAAATTTGAAATAAAGATGAAACAACATACTGCAATGAAGCCCGTCAATTTTTTGGGGGGATTGGTCAATTTCCCTTAGAGTTATTGCCCTTGATTGAATGAAAAATGCCCAAAAATGTCCGTCTGCAGCCATTTCTCAATAAATATCAGGTAGAATTTCATAAAACTTGAAATAAAGATGAACCAACATACTGCTATGATGCCAGTCAATTTTTTTTTTTTGGGGGGGGGGATTCAGTTTCCCTTAGAGTTACTGCCCTTTAATGCTTAAAAATCCACAGATTTGTACATAACAAACCAACCAATTGGTAGAATTTCATTAAACTTCTTTCATTCTTTTCCATGAACATTTTTTATAAACATGTGAAGTTGTGTACCCACACCTGGTCACCACCTTGCCTTGGTCACACCCCCTTCCCCTCCCACCCCACCCCTACTCCAAAAAAAATTCATTCCTTTTTAAAAAAATTCAAACCTTCCATGAATATTTCATTAACATGCAAAATTGTACCTTTTCCCCCACCTCACTCTCCACTCAGTCATGCCCACCACCCCGATCATGCATCCCCCCAATGTTTTATTTATTTTTGTATTTTTTCATCAATGTTT
Organism: Mercenaria mercenaria; assembly: GCF_021730395.1. Lineage (NCBI taxonomy): Eukaryota > Metazoa > Mollusca > Bivalvia > Venerida > Veneridae > Mercenaria > Mercenaria mercenaria. Next base: position 53,861,304 of record NC_069372.1, on the reverse strand, counting down.
ATAATCAACATGTGAAGTTTTGTACCCTCACCTGGTCCCCCCTCCCCTACCACCACCACCACCAAATAAAAAAGCATTCATTTTCTGTTAAAATGATTTTGACTAATGAAATTATTTGCTTCTTAGTAACATCCTTAACTTTTTGCTGGGTATATTTTTTTGCCACTCCTCACCACAAACCCTTTCGGCGGAGGATACCAATTCATGGAATCTGCTTTTTCGTATTTGCTATGGTGCTTACCATGTGTTATATTTTTAGCTTCTTCCACCAGACGACTTTTTACCTGGTGATGTCACGACCCGGAAATCCTATACCCGAGGTTAACTTGTCTGTACTCGCCTGTATGTGATTTCCCAGCGCAGAGATCTTTCGTCCCATGGTTGTGCCTTATTCTCCAAGACGCTGATTTTTGTAGTCAATTGAGACAGCTCAGGGATATCAGGGATACAAACACCTACAAACACCGGACATGGGGAGCCAAAAAGGAGTCAAGGAGTCAACGTCTTCGCAATTTAGTAGGACATTATTTTACCAAAGATTAGTTCTTAGCGCTACGTTAAGTTTTAAGTAAAAGGAAACACCTGTTATACGTCAAGATGAAATTGAACTGTAATTAATAGAAATGAACATCTTTTAGAAATCGGATTTTTAGGTCAGTTTTTTTTTCTTTTATTTAGTTATTTTTCATTCATTGTAAATAATCATTTTTTTTGTACATAAACTTGTAAATATTGTAGTGAGTGTTAAATTGTTCTTGTAGTTTCTGTCCTCGGTTCGACCATCCTGTCACACATATATTGAATTATATTGAATTATTGATATAATTCATGTTTGTTGTTGCTGTCTTAGATCTAGGTCACTGTAGTTAAAATGGTATTAATTGATTATAAATTAGGAGGCAAGTATAGAGAATAATTCTCAACTTTAATAATTATTGTATAGATTAGACCAAACTTGATGTACAATCCAAAGGTCTGCTGGGTATAAATCAAATTAATTAAGGTCAGATATGCTTTACAAGTAGACTAGGTTGATGTACAATTAAATGGCTACAGTCAGAAAATAAGTAGTTCATTTCATTTCCCAGAGACTCTTGTAGATTGATTTAAAGTATTATGTATGTGGATCTTTTATAATGTAAGAATGGGAACTATTCACGCGCTGCAGCTGGTTGATTAATTATATATATGTTTTTGTAGGTCATATAAAACCATAAAACCATTTAAACAGCTTATATGAAATGGGTATCAATTTGAAATTTGCAACGGGTATCCTTGAATGTAAATATTTCATGTTTTATTTTTTGTCCCTGTATTTTTGTTTGATAATAAATAGTCTCTCATATTTCTTTTAGAAAGGTTTTCTTGAATATTGTATGAATATGGATGTTTATATAATGTCATGAAAAGTGAGACTTAAATATTGTATTGTATTGTATTGTATTGTATTGTTCGAGTCATAAATTAGCTTTTTTGGAAATAAAGTACAACTACTTTATCAGAGTCAAAGCTTCTATATCTTCATGCGGGCATTGTAAAGATTTTAACCACGTTTTCGACTAAATATCGCCGATCGCTGGGACATAATACGCGCTAATGTTCCGGAAAAAAACCCATTACCATTGTATAATCGATTGCAACAAAAAAGGAAGAATGAACTTCATGAATGATGTCCGTTTATTCTCGGATTCCAAACTTCCAGTCGTGCACTTGGCATTGTTGACTCAACTTCCCCCACCCCACTCCCACAAACGAAAATGCAACGTATTTACATCGATCTCAATGCTTATATCCAGATTAATCCGGAATTTTTTCATCACTGCAGGATGATAATGCTACTAAAATTTCCAGCAAAGCCTTGTTATAGGATTTCAGTAAAGGGAATACAAAAACTCATGAGAACTATTTGAATCTGTCATTATACGACGCGCCATTCTCATATTTACTGTTCCCATACCTTTATTGCAAAGGCCAATATATTAAGATACAGATTTTCTACCAATAATTAACAAATACATATGTTCACTCATAAAGTCTTGCTGAGACTCTTTAATGAAAAACATTTTGTATAAAACTAAGAAACCCTCCGCCCATAACTCTGACAGTAATCCATCCATTATAACGAGATTTAGTACATTCAATATTCTTTTGTGATTGTCTTACTATTGTTTTTCCAAACACGAGTTTTTATAAGACGCTCTCAAGCTATCAACGGGCTCTATTTCAAGTTTACAATACTTGAAAATATAGCTGAACATTTAAAAAGTCATTGCAATATATTTAGGCAAAATGTTGCACTTTTATTGAAAATACTGTGTATTATTTCCGCCATCTTCTAAGCCATAAGTAGTAATTTCATTAAAAAATCATCAAAAACACCTAAGCAAGTATGTAAGTATATAAATGCACCATAATATTACACTGAATTACTTTTTCGTCGATTATCACCGAATGATTTCAATGGCATGGTAATGATTGCAGCTATTACAGCGATTACATGTGGTGATTTACGCAACCTCTTTAAGCCCTGTACGAAAAAAGGAACTGTTTTACAGCTGTAAAACGTCTGTACATGAACTGTATTTTGAAATTACAACTGTAAAAGACCTGTAAGTGGAAAATGACCAGAAATACAATTGAAATTTACAGGTGTAAAACATGCAGTTCTCACAAAATACAGCTGTAAAAATATACAGTTGAAAGTTACAGTTGTAAAATGCTCATGTCTCTAAATTACAGCTGTAACTTTTTTCGAGGGCAACATGAGTACTGTCAGCCATCTTTAAATACATTTGGCGGGATGTAACTGAAGTTCACAAAGAAACCATATTTTCTAAAATATTGGAATTTTAACTATTATAAAGTAAGTGCAACTGTATTATTACTTAATATAGTTATAAAAGGCCATATATATGTACATGTATTAACTACTGACACTATATTTGAAGCTGACAAGTTTAAGTGAAACAATTACAAAATTGTCATGTGTTTTCATGACAAAGAAAGAAAACAAGATCTGATGTACAGTATCCACTTTGACTATCCTACTCTTGAATTTTGCAAATGCTATACTCTAAACATATTTCATTACTGTCTTTTTTATTTACAAGGTCATTTATTTTGCCATTTTTGTAGTATTTGCTACCTTTTCTAGAAAATTACAATTCATCCTAAAACTTTTTGTACCTCTGCTTCCGTCCCTTAAAATTATTAAAGCCGATATCAATATTTGTATCCAGGATTGATTAATTACTTTGAAAGCATTTTAAACCATTATTAATATACATTCATTGTTTTGATTAAACAAAGGGCTTGGTAACATATGTAATTCTAAAAAAACAAACATTTATGGGGCTATAATTTCGGGTATATCTGCGTATGCTTTATTACGTTGCATCAGAGTTTCATCTTATTAACTGAGCCGCACCATGAGAAAACCAACATATTGCATTTGCGACCAGCATGGATCCAGACCAGCATGCGCATCCACGCAGTCTGGTCAGGACCATACTGTTCGCTTTCAAATCCTATTGCAATTAGAGAAACCGTTAGCGAACAGTATGGATCCTGACCAGACTGCGCGGATGCGCAGGCTGGTTTGTATCCATGCTGTCCGCAAATGCACTATGTTGGTTTTCTCATGATGCGGCTCAATTAGTATTCATTTTCTTTGTAGTCTAGACAGACGGGGAACTAAACTTATTCAAATAGAAACTACAAAAATAAATGCCCTTCTATAGAAATTAAAATTACTAAATGGCTAAATTTTCAACAAATGCATTTCACACCGAAAAAAGTGTATTTTACTTCAAGATACGATCAGCTACTTAATGTCATATGTGGAATTAAATTTGAACATGTAAAGGTTCTCCTTAGAGTGAAATTTTCATCTTTTGTCCTCTTTTGATTTCTTACATCCCTAAATCTAGTATATAATTTTCTTAAACAGTCGTTTTGATACGAGTATTACACAAATAACTTTAAAATTCAAAAGTATACTCGAAATTTACATATTTGATTTAGGTGTAGCATTTATTTCACACATACTGATCCCAAGCTTATTCTTTGTACGGCCGGAAAATAGCTAGATCTTATACCCATATTAAAATTGTCAAACAAATTACTAAAGCGTATCCTTGATACATCTTGCCCAACAGATCCCAGTTCTATAATTTGAGTACAGTATCCTAAATATACGTTGTGAGTTGTATGTTTGATTTCGTTTTCTTTTGATCGAGTAGTAATATATGGTCAATTGCAAGTTCAATATTTTATCCTTCCTATTCTTCTATCTGTTGATCTATTCTGTCCTCCCGGCTTTTAACATCAAATACTTCTAAAAATTTGTTTCCTCCCAACTTTAAAAGTTACAACTTAAATATCCCTTCGCGATTCTAAAATTGTCCGGTACAATTCTAGAATTGCCGGACGTTACTGTAATTCTTATAATGCCATTTAATCTTTCCTTGCCAAATCCGACAACATGTTTCGAACTGAAACCAGAAACCTCCCTGCGTTAAACACAGTTGGCTCATTTTTTCTATAAAAACTTTGTGACATATTTAATCTATATTCTAATAATACAATGCCTTTATTTACGTTTCGTGTGATTGAAAATGGCGGCTGTATAGGCGTGTAATACCAGAATTACCTATTAGCCAATGAAAACCCGTGAGCTGGGAATTTATTATCCAATAAAAACCTAGGATCTCAGGTTGGATTGATTTGCTCTCTGGAAAGAAAAAGCCTGTGTTCTGAAACAAAAACGTAAGTTCTCGACCCAGAACTTACGTTCTCAGAGAAATTGTACATTTTTCAAGTCAGAACCTAGGTTCTCTGTAAAACTTGTGATCTGGAGTGAGAACCTAGGTTCTCACCTGAGAACATAGGTTCTTGGATTTATTGTGCAATTTGCGTTCCATAACTAACTAAAGGGGAAACGTTACATTTTCTGTCAGAGCATTAGCCTCAAGAGAACGAGTTTTGTTTAGGAAATTACTAATCAAGTTTGTAGGTCAGCTATTTCAGGCTTACATTTATAACTAGTACTTTGCTTTGAGTTAAGCCTAAATAGATATCATATCGCAAGTTAAACTGTTATAGTAAAGATATCACATTTTTCAGTTCTTTTAATTTCTGACATCAAAGGTATGCGACTGTTTGATAAACGAGAGACTGGGATTACTTCTTTTATTCAGCCCCATTTTGTAGAATCATGTCGAGTAATACTGTTAAAATACCAGATTATACCCCATGTAATCAGAGCCTTCATTTGCAGAACTTTCAAAGTTAATACTCTATCACGCAAAGATATTGTCACCAAATTTAATGCTAAATTAAAATGATAATAAGAAGAAATCATTGAAACAAGAATCCCATTTTTACAATGGGGCTCCGAATTTCAAACTGTCGTGGGTAGGGTCTTTATTTTTTGGATTTTATAACTTCTAGAAGAGACTTTTACAGAACTTTGGTTCCATTCATTAATTAAAACCGTTGGAAGAATAAATCATGTGAAGAGAATTTCCTACTACAACTCATATGACACAATACTCTCTCCCGCTGCATCTAAGCGACTTTAAGCCATAATTTCTAGAATTTCATAAGAGACATTAAACTATAATTTCTGAAATTTTCAAAAGGTGCATTAAGCCATATTTTCTATAATTTCATAATTTTTATTACAGCATATGTCAGACATACAAGTATGTTCCTAACCAAGTTCCATGGACCAAGCTTTGGCAGCTGAAATGTCATTAATCTTTTTTTTTTCAGGTCAATACCTTAACTAGTGATATAATCATATTGGTTTGTTCACTCATGTTTGCTTCGAAGAAAACGTGTAAATTGTGTTTAAATTATGGATCGAAGTTTTTTGTCATTTTTCTTTTTTTTCTCTCTAAACACAAAATGTACTTCATTTTGTGATAATACATATAGTTTACTGATAAACCAGACTGTCTCTGTTTATTCATGTTTCCAAGGAAATGTTTAATATAACACCTAACATACTACCATTTGTGATTATACGTTAAGCATAGAGATAGAATTATACTGTCTCTGCTTACTCATGACTTCCAAGAAATGTGTAACTGTGTTTATACTATGGAAGGACATACTCGCCGTGTTATTTTTCCTCAAAGATCATATCATACTGCCATTTTATGATCACACGTTAAGTCTAATAACTGAGTCATACCGTTTTGGATTAATCATTTACTTACATTCGCTTCACTGATCATTGTAAATAGTATATCTGGTGTCACTTGTCAATTTATTTTAAATATTGATATCTCACAGGAAACTGCCAATGAGTCTTTGCACGTTTTAACGATGGAGGTATCCGAATCAAACTAGAAATGTATTGCTGATTTCATTATGCGCTTTATTACAACTTATTATTGTAGTATTGTATTACTGCATATTCTACATATTATTAAAGCAAAATAGGAAATCAGTAATCACTGAAAAAGGCGTGCTGAGTATTCAAATATATTTACGCACAACTGCTTATAGATATCTATATTAGATTAGTTGGTACTGTAACTGTTATCAACAATATGAGACTTGTGCAATGTTTGTTTCAAATATTGTCCTTTTGTATATATTATATATGTAAATATTATTCCACTTTAACATACCCAGTATTACGACGCTATGTAACCAATTAATCTGACCACTAAAATGTCCACTAACTAGTTTTAACCATACACTTTTTGGCGAAATAAGTCAGTTATTAAGTCGGCGTCGGTGTTATACTTGGGTTAATTTTAAGGTTAAAGTTTTTCGGCAACCTTTGTTTTTCTGTCCATATCTTTTTTACTATTGCTTATATCTTACTGTAACTTCACACAAACATTGTCAAGTATACAAACAATGTACGTGTAGGGGCTGAGCCCATTGTACCTAAGGTCAAGGTCACTTAGGTCTAATACTTTGGTTATTTTTAAGGTTAAAGATTTTTCGGCAACTATTGTTTTTCTGTCATATCTTTGTTACTTTTGCTTATATTATACTGTAAGTTCACATAAACATTGTCCAGCATATAAATAAAGTAAGTGCAGGGGCTGGGCTCATTATACCCAAGGTCAAGGTCACCAAGGAGTTATACTTGGAATTTTTTCCATGTTAAATTTTTTCGAAAGCTTCCTTTATAGACATATCTTTGGTACTTTAAAAGATAATGATTTGAAATTAAAAGTGTTTGTTAATAATCATCTGCACGTGTGGCTACATACCCCATAATTCTAATTGCGCTTTAGGCAGAATTATGCCCCTTTTGTACTTAAACTTTTTTGCAATCTTTGTTTTCTGGACATAACTTTAATGCTGTATCAGATAAAGACTTGAAACTTAAAATGTATCTATATCATCATCATCTGCATGTGTGATAACAATCCCCATAACTCTGATTTGTATTTTTGTCCGAATTATGCCCCTTTTATACTTATTTTTTTTACAAACTTCGTTTACTGTATATAACTTTGGTACTATATAAGATAATGACTTGAAACTCAAAATATATTGTAATGCTATCGTTTTTCATTGCATTTATTAGTTTGTATCCTAAATTTTCAGTAACTTTTGTCCGAACTCTCAATACTTTCTACTGGTTAACAATAATAATACTTTATCAATTTTTCTCATTGCTTTTTTTTCTTCTCTACGGTGCTCACACACTCTATCATCTCCCAACACGAATTTTCTACACTGTTTTGCTCACACACATGTTCTTACGCACTTAAGGCTCTCGCAAGTGAAAGGTATCACCCACCATGACATTCACATTTGAACGCGTCTTAGAAGCCAACAGAGCCTTAGTGAACCAGCTCTTCTCCATGCGAGTCGTACTTTACATTGTTGTTAAATTTCCCTTGACTTTTCTTCTTCTTTTAATATCAGGTGATGTTCACCCGAATCCAAGACCAGAATCAGTTTCATCAGAAAACATGTCAACATCAATGTACTCTGATCTTCTCAATAGTGGTTTAAGCATTATGCACCTTAACATCCAAAGTTTGAAACCCAAGCTAGATATTCTTGCAGTTGAGTCTCTCCCTTATGACATCATGGTTCTTACAGAAACATGGCTAAGCCATGACGTGATTAATGAAGATGTTCTCATTCCCGGCTTTAGTCAACCTGTTCGATGCGATCGTGATGACAGATTAGGTGGCGGTGTGGCGATATACGTACGCCAGAACATTAACGTTACTCATCGCCAAGACTTATCGGTCAATGGTCTCGAAGCTGTATGGATAGAGCTACATGTAAATAATCGTAAACTTCTTTTAGGCGGTATATACAGACCTCCTAGTGCTAATAACAACTATTGGCAACTTCTAGAACATATGGTCCGAGAGCTCACGGACTTTTATTGCAACAATTGAGGCCAAAAGAAGTTTATACATTTTTGGAAACAATATTTCATATCCTCCATGAAACCCCATTTCTTAAGTGTCAAAGCCGTGCCTATCTATATTTTGTTCACTTATGTTTGTGATAGGGGTGGTAAAACTCACTTGTAAAAATTTAGGGGGTAGGGTAAAGTTTACGTCTACTAGTTTTTTCACTGTTTAATTACAGTAGCTATATGATTGTCATTTAATGTATATATGTCAACCAATGTCAGCAAAAAGAAATTCATCAAAAAGGAATGAAGGGCAAACTTGATATTTAAGGTCAAAGGTCAAACTTATGTATAAATCACATAAATTGGCATATTTGAAATTTATTTTTATTCTTAAAAATTAGTTTGTTATCATAAGTCACTCAGCTTTATATATGCAATGTGTATATATCGGTCAAAGTCAGAAATACAAATCTTATAGCAAAACGCCAAGGTCAACTCTGATAATTAAAGGTCAAATTTCATTTTCATGCAAAAATATGAAAAATGGTACATTTACTTTTCTAACGTTTTTAATTTGTATTCACATTGTTAGTCAATGAAGTTAATTCGTTTTAATGACTGTATATCAGGTAAAGTCAGCAGTGCAAAGGTAACCCCAAAACTGCCAAGGGTAAAGCTTATATCAAAGGTCAAAGGTCAAAATTTTGTGAAAAATTGCATGAATAGTTTCCTTTTTGGATTATAACAGCTATTTCTGATCATTATTTGTAATTGCTCGTAATTTATTTTAATGTATATTTGTCCGACAATATCAGTAATAAAGATATCGTCTAAAATCAGACAAGTTCAAATGTGATATTAAGGGTCAAAGGTCATTTTCAAGTAAAAGAATGAAAAAATAGCCCTTTAACTTTTCTTCTTGTTTATGATATTTTGTCGATATTAATCAACAATATCAGTTCATTTTAATGTATAAAAAGTAGGCGATATTTGGTATGCACATATTATTTCAAAAATTTCAAGGTCAACCGTAATTTCAAAGGTCAAAAAAGTAAGAAAAATTTTGCAAACATATCACCAGTTTGTAATAATTTTTATTGTTTTAAAGTATTTGTTTTGTCATTTTTAGTAACTGATCGTTGTTCATTTTACTGCATATATGTCAGACGATGTCATGAAAGAGAAAATAAGTCAAGGTCAAACCTGGTATTGGAGGTCAGGGGTCACTGTTGTGTAAAAAATTACAACCTTTTCCATACTTACTCATTACTTTGATCAAAAATAGCTTGTTGTTATAATTCACTGTAGCAATTTACTTTAATTTATACATGTTAAGCAAGGTCAGCAATGTAGGTCTTATCATTATAAGTGAAAAGCAAACCTATTATCAAAGGTCAAAGGTCAGATTTGTGTAAGAATTCGCAAAATAACAAAAAAATTGCACTGATTTTGGTTGAGGGTTTATCCCGCTACAAAAGTTAAAGTGTATTTTTGACAACCAAAGCATCTTTATTTTATTCCGAATCACGTCAAAAAGATGTTCATGTGCTGCACAAAATAGTCCCATTCATGAACATTGCGGATGAATTATCAATGAACAAGCAGTTCTTATTCAACCTGTATACACTCACACTGACCATTTAGATTACATAAGATCTATTAATGATAAGGTATTCCAGCCCATGGTTACATCACAATCTGGGTGTGGCAGAGTTCATCTTAGATATGAGGAACATTAAATTTGTATTTGTTTCTCATTCATGTACATTCATAGACTGGCATTTAAACAGAAACTAAATCTACCCAAAACCCGCAACCATCAGACATTTCAAGGCTTTGGTTCTTATTGTGTAGGTTATTTCTGTCACTACTAGTAAAACTGATTAGTAGTCATTTTAAAGTATATACAACGACAATATCACTGTTGAAATAATAATGGAAAATAAGTCAAGGTCAAACCTGACATTAAAGGTCAAATGTCATTTTCATGTAAAAATTCAAAGTACAGCATTTTTTTATTTTTTCTTCGTTACAAATTATCTTGCCATTTTGTTCATTGAAAATAATTCTGTCTTATGTTTATTTGTAAATCAATGTCAGCAATGCAGATCTAATTTCAAAAACAGTGATTGGTAAAGCTTATATCAAAGGTAAAAGGTGAAATTTGCGTGAAAGACCGCAAAAAATAGCATTTTTGCAATACTCTTCACTGTTTAAAGGTATTTTGTCATTATTCTTATTAAGATTCTTATGGTCATTCCTTGAGGTTTCATACATGTATATATATGGATCAAAATCAACTATGGAGATATCATAAGACATGGGTCTAGATCAGCCCTGATGTTAAAGTTTAAAATTCATTTTCGGGTAATAAATTCAAAAGATATCACTGTTATTTCATTTTTTTGTTCAAACATATATTGTAACTTGCTGTTAATTTATTTTAATGTTAGCCTTTAATTACTTACTTCCTTACTGCCTTCTATCTTCTTATGGCCGTTTTATATTTTATGATTAGATGCGGCAATGAACTGCACCGTATTCTGCAGGTCGCTGATATCTCTCCACGGCTTGGTCTCAAATGGGATGTCTGTTGGCCAAACTTCCTGGCGTGCTTCTTCCAGATAGGAACAGCTCTGAAGAATGTGAAACTGTGTTTGTTTCTCTGATCCGCACTGACATTTAGCTTTCTCTGCAACTTCCAGCTTCTTCATATGTTTTCTCAGGCCACAGTCTTCAGACAGAAGACAGTTAATTGGCTGTTTAGCTTGTGTAGACAGTCCTGATTTGGCAGTTAACTTCCATTTATGTTCTTCCAATCTGACACAAAACTGTTCTTCCGCAGAGTCTGAGCTTCTCTGTATGAAGTTGGAGGTTGGGGCTGTATTTGCCTGGTTGCTGTCTTTGCAAGTTTGTGCGCAGCTTCATTTCGAGCTATGCCCACCGACATGTGCAGGAATCTATCGAAATGCTACATTGTTGTTCTCAGGCAGGAGATTGATGTTTTTCAACAGCTGTCTGATTAAGTTGTCTGATGGGCCTGCTGAGAGAGCCTGAAGAGCTGATTTGGGGTATGTTAAGAATATATTGTCCCTTTTCTCCTCGCTCATACTGTTCCAGTGTTGCCGATGTGAGGGCTTACATCTGGATTTGTAGTTGGAGCATCTCTTGCCGACTGTATGAGAGAGTATGAAGGAGGAGCTGTCTGAAAATTTGATGTAGGCACCACCCCAAGCTTTCTGAACTGCCTTTTCCACTGATCCATTGGTATATTCTTGAATCCAAGAATGTGCTGGATAGCGGTTATTGATCATTTCTAGCGTAAGAGACTGTTGGTAAGCCTGATGTTGCTTTCCCTTTTCTTCTACTCTTGGCATTCCAATCTGATTTTGGGAGCACATTGTCTGGGAACCCATTCTTTGGGCTCACGGCTCTGCCTCTGTGTCCAGGCTGCTGCTTTCCCTTTTTTGCAGTTTTTTTTTGACGATGTGGTTAAGACTCTGTCTTTTCAGTCTGTTCTTGGTTCTGCTCTCGAATTTTGAGTGGAGTGGGTGAGATGGTAGTCTCTTTGCCTTCTCTGCATGGACAAAAGCTTTGTACTCTCGTCTTGTCTCTAATGGTTCAGGATTGGCTCTCTTTTCGATTTAGTTTATTTGAGTTGTTTTCATTGCCCCGGGATTATCCTCAGACCTGAAATTTAACCTTGCCCAGTTTATCTTTACTGGTTTTAGAAGCAGGTACCAATGAGGTTGATGCGTACTCTGCTATGTACCGTACGTTGCCTGTGTAGACTTGCAGAGGATCTTTGCATTTACTCCCCAACTTGTTCCAGCCAGTTTTGTTTTCATAATATCGAGTTTTTTTAAGGCCCTATCCTTTGACCTTTAATGTCAGATTTGACCTTGACTAATTTTTCATTATTATTTCAAGAATGATATCATCTGTTATATATACTTTAAAATGAATAATAATTATACCCCCACCAAACATGTTTGAAGGGGGTATATAGGAGTCTGTTTCGTCGCGTCCCGTCCCGTCGCGTCCCGAAATCTATTATCTCAGTTATTACCAAATGGATTTGATTCAAACTTAAAATACATGTTCCACCTTATCACCCACATCATGTGACACAAGGGGCATAACTCTTGACATCAAGTTTTCATGAATTATGTCCCCTTTTACTTAGAATTTAAGGTTAATTTTGTTGTATTTTCACTATATCTCAGTTATTACTAAATGGATTTGATTCAAACTTAAAATAGATGTTCCACCTCATCACCCACATCATGTGACACAACGTGCATAACTCTGACACCATTTTTTTATGAATTATGCCCCTTTTTACTTAGAATTTAAGGTTGATTTTGATGTATTTTCACTATATCTCAGTTACTACTGAATGGATTTGATTCAAACTTAAAATAGATGTTCCACCTTATCACCCACATCATGTGCCCACATCATGTGACACAAGGTGCATAACTCTGACACCAAGTTTTCATGAATTATGTCCCCTTTTACTTAGAATTTAAGGTTAATTTTGTTGTATTTTCACTATATCTCAGTTATTACTAAATGGATTTGATTCAAACTTAAAATAGTTGTTCCACCTCATCACCCAGATGATGTGATATAAGGTGCTTAACTCTGACAAATTTTTTTTATGAATTATGTCCCCTTTTACTTTAAATTTAAGGTTGATTTTGATGTATTTTCACTATATCTCAATTATTACAAAATGGATTTGATTCAAACTTAAAATAGATGTTCCACCTCATCACCCACATCATGTGACACAAGGTGCATAACTCTGACACCAATTTTTCATGAATTATGCCCCTTTTCACTTAGAATTTAAGGTTAATTTTGATGTATTTTCACTATATCTCAGTTACTACTGAATGGATTTGATTCAAACTTAAAATAGATGTTCCACCTCATCACCCACATCATGTGACACAAGGTGCATAACTCTGACACTAATTTTTCTTGAATTGTGTCCCCTCTTACCTAGAATTTAAGGTTAATTTTGATGTATTTTCACTATATCTCATTCTGATTGGCTTAGAGCCAAACGGAAGTAACCTTTTTTAACTTTTGTACTGAGTCTCTTCCCCTTAAATTCCAGGAATGAGTCTATTTTTAGAAATCCTATTTTTACATTTTCAAAATTTTAGGTATTTTTCTAACTTTTTTATTATAAGTCCTATGCAAAAAGTAAATACATTTTTCTGTGGTAACATGGGTCGGTAAGACACTTTTTTGTATTCACTTTTAGTGTATCTCTAATATTAGAGATTTAATATATTTACTAGTATTACTATGCTAGTATTATACTAGTATTACTTATATGTGGAAGCCCAGGATGAAGTACTCCAAAGTATTTTTAAGATTTCTAATGGTTGCCATTCTTCTGTGACAAGACCTATTGGTGGGGGTATGAGTCACTCCTGTGTTAGGTAATAGTTTTTAAATACTCTCAAAAAATAATGAAAAATCATGCAAAAATACTAGATATTTGGCTAATTTTCACGCAGATTTGAACTTTGACCTTTGATAATAGGTTTGGCTTTGCCTTATTTGGATAAAACCTACATTCCTGACCTAGCTTGACATGTATACATTAAAATAATTTGCTAACAGAAAATTCTAACAAGAGCTATTACTTTTGAACAAAGTAATGAGTATGCTACAATTCGATCTTTTACACAAAAATGACCTCTGACCTTTAATACCAGGTTCAACCTTAACTTACTTTTTCTTCCATGACATCGTCTGACATATATACAGTAAAATGAAAAAGATGATCAGTTACTAAAATGACAAAACAAATACTTTTTTAACAATAAAATCATTTCAAACAGGTGGTATTATTGCACATTTTATTCACTTTTTGACCTTTGACCTTTGAAATTATGGTTGACCTTGAATGTTTTGAAATAATATGTGCATACCAGATATCGCCTACTTTTTATACATTAAAATGAACTGATATTGTTGATTAATATCGACAAAATATCATAAACAGGAAGAAAAGTTAAAGGGCTATTTTTTCATTCTTTTACTTGAAAATGACCTTTGACCCTTAATATCACATTTGAACTTGTCTGATTTTAGACGATATCTTTATTACTGATTTTGTCGGACAAATATACATTAAAATAAATTACGAGCAATTACAAATAATGATCAGAAATAGCTGTTATAATTCAAAAAGGAAACAATTCATGCAATTTTTCACAAAAATTTGACCTTTGACCTTTGATATAAGCTTTACCTTGGCAGTTTTGGGGTTACCTTTGCACTGCTGACTTTACCTGGCATACAGTCATTAAAACGAATTAAATTCATTGACTAACAATGTGAATACAAATTAAAAACGTTAGAAAAGTAAATGTACCATTTTTCATATTTTTGCATGAAAATGAAATTTGACCTTTAATTATCAGAGTTGACCTTGGCGTTTTGCTATAAGATTTGTATTTCTGACTTTGACCGATATACACACATTACATATATAAAGCTGAGTGACTTATGATAACAAACTATTTTTTAAGAATAAAAATAAATTTCAAATATGCCAATTTATGTGATTTATATATAAGTTTGACCTTTGACCTTAAATATCAAGTTTGCCCTTCATTCCTTTTTGATGAATTTCTTTTTGCTGACATTGGTTGACATATATACATTAAATGACAATCATATAGCTACTGTAATTAAACAGTGAAAAAACTGGTAGACGTAAACTTTACCCTACCCCCTAAATTTTTACAAGTGAGTTTTAACACCCCTATCACAAACATAAGTGAACAAAATATAGTTAGGCACGGCTTTGACACTTAAGAAATGGGTTTTCATGGAGGATATGAAATATTGTTTCCAAAAATGTATAAACTTCTTTTGGCCTCAATTGTTGCAATAAAAGTCCGTGAGCTCTCGGACCAATAGTATTGATCAGGCCTTTAATGAATCTTGTGATGATATTTTGATCACCGGCGATTTCAATACTGACGTTCTTTCAAATCCATCCAACCGATTGGACAGATTTATGTCATCATATAATGCACATCAACTTATAGATACTCCTACTCACTTCACAGAACGATCTTCTTCTCTCATAGATTTGAATTATATAAAACATCCCAATAATGTTATTTCTAGTTTTGTTGCCGATCCTTTTGTTCCAGACCTCGTTCGTTTCCACTGCCCAGTCGTCTGTGTCCTCAATTTTAACAAACCGAAACAGTCTTGTTTTAAACGCCGAATTTGGCAATACGACCGTTGTAATTTTAATGATTTTAGGCAAGAACTGGAAACATGTGACTGGAATTTTCTAAACAATAATGACCTAGAAGCAACAGCTGACATCATTTCAGATATCATTACCTCTGCAGCATCGAAAACAATTCCAAATAAAGTAATAACTTTAAGACCAAATGAAATACCTTGGATGAATGGCTCAATTAGAAAATTAATACGCAAACGCAACAGAATCCATAAAATAGCGAAAACCTCCAATGATCCTACTACCTGGGCTAATTTTAGGAAAATAAGAAATGGGGTTACAAATCTAATAAGAAAATCGAAATCTGAATACCTATCAAAACTCACCGATAAAATGAACTCTGATAATACAACAGCTAAAGAATGGTTCAAATTGGCTAAACAGGTAACCAAAAAGGATTCCTCAAAGTCTATCCCGAACTTGGTAAGTGGCAATGCTCAAGCTTCAAGTGATGTAGACAAAGAAAACTTATTAAATCAATATTTCTGTTCCCAGTCATGCATAGATGATACAGGTCACGAGTTACCAAATATCCCTGTCAGCAGATGCTCACTTCAGGACATATCTATATCAGTCCAAGACGTGATTGACAGTATAAATTCAATCGACCCCGGAAAGGCATGCGGCCCAGATTTGGTCAGTCCCCGTCTTATTCGGGAGGGATCCAGTGTTCTTGCTGAACCCATGCCCATCTACTTCAACAAGCTCCTTCAGCAATCTTTCTTTCCTTCTTCTTGGAAACTCGCTAATGTCACGCCAATATTCAAGAAGTCCGACCCATCCAAACCGACTAACTATCGCCCTGTCTCGCTCTTAAGCTGCATAGGGAAACTTATGGAACGCTGTATTCACAAGAACATCTACAATTACATTGTTGCTAATAACCTCCTAACTCCGAATCAATCTGGTTTCATAAAAGGTGATTCAACGGTTAACCAGCTGACCTTCCTTTACAATGAAATATGTCAAGCACTGGATGAGGGCAAGGAAGTGCGCGCGGTGTTTTGTGACATATAAAAAAGCCTTCGATAGAGTCTGGCATCGGGGTCTTCTTCACAAACTTTCTTCTTTTGGAATCCAGGGAAAGCTCCTAGAGTGGTTCTCGTCATACCTTTCGGGCCGTCGGCAACGAGTTGTTATTTCAAATACTTCTTCGTCCTGGCGTAACATTTCCGCTGGCGTTCTTCAGGGTTCAATTCTTGGACCTCTTTTGTTTCTAATCTATATAAACGATATTGTAAATGATCTAAGGCCAATGAGATGAGGCTAATATCCGGCTGTTTGCCGATGACACTACACTTTACATAACTGTTGATTCCCCGGATGCATCCGCTGTTGTCCTTAATTCTGATCTTCGTAAAGTAACAATTGGTCAAGAACATGGCTTGTGGATTTTAACCCCCAAAAAACTGAAACTGTTCTATTCTCTAGGAAGAGAGATCGTGCAAATCATCCCCGTCTAATCATGGATGACGTCCCTATTTCTTCTGTTAAAACTCACAAACATCTTGGTATTTCATTTTCCGAGGACGCTAAGTGGAAGGAGCATGTATCTTCGTCTGTAAATAAAGCCTGGCAGAGGTTAGGCATAATGCGATCACTGAAATTTATCTTGTCACGTTCCAGTCTGGAAAGAATGTACTTTTCATTCGTTAGGCCTCTTCTTGAGTGCGGAGATATTATATGGGACAATTGTTCTGTAGAGTTAAAAAATGATATAGATGCCGTTCAAAACGAGGCTGCGAGGATCGTTACTTGTGCGACCAAACTATGCAATATTCAAACGATGCTGTCTGAGCTTCGGTGGGAGACCCTTCCAATTAGGCGTAAGAAAAACAGGCTCGTTCTATTCTACAAAATGACAAACGGTCTTACTCCTCATTATCTCAGTAGTTTGATTCCTGAAAACAACCAAAATCGAAATCCTTTAAGGAATTCCGATAACATACCTACGATACCATCTAGAACGCAACTTTATAACTCTTCCTTTTTGCCAGCAACTATTCGTGACTGGAATTCTCTCCCGTCTGATGTTCGAAATTGTAACACTCTTCACACCTTCAAAACCAAAATCACGAAACAGCAAACAAAGTCTCCCGCCCTTTTTAACCACTGCAGGGAATCACATGATCAAAATAATCTCTAATCCAAAATAAATATATGAATAATATGGGATAATACTGAAACAGCTTTTGCTATAAAGCTAAAATATAGCCTATCATATGGCAACATACATGTATCATAAAACTACATAGATTTCAATCACAACCACCTTCTGATTATCTAGAACACTTCAAGAAACTGATACTTCTTATTTTCCTTAGTGTTTGTAATTACAGGATATCTATCATTATTGTCAACTTCATGATAATTTAACAATTTTCATTAGTCATATGATAGGCTATGTTTAAATTTCATATCTTATCATAATAGGAAATTTATTCATGTTCTTCAAAATGTAACTTTGGCTAAGAGATTATTTTGATCATGTGATTCCCCACAGTGTTAACGTTGGAACACGTAAAAACCAGATATTACATACTCGTCTACGCCTCGGTTGCAGCTCTTTAAATTTTGACCTTCACAGGAAAAATATTACCGATACCGCTCTCTGCAGATGCGGAGCCCCTGAGACTGTTTCCCATTTCTTGCTTCAATGTCCCCTTTACACCATGCATAGACAAGAAAACATTGGCAATCTCCCATGTGCAAAAACTGTTAGCAATCTCCTTTATGGAGATAAGCAACTCACGTTCGAACAAAACAGTCAGGTGTTTCTAAAAGTGCAAAGCTTTATATCTTCTTCTAAACGATTCTGTTAATGTATTCGTATTTTGGACTGATGTCAAGAGCTGTGTGAGCCCCTCCTTTCTCTTATTTTATTTTCCATCGATTTTATCTTTCTAACTCATTTCTCACATTAAATTTTTATTTGATTGTAGTAACGTGACATATACACATGTTTTAAAGAGTCCGTATACTTAGATCATTTCTCAAGACGCTCTACCCCAAACAACTTTCCAACTCTTGAAACATTATTCAAGTATAAATTGAATTACCTCGTTACAATGTTCATAAATGTCATACTGATCGTAACCTTGTACATTTATTGTTGTCAATCTGTTTTTTGGAAAGGAATTTACATAAGCTATCAGCTTGTTTTCCAATCCATGTATTTGACATGTAAAAATTTGTTGTACATGTTATGTGTATTTTGCTCAAAACAAAATAATAAAATATTGTTTAAACTAATACCTTAACTATGAATAGTCATCAGAAAGCTGTTAGAATGGTAGATATAGAGGATATTTGTTTGTTTCAGTGAAATATCAATTTTATTTCACAAGTGAGCATCAAAAACTGATATTTTCACGAGTGGCGTAGCCACGAGTGAAAATGACTTTTTTTGGTGCTCACGAGTGAAATAAAATTGATATTTCACTGACACAAACAAATTTTCTTTTTATTTCATGTGTAAAACTCTACTTTTGTTGCGTAATTTATAAAATGTCGAAAATTGCGGGAAAGATCAACAGAAAGCATAACACAAATGACGTCATTTTAACGACATCATCGTCATTATGGTCCCCGGTATTCATAACGTTCGGTATACATTTTGACTTCAGTCGCGACGGAGGACCGGAACTAGTTCGGCAAAAACAGTGAAAAATAAAAATGATAATCTACTGTTTCAAAACTGTGGATTATCACTTTTATTTCACTGAGAAAACTCTATAATTCACTGGAAAACATAAAATAAAACGATTTACACCAGTAAATACTCATTTATCAAAAAAACGTTACCAAGTCTAATGTACCGACAAAACATCAGCTTAAAGGGTTTAGTATAACGAATGTTTCGTATTCCTAGATTGAGAACAACCGCATTCTATTCTCTGTGATTCATTGACAGCTTTTCACGAGGGTCAGTCGATAGCCTGTCGGGTATAACTATTATTTACACTGTGCTGTAACTATAGCGGTGTAAAAGGTGAAGGTTGTTTAAGCTCCTAAGTAGAGTTTTTGTCACTGACCTTTCCATCTACCGTTTACCCCTTATCCTGCTAAATTTCTATAATGAACTTTTCCATCTTTCAATTTGGACAAAAACATAAACTGTTAAGAGGGATGTTGACCAAAATGGTACTGACTGAATAGCGAACAGTGCAGATCTCGATCATACTACACGGACGTGCAGGCTGATCGAGATCTGCACTGGTCGCAAAGACAGAATAAATCCTGTCCAGCAAGGTGAAGGTTAAACATGCATACGCTACTGTACGTTTTTATTCAGAGAAGCTTCGTTTTTGGTATGTATCTACTGGTATTCCTAATAAATCTTTGTCAGTGTTTTTTCCCAACGCATTATATTTTTTCGAATTGTCGCAATGAACAATCGCATCGCATTAATAGAACAGAACTCGGAAGTCTTGTTTTGAGATAACTAGACAAGCTTCTGTACCAATGACTTACCTTGGAAATATCCTCCTATTTAAGTAACAAATTACAGGAAGTAACAAATTACAGGAAATGGCAAAAGTTCAAATATCTGTAATGTAATTAGAATGTTTTTAACGAGAACGTTGCAATAGTCAAGACACTGAAAATCGTAAGACTTGGAGGTAATACTTGGAGTCTGGTTTACAATAAAACGTGCTTTTACTGCCCATAACATCATATAAACCATGGATATAGAAGTACATAAGAGCTAGTAGAAAATCGTGACTTGATGTGTTCCAAGTGAATATATCACGTTCTTTGAAAATGGCGCTTATCAAAAAAGGTTCAAAATAACAAACTCCTTGATAAACCCGACACCGAAAAATAAAGGATTATTGTGGATTGTCAATTAAGACACCTATATTTTTTCCTCATCAAGGTAATGAACGTGTATACCATGTCTTCTTATTAGAATATAATATTTGTTCTCTATTACTTCTGTCCTTTCATCTTTGCCTATACATTTACGTTATATTCAGAAAGTGCTAACTAGTAGGCATTTCGTAGGAGATTGCAAATTGAAATGATCCTAAAGCGTTGTCAAAATTTTCACTGGTTAAAATGTAGAGAATCATGGACATGTCTTTGTGAAGGGCATACTAAACCCGACGCTGAAGAAACTGAATGGTATTTTATAAACAAAAGAAGCGGCAGACAAATTATGACCCAGATCTAACTAAAGTATATCTCCAATTAACGCTACGCACATTTGATCTGAAGACGTGCTATGTTCTGACGAGCCTTCCGCTAGCCAGTCAGAACCTTACTTACAACATTTTGTATGTGAAAGTAGAAGTTTAAAAAATCTATATTTAGCCCGGAGTTTTCATAATTTACAATTACGACGACCACATCGCGACTACGCTCTCGTGTTTTGAGTCACGGTACGGACTTGGTAGCGTAAGGTGTCAGACAGCCGGTTAGCTCAGTCGGTAGGGCACTCGCCCTGTAAGCGAGGGGTCCCGGGTTCGAGCCCCGGACTGACTGCACATTCTTCTCACCCTTTAACATTCAACGTTATTTTGATGGTTCTGCCAAATGCTTGTTGAAACAAGTCGTCTGATTGGTTCAAATAACAATAAATAGCAATATCGGAAATCCAAAATTTATAGAAGGCGGATATGAATGGGCCATTCTCATATCTTCGTGTAGAAGATCAAGTACTTTAGTCAAGCTGAATATGACCCATATGACTTTTTCTGTAAAAACTTTTTTCATATATACAGGCTTTGCATACTTTCTACATGACTCACACCGGAAGTGTAATAAACTATACTGGTGTTATGCAAGCAAGTTAAGATGCAGTGGTTAACGTAAAACGGACGAACAGTCTTTTCGTATAAAATAATGAAAACAAAACTCTTTTTAAAATGTTTAAGGTAAAATGTGTAATTGTTATACATTGCTGAAATAGTGCCTTATTGTTTGATACGTATATTCTAAAATACTATTTCATTATTTGATACATCTATGTGAAATATAATTATTTCATTGTTTGGTTATACATTGTTTATATAAATGCGAAGGTACATTTGTTATGTATAGATTTATCTTTTGAATGGATGTATTTGGTTACATGAATTATAATTTTAGAAATCCATTGAACAGAAAATTATCTGGTATTGCCCTAGTACTATCTATCTTTCATTAATTATCAACTTGAAGTATAAAGAAATAGATATTCCTGTAAAGATATTGGAAAGCTGCAATATATATAAAAAAAACAACAACATTAAGTTCAAATCTCGAAAGTAAATTATCATAATTGTCTTCAGAAAAAATCATAAATTCATGATCCGAGTAACAAATAATTTTACAGTGTATAATAAATTAGACTGCCGTTTCCTAATGTGTCGCTGTACTAAACATACATATGTTACCGATTATTGATATTATTTGAAACGTTTTTCTTTACAGTGGTACTTTGCTGTTCATCATTTTGAGCCAAAGTACTGAAATAAAAGTTGAAAGTTGAAAAAATTTGAAACAACTTGATGCATGACTGATAATCATCAAAATAGTTAAGGCTCTGGGATAATAAAGTTTCGTAGAAGTGTTTTGGAACAACTGAACTCTGCTGGGTGTCATTCTTGTGGGAGTCATTTACACAAGTTTGCCTACCATTGTCACTTGTTCGTGGCTTGAAGTTATCTGTTACAACGTAATCTGTCCGATGCTAACATCTCAATTACCAACACAGACTAAAGCTAAACTCAACTAACTTATCAACTAATGATAACTGATAAAACCTTGCTCCTCGGTCTGATTTCACCAATAAGTCAAAGCGCTGAAAGCACAGAAAGGTTGAAACCCGCATTTGCTGTGCAGTAAATCACTCCGCTGTAACAGTTCAAGTCACTTCCATCAAACAGTATAACATTCAAATCATTTGCATCAATAGTACATTATATACTAGAAATTCTGCACTGACTAAACCCACCAAGTGTCTTGAAACACAATGACGGGCTGGGCAAGGCAACTCTTCATCGGCTTGATAAAAATTTACTATGAAGATACCAATGAGAAATATAGTGGCTGTTTTATCTAAAAGACAAATATTTATAAAGAGAATATAGATACCCATGTCTTTATTTTGCTCAAATTATAGAGGATTACCCTTTATCTAGAATATAAAAATTTAGCAACCGTATATTTTGGGCTGGACATACGTAAAAGAAGAACTTACTGCATTTTTCAAGAAGAGCATATATCGAACCATTCCGTTTTGAGCGAATTATCACTTATAGAGCGTCTGTCTATGATAAATCGCTATCCACCTAAAATTGTATAAGAATAACTTGATAAATAGTAAAACGTGAATATCACTTATTATTGTTGGAATGCTTAGCTGAAATTTTGAGAGCTGATGTTGTCTGGATCCATGCTGTTCGCAAATGCACTATGTTGGTTTTCTCATGGCGCGGCTCAAATCTTGATTGAGCATCAGAATCATGGCCTGCAGGTTAAAAGGTTTAAATATTGTTAAGCTGGAATTCGATTTGACTGGCATCAATCGTTAGAGTCCTTCAAAACAAATATATCTACTTTAAAATCCTCTTTTATAGCACTTTCTTGAAATATTAACAATATCTCTTCTCTCTGATTCTAGTCTCTTTTGAGATGAGCCTAGAGGAATCATGGTTTTCTGAGTAAATATCAGTATCAGTATGAAAAAAAGACATTAACATTATTACAAATTATTTAATCTCAAAAGACTTTGTAAGTCTGTAATTCGATCAAAGAACTGTTTTGTGAGAGTCCAATGGTCTGAAGTCTAGGATGCAGTCACTATGTGCATGTGATTCTCTGCATTTGATATAATTGTAGACTAATAACATAAGTTAAAACTGATGTGTACGGTAATTGTGGTTAATCGAATGGTTAATCGGATAACACAGCCTTTTAAAATAGTAATGACAAAATGTAAATGTGACGTTACAACTGTTTATTATTATTATTATCATCATCATCATTTTTTTAACTTTACACTACACAAATCTAATCCACAGCTCATTTTTTGCCAACATTCCAAATGTACATTTCTCGAAGTTTAGACAATCACCACAACAACAACAAAAAAACAACATCAAACGCACAATAATACTACTGTTTAGGCTACGTTGCTATTGTGAAAATCGTCATATAATCATAGTCTGAATATAAAGTGTATCCACAACATTAAAAACAACAACGAGAGAAATGAATTTGTCAAACATCAACAAATATTTAATTCTACTCGGTCAAAAAACGTCTTAGCATTAATTATTCTCTTCCTCCTCTCAAATATAATGACCTCAAAATAGTAATATGATTTTTTTTAGATTAGCATTGATTATTAAAAGAAATAAGGTAATGTTATTGCACGATCCGAATCAGCTATAATTTTGATATATTAAATAAGATCAGTTTAAACAAAATAAAAAAAGTACATTTTTTTAAATATGCTGAAAAAATAAAAGTTTCACCTAGTAATTTGAAAGGAATCGACACTAAGATTTATTAAGTATATATGTCTTCTCATTGGAGAATTATTGAATCTATTGAATCAACAGAACGTTTGCGTGATAAAATGAGCTCTGACTACAAAAATAGATATCATGCAAACTTCAAATATCTTTATTAGTTGTTTTTCTTTCAAAATCAAGGTTCGATATTTATATATTTTTTTTATTTGTATGTTTTCATATAATTCGTAGATTAAATATACGATTCATTTTCGTTAATCATATTGAAGGTGTCACCTGAATTAAGATCCTTACCATCCTAAAGTACTAATTATGTCAGTCATTCAAGTGCCAAGATCATTACTGAAAGTTTTGTCACTTTCAAAATTGCATGGGCTTTGATCACCTGCCGGACAACTGTAGTCTAGAACTGAAGAACCGTTCATTTCTGGGTATGCACTGTTCACATCTTGTCTGTTGGTCGATTCAAAGACCGAGCTTTCCATCCCGAATGTCTGTTTTCTCGAACATCTTACCATCCGGAAAAATCTTTGTCGAAATTGACGACAACACATTATGTAAACAAAGAAATTACTCGAATGATTCACTTGCTCAAAGGACATGGCGATGCCTGAAAGAATGATATATTCTGTCTTTGCTGAGCTGAAGAAAGGTTCATTGGTCCAAAATGTGAGAATTAGGACAAGAGTGATTGGCGTCACACAAATTATGTAAGTTATCACAATACCAATTAACATTATAGTTACACGAGATGTATCTTTTGCGCTTTTAGCTACATTACTTTGCTGAATATCCTGCCGGCGACGTTGGCTTCGATAAAGTTTCACAACAGGTATCGGTGTCAAGGTCAAAAGGATGATCATCGGAGCGATACAGTAGCAAGTGGCACAGACGATGACAAAATATTTGTGTAAGCCGAAACTTTTTGGAGACGCAGCATCGGATCTGCAACTGCCGTTTACAATGTCTGTGGAAAATGTCCAAATTCCAGATAAAGTAAATATCGCTATATAAATGGTGAATATAGCAACACCGGTCGTCGTTTTCGTTAACAACCGTTTCGCTTTCAGTGGAAACATTATTGCGACGAAGCGTTCAACAGCGACTAAAACTATAAACCAAGATGACGACATTTTCCCCGTTCTATACATGACAAAAAATAATTTACACCCTCCACTACATAGAGCTCTCACGTCTCGGTTCCAGATCGTGTGCATAAACTGTTGATTAAATGGATTTGTCAAAAGCAAGAGAGAATCAGAGACTGCCAGCTCACACAATAAAAACCGGGATGTCATTTGATGAAACTGCACATGAGAAACAGTCAATATTGTGCACAAATTCCCTAGAATTCCGAAAACAAACAATGTAGGACACACAATGTACTGAGCTGTATTCATTTTCTCCTGGATGATTTCAGCAGTTGTTTTGTTTACTTCCAAAAATGTCGAAAGTGAACAAGCATTTTTTTCCTTCGCACACTAAACTTGCTTCAGTCGATACATTAAATGTTTGAATAAATGTTTCTGTTGATACGTTAACCATTTTGTGTTTCAGGTTAATAGTTCTTCTTAAAAAATAGATTTGTCCGTATCTTTAAAATTAAATAAAAGAGAAGTAGAATCTATAGTAGATCTATTTTGATTTTTCATTTGATCATTTTAAACCGTTTTAAGCATGTTTTAAAACACTTCACACATTTTGTTCTCAATCGTAAAAGGTATCAAACCGTAAGTTTTGCTAATCATTTTAAATCCAAAGGCATATACCTCAATGCATCTGCTGAAAATGATTTCAAGCTGTCTTCTACTTAAGAAATAATAAATCTGTTCCTATATTTTATCACTTAATAAAATATGGGCAGGAGTTTGGATGCGTAATAATTAAATCACGAGTGCGTAGCACGAGTGATTTAATTATTCGCATCCAAACGACTGCCCATGTTTTATTAAGTGATAAAATTATTGGAACATATTTATTATTTCGATTCTAACAACGCAAATAATTCGCATTTTACAGTACTACATTTTCAACGTAATACGTCATTCGGGTCATATGCTGTTACAATTTACCCCCTATATTTAGAAAGTGTTGCACAGTC
Organism: Mercenaria mercenaria; assembly: GCF_021730395.1. Taxonomy (NCBI): domain Eukaryota; kingdom Metazoa; phylum Mollusca; class Bivalvia; order Venerida; family Veneridae; genus Mercenaria; species Mercenaria mercenaria. Next base: position 53,835,097 of record NC_069372.1, on the reverse strand, counting down.
AGTGGAACGTATAGATATTTTTTCTTTTTTATCAGAATTTTGAGAAGTATTATAAATAAGTAATCTAACAGCTCGCAAACTAATTATGACTAGAATCATCAAATTAGGCGATTTGTCAAAATTGACCTTGTGTTACGAGTGACGAACTTAACTTTTTTATGACGTCATATCATTATGACGTCATACTTTATGTCATACATTTATTACGTCACCGCTGAATCATAATTGAGCTAATTGAATTCGTTCGTAGAGATCAAAACGTGTTTTGCGGTCCTACACATATGTCAGTATGATTTTTTATCATATTTATTTTTTTGAAATGCTGTTTTCAACCGTTTGGCCCTGAAATAATTTGTATGTAATAGAAATGAAATAGAATCTCTAATGTCACAATCATAGGGGGTGAAATGTAACAGCCAGCCATATTTTATTGTAGATTCATGTATAGGCGATTTCGCTATATGTTTATATAGCAAATGCTTTGGATTGTGTTAGAATATATGTTTGGTGAACCAACACGCTAATATAGACTGGTCGCTCTTTTATCGATAATACTTACTACAAGACATAGATTAGGTTGTCTGTCACTTCTCTTAGAAAATACCTACAGACGGTGCCAGACCATCTTTTACAATTTAAGGACGATTTTATGGTAGGTGATTTAGGACATTTCGTTATGTTGTGTTGGCGTGCATGCGGTTTATGAAGACGATTTCGTTATGTCTTCCTAGCATGTGCATCAAACCACCATAACGAATTTTAGAAGTTTAATTGTCATTTTGGCGTGCGCGACAACGCAAAATTAAAAACACGACATAACAAAATAATAGACAGAACGAAACATTTTATTTCGAGTCGGCGCGCAGCCAAGGCGAACTGGAATGTCGAGCCATTAATAAAGATTTATTATTGGCGTGTTGGTATGTGCGCGCCAAAACAATATAAAATGCTCTATTCTTATGTTGGCGCATGCGCCAGGACGAGACAACGTAATGATTTAAATTACCGCTCGAATTCCAATGCGACTTAATTAACGAATCATTTCATTTCGTCTTGACGCACGCCACAACATACCAGAACGAAATCGAAAAGAATGCGAAAGAAGTCTACGTGCTTCTTTATTTATAAGCGCTATAAGGACTATAACAAGTGATTATAACTATATAGCTAATAGCCTGTGATATACTGCTAACTTTATCACATAATTTAAAACAAAACAGCATCAAAGCTTGTCAAAAGCAGCATTTTTATACAATTAAAAAGGAAAATATAATAAAACTTTATAATATTATTATGATTTTCATCAGCGATAGCACTATCTCCATGGCGCTTTTGTTTCAGCATCTGCCTACAGCGTGAGGTAGTGCTAGTTTGAATATTGTCAATTTTAATAAGAACTATTCTACTGTTATGGTATACACTTACTGAACGGCTTGTCGGTCGGTATGTGGTCTGACGGACAGAGGGCAAGTAGTTTTTCCTGTTAATTGGCAAGCTATTCAACAAGCAATATATAACAACAGAGTCATGTATCTCTGACATACACTTTACGAAAGTTTGTCTCCTTTTAATATTCAAGTACACAGGTGTCCCTACAAGCCAGTTTTTAGCTATAGGAGAACCGAACTGCGCCCAGACTCTACAAATCTTTAGAAAATTTCGGTTAATCCTTTGTTAGCCAGTATTATCATGAAAGTACCAATTAGTCGATTGTGCAGTTATTAGCCTTCGCGTTATCAAAGGATTCGTAATGCGGAATAAGCCCTGCATTATTGCCATTGTATATGTTGTTTGATGTTATTATAGACGACAGACATTTCATTCAGTAACTACATTTGCCGTGCTCGCAAGGGACATAATACCTTTTAAGCTTAAGTATCAAAGTAAGAAGATTATGAATAGAGTACAAATTAAAACATCTGTATCAAGGTAATTACAAAGATGTGGCTAAAATGCCCACAAAATGTACGCAAAAAGGGCCTGTCTTCAGTTAAGATCTGCACGTATTTTATACTTACATATATAAAATTACTGAAACTGAAAAGAAATGCAGTTGGGATATACAGATGTACAACACTCAGCTCTAAAAAATACGCTGTAAAGAATAGTCGAAAATTACAACTGTAAAATCCTTATTTTGAAACGAACAGCTGTAAACATTTTGAGAGGGAAACAGGAGTATTTACAGCCATATTTAATGCATTTTGGCAGGATGACAGACTCCACATCTTCGATAATATACTGTAGTTGTAAAAGAATTTGTAGAAACAAATACATTAAGTATTTATAACATCTTTTAATGTATATGTATATGTTTTCATGGCAGAGAGATCTTTATAAAAACAAGATCTTTTGTTTTCATGGCAAAGCGATATTTAAAACAAGGTCTTTTACACAATTAAAAAAACTACACAAATGAAGGTACTAAATAACAAAACAACAACAAAAAATATATCATAGATGACTAGATCTGTAAAACAACACTTTTTCCCAAGTTCCATGATTTTAAACAAGAAGCTGCGTTCAATAAACGCTTGATGCCACCGGTGGCATTTTTGTCGATACAAAGCAACCTAAGTCAAAAACGAGGTCAAGTTCAAGGTCAAGGTCAAACTGAGGCCAGGTGATGTCTGAAGATGAGGAATGGTCACAGGTTACATCTGCATTAGTATCAATTCATTCTTGTAAGGGGTATTGATGCTAGACGAAACGGTCCCATTTGGTTAACCAAGAGACGGCCCATATAAAGCAATCAAAGTCCAAAACGAGGTCAAGGTCAAACTGCGGTCAGGTGATGTCTGAAGATGAGGAATGGTCACAGGTACATCTGCATTAGTATCAAATCATTCTAGTAAAGGGTATTGATGCTAGACGAAACGGTCCCATTTAGTTAACCTCGTAAGGACGGACGAACGAACGAACGGACGGATAGGACAATCACTATATGCCTCCCGCATCATTAGATGCCGGGGGCATAAAAATGTTTAGACATTGGCAATTTGAATTTGTCACAGACTCAGTGCTTGAGTTTACATAATACATTTATGTTGATAATTACTATCAATTTATTTGTTTTTTCACATATATGTACCGTGGTAGAACCAAATACCTTCCGTAAACCAGCTGGATGGCTTCTTCACATAAAGAATTCAACGTACGCCCCGAGTGAGGCTTGAACTCACATTGGTGAAGGGCAAGTGATTTGAAGTTGGCGACAAAGATTGATTGTACTTGACATACTTGAACAAACGTACAAAGTTTCAGAGCTAAATCTCTTAAAGTATTTAAGAAGATCCGCCAGGACCTGAACAAAATTTTAACAAAGAAACACCATTTATTTTTTCATAATACAAAATGGCCATAGTTTTCAGTTTACCACAAATATTAGTAACAGTGACCTTTTCTATGATGTACAAATAAATCAAGTCTGCCATTGCCGAAGTCCACTGCGCCACAGCGGAATTTTTCAAGTACACAGCAGAAGAAAGTAATGCTGGACATCAATGGCCCTATATGCAATCCAAATAAGCTTCCTATGAGCCAGGTTTCATGTCAGTCTATCTTTGCAAACCAAAATTATTTCAGGGGACACTGCGTTTTTTCTTTTCTTACGTGACTTGACAACACAAATCCCATATGCATTCCCAGTATTTGTCTTACTATAAGTTAACTACAGGCAAAGTGTTATTTCAATATCTCGACTCAAACTAAAGTTGTTAGCCCTCGTCTGCCAGCCCTACAATATCTCCTGTTAAAAACTGTTTACACCACCTCTGAGAACAAGACTGAAGACACCCAAAACATTTTACGCTAAAGAAAATTGATGCGACTTCTGAAGTACAAAATACAAAAGTACTTACGCACTTTTGCATGCAAATTTTGCTTCATAGCGCCTAAAATAGATGCAGTTACAGTTTAAATAAGTAAGTTATAATTATGAAGAGATAAATTATCTATAATACTACTGCATTCTTATTTATAAGTATTGATGCATTCAGGTGATTGTACATGTAGCTGAAAAATGACCTGAATACGTCATTAAAACTCTCCCAGTGCAAGCTTATGCCATCGTATGGCGTCCGTTTTTCAATCAGACTTATTTGCCTCATTTGTTTATGACTGAAATCAACTAAATTCTGACAGAATTATGCTTTAGTGGCATGGAAATAATGGTGCGGCTGACCCCTTTTAAGGCCAGAGCATGAGGATCCAATGTGTAACCCCATTACCTTTAACAACATTGTCCCCCCCCCCCCCCCCCCCCCCCCCCCCCCCTGGCTTGAAGATTCTCTAGTGGTATGGACTCCAGTTGTAAAAATGAAGGTTCTGCCGAAGCTGTGTATAAAAGCTGACTCCTTCAATGCAAAAAGCAACGTCAAATTAATTCAACAAAGAAAATGCCAAAATGCATACATTTGACGACTGACATCATTAGTGTCAACCGAGCATTCCCCTGATGAGTAATGGAGTCTACAGAACTATGTGATGGACCTTAACCTAAATTGTATGGAAAAAATACACTGATGGTAGGTATTCAATATTCTACAAATGCCCTAAATTCCTTTTGCTTACAAGTCATTTGGTTTAACAAAACTTGCTATATTGAACTTCTTGGTGGAATTAATTCAAATATGGCCCAAGAAAGGGATTGTAGGACCCCCAAATGTAAAAATGGTCACATATGTAAAAATGGTAACAAACGTAAAATAATTTTACCGTATATGTAAAAACTTTCTACAAATGTAAATCCGAGTTGTTACAAATGTAAAAACGTTGCTGCACGGCTACTAAACGCTAGCGCCACCACCAAATTGTGGTGATAAGGAAAAGAGCTATCGACATTTCCGTGGTGCAGTTATCGCCCGTTTCTACTTGTAAACACGTGAGTAAAATTTATATTTGATCTTATATTTTTACTGATAGAACTTTTTTCGAAAATCGGGGAATGTAGTTCCGTGTAACAACACTTTTACTAGAGGTTGGCTGTAATTTCATTAAAATATTATGCAAATTGTGGTGCCAGGAGCTTTTCTCCTGAATTTGACAGTGGCGTATTTTCATATATGCTAGTATTCGAACACCATTCCGATGATAAGACACACTGTAAAAACATACCTGCGCACGCAAATCGTGTAGAACTGAATAACACGTATTCCAGTACACCAAAGAATTATGAAAAACACAGTTAAAAAGTTAAAACACGACTATTTTTGAAAATGGTGGCGCTTTCACCAAAGTGGTGGCGCTATACAGTAGTGGTGGCGCTGTTGTATATGATTAACTGATATATTCAATTTTAAAATATGAAAGCCGCGGAACTTTCTACAATAATTGATGTTACCAACCTATCCCACACTACAGCCAAATTACGTTACTCAACAAAATACATGTAGTAACCTGTACATGATCGCAAAATAATCTACATGTATATGGATTCAGATTGTGCATCTAAGCTGTATTGATTAATCATATTTAATCGATTGGAATTGAAAATGTACTGTACTTTTTAGAAAGAATTGTGAAAGTATGGTCTTTTGTTTACAATGCATGCAAACGACGTAAAAATACAAAGGCAAGTAACTTTCAGAATCTAAATATAACAAGTAAATTCTACACAAATCTTTGTTTGAAATAAAAGTATTGCTACTATTTTTCATGACCTGAATTTAAAGTACACTTACATTTGTATTTAGGTAGAATATTTAAAGGTTAGAAAATAATTCTACATCAACATTTTAAACAAAGGAAATTTACTTTGACTACAAAAGTCCCAAGGGTCTGTGAGTATTTTGTTCTTTTTTTTTCTTGGATAGAGAATGTTTCATCAAGATAAATAAACTATGATCGTGTTTTCCTTTCTTTAATAACATGATTCCTTGCAGGAATATTATCAGTTAGAGAATGTTGGTATTTGTTTTGTTCCGGATGCGTCAGCAGTTCGTATTACTGAATGCCGTAACAGCGCCACCACTACTGTATAGCGCCATCACTAGAGTTATAGCGCCACCACTTTTAAAAATCCTGGAATATTTCTTCTAACCCGAGATTCTATCATTCATGATGTGTGCCTATATAGTTATTTATCATTTCTACACTATTTGCATGCGCAGGTATGTTCTTACAGTGTGTCCATTAATCTAAATGGTGTTCGAATACTAGCCGATATGAAAATGTGCGACTGTCAGATTCGAGAGAATAGCTCCTGACACCACAATTTGCATATTATTTTAATAAAATCACAGCCAACCGCTAGTTAAATTGTTGTTACACGGAACTACATTCTCCGATTTTTGAAAAAAGTTCTATCAATAAAAATATAAGATAAAATATAAATTTTACTCACGTGTTTACATTTTCAAACGGGCGATAGCTGCACCACGGAAATGTCGATAGCTCTTTTCCTTATCACCACAATTTGGTGGTGGCGCTAGCGTTTAGTAGCCGTGTGCTGGTGATATATGTAATAAAAAAGCGTCATAAATGTAAAAACAAACTTATGGTCACATACGTAAAATCAATTTCCTACAAATGTAAAACACAATTTTCAGTCACCCTGTGATTTCATCTGTATGAAATAGTTACGCCTTCACAGCCGCCGTTCAAGGTTACTGTGACATTAATCTGTGACCTACTACTGACTCCATAGTAGGGATCATCTACTCAAAGAGACCATTTATCATATGAAGTCTGAATTTGAAATGATGTTAAAATAACTAAAGTAGTATGGGAACTTTATGACCGAGTCTTGCATGTGTTCTATCAAAACTTATTAATTTTCGTAACTTCTAAACCATTCTTGATATTTTCGTTATTTTTCCAGCTTTTTCAATCCACGATTTATTTTCTTTAATATAGTCACTTCAATGGAAAAGTACATTTTTTGACGACATAAAAACAAGTACCCCACTTGGACATCTTTTTCGCTATATTATTCACTTATTTGTCGTGATAAAACACGAGCTGTGACTATAAAATGCCATACGCCCTTAAACTTTAAATCATTGCTCAGAATGGGCCTTAACTAAAGAACAATTTAAGATAGAGCTATGTAACATGCATTCTTTAAAGAGTATCCTTGTGATAACAAGCAAATTCGATGAATTGGAATCCCCCGCCGAAAGGGTCAGAGTTGAGGAACGGCAAAAAAAATATATCCAGCAAAAAGTTAAGAATGTTACCAAGAAGCAAATAATTTCATTAGTCAAAATCAAATTAAAAGAAAATGAATGGTTTGTTTGGGGGGGGGTGAGGATACAACAGTTTACATGTTGATTATAAATATTGATAGAAAACGAAAAATGAAAAAAAAATAAATAAATAAATAAATAAATAAATAAATTTGGGGGTGGGGGGGTAGGGGAGGGGGAGGGGGTGACCAAGGTAAGGTGGTGACCAGGTGTAGGTACACAACATCACATGTTTATAATAAATGTTCATGGAAAAGAATGAAAGAAGTTTAATGAAATTCTTCATCGGCGGGGGATAATAAAAACTTTGAAAGTTCAGGAGATAAGTCGATCTAGACATACAATATAACGCAAGAAAAGAACCGAGAAGATGAAGATCCAATATGAGACTTGAGCTTGCATACATATTAAGTTTTTATACTTACATTAAAAAGTTAAAATCAAAGCTTAACATTTGTTGTACGGATTTCATAAAAACCTGGGGCATAGCTAGGCCGATTTGAATTGTACAAACAAGCCAGATTTTAAAAGAACTGTTGCACCTTTGGGTAACAGTATGACCACCACCCCTTTCCCCATTCCAACCCCGTAGCCCAGCTAATTCCTGTCTTCGAAGGTTTTTCATGAATTGACTGTTGTCTGTTTTTTTTTCTGGTACGTGCCGGTTACGAACGTAGAAATGTTGCACGAAAGTGTGGCATGCGGTGGAGTGGATAAAATGTATGTCAATTTTCTGATGAACTCTACGCATGCACTTCTGTGTTTGCGTAACGGCAGCTAGGCCCCTAAAATTCCACAATTCTGCCAAGAAGTGAGTTAAAGATAAAAGTATATTGCTCGTAGTAGTACCTATATACATACTTTATGGTGGTGAACACATATTTTAACAGGCTGGGCACATTTCCCGATCTGACTATTTTAACGAACTTCATGTGTTTTAGTAGCCTTACCAATGTGTTAATGGACCAGTTAATGATTCAAACGCTAGATCTTACCGTTTACTATTGTACAATGATCATTTTGCCAGAAAAAAACTAATTATATTATGGGTAAAAAAAACGTTCCCCGTGTGGAACTCGAACCCACGGCTCTACGTGAACATTCAATTTAGCCTCGTTGTGAGTGCTGGTTTTCTTAAAATTGAGCTTGGTATTAAAAATTTGATAAAAAGAGGCCCGATGTCAATAAATAAAGCTAATTTGGAAACAATAGAACGAATTATTTATCTGAATAATTATTTTATTTAGCACTCTTTCTTGTTTTTGACTGACAAAAATTATACTAAAATCGGGAGTTGCGCATTGTTGTGGAGAGTCATTTTATGATATTTCATACATTTTAGTTCGTGTTTAACAACATTTCTAGAATGACAACGATTCAATGTAAACATAAGCTGTAATATCACGCCTGAGAAGAAGCATGATCCTTGTGGAACTGTTTTCAGAAAAAAAACATCTATATTACCACTACCCGCCCCCTCCCCTTTCTTTACCTGTACTCGCAGCCAGGAGCATTGGCTTCTATATTTTATGCAGGAGGAACTACAAACTGAGGAACGGACAAGCCCATTACTACACACACGAGCGCACACTACACATATCACTGTGTAGACCACTCCGGCTATATAGTTTTTGTTTTAGATAATAAAAGGCGAAACTATTTCATATAGATGAAATCACAAGGTGACTGCGAAATTTGTGTTTTACATTTGTAGGAAATTGATTTTACATATGTGACCAAGATTTTGTTTTTACATTTGTGACGCTTTTTTATTACATATGTCACCATCAATGTTTTTACATTTGTAACAACTCGGTTTTACATTTATAGAAAGTTTTTACATATACGGTAAAATTATTTTACGTTTGTTACCATTTTTACATATGTGACCATTTTTACATTTGGGGGTCCTACAGGGATTCATAATCTACAGGATTGCTCTGATCCACTGAAGTGTATAGAGCAAATTTTGCTTTAAACGACATCTACAAGGAAGTCAACAATGTTTTTCCTGCGTCTACTAGTGGTAGTGACCCAACATTGCACTGACAATCATAAAGATAAATAGGGTGTGGCCGGTCTGATGTATGTTTCAAACATAGCTAATTGCTGGAATTGTGATTGAGGTATGCTGAAGTGGTAGGGTACAAATGACGGCTCTGGATGAACCCCTGGAGATAAGGATGTGTCGCGGTAAGAATTCTCAGGAGCTTGAACTATAAATTATACAAATAATGCCTCCATGAGCACAGGGTCATACCAACTATCATTATGTTGTAAAATGTCATTTGCTTGTTTTTCTTGAAATACTTTCATTTAAGACATGTAGAATTCGCAAATTAATTAATACATATCTAATATAATTTCAAATGTGTCACAAAGGCCATTTGTTATACATGTATAATTATTACACATTACTCACTGTTTATAAACACATTATTAGAAATAAGGATATGCCGAGTTGAACATGAAAATCAAACATAAAAGATCAAGTCAAATTGTAAGTTGGATGCCCTGTAGGCAACCCGACAATTCCGGTATATATTACCGAACGTATCTGAAATTTGTCTACATATTTTAGACAGCAGGAGTGTTTATAATGCCTAGAACTCACAGACTTACCTTTTTCAGAAATATTAAAGACTGTATCAAGAAAGGCAATAAGTTTGTTTAGTATCAAATATATATTCTAACACGATCTGCAGCAATTGGTATATAAACATATAGCGAAATCGCCTATACATGAATCTACGATAAAATATGGTTGGCTGTTACATTGCACCCCCTATGATTGGTATAAGAGATTCTACTTCAGTTCCGTTACAAACAAATTATTTCAGGGCCAAACGGTTGAAAACAGCATCTCAAAAACATAAATATGATAAAATGTCATACTGACTTATGTGTAGGACCGTAAAACACGTTTCGATCTCTACAAGCGAATTCAATTAGCTTAATTAAGATTCAGCGGTGCCGTCATAAATGTATGACATAAAATATGACATCATAATGATGTGACGTCATATAAAGTTAAGCTCGTAACTTGTAACACAGGGTCAACTCGCCTAATTTGATGATTCTCTTCATAATTAGTTTGCGAGCTGTTAGATTACTAAATTATAAATACTTCTAAAAATTCTGATAAAAAGAAACAATTATCTATACGTTCCATTGGCTATGTAACTCTTTCTAAACTTAGGGGGTAAATTGTAACAGCATACGACCAGAATGACGTATTACGCTGAAAATGTAGTACTGTAAAATGCGAATTATTTGCGTTGTTAGAATCGAAATAATAAATATGTTCCAATAATTTTATCAATTAATAAAACATGGGCAGTCGTTTGGGTGCGAATAATTAAATCACTCATGCTACGCACTCGTGATTTAATTATTACGCATCCAAACTCCTGCCCATATTTTATTAACTGATAAAATATAGGAACAGATTTATTATTTCTTAAATCGATATGAGACAAGGATAGAAAGACACTGTCAAGAACCATCTAAATCGTAAATGATGTACATGCCATGCTTTCAAGGGAGATAATTTTACCGATAAGACGGCAAATTTTACCTAATTGTTGATCATGATGCTTCTGGCCAAGTTTGACAAGAGCTCATTAAATATTTCATGAGAAAGTCATTTAAAGGTTTCTATTTAAACTCTAGTAGCCTGTAAATGCCATCAATTAGCTGAAACATTTGAACAAACTTAAGAAAGGTCCTAACAATGTTTCTGACCAAGTTTGGTGAAAATCTATCAAATGATTCATGAGAAGTCGTTTAGGTACTCATGGCAGGCCTCAAGTGCAGTCAGGTGGAACCACTAAATTTAAAGGTCCATCTAAGGACGTTTTCCCTAAAGCTCCAGTTGCCTTTTAGAGCAGTCAAGCGGAACCACTTGAATAAACTTGAGATAAGTCCAAGGAAGTTACAGACCAAGTATTGTGAAGATCCATCCAGCAGAACTTACTACAGGCTTTTTCTATTTTTAGCTCTGACAGCCTCTAAATGCAGTCAAGTGGCAACATGTGTTCAAATTCAATAAGAGAACTTCATGCTACAGACCAAGTTTATTGTAATTCTGACTACTAGATTCAGAGAACTGTTTAAGTAAACAAGAGCTGTCGCAGGACAGCAAAGCTCGACTATTCAACAGTCTTGTCAATTGAATGAATATTAAAGTCAAAAAAGGGGCATAATTTTGTAAAATTGCAAAACAGGGTTATGGAACCTGTACAGTGCATATCAGCTCATGACAATGGACAAGTGTATGAAGTTTCAATCCATTCCCGTCAGTGGGTACTGAGATACCAGCTTATATACAAAAACTTAACCAAAAAACTGCTTAGTCAAAAAAGGGGCATAATTTTGTAAAAACGCAAAGTAGAGTTATGGAACCTGTGCACTGCATGTCAGATCATCACAGTGAACAAGTGTTTGAAGTTTCAATCCATTCCCCTTAGTGGGAACTGAGATACCAGCTTACATATAAAACCTTAAACTAGAGCTATCACTAAAGGTGATGAATATACCCCCCGCATGCACTGACACAGTACATTGCAATTTGACGCACACAAGATTGCATAATTATGTGGACTGTATGTATATAGACTGTATGTATACAGTACAGTAACAAAAAACAAAGTCCCATAACTATGCAGAATATTTATCTAAAAGAATGTAACATGCACCATGCACAACTAGGGTTGGTACTGATCACTTGTGTGAAGTTTCATTAAATTGTGTGTAAGGGTTTGGTAGATTAGGCACGCACAAGATTGCATATGCAGACTGTATGTACATAGTATGTTAACAAGAAACATATTCCCATAACTCTGCAATTTTTGTCGCTGAAAGAACCTAACATGCCCCATGCACAACTACTGTTGTTACTGATCACTTGTGTGAAGTTTCATTAAATTGTGTCAAGGGGATGAGGAGAGATGGTGTGCACAAGATTGTGTCTATGTATATAGTATAGTAACAAAAAAATAAAGTCCCATAACTCTACAATTTTTTTTCTGAAAGAACCTAACATGCCCCATGCACAACTACTGTTGTTACTGATCACTTGTGTGAAGTTTCATTAAATTGTGTCAAGGGGATGAGGAGAGATGGTGCGCACAAGATTGTGTCTATGTATATAGTATAGTAACAAAAAACGAAGTCCCATAACTCTGCAATTTTTTTTTCTAAAAGAACCTAACATGCCCCATGCACAACTACTGTTGGTACTGATCACTTGTGTGAAGTTTCATTAAATTCTGTCAAGGGGATAAGGAGAGATGGTGCGCACAAGATTGTGTCTATGTATATAGTATAGTAACAAAAAAACAAAGTCCCATAACTCTGCAATTTTTTTTTTCTAAAAGAACCTAACATGCCCCATGCACAACTACTGTTGGTACTGATCACTTGTGTGAAGTTTCATTAAATTCTGTCAAGGGGATAAGGAGAGATGGTGCGCACAAGATTGCGTCTACGGGCAGACGGCCAGACAGACAGACGGACAGACAGACAGACAGACAAACTGAAACCAGTATACCCCCCCTTACAACTTTGTTGTCGGGGGGTACAAAAATTTCTAAGTCGAAAAGGGCTTAATTTTGTAAAAAAGCAAAATAGAGTCATGGAGCCTGTGCAATGTAAGTCAGTTTATCACAGTGAATAAATGTGTGAAGTTTCATTCATTCCCATAAGTGGTTACTGAGACACCAGCTTACATACAAAAACTTAACCAAATCGGGACGCCGACGCAGACGCATGGGCGAGTCCAATAGCTCTACCTATTCTTTGAATAGTCGAGCTAAAAATGCTGATACAGGATGATGGGCCCTGCATGACTCCTAGGCTATCCATTTATACTAGTAGCTCATCCTAAACCCATGGCACAGATGAGCTTAAAAGAGGTAAATAACTAACACATGAAAGATTAAGTAGTTATATACATGTACTTTATTTTTTGGTAATAAATAATAGTAGCACTTTTGTAGAATTTCAAATTTACAAATCAACTCTACACAGTACTATGTAGCTAAAAATGCATAGGAAACTGTTGTTATCGTCATTTACAAACACAGCCATGCCTCTTCAAGGGTCTTTAAACTTCCTTTCAAACCATTTTAAAATGGCATGTGAAGTGGTCACTGATATGTAACAAAAAACACACAATTTGTTACAGCTGCTGTTCAGCTGAACTGAAAAATGTAATCACATAACTTTAATCTCTATACTGGTTTTAAGTCCAAAATCCATTCTGATTGGTCAGTCTATTTAAAGTCTGAAATCCATTCTGATTGGTCAGTCTGTGTTACTGTCATCTGCTGATTGGCCCTCTGACTGATCTTCTTTGAAATGAACAAGAGCAACACCTTTTTGCACAGTATCACCAACTTTATAGAATACTGACTCTACAACACCTGACTTTGGAGCCCTTATAACATACTGAAAGAGAAAATAGTAGTTGCTAAATTCCAGCTTTATCATTATATGTCCAGCCTAAGTTTTACCTTCTCTGAAAATCCAATTTTCAATTTTTTATATACAGGATATTACATTAGTGTCTTTTCACACTGGCGCCAGACCAGAAAGAAAATGCCTCTGTACATGTTATACCCTACCCCTAGGTATTCTATAAGAACCATGGTCATGAAGGGGAAAATATACTAACCCGTTTCAATTGCGCATTTCATACCTAAAGCACGCAGTTTGGTAAATGTGTACTAAAGATATCAAACAAGTGGTAATTTATCTTTACCGGACACATTTCTTCAATACTTCTTATCTTACAAAAACAACGCGTAGTTTATAGTTTTTTCATGTTACACAAAAAACTTGCTTGACCTTCCCTGGTGAAGTTCCGTTCTAGATTACGAAACCATTCTGACTGGCTCTTGTGAAAATGTGTGTCAATCGTCATTTTACTACACATGTTCGCTAATATGTGGAAATGCAGCATAAATGTGCAAAATGAATAAAATAAACAGAACAGATGTAGACCAATGTATGATTTCAAATTAAAAATCATATACAAGATGAGTTTCTTTCATAATCTCGAGTTTTAGTGTAAAACTGTGATTTTTTAAAATTCTGTTTTTAGTTGTTTACGGGTTAGTATATTTTCCCATTCATGACCATGGTTCTTATAGAATACCTAGGGGTAAGGTATAACATGTACAGAGGCATTTTCTTTCTTTTCTGGTGCCAGTGTCTTTTCATACTGAATTAATATAAAGAGTTAAATAAAATAATAAAATGCAAGGCTCTACCGAGCATTTTATCAATTTTATTCAATGAGTTTAATAAATTCAATGTGGAAAGACACAAATGTAACATTTTTTTTATCACATTTAAGCTTTTCCTGCTGAAACATCAAGATTTCTTCTTTTCGACCAACGTCTTCTATACCTAACACAATGTCAACATCAAAGCTTTATTACAAAAGTGTAATACCAAATTTATGTAATGGCTTCATTTCACTTCCACGACGTCAGTCATGTGATAAATTATTTTTTGGTGATTGCACTAATAACATGTATGGCCCTGCAATATCAATTGCAGTATTGTTAACAGTCCTTAAATTTTGGTTTTATATACTGTACAGGGGTTTGGATTTGCTGGCTCATTTTTTACACTATTTCTTTTTTTTCAAACTGGCCTGGTTCACAGCTTGTTAAATTTGTGCATTTTCATTAAAGACTTAAAAAATATTTTTGCGTGGAATTTTATTTGCCAACAAACGCATTTTGACTGCATTGCTATTTTTCTGTACATGTTCTTCAAATGACATCACCATATTCAGACATTTTGAAAAAAATGTTTTGAATAACTAAATACACTGTGGATTACTAGTTTTCTTCATAAATATTATAATTAAAACACACTTACTGACTGGCTTCATAGTCAAACCTCAAAACTATTGCCCAAGGTTCAAGACATTTTAGAAATCAATTTCGGTAAATAATGAACATTATCCATTCCATTTCTAGCAGAAACTGTACAGCAATAGTGTTAATTTACTTACCTACTTACTTACTTACTTACTTACTTACTTACTTACATAGAATAAGTGAAAGAAAATATCCAGTATTTCAGTACATTACATTAAATCTGTATTACTGCTTTCAGCTTAAAAAACACACAGAAAATTTATGACTTTACCTCCATTTTCATAGCTATCATAATGACTAGGGGGTCTCCTTTTTCCACCTGAGCCCCAGGGGTTACAGTGACCTTCTCTATGACCCCTGGCATCGGAGAAACAGCATCACCTAAGCCACCAGCATCAGCAGTGGATAACATAAACTTTGGTATAGGTAGCTTCAACTCATGTTGACCTTCCTGAATAAAAGGTATCATTTAAGCTAAATAAAACAAAAAAAAACACCAGATTAAATTTAAACATGCACTTTCTGAAAAGCATGCAGAAGAACAAGAGTCAAAATTGTTTCTTCTAGGTCTAGTCAAGTTTACTAATTCCTGATCCAAAACAATGTAGAATACAAGAATATTGAAAAAACAAACTTCAACAATAACTGTTTTTGCTGTACATCAGATTTTAAATGGTTCTATTTTTTTTTTGGTGGGGGGGGGGGGGGGGGGGGGGGGGGGGGGGCTTTGAACAGATTTCTTTCAGATTTCAGTGCTAAAACAACATGATCACAATTATTGTACTTTATCATGAACACTTAGTTCACATTCCACAATCCAACATTATGTCTCATTTTCTTAACAACTGAGAGTATTTTTCTTTCATGACCTATGAAACAGAGTATTCCATATGAAGTACTAGTGTATGAAATTTCATCTCACATTGCTTGTCTAATATCAGTCACAAAGCTCTTTATTTTACCAGGTCTTTTAAGTCTGATCCTAATTTATGCTTAAGTTCATTAAATTTATTTATCATATATTCAGTATCAGAAAGCTGTGATATTTAAAAAAATCAAAATTTACACTTGATGACATTAATGCTTTATGGCTTCACCATATGTTGTGTGGATTGCTTCAAATAATTAATAATTAGTTAGATTAAATGCTTGAAATGGTGACAAAATAAGTCAAGTCAGCCAATTAAGCTGTGGTTATGAAATCCCATTCTCAGTCTAAATACAAAACAGAACCTCTCATTTTTGCATAAAATCTCTAACCTTGGTTGGGATTTCTTCAATGGTTTGGTAGATTCATGACCACTTTTATTTCATTTGATTTTAATGTAGTACTACATGTAGGTTTGATAAAGAATTAGAGGCTTAAATCTTATAGAGATTGTCAGCATTAATCAAAATAATCAAGGCAACTAATTTTGTGTTGTACCCTTAGGCATTTTTATGGTTCCCTATTTTAGTTCAGGCTCCCTTCCTTTAAAGATCATATAATATATTGCTAAATATGTAAATATCTTACCGATGTGAACAAATGTAGAGAGTTTCCCACATTTACAACACAAGCCTGTGTCTTCACACCATCTATGACAGTTAAAATATTTGTTCTATCCTCTGACTGTTTTAAACTAGCAGATACTGTGTAGCTTTGACCGGCAAAGTTAACAGTGTATGTTGCATCCAAATTTGTTATTACTTCTATCTTCAACTCTGGAAAAAAATCACACATTGTCATGTTTTAACAGTGCTTATTTATTTAAATTCACAAATCTGTTCAAACAGCCATAACTTTTCCTGTGGCTCCTGTCATACTTTCTGTGACAAAAAAGAACACTATACTTTACTGTCAGTTGGGGAAGCTTCCCATTTTGGAAGTCAACCACTGGGTTTTTCCCTACTTCCTGAACAGGAAACTTGATACTAAATATAGTAACCTGCTTCCAGCTCGGGAAAGAAAATCACCCTTTTTTAACTTGTTTAATTCAAAAGACCCATTGCATAAGAATATGCATGGTATCATTAAATGTAATATACCGTTGTAAACTTGAGAAATACAGTCAAACTTGTGCTAGCAACCACCTGTGAATAGCGACCACCTGTCGAGAACGACCAGTCTCTGGTCCCCCCGTAGAAAAATGCTCATAAAAAGGCTGTGAATAGCGACCACCTGGCGACCGCGACCAGCAACCGGTCTAATTCATTCCCAACGGTCATATTTGCCCCCCAAATAACGACCAAGCTGGACCTTTCCGGCATGAAAATATTTGAAATCCGCCAAATTTTCACGACTTTCGTATTATAGCAAACATAATAATTACTGCTTGACTGAAAATTTGCAAGTTTGTACCGGCCGAATTAATACATAGAACATAAAGACAGCAAGAAGCTGAAAAACAAGAGCTGTCGGAGGACAGCAACGCTCGACTATTTAACAGCCTTGTCGCTTGAATGAATAAGAAAGTCGAAAAAGGGACATAATTTAGTAAAAAAGTAAAATAGGGTTATGGAACCTGCAAAGTGCTTATCAGCTCATGACAGTGGACAAGTGTATGAAGTTTCAATCCATTCCCATTAGTGGGTACTGAGATACCAGCTTACATATAAGAATTTAACCCAAAAACTCCTAAGTTGAAAAAGGGGCATAATTTTGTAAAATGCAAAGTTGAGTTATTGATCCTTTGCACTGCATGTCAAATCATGACAGTGAACTAGTGTGTGAAGTTTCAATCCTTTCCCAAAAGTTGATACTGAGATACCAGCTTACATACAAAAACTTAACCAAAAATATCTATGTTGAAAAAGGGGCATAATTTTGTAAAAAAGCAAAATAAAGTTATGGGACCTGCTTTGTGCATGTCAAATCATGACAGTGAACAAGTGTGTGAAGTTTCAATCCATTCCCATTAGTGAGTACTGAGATATCAGCTTACATACAAAACCTTAACCAAAAAATTCTAAGTCTAAAAAGGGGCATAATTTTGTAAAAAAGCAAAACAGAGTTATGGAACCTGTGCAATTTAAGTCAGTTTATCACAGTAAAATAAGTGTGTGAAGTTTCAATCCATTCCCACAAGTGGTTACTGAGATACCAGCTTACATACAAAACCTTAACCAAATCGGGACGCAGACGCAGACGCGGACACGGACGCGGACGCCTACGCATGGGCGAGTCCAATAGCTCTACTATTCTATGAATAGTCGAGCTAAAAACATTTTATCAGCATGATAATGGCTAACTGAGAAGTGACCCATCCCCCCGAATAAAGGTTTCACTGTATGTCTAAATTTCTGATGTTCAATTTTTTGTTAAATATCCAAAATTATTAAATACTGAAATTACTTAATTTCAAACTTTCCTGAATTGGAAACTTAACTTCCCGATCTGGAAGCTCATTATATAGATTTATATTGAACTGTTTCATACTTGCTGAGTGCTTAAGTTACACAAAAATACTAATAAATCACTTTTTAATTAACATTGCCCTGCTTCAATGTTGCTAAAACAAAATAATATTTCTAGATGCTTCAACACTTACTTCTTAAAAATACACAGTTTATACTTATATACATGCAGTTCTTGTTTTAAATTTTATATTGCTTAAAATTGCTTAAAATTTTACTGGCCCAAAATAATTTTTTGGCAGTAGTATGCATCATTAAAAGCTTCATATGGACCTGAACAAAAACCTAAAAGGAATTTTCTGAGAGGAAAGGGGGTCATAATTCAGACTGAATGCAAATCAATGTAAAAATACATACCTGTGTTTCCCAATTAGGAAGTAACATTTCCTGTTCGGAAAACTTTGAAATTAAGAAATATAGAAGTTCAATAAAATTTTGTTAAAACAGTAAAAAAAATCTGATGGTAGAAATTTAGATAAAGAATCTATGTTTACATTGGCATATTTCATTTAATGACACCCTGAATACTCTTATGTGCCAGAACTTTTGATGAAAACAAGTAAAAACTAGAATGTGTCTGTAGGACACAGGGTATGCCCCCACTGATACATTTGTCACAAATAAGGGGAAATAATTCAAATGTTTGCAGTCTTAGAGCCTCAAAAAACAAGAGCTGTCCATAAGACAGCCAAGCTCGACTATTCGAAATATTGTCACAGAAGCTGGAAATTATTACCCAAAATGTTAAATATCAAAAGAGTTTTAAGTTCAAAAGGGGACATATCAGAGTTATGGGACTTGATGCTATCAACTAGTTTTATAACCCCGAAGAAACATGTTAAGTTTCAATTCAATATCTGCATTAGTTTTGGGGATAGTAACTTGCATGTAAAACTTTAACCAGAATTTTCTAAGTCCAAAAGGGGGCATAATTTGCTCAAAATACATGTTAAGAGTTATGGAACTTGACCCAGTGAGGTAGGTAATTGATCTAGAAAAAGAATAAATAAGTTCCAAATCTATATGCCTTTTAGTAATAGCTGTATGTACTTGCACGCAAAACTTTAACCAGAATTTTCTAAGTCCAAAAGGGGGCATAATTTGGCCAAAATACATGCCAGAGTTATGGGACTTGACCCAGTGAGGTAGGTAATTGATCTAGAAAAAGAAAAAATAAGTTTCAAATCTATATGCCTTTTAGTAATAGCTGTATGTACTTGCACGCAAAACTTTAACCAGAATTTTCTAAGTCCAAAAGGGGGCATAATTTGGCCAAAATACATGCCAGAGTTATGGGACTTGACCCAGTGAGGTAGGTAATTGATCTAGAAAAAGAAAAAATAAGTTTCAAATCTATATGCCTTTTAGTAATAGCTGTATGTACTTGCACGCAAAACTTTAACCAGAATTTTCTAAGTCCAAAAGGGGGCATAATTTGGCCAAAATGAAGGTCAGAGTTATGGGACTTGGTGCTATCAACTAGTTTTATAACCCCGAAGACACATGTGAAGTTTCAATTCAATATCTGCATTAGTTTTGGAGATAGTAACTTGCATGTAAAACTTTAACCAGAATTTTCTAAGTCCAAAAGGGGGCATAATTTGCTCAAAATACATGTTAGAGTTATGGAACTTGACCCAGTGAGGTTGGTTATTGACCTAGAAAAAGAATAAATAAGTTTCAAAGCTATATGCCTTTAAATGATAGCTGTATGTACTTGCATGCAAAAACTTAACCAAGGTGTGACGCCGACGCCGACGCCAGGGTGAGTAGAATAGCTAGACTATTCTTCGAATAGTCGAGCTAAAAATTATGACAAGGATTCATTATTCTATACCATATACATTTTGAGCTATGAGCATGACAAACAAAAAATCCACTATTTTGGCTATTTCAAGGGCCATAACTCTGTAACAAACGCTAAAATTCTCAAGAAGAATGCCAAGTGTGCAAGGTCACATTATGATAAAGACTCAAGCAAGGTTTCCTGAATTTACGTTTAATACTTTCTGAGTGAGGCATATAATTAGGTGAAAAAGTGCATTTTTGACTATTTCAGGGGACATAACTCTGGAAATAGGAGGCAGACCCAGATGAAAAATAGTAGGTGCACAAGTTCATATCACGATAAAGACTCGTGCAAGGTTTCATCAATTTATATCAAATACTTTTTGAGCTAGGCGTGTCACAAGGTGAAAATGTGCATTTTTGACTATTTCAGGGGCCATAACTCTAGAAATAGGGTGCGGACCCAGACTGAAAATAGGAGATGCGCAAGTTCATATCATGAATAAGACTCATGCAAGGTTTCATGAATCTATATCAAATACTTTTTGAGCTAGGCGTGTCACAAGGTGAAAATGTGCATTTTTGACTATTTCTAGGGCCATAACTCTAAAATTAGGGGGCGGAGCCAGACGAAAAAAAAATAGAAGGTGCGCAAATTCATATCATGATAAAGACTCATGCAAGGTTTCATCAATTTATATCAAATACTTTTTGAGCTAGGCACGTCACAAACTTTGGACGGATGCACGGACACACGGATGGAAGGACGGACGTTTACATATGGATACTTATGTGGCTACTCTTTTGTTCTCTCTATTGTTCTTTTAGCCACGTAAGAGAAAAATAGCCACATAAAAGCCTTACGGAATGAATGACATCAAAGAAAAAGTACAGTTACCTATTGTTCCTATAGCCACCTAAGTATGCAAATGTGAGCTCGGACAGACGGATGCATGGACAAGAGCAAATCTATATGCCCCCACCACTCATTGTGGGGGGGGGGGGGGGGGGCACAAAAATGATAACTCTACTTCCAGAACAAGAAACAAGTAACTATATTTAGTAACAAGTTTCCCATTTGGGAATTAGGGAAAACCATGCATTGATTTTCTAAACGAGAAGTTTTCCCTACTGACTGTAAGTGTAATTACACTATTCCCATATATCACCTCATAAGAAACCTGGCTTACTTAAAAGTAAAAACTTTTCATAGAAATCGGACTTAAGTATGTCCACGTCTCATTGAACGCTGCATTTAAAATCATTAATTGGGGCCTCATGGCTGAGTGGTTAAGGTTGCTGACTTCAAATCACTTGCCCCTCACTGATGTGGGTTCAAGCCTCACTCAGGGTGCTAAATTCTTCATGTGAGGAAGCCATCCAGCTGGCTTAAGGAAGGTCAGTGGTTCTTGCCTGGTACCCGTGAGGAAATAATGTACGGAAGGGCACCAGGGCTCTTCCTCCACCATCAAAGCTGGAAAGTTGTCATATGACCTATAACTGTGTCTGTGCGACGTTAAATCCAACAAGAAGGCCCTGAAGGCCCTGTATCGCTCACCTGACCTAATTCTAACCCCTGATAACTAGCTTTTCCTTTGATTTGACCTTGTGACCTAGTTTTTTGACCCCACATGACCCAGATTTGACCTAGGCCTAAAGATCATAAAAATTAACATTCTGACCAAGTTTCATGAAGATTAAGTCATAAATGTGGCCTCTAGATTGTTAACAAGCTTTACCTTTAATTTGACCTTGCAACCTAGTTTTTGACCCCACCTGACCCAGATTGGAACTTGACCTTAAGATCATTAAGATTAACATTCTGACCAAGTTTCATTAGGACATGATCATAAATGTGGTCTCTAGAGTGTTAACTAGCTTTCTTTGATTTGACCTGGTGACCTAGTTTTTGATCCCACATGACCCAGATTCCAAACTGACCTAAAGACCATCAAGATTAACATTCTGACAAAGTTTCATGAAGAAACAGTCACAAATGTGACCTCTAAAGTGTTAACAAGCTTTTCCTTTAATTTGACCTGGTGACCTAGACCCCACATGACCCAGATTTGAATTTGACCCAGAGGTCATCAAGACAAACATTCTGATCAATTCTCATGAGTTTCAAACATAAAATTAGGTCTCTAGAGTGTCAACAAGCTTTACCTTTGATTTGACCTGGTGAACTAGTTTTTGACCCCACCTGACCCAGATTTGATCTTGACCTAAAGATCATCAAGATTAACATTCTGACCAAGTTTCATAGAGATATTGTCATAAATGTGGCCTCTAGAGTGTTAAGTACCTTTTCCTTTGATATAACCTGGTGACCTAGATTTTGACCCCATCTGATCCAGATTTGAACATAACCTAAAGATCATCAAGATTAACATTCTGACCAAGTTTCATTAAGATATGGTCATAAATGTGGCTTCTAGAGTGTAAACGAGCTTTCCCTTTGATTTGACCTGGTGACCTAGTTTTATAACCCCACATGACCCAGATTCGAACTTGGCCTAAAGATCAACAAGATTAACACTCTGACCAAGTTTCATTAAGATATGGTCATAAATGTGGCCTCAGGAGTGTTAACGAGATTTTCCTTTGATCTGACCTGAAGACCTAGATTCTGAAGCCATCATACCTAGATTTAAACTTGACCTAAAGATCATTAAGATTAACATTCTGACCAAGTTTCATTAAGATACGGTCATAAATGTGGCCTCTAGAGTGTTAACAAGCTTTTCTTTAGATTTGACCTAGTGACCTACTTTTTGACCCCAGATGACCCAATATCGAAATCATCCAAGATTTTATTGAGAGTAACATTCAGACCAAGTTTAATCAAGATTGGACCAAAATTGTGACCTCTAGAGTGTTAACAAGCTGTTCCTTTGATTTGACCTGGTGACCTAGTTTTTGATCCCAGATGACCCAATATCGAACTTCTCCAAGACTTTATTAAAGGTAACATTCTGACAAAGTTTCACTAAGCTTGGGCCAAAATTGTGACCTCTAGAGTGTTAACAGTCAAATTGTTGACGACGACGGACGTACAACGGACACAGGGCGATCACAAAAACTCACCTTGAGCACTTTGTGCTCAGGTGAGCTAACAAAACAAACAAACAAACATTAATTGGCAACAAAATTCATTCTGTTTGGACAAAAGTCTCTGGAAATTGCAAAGAGGTAATCTTTAACCCTATTTGGCAATAATTACACCATTCAAAAACATGAAAAGGGAAATGTTCATGGTCTATACTCTATGCAGCATTTAATAAATGTTTCAATGTGTCTGAAAGGGAGGATGGACCGTAACTGAACTTAAACATTGACTGACTTTTCATTGACTAATTACAGTGAAACTTGTATATGAAGACTATGCTTGGAAAAGCCAAAATATTTCCTTTATCTGCTGGTGGTCTTTATAAATATGATCAAAATCACATTTGAGCCGCACCATGAATAAACCAACATAATGCTTTTTCGACCAGCATGGATCCAGACCAGCCTGCGCATACAGCCTGTGCTTCCGCGCAGTCTGGTCAGGATCCATGCTGTTTGCTCTAAGAGCCTTTTGCAATTAGAGAAACTGTTAGCGAACAGCATGGATCCTGACCAGACTGCGCAGATGCGCAAGCTAGTCTGGATCCATGCTGGTCGCAAATGCAATATGTTTGAAACAATTTGAACAATTACGGTAGACAGTACAACTCTGATATCATACGCCAAGTATCAAGGCTCTAGCTATTATTGATTCAAAGTTAAAGATTTTCAAAGTTTCTTATTGTAAGCCTACAGTAAGTACATATCACACACAGGGGTGTGGCCATTTCTTACCTTAGGGCAATAATTTGGTTAATTATGGTAAAGAGTCAAAACCCTTATATCACATGCCAAATATCAAAGCTCCAGAGAAAAATATTTTTAAAGTGTGATAGCTGAAAACCTATTTTTAAACAAAAACACCCATATGTTCAATGAACTGGAACAATGCAAGGCTACCCAGAGATCAACTGTGTAAAGTTTCATCAAAATCCATTCAGTGGTTTTGGAGGAGATGTTATTTAAAGAAACTGTTGATGAAATGTCACCACATTCTCTGGCTGCCATGTTTTTTGAGGAATCAGAAAAATTTGAACAATATTTGTGGAAGGTCACACAAGGACAATTTGTGTGAAATTATTTTAAAATTGAGCTAACAGTTTCATACAAAAAGATTTTCTAAGTTTCTACTATATACACAGAGGGAAAAGTGACCAGCCCCCTGGCAGCCATTTATTTTGACAAATCGTAATAATGTGAACAATCTTGGTAGAAGGTCAAACAAGGACCATTTGTGTAAAATTATTTCAAAGTCAGGCTTGCAGTTTCAGACAAGAAGATTTTTAAAGTTTCCACTATATACATACAGGGAAAACTGACCACGCCCTCTGGAAGCCATGTTTTTTGACCTATCACAATGAGTTAAACAAATTGGTAGAGGGTCACAAAAGAACCATTTGTGTAAAATTATTTTAAAATTGGGTCAGCAGTTTCACACAAGATTTTTTAAATTTCCACTATATAAATGTAGGGAAAAGTGACCACGCCCCCTGGCAGCCATGTTTTTTGAAGAATCAGAATAATTTAAACAATCTTGGTAGGAAGTTACACACGGACCATTTGTGTAAAATTATTTTAAAATCAGGCCAGCAGTTTCGCACAAGAAGATTGTTAAAGTTTCCATTATATACATATAGGGAAATGTGACCACGCCCGCTGGCGGCTATATTTTTTGACGAATTGGAATAATTTGAACAATCTTGGTAGAGGGCTATGGAAGGACCATTTGTGTGAAATTATTTCAAAATCGGAACCATTGGTTTAGGAGATGTTGTTTGAAGAGTTTTCTATTTTTAGCTCTTAACGGTCCCCTATGTGCAACCAAGCGGAACCATTTGAACAACTTTGGTAGAGGACCACCACACAAGGAACATCCAGGTCAAGTTTCATCAAAATCCATTCAGTGGTTTTGGAGGAGATGTCGTTTAAACACAATTGTTGAAGACCGACGACTTGAAGGGACAGAGGAACGAAGGACATAGCGTGATCACAATACCTCACCATGAGCACTTTGTGCTCAGAAGAGCTAAAAAGGGTCATGTGTTTGAATTTTTGTTAAGTTGATTTGAAAATCTGGTCATCACGTAAGTTTCATTATGGCAGTCCAGCTTTAGAAAAATATTAACGTAGCCATTTTTCGAAATCAACTAGCTGGTTTCTCTTAATTCAATTTCATTTCCGTATGCAGAGTCTTGGCTGGCCTTCTTATTCTATGTTATCCAAATAAATGACATTTCAGCATTACTCCCAGTTTATCAAACCTGCAGAACATAGTACCTGAAGTCTGTGATTCTGTTAATATCATGTATTTTGCAATCAACTTTTGAGAAGAAGTTATCATCACTGGTATGATATATAGTGCAATTAGTTTCCTTTGATATCTTAAATACGACAAGACTGATTAAGAGTTTGCTCAGTGTATATCAATAAATGAGCCGTGCCATGAGAAAACCAACATAGTGGCTTTGCGACCAGCATGGATCCAGACCAGCCTGCGCATCCGGGCAGTCTGGTCAGGATCCATGCTGTCCGCTAACAGTTTCTACAATTACAATAGGCTTGAAAGCGAACAGCATGGATCCTGGCTAGACTGCGCGGATGCGCAGGCTGGTCTGGATCCATGCTTGTCGCAAAGCCACTATGTTGATTTTCTCATGGCGCGGCTCAAATAACTATTTACTAATATATCTTTTGATACGTTGTGATTAACAAATACCTTTATCTCCATCAAGCAGATTAATCCATCTTGTTGGGTTCTGGTTCACTCTGGTTGCAGTACACATCCAGAATGGTGAAAAAGGGTCTGGAAATAAGTGTATAAATGACATGTAACTGAATAACAAATAAATTTGCACGATACACTATTTTTCACAAATGCTATTTCCATACAGTAATTGTATAACAAGGTCAATTGTTTAATATAACTACATGTATGCCATTTTGTGGATTCTATTATATTTTATTTATGTTTAAGACATTAGATACTATGTTGTCAAATAATTTATTCTAAATTTAAAGAATTATGTTTAAAAAATAAATACAATAAAAATATGGTGTGTGTGTGTATTAAATGACTATGTATAAGTAATGTATAAAAATCACGATTAAAACTCTGAATACACTGTACAGTCGAAAAGCCTGACGTAATTCAACAGACAGGGTACAAACACCCAGCAAGTAACCTGGCAACATCCACATTATCAGTTAAAAACTTTGACATTAACATTTGCAGAAAATTTTATAAAACCTATTATGATTATCTCCCTTTATAACTCTAAATGTGTAATTCATGAGTAATATTAAAATTGAGCCGCACCATGCGCAGGCTGGTCTGGATCCATGCTGGTCGCAAAGTCACTATGTTGGTTTTCCCATGGCACGGCTCAAATAGTGATTTTCTAACCATGTAATTATGTATAACATCCATCTTGATGCCTTTTTAACATAAAAATTAAAAGCCTTACACAACTTTCAGAAGTAAATATTATTTAAAAATTCTACTACAACAACTAACAAACTCTGATAAACCAAGAAAGGTAAATCCTACCCTGAGTATTTTTGGCCAGTTCTTTAACTTTCTGCGCTTGTTGTAGCACCATAGCAACAGCTGCTTGACAAACTGCTGTGGTACTGGTTACACGTTCTGGAAACAGGTCCTGAGAGAACTGGGGGATGAAGTCTGTATGCACATTGCCTTTCATAAACTCCGGATGCTTGGCAAGGTCAGATAAAAACTGAATATTTGTGTTTAATCCAAGTACCTGAAAGAAAACTGAAAGTAAAATATTGGAGCAATTTTTTTATGAAAATCAATCAATTTTTAAAACTGGAAGAATTTTATAGTTGTTTTAAGCATTCACCCATGAATAGTACAAAATCATATTTCCACTTATAGACTCAACACCATTTGAGCCGTGCCATGAGAAAACCACCATAGTGGGTTTGCGACCAGCATGGAACCAGACCAGCCTGCGCATCCGCACAGTCTGGTCAGGCTCCATGCTGTTCGCTTTTAAAGCCTATTTGAATTGGAGAAACTGTCAGCGAACAGCATGGATCCTGACCAGACTGCGCGGATGCGCAGGCTGGTCTGGATCCATACTGGTCGCAAAGCCACTATGTTGGTTTTCCCATGGCACGGCTCATTTGTCTTGAAGAGATAAGCACTTAAAAAAACATAAAAAACTATTCTTCAAGGAGTTAAGACAATATCTGCCAGACACAAAATTGGAACAGGCACACTGACAAATGGACAATAAGAAAACGATACCCATCCATCATCAATAAGGGGTAACAAACAGATAGTATTAGCATGAACTGGTCACATACGAGAAACAAGAAGCTGCGTTCAATAAACGCTTGATGCCCCCAATGGCATCCTTGTCGAACAAAGCAACCTAAGTCCAAAACGAGGTCAAGTTCAAGGTCAAGGTCAAACTGAGGTCAGGTGATGTCTGAAGATGAGGAATGGTCACAGGTTACATCTGCATTAGTATCAAGTCATTCTATTAAGGGGTACTGATGCTAGACGAAATGGTCCCATTTGGTTAACCTCGTACGGACGGACGGACAAACGATCAAACGAACGAACGAACGGATGGACAGGACAATCACTTCATGCCTCCCGAATCAGGTATGCCAAGGGCATAAAAATCAAAATAAATTAGAGAATTATTGAACAAACTAATTTCTTCACAAGCTATGACCTAAAATAAAGATCGATAACACACTTTTAAGCAGTCTCTCATTAAAGCATAAAGTTAGCATAAGTCAAAACCGTGCAAAAAAGGGAGAAAGGCTAAAGCTGAAACAAGAGATAAAGATTGTAGCAGCTCAGTGAAGGAATATTCATATACAGGAGGAAAAAACAACTGTGCTTAGTGAATTTCCTGGTAATTTAAGAAGTTTTCAAAAAGGCTTTTGTTATCTGTTAAAAGCAAATAGACAGTAGGAAATCCATTCTGTTCAAATACTTTTTACAAGTACTGTGAAATCATCTTACTTCGCTGGCAGGAAATTTTGTTGTATGCACCAAAATGGGTATTGTGTAAAAATATGAAGTATGGATTTAAGCGTTTGAACACAAATTTCACGGAAATTTTACTTGTTTGTTTGGGATTTAATTTGACTCAAGCACAAAATCCCCCAAAATTAGTCCCCCACAAATACTTATGATTACACAGTAGTTGACAATTTCCCAGCATGAATAAGACATGGAAAAAATAACACTATGTCCCCACACAAAGGATTGAAGCTAGTTACCTATAGATTGAAAGTAAGAAATACCTACCTGGTACTCCATCAGTGCTGAGCGACATCTCCTTAATGCAGACTCTCTATCCTCTGACCATACTATTAACTTTGCTATCATTGGATCATAGTGTACCGACACCTCGTCCCCTGTAGCATGTTACAGAAGTGAATCACTCAGATTATGGCAAAACAACTTGCTTTACAAAATTACAGAAATAAAAACTTTTTAGAAAATCATTATTATTATTATTATACAAGATTATTGTATCAAAAGTGTTATTTTTCCTACTTTTCTCAAATCCCATGAACAATTAGATAAGTCACTTTCTATACAATATATCAAGAGCCATGTTAGACATGGCTAATCCCCCCGCCGGGTATATTATAATTGAAGGCTAAAGTTCCTGGCAAGTTAGTGTCTGAAAGTATTAATTTGGGGGAAAGCTTTGAAGAACCGTTTAGCTGTGGTCCGCATCAGGGGTTTTAAAGATGTGGAAGAAAAAATAAGTCAGTGGTGAGGTGGTTTACAGCTAAATTTTATTAATTTTCATGAACAGTATAGCTATGATGTTTTTCTATATGGCTACTGTAAAAAGAAGGAATGGAAAGCTAACAGGGAACAAGAGTGCCAGAATGTCACAATATACGCCCGTCACAGCAAATTTCTTTTTTCTAGCAGCTGTATTTACAAATGGAATTTTAACTTTGTGGTTGTTTAGTAATCATTGTAAGTCTTTTGTTTTTCTAAGTCCACAAAAAAACTCCTTACCAGGTAGAGATACCTTAAAATACACCTAAAATTGGAAAGTAACATCTATGTTGTACCACAGAAAAGTGGTCTTGTTTTTTCCCTACAGTCAATTATAAAAATGTTACAATATAAGTTATTTATAGTAACAACTAAGGGAAGTTAATCTTAAAAAAAAATTTTAAAAAATAAAAATTGTAAGTTCACACAAAAACCTTTACCAGGTAGAGATTGGTCAAAATACACCTCAAAATTGGATGTAGCATGCATGTTGTACTACAGAAAGGTGGTCTCGATTTTTCCCTACGACTAGTAATGAAAAAGTTATAATAAAAGCTATTTAAAGTAACAACAAAGGGAAGTAATTCTAAAGAAGGGAACTGCGCATGACACTTCGTCTCATGATGGTGTATAATTGTGCCAAGTTGCATCAAAATCCCTCCATACATGAAGAAGAAAGGCTTCAGACAAAGTCATTCTTGTATCTGACCTTTGGCCTCTAAGTGTGACCTTGACCTTAGACCTAGGGACCTGGATCTTGTGCATGACACTCCGTCTCGTGGTGGTGAACATTTATGCCAAGTTATATCAAAATCCCTCTACGCATGAAGAAGAAATGCTCCGGACAAGGTTTTCATTCTTGTATCCTTTGACCTCTAAGTGTGACCTTGACCTTAGACCTAGGGACCTGGTTCTTGCGCATGACACTCCGCCTCGTAGTGGTGAACATTTGTGCCAAGATATATCAAAATCCCTCCATGCATGAAGAAGATATGCTCCAGACAAAATTTTTTAAGAAAATATGATAAAGGGGAATAACTCAAAAAATAGGCAAGGTAGAGTTATTGTTCTTGCACACTGCACTTTCTCCCAATGTGTTCTATCAGTGTATGAAGTTTGAAGAAAATCCCTCCAGTACTTTTGGAGTTATGCTCCGGACAAATTTTTTTAAGAAAATAAGATAAACGGGAATAACTCAAAAAATAGGCAAGGTAGAGTTATTGTTCTTGCACACTGCACTTCCTCCCAATGTGTTCTATCAGTGAATGAAGTTTGAAGAAAATCCCTCCAGTACTTTTGGAGTTATGCTCTGGACAAAGATCGTTGCGGACCGACGGATGCATGCACAGACGGAGAGCATTTCTAATATCCCCTTCGCCTTTGGCGGGGGGATAAAAAATGCTTTCTCTTAAAAATGCAATGACTCATATCTTGTTATATTATTCAGTTTTTAAGTCATATGGCCATTTTGCAGCTTTAAGTGCAGTGCAGCTTTAACTGAGTTTTAGTGGAGAAGGAAAACTCCAGGTGCCCCTCCAGGCTTGGGCCGGCACCTTGGTAGAACCACCAACCTTCTCCAAGCCAGTTGGATAACATCATAATATGACAACCTGAGTGGAATCAAACTAACACAGGTTAGAGGCAAGTGCACTATGATGGTTGAATGGAAAACTGTTCTAAATTGTCCTTAAATTCATTGAGTTACTATAGTTTTCTGTTCAGCCCTTGACTGGCATATGCAAGTGCTTTCTGAAGTTTAAAATATCTGAAGTTAATCTGGAAATATGTTGCTTTAAAGTGTTATTTACCTTGCCTAACACCAGTGTCTATTCTGGTGTTGCTGTCTGATTGTGGGGGTGACAAATGTAACAAAGGTCCAGCCCCTGGCATAAAGCTGTTGTTTGGATCCTCTGCATATATACGTGCCTCAAATGCATGTCCATTTAACTTAATATCATTTTGTGTGACAGGTAACTGTTCTCCTGCAGCAACCTGAATGGGGTTAGAAAGAATACTAGTGTGTTGTATTACAATTTTAAACCATAAAGCAGTATAAAGGGGTAATTATAACAATAAGGTGTATTCGACTCAACTGCCTGTTTTGGGTGATCCCAGTCACATAATCTCCACTCCAGATCAATCTACTGTCATAACGGACCTTTTATCATATACCTCTATGTACTCAAAAAGATTTTTTAAAAACAACAACAACAAAATGACCCTTAATGCTATAGACGATATTTCAAATTGGAACTCTTAAATATTGCAAGTCTCTGAAATACAATATGAGCCACACCATGAGAAAACTAACATAGTGCATTTGCGACCAGCATGGATCCAGACCAGCCTGCGCATCCGCGCAGTCTGGTCAGGATCCATGCTGTTCGCTTTCACAGCCTATTGCAATGTTGGTTTTCTCATGGTGCGGCTCAATTAAAATTTTACTGAGATTGAATTCCTATGTTGCATTTACATACCAGACTTATAAACTGAAAAGCATACTAGTAATTAAACATTTTAAATGAATCAGAAGGAAAGACATTATGATAATTTTGCGAACTTTTGGTTACAAATATCATATCAGAGAATCTATGAGGCTTATTTTTTCAATTTTTTCATGGTTATTTTTCTTTTTGAATTTTTCATAAATATTAACACAGGATTTTAGTCCAGGCATATTCATGTTATAGATTCTTAATTTCCTCATGTGTGATGCAGATTTCTGTTTCTGTCTAGTTTTTATTTTTTTTTTTGTTAAAAATTGTAACAACTACAGATTATTTATAATAAATAAATTATGATACTTTGGCTTGTACCACAGTAGTATGAAACACTTTTCAGATTTACGTCTAAAGATCTTTGTATTACTTTAAAAAATTAGTTTTCATTTAAAGTTTTGCAAGATCAACTAAATAGATATGACTCCACATCAACAATGTTTGTCAGAAATGATATTACTCAGCAAATAATTCTTTTTCAACAACAGGCAAAATCAATTATACATCATATATACCAGATTCTACTAGCACAAAACAGCTAGTAACAACAGAACAAACTTAAGAGGTTATTTCTTCAAACATGATATGACATTTAGGTGCCTGGAGTTAAGAGAAGTACAAAACAAAACCCTAAAAACTTTCTCTAAATCCATACTCAGCATGAATTCTTCCCATCAGAGGCAAATGTTTTCTCTTCAAACTGATCTATTTCGAAATATCATAAAACAGCCTAGTACGTTCTGTTTTGTCAGTTTCTAAGTAATACTAACACATTCTAGGTCACTTAACATTTTTCAAGCTGTTTTGGTTGAGGAATATCCCAGATACCACTCTCGGCATTATTTCAGGTACCTGTGAGCACCCAAGTAGAACCACTGACCCTCTGCAAGCCAGCCAGATGACATTCTTACCCAACAACTTAAGCAAGAACCACACCTGCTGAAGTGAGACACGTGGTTCGAAGTATGTGGCCTGAACTATTCCATCATGGAGATCTATATATATAACAAATCAGGAGTGTCATTAATCCTTGTCCTGCTAAATTTCTATAATGAACTTGTCCATCTTTCAATTTGGACAGTACCATTAACTATTAAAAGGGGTGCTTAACAAAAAGATGAATGGCAAACTAAATGGCAAACAGCACAGATCATGATCAGACTGCACAGGCATACTCTGTTCAGCATGATGAGGGTTAATCACTTACCTTTATCTGCCAGTCCACAAGGTCAGTACCAGTGACCGTTTCAGTTACAGGATGAGGGTCAATCACTTACCTTTATCTGCCAGTCCACAAGGTCAGTACCAGTGACCGTTTCAGTTACAGGATGAGGGTCAATCACTTACCTTTATCTGCCAGTCCACAAGGTCAGTACCAGTGACCGTTTCAGTTACAGGATGAGGGTCAATCACTTACCTTTATCTGCCAGTCCACAAGGTCAGTACCAGTGACCGTTTCAGTTACAGGATGAGGGTCAATCACTTACCTTTATCTGCCAGTCCACAAGGTCAGTACCAGTGAACGTTTCAGTTACAGGATGAGGGTCAATCACTTACCTTTATCTGCCAGTCCACAAGGTCAGTACCAGTGACAGTTTCACAGTTACAGGATGAGGGTTAATCACTTACCTTTATCTGCCAGTCCACAAGGTCAGTACCAGTGACCGTTTAAGTTACAGGATGAGAGTCAATCACTTACCTTTATCTGCCAGTCCACAAGGTCAGTACCAGTGACCGTTTCAGTTACAGGATGAGCGTTTCAGTTACAGGATGAGGGTCAATCACTTACCTTTATCTGCCAGTCCACAAGGTCAGTACCAGTGACCGTTTCAGTTACAGGATGAGGGTCAATCACTTACCTTTATCTGCCAGTCCACAAGGTCAGTACCAGTGACCGTTTCAGTTACAGGATGAGGGTCAATCACTTACCTTTATCTGCCAGTCCACAAGGTCAGTACCAGTGACCGTTTCAGTTACAGGATGAGGGTTAATCACTTACCTTTATCTGCCAGTCCACAAGGTCAGTACCAGTGACCGTTTCAGTTACAGGATGAGTCTCAATCAATTACCTTTATCTGCCAGTCCACAAGGTCAGTACCAGTGACCGTTTCAGTTACAGAATGAGGGTCAATCACTTACCTTTATCTGCCAGTCCACAAGGTCAGTACCAGTGACCGTTTCAGTTACAGGATGAGGGTCAATCACTTACCTTTATCTGCCAGTCCACAAGGTCAGTACCAGTGACCGTTTCAGTTACAGGATGAGGGTCAATCACTTACCTTTATCTGCCAGTCCACAAGGTCAGTACCAGTGACCGTTTCAGTTACAGGATGAGGGTCAATCACTTACCTTTATCTGCCAGTCCACAAGGTCAGTACCAGTGACCATTTCAGTTACAGGATGTTCAACCTGTAATCTAGTGTTCATTTCCATAAAGTAAAATTTCTGATTTTTGTCCATGATAAACTCCACTGTGCCTAAAATTGAGCATAAATATACATGTAGATGTATTCAAAGTTAAGGTCCACTAATGACAACTTATAAACAGGTTACTGATTTAGCCATGAAGTAAAGAACAAATATATTTTATACGAGGAAGGAGAAAATATTTACTCAAAAGTCATACAGATGTTGGAATAGTAAAGACTGAGTAAATTTTGCATCGGCTTTATTTAGCAGCTTCATAATTAGCAAGCCTCATTTTCATTGTTAACAACTTGTGAAACATACGTCTCTGTGTTTATGCTAGGAGCCAACAACCTTAACTACTTGGCTACTGAAGCCCCTCAATTTCTTTTATTGTTGTTGTTCAAAGGGTTATTTTAGATAAAAGGAAGGCAATTATTCCATTAAAAAGGTTTTGGCTTTATAGGTGCTATGATTTAGAGAATTTCCATGACAGAAATATTTAATCCCAGACAGTAATTTTAACATCCAAGAAAATCACTGAGAATTATATCACAAGGATGCATCAAGAGTGATAATATGCATCTGAAGACAAAAACAAGAGGACCATGATGGTCCTGAATCACTCACCTCTTCCCACATGACCCAGTTTTGAGTATGACATTGTTTTTTCTATTATTTGACATAGTGACCTAGTTTTTGAGCTCATGTGACCCAGTTTTGAACTTGACCTAGATATTATCAAGATAAAAATTCTGACCAATTTTCATGAAGATCCATTGAAAAATATGGTCTCTAGAGAGGTCAAAAGATTTTAATAATTTTAGACCTACTGACCTAGTTTTTGACCGCAGTTGACCCAGTTTCAAACTTAACTAAGATATCATCAGATGAACATTCAGACCAACTTTCATACAGATCCCATGAAAAGTATGGCCACTAGAGAGGTCACAAGGTTTTTTTATTATCTGACCTACTGACCTAGTTTTTTAAGGCACGTGACCCAGTTTCAAACTTGACCTAGATATCATCAAGGTGAACATTCTGACCAATTTTTATGGATATCCATTCACAAGTATGGTCTCTAGAGAGGTCACAAGGTTTTTCTATTTTTAGACCTAATGACCTAGTTTTTGACCGCACATGAACCTCTTTCGAACTTGACCTAGATATCATCAAGATGAACATTCAGACCAATTTTCATACAGATTCCATGAAAAATATGGCAGTTAGAGAGGTCACAAGGTTTTTCTATTATTTGACCTACTGACCTAGTTTTTGATGGCACGTGACCCACTTTTAAACTTGACCTAGATATCATCAAGATGAACATTCAGACCAATTTTCATACAGATCCCACGAAAAATATGGCCTTTAGAGAGGTCACAAGGTTTTTCTATTATTTGACCTACTGACCTAGTTTTTGATGGCACGTGACCCACTTTCAAACTTGACCTAGATATCATCAAGATGAACATTCAGACCAATTTTCATACAGATCCCATGAAAAATATGGCCTCTAGAGAGGTCACAAGGTTTTTCTATTATTTGACCTACTGACCTAGTTTTTGAAGGCACGTGACCCACTTTCGAACTGGACCTAGATATCATCAAGGTGAACATTCTGACCAATTTTCATGAAGATCTCATGAAATATATGGCCTCTAGAGAGGTCACAAGGTTTTTCTATTTTTAGACCTACTGACCTAGTTTTTGACCGCACATGACCCAGTTTCGAACTTGACCTAGATATCATCAAGATGAACATTCAGACCAACTTTCATACAGATTCCATGAAAAATATGGCCTCTAGAGAGGTCACAAGGTTTTTCTATTATTTGACCTACTGACCTAGTTTTGAAGGCATGTGACCCAGTTTCGAACTTGACCTAGATATATCAAGGTGAACGTTCTGAGCAATTTTCATGAAGATCTTGTGAAATATATGGCCTCTAGAGAGGTCACAAGGTTTTTCTATTTTTTAGACCTACTGACCTAGTTTTTTGATGGCACGTGACCCAGTTTCGAACCTGACCTAGATATCATCAAGATGAACATTCTGACCAAGTTTCATGAAGATCTTGTGAAATATATGGCCTCTAGAGAGGTCACAAGGTTTTTCTATTTTTAGACCTACTGACCTAGTTTTTGATGGCACGTGACCCAGTTTCGAACTTGACCTAGATATCATCAAGATGAACATTCTGACCAACTTTCATAAAGATCCCATGATAAATGTGACCTCTAGAGTGGTCACAAGCAAAAGTTTACGGACGGACGCACGCACGCACGCACGCACGGACGGACGGACGACGGACACCGCGCGATCACAAAAGCTCACCTTGTCACTTTGTGACAGGTGAGCTAACTAGTTCAATTTAACATAAAATCACGGAAGAAAAAACAATAATTAAATTTAAGAGAAATTCACTGTTTGAGATGTATTATTTAGATTTCCACAAAATTCTGCCTCGTATTCATTTTCAGTGTGCCAGTATGTAGTTTGACAGTATGACATATTTACAATAGTGTACAAACAGTAATTTTATCACATAATAATGCCGCACTTTCAGCCTTCTTCGTTTAATAGGAAAACAAATTGTGTTGTACAAAATGTACAACATAATTATACTTATACCTGCTCCCACATAGTTGACCGCCTGTGCAGCTCTTACTGCAGCTTCTCCTATAGCTTTCCTTGTCTCCTCACTTAGACCTGGCTGTAAATACATATACTTTGATAATTCTTCATTCATTTTTTTCTGTCAAGACTTTAAGTCACCCCAATATGGCAACTTTCAAACCAAAACTGTGGCAAAAAAGCATAAAAAATTCTCCTGTCATTTTACGCAGCCATGCAGATACAGATGGACCTCTTTACTGAGCTATGAACCTTTCTTTATGCTAGTCTGAAGGTTTCCTAAAAGGAAATAACCCAACTGACTTTGGTCAAGCTGGAACAAACAGTGGTGAGAGTAAAGCCAGTCAGTGATCAGAACCTCTTGCTTACAGAAACCATAGAGGTACATTTCCTACAGAAAATACATCTTAAAAGTATATAAATTCTCTTCTAAATATAAAGTTTTTCTATAAAATACATATAGACACTCTTGAGTCATTTACACTGTGACTGTTATTTATAGTCCAGTAGTACTTACTGCAGGTGCCTCCTCTATGATTTTTTGGTGTCGTCTCTGAACACTGCAGTCTCTCTCAAATAAATACACATAATTCCCATGCTGATCTCCAAACACCTGCACCTCTACATGTCTGTAAATAGAACATCACAAGACTTAACCCTTATCATGCTGGACACGACTGATTCTGCCTTTTGCGACCAGTGCAGATCATGATCAGCCTGCACATCCTTGCAGTCTGATCATGACCTGCACTGTTCGCCATTCATTACGTATCTTTTTGCTATGCACCCTCTTTAAAAGTTAATGGTACTGTCCAAATTGAAAGATGGACAAGTTCATTATAGAAACTTAGCAGGGTTAGGGTTCAGGTAGTGGCTCAGTAATGCCTGTTGGCATTTTCCATCTGATTAGGTACATATTCATTGTATGTCATTTATGAATTATCAGGTTGTAATTAAAAAGCTATTTTCATTTATGGCTGAAAAATACCAAATAAAACAGCATAAGAAGAATATGTACCTGCATGAGCATTGCGGGTTGTCATTGCTGGGCCAATACCTTTTGACAATACCTTTTCTCAATATTTTCACAATCATGATATCACAAATTTAAGTACATATTGTGATCAATAACTGCTGAAATTGTTTTAGCTATTTCTGTAAATAGTTGCCAGATGACCACTTTTGCAAAATTATTTTTAAATCTGATAATCAGTTCCAGTGCACAAGATTTTTAGAGATTTTCATTTTGTTCCTATGGCAACATGTCTGCAAGGCTTTGTTTCTGGTAGTTTGGTAGAGGACAACCTTATGAATACTATTGTGAAGTTTTATCAGGATAGGTTAAATGGTTTCAGACATGATAACTGTTTCAAATGGAGAACTGACATGCTGTGATCATACTAGCTCATCGCCGATGAACTAAAAACTTAAATTCAATGACTTATGATAGTTTTCCGTTTTCAGCCCTCACTACATGCCAAACCTAGTAGACTTTCATGAAAAAAGAATTGCTGAACATTGAACTAACTTCTTGGACTTTACA
This sequence comes from Mercenaria mercenaria, assembly GCF_021730395.1. Lineage (NCBI taxonomy): Eukaryota > Metazoa > Mollusca > Bivalvia > Venerida > Veneridae > Mercenaria > Mercenaria mercenaria. The sequence goes on along the minus strand of NC_069372.1, from coordinate 53,796,853 downwards.
GCAAACATTTCATACCTTGGCATTTCTACAAATTTCTCTATAAGCATGACTTGATCTCCGAATGATTTCATAGCTTCTCTCCGTGCTGATTCAAGTTGTTCATCAAACTCTGACTCTGTCATGGATATTCTCATACCCTAACATATGCAATACAGAGAAAATTGATCATATGTAAATAATTATTCAAATAACCACCAATTAGTCAATAATAATAAGAACCAATTAGTCAACAGTTCATGTTAATGATCTAAAAGAAATCTGAACTGAAACTACAGTAAAGTACATTGATTTGAGTTTATCAAAAATACTTAGGTCAGTGCTTTTTTATGTTTACTTCTGCCCGTCTTAAAAATGAATTTTTAACTTTTAGAATATTATTTAGATTTTTTATAAATGAATTAAAAACTTCAAAAGTGGTTTCAAACTAAAAAATAATGTTATTTTATTTAAGCTGTCTGAAAGAATTTTTAACTTGTCTTAGAATTTGCTGAACTCTTTAAAACCTGCCAGAATTAATAAAGTCATCATACCTTTCCACCTCCACCTCGGACAGCTTTGATCATAACTGGGTAGCCAATGGCAGCCGCTTCCTGTTTCAATCTAGAATCTGATTGGTCATCACCATGGTAACCTTCTATAACAGGAACACCTGCTGCTGACATAATAGCCTTGGATGTACTGTAAAGCAAGAGTGCCATACTGTCACAATATAAGCTAAACACAAATATTAAAATTTCCCTTTAAAAGTATTCTATTTATTGAGTTGACTGAAAACTGTTGAAATTTCGAGTAATTCAAGGGCTGTAACAGTTGAGTCATAGGAATGATTCATTTGGTTATTGAACTTAGCCAAGATCTAATACCATTAAACATTCATGTTTGGTGAACACTGGTTGTCAACTTCTCAAGTTATGGAGAAGACAATTTTTGTGGACACTGCCCACCACCCACCTGCCTACAACATATGTTCCCATAATACGTCCTGTTTCATGGGCTTAAGAAAGTGGGAATAATAATAAGGATTAAAATATACCACAGCTGTTTAGGAGCAGGGACCTGTGTGGCTGAATTGTCAAGGCTATGAGTTTGAATCAGCAGCCCCTCAATGCTGCTAGTTCAAAACCCTGTAAGGGATTTAGAATTCTTTGATACGATAAAGCCCAGCTGGCTTAAGGAAGCCCAATGGTACTATGCAGGCCAACCTTGAAATACCATATAACTGGGCAACCTTAGAGTATTCTACCATCCTTAAAAGCTAAAAAGCCGTCTTATTACCAAATTTGTTGGTGTTATTTAAAACCAAACAAAACCATTTTGGATCCTTAAAAATATGTCGAATATATGGAAAAACATCTTCCAATGGGCCATTAATAATTACAAACTCATCAAAAATACTCTACTGATAAGCTTCTAACGACTCTTTGTTAACAAGGAGGGAGTCTCTGTGCCTGCATGGCTAAGGTCAGTGACTTCAAATCATATGCCCCTCACCACTGCCAGTTCAAACATGTGGTGCAGAATTCTTCCATGTGAGGAAGCCAGCCAGCTGACTGGAAGGCTGGTGGTTCTACCTAGGAGCCTGTTTGTGCTGGAAATAATGCTCAGAGGGGCATCTGGGGTCTTCCTCCACTTTGAAAAGCTGGAAGTTGCCATATGACCTATTAATGTGTCAGTGTGACCTTATACCCAACAAAATCAAATCAAAATCTTTTCCTTTTTAAAGAACTTGCACCTGTTATTTTTCTTCTCTATGGCTCCTAAAACAATACTGCACAGAAATGCTGCACAAATTTTCAAAGTCTTCAAAATCTTTGCTTTCATTTAATGCATTATCAAATGGTGATAAAATACCAAAGACTGCAGAAAAAAGACAAACCTACCTTTTAATACCCATGTCCCTGATTGCTGTGGAGGGTGGTCCTATAAAGATAATACCCTGATTTCCACAAAGTTCAGCAAATTCTACGTTCTCTGACAAGAACCCATACCCTGGATGGATGGCTTGCGCCCCAGACCTCTTGGTTACATCAATGATTTTGTCCTGGCAGAGGTAGCTCTGGCTCGCTGCAGCCGGACCTATGTGGTAAGCTTCATCAGCCTGTAACCATAGCAACAAAATAGAAATTGTAAATCTGTCCACCTCTTAGTTAACTTTATAAAACGTCATTAAGTTTGACTATAAAGAAAGCTTGGTGGCAATTAGTATCTTTGTTTTATGGCAAATATATTTGTCTGCTTGTAATATTGTTTTATGATTAGTGCAGTTATTCAACAGTCTTTCAGTTATTGTAATAGCAGCCAGAGAACCTTAAGCAGTGTTCTGGATTCTGTACCAGTATTCTCAGCAAGTAATTGTTGACTTCTCTATGCAAGTCAGAGGTGAAAAATAAAATGGCTTTAGACATATATTTTTTGTCATCAAATCATCACAGGACGCATCGCCCACTCATCCAATGATCTGCCATTAACATATGGCATTTATCACAGTGTGAAGTTGTGCTGAATTTGTCAACCAAAGTTTATCCCCAAGACATTCATAAAAGAATAGGGAATTAAAAATTATAAGCTATAGAGCTAGAACTCTCCATAAAAATGTTTTGTGTATTCAAATGTTTCAGTAACTAGTAGTTCCTTATAAAGTACAAATTCAATTGCGCAAACACACTTAGAATTTGCCTGAGACAATGTGTTTCCAATAACTGCTATCTGACACTAGTACGTAACACTGAAAGAAATGCACTTACAGCGACGTAATAATTAAGGATGTGATCTCATCAATGATAAAAAACAAATCTAGGATACATGTCAGTGGGTGACTTTCTTTGGGTATGGCGAAATGCTCATAACATGACATAATAATCATGTGTTTCATAAAACCATGTGCAGGAGAAAATTTGCTATTTTTTGCCATTAAATCATTACTGTGTTAACAATCCAGTTTTAAAGACTGAAGTACCTTGGTTACATCAATTTTTAATAGCCGTTGCTTGTGACTGTGGATGGAACATCAGGGGACGTAACTAGAGACAGATTGGGACTTGGGTTTTATCTTACTGATGGCCTGACCAACTGACATGAACAAAACAATAGAGCTTATCATTGAAGGAGAGCTACTGATCGAACTAAATGTTCAGACTAATGAACTGACATAAGCAAAGCAAAATGGCCCCTTTTACCATTGAAACATGTAGCGCATTTTTATCAGCCTCACTGTATATGGAGACAGTTCTGATACCCAGACTTCTAGCTGTTTTGATCACTCGACATGCTATCTCTCCCCTGTTAGCTATCAGAATCTTCTCTATTGATGCTGAAATATTGACACAAGAACAATTTTAAATTCAAATCTACTCAGACACAGGTCAGCAAACATTTATTTCTACCAACTGAAGAGTCAACAATAAGGCTTATTTTTTGGGGACCAGTATCCCATTATAACAATAAGGTTAATTAACCTTTAGCCTGCTGGCGGCAAACGATAATGCCTTTGCCACCAGTGCAGACCATGATCAGCCTGCACATCTGTGCATGCTGATCACGGTCTGCACTGTTTGCTGTTCAGTCAGTAAATTTTCAGTGAACACCCCTTTGAATAGTAAGTGGTATTGCTTAAACTTAATGATGGACCAGTCCATTATAGAAATTTAGCAGGATAAAGGTTAAATAATCAGAACTAGATCAATACTAATGCAACAACTGATTTGCAAATGGAAACAAACATAAATTTGGAAACTTCTCAACTACAATTTTCTATTATCTTTCATTTAAGTTTGTATTAAGGCAGTGAATATACAATCTTGAGTCATCACCTACGCAGATTGCCGAAACTGTCCATTATACAGAGAGCATTGTAAAAGCTCTTATAAACAGAATTGTAAGTTGTGAACTTACATTTGTTAGAAAGCTTCCTGTTCTGAAGTATCAGCAGAGACAGTCTGAAAAAGTTGTATTCAAGGTTGCAGCTTTCATTTATATTTAATATAAGGTAAAAAACGCTGGTCGCTGACCAGTGTCAAAAGTATTCCTACATACATTGCATACTGGATATCATTGTTTGTAGTACAATGTATTACAGTATTAGCCCTCACATGTAACTTCTCAATGAAAGTTCAAAATCTTTTCCAGTCAAAACTGCTTAGTAAAGTTGTCCGTTGGGCAACCATAAATTTCAAGAACTGTTTATTTTATAAGAATTCATTAACAGGTATTTTCTTTAAAACTAGGGATCTTCCAAGTTCCGATAAAATGGATGAAAATCTGTCATAAATAAGGGATTTGGGAAATTAATGAAGAAAATTTTAACAGAAATTTAACTGATGCACTCTAATACTAGATTTTATTCAAGACCTACACGAGGCTGACAGAATCATAGATCCTTGTTGTTTTTTTATATATTTGAATCATCCTTATACTGCTATTCAATTTTAATTAATATGACCAAAGACGCATTAATTTTCATCATCTATATCTAAATTTGTAGCTGTGAATTATTCTCTCTATGGTAGTTTACCAGAATTAAGTTTTCAAGTTTTATTGTAACATATATGACAAGAACTTGTTTAGCCAGCTATGACAATTTTAGTAGTTACTACTCCAGGTCTTGTCTGCAGCAAGAAATTTGGCAACTGCTATTATATTTTGAAAAAGATTTGTTTTAAATTGAAAAAAATCGTGTTTATACAGTGCATTCGCGGTGCTATGAATAACAATTTAACGAAATACCAGTATACTACGAAAAGGTGTTGTGGTCCCGGCTGCTTTCCTTCTTATTTCTATGTTACATGAAAGTTTTATGAAAATGCTATTTTACGAAAAATGCGCTCCTACAAATATATTGTTATGCCCTTATGGCCTGTTTTCAACTTGTTTGAGTTGCAATTTTATGAATACCTGTACCGGCTAAGTTTTCACACCTTCCATTCTGGCGCTATGTTGAACGGTTGTCACGGTGATGCGTGAAAAATGCTTTAGAGCAGAAAGTGTCACTGTCCATTAGCTGGGCGTAAACAGTAATTAAAGTGTGAAAACTTACAAATTAAGTGCGAAACACATTACGCTGTACACTCTGACACAAGTTACTTGACATTACAGTGATTAATCTTTTCTCATATAAATATCGGATCGGATGGCCCACCAGTCACACGTGCTTCAATATCTATACGTCTCATACAATCACTGCATAAAGAAGATAAGAATAAATATTAAAGTCCTGATCATCTGTAAATTGATGTTTTGTTATTCCGAGCAATTCAGCGAACGGTCCAGGTCATATGGAAGGATAGCTTAATCGGAATAGGCAATTTACGCGTTCCTGTATATGTTTTATGTATGCATTTATATTTATGTATAGGGTATAAAAAGTAAAAAACACATCCTGTCCTCATTATATTTTACATTCCAGATACCCTCTGAGTTCATATTTGAATTAGATTTGTATTTTTTTTTTTTGTGTAGTAAACCCCGATGTACATATAACCGATATGAAAATCTCATGTGTAATATCAAGACGTGTACATTTGGGTAGTTGTTACGATGTGTAGATATTATGGTGTCGCATTAAAGAAATTTCATATGCTGCGCTCGAACAAAAATGCTATATTACAAAAGAAAAAGCCTGTCCCTTTGTTTTTCGTAGGGCTGCGATTGTACTGTATTACAGTTTTCAAATGCAATTTTCTGATACCACATTATTACTAATCATTTATATCTTATCAACTGAATTTGGAGAATTTTGCCTTCTATCCTTGAATCAAATAAAATTATATAAACTTTTTCTGCTGGGGATCAACCAACTGTTTACTGAAGTCATTTTATAACAGGAAAAGTCCCTGGAATCATGAGTGACAAAGGTTTTTGTTGTTGATTGTACACTGGTGCAAAGCTGACTACCAACAGACTTTAAATGAAAACAAATTTTAAGTAATGCCTTTACAATAGTACTGGCGAATTAGAATTGGCAAGAGCATGTTATAATATTATCTGACGTACTGGTCCACTCAGGTGTGGGGTAAGGGCAACTGCTCTGAAAAAGTTAAGTTGAATTCTGATATTTGTTTAGATATGGACCAAAACAACTTTTTCAGAACATCATTTGAATATTATGTCCCCTTTTCTCATATTCTCCACAGACACTTGGGGTCTGGAACCCCTACCCCCTCCAGCCCAAACTACTACGCCCCTGCATATATTTTTTATCATCATCATTGTATATCCAGACCCAGACACTAATCACACAAACATTGTTAAACTTATTTGAGCTAATTTAAAAAAGAAAGTGTCTAGCCCTCTGGTAACCAGACGCCTAGCCTGCGTTCTAGCCATCCGGTAATAGATTTCCTAATGAATAAGTAATGATACCTATTATTTACTAAATTAAGATATCGATACTTATCTGCGAACAAAATTTTGTGTGATACTAAAGATTTACTTTTAATGGTGTCGAATAAATCACTGCATTATTCAGCCGATAAAATGAAAGATTGCCGAAATCAATAATGGCAAGATCGCTGTGACGTCACTCATTAAAAATCTGTTCATCTGGTCGGGGGCAAAACAATGATTTTATTGGATCAGAATTTTTAAATATTAGCAACTTTTTCACTGAATTTTCAGAATTAAAACAACTAATTTTGAAATACTTCCCTACACTTTTATATATTAGTATTCAAATATTCTTTCAATGAATAACTATTTTAAATGACATTTAATTTCAATAGCGGCAACTTTTAGAAAAACAAGAGCTGTCACTAATGGTGACAAATGCCCCCGCAGTGCCTTGACCTTTGATCTGGTAACCTTCACCTTTGACGTGGGTGACACCAAAGTCAATAGGGGTCATGTACTCAATAAGTGCTATTAGCATGTGAAGTTTGAAGGTCCTGGGTGCAGTGGTTCATGAGTCAAGTGCCTTCATGCAAAAAGTTAACATTGGCCCCTGTGACCTTGACCTTTGACCTGGTGATCCCAAAGTCAGTAGGGGTTGTGTACTCAATGAGTACTATCAGCAGGTGAAGTTTGAAGGTCCTGGGTGCAGTGGTTCGCGAGTAAAGTGCCTTTATGCAAAAAGTTAACGTCGGCCCCTGTGACCTTTGACCTGGTGACCCCAAAGTCAGTAGGGGTCGTGTACTCAATAAGTACTATCAGTACGTGAAGTTTGAAGGTCCTGGGCGCAGTGGTTCGCGGGTAAAGTGCCTTCATGCAAAAAGTTAACTTTGGCCCGTGATCTTGACCTTTGACCTGGTGACCCTAAAGTCAGTAGGGGTCGTGTACTCAATGAGTACTATCAGCATGTGAAGATTGAAGGTCCTGGGTGCTGTGGTTCACGTGTAAAGTGCCTTCATGCAAAAAGTTAACGTTGTGACTAACGAACAAACGAACGGACACTTGAAAACTAATAATAATAGTAATATGCCTCCCTTCGGGGGCATAAAAAACAGTACTTAAACGTTCATTTTATTTCGAAATAAAAGTCAAAATTAATGAATGAATTGCCTTTTTTATAAGCTTAATAATTTCCATTCATCATAAAAAAATATTTCTAATTTTGTGTTTAAAATAATAAGATTTAAAGTTTAGGCTGTTAGAAAAACAACATTGACTTTCAGCAATCAATGTTTTATCATTTCTAAAAATAGAATCTCGAAGGATTTGTATACACACAAGATCTCGTAATCAGTAATCAATTCGAGATGATGGAAAATATTCTTTGGTATGTATTCACACACTATTTTGTTTCCAGGTAAGTATTGATATCTTAAGTAAATAACAGTTAAACTATATATAAATAACAGTTAAACTATATAAAACCATTACTTATTAATTAAGAAATCAAATTACAGTACGGCTAGAAAATCCCCTGATGATTTGCTAGCCGTACGGTAACCGGACATACCGGATGGCTAGAACGCAGGCTAGGCGTCCGCTTACTGGACGGCTAGAGTCTAGACACTTCCTTTAAAAAAAACATGGGGTATTATATATTTTTTTTAAATTAGCTCAAATAAGTTTAACAAAATTTGTGTGATTAGTGTCTGGGTCTGGATATACAATGATGATAATAAAAAATATATACAGGTGTGAAGTAGTTTGGGCTGGAGGGGGGTGGGGGTTCCAGACCCCAAGACAAGTGTCTGAGGCTACAATCAGATTTTCTTATAAGACAGAGTACTGCATATGTGCGGTAGAAGGAACCTTTTACTAAATCATGTTCTTATTATTAATAACAACATGATAGTTGTAACATTTGTCCGTTTACAAATTATCCGAATTCTAACACACTATACCAAGGTCAAGTTAACCGACAATTTTATCAATTTCACGAAATAACAACACTTACCTGTTAAATTTTGAAAGTGGATTTATTATCGTATTCATTCTGACAAGATGACAACGAAATCGCACGATTTATATCGATACAATTGCAAAATTAAGAAAAATATTTTTTTGAGACGGAAGCAGACATTATCCGTCGCTTACAACATCAAAAACACGCAAAAGGATGCGAAACTACACGAAATAACACCACCAAGAATTAAAGGTGAAACGTTACATTAGACTCTTCCACGCGTTTATATACTACATATTAACTCCGTATTGCTAGATTGATAAGTGGAACAGACTATCCGTTACATTTGCATTTGATAGATATGGGGATTTTTGAAACGTACCACCTGGCTTCAGAAATCATTTATTTCCATTCTACATTGTATAAAGTGTACTAAGATAGGCAAAGTGAGGTAATAATAGTTTTACAACTTTGCATTTCTATTGAATATCGGAAAATACTGTTTCATTGCCGACAACCATGACAGGAAAATCATCAAATTTTAAAATACCTCCAGTGCAAATCTAGCTTTAATGTAATAATCACTCAGTAAACACAACTACCCAAACAAAAAAAGGCCCAATAAACACTGTCAATAAACGCCACTAAAACCATGATCCGCAAGCGAGTTGTTAATCCAATAAACACCATCAAAACCGTGTTCCAATTTCACATGCAAATGGGCTAATTAACATAAATGTGTCATTTAACAACACGCTAATGGAGCGCACAATAGATCGCTCAATGGAACGCATAATAGATCGTATAATGGAATGCATAATAGATCGTATAATGGATCGCTTAATGGATCGCATAATGGATCGCTAAACGGAACGCATATATAATAGATCGCTTAATAGATCACTCAATGGAATGCGTTTCATCAAACTGATATATTCCTAACTACAGACTGTATTTAATTGAAACCTGATGCATACAGTTTTGGCAAATCGTTTATGTGACTGGGAATAGCCTGGATTTGCAGAGATATGCAGTAACTGTTGAAAAGGTCTTTCTGTTAAAATTATTCAAATAGTAATTTGTTAAATAATGTATATATATATATGATACAAATTTAGCAATCATTCAACATTTTCATGATCATTTGGATGCAGTTTTATACAAATCATTTGATAAACCATGCACCTAACAGAAATTCCATCTTTGATTTTGTGAAATATGGATAGACAAAGAGAAACATACATTTATTAACTAGTTTCCATATAAGAAAGTATACAGGTCATTTGAATCAGCTAGCATTTAAAGCTATTGTGTTATGAATTTGATAAATCTTTGAATTCTAACATACACTTATTTTATTGAAATCTATACAGAATCACAATGTAAACATGCATTTATTCATACTGAATTGTAAGTGCATGTATTAAGAAAATACCTTTAGTTGTAAATCATAGAAATTAAATGAAATAACAACCACCATTTTCTCTTCAGTAAATCCATATCATGTCCAACCTCTACACTTATTACCTACAAAATGCACTTATTTCTGTCCCTCTATATTATACCTTAGATGAGATAACATAACATAACCGTAGCAACTAGAAGATCTGCTGTTATGGTACATTGGATGGATTAAAACCATATGTTTCCTGATAAAAGAGGAGAAAGTCTTCTGAATGGCTTTGTAGGCATACAGACACTAAAAAGAAAAATGGCGCGAAAAAAATGGTAGTCGCATAATGGCGGATACAAATAGTCCTCAGTTTTTTTTGCTCTGTAGAGCTATTTTCCTTATTTTCTTTGCATTTTTTTTGCTAAAATCACATGACAGATCTATGCTTGACATGTAGGTAGCATTTTCATAATGAAATAACAACATTACAAAATTTTTCATGGAAACTTAGATCATACACCACAAGTATAATTTGGGGTTGCAGTTTTTAGCTGATTTTGCAGTTTGTGTGTTTGACTGAAATTATTTTTCTTGCATCAAACATGACCCCACTTTTCTTTTGATTTTTAGTTAGTACTGACAATATTCTTCATGAAAATGTAGGTTACAGACATTTAAAATGGGTCCTGATGTGTGCTGCGGTCATTGGAATTAGATCAGTTTTATATAGAATAAAGAACAACAACTATTTAGTGTGTTATAACCTTGTAAAGTTAATAACTCGCTTCAAAATGGCGGTCCATTTAATGGAACACGTTATCAGGTTAGCGATCCATTGAATTATTTCTTGATTGTTTCAATGGATCACTAATGGAATGCACTAACAAACACCAAAAAAGCAGTTTTGATAGTGTTTATAAGGTGCTTTTATAGTGTTTATTAGAAAAAAAAATTGTTTGGGTAAGTGTAGATCTAAGCAGGAAGGTCTTTAATCAGTTGTTCCAGGGGTGTAAGTAACCATCTGCTAGTTTCTAACACTGATTTCATTACTTCACCCGCAAAATTAAAACGGACAGTATGACCGGCTCAACAACTGCTTTTATATGAAATCAATTTTTGTTAGGCCATCTATTTATTACTCGTCCATTTGATTTAAGACGTTTCATACAGGCAAAACAGCGGATAGTTCAGTTTTGGTTTTCTCATCTAAAGCGTAACGTCATGTATTTTTCGTGAATAGAACTTATTTTCAATATAAATCTATACTATAATCAACAAAGTTCTACTGTATTATATCTAAATGCATTTGATTTTTATGCAGTTTACAGCATGTAAAAAAGTAAGATGAAAACTGGAACTGTAATCACCAGAACACTATTATCCTTTCTTGCATACCAGACTGGGATTTCTAGTGATTTCACCGGTGCTGGAAAACTCCATCTTACACCCCGGGATGTAAGATGACTCTCATGCTGTAAATGACGTATAACGAACTACATCTGTACAGAAGATTTGTGTAGTAATATAATTATGTTTTACGTAAAACGGGATAAAAATCAAAAACCTTGATAGTTTCTCATTGTTCCTTAAAACATATTTTTCGATTAAAAAAACGTCATTTTACGGAAATAACATAATGTTTCACTGCAGATGATAAAACAAAACCGGAACTATTACGTTGTTTTCGTCCTTCTAACGTCATTGCGTACTTCCTGTTTACGGACGTAAAATTCCCACTCTTGTTAATACGCTACTATACGAAACAAGTGCTATAAGAAAATCATTTGTTTGAAATTGTTATTACTATTATTTGTTGAATATGGCATGCAAGAAAAAAATTCGATCACTGGTGGTAGGTGCAGATGGAAATATCCGGCTCGAGGGTAACTGTTTAAGCGGTAACTCGGCTGAGCCTCGTTACTGCCAAAAACAGTTATCATCGAGCCGGATGGAAGAAACTTATAAAATCCTATTGTCCATAAAAATTGTGCACTAAACCTTTAAAACTTTTTTTGTCTGTATTAATAACAACAACAACAACAATAAATTTATTTCATTAAACATTTTACAATGTCTATAGCAAACTGACAACCCCAACACGAACATAGCTTTTCGGAAGATCTTACATGTACTTAGTTTCTGATTTTACTTGCATGGTATAAAAATTTGGACAAATTTATTAACACATTTCTAGATTTTATTGACAAAAGGTTAGATAGTTTTTGAAGCGTAGACCATGTATTTCTTTAGGTATTTTTGTCTGAGATCTTTGTATTTAGTCCATATTAAAAGATGATGAAATTCATTTTCAACCATATTTGATCTACATTGAACACATATTCTATTATTTCTTGGAACATTAACATGTCTACCTGTTTCTATAAAAAGATCATGAGAAGAAGTTCGAAATTTAGTTAAGGCTATTCTGTATTTTTTCTCTTGTATTTTGTCTAAGTACGACTCAAAAGTAAATGAATGTTTGAATAAACAATATGTTTCTAAACGAGGTGAATTATTAATTGCCGCATACCAGGTTTGATGATATATGTCTATCATTCTTTGTCTGATGATATTATAATTTAACAACATAGTAAATTGATTTTGCCACAGATACGCTAACCCTGCTTGATCTAATATACATTTTACTTGATGCGCCCAATTGGTTTGGTTATACGTAACGCCATTATCAACATCAGTCTTTAACATACAATACGTTTTAAACAATAAAGAAGTATCTTTCTGTTGTAAAACTTTAAGCCAGTATTTTATAATTATTAGTTTCCTATAAATATACATCGGGAATCTTCCTATTTCCCTGTAAACAGCATCCAGATTGGTGGAATTTCTCACACAGTAGTTTTCGACAAAATTTAGAATGCACAGATTCGACATTAAAGGTAAACATGTAATAAGCAGGCAAATACATGGAAGAGCGGTGCCATTGATTGATAATGACCATGGCAAAGTTATAATAGCCCGAGGGCTTCACCGTACTCCATATATTAACCTATACTTTCTTTCGGTCTTATAGTCTCTGCCGTGAAATGTCAGCTTAGACGATAACTATAACTGAAAGGCGCTTGAAGTTAATATATGAACCAAGTTTTACAAAATTATTCAAGGTCTTTAGGAGCGGGCACGAAAATTTAGCCGTGTCCTGGACTAGGATATTTCACCTTCAGCCGTCTCCGCGTAACGCCTGGAAGTCGGGCTCTGCACGTTTTCTCGATAATAATAATTGTCCATATATATAGAGAAGACACACGGTGTGCTTGAGTACGGAATAAGACCAGATCCGTATGCATTGATATAGATTTTGGCACCTATTCCAAGGCTTTTGGTCCCGGTAGTGAAGATAAATGTTTGATATACATGTTTTTTTCTTTTGGTAAAAATGCATATTGATAGTGCATATATTATCTTTAAAACCTCAGTCCTGCATCGATCCAAAACGTTAGAGGAAGTGACATGTGGCTGTGATGTGCAAAAATGAGATCCCGTTCTTCACAACTGTGATGATAGGAACATGTTTTTCGTACGTGTTCAGAATATAGTATCCAAGAAGTATGTCGTTACAAAGAGCTGCCTTGAAGAAGTAGGAAAAACATCAAGATGGCTAAGTGAAATCTTCAGCATTAGGCGCTGTGCGGATAAGGAGCAATCTAGTTATTAGTTTAATGTCGATTATTTCAAAGATGAACACTCTCATTTAATCAAGCAACAATTTTGCACATAATTGTGTTTTCACATTTTGTTAAAACGTTTTAAAAGAAAAAAACACACTGACTTAGTACAATTAATACTTTGTAATTTATTCATTTAATTCTGGCACATTAGCATTACACTTCTTAGCGCATACAATACAAAATACAGTTCGACACATAACTGACTGACATAATTTAGAATCCTCATAATATTCATAATTGTTTCAACCAATCGTCCATCTTGAGCAGTCATTATTTCCTGTCATTTCCTTTCCCTCGTCGCAGTGGTTGAGGATAGTCCTTATTGTTTCCCGTCATTTCCTTTTCCTCAGATGGGTTATGATAGTCACAATCATGATCCTAAAAAAATATTTAAAAAAAGGTAAAACAGAGCCTATAAAAACATATCAAAGGTAAAGGATATGATAACGTATTAAGGGTAAAGGATATAATAACATTTGAAATGCAACAGTTAGGATGAAAGATATGATAACATAATTATTGAGAGTAAAGTATATGATAACATACAAAGGATAAAGGATGTTGGATGTGATAACATATCAAGAGTAAATGATGATAAATATCAAAGTGTGAGAGATATAACATATCCAGGGTTAAAGGATATGACAGCATATATCATAGAAAAATATATGACTACATATCATTAATGCTGAAGTATATAACTGCATGATAACATATCAAAGGTAAAGGATATGACAACAAAGCTACGAATAATTCAGTGGGATAAGTCAGAAAAATTGCATTCAAGACTGATATCTTAAAGTCTACGACTTACATTTGTTTCAGAACTTCTGCTACTTAAGTGTAGAATAATATCATTAGGATCATCTACATCCGTTTCTAACCCGTTTGGTCCTGAAATTATACAAAAAAGCATCCGATCTGTCCAATGGGCAAAGCTCAAACAAAACACATGCGGTCTTTCCAAGCGACCTGTTTAATAGGTAAGTCGGCTCTGTTCAAGTTTAAACTTTAGCCAGGCTAAAGGTTAAAAATCAATGGAGGAACGTTAGTTTGTTTGTTTGTTTTGGGTTTAACGCCGTTTTTCAACAGTATTTCAGTTATGTAACGGCGGGCAGTTAACCTAACCAGTGTTCCTGGATTCTGTACCAGTACAAACCTGTTCTCCGCAAGTAAATGCCAACTTCCCCACATGATCAGAGGTAGAGGACTAATGATTTCAGACACAATATCGTTTATTAAATACTCACGGAGAACATACGCCCCGCCCGAGGATCGAATCACGACCCCGCGATCCGTAGACCGACGCTCTACCTACTGAGGTAAACGGGCGGGCAAGGAACGTCAGAGTACTGTTTTAAAACATTGTCATATATAGGATGATTGATATATTCCGCCGTAAATAGGTACTCCCTTGATTCGTCTAACGATAGAACTAGATGTGTTTCCACAGGTCACTGGTTATTTTTAATTTACAAAATCTTTGAAAATGTTGCATTTATATTAACGCTAGAAAAGGAGAAATATCTTACATGTCTGGTTGAGCAAGACAACCGTTTTCTCTACCACATAACAATGTAATATCGAAGAACTGCATGACAAGCCCTTGTAACGATTATTTTTAGACCATCAATGAGAAAAAAAAACGAATATAAGAATTGAAATCCTCCCATAGGCTATCCAATATTGATCACAGAAACAACCAGTCCGATGACCAGTCAGAGGTTCAATGTGGAAGGTTTATGTCTGTGCGTATTTGAAAAGCATGTAGTAATCATTAGAATGGAATGCTGAATGTTTAGCTTTAATGCCTTAATAATACCTTGCTAAGTCAAACGAAATTTAAAAATAAATGTAGTAGAAAATGCAAATAAACATCTTATTATTTTGTTTTATTGATATGTTTTTACAAAAATGAAACCGCACCGGATCAGTATACTGGTGTTTTCGTTATTTCTGGTGGTAAAGTTCAAAACGTCTTGAACAGCTAAAATTAATCTTCAGTAAATCTATTTTGAGATGGTCTTATTGGTTAAGAATTTGCCGATAGTCATAGCCTCAGCTGATCGCATGTAATGACATGTTGCCGTTTGACAGAAGCCCAGTAGTGGTAGCTGGATGCAGATCTCTGTGTATAGATATACTTTGTGTTGACAGATAATTAAAGATGAAATATCTTAGCTAAAATGTTGTGAGCGCTTTTTTTTTAACAAAATATTTACTTTAGTGCATTTTTTATCTCTACACATGCATATTTCAAAAATAAAAACACCCTAAAGTATCAGAACCGTGAATAATGCCGTCGCCAAACTTCCTTGAGTGTATTTTGCAGAATCAAATAAAACTTAGTCCATGTAGCTAGACAAACATCACCTCACCCCTACCAGGAATCATAGCCCACATTTCTTTCTTTCCCAAGCCTTGAAAAATTCGACTGCTGAATACCCTTCTACACCATGAACAGTCCAGCCGCGGTCTTGATGTACTTGCTAAACGGCTGGCTAATGTTTTTTTTAACCATAGCACTGCTGCTAGTTGTTCTTTATCGTTTTTCAACAACTGTGACATGACATGAGCCTCAGCTACATAGTTGTGATTGTTTGTGACGAGTATCACGTGGATGTTGATATAAAATCTACATTTTTTCGATTGTAACTTTAAACTTTGAAAGATAGATACCTAGAACAAGAGGGCCAAGATGGCCCTAGGTCGCTCGATCACCAGAGAAACACACCATAACAGTGTAAACATGTCTGACCTAGTGATTTCATGGAAACAAATATTCTGACTAATTTTCGTTAAGATGGGGACCATAAATGTGGTCTCTTGAAGTGTAAACAAGTATTTTCTTCAATTTGACCTAGTGACCTAGTTTGTAAGCCAAGGTAACCTACATTCGAACTTGACCTAGATTTGATCAAGGCAATTAATCTGACCAAATTTCATGAACCTCAATTGAAAAATACAGCCTCTTTCGCATACGAAACGTTTTTCTTTGATTTGCCCTAGCGACCTAGTTTTTGATCCCAGATAACTCGTATTCAAACTTGACCTTAATTTCATCAAGGCTATCATTTTGACCGATTTCATGAAGATCAATTGAAAAATACAGTCTCTATCGCATACACAAGGTTTTTCTTTGATTTGACCTAGTGACCTAGTTTTTGACCACAGATGATCCATATTCTAACTGGACCTAGATTTCATCAAGGCAATCATTCTGACTAGACTTTATGTATATCCAGTGTAAAATGCAGCCCCTATTGCGTACACAAAGTTTTTCTTTAATTTGAACGGGGACCTTGTTTTTGACCCTAGATGACCCATATTCAAATTCGACCTAGATTTCATCCAGACAAACACTCTGATCAAATTTCATGAAGATCCGGTGTAAAATGCAGCCCCTATTGCATACACAAGGTTTTTCTTTGATTTGATCTGGTGACCTAGGTTTTGACCCCAGATGACCCATATTCCTACCTGAACTAGATTTCATAAAGGCAAACATTCTGACCAAAATGCATGAAGGTCAATTGAAAAATACAGCCTCTATCGTATACACAAGGTTTTTCTTTGATTTGACCCAGTACCCTAATTTAATTTTTGAACCCAGATGACCCATTTTCGAACTTGGCATAGATTTCGTCAAGGTAACCTTTCTGACAAAATTTCATGAAGATCAGTTGAAAAATACAGCCTCTATCGCATACACAAGGTTTTTATTTGATTTGACCTAGTGACCTATTTTTTGACACCAAATGACCCATTTTCGAACTTGGCATATATTTCATCAAGGTAATCATTCTGACCAAAATTCATGAACCTCATTGAAAAATACAGCCTCTATCGCATACACAAGGTTTTTCTTTGATTTGACCTAGTGACCTAGTTTTTGATCCCAGATGACCCATTTTCGAACTTGGCCTAGATTTCATCAAGGTAATCGTACTGACAAAATTTCAAGAAGATCAGTTGAAAAATACAGCCTTTATCACAATATGTGATATATACAAGGTTTTTCTTTGATTTGATCTAGTGACCTAGTTTTTGACCCCAGATAACCCATTTTCAAACTCGGCTTAGAATTGATCAAGGTAATCATTCTGACAAAATTTCATGAAGATCAGTTGAAAAATACAGCCTCTATCGCATACACAAGGTTTTTCTTTGATTTGACCTAGTGACCTAGTTTTTAATCCCAGATAACCCATTTTCAAATTAGGGCTAGATTTTATCTAGGTTATCATTCTGACAAATTTTCATGAAGATCAGTTGAAAAATACAGCCTCTATCGCATACACAATCTAAATGTTGACAGACGACAGACAGACAGACAGACGACGGATATCGAGCGATCACAATAATTCACCTGAGCAGCATTGCTCAGGTGAGCTAAAAATAAAAGACGCTACTACACCCGACATTATAAATGTGCTATAAAATAATGAATAGATCTACTGTATCTTTTATCTAGTTATCTAAAAGTTAAAAAAGATTACTGTTATTTTAGAAAAGTTATTCCACTTACTGAAGTTTCCATTTTCCAATGAAGAAGTATTTGATTGATAATCCATGTTGTCCGAGTCATTGTACTCATTCTCATTGTTGTCATTGTTTTCGTTTTCATAGTCAGATTTTTCTGATGTTATGTTTTCTGCAGCGTTTCCTGTCGTGTCAGTATAGCTTTCCGTTGCTTTTGATGGCTTTACTGTAGTGGCAGCATTGCTACTTGTTGTTTCAGGTGAGATGTCTGTAGCGTCAGGTTTGTTGTCTGTAGGATTTGGTGTGATTTCCGTGGTTACAGGATCGGGCTCCCCAGGATCGCTTTCTGTTAGTGTTTTTGTAGTGACATCATTGTTAGGATTACTATTTGTTGTTTTGGGTGGGAATACTGTACTGTCTGTAATGTCTTTTGTTGTTTTAGATGGAATTACTGTAGTGTCAGGGTTGTTGTCTGTAGGCTTAGGTGTGATTTCTGTAGTAACAAGATTACTTTCTGTTGGTTCTTTTGTGGTGACATCATTGTTTTCTTTTATTTTTGGTGGTGAGGTTGAAAGAGTTCCTTCACCTTTTTCCTGTTCTTTGCTTGCGTTGTCTTCCCTTTTGAAAAGATGTTTTTCGTTAGCATTTCGCCTCTCATGCTTAAAATAGCGACTTTCCCTTTGTTCGTTGTTTCTAATTTCTGTTTTCCTCACGTTCTCATCTCCTTGAAACTTTTGGACATGGAAGTGTTTTGTACTTTTCAATGGGACCGGATCACTTCTTTTATGAAACTTCGTAAAATCTGGTCTGTTCTCTTCTTCGTTTGTATCATGATAAACAAATCTGCTGTTTATGTTAAAACAATTATCGAAAAACAGCATAAACAGCAATACTATTTTACTAAGAACTTTCATTTTTCCCCATTTTTCTATCCAAAACGTAACGTCAACATCAATGACGTCAAACGTTTGCTTTTTACAGTTACGTTGAAGTTGGCGCCATAAATTGTGATTACGCTATAATAATATCGGATCGTAAGACTACACGTACGGTCTACTCAACAGGGACAGTGGATACCTGGTACATCTGTAAATTTTAAATCAAGGACTGATAACAAGTGCTTATTGAGTGATATTTCAAGCGATACACGTGAAGAATCAACATTTCATTGTACATAGACCGGTCATGATTTGAAGAATGTTGATAGAGGTCCACTAGGCAATGCTACATACCTTGGCTCTGTGTGTTGTAGTTCAAGACAAGAAGAATGTTAAAAGTTTTCCCTTTACAACTCTATGTAAAACTAAGTTTGCCCCAGGTTGGGGCCAATTTCAACCCTAACCCTAGAGCGGAGTGAATCCAAATATTTTGAGTGTGAATATAAAGTTCATAATTATTTGCTTGCTTTTGTTGTTTAAAACAGTAGTCCTCAGTTGCTCACACTCTCACACAATACCAAGATTATAAAAAAATAAATATGGGACTATTTTTACACGTCCAGAATATGTATGTGATGCGGTCACATAGAAATAGAAGGAAAATTCAAACGACACGAGGTTTAAACTTGGTAGTTGATTTAGGGCTATACCAGTTGCTAAAGCACTGGCTAAAACGCAAAGCTAGCTGTCCAGCAGAAGAACCACTTCAGAATCTAGGTCTAGAGATCAGGTTAAGTCTTTTTTGTGTTGTCTATAATTATGCTCAGTACATCTAGAAACGCAGCGTTTGTTTCCCCTCAGTTTCTTTTTCATACTTTCCTAGTGCATGTATAATAGAAGTTTGCGTAGTAGTATTGTAAAATCGTATCATCATCCAAAACCAAAACCGAAAAAAAATCAAGTAAGTGCAGTTTTCTTTCCATGTATCAGGTTAGAAAATATCGACTGTAGACCAAGCGTAGCGTTTCTACGTAAGATACAGAAACGTTATAAGACTACTCATACTTATTTCATACTATAGAAATTTAAGAAATAATGAACGACACAGATTGTTTCATTTCATAACCTTCATACAGAAGTCCCTGGAAACCACTTGACATTCGTAGTTTACATCACAAACTGACTCTTTTGTATAGAATGAAACATAGTCTCACCCCTGATTATATCTCAAGCTGTGGTGAAAACTGCTGCATACAACTTGTGAAACGACGACATTTAGGAATTACGTACTCGTACGACACTTTACTACAATTCTTTTCTTCCATTTGCTTTAAGAGATTAGAATGATTTATTTCCTCAGTTGCAAAATTCCACTTCTTTATCTTCGTTCAAACACAGAATCCGTGGTAACATTCGCAAAACACCTACACATTTCTACATAGGAGCGAGGAAATGTCAAATCATCATGCTCGCTTACGCAACGAGTGCAGTTCCGTAAACCAACTCTTACACAGGAAAACTATTTCTCCCTCACCCCTCTGTCATTGTGGCCGTATAGAAAGTAACCATCATTTCTTTTTTGAAAGTTCACTTTATACAAATGTCAGAGCGTTGTTGTTCCAAAAAGAAAGCTCTAACCTATGTACAATAATGCTCCATACGTTGTTGCATGGTGTTCCAAATCTTAGTGAAAACACCAACAATGAAATATTTCTCGCTGTTCAAAATTTCATTAGGGACGCTTTCCACGAGACAACATATTAGGTTTTCTTCCCGCATTCGTTAGTCCAAATCAAATCTTTTCGTCTTTCCTCTCATACTTCTTTCGAAAGTTCATTTGATCGTTGTTAAAATCATATTTCAAACATTATATACTTAACCGCCAGATGTATTAGTAATTTAACTTCAGTCGGAAGAAGAAATTTATAAGCTAGGTTTTCGGTCGTATCTCTTTTCAAATTGATTGTATCATTGTTAACCATGTCAATTTGTTTAAAAAATATGTTTAAACTAAGAAATAAGCTCTGATTTAGAGTATTCCATTTCGTAAATTCGTCTTTGATACCAAATTCAGATTTGGAAGTGGGCACCTAGCACATCTAATGCCATTTGTTACCAGTAAAATTGTAAAACCATTGCAGAAGTGGAAAAACAGAGGAAGAAGGGATGAAAAAATGAAAATGGAGAATTAGACATAATCTTTCATTTATATGATAATAACACGAAATAATGTTTAAATGATAATTAACACGAAGTGTACCTGCAACATACAAAACAAATGACTGGCCGGCTTACAGGAGGCTTATTCTTGTGTGTACTTTCTTGCAAAATGGTATGGGGTGACCCTCCACGAATTGACTAGGAAAAACCGTGCGCAATTAAAACGCAGTCTAGCACGTGTTCTTCGTGAATATAGCAAAAACAGGGGTGCAAAGAGATAAAGATGTTAAGTTTAACTTACACCAGGAAATTTACATATATGATGATTATACATTCGCCTTCATTATTCCATCCAAAGTTATGACGTTTATTTTGTTTAAACCGCGAAAAGATGGCCCCCAAAGTTAACATAATGCCACTGTTTTTGACTGAGGCAGAACGTTCTTCTTTAGATCACGTCACAGCTGTTCCGATTGGTGAGCTAAATGACTGATCATATTAAATACAGAAAAAATTGTAAAATTTATAAAACAAATACTGTATTAATAAATGGAAAAGAAATATTATGTAAATATAAGAAATAATTTATTTTCCAATTTCATTCAAAATGAAAGACAGAATATGATCGACATTCAAGCTATTAAAGAAGGACGACTAACACTGCTGTGTTATTATACAACAAAATCACTATACGTCATAGTGTCAAACGTCAAAGCTGTCCTGTTGAAAAGAAAACAACACAAAACAGTTGATTACTTGGTGGATGTCGTCAAGAATCTAGACCATGATCCTTGATTTCGTGATTTTCTCTTGAATAGACTTCAGATCTGAACTCCCAAACAATGTTCTTATTTAATGACAATTCATTGCTTGTGATAAATATTTTTGAATTAACTTGCCAAACGACAGTAACTTAGCGATATACACACGATGAACACGTGGAAATTGTTAAAAAATCAGTACATTTAGAAAAGAAATATTCGTGACAATTCTTTCAAAGCCTTTGTATAAAGATCTATAACTACTTTTTGCCGGGAAATATTTATACGTGTGTTGGCTTGAACGGCAGTTACGAACGGATGGAAGTCACGTTTAATTTACTATTACCCGCTTTTATTTCAATTCTAGAGATCCTCCCGAAGGTATATTTACGAAATAATAAATTGCCAAGTGTGGATTATCGTAGAATAACCAGTGTTTTGAGTTCTTATGCGTAAGAATATATCACGAAGGCCGTAGGACTGAATGGTATATTGTTTCGCATAAGAACGAAAAACTCGGGTTATTCTAGACAAATCACAGTTGGGAATTTGTTATTTCGATTCTAACACGATATACTGAAATGGTTTCTACTTTTTACGACGTAGGCCTACTACGCATTTGGTTTTGATGTTGAAATTCCTTCCCACGAAAATACGCTAGTATTTACAAACGTAACTTGACTTCCATTCATAAATAGAACTGCACGCGGATTGGGGCTGGGGGTGGGGGCGGCATACGTAGCAGCCAAAACACGCACGCGCATGGGCTATCGCAAATTCTAACACGATCAGCAAATGGCCTATATACACATACAGAGAAAGTCAATCAACGGTTATTTAAGCAATGACATGATTTTTTTTTCAGTATTCATGCGAAATGAACGGCAGAATAGGATCGGCATATCCATGAATCGCGCTAGCGATTCATTTTTAAGGACTTCGGACACTATCATATGCTTCTAGCCTACATTTTGAAGGCAAAATTCCCATTAAGTATTTAAACAATACCCAAATCGTTTCGAGTCAATGATAAACCAATGTGTTAGTTAACTTATTACAGCAGAAACTGGTTTGTATCTGTTCCTATCAAGATGTTTTTCTAATTTTAACTAGGCCAGGGTATATTTTCTTGAAAAAATAAAATGTTTATTTTCCGTAAAGATATAATGTCATCACATTACGGAAGTTTTAAATATATGAATTCCAGTCGAATAAAGTGACAAAATCATTTTATTTAAGGAAAAAATAAGATTTTAAGATTAAAATCCTATAAATAAATAAAAAATACAACGATATTTTTGCAAACAACCTGTACTTGATTTATCTATACACTGTTCGTAATGTAAAGGTATTGAAGCATTACATTTGTGAATAGGTATACATGTATAAGTGACCGGTCAGTTTTATTACAGTGGTTCAGGTAGTTATTTAAGTACATGTACACGCCTGTATAGTTCTGTTATAAGTGATGGCAGATAGTTGTGTGCTGCATAACATTAATACTAAGAAAAGGCAGTCATCTTATCGAGGCCGTAGGGTTGGTTCTTGTTTGGTATATATAAGTACCAGTGGCACAGATAACATTTGAGCCGCGCCATGAGAAAACCAACAGATGGCATATATAAATACGGCTAGACGCGAAAACGAACTAAAATGCCCACCTGGATACATTTTTATTACATGTTTAAGCCAAATGAGCCGTGCCATGAGAAAACCAGCCTGCGAAGACTAGTCGGGATCCATGCTGTTCGCTAACGGTTGGTCTAATTCCGATAGGCTTTGAAAGCGAACAGCATGGATCCTGACCAGACTGCGCAGATGCGCAGGCTAGTCTGGAACCATGCTGGTCGCAAAGCCACTATGTTGGTTTTCTCATGGCACGGCTCATTTGGCTTAAACTTGTAATAAAAATGTATCCAGGTCGCTGCATAAAAAATCCACCTGAAACTCGGCTGGACCTTTTAGTTCATTTTCGCGTCTAGCCGTATTTATATATGCCATCTGCATGGAAAGCGACTTGACACATCACTTTCGTGGCATCACACTGAATGTGAAACCGTCACTGATATGACCTGCCATGAAACTACTGTTCTTGACCTATGCATCACAGGCATATCAATGCCAAGCGGTATTTCTGTTGGATAGATTATAGTCAGGATCAGATTAACTGCTGTGCACATATTGCCTCTTTTTTGTGGTGTTTAGGCCTAGTCCGCCGCAAAGAACATTCTTCAATTCAGTTTTCACAGAAGGAAGATAAAATAAAAATATATATCAACGCACAGAATATGAAAAAATAAAGAAATGAAAAATATATAAGAAATACAAAAGAGTAATAAAAACAAAATGGAAAACAAATTACATCCTCAGTGGCGTGCGCGTCGCGAGGTGGAGGGAAGGGGGACATGCAGAAGATTACCTGGTGTGTTGCAAGTATGTTAAAACACATATTTGTCAATCTACTGCAACAAACAACCAGGATAAGCCAATTAAAATTTAACCCAACGAATAATAATGAATTCACAGTATTTGCTTCTTTCACTACTTTACATGTATAACATGCCTATGTGTACCCGTTCAAACATTTGTATAGTATTTGAGTTACAAACAGATGTAAAAATATGTGACAATCAATTTATTAAAAATGAATATAAAAAGTATTGGTTATAACTACAGGGTGTTCCCAAATGTAAAGTATTTTTTGTTTAAAAGTACTGTTCCACCCATTGCATCAACACAATAGTCACAGAAAATGTGTATAATTAATATCTACATATGCTGGCCAAATATGGTTTTGATGCGCGGGTGGGAACAATGTTGTATAAAGCAAAACACTTTTTATATCTATATAACAGGGTACGTAATTCTATTTAGAACAAAAATCACTGTTCTATGAAACAAATATTGAAAATTTGACTTTAAGAAATAATCTCAAATATGTATTTTGATGGCATATGTAATTAAATACTTATTTCTTAGTAGTTTATTTTTCACTCTTGGAGTAGGCAAATTCATATAGGCTAGAAAGTGTCCGAAGTCCTTTGCCAATCCTATTCTGTCGTTCATTTCGCATGAACACCGAAAAAATAGTTTCATTTCTTATATTTACATTATATTTCCTCTCCATTTGTAAACAATATAATATTATAAATTGCACATATTTTGTGGCATTTAACAATAAAATCAGCTTCCCGGCCATTCTGTTCAACACACGGAATATCTGCGACGTCATCTAAGGAACGTTCTCCCTGACTATACGCGGACGTCAAAACAGCGGTCGGTTATCACTATGCAGCAATGACGTAAATTTCGCACCTTTTCTTTTGCTGTTCATACGAAATGAACGTCATAATTTTCAATGGAAAAGAATAGGGAGAATGTAAATATTTTGCGATAAACCACGCTTGGGAACTTATTATTTCTTAAATAACCGTAGACTAATTTTCTTCTTTGCGTTTGTAGGTTATTTCCTGGTCTTGTTAGAATACAAATTTTGAAACAAATGTGAGTATACTGTCTCGTGTTAAAACTTATGTATAGGTACAGTGATCAAGGGTGGGGGTGGTACATGGACACGAGTTATCACACGGTGATCAAGGGTGGGGGTGGTAAATGGACATGAGTTTTGGCAGAATATGTGCTTTGCATTGCATTCTAAATATAGATAAGCTTCCTTCCCGTAACATAATTGAGCCGTGCCATGAGAAAACCAACATAGTGGGTGTGCGACCAGCATGGATCCAGACCAGCCTGCGCATCCGCGCAGTCTGGTCAGGCTCCATGCTGTTCGCTTTTAAAGCCTTCTGCAATTAGAGAAACCATTAGCGAACAGCATGGATCCTGACCAGACTGCGCGGATGCGCAGGCTGGTCTGGATCCATGCTGGTCGCAAACCCATTATGTTGATTTTCTCATGGCACGGCTCATATATTTTCGCGTAAAGCTACGCATTTAAATGCAATTGCTTAAAAGTTTCAGACATATATAAAGAAGCTATGCCAATGACTACATATTGTACACAAAATGATACAAATGTCTTTTGCGTGATACAGACTAGCATCAAAGTAATTCACATATGTATAAAATGTCATGGCTTCAGGTTGAATCATAACGTAATGTTTTCTAGAGAAAAAAAACAAACTAAAAATTCACAGGAAATTCCAAACGTGATGCCACCATATACCCTTCTTCCTCTTAATGACATAATCGAAGTAAGTGGCTAGTTAATTTCGGCACACATGGACCAAGGCATTTGAAACATATAAATTGTTATGCTGACATCTGCAACTTGGCTCAACAAATTTAACTGCCGTCGTGTCAGTAGCAACTGGCTTCGCGGCTTTCTTCTCTTTTGAATATCTTTTACCCGTTTTACACAATTCTTGGGGACTTTTTAATGCAGGAGTTCCGGAGTTTAACCTTACAAATGGTTCCCGTCTTGTAGGAGATGGCCCTCTATAATTCGTCTGCGAAGCACCGGAAATGTAGTACAGTTTTGGTACCCGTGTTTTATGCGTATAAATCTGTTTGCGCATTGCAATGACAAAGTAGGCAAGCAGGATAAAAAACAAAACAAGCGCGGCAACGGAAGAGCCAATCAAAACGTAGAAAATTGCTCCTTTGCTGTCTTTGCTGTCTTCATTTTTCTCTTCTGCCTCCAGTGCTGAAATAGTTATAAAAGACTTTGATAATATCGCATTTTAGAGGAGAGGGTTGGTCTGTTGGTTGTGACACGGCCGCTCAACCCGGACGTTGTGGGTTCGAACCTCAATGCGGTCACGACCACGTCTCATATGACGCACGTACTGCCTTTTCCAGTTAACGGACCCGACAGTGATTCAAGTAAATGTGTTCATCACAATCGAGCTGAAAAAAAATCAGTATGAACTAAAATGTCGCATTTTGGAAGTCATCTTTTAACTAAGGGGTCATCTGAACTTCACATTCAAGATGTGCTCACAAAATTGCTGTATATCCATATTAAGATCTAACTTATACGGCACAGTACAGTTGTATTAGAATAAAAGTGCATATACTGCATGTATAATATTGATTTCATAAAGTTCTATTTCTCCTATTGTTTTCATTTTTATGTAAACGGGAAAATGATTTTTCTGCGCCAATACCACGTACATTGCAGTGTTCTCTTGACCGTAAGTAGTGACTTGTATTGAACTCTCGTCGGATACGGAAAAATATTCAATGATGGAGGACTACTTTCTTTAGCTGTGACGTCAAATGTGACGTCAGATATAACGTAAGAATGGCGTCCCGATATTTAATGCGTCAAAATTTCACCGTTTTAAACCAATATTTAGTCTTTTATATCTCACTCGGTTTGGCTAATGTACTTCTAGGAGTAGCTATAGGTAATTTAAGGGTAATTAAAATAGTATTTTGACCTGCAATTATTCATTCGGCTCAAGTGGATATATTTGCTAGACTGGATAACACTCGGGGGAACATGGACTGGCAAAAACCACATGAGCCGAAAACAACATTTCAGATCAAAGTACTGTTATCATAATCCTACTTTATCACATCTTTGTCTTCATTCGGAAAGTAGGAATAGATCTGTTACATACATGTAGGCTCCCTATGTGTCTTCTCACCCTCAATTCATTGAACTCGTTGAATAAAATTCATAAAATGCTCGATATATCCCCGCATTTTCATTATTTTATTCAATTAATTAAAGGAATTCAATATGAAAAGACACTCATAGGGACATCCATAAGCTGGAGCAAAGTAATTTTGGCCTTGCATGATAAATAGCTTTTATACAAGATAAGTTTGTGATCCGCAACTCTTAATTTCCTTCCTAAATGACATGTTACATTGTAACGACCGGAAGTCATCCTTTGATCTTTGACCGTAAACGCTAGTATCAATCCTTTCATGATCAGTACTTGAGTGTGAACAACCAGGGCAACTTTTGAATTTGTTAATCTTCCACAAAGCTAAAAACAATTTTCACTTCCATTTGAAAAATACTAGACTTTTTTGTTGATGACCACTTTAATATTGCCATTCGGTATGATCATGGATGACATGTACTGGTTCTAACAATTGTCTTAGAAATATTTTGAGCAGTTTCATATTTTCAACACTGTACCAAAGTCTCTCTCTTTAAAAAAAATATTACAGGGGAGAAAATTATTGCGAAAACTATCTACAAGTAAGCAAAACATTTATGGAAGAAAAATGCTGAGCGTATGGTAGAAACTTGCTACATCTCGTACCTAAAGTGATTGTATACTTGTTCAACATCTCGTGAACCTTTGACTCCAGAGCTTCTGAAAAAGAAAAAAATACAAGTTGTAATTATAGAACAAATTTTCGGTTTAATTCATTAGAAAGCTCAATTGTCTTAAAAAGCGGGGTTCAATATGACTTGATCATGTACCTTTAAAAGACGTTATACCAAACTACATTCAGTTTTATATATTAAAGAGCAAATACATACATATGCTGCTATAAAATAAATGCCTAAAAGAGAGCCATTTAATTCAGTTTATTTCTTTTTATCATTTTGTAGTGTGGTCTACATAAAGCATTATCTATTACAGACTGAAGATCCGGAGATCAGATACTGGTAACTGTTTCAGTAGGAGAAACTTCCCGGGAAATCAATTTATGGTTTTTCCCTACTTCCCGAACGGGAAACTTGTTACTAAATATAGTAACTTGTTTCCCGTTCGGGAAGCAAAATCATCAATTTTTACCTGTTTCCATCAAAATGCCCGGTGCATAAGAGTATACATGGTGTCATGAAATGAAATATTCCAAGTTATACTTTATCTAAATAAATTCTACTGTTCATATTCTTTTAAATGTCCTAACAAAACTCTTATCTAAATTATTCATTTATTTATTTCAAAGTTTCGAGAACAGGAAACATAACCTCCCGATAGGGAAACACAGTTAAGTATATTTACATTGAATTGCAATTAGTCAGAATTATTACCCCTTTTTCAGTCCGAAACTCCTGTTGTGTTTTTTTTGTTTTTTTTTGTTTTTTTTTTTTTTGTTTTTTTTTCAGATTTTTGTACAGGCATATATGAAGCTTTTCATGATGCATACTATTAATATTTTAAACAAGAACTGCATGTGTATGAGTAGAGTATAAACTGCCTATTTGTCACAAAAATAGTGTTGAAGCATTTGGAAATCTTAATTTGTTTTAGCAGTCATCAAGCTGGGCGATGTTAAAAGGTGTTTTATTAGTATTATTTGTGTAACTAATAAGTAACATAAGAAAGACAAGTAGTTCAATATAAATCCATATAATGAGATTCCTGGCTGACAAGTTAAGGTTCCAATTCGGGAAATTTTGAAATTAAATAACTTCAAAGCTGAAAATAATTTTTATTAGGATATTTAAAAAAGTGAACGGTAGAAATATTCTTATGCACCGGGCCTTTTGAATAACACATGTCAAAGAAGGGTGATTTAATTTCCAGAACGGGAAGCAAGTTACTGTAAGTTTCCCGTTCAGGATGTAGTGAAAACCCCAATGGTTGACTTCCCAAACGGGAACTTTCTCCTACTTTGTTTTTGCGGTATCTCATGTTCCTCATGACCGTCTGATAATTCCATCCACATTTTAAACCAGTAAAGTGCTTTTTTCTCTGCACGAATTCATTTGCAGCATTTAGAAACGGCGAAAATTACTGGTTTATTCTGATAATGCAAGATATTTGTTTTTGACCATACCTTTTTGTTCACCGTAAATGGCTGTTATGTTGAAACCTTTTAGTTCCCAAATGTTGTCCGAGATAAAACGTACTGTTATTCGGGATGTTTTTGATATGTACGGCATAGGGGTTATTTCGCCACAGTATCTCGTTGGGGCATGAACAGTATCGCTCATACTGCAAGGAAACAATGGTACAGTTTAGGAAAATGACATGACATGCATAGTAAAGATGTTAAAAATATCTCAATATCTCAATCTGAAATGATTGTAGCACAGTCCCTTTGATATATAATTTCCACCACTCCGTTCTGAGTAATCAGCTCATTTATATGCTATATGTAAACCACTAAGCAGCTTATTTCCATCATGACAAACTTAAAGGCATAGTACAACATATCATTACAAGTCCTAATTTGGCCACTGACTTAAAGATTCACAAAAACTTTGAGTACGGTTTAACCAGTAGTGACACAATTTAAGGATCCGAATGCGTGCAGGTCGTTTTGATGAACTCACAAGTCTGAGAAAAAATCCTCGTTGATTAATCGGTACAAAAATACATAAATATTGATTGATTGTGACGAAAATTATACCCATCAATTCTTGGCAAAATATGATTGAAAGGTTACACTGGACCATAAATTTGGTAATTGTTAACACAGTGACCAAAAATCAAATGTCATTATTCTGTTTCATTAGGAATCAGAGTCGTTTACTAGATTTAGCTTATTTTGGGAGCATCGTTGAAACGTCAGTCTTTGTCAACAATGATCACGTCGTTGACCATTTATTCGTGATTCGTGGACTTTGTGATTAATCAGCACGCCACTAAAACTTACTTATAATCGTGTTCCTGAATTTCTAGGTAATCATGCTGGCAATTTGAAGACTTTTCGATCGACAGGTAGTGAAACACGAGCGCCCAGTGTCCTGTATTGGCTACCAGAGTCCATGTTTGGTCGGTATTCTTCAGGTACTTCTTTTTCAAAATGTTCATACGCGGCCTTATCACATCACCATCTTTGACTTCAGTTTTTCCGTATGCCGCATCTGGAAATATAAACTTGCTTACACATGGAGCTAAAAAAGAATAGAATGTCTTAGATTTGCTTCCGTAATACTGATTTTAGCATGATGATAATACCGGAAGCGTAGTAGCTCAACAACTAGCGAGCGCCGGAGTAGAAAGTCACAGATTTGAATCTCTTGATGCTGGAATATGATCACCGTTTTAAACATTCCTTAAGGCGTCGGTTCTTCAAACTTATGAAACAGAGTTTGAAAACAAGTCCCTTGATCAATGCATCCATGTTCTCTATACTCAGTTTTTGAAACTTGGACCCTGGGTTCATGATTTTTAGACTTTAACCTTAGAGACAATTGAAGAAAAGAAACAGAAGACAACTGCGAATTATTTCCTTGTTCTTATAAGGTCATGCTAGAGCGGAAATCACCAGGCACTTTTAAGAGTTCATGATTTCCATAATTGTCTTTTGTTTTTATATTTTTCTTCCTCATATATTTGGCATCTGGGGTTAAATCTTGAATCATAAATGTACAGTTTTTGTACAGTCTAAACGCATTTCTAAATGTTTGAGGTCGGGTGCAGAGAATTTCACTTCGTAATATGGGATACCAGCATTTTACTGTCAAACGTGCCGATAGGTTAAAGTGTCAATCATGTGACAGCAACCTCTTTTTGTTTTTCTTTGTTTGCATGACATTGTCCTATCTTTAAGGTCGCGACTTTAGACAAATTAAAATTTGGACTGAGATAAGTTTCCATTGATTTACTCTAAAGTACTCACAGCACTTTTTCAAAATCAAATGTAATTCATATTCAAATGAAAAATACTTTCTAAAGCTTTTAGACAGTATTTATTTGTTGTTCTCATTTTTGTTGCTTTTTTCTTTGTTTTTGTTGCGTTTAACGTCACACTGACACACAGTTAATATTGTTTATTAGGGGCAAGACCCCTAAGTGCACCTCCGAGCATTATTTTATCACAGGCTGGCACCTGGTTAGAATCACCGACCTTCCGTAGGCTACCTGGATAGCTTCCTTACATGAGGGAGGCTCGAACCCAAATTGGTGAGGAGCGATTAGAAGTCAGCGACCTTAACCACTCGGCCAAGGAGGCGCCTTTTTATTATTTAAATAGATATCAAATATATAGAGATCTGTATTTCAAAAAGCTTTAAAGTGTGTGTTTATTGTCAAGTTCCTTAGAACTGTAGGTGGAGTTGGTAGGTATATTTTATATTCTGTTTTCTTATTGTTGTTGATGCAATATAATTAAAACTGTTGATTTTACTTTATAGACAGAAAACATAAATGAATATTACTGGTAGGTGAAAGACAATGCAATACATTTGTATTACTTTAATAACTGGAAAACAACTGCTAGGGTCAAGTAGGGTTGGGTAACCCAAAACTTATTTTTAAGCCTTAACAGTGTGTGTTTTTTTAATCTTAGTCAGAAGGAGAATGTATAAATGATGAATGAATCAGTACTATTTTTATTTTAACTTGAAAAGTAACGGAAACATCTCATTAACACACTTATCACTGTGATTTGGTAAACAAAAAACGGGGGCGACATAAGTAGTCACATCACAAGAAAGTAGTTCCTTGAAAACACTGGTAATAAAAAATACACATAATGTTTATACAAATACTGAGATGTTTACGGAAGTTACGAAATGATACGTGAATATGATTGGTTTATTGTTTAAGTCCTGATTCGAACAACCGCATATAGAAGCATGATATTTAGGGATTTTTGATAAAAAAAAATTGCCTATTTTTAACTGTTAGGCTAAAGTATATGTTAAGCAATTTGCATATTTCTCGAAACCTTCCTAACAGACAGGAAAAAACATTTGAAGTATCGACAAAAAAGATATGTGTTTGTATCTACGACCTATTTCTTGACAAAAAGAATATTTTTTAGCAATGCGACATGAAATTCAAACTATTAATCAAAAGAACACATAAAAATTCACAAAGTAAAATGACTTAATTTTTATCAAAACTTTTCAGCCTTTCAAAATGGCTTTTCTCTGATTTGCTTATGAAAGGTTTACCTAAATTTAAACAAAACAACGTAACGTTTAATTCTTTCCTTCATAAATTAACATAAATGTCTGATTTTCAACATTTAAGACGGTTTTTTTAGACAGCCAAAGACCTACTACTTTACCTAGCATGCTTAACATACATCGAATCTGAGATAGGCTGATCCTTAATTTCAGGGGTCTCTTACTCTCAGATAGTAGAAACGCTTGAAAATGTTTACAAAACTGTAGATTGTTTTTATTAATGGCCAAATATATATTTTATATGAAAATAATAATTGAAATGTTATGAGAGTTGTGAAAGAGTTCAACATAAAAAGTCAGATTTTGTAATATTTTAGAAATATTTTCCGAAATAGATACTTCCATTGTAAATTTCACATTAATTCGCAACGATATATATTATCACATGATATAACTTAAGGAGGTAGGTTACCTTCATATTTGCATGTGCGCATGGCTGGGAGCTAACGTGACGATTTACGACAACATTTACGACAAACCAAATGTGTTTGTATATCCATTCTTCAGAAAAAAAATCATGAACCTGTCTCCGATCTGATGCTTAATGGTTTAATAATGCAGAAATAATTAATAAATTGCCTCTGAAACGTTGCTTTAAACTGACTTCACTGACGTCATGACGTTACGTGTCAGTTACCGCGCAAAATTAATAGCTTTTATTTTGAAAGTACGTAATTCTGTGCATTTTCTTTATTTAAACTATTTTTAAACAGCCACTATGTACTGAAATATTTTTTATGTGTCTTTCGCTCTGAATAATAATCAATATTTTGCTTCTTTTATATAATTATATTGAAATGTTATGCGAAATGTAAGAAAATGGATGATGGTAACCAATGTTATTGGGAATATAGCTGGGTGAAATGTTACTTAATACGGCCATTTTCAAATAAGTATTGGGCAGTTTGATTTGTAATACCTATTTTTCATTTCCGTTGATAATTTGTTATCTATATATTAAAACTTAGCTCTAAAATTGTTCAAATTTCACTAGAAAATTGTGTTTTCTTGAATTATATTGATGTTACCATGGGAACGAAGCCCGTGACCTATAAATCTAAATGTAAAATTCAAAAGCGTTGACTCTGGTCTATTTAAGGAACACAGCTTCGGTATTTTATTTTCATTTCAACAATATCCATAATTATAATAGCAGCATGCAGAACGATTTTTCCATAAAAAATGTCAGACGATGGGTACTGCTGTAAGTATTTTAAGCTGTGAAATTTGCTTAGATAAATGCAAATAACACGAAAATATTACTTACGTTAGAATTAAATATTTTAAAGCTACATAAACAAGAAATATTATCTTAATTATTTTTTTATAAGAAATTATGATAAAAGGCAAGATATAAGCTATTTTAAACATCTCTGTTGCCATGGTTACTTTAAACTTTAAGAAAAATAGGGTACCATGTAAAGTGCTTGGTATTTTGCTAATAATATTACCCAAATATTCAATCTTAATTGTTCATTAACAGAATGGCACTGAAGCCGTTGAAAAACCCCGTTTTCATACATAGTTGTTTAAAAATGAGAGAAAAGGTGTTACCATGGAAACACGAGTCCCGCGACATATATATTTTATGCTTATATTAGAAAGCTAACGTGCATACTAGTAAAATTATTAATTATGCAGACTTCTACGGATAACAATGAAACCAAAATACACTGAAAACTGTTAAATATACGTATTTTCCTTCTTCTTTCTATATAAAGTACTTTTAGGTGGTCATGTTCTTCAAACCTGTATAACAATTGTATTTGAAGGACCAGAGATAAACGAAATTGAGATTGTAGCAGTTAAATTACACGAAATACAAAAATTTGCTGCGGTTAAACTAATTTGAATTTACCCTGGTAACAAGGTAACCTACCTCCTTAAGTACCATCAAGTAAGAAAACCGCTACAGTGAATAAACTTAATTCTGGTTGCACTTTTTGAAGATGTGCTACTCTTAAAAAGTTCAAGAGAGACAGATCGCTATCTCAAATAGCGTGGACTAAACGGCAACTTGCTCTCCTTTCACATATGGGAAAATTAGACCCATCGTGAAAATCACCACAAAAGCCGATAATACGTTTGGCCAGGTAAATCGGCTGTCAAGACTGTTCGCTAGTTTTCGGCCTACTCCGTATTTCAGGCCGATGTCTAACCCTTCCTCGCCAATGTACCGTTACATTAATACTTTTGATCATATGGATTTAGGGATATTGTTAAGTCTAATTTACAGTGATTGCAAAGATAGATTAGAAAATAGAAACCTAAATGGCTGTTGGTGGTTTAATCAGAATACCATTTATAACGGTATTTTCAACAAACACATTATTATAAAACCAAACAATGTCTTTCCAAAAGTAATTTCTACTTTCTTACAATCAGATGGAAACTCGCTTTTATAATACTTTCTTTGATGTTCATGATTATGAAATAAAAATTTTAAGTAGTTTTTTTATGTAATCAAATAACTGCATATTTATCATTATGTCGTGAGCGGTGTCCAACTAGCTTAGAATTTTATGTCAGCTCGAAGATCGAAATTCAACTTCATAAGTTATCGAATTTTGATCCTAAGCTACACCTGAAGATTGAAAAACGTCAAATTGCAAAATAGCTTTTAATTTCGTGCCAGCTCAATGATCGAAATTTATAATATTCCAAAAGCCAGATTTCGATCTCGTATTGAATGAACAGCCTGTTCCAAGATTGATATTGAAATGAAAAAGTCAAATATCGAGCAAGCAATTAGTGTCGAGCCATCTCGAAAATCGTACTTCAAATTCTGAAAAGCTGAATTTCAGTATAATACTGAAACTGCGATATGCTCACAAATCGTGCAAGATCGGATATATCGAAATTCAAGTTTTTATGCCCCCGGCATCTACTGATGCGGGAGGCATATAGTGATTGTCCTGTCCGTCCGTTCGTTCGTCCGTCCGTCCATCCGTACGAGGTTAACCAAATGGGACCGTTTCGTTTAGCTTCAATACCCCTTACTAGAATGACTTGATACTAATGCAGATGTAACCTGTGACCATTCCTCATCTTCAGACATCACCTGACCTCAGTTTGACCTTGACCTTGAACTTGACCTCGTTTTGGACTTAGGTTGCTTTGTATCGACAAGGATGCCACCTGGGGTATCAAGCGTTTATTGAACACAGCTCCTTGTTAAAGATCTAAATAGATTATTCTCAGTAACATATTTCAAGCATGCTCGAATTTTCAAAGCAATCGAATTTAAAACTGGTATTGAATGTGAAACTATCTTTTAAACAGCCAGCTTCCGGGAAAACCCAGTACTGGTGTCATATGAGAAGTCATGGTCGTGACCCCTTTCACGGATGCTCGAACCCACGACCACTGGGTTGAGCGGTCGACACATTATTCACTGGACGACCGCTCCCCTCAAAATATTTGAATTTCGGTCATCCCGCTGGATCTAATTTCAATTCTGCCTCGAAATTCGACGAATTCTTTTTATTTTAATTTCGATTTCCTAGTCTGTGCGAAATTCAATGTAAGCGAAATTCAACATCATCCTTTCAAAATTTGAATTTTGATTTTCTTCTTCTAACTTGCCCAAAATATGCCGCCTAAAATTTCAACGTTTCTTTTTTTAAATTTTGAACTTCGATCCTCAAGCTGTTTAAAATTGACTATTGGCTGTAAACAGATCATATTATGGAGCGTCCATTAATTCATAAATCTGTACATGTATGCTGTTAAGCGGGTGAGAAGATATCAGTCTTTACCGTTTAGGAGCTTAAATTCCGTAAGAATTGACGGAAACATACGAGAATGTTCGAGTCTTTCCGATAAGGAAAAAAAACCTATACTCATCTGCAAAATGCTTAAAAAACACCATTTTCTTCTTCACCTAGAAAACTGAAATTAGTGTGAAACAATAGCTAAATGAATATAGATTACTAAGTCGTTTGCAAAGGCCTTTAAGCACACACAAGAATCTATTTATTCTTTGTTAAACAGAAGAAATTTAAGCAAATTATCCATATTTTACTATATTTCTAATTATAGTTAGACAGACATAAAGTATACGCAAAAAAGACCATTTTCTTTTAAATTCATTTTTAAAATAAAATATTCATAAGAAAGACAATGCATTGAATATTATCACATCGTTTGCAAAGCTAAAAAACCTATAATACTTTTTCCATGAATTTAAATAAAGTAAAGGGCTCCTTTGCGCTATATAAAATATTTTCACTCGTGTGAAAAATCGATGGGTCTAATTTTCCCATATGTCTGGGTTTTTTTTATTTGTCACGTGCTTATGACTCATGTGCTGTGGTTTGTGTTAAGGTGCTTTGAATATTTGAAGGATTAATTTCTTGAAAAGATTTTCAATTTTTGACAAGTTCAAGGCGAAAAGGCATTACGCCGCACTGCAACCGCGCTACCAGCAATTTGGAAGGGGGATGGGAATTGTTTCCTCACTAAATGTCGTTATAAATCAAGATTCAGTATAATTAATCAATTAATCAATCAATCAAACAATCAATCAATCAATCAATTAATTATACATACATAAGTGCGCAAAGTCAATGTGACATGAAAATTTTCCAAATTACAGATCTGCATGATCTAGCGGTCAGGAACACTAAATTATTATTATTAATGTATTTCAGTCACGTTTTAAAGTCGTTAAGGATACGAAGAAAAAATAATCAAATACAAGTAAAGTAAATGTTTGTTTATTATAGTGTCACCCCTATACTGAAAGGGCCTGCCAAGTTGGCTAATGAGACACCTACATACATTGGACAGCATTACTTCCCGATTCCAGTTTTTTAATGCCAGGCACCAGGCAGGTAGGCAATCGGTAACCATTATTTAACTAGCTGGCGGCTCACCAACCGGTCTCTCTTCAGTAACAAGTCCCGTCTCTGACAGGGCTCCAACCTTCGACACAGCAGCCTTATTAGGCCACCACAGCTCGCAATGCATGTTGCAGTAAACACTCCAAATTCTTCTTAATAAGCTAAATTTGTTCATCATGGATATACGCTGTATGTTCTATCTAACAGGGCACATTTTTAGATGATATATTATATTAGATTATAATTCAGCGGTCCATATTTTGTGACTTTTTTCAACACTGAATTTTCTGGGTTAAAATAAACAATTGAAGAAAAACTTTATGACAATTTATTTCTGATGTCATCTTATAAAACAGTTATTGAATGGCTTGTCGATCAATAGTCACATTAAGTGTATATACTATTGGCCAAAAGGGTTCTCTCAAATTTCAGTTGATATGTTCAAACGTTGTCCATATTTCTAAAGATATTGTTCATAAATAATTGTATAAAAGAGTTGTCTAAATCAAAGATTAATATGAAGAAATGTGTTGTATAAAACCACATAAAATGAAGTACCATTTTATTTTTTTTACCAAATTTGATTTGGATTTCAGAAAATCAATTTCATTTTGCACGAGATTCATCTCCATGTACATTAAAAATGTAACTATTCCAACGCAGCACTACGCAGTTTTAAGGTATCCGATCCAATAAGCAAGTTTTATATAACAATGCTTTAAAATATATCAAATATTGATGTCTGGTAAGCTCATATAATTTTGGTATCATTTGAAAGTGTATTGTCTACCGAAAAAGCAAATATGAATTACATGACAAAAATATGTTATAGAATTATTTTTTTTTATTTATAGTCTTCAATGATACTTTAACAGAAATCCAGTTATTACAGTGTAAGATTTATCATTTCATAGTAAAAAAACATGAGTGTAATGATTCTTGCATATTATTTATGGTAATTTTATTTACTCGAATTCTTGTTCAGCAGACAGAACTCTTTTAAATACTGAAAAAAAAAGAAACATGAGGTCACCAGGCATCGAAATTTACCTACTTATGGATCGGATACCTTTATATCTTTTTAGATTATTTGCATGGCATTATTAGTAATCTATTTTCGTTTTAGAAAAATATATTGATAATAACACAATAAAAGTCTAACAAAATATCCCACCCCTGATGTCACAAACAACTGCACCTTAGAGAGAATAATTTAACATTTATAATGAAACAGGTTTCGACTTTTTTTTCTAAAATATGATCAAATTTCTGACCACAGCTAAAAAAGAAAATGTCTTCTCTACGGCGGAAGAACAAATTCCTTTTCAATAAAATTCGATCTCTTTTAGAACTGAAGAAATTCTAAATAACTATTTCTGTGACATTTTAAAGATGGGATAAGATTGAGAACTGAGTACTTGTATATCATATGAATACATGATTTATTTATGTTATATTTTGTATTGTTTTACCGTCGTCCTTATTTTCAGAATATATTTCACTAATGTAGCAGTCTGTTCGGATAAAATCTATTTCGTGTATACAGTAGTGCTAAATGATAAAAACATAGCCTGATATTTAATAAAAGAAGCTACACTAGTGGCCACAGTTTCTTAGTGATGCTAAAATTTAAACTATTTGTAAAACAATACTTATAAAACAAAAACAAAATGATTAAAACAAATTAAACTCTCAAATAAATTAAACCCTGATATTCTTACCTGCCCTCTGAAGACAAAATGTCATACACCACAGAAAAAACAAATAAAATCCACACTTCATAACTGTATTACTTTTTGTCTGTAATCACTTTTACTTCAATGTGTCCATTGTTTTTTATGAAATACACAAGTCCAGTTTGTTTATCATGAAATACGCAAAATATCCGTCTCTGACCTAGCTGGAAGTCCAAGTTAATATAAGTGTATATGTGAAGAGGATAAACTTAATGCACGACACACTTCTTGCTGGTATAAAACTTCCTCTTTGTGTAAGTAAATGAGCTAATCAGAGAATATTAGCAAGCACGTTATTAAAATGTTCCTTGTTTGTACATTTTATGGTGTATTTCTAAATACCATGGCATTTAGTAACCAGATCATTGTACGCTGTGCTCTGAATATATTTAAATACAGCGTAATTACGCAGTAGTAGAGACGAAAACAAGCAAAATGAAATATTTGTTTTCTTGTATGTAACTTTATTACAATGTTATATTATTACATAAATCCGTATATAAAAGGACTTCAGTTAAAACTTGAAAGAAATGTCTATGAAAATTGACTTCTAAAGTGTTATGGACCTTAAAAAATATTTCTAACTATTGACCAGCAAGCCATTCAGTAAATGAGCCACACCATGAGAAAACCAACATAGTGCATTTGCGACCAGCATGGATCCAGACCATCTTGCGCATCCGCGCAGTCTGGTCAGGATCCATGCTGTTCGCTAACGGTTCATCTAATTGCAATAGGTTTTGAAAGCGAACAGCATGGATCCTGACCAGACTGCGCGGATGCGCAGGATGATCTGGATCCATGCTGGTCGCAAATGCACTATGTTGGTTTTCTCATAGTGCGGCTCAAATGTATGTTATTGACTATGGGACCATCGGATATAAGGTTATTCACGGGAAAAAAGCAGTATTAACAAAGGTAACAAAGGCGATTTGTCAACAGATATGGACAATAAAGCTCAAAATAAAATTAAAATGTCCGCACAAAATCTCTTCCTCAACCACAGGGCCGACACCGAAGTGTGCCATAGGTTTTAGCAACCGTCTTTAGTTTTATTTTCGTCTCAAAGGCGGCGTACAGAGCTTGGAATAGAAAACATCTTCAAAAGTCGTCTTCATAGAAATAATTCTTACGTAACTTTAAACCATTGCTTTGAGTTATCAAAAAACAACAACAACAAAAACATGACCGCTGAATGGCGTGGTCACTTTTCTATATGCATTTTAGTGGCAACTTTAAGCAAATATTCTTGTCCAAAAAGTCTTGCCTTATTTCATGTTGTTTGGCGGAAGTGTTTCCTGGATGACTTTCTATCAATATTGTTTGTGATAGTGACGAGAGATTTTAGGACCAACATTGTCTCTTGTTCTTCAAAAGAGTTCTGAAGAGTGATGGATCCGGAGGAATCGCGAGTTTGATTCCCCGCTCCTCCAGCTGGAACAACTTGCATTCAGATAAGAGCCTCATTTATGGGTGCTTTATACCTGGCATGCTAATGAACAAGGGAAGCTTCTGGACTGGGAGCTGCTTTGTGTTGCAACTTTATCTGTACTTAACCAATATGGGCGACTACTCTGGAGAACTGTTTAGCTGGATGATAATGCAGTAGTTACGGAAGTGTTCAAATTTCAAACTTGCTTTTGTTTACTACAGATTATACCATGACGTACTATGTACCTTGTTTGCTGTTTTGTCGACGATATAATATATATTAAACACGTTTATTTCATTCCAGTATGAAATACTCTTGCTGCGTTTCAAATACACGTGAAACGTTGATTTCAGTCCGGTATGAAATACACTTGCTGTGTTTCAATTAAACATTAAACGTTTATTTCATTCCTGTATGAAAGACAGTTGCTGTGTTTCAAATACACATGAAACGGTTATTTCATTCCAGTATGAAATAAAGTTGCTGTATTTCAATTACACATGAAACGTTTATTTCATTCCAGTATGAAAGACAGTTGCTGTGTTTCAAATACACATGAAACGTTTATTTCATTCCAGTATGAAATACAGTTGCTATGTTTCAATTACACATGAAACGGTTATTTCATTCCAGTATGAAAGACAGTTGCTGTGTTTCAAATACACATGAAATGTTTATTTCATTCCAGTATGAAATAAGTTTGCTTTGTTTCAGTTACACATGAAACGTTTATTTCATTCCAGTATGAAAGCCAGTTGCTGTGTTTTCAGTTACGCGTGAAACGCCTTCGATCTCTACCCGCTGTAAACACTACTAAACAGACCCCTAAACTAAATCTCCATAACCACAAAAGTTATTTATATAAACTGCGTAAAAAGAAATATCATTTATATATCACAACCAAGAGTACAAGAAACCAACGACCATGTTATGGAGTACATGTCACAAGATTAATAATCTGATTTAATAGACCATTTTCTACGTAGAGCCTGACTACGACTAATTGCGGAGTAACCCACATTTTTCTATATAATTATAGTGCTAAAAATTACAAGTCATTAACTCAAACTCAATATTTTTCCTCTCTCCATTCACAAAAGCCATTTAGATTACATATTCGTATCTCAATCGTGAAACATCGGGTATTTCCGTATTGCGTAGCATAAAGGCCGTTTCATATCTACGTGATAACCGACATTTTCCTATCATATCAGACTCCACGTGCATTATATATAGGTTGATTATAACATAAAGTTATATAACTGCTTCATACATATTGACATTACATATGTCTGATTTAGCAATAGACAATATGTTGAATACCATCCCTTTGTGTTATATTAGAGAAGGATTGCATTGTGTCCTGTATATATTTTCATTGTTAACTTGACAGTCCAGAGGTTCAAGTTTTCATGAAATAGTCCTGGTGCTTACTATATTTATCATAATTATTGTTCTTATTATCAGTAGTAGCAGTAGCAGTAGCAGTAGCAGTAGCAGAAGCAGTAGCAGTAGCAGTAGCAGTAGCAGTAGCAGTAGCAGTAGCAGTAGCAGTAGCAGTAGCAGTAGCAGTAGCAGTAGCAGTAGCAGTAGCAGTAGCAGTAGCAATAGCAATAGCAGCAGCAATAGCAATAGCAGCAGCAGCAGTAGCAACAGCAATAGCAATACCAGCAGCAGTAGCAATACCAGCAGCAGCAGCAGCAGAAGCAGTAGCAGTAGCAGTAGCAATAGCAATAACAACAGCAGCAGTAGCAGTAGCAATAGCAGCAGCAGCAGCAGTGGCAGTAGCAGTAGTAACAGTAGTAGTAGTAGCAGTAACAGTAGCAGTCGCAGTAGCAGTAGCAATAGCAGCAGCAGCAGCAGCAGCAGCAGCAGCAGCAGCAGTAGCAGTAGCAGCAGTAGTAGTAGTAGCAGTAGCAGTAGCAGTAGTAACAGTAGTAGTAGCAGTAGCAGTAGTAGTAGCAGTAGCAGTAGCAGTAGCAGTAGCAGTAGTAACAGTAGTAGTAGCAGTAGTAACAGTAGTAGTAGTAGCAGTAGCAGTAGTAGTAACAGTAGCAGTAGCAGTAGTAACAGTAGTAGTAGCAGTAGTAACAGTAGTAGTAGTAGTAGTAACAGTAGCAGTAGCAGTAGTAACAGTAGTAGTAGCAGTAGTAACAGTTGCAGTAGCAGTAGTAACAGTAGTAGTAGTAGCAGTAACAGTAGCAGTCGCAGTAGCAGTAGCAATAGTAGCAGTCGCAGCAGTAGTAGTAACAGTAGTAGTAGTAGCAATAACAGTCGCAGTCGCAGTCGCAGTAGCAATAGCAATAGCAATAGCAGCAGTAGCAGTAGCAGTAGCAGTAGCTGTAGCA
This sequence comes from Mercenaria mercenaria, assembly GCF_021730395.1. Lineage (NCBI taxonomy): Eukaryota > Metazoa > Mollusca > Bivalvia > Venerida > Veneridae > Mercenaria > Mercenaria mercenaria. Next base: position 53,754,048 of record NC_069372.1, on the reverse strand, counting down.
GTAGTAACAGCAGTAGCAGTAGCAGTAGCAGTAGCAGTAGCAGTAGCAGCAGCAGCAGCAGTAGCAGTAGCAGTAGCAACAGCAGCAGCAGTAGCAGTAGCAGTAGCAGTAGCAGTAGCAGTAGCAACAGCAGCAGCAGCAGCAGCAGCAGTAGCAGTAGCAACAGCAGCAGCAGCAGCAGCAGCAGTAGCAGTAGCAGTAGCAGTAGCAGTAGCAGTAGCAGCAGCAGCAGTAGCAGTAGCAGTAATGGTAGTAGTTATGGTAGTAGTAGTAGTAGTGGTAGTAGTAGTAACATTAATAGCAACAGTGTGAGTAATTTAAGTACAGCCTTGATTCTTACACGAAAAAAATCATGTTTAAACTATCTTACTCTTTGAAAGTGTAACTGTTTGTTATAAAATTGCAACTGCTACGCCCTGACACCACTTCAGTATTCAGACACCGAAAGGAAGGGAACAAAGTGACCGCCCGATGTTGATTCATATTTACTATTCTTTATGGAGTTTTTCATATTTTTCACTGCATCTTTTTCATTTACACTCTTCTTGAAATGGGTTCTGTATAAATAAATATTGAGGGAAAAGCTGAATGTTTTTAACAAACAGATAAACAATTTTCACCCGTCCACACGGCTATTGGCTATTTTAATGTCTTGATTTTTGTCAATACTTTTTATCATTATGTTATACAGCGTTGCAGTTGTATATTTGTCATAATGATACAGTATAGTAAAGTGTATAAATGACTAATTTAAAAACTAAACACGCACTTATTACTCCCCATGTCGACCGGGCATATTGAAGTTTGATACCGATATAAGAAAATATATTATGTCATTTGCACGAAAAGTGTTCAAGGTTTCAACCAGTAGATACGATAACTTGCAATGTGATGGAATTTCCATTATCCTTGTCATATATCGTAAACTCGTTTTGAGACACAATTTCAAATGTAAAAAATGTCCGTAAAATAATCTTACGAGTTTCTAGTCCTATAATACGGAGGCCTATAAGAGACACACTCAGTGCATAGTTAAGTTTGTTTTTATAGAAATAGCAATACGTAATAACGAAACCATCGGCTTATTTCGTTTCTGTTTTTCTTTTGAAATACTGTTTCGTTCATATTGATATCTTATCCGAAAGATATAAATTCTTTAAACGAATCATTAATTAAAGTTTAAAACGAATTGATAATTGAGTTGAAATATCGAAGTAGGATTTCATTATAATGTAATGAAAAAAGATTTAAAAAGCGAAATAAGATTCGGTAAAACGAAATATAAAATACACTGCATGGTAATGTCACTTGAGAAAGCGCCAGTGTTTTTTGTATAAAAATATAAATTGGACGCCTTATTTTTTCGTGGCCTAGTTAAATCTTATTTCTTTTTTTTTTCGGAGATTTTACTTTTAAAGAAACAATAATAAGACACAAAACAAATTAAAATTTCGAATATCGAAGTAAAATTCCATTATAACGAAATAAGATTTCGAGAAAACGAAATAAAAATGAACTGATATATAGTGTCACTTTAGGATATTCGTACTAAAACGCTAATGATTTTCAACATTAAAGCGTTTTCAAGAGTGTGTTTAGATAATGCACTTGTGAGGGTACACGTATTTGTACCGAACATTATCCGACAGAGGGATCAAAGTTTAAGATGATTTACAATAAACACACTGACACATTAACTTTTACATGTAATGTGGGAACAGCTGATAAATAATTTATTACATTTGAATCTCCACATTTTAAACTGTTGTAATTAAAAATTGCATGTAATAAATGGGTCGTTCGAAAGGTCGTCTGCGGAGATTGTTGTCTTTATATTCGGATAACATCTGCTCGATTCTCATGAAGACTTCCGCTTACAGGAGGTACTGCCTGAAGATGGCTAGGGTGGCTTTTTGGGCTGTTTTAGTCATTCTTGTGGCGCTGTTTATCAGTTATTATTTGGATACTCCAGTCCCGGAGGATATCCCCGAGCAGTTAACGGTGAAAATTATAGATGCATCAATGCGGACATACAAACATTTGGTAAGACGTTTTACTTTTTGTGATTCGTCGCGTTGAAAAGGTCATTTTGGTTTATCTTTTAATAAACATTTTATATGGTGGCAGCACGTGTTGCCGTAGCATTTAGTAATCAAATGATCATACATGTTAAACACATATGCATTGCGTTTTTGAATCCGTCTGGTAAATACGAAAGAACCAGAATTATGAGATTATGTTGAGCTAGTTTTCATTTATCTCAATAGTCATATGTTTTCTTACAATACCTCTGAGTGAAGCCTGTATATGCATTTTAGGATTATTTCATGACAAGTACCAATGTATTGGGTGTCAAATGTATTATTTTTGGGGGGTAGGGGGAGGGGGGAGGTGGGGTAGGTATTCTCTGTAAATTCTTCATATAACAAGTGCAAATTTTCGAATAAGAACGTATTCTTTACTTAGAAAATATTTCAATGATATACATTGTACATGATTTTAACAAATTTCATACACGGTGTTAAGTGTATTTTCTATATTTACTGACGTGTGCTTTCTATTTAAACAGAAAACCTAAAGATTAGATAAACGAAGCTATATAAAGATGATATGAATGCATTATACACAAATAAAGGACTGCACTTTGTTGAGATAGAGTCAAAAGATAATGTCTATTTAAAATCATCAACAAGCTGCTTTAAGTTAACAGAGTTATTCTGTAAACTTGAAATATAAACTTTATGTCTTTCCATTATAGCCTCTCTGAAAAGAAAATATAAAGCTTATATTTTTATGGCATAGGGTTAAAAACTCACAATCTTTCGAAAAATAAATCTCTCATTTGTTAATTCTATACTGGTATGTAATATTTTGTCTTTTTTAAAAAAAAAAAAATGCAATGGAATGTGGTATGGGGGTATTTAAAAAGGATAGGCTCATTGTTGTAAAAAAACTATATGACATAATTACTGGTAATTCGTTACTCGTTGAATACGCATAGCTTAGTAGATATTTTAACTACTTTAGGCTAATGTCATTTTTTGCAAAGTGCGCTACACAGAGAAATGTGCAAATACGGAATTCAGTTATAAACCCTATTTTCGTTTTTTGTATCAAATATTGTTTGTATGTTTGTAAGTTGTTGAAAACTTTTCGATTATTTGAACGCCATCAGATATGAGAAGGGCTTGCTAAATTTAGTACATTTACTTACTTTCCTTTAAGAATGACAAACATCCAGTATCAGAAATCGTAAAAATATTTTATTTAAAGTCATTATTATTAACTTTAATTTAGAAGTCAGCAAAATGACTTCTATTTAACAGCCGATTTTGTACTTCTATTGCGTGACTTTTCTTTCTATTAAACGTGCACTACATGTATTTGATCGTTTTATAAATAAATATTAGTATACGACTCCTTATATTTACCGTCGGTTCTTAGTTTCTTCTATTGACCGGTTAATAGTTCAACACAGGATTGCTGGTCTAAAGACAAAACTAGCAGATATGAATTAACTCAACACTTGCTGAGTAGCTCTGGTCAATAGTGAAGAGGGCAATTCACTAAGCGTTCACTAACTGCATGTTATACTCATTCACTTACTTTGTTTTATTTTATTTACAAGTACTAACTCATGCAAACATTCTTAAGTTAAAAAATAACAAATATCTGAGGACGTGTCCCTTTATCATACATTGACTTTTAAAATATTTTCAAAATTTGAGAATATTTCTTGTTTTGCCGAAAAACGTTATGAACATGCTTACTTTTGAAAGTAACTAAGGGTCTTTGGAACGTAACTATAAAAACATCAGTATACTTAAAATAATCATCAAGTGATTTACAAGTTTGTATATGAAAATGCACAAGCAATATGTCAGTGTTTTGTTTACACATGTTGGTCGTCACGTTTAAAGAAAATATAGAAAGAAAAAACAAAATCTTTGTTTTTTTGGATAGGGGCGGGGGTGAGGTGGGGAAGAGGAAGTGGTACGACAATAATCCATTTAAATATATTTTCTTCCATTTCAACTTCAGATAGATGGCATGGTGAAATTAGGTCTGACGAACTACTTTTCGCCTCTCGACAGGAAGATTGCAGACTGGTTTATACTAGCACAGATGACCGGTCAACCTTGGGGGTTGTCCCTAACTGCTGACCAAACCTTAAGGGTAAGTAGATAAAGACTACGATCACTACGTGATGAGTTTTCATTGTCAGTATGAAGAGAGAGAGAGAGAGAGAGAAAAAACAACGCTATGTTAAGATATTCTTCCTAGTGTCGTACAGTTTTTCCTAGTACCGACAAAAAAAGGCCTCGTACATGCTGACTCTACACGGACATAAATATTACTGAAGTGGTTGACAGCATTGAGACTTGAACAGACTCAATCAAACCGAGTCTGCTATTATTATTCTTGGTTGCATTCTTTGCTTTCGAATGATCTTTTTACAGATTTTACTAACTTTCACAACAGCAATCTTTAAGTGCCGAGTGGCCGCTTTAAAAAGTCTCCACGTAATTGAATTCAGTGTTGTTATATTTTCTGGTTCTTTGGGATCATGGAGTCCATTCAACATATGTGTAATAGAGTTCCGCTTAAGCCGGTGCTAGGGGGGAATGAGAGGTGTTGCACATTTCATTACCTCTCATGAACAGGCTCAATCAACCCGAGTCTCCTATTATTATTCTTGGTTGCATTCTTTGCTTCCGAAGGATCTTTTTATAGATTTTATTGGTTTGAACTGTAATGTGATGTATCTTTTTGTTTGTTTTAACTATATTTTAGATAAACGACACAAGAATTGCTGGTGTTCGTGTTGTTCTTTATGAGCCAGTGTCTACTTACAGATCTGATGATAGACCTGTCTTAATTTTCATGCACGGAGGAGGCTGGAGTACAATGTCAGTCGGTAAGTTCCAGCCGTTCGTTTCCCTATATGAACATACTTCGGTCCGGTACCCATTAGCTGGATGTTCGGGTTGAGTGATTTTTTTTTCAACATTTTTTTTCAGCCGTATAAACGACGGTGCTTGTAGCAGTGAGCGGAATGCCCAGCTCTAAAGCGCTGACTCACTGGAATATCACGCCGTAGACACGTGATATGATACAGAATCCAGTCATATTATACTGGCACCGAGATGGCCGGTACTATCCTTTTTATGGTGAGCGCCAAGCGAGGAAGTTACTAGTAACATTTTTCATGTCTTTAGTAAGATGCGGCCGGGGAGCGAACCCTTGACCTCCCACACTCCAAGAGTGTGCCCTACCACTGGGCTACCGAAGCGGTTCATTTGGTAACCTACGTTTAAGGAAGCCAAGCAACTTGTTTGTGAAAAGGTTGGTAGTTCTACAAAGATGACTGAAATACTGTCCGCAGCGGCATCTGATATCTTGATATAAAGGTGCAAAAGTACCGTCGCTACTCTAACAAAATGCGCGTTCGAAACATCCGTTTATTTATTTATTTTTGAAAGGGGTGTTCATCTGAATAGCGAACAGTGCAGACCATGATCAGACTGCACGGATGTTCAGGCTGATCTTGGTCTACACTGGTCACTAAGGCAAAATCACTTGCCGCTAACTTTGACTGGGTACTAACTAATGCTGTGGGTTGCTAAGCAACACAGGTTTGGTTCCAAGACTAGAGTGATTTCAGTTAACCAACCTCTACATGTAGGAACAGCGATATGGACATCCAGCCGAGAGGGCACAGATGAACCAACTTAATTTCTTACGTTCTGACAAAATGTTTGAAAGCATTCATCCTTCTCGCTGATGCGAAGAACAATGACTAATAAAACTAAAGGAATGCAAGAATATAGAGCGAAGTTTCGTCACATGTCAATTTAACTCAAGATTTAAGATTGCACGAGAACAAACTACTTGAATGAATCTGTTTTGAGGAAAATAATACTAAAACTGCGTAAAATAACTAACATTGAAAAACAAATGGCGTTTAGCGCAAAAAAACGAAGCCGCAAGAAGGTATAAACTGGTCATATGTAGTTTTTAAAGCTATTTTTCCTTTCTATTTCAGATAGTTATGATCCTCTCATTAGGAAAATATCTCGAGAAAGTGGCGTTGTTATTATCTCAATCAAGTGAGTCCAGATTTTCGTTATCTTCATGAATATTTTCACATTGTTTTTGCATGGTTGTTAACATATTATCTGTTATCAAGAAAATATTTACGCTTAGGGAGTGACCTTATATAGGTTCAAGTTAATTTTAAGCATGACATTAAAATTTGAGGTATTAAATAATTTCAAGGTTGATTTTTATCAAGGCAATATGAAAAAATGATCAAGGTTAAAATAGGATCAATTCCATGAGCGGACAGTTTACAATAAATTTTCCACCGGATCTCTGTGTACTTGACATGTAGTGATAAAATTTTGACTTCTTTTTTCAGTTATCGCCTAAGTCCAGAATTCCCATACCCCGCACCTTTGGAAGACTGCATAAAGGTTGTGAAATATGTCACAGATCGTACTGAAGAGTTCCGAATAGATCCATTCCGCGTTGCTATTGGCGGTGACAGTGCCGGTGGAAACATGGCGGCATCTATAGCACTGCACATGCGTGAAGTCATAGCCATGCAGTTTTTAATAGTGCCATGTCTACAATTTTTAGACTTCAAAACAACGTCTTTCGTGGAAAACACGTACTATTTTCATGACAGTATCAATAATCCATTATCAGTGGTGTTCGTTACAAACTATCTTGGAGTGTCTCCCGTGCACTATGAGGACTTCTTGAAAAATAACCACACATCTCTGACCCTTAAACGATCTCAATTTGCAGCTATGGTGGACCAAAGAATCTGGATGAAGTCAGAATATGTAAGAAATAAATCTCTTATAGAGAACTTAAATACTAATGCCGACTTCGGAAACGAGGTTTTGTCAAACAGGATTGAAAAAGTTTTAACAGACCCGTTTGCAGCACCGCTTATGGCCAATGACTCGTTGCTAGGAAACCTACCGGAAGCCTATATTGTCACGTGCGGGTACGACTTTATCCGTGACGATGGGGTTATGTACGCAGAGCGACTAAACACTGCGGGAACCAAAGTAATCCACAGACATTACAGAACTGGTTTCCATCATGCATGGTTCTTTCCACATGGACCGCTGAAAATTGGCGTAGCTGTGAATATTGTATCAGACCTGGTAAAAGCTCTCAGAAAAAGGCTTTAGGTAGTTCTTAAATTATTCGATCATTTATTACGCTGGCAGAATTTTCAACCTACTTTTGAAAAAAAAAAGATATGAAAGTCTGAAATATCAGAAAATGCCTGATTTTTAGTATTGATAACGTTCTTTACACATTATTTAATAAGTAATTCAGCGAATACCCTTGCGAAACATGTCTTACTATAGTTTTCTCGAGTTTATGATATTATACAGAAAACTTTCTTTCATTCAAGTTGGATTATTTTCAAAATAGAGGTAATACATTTAAAATATACACATCAAAATAATTTAAATCGCTGTTTTTATCGAGTTTAAGCTTATTTAGAAAATTCTTTTATTGCCTTGAGTGATTTAAAAAGACATAACGGACTAAATTAACTTTAGAACAATGTTGGGTTTAAAACACGATTAGAGAAGAACCAGAATTGATGCATATCAAGACTGGACTTTGCTATTATAAGAATGTTGACGAAGAGATACTTAAAATCGGAAATGGTATACCATGGATATTAACTTTAATTGAGACGTTATACTTTACGAACCCAACGGCAAAGTTCATTTGATCTCATTAACCACATTTTCATTGTAATATTTCATCGTATTTATTATCATTTATAACTATATACATAATCATTAATATCTTATATCGAGGGCTGAACGGAAAACTATCGTAACTCCTTTATTTTATATGAGATACGACAGTTTTCTTTTTAACCACCGACCTATACTCGAATCTATGTTATGCAAAAGTGCTATGAATTTTCCTAACAACTTTAATTTTTTTCTTCTGATCGTAACAGTTGAGATTTTGTAACAAGAGTAAACTCATCAAAATGTATTGTTAATTAGTGTCTTAATTAGTTTTGGCTCGATTGTGTAGAACACTTGATGGTTTGTGGAATCGCTCTCGAGCCCATATGTCGGTGCAATATGAGTGCAATATAGATGTGTAATTTTCTGATGTTGACGAATAAAAACTGTTACAGTAACTTTCAACTAGTTGTGTGTTTCTTCTGCAAAATGACTATTTTATATCGTTCTCTTCTCCTGATAAAAGTTAACACATGTGTAATATGCAGTGATGAATAAGGTTAAGATGGTTATAATTGTAAAGGTAGTGAATACGTGATGACAATCGGTAATTTCCATTTGATTACGTTTTTTCACGAAGACGTAAAATCGGGAATACGAAATGGCCCGGAAATTGCCGAACACTACCGAGTTCCCTCATCTGGCTTACAAGCCAACACTACACTAGTAACTTCAAAAGGTAATAGCAATTTCGAGTTAACGTTTGCAATTAGATATGTTGGTTGCGTTTTTAATTGTTGTTTTTTGAGTTGCCCATCATTTTTGCATAAAAACACCGCTATTATGAAACATGTCTGTAAACGCTGCCAGAGAATGAATTTATTCTCAAGTGATCAAATATCCATTGTTTGCAGGTATCCGGACTGTACTAATGAAAAAAAAGTTGTCAGACAAATGATACTTCTTAGCTGACACAATGCACTTGTACCATGACATTTTAACGAACAATAACTTGTTTACATTCAGTGAAAATAACAAAACGTAATAAACTTATCTGCACTTGGATTATAAACATTAGCTGAACTTTGTCTACAGGAAACACGGTCGTTGATAAAACATTACCCAGAAAAACGGTACAACAATTATAGATGAAACGTAAAGGCTTGTTCCTTATTACTACGCAATAATTGAGCGTAACAGGAAATATAAACAATAAAAAGCTCCAAATAAATGGCTACTTTTTAGTTAATAAATGAACTTTATATACTCATTGCTGTCCTACTACGATATGTAAGGTCTGTGTGTCGACTTGTTCAGTGTATCAAAGCTAGAGTTACTGTGGGGTGGGGGACTAACATTCATTAAGAGAAAAACGTACAAACTTGATGTACTGACTAAAAAGTAACCAATGACTTGCAGCGTCTGTATTACTATTACACAAACGTTACAGTTTTGCAAAACAAATACGTGCACGTAAAAGTCAATAAAATTATTCACATTTTGTACATTACATGATATAGCTTGACTTTTTAAAAGATTTTGAGGGAAATCTAACATCCTTTTTCAACAGAGAAAATTACTCGGAATAAATATAGATCTACAACAACCATAAATGAAACATATAAACTTGTTTTTTTTATTATTATACGCATTTAACTGAGCGTACATATTTTGATTACAGAAAATACCCATTACATACATCATTTTTAATCATAAATGTGATAAAACATGATTTTGGCGATATCTTTCTCTGACCGTCGTTGTTTTTGTTATCATTATATACGATTAACAAGTATGTCCATAACATTGCTATATTTTCACCTCACCTGAAATTCGATAAGAGGTGAAAATCTGGACCGCTCTTTGTCCAGTTTTGCGTACAATTTAGCTTTACACGGAGATTTTCCCGTTGTCACTGCACCTTCCCATATACCATCATGAATGTCTTTGAAATGAAACCAAACGTCACCAATTAACAGAGCTACGTCATTGGCTAGCGGTGCCCGCACGCGGAATGTCACGTGCCTGTCAACTGGAATGTCTCCACAGTTTGGCTCCAACAGTGTGCCGTGAAGCCATCTGTGGCACGCTCTCGGTAGAGGGCGCTTGTCTTTGCCTGGTTGCCGACATTCTATCAGGTACCGGAATAAGCAATCATAAGAAATGGAACCGTCCTCCGCACATGGACTATTTTCGCCAAGAATTGAGAGCACATATTTCCCCTGCAGCGGACAACGTATCTGATATGTCACGCTATTGTCATCGCGGTGCTTTATAAATACGTATCTCTGAAAATCTGGTATTTCATTATCCCAAGGTCCATAGTACTTGAAAGTATAGCTGAGTTTTACATCTTTATTTTGAAGTTTGAAAGTACAGCACACATCCTCGTGACTATAATGAATTAAAGGGTCGATATGTGTTTCGGGCACTACCCCACACTGACTCATGGCTGGGGTCGGCCCAAAAAATGGCACTTTTGGGAAAGGGCTTTTGATTGCATCACGATTTTCTACACATTTGATTCTGAAGGCACACGCACTCTGCAGAGATTCTGAATTCCAATCATCCTTCGCGTAAATTGTAAAGAAATATCTGCCAGACTTAGGTGGCGCCACAGTAAATATTGCATTATGGCCCACAATCCTTAGCATTACTCGCCCTTCCAACCTGGAAGAACTTATTGTTTTGTCCTTGGCTTCAAACGTGTATCCGAATCCAAGAAGATTTGGAATCTTTAACTGCAGAACCACAATTCCATTTTGTGTATATTGTATGCAGTCGTAATGAACGGAAAATCTTAAGCCATAGTTAAAAAATGGCGATTTCACAACCGGAAGTGTGATAAATTCTGTAAGAGTTATGGGACATTCAAGCAGCTGCCATTTTGGATCATCCGGGTAATGTTGATAAATATGGTCTTCCGGATCTGTGACGAAATAGAACTCATCACACTTGTAGAAGAATTTCTGCATGTCTTCACCGTGACCTTGTCTTTTGACCTGGTGACCTTTCACATGTCTTGCACCCCAGTTACAGTTTATAAAGCACCAAGAACCTGTGATATAGACCGCCGTCCAAGAGTTACGGAACTTGTTGCCCTCAATGCGCATGCCCGGTCTATACCCAGCACCTTTTGAATAACCTTGAATAACTTCACAGTACAGACCAGCATAACTGAAACAGATAAAAATGTGTTATTGGAATGCATCTGTTTACAACTGAATAGCTTACAAAAAATGGACACCTCGAAAACTGTATTGACCCAAGCAACGCCAAATATAACAATAACTTGATGCCTATATGCCCCTGAAAGAAGATACTTGTAAGCCAAATCCTCGTAAGGAATTCATTGACAGTTAAACACTAAACCTCACTGGCTTACGGAAGACCGGTGGTTTTACCCAGGTGCCCGCCGGTGATGAAATACTAGTAATGTCCGAGGGGCACCACCATCAAAAGCTGGAAGGTCGCCATATAACTTTAAAATAATTATATCGGTGTGATGTTAAACCAAACAAAAAGTTTAACACGCACGATTTTCCGGATGAACCTCGTGCGAAATTATAATTACAATGCTATGCAACTTAGCATTTTATATTCAGTGTAATATTTTGGTCAATCCGTTGTACGCCGTTTCACCGCCGGCAACCACCCATTTATTTGTTTGGCTTCCCGGAAATGGCTTGTGTACGCCGATGTGCGCCGGACCCGTGAAATAGACAAAGTGTAAAACCATATATTTTCGAGACATCAATTGGAATAAACTGGGCTTTTATGGTTACTAGTAAAGGTAGAAATACACTACATAAAGATGCCGCTGTCTCATATGAACAACCCTAACATAAGAAATTTGCTTGTTTTTCTTGCCGCTTGTAAACGTGACAGGCGTGTGCTGGCTTGAGTGAAGCGAACTGGCTGGGACTTGTACAAAATCAAATCAAAATGCAAAGTTTTAAACCTGCAAAGCCGTTTGAAAAGATCGTGGTAGCTCTCGGTGCCATATTTGATACCCCTGAGCAAGCCCATAGGAGACTCTGGGTTTACTGACTCGTCCACGTCCAGCTGGTTCAAATCCGTCCACGTGATCCATCGAAATATTGCTCTGTAAATTAAAACACAACATTTTTGATAAAATCGGGACTTTATATTTCAGCAGGTACATATACTTTTCACTGTTCTTAAAATGTGTTTTTCATAAAAATGTCTTCATAAGCTAGGAATGTTTCTAGTCATATTATTAACATGAGCTGTCACAGGAGACAGCGTGCTCGACTATTTCGATGCTGGATAGTGAAACTGGGCACATCGTAGGAGGCTGGAACTGTCACTGGAGTGTTTAATGACTCCAGTGTGGATGAAGATATTTGACAACAACTTGAATCTGTGTCAAAAGTATTAAGTGATAAGAGAGATAAAGTAAAACATTAAATAAGGATAATTCTAAGCAAAAAGGGGGCATAATTCATGAAAAATTGGTGCAAGATTGATGCATCTTGTGTCATATGATGTGGAACAATTTTTAAGTTTGAATCAAATCCATTCAGTAGTAACTGAGATATAGTGAAAATGCATTAAAATTAACCTTAAATTCTAAGTAAAAGGGGCATAATTCATGAAAAGTGGCAAGAGTTATGGACCTTGTGCCATATGATGTGAGTGATGATGCTGAACAATTGTTTTAAGTTTGAATCAAATCCATTTAGTAGTAACTGAGATATAAGAGAGATAAAGTAAAACATTAAATAAGGATAATTCTAAGCAAAAAGGGGGCATAATTCATGAAATATTGGTGCAAGATTGATGCATCTTGTGTCATATGATGTGGAACAATTTTTAAGTTTGAATCAAATCCATTCAGTAGTAACTGAGATAAACTGAGATATAGTGAAAATGCATCAAAATTAACCTTAAATTCTAAGTAAAAGGGGGATAATTCATGAAACATTGGTGCAAGAGTGATGCATCTTGTGTCATATGATGTGGGTGATAAGGTGGAACAAATATTACAAGTTTGAATCAAATCCATTTAGTAATAACAGAGATAGCGTGAAAGTGCACCAAAACTTTAACCAGAAATTCTAAGTAAAAAGGGGAGATAATTCATCAAATATTGGTACCAGAGTTATGGACTTTCTTTCATATGATGAGGGAGATGATGTTGAACAATTATTTTAAGTTTGAATCAAATCCATTTAGTAATAATTAAGATAGAGTGAAAGTGCATCAAAACTTTAACCTGAAATTCTAAGTAAAAAGGGGGGATAATTCATGAAATATTGCTGTGAGAGTTATAACCCTTGTGCCATATGATGTAGGTGATGATGAAGAATAACTATTTTAAGTTTGAAACAAATTCATCAAGTAATTACAGAGATAAAGAAAAAAGAGAAAGTGTAATAAAAACTTTAACCAAGGTGGGGACGCGGAAGGACGCCGACGCCGGGTTGAGTAGGATAGCTCTCCATATACTTCGTATAGTCGAGCTAAAAATGCAAGTGTCTTATTACAGCTAATGGAATTCTTTAAAATAAAAAGCCATAGTCGTAACAAGTGTTTAAACGCTAATGTCCAAAACACACTGTACGAAATATACGAAAATCAGTTACATTTTGTATTTACCAATTACTGAACGTTGTTCTTTATCAACTTTGCCATGAAAATAGTTCACAAAAAGTGTACAATGCGTGTTTGTGCTTAATTCAAAGGCAATATATTATTCAAAATGGTCAATGAAACCATGCACTTTATATGTAGAATTATTCGATTTCCTTCTAAATTATAGCATTCTAATCGTACCGTGCTTTTTCCAAGTCGGTTTCACAATCCTTTATCAGATCCTTGACTAGGTCAGTAAATGTCAGATATTCTATTTTGGCAATCTGAAAACAAAACAAAACAACACTTACAAGCTGTTTTTCAACAGGATCAACTCTTTCAGGACGTTATTTAGTTATACTTATTTCATTCAATTTTTTACTCAATTTTTGTATTGTCCGAAAGTAAACTGATTGTCTGAAACAATTAAAAGAAACCATGTTTTTGGACAAAAATCTATCAGATAAAGAAAAATATCAACTTTGCATGAGGTGCATTGAACTGAGAAAATTGCACAGTATATAGTATTTTCCATGTGCATCTCTTATTCGAATCAGCCAATAATTTCCTTTCAAAATTTGTTAATATATGGCAGTTACCTCTTGAATGCAATGAAACCCCATTTTTTCTATTTTATTCTCCAATGGATAAAAATATTTTAGGTATTCATTGTGTTTGCGGCGGTGGCAGAGGACTAAAACAGACCGAAATAGGATGAAGTTACATACATACGTGAATATAAAGTTTGAACATTAAGTTATTATATTAAATGCATAAAATCATACATTTTCCTAGAGTGAAGTAAAAATGTCAGTTGAACAACAGATTATATCTGTTAAAAATAACTCCTTACATCAAAAACATGGTTATCGATTCTCTCGAACTCCTTTGGACTTTTGAACATCTGTGACCTCTTAACTTCCGGGGGACAGATGGGTGGGGGTTGAGTTAGTTCAGCGACCTTTCTCTCTGTGTCCTTGATCAACAACTCTTCTGACTCGTGAACAACTTCCATCGTCTGCAACAGAGATGTAAGCTAGTCACAATTCTTAATGAACACTGACAGAAATTAACCATGTGATCATACATATTTCTGAAGGTCTCCGAGGATGGCAGTAGGAGTTTTTCTAGTTTTCAAATAACTTTAATAATGTCGATTTAATGGTAAAAGTGAAGTGTGCTGTTAAAACCATAAAATTTAAAAGAACAAAACACATTAGATAAAGTCTAGATGCTGATTTCTACGTTCTACCAATCTGAAATGTCAATTCTATGAACATTTTATTTATATCAATAATTTCTTTGCAAAGAATGACAACTCTTAGCTCAAGCAATTACATACATGCTTAGATGTGTATTAGTTTACTTCCCTTGCAATTACACCAACAGATGGACGGACAATCGGACGGACGGACAGATGTACAGACAGAGCCAAATCTAAGTGCTTCTACCTGCAATTTTTTAACGACAAAACAATCTTTAACCAAGTTTATGTTATGTTAAAAAGTCTCAGATTGTTGCATTTAGAACGTCATCACAGCTTCTTTCATACTCGAAAACATAATTGAGCCGTGCCATGAGAAAACCAATATAGTGGGCTTGCGACCAGCATAGATCCAGACCAGCCTGCGCATCCGCGCAGTCTGGTCAGGATCCATGCTGTTCGCTAACAGTTTCTCCAATTCCAATAGGCTTTAAAAGCGAACAGCATGGAGCCTGACCAGACTGCGCGGATGCGCAGGCTGGTCTGGATCCATGCTGGTCGCAAACCCACTATGTTGGTTTTCTCATGGCACGGCTCATATCTAATTCTGCTGGTCCAGTAGACGGTAGCTGTATGTACATTATTTCATCACGAGCGGGCGCTTGGGTAGAACCATCGACTTTCCGTAAGCCAGCTGGATGGCTTCCGCACACGAAGAATTCAATGCTCCGAGTGAGGCTCGAACCCACATCGACGAGGGACAAGTGATATGGGAGGCCCCGTGAAAGACTACTACACATTCTGTTGCATCAAGTATTGTCTCCCTTGATTTTCAGTACTCTATCTGCCGAAACGGAAAGCATTTTATTTAAATGCTGAAAGTCTGCTTGAAGGTCTATTGAATGATACTCACATTTACTTCAGACAGACGCTTGGCTATCATCACCAACATTTCCTGACTGTGCTTTTCTATCATTTTTGATACGCTTTCCTTCGCATCGGCGCTCAGTCTTTCCATCAACTTTCGAATCCTCTCTTCTTTCTTTTTCCTGCAGTTGGAATTAATCGGTCAATACACACTGTTATTAGTAACATATTTCTTAGTGAACTACTGAAATGCAATGGTGGCGTATTTCCGTTTAAATACACTTGATTTTTTTTCAGTGAAGTTACGGAACAACAAAATGAGTAATTTGGTTAAAACGGTCGCAAAACATTAAAAAAATAAAGAAAACATGCAAAATCAAAATATCTTTCACTCTTAAAGTTCCACTAATTATCTAATTTTCATAAATATCACTGACTAATTAAGCAAAGCATATAGAACTGAAGACATTATTAAATTTTGTAAAAATATTTTTGTATGACACTGTAGAGTATTGCCTATTTTTAGTGCTGAACAATGTTTATTTGAGCCGTGCCATGGGAAAACCAACATAGTGGGTGTGCGACCAGCATGGATCCAGACCAGCCTGCGCATCCGCGCAGTCTGGTCAGGCTCCATGCTGTTCGCTTTTAAAGCCTATTGGAATTAGAGAAACTGTTAGCGAACAGCATGGATCCTGACCAGACTGCGCGGATGCGCAGGCTGGTCTGGATCCATGCTGGTCGCACACCCACTATGTTGGTTTTCCCATGGCACGGCTCATTTAAACTATAACAAAAGCTCGAGTCGAACAAGTAGTCAAGAAGAGCAGTAAGTGAAGAAGAACCCAAACCAGAAATTTCGAGTTTGAGCTCCGCCGGTTTAAACACTAGTTTTTCAATGGAACCAACTCTAATGAGTTTAAAATAGGCTAAACAATCTGATCAATCGAGCCGAAACAACTGTGCACACCGAACGAAAAAAACAATTGCATCAATTTTCATCGGAAAGATTGTAACATTAGGTGTACCTGTAGTGAGATTCTAATTTCCTTTTCTCTAACTCTAGAGTTTCTTGGTCCTTGTATTTCTTCAGTTGTTCAAAGCCATCTATCATCTCCCTCACTGATCTTTCTTTCTCTATTTCTAGTTCCTTCTCTATCCTCTCTAATTTTTTCTGTTTCTCCGTTTTTAAGGTTGCGTACAACTCATCTTCTTCCAGTTTCTGACGTTCTTCTAGCTGTGACTGTGCGGCGTAAACGCCCGATTTTTCGAAATCCTGAAAAACGCAGTAATTAAAAAGGGTCTGTTTTAAGGAGTAGTTCTATCAAACACATAAACATGGCAAATATATACGACAAACAAATCACTGAAAAGGAGTTTCTCGACAATTTGGTATTGAAATTCCTATTTCGTTTTTCTTATAGTTTCTAAAACAGCGATACAGCTGAAAACATTAACTTTGCCGCTCGTTCTGCTTACGTGTATATTATCTTTTTATCTTTGCTAAACGGATTATGTAAATTGGTAAAATAATCGAACAGTCAGTTATCGGTATGAGACTTTCATAGGGAGATAGCGTCGCTGTAATTAACTTTCACAGAAAACTTGCTGAAGGCAAAACAGAATAATTATGTTAGTATTTTTTTTCTCCACGGATTCGAGACAATCATTATATTATTTTTTCATTAAGACCTGACAAGATTTGAATTATTGGAAATCAAGGTTACTTTCCGCAATCAAGTTTTGGACAAAACAGAATTTTAGTGCTTAATACCAGCTTTTCAAGAAACGTTTCGATCTTCAACAATTCGCAGTTTTAAATTTGCACGAAAAGTCGGAATTAAGCATTACTCATCGCTTTCCAGCTTACCTGATAAGTTCCGAGAGAGGTTCTTGAGTTCTTTTCACGATGGTGTGAAATATCCAGGACACCGGAGGAGTTGAACTGCCATGCTGGATTGTACACGCTACCGCGAAACTGAAAATAACACAAGTTATCTTTAAAAAGATGGTGAGTGTAATGAGAAAAAAAGTGAATATGAAGTTAACCCTTACCATGCTGGACACGGCTGATTCTGTCTTTGCGACCAGTGTAGATCATGATCAGCCTGCACATCCGTGCAGTCACTGTTTGCCATTCAGCCAGTCTATTTTTGGTAAACACCCCTTTTAACAGTTAATGGTAATGTCCAAATTGGAAGAAGGACAAGTTCATTATAGAAATTTAGCAGGGTAAGGGTTAATGATTTATTCATGGTGAACTTAAGGTGTGCTAATCAGCATAAAGTAGCCTATTAAATCTGTCGACAAATTACTGTTAAAGAGCTGAAATTCTCCAAGAACTGATTTAGTGATAGTTTTTGCATTATTTTATATTTTGTCAAATTCAGAGCAACCATTGAACCATTACAAACGTTTGATTTTGAAAGGTCATTTAAGGCAAGTACATGTATATGAAACAATGACAATTTGCATCCGTACCATCATAATTATAAAAAGCATTCTATCGCTCTGAGGTAAGAAAAAGTATGTTGAATAAAAGAGTAATACTAAGTACAAAGATATTTAATGTGTTTCAAGTTCCTTTAAAGAATTATGATAAATGGCAAAACTAGGAAGTGAAGAGTACAGTTAGTATTACACTTTTTGAATGATTTTAGAATGACCTCCCTTTTCGTGCGCAGTGATAGCTCTAGTTTATAAATGCTATGCAATGTATTTGTTTTTTCCTTGTGGATTTTGTGGAAGTTTCTCATTTATATTTCAAGGTTCCTTCCGAAA
This sequence comes from Mercenaria mercenaria, assembly GCF_021730395.1. NCBI lineage: Eukaryota > Metazoa > Mollusca > Bivalvia > Venerida > Veneridae > Mercenaria > Mercenaria mercenaria. Next base: position 53,735,862 of record NC_069372.1, on the reverse strand, counting down.
GAAGAGGTACAGTTTGAGAGCATGTAAGACAATAAGTTTATTCAAAAGGCCACAATAAAACATATGAGCCGCGCCATGACAAAACCAACATAGTGGGTTTGCGACCAGCATGGATCCAGACCAGCCTGCGCATCCGCGCAGTCTGGTCAGGATCCATGCTGTTCGCTTTCAAAGCCTATTGGAATTGGAGAATCTGTTCGCGAACAGCATGGATCCTGACCAGACTGCGCGGATGCGCAGGCTGGTCTGGATCCATGCTGGTCGCACACCCACTATGTTGGTTTTCCCATGGCATGGCTCAAATACAATTGAAAAAATTAAGATAAGTTCATTTTAAGTAAATATCCAACTTTCTGCGAATGAGACGCTTCGATTTGCTGACTCATTTATAATGCTCATTGACTATCATGGATTAAACCATTAATATAAACAGATAAAAGAAAAATCATTTTTTGTTTTGATAAAATTCTTAATTGAGTTACGGTGCACTTTACAAGTTGATCATATTTCTTTCAATTACTTTATTCATTAACTTAAAAGCCAAGAAAATCCCGGTAGTTCCGCGCTTCCGAGATCCATTTATTTTTCTTCTTCGAACATAACGAAGCACTGTGTCATGGCGCCCTCTAGCGCTATTCCTCCGTAAATCATTTATAGATTAAATAGAAAACAAGGGGCAATGTCACACTACAACTAATAATCAGGCAATCTGAGCCATTTATCAATTAATTCTGGTCAAGGGACAATATTATAAAGACATGCTACTAATCAATACACTTCCGTATGACAAATCAAGCCTGTATCGGCCAAACCTATGAAAAAGTTTGGTTCTGATAAAGCAATTTTAGAATTACTCTTTACGGGTAATGCTGGCATGGGCTTCAAATAGCCTTTATTTAAAGATTAACCTGTGTATCAATGACTCACAAAAACAGCAACAGAAATAGGGTATTGATGAAACATAATATGATTATGTGAAATCATACTGCGTGATTTACGAAAGGTTATCCCCCCCCACCCCCCACGCAAAATAAACAAAAAAAAACGGGGAAAAACGATGAAATTTCCAGGCTTCGCATCCTCGTATGCAGCATTTGTCCATTTTATTCCTTTAGAAAATAAAAATTCCAAATTGATTTGAAATAAATTCTATGAAAATTAGGATAGAATATAAACAATAGAAATGCAAAAATACTGAATTGTAAAACGTACCTGGCGTCAATTAATTAATCATTTAATGAATGACTGTTCCAACGTGCTTCTAGTGAAATTCCAATAAAGTCAATAGTGTACCGAAATACCACAAAAACTTGCATATTCATTAAACTTCACATCGTGTATCAAATAGAAAACCAAAATATAGAAATGTTTTTTCTGCTCTGTTATAATTGCAACTTTCTCCGGGGGAAGTAAATATTTGAGATTTAAGGACCTTTACCAAGTTTTTATATCGCTATTTATTTACGTCTCAAGAGTTCTGCTGGAGGAATATCTTGTCTTTAAAGCCTGGCGCAGCTGCAGTACTTGATCAAGATAGATAAAAATCTTGTATAATGTATATACCAAAAACTTTCTTTTTAATGTGGTACTCAGATGTTTAATACAGATGTACGATTGTATAAAGATAAAAAATAACTGGTTTCCTCTCCCAGGTATTATTTACAAACTTCAATGAAACTAAACACTTGAACATTAAGTTCATATAATTAGCTTTTTCCTCTTTGTTTTCACTACCTTTTCGCTTAGTAAGTAGAAACACGTCTTGAAAGAATGAGGTTCTTGATTCGAATCCCCGTGCGAGGCGTATCATGTTTTCCTTAGTAACTGACTGAAGATATTTTTGTCTCAATATATCCGTCTTCCTTCTCTGATTCATGTGGGTGATGAAGTTGTAAGTTACTGGTGGAGAACAGTTAAAGACTGGTTTAAAATATATGAAAACTGGTAACCGAAACTGACTGCAGTAGGCCTATATAACTAAAACATTGCTGAAAAACGGCGTTATATCCAGCAGTACCAACAAATAAAAATAACAAGAACACAAATAACGTACAAATAACGTGCATCATTATTGTGGTAATGTTTTTATTATGTGCACCGCTTTGTTTTTACTTGTTTTTCCCTGCCTTAACTTGATTAATGGCATAATCTGACCACAACAGCTTTTAGTAAAAGCATTACAGTACCTACACATTTTTTTTCCAAGGAACGGGGTACATGCAAAACCGCTTTACATTTTGAATAGGCTTGATACTTAAAGGTCCAATACTAAGGAAAGTGAACATCTTAATTTCTTTTAAAAAGCACAGAAACTATTTCATTTTATTGGAAAATGAAAGTTGGTATGTAGAAATTCGAAATAAATCGCAGTATATGTACAATTATTTTTCTATGAAGTATGAAGAAAGTTAAAAAGACCTGGGGGGTCTTTCTGTCGATTCATTGAAATTTCAACATAATACATTTCTTTGAGTTCCAAAGACCTTCTGTAAATTTTGACCAGCCAATCTTCATTATTTAGTGTCTTGCAGAAGTCTATGCACTGGCTATGAAAAAAATTGCCAACTCACTTTCCCTTAGTAATGGACCTTTAAATTTGAAAGCAAATGTCAGTTCGTTCGAAGGTAGCATATTCTATTGTTAATATAAAACATCTTAGTATTCTTGAAATTTACGTATTAACGTTCTTGAGTTGGGGCAACTTTTGAATATATCAAGGGTGTAGTTAGGTGTTTGCTTTTTTTGACGATATACTGCAATCTTTGAAGAAGAACAACACTTAGGAGGATAGAGTGTTGTTGATTTCACAAAGCTCGTTGCTGCTTCAGAAAATCTATATTAACAGTAAGAATAAAAACATCTGCCCTTTTCGTAGGGGCATAAATTTTCTAACTAGTAAGAGGTGCACTTAAAAGTTGTTATACTAATGATGTATGAAGTAATATTATTTTCAACATTCGTGCATTTAAATATCGATGTAATGTCCATATCTAAATGGCAAAAAATCATATATCTAACCTCAGTTTAAAGAAACAAGTCACGTCTCATACGAGGCAAATGATACTGATGCTATTTTGAATGACAATAGTCGTATATTGTGGTTTTTCTTACTGACATTTGTGAAAGGTTGCTGTGTGGGCGCTTTAGGACTATCCGTAGAAATACGATAGTCGCGTCCATGGTAACGAATCTAGATTAGACCGTAAAACATTTCAGTTAAAAATATATTGAGAACAACTTACATGACATCTATTTATTAAAGCAATAGATGTAGGAAATATCGCAGAATTACAGAATATAACTTCTGTGAGACATTCAACTTTCAGCGAAGATCCACGGCAAGAAAAGGGCCTCCCCGTTTCAAGGGATCACTCTTCAAACCATCCATTCTGATCGTAAAACTACATATCATGGGTGATTGTGTGTGAAATTCTAAAGTGATTCCGTTTCATCATTGTGAATGCTTGTTCTATATGTTGGCTTATTGACAGATATTTTAATTTGGTATACTTAATCTAGGAAAACCCCTCTTCACTTCTTCTCACAAAACGTTTGTACTCCTACTTAGAACAAATTTTCTTTCCTCAAAACAAAAAAAAAAAAAAGAGAAAACAACTATACAGGAGACGCTTCTTACTTCATTGTTTTTGGTGACTTTTGGTGCATTGAGTGCTGTCTTGACTCCTAGGGCTTCTCCATCTATTGTCCCGACGAACTTTGGCACGTGATTTTTACAGTAGACGTCGGGGTCATTTTCCTGGTCAAAGTGGAAAGTTCGCAAGCTCAACTGCAGCCCACATACACGGCAGCGGAAGCAGCGCCTGAAACATTTGAGAGTTAAAAAACGATTTATTTCACAATCCTCAAAATATTACGTTTTTGTAACACTGACAAGTCGTGTGAACTAAAGGAGCAATACATAGGATATATTAAAGGTAAGAATACATAAATGTAATTTTGATAATGCACTTTAGAATATGCACTGTATAATACCTTGCGTTGTCTGTAGTTCAGCTGGTTAGCCGGAAAGCAGATATTCCGTTGATATTTTTAACTTTTTTTTGCAACTCATTGATACGTTTTGGGTTCTCAACAGAATGTAGATAAATGGCGGATTATAATTTATTTTGGAACTGCAACAGTTAGAATATACGTACCTCTAGCAAACAGTTTCTAGCACAATGTGTGCTGATTCTAATTGGAAATACCAGCTCGTGCAGGCATTTCTAAACTAATTACGAACCTGAATTATAGCATCGTTCCCTCAAATCCCGCAGTGAAAATATTTGTGGAAGCTGAACGTAATTATAGCGGCTACCACAGGGGACGTGTCAAAATTGTGTATGCTCTAAACCTTTAACCGAGTTTTCATGCAAGGCATTATCTTAATGCACGAATGACGTGCGTTTTATGATATACGTGCACGCAGAGACCTTAGATCTGATTTTATTGCGTGAAGTATCGATCTGTTGAATGGAATTCTCGTACATTTACTGTGTGCACAGTTTTCAATTAGATTTATGACAAACCCATTCTTGTATTAACAGATGTAACTTAGTATCACTTTATATAGGTGGGTGGTTGAACTCGCGGTAAGCAAACAGATGAGTTATATATTCAATATTGATCTGTATTAAAGCAGTAAAACTGTAGTATATTTTGGTAAATGCTGGCCGAATGGGAAACAAATATGGTAGTAATATGAATCGAGAAGTCACAAGTTCGATATCCGGACGCGGTTTTAGTTCTCCGGGGCGTTTTGACAGACATGTATTTCGTTTTACCTAAGATTCATGCGGTCAAATTGACAGTTACTTGAGGAGAACAAGTTAGTGCAGGGACGCTTCTCAGCGCCGTTTGGTCCCTAATACTGTTGCAAAAACGGCGTTACAGTATAGCCGACCAAACGAACGCTTGATAAGTTGATAAACCCAGAGTTTGTGTAAAAGTATAAAAGTAATTTTCTTTAAAAGAAGACTTTCTAAAATTACCATTTATCCTGTAGCTCTTTATCTTGTGAATAAGTGCGTTAAATTCATTATAACATCAAGAACTTCTGGTATTAAGAACAAACGATTACAGATACCTATGAAATAAGACTCCAACATCTATCCTCTCCACAGGATACACCCTTTTCTTACACCTGTAGCAGGGGTCTTGGGCCGGGGGTCGACGGTCCAGCTCATCACATATATCTGAGTCCCCATCACTGGACAGTTGCTCCTCGCTGACCGGTTTAAACATACTGGACAGAGGTCACCTGTTACTTCTGTGAAAGGAAAAGAGTTGTAAATAGGTTTTACTGGTATCATTTCCAGATATGTTGTCTGCCTTTTCTCACGAGAGTCTCGTAAATCGTTGAATATTAAATCTGCTCAATTTATTTTGTCACAGGAACACGGATACAAACTAGGTGCTAGACACTTGAATAAAACATGTTCAACAAGACAAGCGCAGACGAAATTACAAAATGTATCCGGCAGTCGAGGTTGGCTGTTGAAGTGGCTCTGAGTTTCCGCTCATTACCCGGCGAGAGACGGATATCCCCATCCGCACCTACAACCACTGATAGATGTTTTTGTTGCATGTCATATTCAACAAAATAATATAGTTAAAGTAAAATAAAAGGAGCATCTTTCTTAATAGCACTCTTTTCTATCTGGAGAGTATTTAAACAAAGTGCGCGAAATCAACGTCCGTAAACAAATAGATGTCATGACGTTTCAAGGTCAAGGATATTTGAAGTCCCGTTTTGTTTTATTACTTGCATCGCAACGTTATAGTTCTTTTTGGTAAAATACCGTTTGATGAATTGAGAAATATATTTTAAGGAACGAAGAGGAACTACGGAAGTATTTGATTTGTGTAAAAAAGGAATTACTACACCATGTAGTTTGTTACAGGTCATTTACGGGACCTCTTTTTTTATAGGAAACCTCTGTCCAGAAATTAATTCTAACTTATGTGAATTTAATTATTCTATTTCATGATCTACCTAGAATACAGATACATTTACAATATAACGTACGTCTTTGACGTCATTTACACAGAAATGTGTATTAAATGTAATACGCCAACACCACAGAGCACAGTAAAGTAAATTCAGTTTTCTTGAACTATATAAAATTATGCGTTTGAAAATTGTCGTATATTAAGCTCTAACTATCTTTGTATTGTCAGCACTTAGAACAGCTGAGCAATAGATTATCAAAAAATCGACAGATATGCCTGAAATGAACAAAATTTAAAAGAAAGTACTTACTAAAGGCATCTGAGAGACAACATTCTATCTAAAATTAAGCAATATCCAAACAGATGTAGTCTATACCCAAAAACACTTTTCTTTGAATTATTAATCTAAGCTGCAGGCACTGTTGCAGAAAAACAGTTTCCTGTCAATAGTGTTAACTGGAAGAGATGTCTGTCTTATTACGCAAACTCTCCCGAAGTTCCCATTGATTTATCGGGACGAACACAGTTGTCTTACGAACCTCTCTCTCCTTAAATCCCTGTTTATATTGTAAACACTTTAAAAGTATTAGCAGAATATGCTAACGTTATTACCAGATTATAACGATTCAATATTAAGGACGTTTAAGTGGTGCTACGCTATCAAAAATGAGGAAGTATGTTTTAACTACAAAAGATATAGACCGGAGCTACAAAACTACGGAGCTATAGAACTAGCACATATACATGTACAGTGATAGTCCGGAACCACAGAACTATCACAGATATAGACTGGATCTACAACAAATGTAGACATGAGCTACAAAACTATAGCAGATATAAAACTATCACATATACTTACCAGAGCTACAAAACTACAATAGTTACAAAAAATTTAGACTGCTAGCTACAAAACTACCACATATACATGCCGGAGCTACAACTCTGTTGAATTTTCGAGCTTTTTATTTTATGTATTTCATGATAGTTGAGCCTATCTAGCGAGACATATTAAAGGTAACTTTGTCAAGTCTGTAAATAAGCCACTGCACACTGTATCATTCAGCCGTTCTACAGTCTAGTATTTCAGACGTATTTTTGTACACGTCGGTAAATGAGTCATAGAGTAGGCCGTAATTCAGCCGTTGTACATATCAGTAATTCAGCCGTTGTACATATCAGTAATTCATCATTGGACATATCAGTAATTCATCATTGGACACATCAGTAATTCAGCCGTTGTCCATATCAGTAATTCAGCCGTTGTACATATCAGTAATTCAGCCGTTGTCCATATCAGTAATTCAGCCGTTGTCCATATCAGTAATTCAGCCGTTGTACATATCAGTAATTCAGCCGTTGTCCATATCAGTAATTCAGCCGTTGTCCATATCAGTAATTCAGCCGTTGTACATATCAGTAATTCAGCCGTTGTCCATATCAGTAATTCAGCCGTTGTCCATATCAGTAATTCAGTCGTTGTACATATCAGTAATTCAGCCGTTGTCCATATCAGTAATTCAGTCGTTGTACATATCAGTAATTCAGTCGTTGTATATATCAGTAATTCAGCCGTTGTACATATCAGTAATTCAGTCGACGTAAACGTCAGTTATTTGGAAGCTAAAGTTCAGGTATTGTACACGTCAAAAATTCGTGTATCGCGCCTTTTCGACATAAAATCAGTTCAGCCGTTGTCCAAATCAGTAATTTAGCCAATTTACACGTAAGTAATTCAACCACAGAACAGGTCAATAATTCAGACGTTGTACAAATAAATAATTCCGCCGTTGTAGACGTAAGTGATTCAGCTGTAGTAGAAGTCAATAATTCAGTTAAAAAACAAGCCTGATATTCAGTGGTTGTACACGTCAGTAATAATGTTTAGAACACGTCAGTAATGCAGGTTATTCCATCGTTGTATACGTCAGTAATTCAGCAGTTAAAATTGTCAGTAACTCTGACGTCATACATTCCATTTATTCAGTCGTTATACACGTCAGTAATTCAGACGTTGTCGACGTCAGTTATTCAGACATTGTACACGTCAGAAATATAGTCGTTGTATACGAAATTAAACAAGCTACAATACACGCCATTGATCACACCCCGTAATTCAGACTAGTACATGTTAGTAATCAGTCATAGAACATCAGTTATGGTACACGTCAGTAATTTAGACGTTGTATACGTCAGTTTTTCACCCATGATATACGTCAGTAATTCAGACGTTGTACAGGTCAGTAATTCATCCGTCATACACGTCAAGAAACACATCAGTTAAAAAGACACTGGTCGTTGAAGACGTCAGCCATTCAGACTAAGTAAACGTCAGTTATTCATACGTTGTACACCTCAGTAATTGAGCTTTTGTACACGTCAGCTGCGTAGAGCACCGTAGGAGTTCTAATGCCATTACAAACAGTATTGTGATTAAACAGGTGGAAAACAAAAATACGTAGCAGACTAATCATCAAAAGATCCCCTCCTCCCAACTGCACCGGTACCTTTTAGGATTTCGAAAAGGGACTGAGCACAGGTCTCGATCATAACAATTTCAACATGTTCACCCTTTTTATGCTGTATCAATGGTAGTGTACTGGCATTAAAAGCGTGTTGAAATTGTAATTAAACAAAGGATCGAGACCTGTGGTTAGACCATTTCAAAAATACTAAGATAATGGCGGGCAGTTGGGCGGGGGAGCTATGGATCCTAATCACCAAGTTTACGAGTGTGTTCCGCACTTAAATACCTGTACTTTTTGGAAAATACACTTTATCGATTAATCTTACTTGTTGATATACTAAATAACATTTTAATATTTATTTTAGTTTAATTTATCAAAACAAAATGTAACATACTTTACCCTGTAATCCACAAATTTGAAAATGCACAACATATTATACATGTAGCGATGTACATTGTAACCACGATTTGTCACCACTGTTCAAATCGATACATGTGATTAACCCTTCCATACAATTTCACCTTCAATTAATACAAGTTGTCTCAATTAATGTCAACATTGTAATAATGAATTTTATTCATAATATCAAATATCCAAATAATTCTGTATCTGTCAAATAATGTAACTGTCAACATTTGAATTCAAAAATAGAGCACATTTTATCAAATTACTCATACGTGAATAATTACCTTCCGTACTACGATTTCATTGGTCAATACGTTCGGTCGATATCGGAGATCGGAAGATCAAAAGTGCCGCTTTAAAAGTGTCATGAATACCAGATAATGGCTCGGAACTTGCATTATTTTCCGCATCAATGTTGTATGAAGAATGAGTCACGTATCTATCAGTTATAGAGAATGTGAATCAGCTATTAGTTTGTCATCTTTGTTCGCTAATTAGCAAGAGGCCAATTTGTCAAAGGGAAATAATTGTAGAAATTATTATTAGGTTATCTCTCTTACGCGCACATACCGGACTAGGATTCATACCATTAATTATCAACGTTTTGTTTTGGTGCGAGCTGGTCTGAAATAGACAGCATTTAAAATTATCCATAATTTCATATACGTTTTTTCACCAGATGTTATTTCACTCCTTTGTATAACAGAGACATATTTCATCCATTCCATAATTCCTCTCCCGCGTTAGTAAACAGGTTGTGAACCCATGCAGCAGGGACGCAACATTTTAGGCTGTTGAATTTAGATGCCCCTTATAAAGTTGGTTGGTTCCGAACCTTTAGGCCTACTAGGGAATGGGTAGTAGTAGTATATATAGTGTGGGTAATGAGTTTGCTATTGGGTTCGTTATGTATAACGTCTCAGATGAAGTTAAGTCACATGAGACAATATACATTTTCATGGTATATATATACAAATTTCAGTCTCAAGCATTCTTTTGACCAGGCCAACACACTAATTAATCGTATTTAATGTCCAAACCAAAAGCTTTTAGATCGCACTACCACAGTTCGATTTTATTAGCGATATTATAGGCATTTCTGCTACGAAGGAACCGCGGGGCAATTTTCTTAACTTAATGGGAAAAGAAAAATTGTTCTAATGTTTATTATGTCTTTTAAATTGTGTATTTCAACATTCAATAAAAGCTTGTTTTATTCGTTTCTTTGCCTACATATGGATTAATCCATGTCTCAGTTGCAGCATTTATTTACAAATTTGACCATTTCCAAAATAGTCCTCATTTAATTGGTCACTATAAGGACACTCTAAATGGCGTATACTACCCCAAACAGGGACGTTTTTTGTCAAAACCCTTTTTATATTATCACAAGTTATATTTAGAACGATGTATCACAATACATGTTACAGGTAATGATTTTTCTTCGCTGGTAAACTGGTGCGTATACTTACTCGCTGAAATCACGAACAAGTGTTTTTGAAAAAAAAATATGACAGTACAAAAGGGGGTATACTTTCAACAGAATGACAGCAAGAATTATGGAACATACGTCATTCAATTGGTAGGCCTATAACTATGACCAAGATCGTTCAGTTGTGATATGTAGTTACTGAGATACTAACATGCTGACACTCGCAAACAGAATTTGATTGAAAAATTACTATACTGTGAATGGTTGAGTACAAAAAAGGCATAAGTTAATTTTCATTCAGTTGTGATGAGTAATAACTGAGATATGTGCTTGCTGAGAATTATTAACAAGGTGTCTACACGCGATGCCGACGCCGGGGGTTATCGCAATACCTCTAGTGACATTAATCAAGGCGAGCTAAAAACAGACTATAATGAACGGGTTTTTTTTTTTTGTCTTCTTAACTTAGTAAGAACATTGGCGATGTCCACATTGTTTGATACATGCACACTTAAAATGCTTGAAGGAATAACATAAGAAACAAAATGGAATAACTCAAAAATACACTGGGCATGAAATTACTGTCCACCAAGCTTCAAACAAACTGTTCAAACACTATCTATAATGCTTTCTGGATCACTGACATCGGGCGCATAAAAAATAGCCAAACAGTTGTGCGTTCTTTGCTTCCATAGGATATTCTTATATATTTTATTTACTATTACAAAAGCAGTCTTGAAGTACCATGTGGCGGCTGTAAAAGTCGTCCTATAGTTGGACACAGTTTTTTTCTGGTCTTTGGGATCACGGCGTCCATTCAGTTTAATACGATAGAATTCTGCTTAAGTCAGTGCTAGGGGCATGAGGGGTATTTCGCAGACTAACCGATATCTTTTTTTCCTTGTACCACAGCTTAGAACAATATTTTATCCCTTTTCTTTTAAAATATATACGACCTGTTTGGTTTTGTCTATATGTTTTCATAATATTCATGCTTCACTCTGATAATAAGTCTCCTGTAATTCAAAATTGAATGACATTGTATTTTTACTGCATGTATTGTTATAAATATGTTATATATTTGTTGTACAATGACGACACGTAAATAAAGAAATAAAATGCTTTGTTAATGTGAAAAGTTAGTTTTGTTTGTGTAAATGTGTTCTGTAAAGCACTCTTGAACGTGTACATGTGCACGAAAAGAGTGCTATATACATGTGATACAATAATAATTGCACATTACATTACCTCATGAAAAGACTCCGTCAAACCTAATATGCTATTATCGTGCATGGTTGCGTTATGTGAATCCAGAGGATCTTATTCTATATATAATTTATTTAATCTTTAATTAAGATTATCAAACACAACACTGAAAGCTATTAATCAAATTTAATCATAAACAAAACATTTATTTGTACACCTAGCACGTTTGTAAGAATTATACTGCAACAGTTAGCATATACACTCAACTTGTATACAGTGTGATCTGATGAAACAATTGAATAAATATGTTATTATATTAGCTATGCTATTTACAAACAGCGTTAACAATGTCTTACGTCATGGCACGCAACAATAACTGAAATAAAACTACATGAATATATGTACAATATGACATGCAATATAAGAAACACTTAAGAACATGAAGCTGTCAAACCAAATTGATGCATAATTACTTTAGCCAGTAATAAAAAGAATCTATCTGCAAATAAAACAATTGAATGAATGACCTTTCAGGTTTTAAATTTAGTTTTTCTTTGTTGTTGAAACAAATCAGATGCCTGAAGCTATGGTTTAATCATAACAGTTTACATGTTTCAAATTGTACAATGCAAAATAAACAAAACAACTGAATCCTTTTTTTTAAACAAGAGCTGTCAGTGGACAGCGCGCTCGACTATTCTCAGTGCTTGATAGTATAATATAAGCAATGAGTAAAACTTTAACATTACAATAAGCATATTCTAAGTCGAAAAGGGGCCATAATTCAGTCAAAATGCTTAATAGAGTTGCCTCCTCCATTTTACAGACTGGGGTCATGATGGTAAACAAGTATGCAAAATATGAAAGCAATACCTCAATGGACTTTTAAAATATTTGGGGTGGTACGCAAACTTTAACATTTATTCTAAGTCGAAAAGGGGTCATAATTCAGTCAAAATGCTTAATAGAGTTGCCTCCTCCATTTTACAGACTGGGGTCATGATGGTAAACAAGTATGCAAAATATGAAAGCAATACCTCAATGGACTTTGAAAATATTTGGGGTGGTACGCAAACTTTAACATTTATTCTAAGTCGAAAAGGAGCCATAATTCAGTCAAAATGCTTGACAGAGTTGCCTCCTCCTTTTTACAGACTGGGATCATGATGGTAAACAAGTATGCAAAATATGAAAGCAATATCTCAATGGACTTTGAAAATATATGGGGTGGTATGCAAATTTTAACATTTATTCTAAGTCGAAAAGGGGCCATAATTCAGTCAAAATGCTGGATAGAGTTGCCTCCTCCTTTTTTCAGACTGGGGTCGTGATGGTAAACAAGTATGCAAAATATGAAAGCAATATCTCAATGGACTTTGAAAATATTTGGGGTGGTACGCAAACTTTAACATTTGTGTGACGCTCACGCTCACGCTCACGCTCACGCCGACGCCGGGGCGAGTAGGATAGCTCCCCCTACAGGTAGACGTTTATTTTGAATCGAGAAAAAGAAAAAACAATATTAGTGGATATTATAGGATAATTTGACATAAAAATAAATACTAGGAATAGAAAAAGGATATGAAGTTATTGTGTTATTGTGTTTTCAATTTTGATGGGGAAAAAACAGCGAATTAGGAGTGAAAAAAGGAAATAAAGCAGTGAAGGTGGGGACAATGGAAAAGCTAAAAAAGCGGGAAAGTTTACAAGTTCGACAGAATCAGTAGTTGTAAGTGAGCTTTTGAGTCAAACTAACACTATTTTATTTGACAATGAATTACATGACACAGATATTTCAGTATTGAACTTAACAGATGTCTTTAGTGATGAAACTGCAAACCAGGTAGAAACTAAGAAACCTATTGAGTGTCATAATTCGGACAGTACGGACAGAATGGCGTCAAATAATGGTAATATAGAGCCTGTTTCAGGCGACGTTAGAAATGATGATCCTACAAATGCGGATATCATTAATTACTTGAAGCGTATTGAAGCTCGAATTTCAAACATGGACCAGAGGCTGGAAGCTGTGGAGAAACTAGAGAAAAAGGTTGGTGAATTTGACTGTGAATTGAAAAAAATCTGGAATTACTTGCATGATATAGACAAGAAAAACAGTGGCAGGTTAAATGCAGTTGAAGAAAAGTCTGAAAATGTCGATTTTATATTAGCCCAGACAAACAGTAAAGTAACATCCCTTGAAAGACAGAAAGATAATCTTCAAAATGAGGTCACATATTTGCAGTCGCAGTCAATGAGAAATAATCTCGTATTTACAAATATTCCTGAGGCCCCTACGGAACTACGGAGGACTGCGAAAAAGTTTTGAAGGGATTTCTGGTTGAAAAAATGAAAATCGCCCAAGATCTTGTGACTCAAATTCAGTTTGATAGAGTACATCGAATTGGTCCAAAGCGTGGAGACCTGCGTTGTCGTAACATAGTTGCAAAGTTTACATTATAAAAGGAAAAGGAATATGTTAGAAAACAGTGGAAATCGCTATCTGGTACCCGACATCAGGTATACGAGCAGTTCCCAAAGGAAATTGTCGAGAAACGTAGGCAGCTGGTGCCAAAAATGAAGGCGGCGAGAAGGGACGGCAAACAAGCGTGGATAGTGTATGACAAACTGTTTATTGACGGAAAGCAAGTTGAGGACTAGGATTACGCAGGGGGTGAGCTCAGTATTTTATCATGGAACGTAAATGGTTTGAGTAGTGACAAAAGAGAAAATTCTGATTTTGTTGACATTCTCTCACAGCATGACATTATTTTTCTTTATGAAACCTGGTCATCTAGAAATAGTAACATTGAACTGGCTGGATATATAGGACACAATTTCTTTAGGAAATTTCAACACCGTAGAGCAAGACGACCTAGTGGAGGTGTAGCACTTTATTACAGAGATACTATTTCTGATGGCATTGAGGTGGTTAAGAACCGCCATGATACGCTGATTTGGATTAAACTGAAGAAAACATTTTTCAATTTGAGAGAGATGTCTTTGTTTGTGGTGTTTATCTCTGGGAGAGGATTCCCCTGTTTATAACACGGTTAATGTTGACTTATTTGAATGTATTGAAAATGATGTTAGTTTTTTTTGAAAATTTAGGTTCAAAATATCTGGTAGGGACTTCAATAGCAGAGTCGGTCAAAAGAGAGATTTTGTTAATTTTGATAGCGTAAATAATGTCACAGACGATCCAGACTATGTTCCCGATAACCCCATTGACCGGGCCTCACTAGATACGTCATATAATGGATTTGGTCTGAGGTTAATTGACCTTTGTAAATCATTTAACCTACGCATAGTTAACGGTAGATTGAGTAATGATTTTAATACCGGATCATATACTTTTGTGTCACAGCAAGGAGCGTCTGTGATAGATTATCTATTAACAGAAGAGTGTAATTTTTCTAGTATAGAGAAATTTACTGTAAATTCTATTAACGAGTGGAGTGATCACTCGTCTATTACTTTTACATTGAAGTGTAAAAATACCACACCTTTTTTGAATGAAAAGACGAAAATTAATTTTACATGGAAAAATGAGCTCAGACATCGTTTTCGTTCTGGCTTGATTGCCAAATTATCTGACCTTAATAGGCTTACGAACGATATAGATAGTCAAGTCGCTCGGCCGTGAACACAGTATTGAATGAATTTACAGTATTAATAAGAGATGTTGCTGACCCATTGTTTTCAAAAGAGTTCAAACATAAAAAACATGTTGCATTTGCAGATAGTACTGGTTCTAGTAAAGCAGACTGGTTTGATTTAGAATGTAAAATATCTAGAAATAAATATTTGGATGCTTTACGCGCTTTTAATATTTGTAAAAATGATATCAGCAGACGATATTTTGTACATGTAAACAAGAGTACAAGCAACTTGTGCGTAAAAAGAAACATAGGTTTTTACAAAAGAAAATGTCTGAAATAGAAAAACTAAGATTTTGTGGGCCTAGACAGTTTTGGAGTTATTTTAAGAATAATAAGAAGAACAACAAAAATAGTGATAGTATATCAGTTGATGATTTTTATAAATACTTCTCGGACTTAAGCAATAATGTGTTTACATGTAATAACGATGAATCAGAGAGGTTCTGTAATAATCACGATTTTAATAATTGTGAATCTCCTTTTGAAGAATTAAAACGTACCTATTACAGTCGATGAGATTATACTTGCAACCAAAACATTAAAACATGGTAAAGCAACAGGATCTGATTTTTTATTGAACGAATATTTTTCTGAAAGTATTGATATTATAGGTTGTCATTTATGTGATATATTCAATGCAATTTTAGACTCGGGTTATTTCCCAGACAAATGGACCGAAGGGGTAATTGTGCCTGTGCTAAAAAGGGAGACCCTCGGGTGGTTCAGAATTACAGAGGTATTACTCTTGTAAGCTGTCTTTCTAAACTATTTACAACAATATTAAATAAGCGTATTGTAGAATTTTGTGAAACAAATAATATAATTTCTGATGCTCAGTTTGGATTTAGAAAAAATAGGTCAACTGTAGATGCCATTTTTATTCTTCACTCTATCATACAGAATTATTTAAGTAATAACAGACGTCTATATGTGGCTTTTATCGACCTAAAGTCTTGTTTTGACAGCATAAGTAGAAATTCGTTGTGGCTAAAAATGTACAAAAGTGGAATACAAGGAAAAATTTTAAGAATCGTAAAAGACATGTATGAAAAGGTAAAATCTTGCGTCAAATGTTGTAATACATATTTTTGATTTTTTCAATTATGCTGTTGGTTTACGACAAGGGGAGGTAATTTCGCCGATACTTTTTCACTGTTTGTTGAAGATTTAGAAATATATTTACAAAGTAATGTAGAATCAGGATTGCTTATAGATGATATTGTATTAATATTATTATTATTTGCTGATGACATGGCCATTCTTGGCAAATCTATCGAAGATCTACAAAATAGTTTGAATTTATTATGTACTTACTGTAAATGTTGGGGTCTGGAGGTAAATACACAAAAAACAAAAGTAATGGTTTTTAGAAAAAGAGGTAGAACAATGGCTGATGAAAAGTGGACTTATGATAATAATCAATTAGAAATAGTAGATAACTTTAATTATTTAGGTACTGTGTTTAATTATACTGGTAATTTTGCAATGAACCAGGAACACCTAAGCGGAAAAGCACTTAAAGCAATGAATGTATTAATGTGTAACTGCAAAAAGTTTAATTTAAAGCCAAAACTACAATGTCAACTATTTGATTCCTTTGTTGGTTCCATACTAGGATATGCTTGCGAAGTCTGGGTTATTCAAAGTCGAAGGGAAATTGAACGTATTCATTTGAAGTTTTGTAAAAGGATATTAAATGTTAGAACAAGTACCAGTAGCACAGGTGTTTATGGTGAATTGCAGCGTTATCCTTTATATAATGTAAGATATGTTAGGATTATAAAATACTGGTGTAAATTATTGTACACAGATAATATTATTTTGAAAAAGGTTTATGAACAAAGTTTAAATGATTGTAACAAAGGTTATAATAATTGGACTGCTAATGTTAAAAGGTTACTTAGTATATATGGTTTTGCAGACGTTTTTTCAAATCCTGAATCTGTGGACTGTAATGTATTTCCTAAAATATTTAAACAGAGGGTTTTTGACAATTATTTGCAAGACTGGCATAATTCAATACAAAATAATACCGTTTTAGAACTATATGCACGATGTAAAAATGATTTCTCTTATGAAAGTTACCTTGACATACTACCAAAAAATTTAAGAATTTTTGTATCACGAATTAGACTGTCTGCCCATTCTCTTAAAATACATACAGGTAGATATGGTAGAAACAGAACACCAAGAAATGAACGTTACTGTGACTGTTGTAATTTACGTGATATCGAGGACGAATACCATTTCATATTGATTTGCCCTTGTTACTCACAAATAAGAAAACAATATATTAAAAAGTACTTCTTCAACCGGCCGTCAATGTTTAAATTTATAGAATTGCTTAAATCAGAAAATAAGACCATTCTTATTAGAATAGCCAGATATATTAAGGAAGCATTAACAATAAGAAAAGAAAAATTGTATAATAGTTCATCCTCATAATAGTCGGATATGAAATTATGCAGGTTTGAGCTTTTGTGATAAGTTATCCCTGAATTAGCTGTTACCATATTTATCTAAAATGATTTATCTAGAACGATACCTATGTCAAAAATTTCGTTATTGTTTATTAGAAATTCGTGACTATATATGTGTATTATATTTTCTTTATCTAATGACAATGTATGTACATACAAGTCATAAATAAAATATATGTTCTGTTCTGTTCTGTTCCTATTCTTCGAATAGTCGAGCTAAAAACAGTCATCGGAAACAAGGCGCCACTTAATAAATAAAAATAAATAATAAAGGTACAGAAGCAGTGAAAACACAAAAGAAATGAAAACAGTAAGCACTAAGCAGACACTAACAAATATCTTAGAGACTGTGAAATATAAACTCAGCTTTAGAAACTCAGACACCATATATGCCAATGTTTCTGTGAGTCAGACTTTTTATATGTTTGTACAGAACACAAACAAGTGTGTTATTATACTCAAACATAAATCACACTTGTTGTATATGAAGTTCAGACAACTGTAAATGTAAGAAACAACACTGTTGAACACAGGTGTTAAGTTTTAAGTCCTGCTTTAACTTTGATTATTGTTTTGCAGTTCTGTTTGGGTATCACGCCATTTTCAAAAGTTGTTTTAGGACGGTGATGGTTACTGAAACAGCGCACGTGGATTTCTTACCATTCCTTTTTAGTTTGTGTATATGAATATTCTTCCAAACATGGAAAAAAAGGTTTTATACTTCAGTCTTTGATCAAATCGGCATATAGAATTATTTCGATAGCCGGAAACTATACGTACTACCTCCGTAACCCTTACTACTGAGCACTGCCGATAGGCATTTCTTGTGAATAAAGTAGGGTTGGACATGGTACAATCCTGCGCGTGACAAAGTAATATATCATCTTTAAATTTCTGTTTCCGCATCTTCAACAAGTTCGTAGTCCAACAGATGGGCAAATATTGAACTTTCCTTCCCGTGAACAAAACGCGCGAAAACCTTTAACACCGTCGCTACACTTCCGGTGTGAATATTTCCTTCCCATGTGAAACCCAACTTCCGTTTTAGATGATGCCATATATCACCAATGACAACGAACACTTCTGACGCCTGGGGAATATCTAGTCTGAAAGTGTACCGTTTGTTGGTCATCAGGTCCCCTGACACTGGCTCGTGGAGGGTGCATCGTTGCCACCGGTGATACGTCTTTGGGAATACCATGACTGCTGGGTTTGGTTCTTGGCATATTATAAGATACCTGTAGGCACAGTCTAAAGACTGGTCTTCGGTACCTTCCGTTTGTGTTGCGTACAGCGAAAATATGTAGAACCCTTCTTTTGGGCACCGGATCATGTAAGTGGCGCCAAGTTCATTTCTAGACTTTAGGAACACATATCTATCAATATCGTTAACAGCACCCTCTTGGGAATCATAGTACTGAAATGTATGGGTAACCTTTACATCTTTACCCATTTTGAATATGATATCAAGGTAGTCACTGGTTGAGACAATTAATGGGTCCAGTTGATTCTCGGCGATAATCCCCAGTTTCTCCATGACCGGTGTGGGACCAAAGAAAGGGACTGGAGGATATGAAGGGGCTGCAACCCCCATATTCTGTGTACAGTTCACCATGAATGAGCACGCGCTCTCCAAACAGTCTGATTGCCAGTAATCACCAGTGTAGATAGAAAAATAATACAACCCTGGTCGAGGAACATTTACAGTGAATATTGCCTCGTTTTTCACGTATCTTAATAACGTTCTACCGTCTAAATTTGACGTGCTGCTCGCCTTGTCCACTGGTTCAAGCAGGGAACCAAATCCAAGAATTTTCGGTGCAATAATTCTAACTTCAACCATACCAGTGTCTGTTGTAAGAGTTGCGCCATAGTTCGAATAAAATCTTAAACCGTAGTTAAAAAATGGTGACTTTACCACTGGCAAGTTCATGAACTCCGAGAAAGGTAGTGGAATTTCCAACAACTGCCAACTGGCATCGTCCGGATAATGTTGGTAAATATAGTCCTCTGGATCAGTTAAAAAATAAAACTCATCGTATTTGTGGAACATTTCCGGAAGTTCATCTTTAGTTCCGGTCACCTGACGTGCTGCCCACGTGACATTAATCAGACGCCAACTTCCGTCTATCGCTACAGCTGTCCATGAGTTCCGGAAAGCATTTCCAGTTATATTCATACCAGGTTTGTATCCTGCACCCTTAGAAAATCCTAGAATGATCTCACAGTGGAGTCCGGCATAACTGAAAAATATATAAATCCATAAAGCTTTGTGAACAGTGAAAATAGAAAACGTCGTAAGAAGTGGTTCAGAGGTCTTTGTTATTACACAATAGTTTTCGTTTACCCTCCTTGTACTGTTTTCTCTCCACTCTTTGCAATACCTGTTCCTTCTCCATTTGAAGAAACATATGTGCATATACTAGCATTGTGTTGGTAGACATTTTGCTAGGACACGGCGATTATCAAAACAGGACACTGCACATTGGTAATAGTCATAACCATGAGGCTTGCAAAACTGTAATTGCCGGCAATATGCAAACATGTAGTGTACCCCTTACCAAACAAAACAAATAAAAGACTGCATTTTAAACCTCATGGCATACCGTCATAACTACTTCTCAACAATTAACGTTGTGTGGGTATTTCAAATAAAATCAAAGTTCACTTCTTTCTATTTATGTTAGTTTGTTTTGGGTTTAACGCCGTTTTTCAACAGTCTTTCAGTCATGTAACGGCGAGCAGTTAACCTAACCACTGTTCCTGGATTCTGTACCAGTACAAACCTGTTCTCCGCAAGTAACTGCCAACTTCCCCACATGAATCAGAGGTAGAAGACTAATGATTCTAGACACTATGTCGTTTATCAAATCGTCACGGAGAACATACGAGGATCTAACTCACGACCCCGCGATCCGTAGACCAACGCTCTTACTCGTTCTATTTATAGCCAAAAGGATTAGCAAAGGTTGTTTTCCGTCAGGAATAAGAATTCTATGACAATAACTTTATTTTGTACTTTGAAGTACTTCAAAACGTTTAACATCTCTGTTAGGGCTCGAAATGCCAATTAATGAATACAGATAGTGTTTTCACGATTTGGTACAAAAACAATCAAACTACATTGTATGTCTTACCTGCAAAGACGTTTGAAGAGCTGATGATATGTTTCTTTTCCACTTTTCACTCCTTTAAGCAGTTTGTATGAGGAGTTTGGACGGACAATATCTTTTGTGTTGTGCTTGCTCAGGTCTTTTGAAATTATCCAACGAAATAACGCTCTGAAAACAGTTCAACAGTTTACTAAAGAATGCATATAGTATTACAGTGATACAAATTTAGTAAGTACTGGCATTAATACTCAACTTATAATCTGTCAAACAAAAAGATACCAAAACTGGTTACTATGTAGCCATAGTAAATGTATAGCGTTTTACAGCATGTTACAGTCATAACATTCACTCTATTATTACATTGTATCATAGCTCGGTGTTTTTTCTTAACAAATTTGGTGCAGGTAATTCGTATACTCTTGAGTACAGGGTGCGGTAACTAAAAGTGTGCAGGTATTTAATACCCGCACGCTAGTTACTGCACTGTTAGATAGGCAAGTATGCCAGTGTCTGGAACAGTAGACAGCAAAGTGTATTTTATTGATTTTCTGCTCTAGCATTGGTTTATTTTACCTGGGCTTTACACATTTGTAAAGCAAGGATTTTAAGTACTCACTGAACTGCTGTATATGGCAGTGTGGACCGCCTAAAACTACCATATATGGATGGCTATGATACAAAACAGAAAGAACATTAAAACTCTCGGGTAAACGATTTATACTCGGGGGCTACGCCCCCTCGTACAAATCGTTTACCCTCTAGTTTCAATGCTCTTTCTATTACATAACAACAAAATATCTTAACAATGCAGTATAATCAAATTGTATCCAACTACCTGTTAGTTCATTTGGATCTCTATAAAAAGGTGTTTTTGTGACTGTCTTTTTAAGAGAAATCGAAATCACGAAGACACAGTAAATACTTTTTAAAATTATAAAGAATTAAAACTTATGACAGTTGTCTCCCCTGACATACAAAGTTCAATACTAGAAATATAAGAATAATTCATGTAACGTCTACTGAACTGTTGTCTTAATAAACAACTCTATGATATAACTTTATCTAAAGTGGTTGCTGTATTATTTTGCCACATTGTGTAAGTATACCTGACTTTCTCCAGTTCGGTGGCACATCCTCTTGTCAGATCTCTGACCAGGTCTGTGTAGGTATTGTAGTCTCTATTGGCAAGCTGTGGAAATAATTTATGAGAAAACCAATAAGTCAAATCAATAAAGTTCTAGAACCGCTGCAGCCTCAACTATGCTTCCTTTTCAGACACCAGAGCTCGAGGTAATCAAACTTAAGTCTGGGGCCAGTCTAAGAACTCAGTCATAATAATGCTTGGTTGTTTGTGAGCATATCTTGAAAGTGACCAACGTTGCGTTTTTAGACTCCAAATTAGTTAATAACTTTCAGACTGTTCTGAATTTGCAGGATGTGAACATAAGAATGTTAGAAATAAGTTTTTTCTTTATACTCGAGCTTACATACATCTCAGTGTTGTTTACGTGTCACCTCAGTGTTTCTATTATTATTTTGTATGCTCCAATCAGATTCTATGCATCAACTGCCTAAAATTTACACTAGATGAAATTATCGAGCTATTTCATTTAACACAAAAGCTCGAAACTATATCTGAATTGCCAATGCCTTTATCCGCAAAGCGAGTTAATGTCAAACATATAAAAGCTAAAGAATATTCAGACAGACGTTTCAAAAGGAAATATTAGAATTAATTATAAAGACTACATGATATGCTGCACAGAATGTACACTTACCTCTATTGCACGTTTATCTATTTGTTCAAACACTGCAGGGGTCTTGTACAACTTTGATTTTCTCGTTTCTGGGGGTAACACCGCTGGTCTCATTGAATGATCATACAAGGCACTGCCGTCAAGCTCACGATCCTGAACAAAACAATAATAAATAATGATAAATGTACATTGCTTAGAAATCTTAACAGTCTTCATAAAGTCATGTTTTGATTCTGGATTTCAAATTCACATTGTTTCAAGACAAAGACGGATAAAAGCATCACTCTCTTTACATTGCAGAAATTAAGGAACATATGTAACTCTATAGATAGCTTATACGTTATCAATTTTAAAGACAGTTAGAACTGAGAAGAAAACAGTACGCAAGTAATTTGAGAAAATCTATATTCTGTGTTTAGAATTTTTCTTCACCTTTTCAGCAATCAATAACAACATTTCTTGACATTGTCTATCCAGCATTCTTGCTGATCGCGCCTTTTCCTCGGCTGCAACTTTATCAACAACACCGCGTAGACGATCATCTCGCATCCGCCGGAAGTGATCCTCAATTCGCTCACGTTCTGCCATGAGATTTCGTGGGTTTTGTTGTAATCCCATTTGTTCTATGTTTGAAAGAAGTTCGGCCGCTGCTCGTTCTTTTTCTGTGTCAATGTTATTGTCTAATCGTTTCATTTCTTTCTCGCGTTCTTCAGACAAGAAGCGCTGCAGACGCTCTTCTTCCTCGTGATGACGGTCCTCAAGCGTCCACTGTGCATCGAACACACCATTCTGCTCAAAGTCCTGAAGTTGCATACGAATTGGCGAATAGTTTAAATAACACTTAAGTGTAATATTCAAAACTGCTTTTCTAATTCGTTTGCTACATGTTTTCATTCTTATCTACGGAGTTTTTGTCGTCTCCACTAACAATGCAATCTAGAGGGCGACATTTGCCGCTGTGAAGAGTTAGGCTCGATTCCATTCTCAAGTAAAAATAATTTCATAAATGCGGTCAACTAAACTCAACAGTGGTCCAGGACCTTCTGAATGATTTGGAAAGTACGATGAGCTGAACAGTCAACCATTTCGTACTGATAAATATGCAATATTAAGGTCAACGTCCGAAAGTAAAAACATGCTAATGGCAATTTTTTGTTGGGATAAAGAAATCACTATCTCTCTGCTCAATTTGAATATCTAATTAAATCAATCGTCTGCTAATATAAAGTTAATGATATGCGCTTCCCGTCCTTTAGATATCAAATGTATGCAGCTGTTACCTTATAGAAAATTCTTGGGTATGCATTAATTAGATATATACCTCGTAGGTCTTTAATACTGGGCGTGGTCTACTATATGCACCCCCTGTCATCAGCGTATACTCCATGGTGTTTGGTGTCTGTGTAAGCCACGTACTTCCGTTGAGACTCCTCGGTGTGACGCTAACTATACTCGAACCCATGCTGGTATCGTGAAGGTTCTGATATGATGGGCTTTGACCTCTTCCTGATTGGGCCGGACTCCCCCGCGGACTTCCTCGGGGACTTGGCTTAGGACTGAAATTTGGTGCAGCTTGTAGGGCAGGTTTTGGGCGACCAGTGGGCTAAACAACAAAAGATAAAAAAATATGTAATCGCATGTTGATATATGCTTTAATTTCTTCTTATTTATGCGGAACTTCCGGTTTATAACTTATTAGATTTAATAATGGCACTGGTTATTGCAGGACACGACAAACTCTGGAGTTTGTTTATTGCAGGACACGACACACTCTGTATTTTGTTTAAACCTATTTGTTTCACAGCAACTGCGAGTATTTTATCATTATGCTCTAAGATTTCTTCCTGAGCTTCCACGACCCGTGGCAAATTACACTCTCCCGAAGGTTCGAATGTGACACCTACGACGCGCTCACCCTTTAATAACTTATATTATTACATGACTCCTTATATGAACTGCCAGTCCATAGTTTGTGCTATTGACTAGTCTATAGTTCAACACTAAGCTGTGGATCTTCAGTCAGAACTTGAAGATTTATTTCTGGTGTGGTGTAATGAAACAATTATTGAATGGCTCGCCTTTCAATAGTCAATACTGTTGCCTGAGGAGCCATTAAGTAAGAATATGTATTGATTATGAGCGTAGTCTTATCTGTTTTGTATTTATTTTGCGTGATTTTGAAACTGTAAAGTAAATATTTCTGTAAATAGTCACGAAAAACACTGGCCCTGGAGTAAGTATAATTAAAACAGAAGTGAATAATTCATTTCATTGACCATCCTGAAGATTTTATTATTTTATTTATTCATAGTATACAGTATTATTGATTTAGTGATGTTACGTGTGAGACGTGTTCCTGCATAAGTTAGTAAGTAAGTAAGTTTATTTCAGTTCCAATAGGCTAGAAGCCCATGAGGACATAAACATGCACAGTATATGACGAACAGTGAAATCAGCATGTACATATATAAAACATTTGTGTATATGTGTCTACATTTTTACATTTGGAGAAGGTTACACACTAATAATAGATTAGCATTAACAGCGAAATCAGCATGTACATATATAAAACATTTGTGTATATGTGTCTACATTTTTACATTAGGAGAAGGTTACACAATAATAATAGATTAGCATTAACAGCGAAATCAGCATGTACATATATAAAACATTTGTGTATATGTGTCTACATTTTTACATTTGGAGAAGGTTACACACTAATAATAGATTAGCATTAACAGCGAAATCAGCATGTACATATATAAAACATTTGTGTATATGTGTCTACATTTTTACATTTGGAGAAGGTTACACACTAATAATAGATTAGCATAACATATATATTCATACATAGTATCTACTACTAAAGAACTGAAAAATATTCCAGTCTTATAAATTAAGATATATTCCGGTCTTGAGTTGATCCTTAACGAAACGAAACAAAAGGAACAACAGACTGGATAATCATAAATCCGTTTCAAGAAATAACTACTGTGAAATATACATACATATTTAAATTACAATAGTATTTGTTTAGGCTGGAATAGTTTTACGGGAAAATGAAATATTGTTACTGATACATATTTGCATTTCTTAAAGTAAAAGCATGGTATACATATGCTCCCAATTTTTTAACGACTGACTGATTTTCATTATTTAACAAATCTATAAATTTATACATATTTGGTCTTCTACAGAATTTTAATGGGATATATTGTTTCCTCAAATCATTATACAATCTACATTCAAGAACAAAATGAAATTCATCTTCTAATACATTGCAAATATGACATCGACGTTCATTTACAGGAATACTTAATGGTCTAGCCCAACGGCCTGCCTCTATCTGTAGCCTATGAGAAGAAACCCTCAACTGAACGAGTGACTGACAAAATTTGTTAACAGAAAGATATTACAAGTATGGTTGAAATCTAAATGAGGCTATGTTTCGATAAAAGAGTGCACGTGAAGAATTTTCTAATCTATCGTGCCAATTTTGTACAAGTCGAAAGATTTCCTGCGGCCAGAAGTTATACCAGGCTAAAAAGTAACTTATGAGTGAATATCGTACTTGTTTTTTTTTTTTATCATACCATTACGCTTTACATAGGAAAAATAACTCCATTCTACATGTTGTACAAGTAGACCTATGAAATATATATTTCTTAATTCTGAAAGTTATTGTTCTGAGCAAAAATAACTATATTTCCCTTTCATGTATGGCATAACTTTTAGCTCAACAGGCCACATTCCTTGACTATTGAAATACTTTACTAGAACTATTACAAATGTGATTCATGCCTTCACTTGGACTTAACTGACATATAGAGCAAAAAAAAAAAAACAAAAAAACACAACAACAAAAAAAAACAACAACAAAAAAAACACGAAAAAAAACTCAAGACCATAATCCATGAAAATAAACAAAGAGGAATCTTAAAAATCCCTTATGCACAACTAGGTATCAATATTGATCACCGCTGAAAGTTTGAATAAGTTATATGAAATAATAGATAAGGAATTCAGGTCACAAGACTTTCTCTATATATATCATACAGAGTGCCAGCTTTATTGCAATAACGGCGTTCCATAAATGCGATAAGCCAATCGCAAATCTGTAAAATATCACGTGAAATCGCCCAGTCTCCTTGTGCTTTACTACTTGTTGCATTCCAATATACCTGCGGCCTCCAGGCCGCAGGTAATAAATTGATCATTTATTCTTTGCTTAACCATGCTTAAGAATAGGTTAGTATTACCTACACTTTGTTGTAACCAGGCATCATAAAAACCTAAAGAACATAACAAATTTTTAAGCAGTGAACACCAATTTACCTTATTTGGAGCATTTTCTAAGTCATCTTTTAACATTTTGTACACAAGAGTTACATATTTATTTTCATTTGTACACACAATTTTTGTCCAGTTTTTAATAATGTTATAAAAATGTATACATTTAAAACTAATTCTGCCCAGTTCACCATATATAAAATCATTCTGTGTAGTTTCCTAGTAATTTCTTACAAAATTGTAAATGCACTCTTTCAATGGATAGATCTTTTGAAAAGCCAAATACTTCACTGCAATAATTCAAAATAGGCGCGACTAATTTGTCAAACAACTCTAGCTTATTCTTTGGGTTATAAACTGAAATTAGTCTGTTGTAACTTACTGACCCCACGATCGGGGCAGGGGTAACGAGATGAACAATAATGTTATCATGCAATGTCAACATTTGACATATATAATTAACTACTTTAGATAGGTCATTAGAATGTCAAATCACACAGTTTATACTATGTACACACCCACGTTTATATACCCTAACATTTGTGTAGGTCCCGTATCTGTTTTGAAGAAAAAAAAATGAGCAGGAATTTAAATTGTCATATATTGTTACTCTGCTAGAAATTTCGTTTTAACTAACACGTGTTCGACTAAGGATGTGTTACATTTACAGTTAAATACATCTTTATATACAAGAGCACCGCCTTGCGGGTGCTGACGCTCATCTGATTTTTTTTGTGTAATAGAAATATTGTCCTACCCATGATTTTCTAAGTCTAAAAAGGGCCATCACTCTTGCAAAAAGCAGGATAGAGTTATGTTTCTTGATGTACAGTGTCCACTTATGATGGTGAAAAACTGTTGCAAGTTTTAAAGCAATAGCTTTGATAGTTTATGAGAAAAGTTGACTTAAACATAATATTCAACCATTTTTCTAAGTCCAAAAGGGGCAATAATTATTGCAAAAAGCAGGATGGAGTTATGTTGCTTGCTGTACAGGGTCAGCTTATGATGGTGAACAAGAGTTGCAAGTTTTAAAGCAATAGCTTTGATAGTTTAAGAGAAAAAGTTGACCTAAACATAAAACTTAACCAAGAAATCTGATATTTTCTAAGTCCAAAAGGGGCCATAAATCTTGCAAAAAGCAGGATGGAGTTATGTTTCTTGCTGTACAGGGTCAGCTTATGATGGTGAACAAGTGTTGCAAGTTTTAAAGGAATAGCTTTGATAGTTTAGGATAAAAGCTGACCTAAACATAAAACTTAACCAAGAAAACTGATTTTCTAAGTCCAAAAGGGGCAATAATTCTTGCAAAAAGCAAGATGGAGTTATGTTTCTTGATGTACAGGGTCTGCTTATGATGGTGAACAAGTATTCCAAGTTTCAAAGCAAAAGCTTTGATAGTTTAGGAGAAAAGTTGACCTAAACATAAAACTTAACCAAGAAATCTGATATTTTCTAAGTCCAAAAGGGGCCATAAATCTTGCAAAAAGCAAGATGGAGTTATGTTTCTTGCTATACAGGGTCAGCTTATGATGGTGAACAAGTATTCCAAGTTTCAAAGCAATAGCTTTGATAGTTTAGGAGAAAAGCTGACCTAAACATAAAACTTAACCAGGCAACGCCGACGCAGACGCCGACGCCGACACCGACGCCGACGCCGACGCCGACAACCGCTCAAGTGATGACAATAACTCATCATTTTTTTTCAAAAAATCAGATGAGCTAAAAACGGTCCACCAGACCAATGATGCAACATTATACTTTATTTTTTGTGAAGTTTACTATAAAATGGCCGCGTATATATCGTATATCATAAATGTGTAGTAAAGAGAAAAACCTGGCATTTGAGTTGAAGCCAACATTTTTCATATGTACGAGATGAAAAATTGTGCCTTCGAATAAATATGTCCAGTGTATCTGAACATGAGATTTCATAAAAAAAGAACTTGTTTCTCAACGAATGCTTTTACAGATGGAAAACCTCGAAGTTTCAAATGTGCAAAATTACCAACCAAACTCACACACTTTGTTGTTTTATTTTAACAAGAATAACTATATTTTCTTAAATGTTTTTTGTTAATGGTATGTGTGTATATTACGCAACAGGATTTAAGGTTACGCCTCTAGGTTTTAGACAATATTTTCTATAACGATTTGATATTGGTATTTTTATTTGTACGATAGTGGTCATATTGTTCCAAGATCAAAGGTCAAGAGCCATTACGACTGCCAGAGAACAATTAATGCTCGTATTCTTCAGCTCCGTATTGCACCCCAACCAACCCCTCCCCTACCCCTGATTTTTCATTCTGGCTCAGACTTTCTTATATAGGCTCAGATGAGTTTGGTTTTGGCTCAATATGTTTCATATGATATGCACATTTTATTTATTACTGTATTTGCACAGTTTTATAATAATTGTATAATAAATTTATGTCATTTCTATTTATTAGCAACTTTAACTGTGAATAAATGTGATTCGTTGAGGTCCGTGTAGTAATTATTGATAAAGGCCACTCGCATGTAAAAAAAACTTCTGCGTGAGTCACACAGTAGCAGCATAACATTTAAAATATCATAACCATTTCTATATATTACTTTTGTTCTACAAGTCATCATTAGGGCCTACTTCCCTGAGCGTGTTAACAAGTTAGTATAAGATGGCAATATCTTAAAAAGTTGTTTACATTTTATAAAATGTCCTAGAATGAAAACAACAAGTTGTCTGACTCTACATGTCGCGTAGGCATTTTGACCTTGACATTTTATGCTCGTAAATATAGGATGAATCGGCGTGCTTTGTCTTTACAAACGGCATTTTATATCATAACAACTTTTAGTCGTATTTAAAATTTAAATGATATTCTAACATCTTTACTATCTGTCAGTCAATGAATGTATCTTATTTACGTATACAAATGACCCTAACAATGAAAATATTCGTGTCAGTTTATGCAATTCCACGTCAACAAACCGTAATGGTATGTTTGGTAGTTTAGTCACTTCAAGTAACATTTTAAACGTATTTTATTTCACAAGAATGTACAAAAAACAAAGAGATAAAAACATGCTTTGACTGTACATTCTATTGGTAATACTATTAACATTTCAGACATGTTAAGATCCAATTTGAAAAGCTTTTGTCCTTGAAAAGAGTTACGAACAGAAAGGTTTTTAAGTTTCTTCAATGATATATTATACTTTTCTTGTCATTTCTTGTCTGAACTCCTTTCCTGACAAATAACAATTTTAGATATCTTAGTACGGTTTTCTCATGATGTTATATTTGATATATATTTGTTTCTTTTGGCTCTATATTCAAAGACATCCTGCAGATATCTCACTGCGGTCAATTTGCCAAATACTAAGATGTGTTAAGTACATTAAAGAACATCCATTCCATCGCAGAACTGAGATACTGAGAGACTAACATATCATCATAGTCAATTAAAGTCTTAATTCGAATATTTGAATAACTGCTTTGATAAAGGATCTTTCGTCCTAACCGCCGCAAGGCGCATGTTTAAGCAATTAGCCGTCTTATCACGTGCATGCAGTAAAATAAACATGTCAGCGATGGATTGCAAATTATTACCACATTCGGTTTATTGTTATTATTTTATATTTTGTTACGCTAGAAATGAATTGGATATCACATAGTAAATAATTCGTTGTTTTTTTGTCTAATTCCCATATAACTGCAGTGCAAAGGAGGCCGCGCGTTCGATCCCCGGGGAAGGTGAATGTTCTTTCATCAGGAAATTTGTCATTTCTGCAGCGAACAGGTCCGTACCAGTACGGAATTCAGAAAAACTGGATTTATTTATTGCCTGACATGAAATCCTAGTGGAAGAATATACTTGGATATATTTGCATATTTCAAAATTTTAGACTAAATCATCTAATGATAAGTGCGACAGAGACCAAAATTAAGTTTGATTTCACAGGGTGATTTTTATAAAGTGGTGATTGACTGGTCATTTCCCTCAAAGGCGATCTTCTTTGCTTATTCATTAGTTTTCATTTGTCCGAAATTAAACTATTGAATGACCCTAAAATACAGTCATTGACCGCCCACCCTATAATATACCGCAATTGTGTCATATAAATAATTTGTGGTTTGTAGATATAGAATGTAGTAATTTTCTGTATCAAAGTGTCTTATTTACATATTGACAGTTGTAAGGCCACTGGTAAAAACAGGATAGTTTGCTACATTTTTCGTGTTTTTTTTTTGTTCTTCGCCTATAAATCTGAGAGACAAACGCTGTACATGTACGTATGTAGAGCTGCATCGGATTTCAAATATTGAACAAATGTATCATGATTATGTGCTTACATTTAGAAATTTCAACAGTTGATTAAGCTAACAGCCGATCAACTATTTTGAGTTTTATTTTGACATTTTAGAAGACTTAATAAAACATATGTATGAAATCATGATTATAAATACTAACAAGAGCACCGCCTGTGGGTGCCATCGCTCGTCTGCAAGTGCTAGACAATATGTAAGAAAAGAGCTATATAGATCTTAGCCTAACCACTCAAAGCTATACTAAGTATTCAAGAAAAAAACTTAAACAAAACAAAACAAACAACAACAAAAAAACCCCAAGAAATACTGAAAATACAAAAAGGGCCATAATTCTGACAAAATGCATGTTAGAGTTATTGTTCTTGGTCTACTTACTTATCCAATGATGATAAACAAGTGTGCAAAGTTTCAAAGCTGTAGCTCTTATAGTTTTTGGGAAAAAGCGGACCTAAACAAAAATTCTGACATAGAAAATCAAATTTTCTAAGTAAAAAAAGGGCTATAACTCTGATAAAATGCATATCGGAGTTTTTGGTTCTTTGCCTACATAGTTACCTTATGATGGTAAACAAGAGTGCAAAGTTTTAAAGGTGTAGCTTTTATAGTTTTTGAGACAAAGTGGACTTAAACAAAAAGTTTAACCAATCGACGATCAAGTGACGACAATTCTTCGTAGATATTTTTTTTCTCTCAAAAATCAGACGAGAAAAAAGTCTTTACAGTGAAATCAAAATAAAATTTCGAACAAATGTACCCAGATATACTATCGTTATAATACAAGTACGAAACTATTGTAGTGCAATATTTTTATAGATCAAACGACATAAACAAAATAGCGCATTCATGTGACCCTTTCCCGAACACCCATTTCTATTATTGAGAGCGGGCGCAGTGGTCCAGTGGTAACACTGTCTGACTACGAAGTTAGGGGTCGTGAGTTCGATCCTCCGCCCTTCCAACTAAAACTTACTAACATTGGAATAAGAGTCCCGTGTATGGGTGCTTTACACATGGCACGCTTAAAAACCAGGGATGTTTCTGGAATCGGAGCGTCTTCTGTATCTTGCACTATCCTCCCACTAACATTATAATACTAACGGTCTTCTGGAGGAGACGCCCATACCGGTGGCCATTATGCATAAGCTCAAATACAAACAAACCCTACTCCATTTAAATTGTACTAACGCACTAATTATTCACTACGAAATAATGTCATTTGGGCATGTGTTTTATTGTTGTTTATGGTAGATGTACAAGATATGTGTCACATAATTATCTTTGTTTTGTGAAGGTGGCGTATCAAGCTTAATGAAATTTTATTCACGTTTGAATTGTTTTCTTTTTTTTATTTAAATGGTATTCGCCTCCGTAAAATTTCAAAATAAAATTCGGTTCCTGGCTTATTGATGTCATTGTGTGATTTTAAATTTTGTTTTCTATGCTTCCAAAGGATCTTTCTACAGATTTTATTAACTTGATCAATAAACATCTGCTAGCCGTGAGGCACCGTTACAACCCCAAATCAGTGAGTGTGCCTTTGTAACATTGTTTCCCTCCAACTGCAACTTAATGTGTTTAAATTGTTCTTAGTTTTTGCCAGAAGCATTTTGTCTTATTGTTGCTAAACCCATATATTATTACGTCTGACTAACCAAAACTGATGTTTGCAAAGCTCGTGATCCCGTGCATATGGCACATTAAAAACTTCGAGTCATATTTGCCGTTAATGAATAAAATATGACCATATTAATTTCGTACTTTTAGTTCTCGTGGGAAAGTAATATTTCGTTTATAGGGTTGACGTAAACAAAATCTATATCGAGATATCTATTTAAATATGTTAACTCAACTGTACGCTTCGTTGGGGCGAAACGTTTTGATTTTGTCTGGCGTATGCATGTTGTGTGCGATATAGGAAGTTACAATTAAATGTGTGAATGTGTTTTTAACCTGCAAAACCTAAAAAAGTTCAGGCTGACCAGGAAGAAGCGAAACTGTACAATTATTCATGGGTAATAGGAATTTAAAAAGTAACAGAAAATCATGAAGAACAAATTTGGTGATTTAGAACAGTATGGGTTGTTACACATCAGGCCTTAAAATATGCTTCCTTTGGTTTAGAACACCTCTAGTGAGGAAGTTTTGGCACCTCTAGTGAGAAAGTTTTGGCTGTTAACATCAGACTTTGCAACTTGCATTTGATTTAGATCTAACAGAGAAAAAAACCCAAATCCTTAGACTAAAGTATGTTTAGACCCAGATCTAGCAGAACCGGCGTATATTTTAGCCACAACATACTTCTCCTAACACAACCTTTCTTGTTACATGATTCGGATAATAGAAAGGCTGAGTTTTGTCCATTACTATTCAGTTATTTCTAAAATATAGTACAGCATTTGCATTTGTAAACTTAGTGAGAGCTCCCGTCCCTTTGGTTCGGATACAAGACCGGGCATATATGAGCAGGCTGGTAGGCTGGTAACATTGTCTGATCGGGCTTAGAAGCCCAGTTAAGCTTTTATTGCCCGGTCAGGCTTAAAATTATGAATTAAGAATTTTACGAATATCTTAAAAAATATTCATTTAATTTCTTTAGAAGTCCTAAATTTCTTCAGCTGTTGTTTGCATGTTAGAAACATGTACTATTTATCAAAATACACATATTTTTGCTCAAGAGGCTTTATTTCATTCACGTGATATAAGTATGTGAAGTGAAAGTAAAAATCCCAGAATTCCTGTGCAAACATTGGCTCATTTTAGTTTGCTGATGTTTGCTTCTAACATAATGTAATGTTGCATGACTAAAGAAGTAATCAATAATACTGATTTCAAGTTATTAACAAATAAAATAATTTCTTTTCATAATTTTAAGCCCGACTGGGCAATCAAAGTTTGATTGGGCTTCAAAGCCCGATCGGGCAATGTTACCAGCCTGATGAGTATATGCTTTTTATTGACAGCGATTACTTTCATTTAGTTAGTGCCAAATTACTGTACATACCGTTTCCCTGTACGCGTCTTCTATACCCGCAATCACAGCTCGCTCTTGTTGTATCTGGTTCAGTTGCTTGCCCACATGAGTCTTACAGTACACCTCCCGATCCTGCGACCCATTCGCATCATTTCTGTAAAATGTCTGCATTGTCAGGGGTAGCCCGCAGATCCTACATCTAAAACACGCTTTATGATACAGAACCCCTACATTTATCATTTGTTCTTTGTCCCAGATCCTTCGGTAGCACCGGTAGCAAGGATCCACGGGGTCCGGATGGGGCTTACGCTCATATTTGAACTCGTACAAAGTCGCCCGTTCGTAAGAAAATGAATATTTATATGAACCGTCATCTCCGCGAATTTCTTGAACTTGTATATCCAATTCAGGGTCTTCCATTTTGTGGTGTTTATCTTGTTTTGTGGTCGAGTTCACGTAATGTAGCTAATCAACTGATCAATATTTTTACGATATAAAACACTAATAAACATGAGACACTGAAAATCACTAAAATTCTGTGTCAACATAAGAAAGATTTCACATTACACATCCTTATTCCCTTTGATTAGGTAATAAATTGCATATATTTGTGTAAATAATCCTGAATCATATTGTATAAACATGAAATAAACACGATACGGTATTTTCATGTGACCTATATTACCTGTCGCGTCATTAAGGCCCCGGAATGCGCTTAATTTACCTGTCACCACACCTGTATTAGTCGTATAAGGTCGTAGGAGTTAATTCCCTTTAAATCGTAAATCTGCTTTATTCAAATGATTTAAGCTTTTAGTATTGCCGACAAATCAGGAATCAGATGGAAACAGCAGGCGAAAGAGTTAAACTTACAGTAAATTTATTTTTAATCTAGGCAACTGAATACAGAGGATTTTTGTTTGATCGAAATTATCGCATATTCTTCAGGAAATTATCGAATGATATTTGAGAGTGTAGTATATTTAGTATTTTCACAGCGAAAAATATCAAATATATTTTTCACTGGTAAGAAAGTGTAAAATGAGTAAATTTAGTCAAACTATGAAATAAAAGGAAACTTTGATTGTTTTACATGTAAAAATCAAAATATCTTTCACTCATTAACACCATAACTTACACTTTCTCTCGTGAAAATATTGCATCTGGTGTTCAGTCGTGAAACTGATAGAAACATTACTCAACAAATTTTAAGGAATACTGAATCTTAAAAGTTGAACCAATGTCAAGCACATATCACAGTAAAGAGTACACACACAGAGAATAAAATCTCTTATTTCAATTGTAGTCTTTAAACATTTAGTTGACTTGACATAGAGAGGCATGTAATAGAAAAATAATATCACCGCTAAGATTTGAAAAAAAAACTTGCAATGAAATTAATTGAGGTTCTACTGTTTATATAAATCTTGAAGAAAATGTATCAGTCTTAAAACATGAACCTAAGACAAAAGTTTTCACTAATATCATATACTGAAATGTATGAAAATATGTCGGATCAATGATGGATTGGCGATAACTGTATGATATAGGACCGATATACTGAGCCGACGAAATATTAGTCCGACTAAAAACTGATGGTTCGAGACCATCAATTGTTTTCCCATAGACTTCATATATAACATTATGGCGTGTAAGGCCTTCCATAAATCGACCCAAGTATATGTAATCACATTTTTTTTCAAGAGCTATCTTAGTTACACCATAATATCGGACGGAAGTAATACTTTATTTAAGTAGTTTTCATGTGAATGAGATGACCCCCTGTTTACATCGCCGGCATAGCGGGAGAAATACGTTTGATAAAACTTCATTTCATTACACATAAAATGAAGCAAATTGTGTCAAATTGTATAATAAGATACTGTAAATGCAGTAAAAGTTAAATCACTTCTTGGGTTTGTTTACATGACTGACCAACCATATCGGACAAACATTACCTTATTCCCAAGAAGTTCCGTGTACTTTTTTGAAATTGGTGGTCTCTGACCAGACATCGATAAGATGATGTCGTGACAAGCTACGTTATAGCCGGAACAACTGATACGTATTAGACCTTGCTGCATGGTTATAGGCTATGCGAAAAAGTGAAAGCGGGATCAGCCAATAATCTATTCATTTGATATTCGTCTTTTAAAACTCTTAAATTCACTTTCACCGAGTTTCAATGCGTAGAATGCGGTATTTCGTTTCATAATTTCGAAGAATAATATCTCGGTATGAGTGTTTGTTCGATATGTCACCTAGATGTTGTTACTCTAAAACAAAGCGTTCTTATATTGAGCCATAGTTTTTAACAACGGCCTGTTTCAGAAATGCTTTGACATTTTCTATAAGCAAACAGCGTAATCTAAAAATAGATACGGTTACATTGTCCGCAAAGAGACTGCCAAATCACCCTGAGAAGTACTTGATATAATACATATGTTTTATTTCTCACGAGGTAATTACAACCATATTTTTGTTCTTTTGGTACACGCAAACTTCTTTATGAATTCCATTAAGACGCACAAAAAAGAAAAAGAAGCATGTAGATATATTAAAAACAAATAATCAATTGTGTTGGTTCTTAAAAAAAAACCATTACATGTATGATTTTATGACCGAATCCGACTGACAAACGTCTTGCACACACTATCTTGGCACAAACATAACCATGACGAAGTTTTTACTGACAGCATGTATTGCTTTTTGCGTACTGATGACTTTAATGAAAGGTAAGCATTATTTCTATGAATTAATTTTACTTTTAGAATGATAAGCAAGTACTTTAGAAATTAATAATGCTGTAGTATTCTATTATACTTGACTTTATTGAGGCAATACAAATACTTTATTTTATGCTAACTAATGTAATACTGTATTCTATCAGTTAAATATTTTCATATCTCATCGCTCACACTGTGAAAATATGAAATCTATATTTCCACACTGTGAGAGATATGAGCTCCGCCCCCTCATACATTGTGTATGAATTTTAAATTATTTGCTTAAAACAGGATGAAAATTATAGTCGCTTTTTGTTCTTTATAGTATATTTCTCGATTCAAATTATTTTACTTAAAGAGAATTTCATACCAATATGCAGCAAAATATAAAACAAAATGGAACTTTATGTTGCATGCGTCTTTATAACGTCACAGCACGTCTGACGTCATGTCTGTTTACGCGCGTCTGTTTCCCGCGCTGTGATTAAAACAGTTGCAAAATGCATTTCTCAACGTTATTAAGCATAAAATAAAAAGAAAATTTGTTTGTTTTTCGTGAGTATGGAATATATCTCACCTCGAAGTGAGAAAATTTTCACATTTTCACATTTTCACTCTATTTCTCACTTCTCAGTGTTAGAGATATATTCCATATTCACTCAAAACAAACAAATATCCTCTATTTATACTAATTTAAAATGAGAAATATTAAAGATTTGATAGACTAAATACATACTGAAGATAAGTTATCATATTAAAGTTATATCCTTAATAAAAGCGTTCAAAGTGGAAGGGTTTTTAATTACTGGGAAAGGGATGGGATGTCGCCCGTTTCATTCAATTTTAATCAAAGGGGAATAATTCGGTAAAACGACATCCTATCGTACAAAATGTTAAATATGTGCATCAGTATAGGCGTGGCACTGATCATGCATTTCTCATTCAGATTGCAATATTAGTGTAGGAGATATATGTTACCATGCCCATTTTTAATATATGAACAGGACAAGTGAATGACCACTTTGGAATTGCTATTTAAATATGAGAACCGAGAACTCAAGTAAAAAAGTCTACAAATTAAATTTTCACTTCAATAAATAGAATATTACACTATTGATGCAAATGATTATATAAATTCCAAATTTTTTGTCATATTTTCTTCCAATGGACGCCATTTTTCTCTCTCTCTTTTTTTTTTTTTTTTTTTTTTTTTTTTTGCTGTACAAGTAGTTTATATCTTATACAATAGAAAGAAACGATAAGAATACGGGCATACATGGTTCTTAGTTAGAGTTAGATTAATTACTTAGATTTAAGACTCATTCAGAATTCTCTTTCGACTACAGACAATATCTCGACTGCACAAGTTTACTCAGATTTTGCGACGAGGGTGACAGAAATTGACGACTACAGAAGCACTTCCGGTGCTCTGGGCGAGCTTTTTGCACGGGGTGTGACTGAATGCGCAAGGGAGTGCAGACAGATTGCTGAATGCATTTCTTTCTTCTACAACAAACAAACAAGACTGTGTCAACTTCATGATATTGTGTTTGTAGACCACGGACCAAGTCTAACATATGTCTATAAGACGCACCATTACAAAATGAATAGAGGTAAGACTGACAAAAAATAACTGTCTGTCGATTTAGGCTGGGAATACTGATTCCCAGATTTAGATAGGCATATATCTATAAAATTTATCATTTCTTCTGTATCTGCAGGATTCATAAGTTAGATACATTTGAAGCCATGGAGTTCTTTAATTAAGTAAGACTTCACTCAAAATAGTCTAAACGACACAGAATAAGTACAAAGCAAGTTTGATTTAAGTCTATGTAAAAAAAACTATATGATTTCAGTGGTGCCAAATTTCACATGTCCATTAGCCCCGCCAGATGCTGGTTATAACACAGCAGTGTTGTCAGATAACTCCGTCTTTACATACAGGTATTCTAATTACAATTCTTTTTTCCTCCTCTTTCTTCTTTGTCCCTCTTCTTTTTTCTTTTACAATGTTAGCAAACTTGGGACCCAATGATATTAAACTAAGTTTGGAGACCAGTCTTAGAATCTGAACTTGCCATTAGTCAGCTTTTAAAATGTCCCCAGAAAAAAACAGTCAGATGCTATAGAGCTTTTGGACTGGTCTCCACAAACTCATACAATGCAGCTGAAATTTAACAACCTCCGGATAGGAATATTGTCAAACAACCATTCTCTACTGTACCGATAAGACCACACCGATGTGGGTTATAGCCTCACTGTAGACGTTGAATTCTTCATGTGAGGAAGTCATCCACCTTGCTTACGGAAGGTCGGTGGTTCTACCCAGGTGCCCGCCCGTGATGAAATAATGCACAGAGGGGCACATGGGTCCTTCCTCTACCATCAAAGCTGGAAAGTCACAATAGGACCAATAATTATGTCGGTGCGACCTTAACTTCCCGCCCCCAACAAGCACACACGCGCGCACGCACACGCACACACGCACACGCACACGCGCACGCGCACGCACACGCACACACACACACACACACACACACACACAAGGGAGAGTAACACAATAGGACCAATAATTGTGTCGGTGCGACCTAAACCCCCCCCCCCCCCACACACACACACACACTCCCAGCACACACACACACAAACATAAACACACACACACAGAGGGAGAGTAACACTGTGTATGAAAGTTTGGAGTTAAGTGCTAATGCCTACTTGCGAATGATTTTCCTTCTGCAAAATCGATTTTGTACAAGATAAAAATCTATATTCGTTAAGAATTTTTATCAAGAAGTAAAACACTTTCTAAAACTGTCACTGTGAGAATGTTTATTTCCTTCACAAGCACATGGTTCTTTCTTCATTCAAAGCTCTTTATTATGTCACTAAAATTTCAATTTAGACACTGCGGGTTCTTTAGTTTAAACAATTATTATTATTTTCGTTTTTATTTTTATTTTTTCCTCTTTACTATTGATTTAAGAATCATTTTAGATTGGTGGACTAGTTTATCTGTTAGACCGTATTTATGAATATACTCTAGTACAGTTGTACAGAGATATATTGAGCTTGATTCAAAGATTATTTTGATGATTCTGTTTTACAGAAGCTGGGCCAAATTTGTAACACTTTTAACTGAATTAAGGAAGATATTTGTACTTAAAACGGCGGAGAACAGACCGTGTTACTAATTTGTTCATCAATTCCTTTACAGTAATTCTGAACGAACGTTCTGATATTTTTTTTTCTAAAATGTAGAATTTAGTTTAACCCAGGCTTTTCAAAACTTTAAAGTATATTTAGATAGTTCGGCAAATAAAAAAGATATGATTCTTGATTTTTGCTAGACTGATCTGAAAAATTTGGAACTCACAAAAGTTTTCATAATAATCACAATTTTGTTGACATTTTCGCAAAAAAAGTGTCTACCATGTACATATAAATGGGACTTCTCAAACATACATTTTATGATATGGTGAAATACTGATTTTAAGACTTTATTTAGAATTATTTAACGTGTCAAATTGATTAGTATCATATTATATCTTTAGAAAGATATATAGTAACATATCCATCTTAATAAATTTTCCCACGGATTGCCTTTCAAGCTTGATTCTGTGTTATTCTGATAAATGACGTTACATCATTACTCCGGTTTGTCAAACGTGCAGAATTACCTTAAAAGGTTAATTATAGAAATTCGGGCAAAAATATGCAAACTTCTCATAAAAAGACCCTATTTTTCCTTTCTTAGCCCATGTGCGAGTAAACCGGGCGCCAAGAGGACACAATATTTCACTCATGGAATGTTTTTTAAAAAAATAAGACACTCCACGCTTGTACTCGCATGTTTTCAAGATTTTGTTACATGAAAACGAAAGTAGGGTGTTTATACTGTGGACCGGTTTCTGAAAGGGGCAATATGAGGGTGCTTGACATAGTTGACTTGACTTTCATAACAAGATAGTCGCACCATTTTTATCTTTTCGTTCCTTCTTTTGGATGTCTTGTGGAAAATAGGTCTGTGACTGAATGAATATTTAAAAAGTAGACCCAAAGAAATCTAAAGTGATTGAATTTTATCTGGGAAATTTCTTTTATTGCTATATATAACCGTTATCTTGCTTGCCAACAAAGGATCTCCGAATAGATTCAGTCCTTAAGTGCCCTGTAGTAAAAGGGACACTGTCTGGTTGTTTCTCAGGTCCTTCATGGAATCCAATCAGTGTTCCTTTTTTAATTGTTCCAACTATAGTGCCGCTGAAGCCGGAGTTACGGGTCTTGAGGGATCTTTTTAGTTTTCTTCATTAGACATAAATTTCTTTTTCAGAATAGTATGGACTCTTGCGGATAAGGTCACAGCGGAGACGGCCTGTGTGACTGACGGTGCTGGACTGGTTAAAGTCCTGTCATTGACAAAAATGCAAACACTAGTTAATCTGTTTACTACATGTCCAGGTGAGAATAAAAACTGATCATTCTTGCACGGCGTTGATATGATACCTTAAGCACAAATGTCCATCCCATTGAGACAATGCTAAGATTCCGCATTCTGGCCGTGTTGGATTAAGATCAAGGCCATTGCTTAATAGGCAAACTCCCTACTCCATAGTAATCCATCACCCCTTTGATTTTCATTAATACTTAGTAACTGATGTCAATGAGAGGAAGTGCCGTAACTCTATTATTAATAATTGTTTTGTTTTATCTCCCCTGAATCTATATTTGTGTATTTCTTTTTTTTAGGTTACGTGTATGCAGGCGACTATTGGATAGACGGAAGCAACATAAATGCGGCTGACTTCTTCGACATCGCTGAGTGGTCGACATCTGACAGTGAACCTTTACCGACAACTGATCAGTTCTGGGCTCCGGAACGTCCGTTGGATCCAGATATACACCACTGTGTTGCCCTTTGGGCGGCTGACGACTACCAATGGGCTAACCTTCCTTGTACATACACTAATTACTATATTTGCGAAAAATGAAAAAAAAAGACTGTCAGAGATATATATTCCAGACCAAGAAAAAATGTTTCACAGACGTTTTCATCAGTATAACATCCATAACATCCGTCAAACATAAAGTGTGTCACTTTGTATAACGGTGTTGTTGGGAGAGCGAAAGAACTTTATCTTCTTCTTTATTCATACTCAATTAGACCTCTATCACTCTCATCCCTGGATATATTCAAATGTAAACGTTCCATCATCCAAAGCAGCAATCATTGATACAATGATTATAGTTAAACAAGGAGTACGGATCGTGTTATTGTAACGGTTTTCAAAGACATTCCTTCTTCTTTATCTGTTGTGTGCTTTGCACACAATAGATGAATTATTTTAGTATCCAGAGGTCTGTTTCATAAAAGTTATAGGTTTCATTCCAAGGTAAGTTCTCTCCAAAGTACAGCTTTTTGCAAAACATGTTATAAAATGAATTGACTTAAAAGATTTTCATAAAACGTCTTTTACCTACAGTCGAATCATGACCTGAGTAGCCGCATGAAACAGGCTTCTAGAGTCTAATCTACCGTACCCCACCAACTCATACTTCTATAACTATTTTTTCTACATGGAATTTGTTAAATATAAATAACTGTTCACATAGTTTGATCATATCATCATTGTTACGATATTTACGATAAAAATAACTGGTGGCATTTGTCTTTAGTGCCATTATTTCCAAAGCTCATGAACACAAAACAGTGTTGCAATCTGAAATGTAAACTGTGATGCTAGGTATCGCAAAACATTACAGACCGGTAATTCCAGCGTTCTTAAAATCGGGTCTGATATTGTATGTTTTGCATTGTGCTTATTTGTATAAATCTGTAAGTTACATTTTTGTAAAACAAAAATACTTCCTACATGCTAACACGTTTTTCTATTCAAAATAGTTATTAACATAAAATGTATATAAAACATGTTAAAATGATAAAGTTCTAAAGAAAAATGTCATTGAATCCGTCATCAGGTATGCAGGAGAGGTCACCAATGACCATTGTTGTCCGAGTTTTAATTGGGTTGTCTCCCTTAGAATGATTATATTAACCTTTTGCCTGCTGGCGGCAAATATTTCTGCCTTTGCGACCAGTGCAGACCAAGATCAGCCTGCACATCCGTGCAGGCTGATCATGGTCTGCACTGTTCGCTATTCAGTACCTAATTTTTCAGCAAACACCCCTTCAATAAATAAATGGTATTGCCCATATTGAACGATGGACCAGTCCATTTTAGAAATTCAGCAGGGTAAGGGTTAAATTCTGATTTTTTTCTGAAATGTATACTTTATCAGCTGCAGCGAACTTAAGTCAGGCACACGAACCATCCTACCCCTGTCAACTATCAGTCAAAGACTTTTAACATGAGCACAGGTTTTATCATGTTTTATAAGTACCAAGTGTTGCCGTGGAAAAAAGGGGTGTCCTCAACCAAAGTTTGTGTGGGTTTTCTGCACACATTTACAAATATATTTATTTTTTACAAACAAAAGATTGCAAAAATGTTTATTAAAACTTACAATGGTCTATTCTAAATATGGTTGTTTGAAAATCTACTATGTAAACTTGTATGATTTTGTTACCTGTGTAGGTTTGTAACCTGTGTTGATTTGTTACCTGTGTGGATTTGTTACCTGTGTGGTTTTGTTATCTGTATCAATTTGATGTCTGTATCATTTTGTTGCCTGAATGATTGTGTTCTTTGTATGATCTTTTTGCCTGTATGGTTTTGTTGCATGTGCCATTTTGTTACATTTGTGATTGTGTTGCCTGTATGATTTTGTTGCCTGTGTATGATTCTGTTACCTGTATGATCTTGTTGCCTGTATGATGTTTTCGTCTGTATGGTTTTCTTGCATGTATGATTTTGTTGAAATTTTGTTGCGTAGGTGATTTTGATACCTCTATGATTTTGTTGCCTGTACGCTTTGTTGCATGTATGGTTTTGTTACTTGTATGAAGTTGTTGCCTCTATGAGTTTGTTATCTGTATGGTTTTGTTGCCTGTATGGTTTTCTTACATGTATGACTTTGTTGCCTGTATAATTTTGTTGCCTGTGTATGATTCTGTTACCTGTATGATCTTGTTGCCTGTATGACGTTTTCGTCTGTATGATTTTCTTGCATGTATGATTTTGTTGAAATTTTATTGCGTAGGTGATTTTGATACCTCTATGATTTTGTTGCCTGTACGCTTTGTTGCATGTATGGTTTTGTTAATTGTATGAACTTGTTGCCTCTATGAGTTTGTAATCTGTATGGTTTTGTTGCATGTATGGTTTTGTTACATGTGCGATTTTGATACGTGAGTAATTTTGTTACTTGTATGACTTTGCTGCCTGTATGATTTTGTTGCCTGTACGCTTTGTTGCATGCGTGATTTGTTACCTGTATGATCTTGATTTTTGCCTGTATGATTTTGTTGCCTGTATGAGTTTTTTGCATGTGTGATTCTGTTACCTGTATGATCTCGTCACCTCTATGATTTTGTTACCTGTATGGCAGTTTGCCTGTATGACTTTGTTACATGTGTGATTTTGTTGAGATATTGTTTATAATATTATGGAGATGAAATTCACCAGAGCACTCGAATTGATGCCCAGTTTGTAAAATTTCATCCTCCTTTAATGCTGTACCATAATATACTCTCTTTTTCGGATAAACACTATTTGTAATCCCGTATGCAATTAGTAGACTTTAATTTCCATATACTAGAATT
This sequence comes from Mercenaria mercenaria, assembly GCF_021730395.1. Taxonomy (NCBI): domain Eukaryota; kingdom Metazoa; phylum Mollusca; class Bivalvia; order Venerida; family Veneridae; genus Mercenaria; species Mercenaria mercenaria. The sequence goes on along the minus strand of NC_069372.1, from coordinate 53,691,365 downwards.
TGTGGATTTTTAAGATTCTGTTTTTCAGTTTTGCCGCATTTGTTCTCCTACCACCGGAATGCACCTGCCATTGCACATGACTTTCGTTTTGATAACTGTTATCTTGGGCTGGACAATAATTCGACACATTGTTTTATTCGGGACATTTATGTGTGAGTGATAACATTCTGATTATGGGTAGATATGCTAGGGTCATCGGGACAGACTGGACATTTATGGTGTACCAAACGGCACAATATTAATATTTTGTTCATATACAGCGAAGTTGTCTAGCTAATTGTAAAACTGACTGAAACGAAGTCTTTATTCACCATGTATGCTATCATATTGGGCTTACAGAAAAAATAAAGCTATTTTCATGTAAAGTTTCAAACTTTTATTTATTAGAATGACTACATTTGCATATATGTACAATTAAATCAAATGCTTATTTATCTGAACTGATAAGGCCCAGGAAAACAGGAAAATAATGCATACCGCTTAGACTGTTCTTAAAATTAAATTTTAACACTTCTAAGATTTTCTTTTTATGTAAACAAAGAAGGCTTTTACCCTGTATTGTCTTGTCGATTAAAACACGTTTCGCAAAATGACCTAATTTTGGCTATTCCAGTTTACTTTCACAATTCACGCCTAAAAAGGATTCCAGATTAGTATCCCCTCCTGGTGTTATTCGAACATGTTAGAATATAAAAAGAATTTAGTTTTGCGTGCTTTGTTGGCAAATATAAAACATATTTTTTTTCGTTCAGTTGCGTCGTAATTAATCACTCAGACCTTCGTGATTAGATTGCTACGCATCTGAACTCAAAACCGTGCTTTATTTGCCAACAAAGCACGGAAAACTTAAACCTATTTCCCAAATAAATCACGAATGTCAGCCTTTGGTACATGTATAATCTTTACTGTTATACTCTCAATGTCTCAGCGATTTTCAGCCTGAAATAAACTAATATAAAATTATGGCAAATATAGTTCACCATACTTAGCTATTATTGTGTGATCTAAACAATAGAAGTACATGCAATGAAATATATTAAAATAACCTTTATAATAGAAAACAACTGTTATATTGCATATTTTGATAACTGATATTCTGGATTCGTTTGATTAAAGGAATTGTCTACAGAAAAAGGTGAACTTTATTGTCCCTTCAGTCTTTTGAGCGAAAACGCTTGATAGTTAGTGAACATTATTCGTTTGATTAATGTTAAAATCTGAAACTGCCTGAAGTTATAATAACAGAAAGCCGTTAAGTTCCAAACATGGATCTTTTTGACGAGAAAGGGACGAATTCCGGCATTAATCTGGATCACATAGCAGATCCTAACAGTGTTTTGAACGACGCAGATTATAAAGATGCTGTTAGCAGAAAGAAACGACTACGGCTGAACCTGATTTGGTTGTGCCTCATATGGATATTTACGTTTACGGCCTACTCCGGACTGCAAAATCTAGAAGCGAGTTTGGTACCGGGTATTGGAGTTTATTCTCTCGCCGCCATTACCGGAGGTGGACTAATTTCTTGTATTTTTGCGCCTGCCATCATTGGGAAAATTGGTGCAAAAGGGGCATTAATTGCTTCTTGGATATGTCTCGCAATATTTGTCGCATCAAATTATTACCCCAAAATCTATGTTTTGCTGCCAGGTGCGGCAATAGAAGGGCTTTCAACGGGACTAATGTGGACCGCGCAGGGAGCGTTTCTCACAACGATTGCCGTAGAGTATAGTAATCTTATACATGAACCATTAGAAGCTGTTCTAAGTAGGTTTTTCGGAATCTTTTGTATGGCCTTTCAAAGTACTCAGGTATGGGGTAACGTAATATCGTCGGCTGTTCTAAAAGAAGAATTTCCTACTAAAAATTCCTCCGCCAACAACAGTCTGCCTCCGCCACCCTCATTTTGTGGAGCAGACGACTGCCCTTGGGACAAACTTGGCGGGAATGGCACTCGACCAGTCGACAGTATTCCACAATGGCGAGTCTATACACTGATCAGTATATATTTAGGATTTACCATCATAGGACTTATAATAACAGTTTTCTTGATGAAACCGTTAAAATCAGAAGGTCCAAATGAAGTAAATGTAGGTAAACAACTTTTGGCAACCTTACGTCTGCTTGTGACAGACATCAAAATGTTACTGCTGGTTCCAATGAGTATATGGACAGGGATGGAACAAGCTGTCTTGTTCGCAGAGTTCACGAGGGTAAGTCTGGATTTTTTATTACAAAAACAGAACAAAATACCTGTAACCAGTAATTCAGCGGGTGCTATTAATTCACCAAAAGCGGTTACCACAGTTCCCTGGGAAATCATGTTGATTCTTTAAAAAATGATCAATATCTAACACAATTTGAATGTTTCTTGTTACGACTGTGTATAACTTTCTTTATATCAAAACAAAAGCTATATTTGTTTTATCAATGTTCATAGCTTCTAGTTTAAAATATGATCAAATCTTATCTGTACAATGTGATTCTATTTGCAGTCATACGTTGCCTGTGAGCTCGGTATCAGCTATGTCGGCTGGACAATGATCTGTTTTGGAGTCGTGAACACACTTAGTTCCCCTCTATCCGGGCTCCTTGGAAAGTATCTCGGGCGGATACCTTTGTGCTGGATAGCTACACTCGTTAATTTAGGGGTGTTAGCTCTTATGAAATTCTGGACCCCATCTAGAAACGAAATTTACGTATTTTTCATAATACCTGGGCTTTGGGGCCTTGCTGATGCGATCTGGCAGACACAAAGTGGAGGTAGGCTTTAGTATTTGTACGGTTTTCTGAAAATCTTGATATATTGCAAGGTATCTTCTTTTTGTCTTCATCTTTGCTAATTTTGACATATTTAAATGAACATTTGACACATTGTTTAATAATTAGTTCAGTTAAGTTAAGTAAATCATAACAACGATAACAGTTCTACGTAAATTCACTGAGTCATAACAGCTGCAAAAAGGTAACCCAAAATATCTCAAAATGAGTGCAGCTGTACGGCAAATAGTGCCATCAGTGGGATTAAACAACTTTGAGGTCAACATTACACTCTTAAGGGGATAGAATATACTCTTATCCTTACGTCGGATATTATTCAGCATGTAAGCATCAGTAGATTAAATATGCTCAAATTTTTAGGGTGGCCCAACTCATGTGGCGTTTGGATATCGTACACGCGGAGATAATGTCCCGTATCAGGTAGCACTTTGCCTATATTTTCCTTATTACTTGACGGATTTTCATAATGTAAAGAGCGTCGAAGAAGAAAGTGTGTACGTTATCTACACAGTTAGTCCACGAAAAGCAGTTGGGCGAAGTGTTCGAAAAAGTACTAAGAACTGGTGGCAGGTGGTTTGTGCGAAGGAAAGCAACTAGTTTGCTGTCTTCAATGCACTTTATTGTATTTAAATCCGTCAAGTAATAAGGAAAATATAGGCAGAATTGTACCTGAATCGAGACGTTTTCTCCGTCACGTGGGTTGGCCATCCTGAACTATGCAGCGACATGGCGGTGCAGTATTAATCCACGAGTTGAAAGTTTATCATGTTGATTTTTATTGATAGAATACTAAACTTTTGCTTGTTTGACTGGTCTGTCTAATTTGAAAGTTATCGACGTAATGTACTTTTTGACGCCACGTTATCCATTAATGTGGTGTCGTTAGTGACGTCACCATCTGGTGTCGTTAGTGACGTCGCCATCTGAATTTGCATGTTGATATTTAAAGGATTGACCTGATGTTCCATTTCAACTAAACGGAGTGAAAAATCAGTATATATTAATTTGAATTTCATCAAGCCGATATGTTCAAAGTGTACTGCTGTCATTTGGGATTTACTAGGCTAATCATGTGACTTTTGGTTTAAAGGTTAATTATTATTGTAACCATTACGGCTAAACGAGTTTACTTCTGTGTGTTTTATTTCAATAAAATAATCATTAAACAGTGTGTCCAGATTTCATTAAAAACTGTTAAAATTTGGAAGAAATAAAAACAAAACAAGTGTGGAGTTAGAAAAGTTGTGAACCGCCATGATTAAAGGAAGCAGTCGAACCGAATTGTGATTTTTATAGTTTTAAATCAAAACTCACATTGTAGGCCCTATACAAGTATAAATTTTTACAAAAACGTTAATGAAGATTTTGATATATTTTCACTGAGATGAATACATAATTCTTAAATGCTTGGAAATTACCAAGACGTCGTTATTCTATTAACTTAAAGGGTCTTTTCTTAGCAACATATATCCTTTTTAAAGTATGTTGTATGGCGACAAAAGATGTGATTCCAGTTTTGTATACGTATGGTCAGTTATATATTTGATTGTAGAGTCTGAAATGATAAATATTGAAGATGCTGATATATATTAAAGTATTAGAGGCAGATAAAGTGACAAAAACTGGACTGACGTAATTCGAAAGTTAAAAACTGGTTTATGTATCGAACAATGATCGCATTATCATTGATTTATTATACGTACATGCCATATGTCCGCTTGGACTATTCAGTTATGATTTTCATACTCTGATACTCATATTCTTTATCACATTGTTGCCACCTGAAGAACTTCAATATCCTTTTCAATAAATTTCAGCCATGGTTGGTGCCATATTCTCAACAAACCAGGAACCAGCCTACGCCAATCTCCGTTTATTCCAAGCTTCCGGTTTTACGATGGCATACCTCTACAGCAACTCATTCTGCGAATACATCAAACTTTATATAGCCGGCGCATTTGTCGTATTTGCAACGCTCTTACAGACGGTGGTCGAAATTATCGTGCGAAGGAGTGACAGTAAAATGATAGAAACAAACGTTCCGTATTAGATTATTTTTTATTGAGAAAACAAATAGCGCATGGTGATACACTCTTATTGATAAATCTTTGCAAAGTCGCCGTTCTTCGGCTTTTGATTCAGTTAAACATTTACTAAATAAAATCATCCTTTGTTTCATGTAAGGAATGACCATTTTAGAGCACTTTTACTCATCTTTAGAGAACATCTCATTTTCTACAAACGCTTTCCATGATAATTCTATCCCAGATAGACGAAAATAAGAAAGAAAACAAGGCACTATACACTTCCTTTCTGGTAATCTGACACTTTACAATAGACACATACTGGCATTTTTTCGTACATGAAAAACTTACTTTCGATTCCGACGAATACATTTTACCGTCGTTGAAATATAAACACTAAAACTGTCTGCATACTGCATTTTACCAGTGAAAACCCGTGCTTCACGAAAATGCGCAAGAACTGAATATCTGTTTACTGGGAACTACTTTCAAGGAACACTTTTAACCGAAATAATGACATTATTCCTACAGAAACAGATTGTAAGGAACGACAACTCTTATAAAATAGTACCAAAAGTTTGACACATACAATAGTTTACAGCATCTGACTATGACTAATAACGTTGAGCAAATGCTAAGAAATAAATATGTAGAGGTTTAGTTCAAACTATATTTGCTACTTTATGCTGATGACACAGTTATTTTAGCCAGATCAGCTGAGCAGCTTCAGTCAGCTTTGAATGCAATGTCTGTGTATTGTACTTTATGGAGTTTAAGTGTAAATGCCAGTAAGACGAAAATTGTAATCTTTTGGAAGAACTAGTCTAAGAGAGCGCTTAGAAATGTTCCGGGTTTTCACTTTGAACATACATGTAATGTTTTAGGAAGTTGCAGATCATTTTTCTTATCTTGGTGTGCAATTTCCCTTTAATGGTAATTCGGTCGAACTAAATCAGCAATGTTTGCTGTTATAACAAAATGAAGGAAACTGTGTTTACCTATAGATAAGCATTTTTTGTTTTCGACCCCATTTAATGGGTTAAAGAAGAAAAAACAGACCTTCGCAGCATTTATTGATTTTAAAAAAGCGTACGACTGCATAGATCGGTCAATTCTCTGGGATAAATTAGTTAAGTTGGGTATTAATTGTAAAATGTTACAAGCAGTAAAGTCACTTTACGACAATGTTAGCTCTTGTATCAGGTTAAACGGATTTTCATCAGACTGGTTTGACGTAAATATATATAGGTTTAAGACAAGGCTGTATTTTATCACCTGCTCTGTTTAATTGTTTTATTAATGAACTAGGAATTAAAATCAAGGCATTAGGCCTTGGTTTAGAACTTGACAATGGTGAAATGCTTTCAATTTTATTGTATGCAGATGACATTGTGCTTCTTGCTAATAATGAAAAAGATCTTCAAACAATGCTTAATACCTTGAGTGAATGGTGTATTATTAATAATATGAAAATTAATGCAAAGAAAAGTAATATTATACACTTTAGACGTAATTCAGTCCCTAGGTCTCAGTTTGTTTTTAAATGTGGTCAAGAATGTATTGATGTAACAGATAAATATGTTTATCTAGGTCTAGTGTTAGAAGAACACTTAGATTATAATGTTACAGCTAAATTTGTGTCACAGGCAGCGGGCAGAGCTTTAGGGTTGTTGATAGCAAAATTTAAAGCTTTAGGTGGAATGCCTTTTGAAGTTTTTACTAAATTGTATGACAGCCTTGTGTGGCCAGTTATTGCTTATGGGGCAGCTATTTGGGGAACAAGAATTGTTTCTTGCATTGAAGCTATTCAGAACCGTGCTATGCGTTTTTTCATAGGGACTGGAAGGTATACTCCTAATAAGGCAGTAGCAGGTGACATGGGTTGGACACCAGCTTTTATAAGACAACTAAGATGTATTGCTATTACATGGTGTAGATTTTCAGAGATGCATACGTCTCGTTTGAATAAAATTGTTTTTAATTATGGTTTACGACATGCAGGAGGTTGCTGTAAAAATTGGCATCACAGAGTAAAAGAACTGTTTATTCGGTATAACTGTGTAGATTTTTTGAACGGTGAACGTCATAGTAAAAGATATAATATTAACAGTGGATGTTACAAATTAAGAACATATCGTACTTTTAAAATCAGTTTTGAAACAGAGTTGTATGTTAAATTAAATATACCACACAAACATAGGTCTGCATTATCAAAATTTAGGTGTGGGGTTGCCCCGATCAGGCTTGAAACTGGCAGATATGAAAGGCTTGAAGTTAACCAGAGAATATGTCCAGTGTGTAGGTTAGGAGTGGAAGATGAAAAGCATGTCTTGTTAATTTGCAATCATTATGAATCTATAAGAAAAGATTTATTTGAAAAAGCAGTATCTATTAATGGTCAGTTTCAGAACCTATCAGATGATAATAAGTTGAGTTTCATTCTGTCTAGCCCAGATATGATAAAATTGACAGCAAAATCCTGCTTTCTTATTCTTAAAAAAACGTGCTGAATATGTATATACAGTATAATCGCTACCTTAAAAATAACGAATGAGCAAAAGTTAGCCGGGGTTGTCTCTTCTTTTAAAGGTTTTTTTTTATGTTTTTATGGGGCGTTTTCTGTTTATTGTAAGTACACAATTATAGACTATATTAGCTTCTACTTGATATGAAACATTATTGTTTCAAAGCTAATTGTGTATATAGAGACTGTTCCTCCTTTCTCTCTCTCTTCAAGCTTGAATGTATGAAACATTTTGGTATTATTTAATTCAAGTGTTTCAAATATTCAAGTTGTGATGTCTCTGGACAGCCGGTGATATATTAAGATTGACTGTTCAAGAAAGTAGAGCTATTGTACTTGCCTCAATTACAGGGGCTTTAAAGGTTTTATTTTAGATATTCATGGAGCTGCAGTGTGGTTATCTTTTACTGAAAAGTTAACTTTATCATTTTTTTGTTGTTATCAGGGGAAGTAAATCACCTGTAACTTCTTCATTTGAATTATGAAAGTTACTTCCCTTGCCTCAGTCATAATTTATACTAACGAAAGTTGAGCATTCTGTTCTACAGATTCTCCTTTTTTCTTTTGATTGGTAACCTCACTCTGTAATATATCTACAGTATTGCAGATAATGTAGTCATATTTGGTAATTTAAGTGTATATAGTTTGAGAGGATGGTGCTAATCAGTTTATGCCAGATCTGATCAGGGGTAATAATTGATATTTTACATCCATTCTTTAAGCTGTGCATTTTTGTGCCAATTTTGCTAATCACTTTTTATGTAAATTTCTTATGGCAGTTTTTAGGCTTGCTCGGGTTAGATAGTTAAGTCAGGATTAGCACCATCAGCTCAAGTTTTTAAACTTAATTACTGGAGCAATTGTATATCATAGTTTTACTAATTATGTGAATATTGATAGTCTCTTATAATTCTGCTGAAGAATGGTCTTGCAAATTTTTTAAAGTGTATAAACTATGTTTTTTTTTATGATTGTATAATGTATGCAAGAATGAGACTTTAATAAAGAATATATATATAATGTATGGATCAGAAGTGTGGGGAATTGAAAATTTACGTTGTTACAGTAAGTTTTAATTGAAATATTTAAAACTTATTTTGAATATGAAACAGCCCACGCCGAATTATGTGTTGAGTTAGGTGTTTTACCACTCTCACTACAAATCAAAAACAGAATTCTTAGTTTTTGGAGTAAAAGTTTAAACTCTAAAGAAGGTAAAATATGTTTGACATTGTATTAAAGGGGACTTTGTGTTTGTAAAATATTTTAAAGTTCTACCACCAACTGATCTTGCAACTTTCATTATTAATGAACAGCAATTGTAAAGATTATCAATACTTTGTAAAAAAAAAAAGTTCCTGTTAGCCTGTGAATTACTCATATTCTATTTGTTTGACCGGGTAGTGTTGCGTTTTCCATGTTTTGGTCGGTCTGGGTTAGTTTTTATGCTTTGGGAATGGACCTTATGTTTGTTGTTAATTTTGGTAGGCCAGTTTGGCTGAGGATGGAATACACAACATTTTCTGGTCAATAATGGGTATTGTCTTATCCTCCACATTAGAAAAACTTATTTGGTTGTATCACAGTTGTCTTGCCATCTGGTATTCCTATGTTACTCACATCATGCATATTATATCAATGATATTCAACAGCTAAATTCCGTTTAAAAACATCATGTCAAACTAAAGTCTTCTTTCATCAAGGGACAATACCCTGTATTTACCGTTGATAAGACAAATTAGATATGCGAGTTTCTCCCCTTATCTACCCGTAAGGTAACATAACGTATCTTATCACCAATCATTCTCATTCATCAGATGTTCGACATGGTACCCGAGACGAACCGGAGAACCATGGTAGAGCTCTGGTATGCGAGAATGCTCAACAATAAACAGTGTTGTCATTATCATCCATAAAAGAATACGAAGGACGGAATGGGAGTCCGTATATTTAATGCAAGAATTTTATTGGATAAAATATTTTCATGATCACCTCAAATATGAACAGAATAAATAACCAACCTCATTAAAACATAGCTATGATGTAAATATAGTCATATAAATTAAAATCATAAAATCATTTTCAGCAGTGATATGTGAATGAAATTTTAATTGAAAACATTCAGATTGTGAATTAAAAATATACAGATAAGATAATTTTTATTCATCAACAGCTTTTAAAACTCGATTTGTAACATTTAGTGTTACAATAACATTTTGCTTCTAGGCTTTTTTTCGATGCGGAGATGCCTGGTTATTAAATGAAAGTTTATATTTGAGTACAAGCTATGAAATGGACTAAGGCAGTCTGACATATTGTGGAAACTTTTACTTGCAGCAATTAAAAACACATGTATTTACAATATGTAACAGTACAGAAAGAAATGACAATTTAAGACACCAGTCAAATAATTAAGTTCTATTTTTAGGTTTATCTGACCGCTATCTCATTTGCATTTGCTTAGTTAATTAAGTATAATATGTTGCGCAACAGAACATCTGGTTGTATATTAGTACAGATAGCGCACACTGCATGCAGTTATGTAAATTCGCATTTCTGTGATCAAAAGTATTCATAAAAATTTCCAAAAAAAATAACGTTATAGGATAGATTTTTAGTATAGAAATATGATGATTTATTAAAGAATCTAGTTAATTTTCTTTCATTTCTTTTCATCATAAAGCTTTTCTTTTTATAACTGACCCTTAAACAGGCGCGGATACCTGCTGTGTTTACAGAGGTTTTATGGTATGATCATGCTGACAGCTACTATACTTAACACTTTGCTATTAATCAGAAACACATTACACGCTTATATATGTAAATACTAAGCAAAAAGTCAACCTGCTATATGCTATTTTATTTTAAAAGCAATATTACTGTAATACTAAAATCCATTTTGAATTAAAAGATATCAAGTTAAAAGATATATCATATCAGTCCATCGTTCACATTTAGACTTAAA